>NW_023416316.1:29058682-30446182 GCF_014108235.1 Myotis myotis | reverse complement strand
TCAAAACATAGAAAGATTGTCTTAAAATTTGGATGGATTTTGAGAAAAGGCTACTTTGTCCTTTGGGAGCCTTGCTTTTGTAAACATTCCATTTTTTGTGGGATGTGAATCATGTGTTGGAATCACCTGATTTAGCTGTGGTATAACTAATTCTGGAGGGTTTAGGGGAGATTCTGTTTTTAAAATTCTCCACCACCAATCATGATTATGGTTACATGAGATTTGTGTCTTGAAAAAAGAGATCTGTGTCCAAAAGCTCTGGAATTATTTAAACCATGTACTTTGTATGCTCATCTTTGTTCTGTTGAGCCATAATGTTATGTCTGCTTTTACCACAATCATATGGATAAAGAACTGGCAGGTCAGGTCCTCTCCCATCATGCAACAGTGTAGAAACTGCTGTATAAAGTCAGGCGGAAGATTAAACAAATTCTTCCTTGCTTTATGAAGAGGTCACAGATAAATATTCCAGTGCATTTTTATTTAAAAGTGGACACAATACTGCTTTGTTATTTGATAATAAAAAATTTAATAATAAAAACTTTGGAAGAGAGTTGTAATGAGCCCTTGAAAACTCCTGTGGTTAAAAAATGTGGTACTATTAAATTTTTTTGCAAATATAAGACGTGCAGATTTTTGATGTGCTCAATAAGATACAAAGAGTAAAATTATTATGGAGTGTAAAATTCAGGGCAGTCAGATATGCTTGAATTTGCATAATAATAATCATTCATTTGGAAAGAAATTATCACAGAACATTTTCTTTCCATTGAATAAAAAATGTGTATTTATTACCTATATGGCAGTCTATTTCTGCTTGTATTACATAATCTGGCACCTCTTTATTATCCTATATAATAAAAGCCTAATATGCTAAGTGTCCGGTTGTCCAGTTGGCCATTCAGCCAATCAAAGTATAATATGCTAATGATATGTTAAGGCCGCTCAACTGCTCACTATGACGTGCACTGACCACCAGGGGGCAGGCGATCAATGCAGGAGCTGTCCCCTGGTGGTCAGTGTGCTCCCACAGGGGGAGTGCTGCTCAGCCAGAAGCCGGGCTCACAGCTGGCGAGTGCAGCGGTGGTGGTAGCCTCTCCTGCCTCCACGGCAGCACTAAGGATATCTGACTGCTGGTTTAGGCCCACTCCCCGTAGGAGCCGTCAGTTGTACATTCCCCGAGGGCTCCTGGACTGCAAGAGGGTGCAGGCCAGGCTGAGGGACCTCCCCACCCAAGTGCAGAAATTTCATGCACCAGGCCTCTAGTATCAACATAAAATTCTCTTTGTATATGTTTGCCTTCATGTGGGTTCATGAAGCAGCTTTTCATTTGTTAATGTCATTTTTTCCAACCAGATGTCTTCTGTTCTTTATTCTTTCATCATACACTTCTTTACCACTGACTAAGTTGATTCTTGCTATTTACAGTAGTTACGTTTTACAAAGTCAGTGGGAACACTGCATTAGCAATACTGAAACATTGCTCCTAGGGGAAAATATAGGGTTTGGTTCCTACCAGTCTGTGGTCACAATGTTTTTGTAAATGAGTTAATACATAACCTTATTTTATGTATGTTTTCATTTAAGGACACCTTATTTAATATAATATATATTACTGATTTATTCACATCGCACTCAGGGCCAACAGCACTGTAACTCATCTGAAACTTATCAAAGGCACACACTTACTCAGTAAGGCACATCACAATCTTCGTGCACTTAGGAATACTAGACAGCACTTTAGTACAATGCTTGAAAGTCATTTTATTTATTTAACTAAAAACATTTTTTAAATTGAGGTAATGTTGGTTAATAACATTGAATAACTTTCAGGTGTACAACATTATAATCCAGTATCTTTATATGTTATTGTGTGCTCACCACCAAAAGTCTAGTTTCCACCGGTCACTATACATTTAACCCCCTGTCACCATTTTGCCCTCCAGCCGACTCCTCATCTCTCTGGTAACCACAAATCTGATGTTTGTATCCATGAATTTGTTTTTGTTTTGTTTTGTTTGTTCATTCCCTTTTTTTCTCTTATATTCCACATATGAGTGAAATTATAAGGTTTTTATTCTTTTTCATCTGTTTTATTGCACTTAGCATAATACTCTCAAGATCCATCCATATTGTTGGAAATAGCAACATTTCATCTTTTTATGGTTGAGTAGTATTCCATTGTTTATATATTCCACATCTTCTTTATTCACTCATTTGTTGTTGGACACTTAGGTTGTCTTCATATCTTGGCTATTGTAAATAATTCTGCAATGAGCATGGGGTGTACACATCTTTTTGAATTAGTATTTTTGTATTTTCAGATAAATACCCACAATAGGAATTGCTGGACCACCTGGTAGTCCTATACTTAATTTTTTTAGGAACCTCTGTACTGTTTTCCATAGTGACTGCACCAATTTACAATCCCAACAGTCGTGTTTAAGGGTTTGGGAGTCATTTCAAATAGTGAAATCACAAAAGAAGCACAACGTTGTGAAAAATAGGGCACTAAATAGACCACATAGAGGACACTTTTTTATAGTTTGAGAGCTGAAACATGAAGGCAGAGTGTTGCCTTGTTGGACCTCAGCTTGTGCGAGTTGGGTGACTCAAAGTTTTCACCCTCTGCACATGCATGCCCACAGAAGTGCCCCTACTATTGATTTTGGGGTGACAAATTTTAGCAAATTCTCAAATGTGGAACCTGAGAATAATGAGGATTGATTGTATTTGCAGTTACTTTACTGACTTCTGGGGACTCATAGATGAGTATTACTTAGTTCTTATGTTTGAATAGTCAAAATCAATGTTAGGCAATAACCACTGAAATTGAAGTATAAGCAAGATGTTATCAGAGTTTTAAAGAAAAAGCACTATCTCTCTTAGGACTCATTTTGGAATAGCGAGAGGACTATTCAACTTTGAAGTCAGGCCTGGGCACCAATTCTGGCTTTGCCTTGAAACAGCTGAATGACCATATCCAAGTCCTTTAAAAATTTGGGTCTCTGCCTACTCATTGAACAAATGAGGGTGGTAACACCTTCTTTCCAGAACTACTGTGAAGAAATCTTCTAATACTGTGCTTGGAAAACAGTAGGTATTTAGAAAGGTGCTTAAGGTAGGAGCAGGCAGGGGAAGCTTTACAGAGGAGGTGAAATTTGAGCTGAGGCCTGAGGAAAGTGACCAAGGGTACACTGCTGGTTGGGGGAAGCATCAGGCTTCAAAAGCCTTTGTAGTTTTGTACTTTATATGCCCCCATCTAGTCAATCATGGTGCTAGGAAAATAATAGTTACTCAGTTAGTAGATGTTGACAGGTTGGTTAG
Source organism: Myotis myotis (assembly GCF_014108235.1). Classification (NCBI taxonomy): domain Eukaryota; kingdom Metazoa; phylum Chordata; class Mammalia; order Chiroptera; family Vespertilionidae; genus Myotis; species Myotis myotis. The sequence continues at coordinate 30,442,855 of NW_023416316.1, read as the reverse complement.
TTGAGTGAACAGTGAAGGATCCCTTTTTAATCTTTTTGGTACATGCTTCTTTGTTAAGTCACCTATTTTTTACAACACATATTTTTGGCATGCTGATTACAAATCCCTGGAGATTTAGTCTGTAGTAATGGAACAAAGAGTTGTATACTTCCAAATTGATTTCAAGTAAGAATGTGGCTGGAAAATGAGACAGGGAAGTAAAAAAAGATAAGAAAATGTGTGTGTGTGTGTAGATGTATGTGTGTGTAGATGTACGTGTGTGTTCTGTGAGTGGATGTGGGAGAGAGAAAGATAATGGGGGGTGAGATAGAGAGGTGAAATACAACAATATGGATAAGTCTTCGTAGTGTAATATTAAGTGAAATTATATGCAAAGATATAATCTGTACAAACTGGGCAGCACTATTAGCAAGGGACCAAAGATAATGTCACCAACAGTGCACCTCCGGATATGATTTACTGAGGGCACAGCACATGCTATTGCTTCTGTGATATTCTTGCCAAAAATGTATAACCTTGATGCAATCAAAAGCAAGCATCAGGGGAACCTAAACTGAGGACCACTAACAAAATATTACATGAATGTTAAGATCATAGAGTGAAAAGTAAGGCTGAGAAATTATTTCAGATTAAAGAAGACTAAAGAGACACAACAATGGAATGCAATATGTGATCCTGGACCAGATTCTGGACCTGAAAAAATTGCTATAAATTATATTATTGTGACAATTGAAAAAACTTAAAAATGGACTATTGAGCCCTAGCCGGTTTGGCTCAGTGGATGGAGTATCGGTCTGCGGACCGAAGGGTTCCAGGTTTGATTCTGGCCAATGGCACATGCCTGGATTGCAGGCTTGATCCTCAGTAGGGGGCGTGCAGGAGGCAGCTGATCAACGATTCTCTCTCATCATTGATGTTTCTATCTCTCTATCCCTCTCCCTTCCTCTCTAAAATCAATAAAGATATATTTAAAAAAATGGACTATTGATAAGATATAAGCATATATGTATGGTATTAATATTAAATTTTCTTACTTGTGGTTATGTAAGATTTTTCTTATTCTTAGAAAACACACAGTGATGTATTAAGGAGTAAGGAGGTAAGATATATGCACCCTATTTTCAAATTATATGGATAATAACTCTTTATATAAAAATATAATATATAGGGAGGCTATATGAGAGTTCAACATGTGTATTATTCTTGAAACATTTCTAAAAGTTTGAATTTATTTCAAGACAAAAAGTAAAAAACCTGTATAAATATAGGTAAAACAAAGTAAAAGCACTAACCTTTTCATAGACTTAAAAAATAGAGTAATAATAATTTTTTAGAACTACATATAGATACAATTAATTTGTATAAAAAGAAAGGAAGGATGGCCGGGATTCAGCATGGTGACCACCCTGAGTGAGGGACCCTGGGGGTGGGGTGGTGGGCTACCAAGGGTTTGCTGTAGGATATTGTTGTGACCTCCTTTTAGTTTCAGTAGTTGTCAGAGTCATTGGTGCTTAGCACATTATTAAGACAAGTAGTTAGAAAGAAACATGAACCAAGTCAGAGAGGGCCATGCACGGAACCTGCTGAGCGTGTCATGTAATACAGTATGATCTATTTATTTTTGTCTGAGGCCAATTAAAAAGACAGGGAATGGGGAAAGAGGGAGGAAGGATGGGGGAAAGAGAGAAATCAAGAACAGGGAAAGGAAGGGCCATCAGGTCTTTTGAAGGAAAAGAAAAAATAAACCAACTGTGGAGAAAATAAAGAAATGAACGAGGAAAGACAGAGTATTTCCCAGAGAAGAAGGGACCGGAAGAAGCTGAGAGAATGAGGAATGCTGAGGCAGAAGAAAGGCCTCAATGGCATTTCGGAGCCACAAGAGGGACACTCTGTCTCCACAGAAGAGTGTCAGCCAAAGGGCTGGATTCCAGGAAAGGGTGATGCGGTTCAGCAACACACCAAGGTTTGTTCTAACGGAGGCTGACACTCAGCCAGCGGGGCTTTTCCAAAAACTCGGAGCGTTGTGGTTGCTTCTGGCTTCTGCGATCCTCCAGGCCATTAATTAGGAGGAACCGCTAGATTAACCCGCGGCCATAATCACCTATGATGAGGGCCTGTGCCCAGATGCTTGTTGTGGGTAACTGAGGGCCCGCCTCCGGGAGGGGCCACCTTGCTTCAGCCCTTCTGGTTCCCAGTGTGGGAACAGTGCATGCTGGGAGCTCGCAGGGGCGCTGGGTACACGCACAGCGCAGATGCTCGCGTCCAGGGTACCTGCCCCTCATGATTGCCCTGCAGCCTCTGAGTGCTCTGCGGTGAGCGACCAGAGAATGTCTGCCATTCAGCGTTAAAATTAGCAGAACCCTTCGGAAATACGCAGTCTCAGAGGTTCAGTCCTTCCTCCGTGTTGGTCTATGGCAGTGGTTCTCAACCTTCCTAATGCCGCGACCCTTTAATACAGTTCCTCATGTTGTGGTGACCCCCCACCATAAAATTATTTTTGCTGCTACTTCATAACTGTAATTTTGCTACTGTTATGAATCGTAATGTGAATATCTGATATGCAGGATGTACTTTCATTGTTACAAGTTGAACATAATTAAGGCATAGTGATTAATCACAAAAACAATATGTAATTATATATGGGTTTTCCAATGGTCTTAGGCGACCCCTGTGAAAGGGTCGTTCGACCCCCAAAGGGGTCGCGACCCACAGGTTGAGAACCGCTGGCCTATGGTTTTTGGAAGGAAAACTAACCAAAGAAAATGCCTCTGCTGGCGAGGGGAGGGGCATCCACATTTGCCAGGAGATTCAGTCTGCCCGCCTGGACCTGTGATCTGGCTCCTGCGCTGCTAGCCTTTTCCTGACTGCCTTTCACCTTGGATGCCTTCCTGTCATGCTGAGCTGATCACAGCTCTTCCAATAAATGGTGCTTTCCTCCGATACTCCTCCACTTGGAATGTCCTATTTCCCAATTCCCCTCAACCTAGGGAAGGAAAACTTTACAAAAACGTTAAATGAACACTCTCTTCTCGTGATACTTTTATAAAACCTTTCCTGATGTGCTGTGTCCCTATCCCATAAAACCTTTCCTGATGTCCTGTGTCCCTATCCCATAAAACCCTTCCTGATGTCCTGTGTCCCTATCCCGTCCTACATGAATATGGGATGTGTTTCAGTTACTTCAGGTCTTCTTTCAGTTTAAGTGATGCTTTGTAGTTTTCAGTGTGTAATTCTTATACTTACTTTGTTAAATTTACTCCTAAGTATTTTATTCTTTTCATACTATCAACAATTAAATTGTTTTTATTTTTGTATTGCTCATTGATAGTGTGTAGAAATACAGTTAATTTTTGTATGCTGATCATCATAAAATCTCTGTCTTAACATCTGTTTCGTCTGATGTTAATATAGGACTCCAACTCCCTTTATCCTTACATTAAACATATTTATCAAATGACCAAATGAGTGAATTTGGATGAATAAAAAGTTCAGGATGGAACTTGGAAGAGAGAACCTATAATGTCAAATTTGGACCATTTGCTAGCTTATTAGTGAGGAGGAAACAGAGCCAATTAAGCCATCTGAGTAACAATTGGCTCCTGTAAGGTTATTTCAACTGCTGGTATAGATCATTGCCATTATTTTTATTAATTTTCAAGAACCAGGAAATACCACATGGTTTTCCATTATACCTAACAAAATCTTACAGCTGTACTCTCTTTTGGAGGTTCAGAGAAAATAGAGGTATAAGGACACTATATGCATTATTGCATTTCAGTTATGGACGAATGGGTGGTAAAGGTTCTGCAAGTACTGAGAAGAGAGATAATAGGAAACGCATGAAAATGTTGTTTTAAAACATCTAAAATGGCTTCATTATTATTTTCCTTTTAAAAATTCCCTTTTAGTCCTTAATTCTCCAGGGTAGTCAAGATCAGAAAATTTCAATAGTTCCAGCAAAGGTCAACAAAAATAAAGAATAAAATTTATTTGCAAGGGCTTAAACATGTTATGTTAACTCTTCAATGTGATGTTTGCTAAAGGTTTTATAAATCTTTGGTTAAGGTTTACTTTCAGAAACTTGCACTGTTATATTTTCATTCATTGGAGAAAGGAATCTGGCTGAGTCTTTCTGAATTCATCCTTAACTACAGTTGCAAAGCCAGTAGAGGGAGCAGTGGATCTATGCTTTGATTTCTAGGATTGTAAGTAAGTGCATAGGCTGGATACTATAGTATAGATAACCAATATTCGAGTTTATCTAGAAAGAAAGAATTCTGGGACTGTGATTTGGTTTTGACCATCATGATTTTATGTTAAGGAATTAGCAGAGTTTTAGAATTGCTTTACTGCCATTGGGAAATGTTGACTAGAGTGCTGCATAAAGACTATTGTTTTGCTTCCCGGACCAAAAAAAAAAAATCACATGTGAATTTTGTATCAAGTCCACAAAACACTGGCCTGAGTGAACTCACCAACTAGTTTAGACGTGGATATCCAGAATTACTTGCACAATGGGATGGACATTTTTTGCGAATCCATGAAACCTTTAATGTGGCTGCAGAGTGGGCGCTGGGATGCATTCTTCCCAGCAGCTCCCATTCCGGAGTCTCCAATGTCTGTCCTCAGCTGTCTCCACAGCTGACTTAGCAGAGGTAGGATGCCTCCTGTTCTCTCCTATCTCTCCATTCTCTCTCCCACAGTGTGATTCTTCCTTAGCAGCAGGGCTGTGGGCTGAGCGAATGAGGCACCTCCCCACCTCCACCCCTTTCTGGAACTGTTGGTTTATGTGATGCTTTGCTCATCCTTTCTTCAGGCATTCTCCAGTTACCAGTTCAGCTAGACTTATGAGGGGCTCTTTTCTTTGTCTTCGCTTATCTTCTGGTTTGGAAACCAATGCTTTAGTGTAATATTATCAGGCCATCTTTTTTTAGCATTTCTTTGGAATACAATTCTTTTGACATTAGCTTTAGGCCTTCTTATATCTCCTGTATTTGTTTAGCAGGTGTTTAAATCTCTTTTTTAAAAAATTTAATGTTTTTCTTTGTTTATGCCTTCTCTTTCCAGTTAAATGCTAAAGCACTAACCTTTTATATGCATTAATACCTGTGGCTGAAAAGAATCTTTTACGCAGGAGTAGAGAGAGGTCTTTCTCATTTGGCTAAAAGTGTTTTAGAGAAAAAAGATACAGAAATTCAGTACCAATCAGCAATTCTGCCCTCCACCCTTTTGAAAAAAGAGAAAAATATCTGTGCTGTTTGGGATTCAATTTATTTGCTCCTTTCTTTCATCTGACAGATTTTGGTAAATGTCCAATTCCAATAATATGTTAATATTTTCAGGGTCAATCTGGGTTCAAAAGTAAGTGAACTGTTTTTGTTGTTGTTTTTCTCTTTGGCTCTTTCTTACTGTCACCTTTAGGCGCTCTCTCTCTCTCTCTCTCTCTCTCTCTCTCTCTCAACAAGTCAGCATGTGTGCTATGCTTGTTTTAGGTCAATGTGCTTGGATGGAGAATTTCGGTCCAACTGCTCAGTTAATCACTAATCACTCTCATGTGACTTGCTTTGTGAGCTAGACTAACTGTTGACCATTCTTAAAGTATAGCTATGGTGACAAAATCATTCAAGTGTCTTTGGCCACTGTATTCAGAAAAGATCTTAAATATAAGAATTTGGGAAAGACAGCTTTATTCCGTAAAAAGGATAAGGCACTCCCACCTGCTTTACTTTTATTTTGCAATTGATTTAGAGGTGAAGAAGGGAGCTGGACTGACTTACTGGTGTCTCTCAAATCCCCAACACCAGGATGTGATGGAAAAGGTTGAGTTTTAAAGGTCTGGGCAAGTAGAGAAGGTTTGGAGAAAGGGAGAAGGCCAGAGGGAAAGACTATTGTGATAGAGATGGAAGAACTGGAAATGACAGAACAGATTTTGTGAAGATTTCAGGTGTGGCTTATGTCAATGAGGAATGAAGACAGAAGTCTAAGGTGTTAGAGAGAGTAAGGATAGAAACAAAGTTACCACATGTGAAAGCGTCAGAACTGAGAGTTTCAAAGTTTGTTGAAAAGAACTTCAAACATAATTCTACTCGAAAAGGGTAGAACTGCCTTAGTGACATTTTTATCTGGTGATTAAATAGCTACTTTAGCTTTTGTTTTGTAGATATATTCTGAATACACACACACACACACACACACACACACACACACACACACACACGTTTTCCAACCATTATATGCCCTTTTAGGTGCATCTCTTACAAATTGTGTAAACTGACTTCAGTTTTTTTAAAATTCAGTTTTGTTTTCATTGTTTTTTAGCTCATTTAGCTTTATTATGGACTTTCTTTTTGTCTCATTTTTTCCTAGTTCTTCCCACTTTCTTTAAAAAATTTAAAGAAAATTTAGTTTTTGTTTGTTTACAATTTTTTTTTCTAATATGATAATTGTTTGGAAGTTATATAGTATCTTAAGTCACTACCAAAACTAATCAATATCCTTATTGTTCCCTTATAAAACAGAAAGACCTTAGAATGTTTAAACTCTGTTCATTCCCCTTTCCCCTTACGTGATTGCAGTTGTACTTTATATTTAGAATGTTTTCTGCCACAAATTAGATTATTAATATTGCTTTAGGCAGTAAATTCATTTAGATTTACTTACCTATTTACTAGTTCAGTATCTTTGCTTACCTTTTATTTTTCATATCTAATCCTTTCCATTTTAGATAACCCTTTTACCTGAAATACAGTTCTAAAATGCTTTAGTTTATCTGACAATGTCCTAATTGCACCTTATTATTATTTTTAAAAATATATTTTTATTGATTTCAGAGAGAGGAAGGGAAACGAAGAGATAAAAACATCAATGATGAGAGAGAATTACTGATTGCCTGCTCACTGCATGCCCCCTACTGGGGATCGAGCCCACAATCCCAGCATGTGCCCTGACCTGGAATTGAACTGTGACCTCCTGGTTTATAGGTCAATGCTCAACCACTGAGCCACACCAGCTGGGCTCATCTCTTCTTTATCCTCTCTAATAATTTCTTCTGCAACTATTTTAAGCTAACTTCTCCACTTAAGATTCTTTGGACTATTCAAGCACTATGAGTTAGTACCTCAAACCCTAGTGAGGGCCACCTAGTGGGTATTACCCCTTAGAGGAGATTTTTCCTTCTCTTCCTTCCTTTTAGCATCAAGGATGGAATAGGCAAGTTCGCTTTCTGCCTGTCTTTTTCCTGTGGTGGAGTTTAGTTCTCATTCACCCTCCAGGGCAGGCCTCTGGGGCCTTAGCTTTATGCAGGGACCTTCTGTCACCTTCTCCACCTTGGCAGGCCTAGGCTTTCTGCCAGTCTCTCCTTGCACCTGAGAGTAGAATTCCAGTGACTCTAGGAATGCACAGAAAACTCCAGGTAAAGGCAGATTTGGCATTTTTCTCCACCACCAGAGCTGTTGGTGTTGGTAAGTTAAGTAATACTGGTATTCACAGAGATTCTGCGTGGACTTGTTTGAATAAAATGGGCAAAAGCAATGGGAGTCCTTTTTAGGGCCATGATTATTAGAAAATTAAACCTGAGGAAAGCTTCTTCCAATCATATGCTGGACCTTCTGGAGACATAGAATTCTTGGGTGTAACTCACAGTTACCTGACCCTCTCCACTGATGAGGAAACTATACATTTTTAGAAATGACCACTAGATGTGCTAGTCCAGTCATGACATACCATCATCTATACATCAAAATGGGACTCCATTAAATATCAGGTTGATTTGAAACTTTTATATTTATTCTAGGAAAACTTTTTTAAGCATATGGAAACTTATTTTTGGTATCAGGTTGACTTTTTTGGGGACTAGATGTAATTCCTGGACTTTTTTTTTCATTCTAATTGTTAGAATGGTGTTTATATTGGCTAAAATTGTGCATGTTATTTATAGCAGATATTGTAAATGCAGTCTTATCATCAATCATTAATACTTAATACGTTCTGTAAACATTTCAGGGTATAAATTAAATATCACTTGCTGCCTGACTGTATTTCTTTTGGTAGTTTGTGCCAATTATGTTTTGACCATATTTAAAAAATTTTTGTTGTAATTTGTTCTTTTGGAATATTTTATGTAGACTTTGACAGTTAATGAAAAGAGATACACACTTCATGAAGGTTTAACTATATACATTTTATATCATCTTAACATATGATTCACTGGTAACACGTATGTACAAAGAAGAACTATGAATAAATGAATCTATGCTTTTTACATTAGGAGAGTAAACCAAATAATGAAAAAGTGAGTTAAATTGCTGTGTTGTTATTTATACTTCCTTACTCATGGAACCATGATGGATTTTCAGTTACATTCTCATGTACCAAGCCAATAATTTTGAAATCATTACTTTTATCATCATTATTAATTGGTCACATGCATACTTTGGCAGTAAAATCTCATTCTTTTGAGACTTTGTATATTTAACATTAGGCGATTCTTAATGTATTTTATTATTTTACTCTGTGGGTTCTCAGCTCTGTAATCATGTTCAATAAAAGTGAGAAACATATATATGTGGACAAACATATGAAGCCCACTGAACAAAGTGGAGCCTTTAAAACATTAACAAATCTCGCCGGAACCGGTTTGGCTCAGTGGATAGAGCGTCGGCCTGCGGACTGAAGGGTCCCGGGTTCGATTCCGGTCAAGGGCATGTACCTGGGTTGCGGGCACATCCCCAGTGGGAGATGTGCAGGGGGCAGCTGATTGATGTTTCTCTCTCATCGATGTTTCTAACTCTCTATCTCTCTCCCTTCCTCTCTGTAAAAAATCAATAAAATAAAAAAAAAAAAAATGACTTGTTAAAAAAAAATAAAAAAATAAAACATTAACAAATCTCTTAAAAAATAGCTAATTTATTATCAGAGAACCACTTACACATTGGACAATATGACTGAATAAGTAATTTGAGTACTTCAGATACTAGTGTAATCTCTCATATATGAGTCATGTGTTTTCAAAATTCAGTTTGAAATAAATATATTCTTCCCACTGTAATGTAAGCTATGTGAGGACAGGGAACTTTATTTTGTTCACCATTGCTTTCTAGTTTGAAATATAATAATCACCAATTTTTAAAAAATGAACAAGTTAATACTTAATTAAGAACTAATTAATAGTGAAAAGTATTATAGTAAACACACACACACACAAAATGTAGCCTTAGTTTAAGTCAGTATTTATTTAATATGTTTTGTGGCTATAGGGTTAGGTACATACAGATTTAAAGCAAGTATATATTTTTGGTATACTGTTCTTTTTATAATTAAATAATGACCCCTCTTAATTTGTAATCATGATTTTTTTTTTTGGTCTGAAAGTCTCTTAGTCTAATATTGTTATACTGGCTTCTTCCTTCTCTCCCTCCCTCCTGCCCTTCCTCCCTTTTGCTGTTGATTCCCTGTAAAGTAGTCTTCATTTCAGTTAATATATTCTTCATTTCTGACTGGTTCTTTTTTATGGTTTCTAGTTCCATTTTTATGTTTCTGATCTCTTTGTTGAAGTTCTCACTAAGTTCATCTACTTTTCCCCTAAGTTCATTGAACATCCTTAAAACCAGTGTTTTAACGCTGCATCTAGTAGATTGCTTGTCTCCATTTTGTTTAGTTATTTTTCTGGAGTTTTGTTCTGTTCTTTCATTTGGGACATGTTTCTTTGTCTCCTCATTTTAGCAGCCTCCCTCTGTTTGTTTCTGTGTATTAGGTTGAGCTTGGTAGAGTGGTCTAGATAGTAGGTGTCCTGTAGGGTTCAGTGGCTCAGCCTCCCCATTCATCTGAGCTGGGCACTCCAGGTGCACTCCCCTGACCTGTGTGGACTGTGTATACCAGTGGTTCTCAACCTTCTGGCCCTTTAAATACAGTTCCTCATGTTGTGACCCAACCATAAAATTATTTTTGTCTTTTAGTTGTATTTTTGAAGTGGTTGTGTGAGGCAGCAATTTCTGGTGTTTACCTATGCTGCCATCTTGGTTTCTCCCTATTTTCGTTGCTACTTCATAACTGTAATGTTGCTACTGTTATGAATCGTAATGTAAATATCTGATATGCAGGATGGTCTTAGGCGACCCCTGTGAAAGGGTTGTTTGACCGCCAAAGGGGTCGAGACCCACAGGTTGAGAACCGCTGGTGTATACACTCCTGTTGTACTTGAGCCTTGACTGCTATCAATGGGAGGGATTTATACCCAGGCCACTTAGCTGTAAGGACTGGCTGCAACCACCAATACTGTGGAGGATCAGCTGTACAGGTGCTGACCCCGTGGAGCAGGACTTACTTCAGTGGGGCTCTTGTGCCTACTGAGCCTGCCCTTGGGGTGTGTCACTTGTGGAGGTGGCTGGGTGGTACTTCTACATAGTCTATAGCTGTCCCTAAGGTGTGCTGGCTCTGGAGCCTCCAGGAGGTGCAGGCCAAGGTCAGCTGCTGCCTGTATTCTGCCTGGGGCCACCCAGCATGAGCTACAAAGTGATCTGCAGATGGCTGCAACTTGTGTTGTGCTTGGAGGTGCCCAGAAGAGGCTAAGCTGCAAACCAAAGCCAGCTGCAGCTAGTGCTGGGCCTGAGGCTATTTAGCAAGACGTATGGGCATGCAAAGCCAGATGCTGCTTGTTTGAGAGATTTTAGGGAAGTCTGAAGCATGAGCCAAGACAGGTATTCATATGGAAAAACCACTGGAAACAGCTTGGGTGGGCCCCCAAAACTGGGTGGGGTGGGGTCTCAGGGAATCACCATGGAGGGGTGAACATTGATAGCCAGATTGATGGAGACTCGGATATTGCACCCTCCTGGTGGCTCTGTGGGTGGTAAACGGAAGAATGGTCTCTGGCAGTACTTCTGTCTGGGAGAAAGCTGCTCCTCCATCTCTCACCTTGATGCCAGACAATTCAGTTCCTCCCCATATGTCTCCGGCACCCTTTGAACTGCTGCCCTAGTGCTAGAGCTCAAAGCGAATGACTATGAGTAAGTCTGTGGGCAAGCCCTTAAAGAGGAACACCTGGGACTTCAGCTTCCCTCTGTCTCACTCAGCCACAATCCCCACTGGTTTTTACAAGGAGTATGGAGACTTCACTTCCTGGCCATGGAACCCTAGGCTGGAGGGCCTGGAGTGAGGCTTGAACCCCTTGCTTCTCATGGGGGATCTCCACAGCCCATATATGCCTCTCAATTTTTATCCGCCCCACATGGGTATAGGACCAGCCCATTCCCTGTCTTTGCTCCTCCTACCAGTTTCAGTGTGACTTCTTTATATCCTTAATTGTAGGACTTCTGGTTAGGTAGGTCTCAGATGGTTCTGAATGATGGTTGCTCATAGTTTAGTTGTAATTTTGATGTGGTTGTGGGAGGATTCAAGTACCACATTTATCTACTTCACCATCTTGACTGGAAGCCCTATCTCAATAATTTTAAATAAATTTACTTGTAGTCTCTTTCATACTGTGTATAACCCAGATTTTGGGAGTGAGAATTTTCCTATTGATTGAATTTTCTGAATCTCCCTCACAGTGTCTTGATTTCTTATTGGGTTTATAAATGATTTTCAACAATGGGGCTCCCCCACCCCCACCCCCTTTCGAGTTTCTTAAATCCGTGTTCCTTCTTTCTTTTTAAAGTATCCCCAAAGAGTGGTTTCACATTTTCTTGAATGCTAAGAGTGCTTTCAGAATACATTTTATATCAAGTGCATGGTTTGTTACATATTAATCATGGGAGTGTTACATATTTAAACCTTATACCCATGGTAATGGGTACTGGGAGTTTTGATTTCTCACAGGTGATTTATTTTTAACCCAAGGCCCTGGAGAGGTGGCAAGCTTACTAAGTGCTTCCACAGTCAGGTAGGCGGAGTATTTGTTTTTTCATGAAGGACATAGTTTTTCATGGCTCCATGCTTTACATGGGACATTCAATTACAGCTCTTTGGCCCTTTGCAGACACTCTATGTTCTGTCCTCACAGAGGCATTAGAATCTGGTCCTGAACCTCTAGTACCTGTGATTGAGGTGGAAAGTTCTGTTGGGTCAGCTCTCTATCCTGGCCTTGATTTCTCTGTTTACCTGGCACATGGGGATTTTCTGTTTTTTGTTGTTTTTTTCCAGCACGCGTATGTGTTAAAATTTTTTTGTTGATTTGGCTAAGATTCACTTATTACTTCTAAATGTTTATAATGAGAAGATGAGTCCTCCATGACAACAAAAGAAATTCCTGTTCTTGAATGTCCTATTGGTCTTAGAGATTTTTTTTTTGTTTATACTCATTTAGCCCTGTCCTGTTTCTTGGTTTATCTTTGAGTTTCTTTGTTGTCCTTTAATTCTTTGTTTGGCTTAAATTTTTGTTGCTTTCAGTTGAAGCTCTAACATTCTAAGTATGCTATATTTTGAAATAAGCTATATGATCTTAAACATTTAATATAAGGTTAATATATGATACATATGTAACAACTTCTCTTTTATTCAGATGCCTTTGCCTGGAATTTCCATTAATTTTATGCATTTCTTAGAGTTATGAAAATCCAGTGTGTTGAAAATTACCTACTTCAAGATGGAGATATTTCCCCAAGGAAGTAGGCACAAACTTTGAAATGATAAGTTTTCTTTCCTCATTCTTACTAATATCGCTAAAATTAAGGATTTTGAGGATACCAGTGTCCAAAGGCTAATGTGAGATTTTTAAAGCAAGACATTCTAGATCAACCATTTTTAATTCCTTTTCCCTTCTTTACTCTTTCCTTTCATACATATATCAACAACAAAAAGCAACCAAACACTCACGTTGGAGATGTTATTTTCTTGAAGGTGTTATTTTCTTGGATAAATACTTGTTATTTATTTATACAATTTTTTCAATGGAGAGTACTAATTTTTAAAAGAAATGATAAATTGTGGTCAGTAAATCCTACTGTTTGTGCTAAGGATATTTTATTTATTGAATCATTAGAAAATTGACAAACCCTCTGTTTCTATTTTTATTGCCTTTTAAAAATTAATTAAAAAAACCAGGTAACCAGAGTAACTTTTACAACAGAACATGTACTACACACCACACACACACACACACGAGCTCTGCGTGCAGTCATGCCATGCCATCAACGTCATTTTCATTTACTTTTTTGTTTTTTCTGGCAACAGTAGAACATGCCCTGACAACACACCTTCCATTATAAATATTTTAACAGCTAGGCAGGAGAGAGTCATCCTTTAGCTACAGTCATATAATGGAATGAAGGATACACACAGCTGCAGCAACACTATTTAATTACTTAATTTGTTTTTGACAGCTCCCCTTGCAGAGGAGAGGAAAGTATGAGCCACACATGGGCAGGGATTTTATGTGTGCCCAAATTTGTCAGTTGTGAATATTCACACATATTCTTGGGGAATGTCACAAAGTATGGGGCAGGAAATCAAAACCAACATCACCCCTTTCCTAGTATAGAAACAGCTCAAGATGCTTGCTGTCCCTGGAAAGTTGAAGTGAAAACTCAAGTCAGCGTCTCCTTCTCAAAGAGAAGAAGAAGTGGACTAGCAAGCACTTTCCAGCTTGAATTGTTAGGGGGGTAGAGCCAGTTAAGAGTGTGGGTCTTGCTCCTCAAATGGTAGAACTCATTTTAATGAGTAAACGGAGCCTAGGTCAGGCCACCACATTCATCTCAAGCCACCTTTTATAACAGTTATGTGTTGGGTGGTGGGATAGCTTTCCTGTGGTTTCTGTAACCCAACTGTGGGGGCTTAGGGTGCTCCTCTTCATGCACTTCCCTGGAAACTAGTTTTGGCTGCTGTAGGATGGAGGTTAATGGGGCCCTGGATGTTTCCTGAATCCCCTGACATGCATCCTGAGTTGTCAGAGACTGAACATTTTATGGGGACAGGGCTGTGTGATTGTGATTTGGGCTCTTTGAGGGGTATGAGAACTCTTTTACCGCAACTGGAAGTTGGAGTGGTGATCCTGAACAAAAAATACAGACAATTGTGTGAGGGGATGATGGCAGCAAAGTGGGAAGCACTAGGGACAATGGGATGATTTGAGCTAGTTCAGAATTATCATCAGCAGTCAAAACTGTGCTATGATTTCACTTCTATGTGGAATCTAAAGAACAAAACAAAAAAATGAACAAAATAGAAACAGACTTATAGATACAGAGAACAGACTGACAGTTGTTGGGGGAGGGGGCGGTTTGGAGGACTGGGTGAAGTAGGCCAAGGGATTAAGCAAAAACAAACAAACAAACAGTAAAAAAACCTTATAGACACAGACAGCAGTATGGTGATTACCAGGGGGGAAGGGGTTGGGGGCAGGTAGAAGAGGGTGAAGGGGGGATGAATGGCAGTGGAAGGAGACTTGGCTTTGGGTGGTGAGCACACCATACAATAGACAGATGATGTATTATAGAATTTTACACTTGAAATTTACAAATTTCTTATGAACCAATGCTATCTCAATGTGGTCTACTTTGCCTCACCTTGAAGAAAGTTCTTGGAAGGATCTGTTGCAGAAGGAGGTCATGAAGGGAAGGAATTTGACGTAGGAAAAGAGTAAACTTGAGGCTGGAGGCTCCAGAGAGCCCCTGGTAATGCTGGTCTGTCTTTGCTCCTGCTCCTTTTGGTCAAGTCATATAATTATGGTCAAACCTTATAGTTCCATATTCACATTGTCTTGCATTTTCTACTCAATAGAAAGAAAATAGGATCTGGAAGGACGCAGAAATTCCCTTTCAGATGTCTAGAGTACTTCGGCCCCAGGTCATAGTTATCAGGTAGCCTGTGGCTAAGATTGCTCTCCCTGCCCTTACCAACACTCCATAGCCTCAGGCTTTCAGAGCAGCCTTGGTGTCAGGATTATGCCTGAGTCAGCCTAACATTTATACACACAGGCATGTATAAACTGTAGGTGCTGAAAGTTGTGGGGCACCTTTGCCCTCTCTTATTCTAATGTCCTCTTTCCAGTTTTCAAGGTCAGTCTTCCAAATAGCACACATTTAAGCTGTGGTACTTTATGTAGATGCCACCTTTCTCTGTAATTCTATCAAAATATTATTTGATGCTTTCACTAAGGGACACATTTATAAATATATTTATTTGAACTTTGGAGAGTGATTATACTTGATGAACCTCAGCAGTTTGGCATATTCCCATATGGATCTGTCTGAAGGCATTGGCAAGTTATAGATGAACTTTTTGAAGTCAAAGATCTATGTTTCCATATTGGTTTTTCAAGTCCTCTCTTTCACATCAAACATTTGAATAAACTTTGATTGCACACTACTTAGCTCTTCCTTTTTACACATCATTGTTTAATGATAGATTATTCCTGACTATGTGTATAGATGCTATTTATAAAACTATTAACTGCTAGTTAAATTAGATAACTCTAATTTATCAAAAATATTCCTGGAAGATGAATCCAAGGTGGAAAGAATTAACAAAAGAAAAAAAATACTAAAAACAAGGAAACAATTTAGGTTACTGGAAATAAATTATTGACATTTAAAACTTTGAAAGAACTTATTAGTAACCATCTATACTTCCCCCTTCATCCAATTTCCTTTTTTACTTTTATTTCCTCTTGATTTTGTTGTTATTAACAAGGGTAATTTATGATCATTATGGCTATTTAAACAATCTAAAATGTATAAAGAACAATTGCATGATACCCTTCCCTTTTAATGACCTAGAATAAATGTTTTCATTTCTTTCTCTTTTTTTTCCATACAAAGACACACACACACACACACACAGTTTTTTTTTAAAACTAGGATTGTAATGTACAGATTATATATTATATTGGAATTGTTTTGAGGCTCATTTTACTTTGCTGAAAATATTCAGCAAATTTCCTTTCTCACTTTATACAATGTAGGTTTCTCTTTAGGATGATAAATATAGATCAAACACTTAGAAAATAAAGCTGTGCAATATTTCATTTTAATTAGGTATCACAATTTATTTAGCCATTCGATAGACATTATACAAGAAATGCATACCTGCATCTCATCTTAGAAGAAATATGAGATCAGAAATATGGATTTATTATTTATTTATTTATTTTATTATTATTAATTAAATCTTTATTGTTCAGATTATTACATTTGTTCCTCTTTTTTCCCCCCATAACTTCCCTCCACCCAGTTCCCACCCCACCCTCCTCCCTCACTCCCCACCCACTGTCCTCATCCATAGGTGCACGATTTTAGTCCAGTCTCTTCCCGCATCTCCCTCACCCCTTTCCCGCCCAAGAATAGCCAGTCCACTCCCTTTCTATGCCCCTGATTCTATTATAATCACCAGTTCATTCTGTTCATCAGATTATTCACTTGATTTTCAGATTTACTTGTTGATAGATGTGTATTTGTTGTTCATAATTTGTATCTTTACCTTTTTCTTCTTCCTCTTCTTAAAGGATACCTTTCAGCATTTCATATAATACTGGTTTGGTGGTGATGAACTCCTTTAGCTTTTCCTTATCTGTGAAGCTCTTTATCTGACCTTCAATTCTGAATGATAGCTTTGCTGGATAAAGTCATCTTGGTTGTAGGTTCTTGGCATTCATCACTTTGAATATTTCTTGTCACTCTCTTCTGGCCTGCAAAGTTTCTGTTGAGAAATCAGCTGACAGTCGTATGGGTACTCCCTTGTAGGTAACTGACTTTCTTTCTCTTGTTGCTTTTAAGATTCTCTCTTTGTCTTTTGCTCTTGGCATTTTAATTATGATGTGTCTTGGTGTGGTCCTCTTTGGATTCCTTTTGTTTGGGGTTCTCTGCGCTTCCTGGACCTGTAAGTCTATTTCTTTCACCAGGTAGGGGAAGTTTTCTGTTATTATTTCTTCAAATAGGTTTTCAATATCTTGCCCTCTCTCTTCTTCTGGTATCCCTATAATTCTGATGTTGGTACGTTTGAAGCTGTCCCAGAGGCTCCTTACACTATCTTAGTGTTTTTGGATTCTTTTCTCATTTTTCTTTTCCGGTTGGGTGTTTTTAGCTTCTTTGTATTTCAAATCGTTGACTTGATTCTTGCAATCCTCTTGTCTGCTGTTGGGAGTCTGTATAATATTCTTTATTTCAGTCAGTGTATGCTTAATTTCTAGTTGGTCCTTTATCACAACCTCGAGGGTCTCATTAGATTTCTTGTAGATCTCATTAAGTTTATTGTCAGTTTCTAGAAAATTCTTGAAAGACCTTAAAAGTGTGGTTTTGAACTCTATATCCAGTAGTTTGCTTTCCTCCATTTCTGTCATTTGTGTCCTTTTTCTTTGTCTCCGCATTTTTTATGCTTCCCTGTGTTGATAAAGTGGTTTTCTGTGCTAAGTGTCCTCTAGGGCCCAGTGGTTCAGCCTCCCCAATTACCTGAGGAGGACACTCTTGGTGCACTCCCTTGTGGTCTTTGTGCACAGTCTTGTTGTAGTTAAGCCTTGATTGTTGTAGGTATCACTGGGAGGAATTGACCTCCAGGCCAATTGGCTGTGAGAATCAGCTGTGTCTGCAGTGGGAGAACTTTTGTGCTGGGGACACCCCTCCGGGGCAAGACTTGCTTCAATGGGGCTTTGGTGCTCACTGAGTCTGCTCCCTGAGTGTGTCCTTTATGGTTCCACGGAGCTGCAAACTGGATGGTCCCACTCTGAACTCTGGGTTTCCTGGCTCCTGGATCTCTAGGGAGGTGCTAATCTTGCCTTTGCCTTAGGCTATCCAGCAAAAGCCTCCCGGCAGGGCTTGGGCAGGGCGGGTCCCACAGGATCAACAGGGCAGGGCTAGCGGTTATGGCTGCTCTCAGTCCTGCCCTCAGAGGCTCTGCTTCTCAGTGTCCCAGTAATCGCCTCAAGCCTCTCGGAGAGAAAGCTGCCCTCGAGTTCCCACCGATGCCAGACAGTCCCACTTCTCCCGCATGAGTCTGGGTCCCCAGAGACTCGCCCAGAACTGGAGCTCAGAGCCTGAGACTCCCTCCCGATTGAAAACGACAACCGTGCCCTCAGCCGCCAGCCCGCTACGCATGCACCTCTGCACCTTAGTGTTTTACTTCCGCACTGCGCCTCCTCTGAGTCTTGGTATGCTTTTCTCTTTCCTTCTAGTTGTAGAATTTCCACTCAGCCAGCCTTCCTGTGGTTCTGGATGATGTCCGTTCCGTCTTTTAGTTGTATTTTTGAAGTGGTTGTTCGAGGCAGCAAACTCCGGTGTTTACCTATGCCGCCATCTTGGTTTCTCCGGATTTATTTTTAAGGATGAAAGTTAAGCACTAAATAATAAGGTTCTGTCTAGGCCGATTTTCAAGGCTAAGGAGAATCTGAAAAACGAGTGCATTTCAGCTTTGTTCTCAAGCTGGTGAGATGGAAGGTGAGAAAGGCAAGAATCTTTCTAGGGCTAATAAACTTGACTTTTCTACACACATAGACACTTTATAGAGCTCAGTTATTTCAATGTTTCACAATCAATGTTTAGATAATTACATGAGTCATAAAACAGTGGTTGTTGCAAAAACTAATGATGATTTTAAAAATGTAACAGCTAATGTGAGTGATTCACCAGGAAGCTTATTAAACCTTTTAAAAAGGTCCATTATACTTAATATCTATTGATGCCCGTTTTGCCTTGGGGGTGTTAGATAAAAAATGCAAGTTAGATACCTTCTTACTCTAGTGGATTTTTCTTAAAAAGCATCACTTCCCATCTATCTAACACAATGCATGTGTCTTTAGTTAGCTTTTCTTTTCCCAATACGTAAACCATTACAAATAACCAGCAATCAAAGCATGGGCACGGATATCTTTGTGTACTGCTGCATTACTCCAAGTGGGGTTACTGAGTTCAGTATAGGCACATTTTACTTTTTAATAGAGAGTGGCAGGTTACCTTCCCTAAGAGTTATGGCAATTCATATTGCCTTGTCTGTTCACATTGTTATACTGCTTTAGAAGGTGACATTAGGGGGCATGCTGACTTCAAGCTGCCCTCTTTCCAGCTGGCTCCATATTTTAAAGTATGATATAAATAAATACTTTAAATTATTCCCACCTGGACTTAATTTGTTCTTGAGATGAGAATTTGGAAGTGGTATACAGTCCAATCACAAGTCCCCTTTATCTCCTGCCCAGACTTTCCCCCATTTTCTCCAATTTAATAGGAGAGATGGATGGGACTTGCCGTTCTAGAAGACAAATCAGATGGACACAATGGCAAGAACAGATGTTTCTCAATTTGGAACACAAGGAGCAAAATACCACATATTGCCTTTCATCCCAGCTCTTGGTTATGTAGGTTTTTTCCAGTTAAGTTTTCTACTTCTTGCAATTTACCTATTGATGAAGAATAAGGAGAACTACATGGTGGAGCTCTAGTGTGAGGAGGGAAAAACCAAAACCAAAAACAAACAAACAAAAAATCTCATCAAAGTAAAGGTTAGTTTGAATTCCAAGTTGTAATCTCCTAAGTGCTGTGCATACTGTGAGAATTAAATGATTGCTTATTGACTTTTTTTTTTTTCTGATGCAATATAAAATCTTGTTTGCTCCTGCGCTTAATAAAAGACTTACTTTGGAGAGATAAAGTGATACTCAATATTACTTATGCTGATTCTGGTGTATCCTCTTGAGCAGTCTATTTTACTCAGTGGTGAGAAACTGGTGTTATATTAACTTTACATGGAAAAGAAAAAAAACTACCGTTTAGGGCAAAATGCAGATTTTCCATTAACTTGTTAAGTTATGTGATATTTACAAATGCTGCCCCCACCGTGCCTCCAGAATCTCCCTGGATATGAATCTACTCTGTTCTATCATTAGGGTTTCTTGGAAAAGTCCGAAAGCCTAGTGTTAAGTCACTCCTTGGCCTCTTTGGGCTTGCCCTCTTTTATTTATTTATTTATTTTTTTTATTTTTATTTTTTTTTTATTTAATTAAATCTTTATTGTTCAGATTATTACATTTGTTCCTCTTTTTTTCCCCCCATAACTCCCCTCCTCCCAGTTCCCGCCCCACCCTCCGCCCTCACTCCCCACCCACTGTCCTCATCCATAGGTGCACAATTTTTGTCCAGTCTCTTCCCGAATCTCCCACACCCCTTTCCCCCCCAGGAATAGTCAGTCCATTCCCTTTCTATGTCCCTGATTCTATTATAATCAACAGTTCCTTCTGTTCATCAGATTATTTATTCACTTGATTCTTAGATTCACTTGTTGATAGATGCATATTTGTTGTTCATAATTTGTATCTTTACTTTTTTCTTCCTCTTCCTCTTCTTAAAGGATACCTTTCAGCATTTCATATAATCCTGGTTTGGTGGTGATGAACTCCTTTAGCTTTTCCTTATCTGTGAAGCTCTTTATCTGACCTTCAATTCTGAATGATAGCTTTGCTGGATAAAGTAATCTTGGTTGTAGGTTCTTGGTATTCATCGCTTTGAATATTTCTTGCCACTCCCTTCTGGCCTGCAAAGTTTCTGTTGAGAAATCAGCTGACAGTCGTATGGGTATTCCCTTGTAGGTAACTGAGTTTCTTTCTCTTGCTGTTTTTAAGATTCTCTCTTTATCTTTTGCTCTTGGCATTTTAATTATGATGTGTCTTGGTGTGGTCCTCTTTGGATTCCTTTTGTTTGGGGTTCTCCGCGCTTCTTGGACCTGTAAGTCCATTTCTTTCACCAGGTGGGGGAAGTTTTCTGTCATTATTTCTTCAAATAGGTTTTCAATATCTTGCTCTCTCTCATCTTCTGGCACCCCTATAATTCTGATGTTGGTACGCTTGAAGCTGTCCGAGAGGCTCCTTACACTATCCTCGCATTTTTGGATTCTTTTTTCATTTTGCTTTTCCCGTTGGGTGTTTTTTGCTTCCTCGCATTTCAAATCATTGACTTGATTCTTGCGCTCCTCTGGTCTGCTGTCGGGAGTCTGTATAATATTCGTTATTTCAGTCCGTGTATGCTTAATTTCTAGTTGGTTCCCCAATATAAGATCGAGGGTCTCATTAGTTTTCTTGTAGATCTCATTAAGTTTATCGGCGGCTTCTAAACAGTTCTTGAGAGACCTTAAAAGTGTGGTTCTGAACTCTATATCTTCCATTGACAATTTTGTCCTGTTTCTTTGTCTCCGCATTTTGTTATGCTTCCTTGGTGCACCCCCTAGTGGTCTTTGTTCGCAGTCTTATAGTTAAATCTTGATTGTTGTAGCTAATTCCAGGGAGGGTTTGACCTCCAGGCCAAGTGGCTATGAGAATCAGCTGTGTTAGCAGTGAGAGAACTTCTGTCCTCTAGGGAGGTGCTAATCTAGCCTTTGCCTGAGGCTACCCGGCAAATGCCTGTGTGCAGGGCTTGGGCGGGGCGGGTCGCACAGGATCAACAGGGTGGGCCGGAGAGAGCAGTTATGGCGGCTCTCAGTCCTGTCCCCAGGGGCTCTGCCTCTCTGAGTCCCAGCACCCGCTGCAAAGCTCAGAGAGAAAGCTGCACTCGCTCTGACCGATGCCAGACAGTCCCGTTTCTCCCGTTTGAGTCTGGGTCCCTAAAGACTCGTCGGATCTGGAGCTCAGAGTCTGCGACTCCCTCCCGATTGAAAACGCCAACTGCGCCCTCCGCCGCCAGCCCGCTCAGCGCACTCCGCACCTCAGAATTTGACTTCAGCACTGCGCCTCCTCTGAGTGTCCGTATGCGTTTCTCTTTCCTCCTAGTTGTAGGACTTCCACTCAGCCGGCGTTCCTGTGGTTCTGGGTGCTGTCCCTTCCGTTTTTTGGTTTCACTTTTGAAGTAGTTGTTCAAAGCAGCAAACTCCGGCGTTAACCTATGCCGCCATCTTGGTTCTCTGCGGGCTTGCCCTCTTTTAGTGAGTGGCTTGGACTTGGTGGTTTTCTGTCCCTTCCTCTGACTTTGAGTATTCCTGGTCTTGGCATGGTGACCTGGTTCTCATCGCTTGTATTCTTGATCTTGCTTTCTCTTTTCCGATTCTCTTCTGCTTCTAATTTTTCTCTCTAGGTTTTTAATCCTGGTCTGACGTAGGGATTCTGTTTAATATCTCAGCTAGAGGCCCCCGGGTCCCTTCCTCCTGACATTTGGGGAAAATGAAGCAGAGAGTACACCTTCACAGGACCCTTAGCTCCTTGCACTGTTTCTTCATTCTTGCTATGGGGCCTTTATTCTTGTGCTTTTTCTTTCTCTCCAGGTTTTAGATGATCTCCCTGTAGTTATCTTAAATGGCTGTTTAACAGGTAACCTGTTTCAAAACTTTCTTCCTGTTTGCAAATGAGCTTTTCTTATAAGTGGGTTGCTGCCACTATTCTACCTTACTCTCTCCTTTAACAATAAGATTTCTTGTTTTCCCCAGATTTTTCAAAACCCGAGAACTAAATTTCCAGAAAGGCCAAACCACTGCATTTCATCTTGACTAATTTGTCATATGGGCAGGCTTCCTGCTGCAAAATCAGCATAAGTTGTTCTTTCTTTTAAAGAAAAAGAAAGCAATATGATTCTTTGGCAGATACCATTACTTTCCCAGCAATCTGATAAAATTCCATCCCTCTACTCCCAAAAGCAAATCTTGAGCTAAACTTTCAACTTAAAAAAAAAATGGGGTTAAACAAATGCACTCAATCTGGGGAAACAGATCTTCCTCTAGGCAAGGCAGGCGGAGCCACATTCCTGCATTTCTCATGCCAGTGGGAAAAGTTCATGAATGTCAGGGAATGCTTCTAAAGTTATCTGTGAGGGGAAAGAAATAATTACGTCTTTGTGATTCAAACCTGGGCACCATCCAGGTTCCCCCAATTAGCTGTAGGAACAGTGCCCGCTATTGTGTCTCAAGTTTACCTTGAATTCTCCAAGAAAACTGTCTTTTTTGATCACTATGAATATTAATTAGAAAGTAGGAGCCCACAAGATTCTTCTTTCCTGTCTTAAAGCAAAAGAGGCCCAAATGACCACAAGAGAGGTTAAGAGACAAGCAGTTGCTGTGAGAATTTCATTGCCAGGGGCTGAAAAGGGAACTGTGCTGTAATTTATATATATAATATTTTTATTGATTTCAGAGAGGAAGGAAAAGGGAGAGAGAAATAGAAACATCAGTGATGAGAATCATTGATCGGTTGCCTCCTGCACACCCCCTACTGGGGATCGAGTCCGCAACCCAGACATATGCCCTGACTAGGAATCAAACCCTGACCTCCTGGTTAATAGGTTGATTGATCAACCACTGAGCAACACCAGCTGGGCTTATATTTTTTTTTTTGGGGGGGGGCTTATATTTTTATAGGAGAAAAAAAATCAGAAACTTCTGCATTGTGAGGGGTAATTGAATATAGATAATTCTTCATGCATGGGGAAACGGTGGGAAATATAAAAATGTTTTTTCTATCTTTACTTTTATAACCCTGTTGTTCAGCATTACTTGTATTTCTGAAGTCACACTGGGTTAGGGGTAAAATTAAGATGAAAATAAGTCCCAAAATAGTATATCTCTGGTTCTGCCTCTACAAACTCTAGAAACTCCAGATTCTCAAATTCTTCTTAAATAGCTTTGGAGAGGTCCATTTGCATAACTTCACAAATGCTCAGAGTGCTACCACCTGCTGTTTCCCGCCTACCCAGGTGCCCAGGACTGTTATCTTCACATAAGACCACTGTCTTGTCTGTTTTCCCTGATGACCCTACACCTGGTATTGATGCTTTGGGTCTGTGTTGGGAGCATCATTGTTGATGTCCTCACCTGTCCAGACACCACTGCCAATTGGGACGCCTGCCGAAAGGGTGAGGTGTCAGCAAAGTTGATGTCAAGACTGCCAGTGGTTCTTGCTCAAGGTGTTCACCTCTGCACAGAGGTTGTTCTGAGAAAGCCATTGTCCCAGTGTGGCTCCACCTGTGTTCTCAAAGCCCCATGGAGATATTTGTGAGTGTTTCTTTCTTTTTCATAAACCTGTCTCAACTGTGAATATGGGGTATGTGTCCCTGAAGACTGGCAGGGTAACCTGAGTGACAGGCACATGTTTTATTAAAAAACTAGTGCCCTGGTGCACAGATTCGTGCACATTGAAAGGAAATTAATCAGAAGGTGGCTGGCAGGGCAGGACTGGGCAAGATGGGCCAGACACGCCCTGGAGCCAGCCTCCCGAGGTCCCTCCCTGGCCACAGCACCTGGGGCGGTGCCACGGCTTAAAGGGTGTCTCTGGAGTGAGCAGGGTCTCTCTTGCAGGTGGAGTCCCTCGGCCTGGCCTGCGGGGATTGGGCTGAAACCAGCTCTTCAACATCCCCTGAGGGGTCCCAGATTGCAAGAGGCTGGTTCTCAGGTGATGCACCCGGGATTGGGCTCCCTCCTCTCTGATTCTGGGGTGCATCACCCAAGAACTGCTGCTGCCAAGTCACAGTAGCTTGGCTCCTGTATTAAGCGTCTGCCCCCTGGTGGTCAGTGCGCGTCATAGCTACCGGTCAGAGTGTCTGCTCCCTGGTGGTCATTGCATGTCAAAGCTATTGGTTGGATGGTTGCTTAGCCTTTTATATATATAGATAACTTCCTTTTTTACCTGCTTGTTATCCTGAAATGGACTTTGCATCAGTTAACCTGGTAGCTCCTTGGTCCCTGATATGTATAGCCTCCACTCTCAGATGTGCCCAGGTATGCCTGAGTCTTGGGATGAGTATAATTGCATTAACACAACTGCATGCATTTGACTTCATCCCTTTATCCCCAGAAGTGACAAGGACAGTCATGCACAGAGTTATTTGTGGAGTGCTTGGTTCTGGAGCTAGCACTCACACATTATACTGTAAGTGTTTACAGGCTGTTTTCTTCCACTAGACTGGATTCCTTCCCTCCCTTCCTTCTTTCCTTCTTTCCTTCCTTCCTTCCTTCCTTCCTTCCTTCCTTCCTTCCTTCCTTCCTTCCTTCCTTCATCTATCTATCTATCTATCTATCTATCTATCTATCTATCTATCTTTATATATTAAATTGATTGGGGCGACATTGGTCAACATAAATATATAGGTTTCAGGTGTGGGTTTCTATATTGTACTGTGTGCCCACCACCCAAAGTCAAATCTTCTCCTTAGACTGGATTTCTTAAAGGCAAGCCGGGCTTTAGTGATCTCTGACATCTACCAGGCTCCTGATACATGTTACATGTGTCTAAATAAGTAAATGAATGAATGAACTCAGCTCTAATACCTTCAGAGTTGCTGCATATATCAGACCATCAAACCTCAGAGGGAAGGTAGGGGAGGGTGGAGATAAGGGGGAGAGATCAACTAAAGGACTTGTATGCATGCATGTAAGCCTAACCAATGGACACAGACACCAGGGGGGTGAGGGCATGAGTAGGGGGTGGGGGGCAATGGGGGGATAAGGACACATATGTAATACCTTAATCAATATAGAAAAAAAGAAGAATTTTTCAGAAAAAATTTGAAGGAATCTCAGTGCCAGACTATCTTCATCACCCCGCCCTCCCCACACCCCTTTTCCACCCTTATTTGACTGAAAAGCATGAATGCATTCTCTGCAGACATTTGGCCCAAGGGAGATTTTGGTAAAGCAACTAATGAGAAATGCCCTATTAAATGTCAACCTCACTACAAATTAGCATGAATCTAAGACTTCTGTTTTATGGGAGAATTCTTATGGGTTGTTTTTTTCATGATTTTTCTCTGAAAATATTTTAACAATTACCATAAGAATATTTTTAGTCAATTATTGTATTAGTTTTTCCCCCCTAGAAGTGAATGGTTTTGTTGAATATAATTCACTAGCTCCATATCAGAACTACAACATGAGATTGTTGCATGTGATTTTTCCCCCCTTTCTAGCCTAAATTGGAACCTTATGGACATTGAACCTAGAAACATATGCCAATGTGATTTATATGTAGAAAATCTCTTTTCATATTATTAACAAAATCACTATTGTGTTCCAATCTTTGTTCTCTGGGGATGAATTTTAGTAAATCACTTCCTGCCATTCAGATACCTCAGAGCTCAAACTGCCTGAAGCTTAACAGAAAATGCAATTCAAAAATCCAAGAGGGTTAGGATGACAGGAAAA
This sequence comes from Myotis myotis, assembly GCF_014108235.1. Lineage (NCBI taxonomy): Eukaryota > Metazoa > Chordata > Mammalia > Chiroptera > Vespertilionidae > Myotis > Myotis myotis. The sequence goes on along the minus strand of NW_023416316.1, from coordinate 30,416,827 downwards.
AATGTTTTCCATTTCTCCTGAAAGCGTGGGGAGGGGACAGGAAGGAAAAGAGAGAATTTTAGAATCTGGTTCTTCTATGTCTGAAAAAAGACAGTTTAGATTAATTACTAGTGCCTTAAATAAGAAACAGAAAAACATCCTCCATGGAGAGAGTCCCTTAGCCAGCCACCAACATTTGGTCCTCATCCCCAGGCTCCAGATGCAAAGGGAAATTTAGACAGGTCTGAAAACACTCAGGACAAGCATATTTTAAAAAATAAAAATTAGACACACAGTGCATTGTGCTTACGGTCTCCCTCTTCAGCTCTCTCGGTATCTTGAGTCTATCATGTTAACAGTCCTGGAAAGTTCAAGGTTTCATGAGTGTGTGTATATACTACCTTTTCCTCCCAGATAACATATTTCACCAATTTAGTTTACAAAGAGAATTTAGGTCTTTGCTGTCCGGCTTTACTCACCTACAAGGAGGGGTCATAAATATGCTTCCATCTCGTAGGGAACATTCTCTCACGTTGCATTTCCAAGATGTGCTGTCCAGATGTGAGAGGTTAAGCCACTTTTAGAATTTCTTCAGAGTAGGGATCTCTTCATGGAATACAGTCTATAATTCATACAATGCCAGGTTAGTAAAGGATGGACAAGATGCACCTGAGGTTTCGTTTCTTTTCCTGAATTTCTGTTACAGGAGATGTCATGGAGGAGGCTTAGAGTTTGGAGGAGGTTTGATGAAGGTGTCAGATGGACTCAGATCTGCTATTTCTCAATTCCTGAATGCCCAGATTTTATGTGCTTATAGCTACCTGTGAGTCTGAATTCTTGGGAGACAGCCTAAAAATGCAGGCAAGTCTGCCCTCCAGGTTATCGATACTGGTTCTGCTTGGTAACCACTGGTGTGTTGATAGGACCAGCGATTTGTGTGGGTCAAGATCTGTGAGAATATCTTTTGAATGAAACGTGCAGTGGCTTGATCCAGCTTATGAATTAGAGGATACTGGCCTTTCTTTTCTTTCTATGAAGAACCTCATTTTATATCAGAAAAAAAAAAAATCCATTATGAAAAAGGGAAACACTTTATTTTTTTGTGCTATTAGAAAGTACCATTTTATGAGCAATTGTAAAGCTAAATTGCAACTGCTGTGAAATCTATTTCTACATGTCCTTTTAAAAAATTCTTTATTGTTTAAAGTATTACATATTGTATTACATATGTCTCCTTTTTCCTCCATTGACCTCTCCCTGGCCACCACCCCCCACCCAGCACATGCCCTCACCCCCCCTAGTGTCTGTGTCCATTGGTTATGCTTATATGAATGCATACAAGTCAAAAAGGGAAACACTTTAAATTAAAGGGAAAGCAGATGGTCTGGGAAACCATGTAGTTTCATGTGTTCATTGCACCTATAAACGGGGGATTGAGAGGCCCAGCCAATCAATAATACAATAGGGCCCTTTATACATATTCCTCTGCTTCTCTTTCCCTTGTCCTTATAAATTGCCTTTTAAAACATAAATAAAGGCACTTGCAGTCATTCTTAGGGTTGAATCTTCTCCTTAGTACACCTCAGTGGAGAGAGGAAAAAGAAATTGTTTAGGTTCTGAATATCCTACACAAGACATCTTAAAGGCCTTGAGTTATGTATTGCATTTAACACATGATAGTGGGGAAAAAAAATTGGAATCGGAAGATATGGGCCCTATGTATTGAACATGCTCTAACTGAAAGGTTTTGTGCCAATTTCTTAATCTTTCTGAATTTCAGCTTAATCAATAAAACAGGAATAATAATATCTTTCTCACAAGATGGTGAGGAACCAATGAGATCTACTACCTTGAACCATAGGAAACTGCCAACATTCAACTGTTTTTTGACCTTCACAAACAACTATTTTAAGTGGGGCAAACTCCCATGAGCAATGTTCTGTAAATTGTAAAGTACAATGTAAATTTTTTAGTTAAAATTAAGTGTAAAGGTTTCTTCTCATGTGTGAGGAAGAAGTGGAACCTAGTGCTGGAGAACAAAGTTATAGGAAGGTGTGTGTAGAGTTGAAAGACAAAGGATGAGGAAGATAATAAGTGAGGAAACGAATTTTTATTTTTTGGGCAACCTTTTGCTACTTTAATATGGAAAGGTGATTAGTTTGATTTATTTAATGAACTGCATATATGTGAAATATTCACACTATTTTATACTAATTGTTCAAGCCATTGATATTAATAAACTATCTTCCTTGTCAAAGGACAAAACATTTCCTATTTGAGCCCCTTAATAAAAACCCGCCAAATTAATTTGAAATTTAAATGATATTCATACGTTGCATTGCAACAAGTAACTTGATGTTAGAGGTCACCTGGAATAGATGATTCATGCAATATTTATTTTAAGAAAACAATGATGAAGAACATAACACCGTCATCTTTTTTCGAGGTGATTGTCAAAGTGTGATAAGGCTTAGGAAATGAATGAGCTAACTATGGTGGGTCTTATGCTTGAGATGTTTTCTTCTGATGTACTTGAGATATTACAGAAAGCATATTCTGCTTGTCGTCTCTTAGACTGATGTTCTGTGGCCAGAGTTACTAGCTTAGGCTTAAATTCTTTCATAAAGGCTGTGACAATCAAAAGTGGAAGACTTACAGCAGTGCTCATTCTCTACATTAAAAGAAAAAGATCAATTAAAAAGATCTAATATTTCCCAAAGAGGAAGGAACCCTGCAATCATGTGGTTTTGTGTAAAAATTCAGTGAGGGTTTTCACATTGACATTTTCAGTCATGGGTTTTCGTCTTGAGTTTGGCAGTGGATTATGCAGACTGTTAAACCATTCGCACCCGTATTTTCATGGCAGATGCTTCATTAAAGGACTAGGCTTTGGTTTTTTTCCTTTGCTCTTTTTCATTGGGTAGAGAGTTTCCATATGAAGAATGTCCATATGATGAATATTTGCATGCTTTGGAGACTCTGTACAATGACTTAAAAACACTGAGAAGGTTCACCATTTGCTCTACACCATTTAAATTCTAAACCAGGGGAGATACTTAAAACTCAGGAGTGGTTTTTTTAAGGGCAAGACCTGACCTATACAGAGATGCTCTAAGTGATCAGTCTTCCCATTGGGCAAACCCCCAGTGGAAACTAAAGCACCAGATTGGCAGCTAAGACAAGTGTGGATATGTGTTCATGCTTGTGTATGGCCTCCGTGGGAAGGTGACCTGTCTGCACAGACTTTGTCAGGAAGGAGAGAAGGAGAAGAAGGTGTGTGCATTTCTGTCCCAGCATAATGATTATTGGCACTTTTTTAATATCAAAACTGCCTCAGGATGGATGATAAATTACATGGCCACCGAATGTTTGGAGAGTCTTACTCTCAGAAACGTAAGTCTGTTCTCAAATATACCAGAATTTCCATTTGCCTCCTGAAGAGGATACCAGGGCTATAAGAACGCTCACTGATTCCCAGTTTTTGTGACTGTGGCTAATGTTATCCTTGTGTTTGCTCAGGTGTTTAGGATTCTGACATAGCCTGTGAACTTGCCTTCAGGGTCAGCAAAGAGGAGGGTGAGAAAGACACTGGGGAAGTTGCCAGTGTTAGGGGAAAGGAGCAGTCAAGAATGGACTAGGGATGCACCTGGTGCTGTTGCAGAGAGGCCTCCTGAGCTCTCCAACAGCGTTTGGTTGATCACATGGTCATGATGATAGCATTTTAGAGATGGGAATGGTTTAAGAATCTAGTCTCTCCTTTTGCCTCAAGTAGACATATGCTGACATTTTGATGGCTTATGGAATCTTGTTCTAGTATGTTATTGTAGCATATTTCCTTCCAGGCACATTTAGTAGCTGACTCACCTGTCAAGTCAAACCAACCCTGGCAGTGGATGCTTAAAAGAAATTAATGCAACAGGTTATTAAAATGGAAATCCTGGTTAAAGTTCATCCCATATTATAATATATATATATTTATTAATATATTTTACATCTGTCCACATCAATCATCCCAAAGCGAGGATGGAGACCAGATTGCAGAATCTTTAAAGGATACGGGCAAAACCCAGTCTCATTATTTCTCTGTCTTTCTCACCCTCATTGAGGTTATGACAGGCAGACTCTGGAGATTAGAGGAGAGGATTTTTGGAGCCATCTGTCTATGTTCTGCAAGTCCTCTTCAACCTTGGGGGAGAGCTGTGGTGCCTCTTATCTAAAGCCCTGGGACACTGGAGAACTTAATATGCAACTCTTGCAGTTCAGTAGATAGAGTGCAATGGTGTTGGACTCAAACTTAGAAATCTATAGGATGAGTGACAGGCTGACCTGGCGCTGGGATGGTGGACCACAGGAGGGCTTCCTGCTTCCTGGGGATCAGCCTGTGCTCCAGAGTTTGTAGACACATGAGTGTTTCCTAGGGGCCAGGCTTTCTCATGAGAGAAAGAAAGACAGACACTAGAGGAGTGCCCCTGGAAGTCTACTTGCTGCCAGAAAAGGCTGCAACCATCAGGTGCACCAGAGAATCATTTGCCCAGGCCAGAGGAATTGCAAGTATGTAGTCCCTAGCAATAGAAGGGAAGGGTGTCTGAAGAACCCACAAAAGCATTCAAGAGAAAGTCAGCTTTAAGCTCCTGTCAAGTCCAGAGGTCACCACAGTCACACTACAGGACAGTAGCCGTCAAGGAAGACTGTCCCTGCCTCCTTTCCTCTTCTCTTCTACGCCAACCCTGGAAGGGCCGGAGACCATGACTAACAGGGAAGGGGAATGGAAGATCTAGATGGGGGAAAGAGAGAATGTGCCCACTACATCTCTTCTTCCTCCAAGGGGGGGCCTCCTCTCTGTACTGGACCAGCCTTGGGGGGCTGTGAAATATTCTTTAAAATTTAAAACAAGATGAAAGCTTTATCTGTTACACGATGCTGGGCATTTTAAGTCTGAAACTGGGACTGTGCTGTGTGACTTCGAATGCACATTGTTTGTATTATGTAAAAGGGATGAGAAAAATAAAGGGGTTGACCAAGTTTTCATCTGCTGTCATGGGAAGAAATAGCCCTGTAACACATTTAAAGGAACAGTAGGAGATAAAAATAGGGTAATTACACCCTGTGATTCCTGCTAGTTCAATTTAATAGTTATACAATGTTTTAAAGTTGCAACATTTGATTTTAAATAAATATAATTAGATTGTCCTTTTCTCTGACAGTACTTAAAATATATCTGGCAATGTCATAATTTATTACTATCACCTTGAAAACTGTTTACTTTATTTTGTTGTTGGTCTTATGTAGTCTCTATGAGATCACCCAGGAATTGAAAACACATTTTCAAATTGGCACTAGGGATTATCAGTCAGTTCTTTCTGCAACGTCTTTCTTTAGTTTTGGAATTTTCCATTAGCTCTAATGATCTGCTGTTCATCAACTTTTGTTTTCTTAACTGAAATAAGCCTTTCTGTAGTTGTCAACAAATAAATCATATAATTGTTACACACTTTCCTAGTGCACAAATTATGTTTGTTAGTCCTACCATCTATATGTCATGTTTCTGCTGCTTGGATGGCATTAAAAAATACATAGTATACTCACATAGAAATAAACATTGTCAGTGCACCATTCTGTAAAGTTTATTATTGACCTGACCTGATGCTGCCCAAAATTTAACTGAAATTGGTGTTCTCCCAATTCAGATATCTATCTGCAGTGACATACTTGGAGGGATCCTTCATCTGAAACAAAGAGATAATTGAGAATAATTGAACACACAGTTAGGGATGGGAAGTGTATTATAAATAACAGGTGGCAAGTAATAGATCACATGGCTCTGGTACTGTCTAATCCTGCTTCAGTGTGAATTGGTGAAGGGGTAGCTCAGCGAAATGTCTTCTTGACAATCTCTTGATTCTGTTCTTTATCATCTCATTCTTCTATGACTCTTCTTTATGGTTTTTCTGGGCCAAATTTTTGTTATTTTCAAGACCCACGTGACTCTACCTCATCCACTTGCAGCCCTGGGAAGGCTCATGCCATCACCAGTGGGGGCCTGGCCCTGCCCAGTGGTTGCCATCCCCACGGACCAAGGAGCCTCCTTGCTGGATGCCAACCAGCAGGGAGAGGCCCCGGTACTCAGGGAACTGGCTGACAAGACCCCAGGAGACTCTGGCTTCCTCAGTGGTTGCCTTGAAATGATGGGACCCTGTGGAGGCTGGAAGGTGAGATGGGGGAGCAAGCAGATGTATAGTCAACGGTAGAAGAGTTTCAGGGGCTTCTTTGGAGAGGGTTTGCAAAGACCAAGCAACTAACTGCTCCTGTGGAGCCCTGACCTGCTTTGAACCATCATCTTTCCTGCCCCCGGCCCTTCCTTCACTGTTACTTTGCTGGGGCCACTTCTTTCCTTGGGAGTCTCCCTTAAAAGTGCTTTTTAAATTGCATTTATTATTTATTCAACAACTATTTCTTGAACAGTTCCTATGTGCCCAGATGCTGCAGTTCCTTGTGGGCTGCACTAAGAAGTTTGATTGAAGAGTCTTTTGTTTTTTAAATTAAAAAATAGGAAGTGATATAACTTAGTAATAAAACTTTAAAAAGGCCTCCCCTGTCCGCTGCCTGGAGAATGGACTGCAGGTGGCAGGAGTGGATCAGGCAGAGCACCTATGAGGCCACTGCCCCATCCTTGGGGGTCTGAACAAAGGGTGGTGTCAGTCAGGAAGGGAAGGAGTGGATGAATTTACCAGATAATTTGGAGATAGCAAATAAGAAGAGGAGTGAGGAAGGGAGTTAATAATGATTCCTAAGCTTATGACATGAGCTGAGGAAGATGGCAGGGGAAGGGATCCTGGGAAGATGACCAGGTTTGTGGGGTAAATAGGAAACTTCTAAACCTTTCGTGGACTAATTCACCTCTTTAAAAAATTCCTGTTTCAGCTAAACAACTCTACTTAGTGAGATAAACTTGTTTTTCTCTGTCCATCTTGGTTCATAGTTGATTATTGTAGAAAGACACTCATTTGAAATCTCTCTCTTTTGTGACTCTGCCAGCTTTCTTCCTTACCTGTTAAGGACTCGTGCTTCCAATAGTATATCTTTGACACACTCAAATTAAATAATGTATTTTGTTTAACTTTTTGCACTTGTGAACTAAACTATCTTTTATCATCACCAATAAATAGTATGTCTTCTAGATCTCACACTTTTATTTTTCATTACATAGTCCCCATCATAGTTCTAAGTACATTTTATGCTTTCAATTACCATTTTCTTCACTTAATAGAAAAGAAGTGCAGAAAAAGAGACAAAGATGTTTAATATAAGCAATTTGATGGAGATATTTTCAGGGGGAACTAAAGGAATAACTCAGGGGAAAAATTGCTCCAAAAACCACACAATCTCTATTTCTTTTTTTTTTTTTTTTAAATATATTTTATTGATTTTTCACAGAGAGGAAGGGAGAGGGATAGAGAGTTAGAAACATCGATGAGAGAGAGAAACATCGATCAGCTGCCTCCTGCACACCCCCTATTGGGGATGTGCCCGCAACCAAGGTACATGCCCTTGACCGGAATCGAACTTGGGACCTTTCAGTCCGCAGGCCGACACTCTATCCACAGAGCCAAACTGGCTATGGCTATTTCTTTAAATATTAGTTGTCAAGGAAAGTTTAACAAATTATTGGTTAATACTTGCAGACAAATATGGAATTAAATTGAAATGCTTTCCCCAGAATTATCCCAGCTGTTCCCAACAGGACCTCAGAGTCTCACTTTCATTGAGGATCTGGATGGAACAATAGTCATTTTATGACAAATGTTCCCCCATGCCAAGATTTTTGTGGCTGGAAAAGTCAAGAGAGAAACTGAGACAAGTTTTTTTTTATTGTACTAGCTCAGTAAATTTCAGTGCTTGTTCAGTAATGACACTGGGAGATAATAACAGAATAGTCTTAGAATTTCCTCTGAACTGTACTGGATTTTCCAAAATCTACATTTGTTTTCCCCCTTTCTGTGGCTACCCTTTGTGTTCTTGATGAGTACCCATTTTTAGAATCAAAAAACAAGTCAGAACTTTGCTGAGGTTGGGACCTTGCTGAGGAGGCTCAGATCTAAGAATGAAGATAAGCACTGTGTTTGGAAAGTTCAGCATTTCCCGATCCCCAGCTCTTTCCTGTTTCAAGATGGAAAAGCAGAATGGCAATCATTTTTGTTAGGTAGAATATTAATGTTTCCCTTTGATTGACATAAACTTAGTGTTTGGAACATGGAGCTAAGATCTTTCGTTTTTAGGGTGAAATTTACTCTGTGACCAGTTGTTTGATATCTCGAATTTGGGATTGGAAGTGTTAAAATAAGCACAGTAATTCCCTTCTTTCCTGTGGAGGGGGTGGAGGGCTTAATTAATTTGTAATTTGTAATATGCTTTGAAGAATAAAAGGACTTCATAGGAATAATAAACATTGTTATAACTACAACTTCTGTGTTTGTAAGCAAACTGTCAACACAATTGAGGCTGTTTATACATCAAAAATAAAGTGAAGACTTGGCCATGTTCCAGTTGATTTAATAAATGTACATAGCTGAAAGACATTCTTTATTACATAAAGTGGACTTTTTTTTTTTTTCCTGGAGGAGGAGGTATTCTTGAATAAACCAGTTTCTTGTTCTTGGTATTTAAATGAACTGAATGACTCTTAAATCTTCAGTTTTATTTTGTAGATCAACTTCTACAAGGGTAGCAAATGGTTTTTGTTTTTTGTTTTTTTAAATATATTAGGCACTTCTACTGACAATGCTAAGTGTTGGCAAGGATTAGGGTAGCCAGACAAAACATAGGAGCCTCAGATAAATGTGAATTCCAGATAAATAAGGAATAATGTTTTAGTGTACACATGTCCCATGCAACGTATAGTGGATAAAGGAATTATAGTGTATTCCTACAATTGACTACCATTCAGCAATGAGAATTAAAAAACTGCAGCTACATGCAACCACAGGGACGAACTTCAGAGACATATATTGAAGGAAGGCAATAGTCTCAAATACTAGATACTATATCATTTCATTTTATGAAGTTAAAAAGCGATAAAACTAAACTATGGGGTTAAGTCAGCCTAGTGGTTACTCTTGGAAGGTTGTGACTGGGAGGATCAGGGTGGGGTCTTGGGGGTTCTGGTCTTTCTCTGTTTCTTGATCTGTGTGCCGGTTATATGGGTGTCTTCCTTTTATGAAAATTCATTGAGGCGTCCTATTTATGGTCTGTGCACTTTTCCTTATACATGATATATTTGAATACAATTTACAAGAAAAGAGAAAAATAGCATGCTTTACATACTTTAACAAGTATCTTAAATTTAGAAAGTTTCAAAAGAGAAACTAAAGAGAGTAAAAAACTTGACCAGTATTCATATAGTATGCATTTATTACTATAGAATTTTAATCTATAAAATTAAGATATCCATTTAAGCTTAAGGTGATAGTTAATATCGTATTGTTGGTTCCTAACCAAATACTTTGAACATGAAATTTGGCTGTAATTATCTGTTCAGATACTGAGTAATATTTTACTTCTCAGTGGGGACTACATAAAACAGTGATTAGCAGACCTAGCCAGGTGGCTCAATTGGTTGGAGCATCATCCTGAACACCAAAAGGTTGCTGGTTTGATTTGATTCTGGGCCAGGGCACATACCTAGGTTACAGAATCCATCAATGTTTCTCTCTCTCTCTCTCTCTCTCTCTCTCTCTCTCTCTCTCTCTCTCAAATAAGTAAACATATCCTTGGGTGAGGATTTAACAAAACAAAACAAAACAAACTCAAAACATGATGATCAGATTTGCTCACAAATATTAAGTGAATTATATTTTTAAAAATTACTTGGGTAAGAATAAAATAAATGAATTATCTGATCCATTCAAAGCAAATAACTATTTTTAAAAGGACAGAATATCAATATTTATTTTAAACTGAAAATCTACTAAATAGTGATTCCAGTGGATGAGAAGGTAAAGCTGTGCACACTGCGGTGGAGTACCAATGTCACCACGAACAATTGAGCACCAAACTAGCTCAGCTCTCATGAATAATGACAAGTGTGTGGGGGCTGTCCGGCATCTTTGAAGATAAACAAAGACTGTTGATTTTTAAAATTAACTTCAACACTAAAAATACAAAAAAATCTACCAAATAAAATTTCATAAAATAAATATATGTAAATACATAAGTCAGGAGAAACTAAGATGGCGGCATAGGGAAACACCGAAATTGCTGCCTCCTACAACAACTTCAAAACACAATAAAAAGACAAAACGGACATCATCCAGAACTTGCAGGAAGGCTGGCGGAGTGGAAATTCTACAACTAGAAGGAAAGAGAAAAGCACATTGAGGGTCAGGAGCTGCGGAAGTAAAGTGCAAAGGTATGGAGGCTCGAGAGTGTGCGGAAAGGGGCTGGTACCTGAGGACACCGCTGTCTTTTTAAATCGGGAGGGAGTCACAAGCTCCCGACTGCTCTGAACTCCGGTTCCGGGAAGTCTCTGGGGACCCAGGATTCATATGGGGAGAAACTGGACTGTCTGGCAGCAGGCAGAACTCAGAACTCGAGGGCGGCTTTCCCTCAGAGGTGCTTACAGCAATTAAATTATCAGGACACTAAGACGCGCTCGGCCCCTTAGGGCAGGGCTGAGAATCCACCATAGTTCCTTGCTCCGTCCTTTGATTCCCTGAGACCCCGCTCCACCCAGGCTGCGGCAGAGGCTTTTGCATATGAATGCCCTGGCCCTTTGCAACCTGAAAATTACCTAACAAACTGCAGCTGGGCCACAGACCCAGAACTTCCAAGAGAAGGCCTAAGGCCCCACAGCAGCTTGCATTGCTTCACAGCTGGGCCTCATCAGGGCACCTCCAAACTCCAAAAAAGGAAGGGGAATCTGCAGTTCTCTTCATAGCTCCTGCTGGGTAACATCCAAGAGCCAGTGTACCCAGTGGTCAGAGGAGGACCATCCGGATTACAACTCCTCAGATCCATAAGGGAAACACCCAGGGGGCAGACTCAGTGAGCACCAAAGCCCCACTGAAGCAAGTCTTGCCCCAGAAGGGTGTCTTCAGCACAGAAGTTCTCCCACTGCAGACACAGCTGTTTCTCACTGCCAATTGGCCTGGAGGTCAATTCCTCCCAGTGATCCTACAACAATCAAGGCATAACTACAACAAGACTGTGCACAAAGCCCACAAGGGGGTGCACCAAGAGTGTCCACCTCAGGAAACGGGGGAGGCTGAGCCACTGGGCCCTACAGGACACCTAGCACACAAAACCACTCTACCAACACAGGGAAGCATAAAAAATGCGGAGACAAAGAAACAGGTCACAAATGACAGAAATGGAGGAAAGCAAACTACTGGATATAGAGTTCAAAACCATGTTTATAAGGTTTTTCAAGAATTTTATGGAAACCGCCGATAAATTTAGTGAGACCCTCAAGAAATCTAGTGAGACCCTCGAGGATATGAAAAAGGACCAACTAGAAATTAAGCATACACTGACTGAAATAAAGAATAATATACAGAGATCCAACAGCAGACAAGAGGATCCCAAGAATCAAGTCAAAGATTTGAAATACAAAGAAACAAAAAATACCCAACCGAAAAAGAAAAAAGAAAAAAGATTCCAAAAATATGAAGATAGTGTAAGGAACCTCTGGGACAACTTCAAGCGTACCAACATCAGAATTATAGGGATACCAGAAGAAGAGAGAGGGCAAGATATTGAAAACCTATTTGAAGAAATAATGACAGAAAACTTCCCCTACCTGGTGAAAGAAATAGACTTACAAGTCCAGGAAGCGCAGAGAACCCCAAACAAAAGGAATCCAAAGAGGACCACACCAAGACACATCATAATTAAAATGCCAAGAGCAAAAGACAAAGAGAGAATCTTAAAAGCAGCAAGAGAAAGAAAGTTACCTACAAGGGAGAACCCATATGACTGTTAGCTGATTTCTCAACAGAAACCATGCAGGCCAGAAAAGAGTGGCAAGAAATCTTCAAAGTGATGAATAGCAAGAACCTACAACCAAGATTACTTTATCCAGCAAAGCTATCATTCAGAATAGAAGGTCAGATAAAGAGCTTCACAGATAAGAAAAAGCTAAAGGAGTTCATTACCACCAAACCAGCATTATATGAAATGCTGAAAGGTATTCTTTAAGAAGAGGAAGAAGAAAAAGGAACTCTTACCATTTGCCACAGCATGGATGGAACTGGAGAGCGGATAAATACCACATGATCTCACTCATTTGTGGAATATAATGAACAACATAAACTGATGAACAAGGACTGATCCAAAGACGGAGAGGCATTGATTGGACTGTTGGGCCTTGGAGGGAAGGTAGGGAAGGGTGGGGCAAGGGGGAAAGATCAACCAAAGGACTTATATGCAAGCATATAGGCCTAACCAATGGACACGGACAACGGGGGGGGGGGGGAGTGAGGGCATGAGCGGGGGGGAGGTAGGGGGTAACGTGGGGATAAGGTCACATATGTAATATCTTAATCAATAAAAAATATATTTAAAAAAATAAATACATAAGTCAATATTAAAAGACTTAGTGCTTTTGTTTATTGCAAACATATCTTACCTAATAATAGACAAACATGGAAATTGACTGTACCTTTGCTTTGCTAACCAGCCAATCAGGAGAGTATGCAAATTAACCCAACAAAGATGGCGATTAATTTGCATATGTAGGCTCCAAGTGGCGGAGCGAAGACTGAAGGTGAGCTGGAGCAGCGAAGACGGAAGACTGAAGGCAGCTCGGGCTGGAGAGAAGGCCTGGGTCCCGGTTGCTGAAGGAAAACCGGTGCCGGCAGCCAGGAGAAGGGAAGGCCTATTGCACGAATCTCTTTGTGCAACAGGCCTCTAGTATAAGATGAATATAGGAAGAAATGAAGACTGTTTTATCCCAGTAATGATGGATTAATTGATTATAATGCATATGCAAGGTGTGATGATACAGTAAAGTGGTTGGCTTTAAAAAATAAACACCCTAGATCTGTCCAGTGTGGCTCAGTTGGTTGGGCATCATCCTGTGAGATTCCATTCCCCGTCAGGGCACATGCCTGGGTTGTGGACTTGATCCCTGGTAGGGGGTGTGCAGGGGGTAGTTGGTCCTTGTTTTGCTCTCATATCAATCTCTCTCTCTCTCCTTCTCTCTTCCTATATTTCTAAAAATCAATTAAAATATATATGAAAATACCTTAGAACTCATACATTAAAGTGCATGTTTACGTTGGAAGAAAACACTTGTTTGGGTGTCTAGTCCAGCTGGCTCTTGAGACGTTTGCAATGACTTGTGGTTACTGACTTGTCCACCTCTCGTTGGTACATGATGGAGTCCACCACATCATTGTTTAGCTCTCAGGCCCTTTCAGGTCTCTGATTTCATGATTCTTATTTCCCTGACGCACCTTTATCTGAACGTGAGAGTAATAGTCACCATTTCCAAATGGGAAATATTTATAAAAGATCAATGTCCCATGATGATCCGGATCAGATGGCTGCAGTTTTTGGGAAGGAGGCAGGTAGAGTGGAGTAATCAGATACATACATGCCTAGGCTTTGAAAATGGACAGACCTGTCTGTGAGTCTTGGCTAAGACACTAACTCATTACTTTGGCAGTTTACCTAACCTCTTTAAGCCTCATTTTCTTCAAATAGGTACAATAATCTCTTGTGCTTCACAGGCATTGTTGTGTATAATAAAGACACTTCTAGGAGCCAAATGTAGTGCCTCTTATGAGGAAGGCACTCAACACAGCAAGCAGTGAATTTAGAAAACCAGCGAAATGATAGGTTGCTTAGGCCTGAAATCCTTGAACCTTCCTCTGATTAGCAGTTTTGGCTATAGATGTTATTACGCCCTGGGTCAAGTGGAGGGTCTGTTTTACAAACTGGGTTAGAAAAATAGAGCATAAATTGGCTGGTGCCAACCTCTAAACACATTCACTCAGTGTGGAAAGCCAACGTCTTGCCTTTGTTCACTTACATGTGACCAGTTGGAGTTAGGACTGAAGGCATTGCCTTTTGGTGTTGAATTCCATGAAATAAGGATCAGACTGAAGTGGCACCTTACCTGTCATGGGCAGGTCTGTCTATGGTCTTTCAAATATGTCTCATTTCTGATCATCTCACAATCGACCTCTGGGATGGATGTGTATGGAGGGCCGTGAGAATACGTATTTGTCGATATTAAGCAGTATGAGGACAGGACATTCAAAGATGGGCTGACTTGTTTTGATGGGGGTAGCAGAATTGCAGCAGTGCATGAAGCAGGAGTGGGGCTCTATGGAGGAGGTCTCACCCTCCCCTGCGTCCAGGACACTGACTGTGCTATGAGGTCCAGGCTTCTCAGAAATGAAACAGAAATCTACTGTTTAAAATCAGTGGTTCCTCAGTGATCGTAGAGCAGGAATTCCTTTTATTTATTAATTTTTTAAAATTGATTTCAGAGAGGAAAGGAGAGGGAGAGGAGATAGAAACATCGATGAGAGAGAGAGTGATTGATTGGCTGCCTCCTGCACGCCCCTTATAGGGGATCAAGCCCACAATTGGGGCATGTGCCCTGACAGGGAATGGAACCACTACTGAGCCACACCAGCTGGGCCGAGGATTCCTTTTAAACGTCAGACCATTTAATGAACCTCACGTGCTTGTGGCTTGTACTTTCAATGTCTGTTAGTTGACAAGATACAAAATGGCACAAAGATACAGTAAATTCAGTGACATTTTTATGAATGTGTATTTTATCTGTAATGTGTATTGAAAAAATGAGCATGGCATAGTATCTATTTTGTCTACAGATGGCACTCTGTGCACCTGTGGCTTCTGAGGGGCCTTGCATCACCTCTCAGTCCCCCTTTGGGGGTCTCCCTTGTGGGGAGCATAGCCCTAAACTCTCTCTGGGAAGCAACAACTTTTGATAGGTCCTTATTTAGGCCTGGGAATAACTGAAGTAAAGAACAACAGAGAAAGTGAGTCATGTGGCTCCTAAAAGTGGTTCTCTGACAAGTCCAGGGATCCAGACACTCCCTAGGGTCTTTATGGCTGTCTTTAGGGGACAGTAGTTGGCTCACCTCCATCTCTAGGACATGTTTGGATGAGATCAAAAGAGGGAATTAAATTTCTGTCACTCAGGAAAGCAAGAAAGCCTCTGAGTCACAACTCTGACAACCGACATTTCCAAATCAAGGATTAACTTCCTTTTCTAGAAAAGGTGAATTAAATTAGAGGGTTTTTTTCTCCCCAAACAACCATTGGGAGTGTTTTTGATTTGCATTAGTGTGACCAAAGGGCACATTTTTGTTGTGTTTTTTTTCCTAAAGTAACAATTGCCTGGAAGATGAATTCAATCTTCCTTTGAGAAGACAGAAAACTGCTTTGAAATCTAATATATATATATTTTTCACACCAGCCAATGCCCTCTCTATCTTTCCACTATAAGCTTCAGGCACTCATTGCCTAAACATAAGGACCATGTCACACACTTCTGTTCACTTCAGAGACAAGCACACTGCCTCCCAACTGCAGGCATGTATCAGTCAGGATTGGCTTTGTCAAGCTGCAGTAACAAACATCTCCAAAAATGTTGGTGGCCCAACCCGTAACAGTTTGTTTCTCACCTACATTACATATTCTGCTCATTGCATGTTTAGTGCAGATAGGCCATGTTTAGTACTCATGGCTTTCTCCCAGGGACCCAGGATGACAAAGCAACCACTGTATTGAATTACAGGCCACTGTGCCACAGGGACTAGCCATCTTGGGGTATTGCATCAACAATTCAGTGATCTATCCTGGAAGTAACATAGCACATGCCATTTCTGCTCTCTACTCATTGACCCAAACTAGTCACATGCCTCACCCAGCCACCTGGGAGCAAGAAGTACAATTCTTTCCTAAGCCTGGGAGACTGGCTGCTTTGGTGAGTAGCATAACATTCTGAATAAATATTTGGTGACTAATTTCCCTTCCTTTCTCAGAAAGAGTTTATGGGTCTTTTTTTTACTTCCAGTTGGATTTAAATTTTTTTTCTCTTTTTGAGGAATTAGAAAAAAAATAGGACCTAGCACATAGTATTAAGAATATATTTCATTTTTTCAATTGACTTTCAACTTTATTTTCCTTGCATTACTGTTTCCACTTCTTAGATGTTTGACCTGTTATGTCCCCTTCTATCTTTGACAATACTCTGAAAACCTGACACTGGAATTTATGGGGCTCCTGGCCAACACTGGGAAAAAGCATTCAGCTTGGCTCCCTTTCTGGGTCCTGTCTTGTGCAACATTTTCCCCCCTCCCAATATTTATACATTACTGTTACCACATTCCTGAGCATTCCTGAGAGAGCCTCCCTCCCTCCTCTCCTGAACTTTCAATCTCTTAGGCTATGGAAAGGGAATTGTGTTGTGAAAATGCACAACTCTAGTTAGAATCCATTATCTTTTCCAGTTAAAAAAAAAAACAAGTAAGTTTCATGAAAGAAGAAACTGTGTTGCAAGATGGTTCTAGCTGCTTCCTACATTTTGTCTGTTCAAATTTAATGTCCATGTATAATTTTAGTCACCACTGTGGCGGATCAGGCCAAAGTTGCAGTAATGTGAGTTATCTACTCAGGTATTAGAAATAGTAGCTGCTAAGAAGAACTGCAAAAAACTAGCCTTTCCAAGTGAAAAATTTATGTATTTTTTAAAAACAGAGACATTCCTTATAATCAAACCCTTAAATTTTTTGGTGTATATTTAACAGACATAAACTTTCCCACGATGAGATAGTTCACTCTGAGGTAAAACAGATAGATATGTTTATCCAAACATGGGTATAGTCTTACTTCTCAGCCCTTCCCTCAGAGCCATCTACAGAGATATATACAGCTATAGAAATGTCTTGGCAACAGGAAAATGTAATGAAAAAGTACACCAGACCTTGCCTTGCGTTTATGTGATATATTGTAGGGTAGGCAATTTTAAACACTTCTGTTAGGTCAGGCTAATTTTCTAGTCTAAGATCAGTATGCAAACATGGCTAAGCCAATGTATGTGGATTTCTATATAAAACATATGTGAATAACATTATTTATTGGAGAGATTATGGGCAGGCCCTTTCTTGTAAATATAATTATCTGGGATTATGGTTCAATTCCTGGCACTGTCGGTGAGGCTTAGGAGCTTTCCAGGGAATGGAAGTTTTTGCTCTCTCTATGTCATAGCTGCCTTTGACGGAGAAGGACAGCACACGAAGCAAGCAGGGTTTGTTTTTTCCCCCCTTCCAGGTCCGAGGTTCTCCTGTAGCAGGATCAGCACTGAGGCTAGAGAAGAAGAAGCGATCAAAAATCAGGAAGCTATTTCAACTGTGACCAAAAAAATCGCACAGAACAGGCCTTTTACAAATAAGTTTGTTTCTGTCCCACAAGGTGGCGGTAAATACATTCCTATGTAGCCATCTGCCCGTGGAAAGAACGAAGGCACTAAACGGCAAAGTGTTATTTAATGTGTGTGCTGCAGGAATCAATGCGATTGAAAGCAGAGTAAACACATTTGAAGCCTGGGTGAGTGCTGGGAGGCACTCCCTCTGCAAGCTGCTTCTTTAACTCTCAGGAGGGAAATGCAAGCAAAAGAACAGCAGTGCAGTGTGACCTCATTCCTTGAGGTTCTGCTGTCCACCAGAAATGGATGGCTCTCTAGCTGAAGTCCACAGGACTTGCTTTCTCTTTACTACAGGCCTGAGGTTTTTGTGAAGTTAGAGAATAAGCAAGCCATCTATTGCCTTTCGAGGCTAAAATTACAGTCTGAACCATGAATTGGAGGGAAAGAAATTCAGAAGCACTGCACTTAGAGCAAGTGGTCCTAGAATGACCTAATTAAGGACACGAGCAGTTATTGGTTTAGATTTTTACCCAGGAAGACACAGCCATCTGTAATTCAGAAGTGCATATTAAGTCAGTTAAATTAGAACTTTTAAAAATGTCAACATTTTTGTCTTGATAAGGAGAATTGGAGTGATGACTTCATTGCCATGTTTTCTGATTCCATCAGTGCTGGAATAAGAGGAACATGCAAGAGTTACGTTAGATACAGGAAGTTTCTCAACATGGGAATTGAAGTCTCTTTTCTGAAGGACTATCCAAGTTGTCTATATTTATATGAATTATTCAAGACCGCCCTAATTCTGTATCCGGATTCACATCTCTCCCCTGAAGGGGAGGATCAGGCACTTGGACGCCCGCTTTGGGCCACTCAGCACAAGTATCAACAAATATTGATTGAGCAACCGCTATTCAGTTCAGGCCCTGAAACTCAAGGCTGAGAAAGGCACATTGTCTGCCCTCAAGGAAAGAAAGTCCTTTCTTCTCCATCTCTTTGCAAAAATTGTAGCCTTGTTTATGACCTTTGTTTCCACATAAAACTTGAGAGCACAGTTGATGAAGAATTGATCTGAAGCTTTTGTTGGGTCCCTGATTAGGCATTTAGCTGTGTAGCTACTGCCTAGCTAGGCTTTTCTCGTGACCATTGTGTAGCTCGTGAAGTGAGCTTCCATTAATTTTCCTTGGCAAGGGCTACAAAGTAGATTTATTTTTCTTTTTGATTATAGAATAATGCATAGCTAGTAAGTAGCACTTTCTTAGGACAAAAGTGAAGAAATAAAGTCTAATGTTTAATATAAATATACAACCTTTAGTGTAAATATTACAATCTCTCTCTAGTGAGCTCAGTCTGTTCCTTATAATGACTATATCAAGGCAGAGGACAAGGAGTAGCATTACTGTCACCGTTTTGCAGTTGGAGAGACTGAGGCAATGACCAGTGAAGTGATTCATTCATTTTTAGGGCATCTGTCAAGGGGAGAGTTGATAATGAGCTACTACAGGCTATTGGCATCTGACTGTCATTTCTCTGGCAGATGTGTAAATGAGTGTTTGTTCAGTGGATTAGGTTAGGCATCCCATCCCGTGGGCTGG
The DNA here is from genome assembly GCF_014108235.1 of Myotis myotis. Taxonomy (NCBI): domain Eukaryota; kingdom Metazoa; phylum Chordata; class Mammalia; order Chiroptera; family Vespertilionidae; genus Myotis; species Myotis myotis. Next base: position 30,397,852 of record NW_023416316.1, on the reverse strand, counting down.
GTCACCCTGCACCATTGCATTACTGTGGCCATGGAACTCCCTATAAGGGCATGTTGGAAGCAGAGGTAGAGGTCGGATATTAGGCCTGGTTCTCAATTGAATGCCTCTTCTTAAGAGTGTTATATTCCTTTGGAACTACTTGTTCCCAACCCTTATGAATAAGAGGAATAAAACTGAGACCACATCATTTCTTTGGAGCTGACCACATATCTCTAAGGAGGTGCACACCTTACATAGGGGCCTGGGAAGAGGTAACCACCAACAGCTCTCTTCTCTCCATACCCTAGGAGTCATGGGCAGGTGGGTGTGGTTGAGCTGTCTTAGGGTTCTACTAGACAGAGTTGGATTTACCCATAGACCTTCCTATTGTGAGCCCTCAGGGAGGTAGGTCTTCTTCCCTTCCATCAGGGGTAAGAGAGATTGCTTAGTAGCAGTTAGAGAAAATGGATTCTTGTGTTCAAGGGCTTGAAAAGCACCTGTCAGCATGCTCTCAGATGGAATGGAGAGCATCAAGCCTGAGGGGTTCCTTATTTTAGAGTTATAATCAATGGAAAACTTGAAGGTGGGATAGTATCTTTCCTTCATCCTGTATCTTTTATTACACCAACCTAGCTGGGCATGTCAGTGTAGGTTCTTGATTAACACCTAGAGGTTGCTGATAATGCCCCGCTTCGTTTAGACAGGGCGTGAGCCTGGGACAGGTTGGGTACTAGATACACCTCAGTGAACTGCTCTTTGTAAACAGCAGAATCAGCCCATCTTGTGCATTATCTGTTATTTTCACAATGCAACTATGACAATGAAATTATCCTGCATTGAAAAAGAGACCCCAATCCCTCTCTCTCAACAAAGTATTGTAACCATTTTGAATTATTTTCCCTTCCATGTCTCAAATTCCTCAATTTTCACATTTTTTGGGTAACTCAAGGATTATATTTGGATTCTTTTTTAAAAATATGTTTTTATTGGTTTTTAGAGAGAGAGGAAGGGAGAGGTATAGAGAGATAGAAACATTGATGAGAGTGGAACATCATCATTCGGCTGCCTCCTGCATGCCCCCTACTGGGGATCGAGTCTGCAACCTGGGCATGTGCCCTGACCTCTCGGTTCGTAGGTCAATGTTCAGCCACTGAGCCACATCTGCCAGGCTATAGCTGGATTCTTTAAGTCCTCAAATAAACATGACTTTTCTGTTTTTTTAATTTTTATATTTTGAGTGAAAATTTTAAAACTGGTTGCATTGATTTAATTTCTAAGTTGTTGATGTATTATTTTTTTTCTGGGGGTAGGTGAGTGAACAGGTGGGAATATACTCATGAAAGGCTTCTCTCACTTAAGAAACTCACACCAGCAGCCAAGCAGCAAGATGACCCACTCTTTCCTGGCTTCTGAATTCTGACACACAGAATTTTTACTGCATGTACGATTTACCTACTGGTTAATAGATTCTTGCTGCTGTAAAGATTTTATAGTTGTCTTGTGATGATATGACCCCAAGAGAAGTCTAGGCATACAAGAATGTCTTCAGATGACTTGCTCAGACGGGTATCTGCTGAGGAATATGTTACTTAAATATGATCTTTGCATTGTAAATAGTAGAAAGATGCACATCATTATGGCAGTATTTCTAGGTATGTATTATTTTTCTTTTTAATTCTCAACTGGAATACCATTTCTAAACATCATTTTGACTAGTCTTCCTTCAGGAGCAATGCTAGGAAAGATCACTTTTCTGGTGGCTTCCTGAGTCTTCTGCTTTGCACCAGCTCTTGAGAAATTAGCACTTGAACCACGGTCAGTTGACGTACTGACATATTAGGCTGATGGTTGCCCACATAAAAGCACCACCAAGTTGTATTTTTGTTTTGTTAAGACTTTAATATTTTTCTTATTGGAGCTTTATAAACTTTGAAGCTTTGTACCTGGTTTCTGTTCTTAATTAAAAGGAAGTCTTTGTAATCCCAGTTCTTAGCACACCATCAGGCACATAGGAAGGACGATATCTGCAGAAGGAATAAGCAAATGACTTACTAGAATGACCAGCAGTGCTTTCAGGTACACTAAGCATTTTACTGTATTTGGTCTGCTGCATTGTTGTCAAGTCGCTGGTTCAGAGAAATCATTGAGCCACAAAAAATGCCGCTGCTGACATAGCGTTTCCAGTGGTCAATGGGCTTTCCCACCATCTCTTTCTTTGTTCTCCCCTTGTTTTATGAAACCCAGGAGGAAAAGATGTAGAAAGAGGGTCACGTGATTTAGCATTTTTTTTTGTTTGACCCACTTTCTAGTTCTTGCTAGGTCAGCTCTGCTTTCTCTCAGGCCTGTGCAAGTGGCCAGTGTGAATTTGACTATTACCTGTGAACACAGTGCTCTGAACTTGACCAAACATTGGGGTAACTCACCACACTCCTTTGGTAACAGGATCAAGTTTCTGCTCTGGACTGTGGATCTAGCCTCAATAATTTACAGTCACACCACAGATGCTGAGTTGGGGTGTCAAGCCCTGTGGCGAGACTCATTTTAGTGTTAGTGCTGTCCTAGTCCTCACTTGTGTATTCTTTCACCACTAATTATACAGTAATAACTTCTGTTTGTTCTCTGCTTTGAACACATATAGTGATTAAGAAGGTTATTATATGAACATTTGGAAATGGGCAATTTAACACAGACTTTGAAATTTATTCGTTTGCTTATTATTCTGAATGCCTAGCACAATGCCTGGCAGGCAAGAGACAACCAGTACATGTGTGTGAGTGGAGGAGAGAAAATAGCACATTATGAACAGTTTTTGAAAACTGTACCAAAGTGGCAAGAAGTTGTTCAGGCACAAAATATACGGTTTGATGGCAGGCACAATTTTACATGCTTGACTTATATTAGTACACTTACCGCCCACAACAGTCCCGAGGGGTGCTTTGCATTGTCATGCTTACCTTGTGGATGGGAAACTGGACACATGTGAAGGCTGAGTGAGTTGTCCACGTCAGCGAGTGGCAGAGCTGAGGTCTGAAACCAGGCATTGTGTGCCTTTAACCACAATCCCACACTGCCTTTCAAACTCTGATACTGCCGACACTTGTGGGAGCCCAGGAGAAGCGGCAAACATAAAGTGCCATTCATTTCCAAAAAAGGGGTTCTTCGCTCCAAGTCTCTTCCGGATTGAAGCAAATGCTTGGGATTTGGTTTAGGAGTTAGGGAGGATAAGTAAAATCCATCACACGCACCCAAGTACTAACATCTTATCTCTGCTGATTTCTGATCTCATTTTTCACGTTGCACATAAAATACCTCTGGACTTCTTTGTCCTCAGAAACTCACACAAAGGGCGCTTGATTTAGTGATGTCAGGTGATCAATCTTTGTACAGTTGTCTTATCACAAGTGTTACAAAACTATTTTTATGGTGTTTCCTTTTGAGCAGCTATTGAGAGTTCCACATCCACAGCTAATTCCCATTTCTATGCAACTTCCTCAGTATATTGGTGGGCGTTCATGTCTAGACAGTCAGCCCATAACTCTGAACATGGAACTAAACTGGAACACAAAGGACCATGAATCTGAAGCATGGGTTCATTTCCGTAGACACCGCCCTACTGTGCTCTTTCTTATTTATAATTTTCAATTATCCTTATTACTTATGAAAGTGATGCACAATTGTTGTCACAAATGAAACAATGTAGAGGTATATAAACAAAAGTTAATAATCACTTCCCAATGCACACCTTCCTCTCCCTCCTAGAGTAAGCCAGATATTTACCCTTCTGTGCTAATTTTTCTCTATCCCAGTAAAGACATGTAGAAATATAGATGCATGTATTATTATGTACATTACTGTGCATTTTTTGTAATTTATATGAATAGAATAATATAATATGTGTTTGGTTTCACTTAGCATAATGTTTTCAAGGTTCATCTATGTTATAACCTGTGTATCAAGTCTTTATTCCTATCTATGGCCAAAGAATATTCCACTGTATACATATACCTCATTTTGTTTATCCATTCATCAGTTGATAGACATCTGAGTTGTTTCCACTTTTGATTATTATGAATAAAATTGCTATAAACATTTATGTACATATTTTTTGCATGGATGTATATATTTGTTCTTTTAGGTACTAGTATATACCTGGGAGTGAAACTGTGGGGCCACATGTAACTCTATGTTTAAGTTTGAGAGGAACTGCCAGATTGTTTTCTAAGCATCATTTTACATTCTTACCAGCATTGTATGAAGGTTCCAGTTTATCTACATCTTCACCAACATTTGTTGTTATCTGACTTTTAGATTGTAGCCATTCTATAGGTGTGAAATGATATCTAATCAGGGTGGTGGTGATGGGACCTTCTGTGCAGGCCACAGTTCACTGCTCAGGTTACCATTGGCATTTTCACTATGGCTGGGGAAGAGCATGGATGAGGGAGTGAGACAGACCCGCATCACACTCCTAGGTCCATCCCTCACCAACTGAACGATGTAGGACAAGTTACTTGGTATCTCTGAAACTCTGTAGACATGAGAACACAACTAATCTCATAGGTTCATTGCAAGGAGTAAATGAGAATGTATCTGTAAAATGCTACTCCAGTAACTGGCCCAAGACAGACACTTAACCACATGCTACTTTCTTCTCCTACCCCTCTTTTTTTTTCTGTCCCTTTTCTTTCCACTAAACTGCTCCTCCACATTTTGGCCAATTTAGCACTTGAACTCTTGAGAGAGTCTACCTGGTCCATGGCACAGAAAGGAGTTAATGTCCTAATGCCCACCCTCAGATCCACATGCAAAGTAAGATCCTTCTAGTTATCATTGGCCTTTGGCAAAATTGACTACAATTTCCACCTCTTCTTCTCCTTGTATATATCCCTCTCAGTTATTTTTAATTGGAATATAATTAACATATAACTATATATTAATTTCAGGTGTAAAACATAATTATTTAATTTATATAGTAAAATGATCACTGCAGTAAATTTAGTTAAATCTATCACTTCAATTTACAAATAGTTATAAATTTCTTTTTTTTAAATTTTCTTATGATAAAACCTTTTAAGATCTACTCTCTTAGCAACTTTCAAATATGCAACACAGTATTGCTAACTAGAGTTGTCTCCCAGTTATTCTGACCTTGTGAATGCCACCTGTGTTTTGCTCACCTTTAAGGTGTGTCACTTAAGAGGCAACATGGGAAAAGACAACCAATCCAGGAAAAATATTGGCAATTTATAGATGAATGAATCTACCTGATTAAAAGAGTTTTTTTTTATTTTATCTTTATTGTTCAGATTATTACATTTGTTCCTCTTTTTTTTTCCCCCCATAACTCCCCTCCTCCCAGTTCCCGCCCCACCCTCCGCCCTCACTCCCCACCCACTGTCCTCATCCATAGGTGCACGATTTTTGTCCAGTCTCTTCCCGAATCTCCCACACCCCTTTCCCCCCCTGGAATAATCAGTCCATTCCCTTTCTATGTCCCTGATTCTATTATAATCAACAGTTCATTCTGTTCATCAGATTATTTATTCACTTGATTCTTAGATTCACTTGTTGATAGATGCATGTTTGTTGTTCATAATTTGTATCTTTACCTTTTTCTTCTTCCTCCTCTTCTTAAAGGATACCTTTCAGCATTTCATATAATCCTGGTTTGGTGGTGATGAACTCCTTTAGCTTTTCCTTATCTGTGAAGCTCTTTATCTGACCTTCAATTCTGAATGATAGCTTTGCTGGATAAAGTAATCTTGGTTGTAGGTTCTTGGTATTCATCGCTTTGAATATTTCTTGCCACTCCCTTCTGGCCTGCAAAGTTTCTGTTGAGAAATCAGCTGACAGTCGTATGGGTATTCCCTTGTAGGTAACTGAGTTTCTTTCTCTTGCTGTTTTTAAGATTCTCTCTTTATCTTTTGCTCTTGGCATTTTAATTATGATGTGTCTTGGTGTGGTCCTCTTTGGATTCCTTTTGTTTGGGGTTCTCCGCGCTTCTTGGACCTGTAAGTCCATTTCTTTCACCAGGTGGGGGAAGTTTTCTGTCATTATTTCTTCAAATAGGTTTTCAATATCTTGCTCTCTCTCATCTTCTGGCACCCCTATAATTCTGATGTTGGTACGCTTGAAGCTGTCCCAGAGGCTCCTTATACTATCCTCGCATTTTTGGATTCTTTTTTCATTTTGCTTTTCCCGTTGGGTGTTTTTTGCTTCCTCGCATTTCAAATCATTGACTTGATTCTTGCGCTCCTCTGGTCTGCTGTCGGGAGTCTGTATAATATTCGTTATTTCAGTCCGTGTATGCTTAATTTCTAGTTGGTTCCCCAATATAAGATCGAGGGTCTCATTAGTTTTCTTGTAGATCTCATTAAGTTTATCGGCGGCTTCTAAACAGTTCTTGAGAGACCTTAAAAGTGTGGTTCTGAACTCTATATCTTCCATTGACAATTTTGTCCTGTTTCTTTGTCTCCGAATTTTGTTATGCTTCCTTGGTGCACCCCCTAGTGGTCTTTGTTCGCAGTTTTATAGTTAAATCTTGATTGTTGTAGCTAATTCCAGGGAGGGTTTGACCTCCAGGCCAAGTGGCTATGAGAATCAGCTGTGTCAGCAGTGAGAGAACTTCTGTCCTCTAGGGAGGTGCTAATCTAGCCTTTGCTTGAGGCTATCCGGCAAATGCCTGTGTGCAGGGCTTGGGCGGGGCGGGTCGCACAGGATCAACAGGGTGGGCTGGAGAGAGCAGTTATGGCGGCTCTCAGTCCTGTCCCCAGGGGCTCTGCCTCTCTGAGTCCCAGCACCTGCTGCAAAGCTCGGAGAGAAAGCTGCACTCGCTCTGACCGAAGCCAGACAGTCCCGCTTCTCCCGTTTGAGTCTGGGTCCCTAGAGACTCGCCCGTATCTGGAGCTCAGAGTCTGCGACTCCCTCCCGATTGAAAACGCCAACCGCGCCCTCCGCCGCCAGCCCGCTCCGCGCACTCCGCACCTCAGAATTTGACTTCAGCACTGCGCCTCCTCTGAGTGTCCGTATGCGTTTCTCTTTCCTCCTAGTTGTAGGGCTTCCACTCAGCCAGCGTTCCTGTGGTTCTGGGTGATGTCCCTTCCGTTTTTTGGTTTCACTTTTGAAGTAGTTGTTCAAGGCAGCAAACTCCAGCGTTAACCTATGCCGCCATCTTGGTTCTAAAAGAGTTTTGAAAGGTGCTCAAACCCACTGGTAATTAGGAAAATTTAGATTAAAGTAACAGTGAAATACCACGGGCAAAAATTTAAAAGATTGTAATACCTATGTATGGCTGGTAGCAAGCTGAATTGACCCAGTATTTATGAAAACAACCAGGCAAGATCTAATGAATTTAGCCATTAGAAGGATCTACTAAAATTCACAAATGCACATGCTTTCCAGCCTAGCAGTCCATTCCTGTGACTATATCCCTTGGAAATTAAAACACCAATATGAAAAGTCCTATTAACATGGACAATAATTGAAGCATTGTTGGTAAAGGAAAAAGCAAAAACGCAAAAAACCAGAAAACAGCTGGAAACAGAGATGTAGGGAAAAGGCTGGTAAAATAATTGGTATCACCTCACCAAGGTATATTTTTAGGTTTTAAAAATATCAATTAGAGCTATCATAGTTGACAAAGTATTAAAGAATGAGAATTCGCAGGCTACAGAGAAATATGTATAAAATGATCCATTTTGTAAACAGGGACCAATAAATTCCAGGTCGGTGTGTGTTTATGATGACTTGAGCACAGAAATAAAAAAGGACAACAGTTTTAGGTCACTATCTTGGGATACTGATGAATTGTGGGGATAGAGAAAATGAGGACAGGTAAAAAAGAGACTAAGCTGATCTCCATCATAGGGTATGAGTCTATTTATGTAAAATTAATGTGTGTGCATACATGGATAAAGAAATTGGAATAGTTAGAACTTGACCTACTGACTGTAGAGACAAATGCTGTATAGTGAAAAAAATCAAAGTAATGGGAATAGTATTATTTTTGTTTGCAAAACAAAAGCTATCTAATCAACTGTGGATGAACCCATTTGTCCCAGGGGTCCTCAAACTTTTTAAACAGGGGGCCAGTTCACTGTCCCTCAGACCGTTGGAGTGCTGGACTATAGTTTTAAAAAAAAAAACTTTGAACAAATTCTTATGCGCACTGCACATATCTTATTTTGAAGTAAAAAAAGAAAACGGGAACAAATACAATATTTGTATTTGCATGTGGCCCGCGGGCCGTAGTTTGAGGACCCCTGGTCCACACACCTACATATGGGTATGTTTGCATTTGCATGTGCTTGTACACAGGTATTTATGCCTAGAGAATGTTGTAGAAGAGGTGCATGAACGTATTAGATGGGGTTTTATCATACATCTTTTGGAAATTTGGGAAAAAAATAAATTTTTATTATTTTAGTAATTTGAAAAAATATCTAATAGAGAAAATAATTATTTCAAAATAAAGTTTATTTTTTCAAAGAAAGAAAAATAAACCAAAGATAAGCTAATGGCCATCAAAGGCTGAGAGGCAGTTTATAATTCTGTTGAAGAGAATCTGGTTAGCTACCTCTGTGGGCATTAACTCGATGTTAAAGAAGGTATCAGTGAGCTAAAAATGAGCATGGTAAGAGTTCATGTAATCTGAGCTCACTTTGGGCCAGACCCTTCCCGTTCCTGAGAGCTTCAGCCAGAAGACCTAAGCTGCAATAGCTCATTCTAACCCCGACCTCTGTCTCAGAGCAGCTTATCTTTCAAAGGCATGGTCCGGCAGATAAAGTGTCTAGGCAGATTTTGTGTTTTTCTTGCCCAGGACACCAGATTCCAAACTGGACTGTCATTGTGGCTTCCATGAGGAGTCCCAGGAGTTCTATAAACTTGAGGTTAAACCCAGGCCAGGACACAGAGACCTGGGAACAACCTTTCCCAGACAATCCTCTAAAAATGCTTCTTGCTTCAGTGGGTGGAGGAGTGGCAGGAGGAAGGGAGGGACACACAGTACTTATTACGTGGCCACAGATATTCCACTAGCAAAGTCATGAAGCTGATTAGAGCACTAGACAGAATATTAATGAAAGATTTTCTTTTCCCACGGCTTGGGGTTTGTCAGACAGCCTGTGTTGGGATTATAGACTCTTGTGGATTACTATGATTATTGAAATCCTGCTCATCTTTAAAAAGACATCCTTGGGATTTAAAGAGATGAATGCTGAGTAGCTCCCATTATCCTGACTTTTCTCCATTCAAAATGATGAACAGTGAACAGGCCTCCCCTACATTTTGTTTGAATGTCCCTCCATATTTTTTTCTTTCTTCCCAATTTGCTGTCATTTCACAAGGCAGTTATAGATGGATAGATGTTGAATCAAAGTACATAACTGCAATGGAATTTTAATCTCTCATGAATATTTCTGTGATGGGAGATCATGCATCTCTTAAGAGCCCTGATCTATCACGTAGCCCTAATCCAGAAAATTCATAGACACAATGCCTAATTATGACAAAGGCACAAGAGCACTGACTGATGAGGACTGGTGACAATTTTTAATATATATTAGGCCACTTTCAGCGTTCCTTGTAGATTTGTAGTTTTTTAAAGCTAAGAACCCTATGTAGATACTAGAGCAGGGGTGGGCAAACTTTTTGACTCGAGGGCCACAATGGGTTCTTAAACTGGACTCAGAAGAAGGAGCTGTGGCCGTGTTTCCCGACATTGCCATGTTAACACTGCTGCTGGTGAAGGAGCGGAGGGGAGAGCAAGAGAACCCTCTGCTCTTCCGGCTCCGTGGGCTGGATAGAACAGCCGAACAGGCCGGATCCGGCCCGCGGGCCGTAGTTTGCCCACGGCTGTACTAGAGGCTTGGTGCACGAAATTCGTGCACAGGGGGAGCGGATGAAGTGGGGGGAGGTCCCTCAGCCTGACCTACACCCTCTCCAATTTGGGAGCCCTCAGGGGATGTGTTACTGACAGCTTGGGCCCACTCCCTGTGGTTCTCTGCTCTCTGCGGGGCCTGCCTGCTCCACACCACTGGGATAGGCAAGCAGGTCCTGTTGGGTGCTGCCTACAGGCCACTTGCCTGCTCTTGGGTCGCTGCCGCCACCACCCAGCAGGCCCTGCTGGTGCTGCCTGTGGGCCCCACTTGCCTGCTGTCCGGTCTCTGCTGCGACCCCCCCAGCAGGCCCTGCTGGGTGCTGTCTGTAGGTCACTGCCGCCACTGCCCAGCAGGCCCTGCTGGGTGCTGCCTGCGGCCCCGCTTGCCTGCTGGGCTCACGTTGCTGGGGTGATGCCGCCAGTGTCCTGTCCAGCCTCTATGGGCACCGCCATCTTTGTCGCGGAGTGACAATTAATTTGCATATTACTCTTTTAGTAGATAGGAGAGCAGAAATATTCCTGGACATATTGCTTTCCAGTCTTACTTAGAGAACGCTTGGTCTTTAGGAAATTATGGACTCATTCAAAAATAAAACACTAGTTAATTTGGGCAAATTTGCATTTTTTGCATTTAAGCTTACTTTTGGACAATTTCCTCTGAAGTAACTACTAGGCTTGCAAAGATAAAAATCATCCAGCTTCAGAACTTTTCTTTAAAATGACTGAGGCTATCCATCCCTCTTTATTTTCTCTTTTGGCAGTTTTGCAGTACACTTATTATAAGATACCTCACATAAACATAGATGGCATTCACTATATACTTTTTGTATGAAGAAATGCCATGATGGTTAATACACTTCGTCAGGCTAGGTTATGCTGCTGTAACAAATAACTGAAATCTCAGTAACTTATCACAACCAACATATATTTCTTGATCACTGCAAACTCTGATGTGAGTTGATGGGGGAGGAGGGTCTTCTACATCGGGTGACTTGGAGATTCCCTTCAACTTGTAAAGTCATCATCTCAACATGTATTTTATGTGCAACTTAAAAATGTTTTTTTTTCTTTTTTAAGAAAGGTTAATTGATTTAAATGTTGGACTCACTAGGAGATAGAATTTAAGATTCATTTATTTTTGAATTCATAGACATATACGTTTGGACATAACATGGGCATAAATTGATGCAAGGAAATAACGATTGATGATAATTCCATAACCTGGGCAGAATTTTACAAGATGTTAATGTTAAGTGATTGCATCTAAAAATAATAATGCTTTCTGAGTTGTGATGAAAATATGGAGAACTGAGGACACAGACATTTAGGAAAATGGGGTAATATGTTTCCCTTTGGATATTCAACATGAGTAGGAAAAAGGAACAGGAAGAGCATGACTTTTTCTCCCTCCTCTGAAATGAAGCAAGCTGCCAGGAACCAGGGAGGGAGGATGCAGGCCAGAGATCTTGCACCTGCCACAGCAATCACTCCCATCTCTGAAGTGATTTACAAACATTAATGAAGCTTCCCAGCAGCAGTGTAAGGCAAAGAGGTTATAATTACCCTGTTTTACGAACGGGAGATGGAGACACAAATAGGTTAAGTGCTTTGCCACAGGCACACTGATCCCTCCACCACAGCAGCTCCGCTCACACCCACCCTGGGAAGCCTTCCTCTCCATCCAGGGCATGGCCACTGCCCTGCAGACACTGGCACTGGCCTGGGAAAACCAAGGGCAGGGCTCCACTGGGGCAGAGAGGTAGAGAAACAGGGCACAGTGAGGTGACTCGATGACTCTGCGTAGATATTCTCATTAGTTGTTTAAGGGCAAGGACTGAGAATGTCTTTCCACGTACAATGCACCAGTAGGCATTCAATAAGAATATACTGGTAATTATGGCAGATTACACAGATCACAAAGGCAGCCATCTTGCCTCTTTTAAAAAAAAATTGATTTCAAAGAGGGAGGGAGAGGGAGAGAGAGAGAGATAGAAACATCAATGATGAGAATCATTGATTGGCTGCCTCCTGCACACCCCCCACTGGGGATCAAACCCAAACCCAGACATGTACCCTGACCAGGAATTGAACTGCAACCTCCTGGCCCGTAAGTTGACACTCAACCACTGAGCCATGAGGGTTGGGCTTGTCTCTTAACTGTATTGATAATTGTGCAATTTTATTTTCCCAAAGACTTGGCAGAATCCAGATTTCAAACTAAAACAAAGGTTCTCTTCTCATCATGCTTAACTCCTTCCCAGAATGCTGCTTTAAAATGTAAAGCAGAGAGTTGAGAAAATTGAGTGACAAATATAAAATAATATAGATGGACAACTTTGAAATGAGTAATCGGGTCCATCTTTGTACTTGTCCTAATCCTATAACACTCAGATGAAGAGTTGTTACTATTGCCGGAATTCTATAGGTGAAAAAATATGTAAGGGAAAGTGTCAAGAGAAATATCTTAATACATATCATTTATTCTTTCATTTGCTGTTGGTTGGGCATAGGATAAGTTTTGGGAAGGATAACAGAGAGTGGTAAATTTTTTAGAAACTGCTTTATTATAGCTCAAGAATTGGCGAACAACTTCAGGCCAGTTTCCTGTAATCTACAATGGACAGCAGGTGGGCAAGCTAATAGAAAGACCACGAAGACAGAATGTGGACACATGTCACTTATAAAACATCCACGTATTCTTAGACAACACTTCTATATGTATCTTGGACAATATGTATAAACATAAATACACACACATATTCTATACACACAGGCATATATAGGTTATACATTTCTCACCTATAAGTGTGCATGAGGAAATATACAGTGAGCACATTGATTCCATTATAACGTTTACATGTGTGTGTATGTTTCAGTTATTCGTGTGCATGTTTCACTTCCTAATAAGAGGGCAAGCTCTTTGAAACTGGAGGGACCATGCTCTTATCATCTTTTGTACCTACCCAAGATTTCGCACAGTTTTTTGCTTCTCATTTGTGGAATATCCAATATGTGTAAATAAAGGTGTAGTCCCAGCTCTCAAGAGGCTGAAAGCTCTGAAGCACCATTCAGGATTAGGCCAACCTTTCAGAGCCTGCCACCCAGGAAATAAATCTAGACGTCTTGCTTTGAAAGGGCTTTCTCAAAGACTCTCAATGCACTCACTTCTGTTCTAGAAACAGGGCCCAAAGATAAAAGCACAAGTTTAAAATTTAAATGTTTCTTTACCACATTCACATTGTATTTTCCTTTTAGCAATGAGCAACAGTTAACGAAAATAAAGAACTACCACAGAAGATTATAACAGAATACCTGAGTGATTAATATTTCTTTATTCCACCTCTTATTATGGGTGGTGGTATGAGAATTTCAACAAATTTTAATAGGCTCTCGGCTTCTTTGTCCTCCCCCGAATTCTGAGTGAATAACCTTCAGTGTTTAACCAAATTTTCATTTTCTCTTGAAGTGTTCTGGTTACATTCACAGATCTTAAAACTGCATTTAAAAAATGCACACATCTCTAGTTTTATAAAAATGAAAAATATTAAAATGAAGTTAAACCACAATGTACAAAAAAAATTCCTCTTCTATTTGTATATAGTAGTGATTCGGAAAGTTCCCGGAGGAGTAAATTCCACTGACATTTATTCATCTTTTGCATTTTTATTTTAATAAAAATCTTGCTGCTTTTGATACTGTGCCAGCATCTGGTTGCCTCCTGCCCCTCCCCGCCTCCCTTCTTTTGGTGCTGGCTTCTGGTTGGCTGCTGGCTGCAGTGCCGATTCCCACTTTATTATTTTGTGTTCTCTCCTTGGTCCTGGATGTCCCCTCAGCCAGCCCCCTGCCTTTCCTGCTGGAGTGGCACTCATCCACCTGTGGGCAGATCAGTTCCATCTGTCCTCAGTACTCTTTCAACAGTGGCTCACATCAGAGCCGTAAATGCCTGGGCCCATGAGCTAATCCAGTCTCCTTGGCTGATAGAATCCATGACAGGATCACAAGCCCCAGGGTCATAAACATCATTTGGGCGCTAATAAATTTCAAGGTTTGAAAGGAGGTGTTTATGTCTAGCAAGAGATATTGTTTGCAGGAGGAACTTTCTTGGGGGCATCTGTAATTTGTTTGGGAGCAGGGACACCTCTGAGGTCTCAGGTAGAGGGAAGAGAGCGCCCAGTCCTGGTCTCAGCCCCTCCCTTGACACCTCGTTCTTTGTGCAATTATTTTCACAATTCATCTTTTGTAGCTGACTCTCTCTGTCTGTAAAGGAATAGCAAGGCAAGCTTTACTCTTCCCAGGGAAGGGGTGTTCATTGCATTCTTCTATTCTCTCTAGTCTCTCCCTTTGCATACTCTCCTACTGATGTGATACGATTTTGCAACTTTGATCTTTTCTTTTTTTTTCTTCTTTTTTTTATTTTTTATTATTAGTTAAGGTATTACAAATGTGTCCTCATCCCCCCCATTAACCCCCAACCTCCCCCCTCCCACACACTCATGCTCCCATCCCCCTGTTGTCCATGTCCATTGGTATGGCTTATATACATGTATACAAGTCCTTCGGTTGATCTCTTCCCCTTACCCCCGCCCTCCCCTACTTTCCTTCTGGGGATTGATAGCCTGATTGCTGTTTCTCAGTCTTTGAGTCTGTCCCTTTTCATCAGTCTATGTTGTTCTCTATAATCCACAAATGAGTGAGATCATGTGGTATTTATCTTTCTCTGACTGGCTTATTTCACTTAGCATAATGCTCTCCAGTTCCATCCATGCTGTTGCAAAAGGCAAGAGTTCCTTTCTTTTTTACCGCAGCATAGTATTCCATTGTGTATATGTACCACAGTTTTCTAATCCACTCATCTGCTGATGGGCACTTAGGCTGTTTCCAAATCTTAGCTATGGTGAATTGTGCTGCTATGAACATAGGGGTGCATATATCCTTTCTGATTGGCGTTTCTGGTTTCTTGGGATATATTCCTAGTAGTGGGATCACTGGGTCAAATGGGAGTTCCATTTTTAGTCTTCTGAGGTAGCTCCATACTGTTCTCCACAGTGGCTGCACCAGTCTGCATTCCCACCAGCAGTGCAGAAGGGTTCCTTTTTCTCCACATCCTCTCCAACACTTGTTGTTTGTTGATTTGTTGATGATAGCCATTCTGACAGGTGTGAGATGATAACGCATTGTCGTTTTGATTTGCATCTCTCGTATAATTAGTGACTTTGAGCATTTTTCCATACGTCTCTTGGCCTTCTGTATGTCCTCTTTCGAAAAGTGTCTATCTAGGTCCGTTGCCCATTTTTTTATTGGATTGTTTATCTTCCTTTTGTTAAGTTTCATGAGATCCCTGTAAATGTTGGAAATTAAACCCTTATCGGTGGTATCATTGGCAAATATGTTCTCCCATGTAGTGGGTCTTCTTGTTGTTTTGTTGATGGTTTCCTTTGCTGTGCAAAAGCTTTTTATTTTGATGTAGTCCCATTTGTTTATTTTCTCTTTAGTTTCCATTGCCCTAGGAGCATTATCAGAGAAGAAATTTCTTCGGCATATGTTTGCGATTTCGCTGCCTGTGGATTCCTCTAGTATTTTTATGGTTTCCCGTCTTACGTTTAAGTCTTTTATCCATTTTGAGTTTATTTTTGTGTATGGTGTGAGTTGGTGATCTAGTTTCATCCTTTTGCATGTATCTGTCCAATTTTCCCAACACCATTTATTGAAAAGACTGTCTTGACTCCATTGTATGTTCTTGCCTCCTTTGTCGAATATTAATTGGGCATAGTGGTTTGGGTTGATTTCTGGGGTCTCTATTCTATTCCATTGATCTATATGTCTGTTCTTGTGCCAGTACCAAGCTGTTTTAAGAACAGTGGCTTTGTAATACAGTTTGATATCTGGTATTGAGATCCCACCTACTTTGTTCTTTCTGAGGATTGTTGCAGCTATTCGGGGTCTTTTTTTATTCCAGATGAATTTTTGGAACGTTCGTTCTAGATCTGTGAAATATGCTGTTGGTAATTTAATGGGGATTGCATTGAATCTATAAATTGCTTTGGGTAGTATGGACATTTTGATGATGTTGATTCTACCAATCCATGAACACGGTATATTCTTCCATCTGTTTATGTCTTCCTCTATCTCTTTTTTCAGTGTCCTGTAGTTTTCAGCATATAAGTCTTTTACCTCCTTAGTTAAGTTTATTCCTAGGTATTTTAATTTTTTTGGTGCAATGGTAAATGGGATTGCTTCTGTAGTTTCACTTTCTGTAAGTTCACTATTGGTGTAAAGAAATGCCATGGATTTCTTAGCATTAATTTTGTATCCTGCTACATTGCCGAATTCATTTATTAAGTCTAATAATTTTTTGATGGAGTCTTTAGGGTTCTGTATGTACAGTATCATGTCATCTGCAAATAAGGACAGTTTTACTTCTTCTTTTCCAATCTGGATGCCTTTTATTTCTTCTTCGTGTCTGATCGCAATGGCTAGTACTTCCAGTACTATGTTGAACAGGAGTGGTGAGAGGGGGCATCCCTGTCTTGTTCCTGTTTTTAGGGGGAATGGTTTTAGTTTTTGCCCATTGATTATGATGTTGGCTGTGGGTTTGTCATATATGGCTTTTATTATGTTGAGGTATGATCCCTCAATTCCTATCTTGCTGAGAGTTTTTATCAAGAAAGGGTGTTGGATTTTGTCAAATGCTTTTTCCGCATCAATTGATATGACTATGTGGTTTTTCTCTCTCAATTTGTTTATGTGATGTATCACGTTTATTGATTTGCGGATATTGTACCATCCTTGCATCCCTGGGATAAATCCTACTTGGTCATGGTGTATGATCTTTTTGATGTACTGCTGGATCCGATTTGCTAGGATTTTGTTGAGGATTTTGGCATCTATGTTCATGAGGGATATTGGCCTGTAATTCTCTTTCATTGTATTGTCTTTATCTGGTTTTGGGATTAGGGTGATGTTGGCTTCATAGAATGAGCTGGGAAGTGCTCCTTCCTCTTGGATCTTTTGACATAGTCTGAGGAGGACAGGTTTTAGGTCTTCAACTTTGATCTTTTCAATCTAAGGGTTTTAATTGCATTGCAGAATAAAATAAAGTGGAATTTTGTTCTTTGACTGACTTAAATAGGAGACCTTTTTACATGGTTGATCTGTATGGTGTTCCATTGGTTGCGGAGATAGGACTGAGGTGATCCGTAAGCATTTATGAATGATCTTTAATGCATTGGGGACTCTTTGGTGATGATGCAGGTACAAAGGAAAGAGAAGTCACAGACTGGCGACCTCGTTGGGAAGGAAACGTGTAGAAAAATGAAAGATGGAATAATCAGTGTGCTGTCTACCCCTCTCCTCACGCAGCTTCGAGGGGCTGGTGGGTGTCAGTGTGGCCGTGTTTCTTCCAGGCTGAGGAGACTGGTAGGCACATGACCTGGCTTCACCAGCTAGTACCAGGAGTTCAGTTGAGTTCTTTCATGGTCCCCGAGATGGTGGCATGGCTTGGTTGGTAGTGGCTGCTAGCTGGTCTGAGGTGCTTCTCAGTCTTCTGTCTCCACGAGCAACCCTCTCATTCTGATGCACCTGCCTTTCCTCCAGAGGCCTCTGCTAGGGCGTGTCCAGAACACGGCTGTGCTCCTCACCTTCTGCTTCGGAAGTACAGCTCGGTTAGCACGTGGACGCAAACGTAGTTCTTGAGAGGGTAAAACACATGACTGTCAGATAATGAGTTTTGTGCCCAGAGTGAAAGGGAACAACAAATAAGTTAAGTCCGCTAATGTCATTTCTCTGTGGGGTTTCACCATAGGGCGTGGTAGGTTAACTTTTTGATCTTTAAAGGTGAGAGGCCGTGTAGCTGTCACCAGCATAGTTTCCAACCAGCGAGAATCACTCAGGTTAAACTCTAGCTCCCAGCTTCAACTTTTGCCCTAAGGCCTCAGTGCAGCCCCACTGTGAAATATGTACCTGCCACCCTGATGGATGGAAGCTTCCCTGTGTGGGTAACGAGTCTGCAGCTGATTAAATCACAGGTTTCCCATATCATTCTTATGAGTTATGCAGCGCAGTTCCTTGCACTGACAGCTGCACAATAGCACCTTTTGAACTGTTCCTGGTCTCCTGCCAGAAATCTTATCTCTTAACATTTTGCACCCACCTCCCAACTCTTAAGGGCCAGCAGAGAAAGTAAGGAGTATGTTTTAAAAGAAAATTCTAAGCTCCATTGTGTTCCCCCCACTTTGTAGTCCATTCCTGCCACTGATGGAAAGCAGCAGGAGAGCGGATTGTTTGCCAATGTCTACATAAGTTCAAGTTCATACGTTTCCATACTTCTATTGAATGCTTACTGTACACCAGGCACTCTGCTAGGTGCTGGGGATAACAGGTAGGCAAAAATGTTTTTAGCATTCTTTATGACTTCAGTGATCTAAAGTGCATATCATGATTATGAAGTAGGTGAGTGAATAATCTGTTTTTTTTTTTTTTGAAGGTCCCATCCTAGAAAATAAAGAGCAATAATATTCCCCCCCCCCTTTTATTTTCATAACTGAAATAAATACTGCTCTATGAAAAATATTTTTTTTTAGGATTTTTGAGAACTCTGTTAATGTAGCAGTATACGTATATATAATTTATGAGGACGCATGCGAGAAATTTCTCTTCAGACTCACCACCCTGAATAACTGGACTCACCACAAGTAATTGGTTTGCTTTGATCTTATGGGCACTGTGAAGTCTGAAACTGTTGCTTGCCCTTTTGCAGAGATGTTAGGACACTCAAACTAGTAAGACATGAGAATGTTGCAGTGTAAATTTTTTCCTCTACTAATCCTATTTCTAACTTTATTTCTCCTCCTCCTATTTGTCACCTGTTTGATTTTTCTCACTTATTTTAACCTTGTAGAGACATTTACACACATTTTAATAAACCTCAAATTTTTTGGAAATAGGTGAAGTATTATTAAATACATTAATAAAATAGGAAACAATTATACCTAGGAAAACCTACAAGCCAGATATATTTATGATTGGAGGTTTTTCTGAAGGTTTTAATGATTTATCTAGTCTTAATGTTCTTTAGTTCCCCAAGTAAAGAATTCATATACTTCCAGTGAGTTTTATAGTCAGGATATACCATAGAGATATCTAGTTTATTTTCAAGAATGTTCTTCATTTACTCTTGTTGGGATTTGTGTATATAGAATAATACAGTAATTTTTCCCATTTTATATTATGAAAATAATACATGCTCATGTTAAAAAAATTTACACAACAGCCCTAACCGGTTTGGCTCAGTGGATAGAGCATAGGCCTGCAGACTCAAGGGTCCCAGGTTTGATTCCGGTCAGGGGCATGTACCTTGGTTGCGGGCACATCCCCAGTAGGGAGTGTGCAGGAGGCAGCTGATCGATGTTTCTCTCTCACCGATGTTTCTAACTCTCTATCCCTCTCCCTTCCTCTCCGTAAAAAATCAATAAAAATATATTAAAAAACAAAACAAAACAAAAAACCAAAAAATTTATACAACATATAAATTGGAAGTACGTACTGAATTAAAAACCTTTATCCCTCCCTAGTTCTCTAAATTTCACTCCGCTTTATGTAAAATTACAGACTTTTCTATGTACTTATAAGAATACTAGAGGCCCGGTGCACAAAAATTTGTGCACTCGGCGGGGGGAAGAGGGGGTCCCTCAGCCCGGCCTGTGCCCTCTCGCAGTCTGGGACCCCTTGGGAGATAACGACCTGCTGGCTTAGGCCTGCTCCCGGGTGGCAGAGGGCAGGCCCAATCCCTAGGTGCAGCCTCTGGTCAGGCTCAGAGTAGGGCTGATTGGGAAGTTGGGGCACCGCCCCCTGTCATGCACAAAGCAGGGTGATCGGGAGGTTGTGATGCCACCCTCAGTCACACTCAGGGTAGGGCCGATTGGGGGGTTGGGGCACCACCCCCTGTCACACTCAAGGCAGGGTTGATGGGGAGGTTGCGGTGCCACCCCCTGTCACGCACAGAGCAGGGCCAATCAGGGGGTTGGGGCACTGCCCCCTGTCACTCACAGAGCAGGGCCCATCAGGGGGGTTGGGGCTCTGTACCCTGTCACGGACAGAGCAGGGCCCATCAGGGGGTTGGGGCGCTGCCCCCTGTCACGCACAGAGCAGGGCCCATCAGGGGGTTGGGGCGCCGCCACTCTCACACTCAGGGCAGGGCTGATGGGGAGGTTATGGCTCTACCTGGTCACACACAGAGCAGGGCCCATCGGGGGGGGAGGGTTGGGGTGCCGCACCCTGTCACACACAGAGCCACAGGGCGATCCGGGGCTTGGGGAGCTCCCCCTATCAGGCACAGAGCAGGCCTGATCAGGGGGTTGGGGCGCCTTCCCCTGTCACGAACACAGCAGGATGGATATGGAGGTTGTGGCCCCGCCCCCTGTCACACACAGAGCCGCAGGGCGATCAGGGGGTTTGGGCGCTGCCCCCTGTCACGCTGATCCCAGTGCCGGGAGGCCTCGTGGCTCCGCTGATCCTGGTGCTGGGAGGCATATTACCCTTTTACTATATAGGGTAGAGGCCTGGTGCACAGGTGGGTGCCGGCTGGTTTTCCCTGAAGGGTGTCCTGGATCAGGGGTGGGGCCCCCACTGGGGTGCCTGGCCAGCTTGGGTGAGGGGATGATGGGCTGTTTGCAGCTGATCACACACCCTTCAGGGTGGGGGTCCCCACTGGGGTGCCTGGCCAGTCTGGGTGAGGGGCTGAGGGCTGTTTTTAGGCTGGGGGTGACTGAAGCTCCCAACCGCTCCTTTTTTTCTTTCTTTTTTTTTTTTTTCTGGGCCAGCTTTAGCTTTGAGGCTTGGCTCCAGCTCTTAGGCCTCCGCTGCTGAAAGTAGGTTTCTGGCCTTTGCTTACAATGTTGCGATCCTGCTGGCTGAAGCCTGGCGACTAAAGCCGGTTTCTGGGGTTTTGTTTAGCTTCTATATTTGTTACATAGTTACTTAGAGTTGCAGCTCAGAGGCCAGCAGTGGCAGGTGGGGAACGTTGGAGTCCTCTGTCACTGAAGCAAGCAAGCCTCATGTTAGTTTCAAGCTGCCTGGCTGCTGGCTGCCATCTTGGCTGGAATTTAATTTGCATATTGCCTTGATTAGCCAATGGGAAGGGTAGCGGTCGTACGCCAATTACCATGTTTCTCTTTTATTAGATAGGATGTGTATATATATATATATATATATATATATATATATATATATATATACTTTGATGTCACCTTAATGAATCATACTATTCTGCAAAGTAAGCTTTTGTCAGTAGACAAAATATGGACATTTTCTTTTTTCATGGCAGTATAAGTAGCTCTCTTTTATTCTTTTTTATAGCAGTCTATTATTTGATTATATGAAAACTTCATACCTTATTTGACTAGTCTCCTAATAACAAGTACTTACACTCCCCAAGCAAGGTTTAATTTTTTAAGTTTTAGAATGTATTCACCTATGTCCAGGTTATTTGAGTCAACCTGCCCCTGCTTGGAGTTCTCATAGGACTTAGGGAGCCTGTGGTATGGGAAGTAGGCTGGGATAAATGAGCTGGAATTGCTCGCATGGGCCTGTGTATTTCTAAATGAAACCCATTGGAGCAACCAGCTAATATTCCACTACTATTATCTGCTTATTTTACACTTGGCAAAGTGTTTTCATGTGCACCATCTCATTAATCCTAACAACGGTCTCATAAGGTCAAGGTTGCTGTTCCTCCTTTTGGAAAGTGACTTTCATGGAGGTTCTGGGATTCGGCTAGCATCATATAGCTCCCACATACCACATCTGGGGCTTCCATCCAGCTTCCCAGGGCACTCCCCCCAAACCACAGCTACCCCATGTCCAGGGCTAATCCTGGATCTTTCATACAACAGTAGCCTCACCATTAGGTGTTCATTCTTCAGCCTTCAACCTTCAACTGGATCTGAGACTTTATTTGTGGCTCTTATGCTCTTATTCAAACCTCACACACCTTTTTGGAAACATACCCTTGGTAGCTGACTGCAGGCTGGCCAGTACTGAGACCCTGCTCCCAAAGGCTCTGCCTACAGCACCTCCAAGCCGGCGATGAGTCAGCCTCTATAGTGCTGTCTTTGTTAAAAGAATTATTCCCCCCCCCCCAAAAAAAAAGAATTATTTCCCAGTCTCTGCTTTTTTTTTTAAAGGGGGATTTTTCTGTAACACCATAAATTCTTTGAGCAGATAGTTATCAGCAGTCTCTGTAATAGCAAAGTGCTTTTCAGCAGAAAGTCGATTTGACAGATAAACATACTGCATAACTAAAGGATTAGCCTCATTTGTCCTGAAATTAAATTAGGAGGGGAGGACTTTTGTGCTAACTTGTTTATGATAAAATTATTTGTTGTCATTTTGCAGGGAATAACTCCCAAGCTGTGAGATAGTGTCAGTTTTGATATTTTAGCCTCAGAGGCGAGTGGGAAATGACATTTACACAATGTGACCACAGTGGCACATACCTGAATCGTCTCCAGCTTGTCAAATCCAGACGGTTCCCTTTCTGTGAGCGAAGGGGAATGCTTTCCTCCCCTGCCCTCCTTTGTATTTCTGTGGAGGGAAAAAAATGTCATCTTCCAACGTATTCTGAAAGCAACATGATTTTTGCCTAGATCCGGTGGTTGCTTTTATTGGGTAATTCAATCTCTCTCTCTCTCTCTCTCTCTCTCTCTCTCTCTCTCTCTCTCTCTCTCTCTTTCTCTCTCTCTCTCTCTCCCAGGCCACAGTCACTAGAAAGGGTGTTGGGAGAACACTGATTAGAGGGGCTTTGGGGACAGGAAACCAGGCTAAAGGGTTATGCAGAAGACCAATTTTGTATA
Source organism: Myotis myotis (assembly GCF_014108235.1). Taxonomy (NCBI): domain Eukaryota; kingdom Metazoa; phylum Chordata; class Mammalia; order Chiroptera; family Vespertilionidae; genus Myotis; species Myotis myotis. The sequence continues at coordinate 30,375,148 of NW_023416316.1, read as the reverse complement.
GTTATCAAAGCCAGTTCTGTCCCTTCCACCCTCTGCTGCTTTCTTTCATGCAGGTGTGTTGTTTCCATGGCCAGAACATCCTGGGCATTTGCTCCATCAAGACCTTTGGTGCAGGAGTGCTGCTGGCTTCAGCCGAGGCTCTGGTGGAGCCTGGTTCTCATGGGTCTGTGCTCCGGGAATGCCCCCACCTTGTCAAGACTCAGAGCATTTTAAGTCTCTGATGCCATAGGAAAAGGCCGAGTCAGGACTTGACACCGACATTGTACCCCAAAGTCCAAACTCTCCCCCCACGATGCTGCCTCCCTAAAGGCGACATTGGAAGTAGGGCTTTGAAAGTTGGTAGGATTATTTTAGGCTCAGATTAAAGTGTGTGTGTGGGGTCATTGGACAGGGAAGAAAAAGCATGAGGCAGGTGGTGAAAACAGGAAGGTTAGGGAGGACTTTGGGAAGGAGAGAGAGATGTGGGAAGCCAGATTACAATGCTTGCTTTGGAGGGACAGCAGCAGGCACTCTCTGTGCCTTGTGTCACTTCCCTGTGGCCTTCTTGTGATTTTGGCGCATCTGGTGGATGCATGCCGGCAGCACCCTCATGTGCATGCCTCAGTGTCCCTCTGCCTTGGGGCTGCCTCTGGAGTCCAGGAGAGCACTTGGCCTGCCTACAGCAGCACCCCACTCCGGCAGGCAGCCCCCAGCCAAGGGGGACGAGAGTTGGGGCACCAATGCTCCAGCCTCCCTTCCCTCAAGGGGGCAGCTCTGAGACATTGTCTACGCAGGTCCTTTGAGCCAGGTGCCCACAGTGGTGTCCAGCTCGACAGCACCTTCTTTCCTTCTTCCTTGTTTCTTTCTTCTGCTCTCTGACTCCAGCTTTCTGGGCTCATCTCTCAAGTAAATAACCTGCATATGTGCTACACGACAGTGGTCGCCAACCTTTCAGATCTCACGGACCACCAGGGGTCTGCGGACCACCGGTTGGCGACCACAGCTCCAAAGGTTTCCTTAAACCAGTGGTTGCCAACCTTTCGGACCTCACAGACCACCAGTGGTCCACGGACCACCGGTTGGTGACTGCTGCTATATGAGCCTGGGGGAAAATACTGAAGGGTATACAGTTGGTTGTCAGCACGAGTGACTTGGTGCAGAGCAGGGGAGAAAAGTTGTGGGATATGGGGGAGGGTAGGGAAGAAAAGTATGAGGGGTGATGGGCATAACATATTACGGAAAAAAACACCCCAAAGCTTTTAAACACAGTATGCTGTGTTCTTTGATAGGTAATCTGTAAAGAAAAGAAAAGGATGGAGAAGGATCTTATGACAGGAAGAAATGAAGACTTTACATTTTTTAAAAATGGTCAAGACCAAGTTATAGTGTCTAGGATTTCACACTTGCATGATAAGACTATTAACAAGCAACACCAGGAAGGAATCCTATATAATAAAAGCCTAATATGCAAATTGTTTGACCACTTGCTATGACTTGCACTGACCACCGGGGGTGGCGCAGAACATGGCAGTCATCGGAGATGTGGTGCTGGCAGCGGGCAGCAGTGGAGGTGTTGCAGGCCCTGATGGGCCCCTATGAGAGCAGGACCAAGGAGGGATGGTAGAGCAGGTGAGTGGGCGGCAGGCCAAGGTGGTGCGAGTGGAGGCCTGATCACCCTGCTGATTGCCCCTCAGACAGCGACCAGCAGCTACAGGGGACGGGGCCACTGCATGGCTCCCAGGCACTGAGGGAGCCGGGTGGGGTCCCGGCCTTGATCAGTCATCCTGCAGATGGCGACCAGCAGCTGGCAGGCCCTGATTGCCCGATAGGGGCTGGGCCCCGAGTTGGGATGGGGAACTAGGGATGGGTGGCAGCGACTAACCTCCTACAGTGCCCAGGCTGGGGGCTTCGACCTCTCACTGGCTACCAGGGGGTGGGGCTGATGGGGATGGAGGTGCGGTGAGAATGCAGGGTGTCTGCTGAGCTCACTCTTACTCCCCCTGCTACTCTCCCCTGGGACACCAGGGCTCGCATGCCAGGGAAGCCTCCACGGTCAGGTGCTGGGTGCCCGTGAGGATACCACCCTGTATCTGCACGGCCTCTTCCAATGAGCCCAGCTGCAGCCACTGAGACTGCAGGGGCTGGTTGGGCTCCCTGTGGGTTCGCACAGGAAATGGTCTGCAAGGCTGGCTGGGAGAGAGCATGCTGGCTTCCATGCTGCAGCTGCTGGGCAGCCCAGAGGCCCATGCTGTGTCCCGGCCTGTGGCATCCGGCTGCGCTCACAGCATCTCTGCAAGGGGACTCAGACGCTGTGACTCAGGTGGAGGGGGTGCGCGGGGGTCCAGGGTCCCAGGTTCTGCCAGGGCCCAGAGGTCAGCTGGGACCTGCCCTTCCATGCCAGATGCTCGCACTTTGATTGCTGGCCAGGCCTAGGGACTGCTCCTGTGCATGAATTTCATGCACTGGGCCTCTAGTTATTATATAAGTCCACACAGTAATTACTTTGGGGAGGAGACAGGTAGTGGCTGGGATGGAGCATATGACAGTAATTTTTAAGGTGGATACAAAGTTCTATTTCTTGACCTCAGTGGTGTTCATAATAGTTTATTAAGATTTACATTTGTGTTGAATAGTTTTCTGAATCTATATTGTATTTTACTTTGCAATGAAAAGGTTAACAAACCTTATAGGTGTGATACAATCAATCTGTGCATTTATGCAACACAAGCCTTGTCGGGTGACTCAGTTGGTTGGAGTGTCATCCTGTGCACCAAAATGTTTGCAGGTTCGATTCCTGGTCAGGGCACAGATCTAGGTTTTGGGTTTGGTTCCTGGTTGGGGTGCATACCGGGATGTTTCTCTCTCACATTGATGTTCTCTCTCTCTCTCTCTCTCTAAAATCAATAAACATATCCTCTGGTGAGGATAAAAAAAAGCACACAAATTAAAACAGCAGTGGATCAGTGGGTATATAAAATTACCCCTGACAGCTAAAGAGAACGTTCCAGATTCAGGTTAAGGACTCTCTCCTCCAAATCCATGAAGGCTCAAGGTGCTGGGCTGGGCAGCTTTCCTACCTGACTTTGTCCAGACAGATGAAGGCAGGAAAGATTAGTGCTGGTCATGCATGCTAGATGTGTGAGTAACTTTCTGCCTGGTAATTATTTTTGACATTTGACAGTTCTGGGCACAACCGTTGCAGCTCTGAAATGTCGGCAGTGCACTTATTTTTGAAGTGTTTATATTTTCTTACAAGTAACCAAGTATTTGCAGGATACCTCTTTGGGTACCTTGTTTCAGATGAAAATAGGGAGTTTTGGAAAGTCAAAAACCAGAGGGAAGCTTGGAGTTTCTGGAAAAAAGCCATCACTTAGCAACAACAACCAACACAGCAAAAGTGGAACTTTAAATTTTAAAAAATCAGCCCGTGTGTATAGCACTAGGCTCGCAATCTTTCAGAGCAGATACCAGGTTAATTTTTGTTCTGAGATATCTCCCCCACCTCTCTGCCACACTGCTGAAATTCCAATTCTTTTAGATTACCCCTTTGACTGGTGAGTTTTATTTTTCAAAAAGGACAGCAATCTATTTATTTATTTATTTATTTATTTATTTATTTATTTCTTTTTAATTAAATTTATTGGGGTGACATTGGTTAATAGGTGAGTTTTAAAATACGAATAGCCACAAGTGAAGTAACCCAGGTAAGACTATAATGAGACATTTATACTATTGTAATGGAACAACATAAATGGAGATTTGACTGCCTGCTGGAATGAAAGCCAAACTCAGGAGGCAGGTGCTGGTGCAAAAGGAAAGAGGTTTATTCAGGAGCCACAAGACCTGGGAGATTGTGGACTTCAGGTCTCAAATACCAATCTCCTCTCCCTCCATCTCAAAGATCATCTCATCTCCTTATCCAAGTCCTCCACCATTCTCATAGGGATAGGGAGGGGAGAGCTTTTTTTTCCTTATCCATTCATCTTCCTAACTTTTGGCATGCTGAGTGTAAGAACCTCCCCCTGCTGTCACCTTAACCAATGGGGAAACTCCCCAGCACTCCCACTGACTGCCTACAGTAACACTATGATGAACAAACACATAGAGAAAAGGATTCAATCAACCACCAATAGAAAATGGGTTTTTACTATCTCTAGTATGGAAGGCACTTGGGGAGCATTTAACAAACGGTTGCTGTTGCTTCTCTTATGCATGGTGAGTACCAGTCTCTCTCCTGGATTAGCTCCGTCAGTTTTACCTCTCTTGCACCTAACAGATTACCTGAATCATAGCAGGAAGTCAATAAATGTTTTCTGAATGAATGAAACAACTTCAGAAAGGACTTAAGAGAATTTCCCCAGAGATAAAATTTACCCACTTGATAATTTTGATTAAGGACAAGCCCATCAGGGATTGTAAACCGCTTTATGATATGCTGAAGGGAAGTTCTTAGCTGGAAACTGTGGCAACCAGGCCATCCATGTCAATCCTCATAAACCCACACCTGTCTCATGTCTTGTCTCTGGGTCTGGAGGTTGACCTAATCCAGTGATGGCAAACCTTTTGAGCTCGGCGTGTCAGCATTTTGAAAAACCCTGACTTAATTCTGGTGCCGTGTCACATATAGAAATTTTTTGATATTTGCAACCATAGTAAAACAAAGATTTATATTTTTTATATTTATTTTGTATTTAAATGCCATTTAACAAAGAAAAATCAACCAAAAAAATGAGTTCGCGTGTCACCTCTGACACGCGTGTCATAGGTTCGCCATCACTGACCTAATCTGTCTGAATGAACATTTAAACATTGTCAGTCCCTACCTCATTCTTGTTTGCCTTTTTCTTTTATGTTTAAATTTGTTTTTTTAATAGCTACATCTTTTTTTTTGTACTTTAAAAATATTTAATATGTGTAATCAATACCATGTGACAATTACATGCACTTTGCAGAGTAACTTTATGTCATTTTCCCATGAGCTATTATATATAGATGTTTATGTATGTGTATGTGTGCACACACTTTTTCACCCGAAGGGTGTTTGGTATAGCAGATTCAGAGGGCAGAAGGTGGGTAAGTGGAGATGAGAAGTGGGAAAGGAGAATGTTTTTGGAGAGGGGTTGACATGAGGAAAACGAGGTGGTGGAAAACTGCCATGCTGCCTGGTGGCAGAACTAAAGGGCCAATTCAGCCAACCTGAAGGATTGGAGAAACACAGGGAATGGGAATAAAGCTGAGGCGTTAAGTTGGGGTCATAGTGAGAGCTAAACAGAGAAGCTTTTGCTGTATTGGATAAATAATAAAGATCCTCTGAAAGATTCTGAGCAGGCAAATGTCATGATCAAATTGATGTTTTAGGGAGATATGGAAAAACATGTAGGATGGATTGGAGGTAGGTAGATGGAAGGGAGAGCTGCTATTGTCAGGTTCTAGTGGCAAGAGCAAATGAGAGATTTGGAATCAGACAGACTTAATTTCGGTTCTTGGTGCTGTGTCTTATTAGCAGTATGATCTTGGGAAGGTTACTTAAATTCACTAAGCCTCAGTTTTCCCATCTATAAAATGGGAATAATAACAGCACTAATCTCAAAATGTTGTTCAGTGAGATTCTGCAGTAATTTAAAGTACCAGATACAAGGCCTGGCACACACCAATGAGTGAGTAAGTAGTGTTATTGGGAGAAGACAGATAGTAAGGTTCAGATGAGAGACCATAAAGGAAACCATGAGAAGCATGCTCAATATCCTCTCTTCTCTCGCATCCTCTAGGTCAGGCGTTGGCAAACTCTAGTTAGTGAGTCAAATCCAGCTTGTGGTCTGTTTCATACATTCTCAAGCTAGGAGTCATTTTTACATTTATAAAGGATTCTAAAAAGCAAACAAATAAGGAAGATATGACAGAGACTGTATATCACAAAGCTTAAAATATTTATAATTTTTTACATGTATATTTAAAATAGAGTAAATGAAATATTTACTATGCTTTCTACTGGCCCTTTCCAGAAGAAGTATGTTAGCTCCTCTTCTAGAGTTAACCTGGAAGATCTGAGCAAAGGCTACACCGTGGGAAAGCACACACCTGTACAAGGACACACACAGGGGCTGTTGGGCACCTTGCTCTCGGCTCAGGGGTCCAGCAAAGCCTTTTGCATGTTGGGAGCAACTGCTTTGCTCATAGCTTCACTCTCGGAGTGTTTTCCTAAACGCACTCATGTCCTGGTTCTGGACTCTCAGTACCTCATTCCTCTCCCAAATCTCTGGCTCTTGCTTGTTACAAAGGAATATTGTAGGAATCTCCAGTGTCTGCAAACATTCAAGGCCCTTGAGGGGGAAAGGCTTCTTCAGTATTTGCATAATATTTTGGAAAAAGGAGTCTTTGTGTCCTGGAAACTTGTAAAAAGTTTTCTTTGTAGAAGGTGAAGACAGGAAGAAGGGGGTTCCTAGGTGCATCAATCATATCATTGATTTACGAATCTGAGCCTTATCTAAGGAAAACGAGATTGGCTGGCCCAGAGATTTTAAAGAAATCAGATAGTTAAGCTATAGTTACAAAATACATGACATAATGGAAACATGTAGGAATACTTCAGAAAAAAAGAAAGAAATGAAAAAAATAAAAAGCAGCACCAAAGAGCTGATTAAATCAGAGCCAGATGGACTATATGGATTTGACAAGCAGGAATGAGCTTCAGGAACACTACTTTTCCTCATGTACTGTGTCCAACTGAACCTTTAAAAAGACATTAAACTATATCCTCTTTAAAAATAAAAATACAACCTTTTATTTATAAAGCTATTATGATGATACTTGAATTTAGAATCTTAGTGTTAGCAATGAAAAAAGCTGTCCTTCTTGAACTTTATTTTGACATGCAGGGAACAAATTCATTAATTCATGCACTTATTCCTTCAACAAACAGATTTACAGTCATGTGCCTTTTAACTACGGGGGATATGTTCTGAGAAATGCATCGTTAGGTGATTTTTGTCATTGTGAGAACCTCATAGAAGGCACTTACTAAATCTAGATGGTATAGCCCAGTGGTTGGCAAACTGTGGCTTGCGAGCCACATGCGGCTCTTTGGCCCCTTGAGTGTGGCACTTCCACAAAATACCACATGTGGGCGCACATGTACAGTGCGATTGAAACTTCCTGGCCCATGCGCAGAAGTCGGTATTTTGTGGAAGAGCCACACTCCAGGGGCCAGAGAGCCGCATGTGGCTCGAGAGCCGCAGTTTGCCGACCACTGGACCATAGCCTATTACCCACCTAGGCTGTATGGTACAGCCTATTACTCCTAGGCTCTAAGCCTGTACAGCATGTTACTGTACTAAACAACATGAGATTAAATCAGGCACCAGAGAAAATGATGCCATCAAGACACGAGATGTCTGAGGCTGCTGCCCACATAACACAGCATACTGTTTTAGAGCAAACATTTTAAAAGTAGAAAAAATATACTCTAAAATAACAATAAAAATTATAATGCATACATAAAACCAGTAATTGTTTATCGTCATCAAGTCTTACGTACTGTGTCTGTGCTGTACTTTTATATGACTGACAGCGAAGTAGGTTTGTTTACACCAGCAGGCCATCAATGGATGAACGGATAAACAAAGTGTAGTATTTCCATACAATGGAATATCATTCAGCCTTAAAAAGGAAGGAAGTCCTGACACATGCTATAACATGGGCCAACATGCTAAGTGAAATAAACCAGTCACAAAAGGACAAACACTGTATATGATTTCACTTGTATGTGGTACTTAGAGTAGTCACTCATAGAGACAGAAAGTAGAACGGTGGTTGCCAGGGGTTGGAGGGAGGAATGGAATAGGGAGTTATTGTTTAATGGGTACAAATTTCAGTTTGTGATAATGAAAAAGTTCTGAAGATGGATAAGGGTGATGGTTGCACAATAATGTGAATGTACTTAGTGCCACTTTCAACCATTTTGGAAGGTAGTATGCAATTTCTTACAAAATTAAACATACTCTTACCATACAATCCAGCAATCGTGCTCCTTAGTATTTACCCAAAAAAGTAACAAACTTATGTCCATACAAAAACCTACACGTGGCTGTTTGCAACAGCTTTATTTATAATTATTAAAACCAGCACGTTCTTTAGTAAGTGAATGGATTAATGAATTGTGCTATATCCAGGCAATAGAATATTACTCAGTGGAAGAAACTTAAATGCATATTACGAAGGAAAGGAGTTAATCTGAAAAGGCTACATACTGTGTGATTCCAACCAAATGACATTCTGGAAAAGCCAAAACTATGGGAACTGTAAAAGAATCACTTGTTGCTAGGGGTTGGGAGGAGGGAGGAAGGGAGGGAGAGATTGAGGGAGGGATGAATAAGCAGAGCATAGAGGATTTTTTAGGGCAGTGAAAATATTCTGTATGATAATATAATGGTGATACCTGTCATACAGTATGTAATAACACAAAGCAGGGTTACTGTTAAATTGTTAAATATTCTTGTATTGCCCAAATGCCAGAAGTTTCAGATTGTATTATCCATTTCTATTTTATTATATTCCAAGGATATTATTTCTCTCAGAGCATGGTTCAATGTTATTATGGACACTGACAGTAAAATAGGATTTTCACTATCTCATGATAGTTTCTTGCAATGCTATTGCATAAGTGAGAGATGTTAGAGACACCATGGACTAATGGTGTATCACACTTAAAAAATCTCTATATATGAAAGCCTAAGCAACTGTTGCAACCGAAACAACTGAACGGACGATGGAACAGGTTGCATGGGGTGAACATGCTGGCACGGGGGTTAGTGAGAGGTGACCAAAGAACCGAACAGCAGGCTGCATGGGGTGACCAGGCCCGCGAGGGGGGGGCAGTTGGGGTGACCAGGCCAGCAGGGGTGGGCAGTGAGGGGCGACCAGGCTGGCGGAGGGGCAGTTGGGGGTGACTAGGCTGGCAGGGGGGTCAGTAAGAGGTTACCAGGCCGGTGGGGAGGCAGTTAGGGGTGATCAGGCCGGCAGTGGGGGCAGTTGGGGGTGACCAGGCTGGCAGTGGGGGCAGTTAGAGTGATCAGGCAGGCAGGCAGGTGAGCAGTTAGGAGCTAGTGGTCCCAGGTTGTGAGAGGGTGCAGGCTGGGCTGAGGGGACCCCCTCCCCGCATGAATTTCATGCACCGGGCCTCTAGTTTCATATAAAGAGGTAAATGGGGGAAGAAGGGAGACATATATAATGCTTTCAACAATAAAGATTAAAACAAACAGACAACAAAAAAATTCTATATAAGGTGACAGGAAAAAATTTGGCTCTGGATGGTGGACACACAAAGATTTGGCTCTGGATGGTGGACACAGATCTTGTAACATAGAAACCCACACCTGAAACCTATATATTCATGTTGACCAATGTCACCCAATCAATTTAATAAATAAAAAAAATAAAAAATTTTTCCGATGTATGCACTCATAGCTCTTAGATATTCAACATTACTCCTGTATAAACAGTTAAATTGTTTATATTAACTAGTGGGATTACTAATGAGTGATGCTAATACAGCATTGTTTCTACTAAATGCTAAGGGCTGTTTGTTTTAGTTGGTATTCTATTGTCCATCCATCCATCCACCTCTACTTACTTCCAAAAATAACTCAAGGTGGTCTTGATATATTGCCACAGCTTTTTGGATTGTGGGTGTAGGCATTAGAATAACTCCAGGGGCTCTTTCAAAATGTAGATTTTGAGCCCCACCACGAACCTACCAAATTGGAATCTCTAGCCTCCCCCACAGCACATGATTCTTATGCACCCTAAAGTTTGTGAACAACTAGAGAATATGGGAAAGTGGGAGGGTGGAAATCTGATCCCCCAACCAAGTTAATTAATCTCTGGGAGGCACACAGCAGTTGTCCTAATTCTGTGGCTGTTTTCTCAACCACTTGCTGTTTTTTATTACAGGGAGTCATGTGAAAAATGTTGCCCACCCTCAAATGTTATTATATAGCTTTGGAAATCCCTTCATCCCAACCCAGTGTTTTTCTCTAAAAAGAGAAACAATGTGGGGAAGGAAAACATCTGAATAGCAATGCGCATTTATTTTTTGAGACAAGTTTTAAAAATTTTTTATCAGGTCTTTTCAAAGGCAACACTTTTGCCCTGAAACTTGGATCTTTTGAGACATCTAATCCCACTGGAAGGGACCCACAAATATGTGCACTCACAGGTAAGAATCACCTGGGGTAAGTGCCAAAGATACACATTCCAGGGCTCTACCCCCAAGATGCCGAACCAGAATCAACAGGGGAGCGGACTGAGAATCAGATTTTGAACAAATTCCCTGGATGATTCTCATGTTCAGCCAAGTTTGCTTCCAGAGCTGGCTACATGGGTTTAATTCCTGGCTTGTTACCGTAGCTTGTTGGTCCTTAGCAAATTACTTACTTAACTTTTCGAAGCCTCAGTTTCTCCATTTATAAAACTGAGATGCTTCTTTACTCAGGGGTCTTGTAAGAATAAAATAAACTACTGGTAGGTTAAGCTGCCAATATAGTTTCTCACAAGTAGTCAGATCTTAATATTTGTTACGTCCCACCCTACTCCCTGTTGAACGAGGATGTTTGTTCAACTCCAACCAACTTTTCCAGAATTTATGATTGCTCTTTATACAAATAATCCAGATTGGCTTGTTAGCAGGGAAGCATATGGCAAAACTACGAAAGGAAACATCTCCCTGTAGGTCTGAGCGCTGTTCTTTAAATTGTGGCCCATGCATCTGAATGACCTGTGGCTCACTTTAAAAATAATTAAATCAATAAATTGGATTCCTGGCTCCCATTCCTGTACTCATCAAATCAGAAACTCTAGGAGCAGGATCTATGATCAACTTGTTAAACAAGTACTCTTAGTAATCCTCATATACCTAAAAGTCGAAAAGCAGCGAGCAAGGGCTTTTAACAATCAGAAGACTCTTCCCAGACAGGCCTCCGAATTGGCATCTGACATCTCAGAGTCTGTGCTATAGACTGTTTCATTCTTCAGCATTCTTCCTGGTAGACAGTCGTCTTTGTCAGTCTGGATCCACTGCCCTTACTAAACTGTGCCCAGCCCTTGGAAGTTCAGGGTACATTGACATTCCAGCTGGAGTGGAAATGAAATTTGATTCACCATTTCCTGCTATGCCTTCTGGTTTCCATATCCTTCTCTCATGGTCTTTCTCCACCCGCTCTCTCCTGGTAGCAAGGGCCATGACTGGTGCACAACTGTGGGGTTGTATCATCTCAGGGTGACAGTGGTCTTTCTGAGAGTGTTGGTCAAGAAGACCACCTTTGTTGAAAAGACGTCTAAGACACATGATCTCTAAACCAAAATGCTGGAAGGGCAGCATGTCCTGAGGCCTGCTTTCTAAAAGTGACAGGTGGTGACTGGGCTGAGCCCAGAGATCCCTGGATATTCCAAGAACAAGTATCAAATATTGGCCCTTTCTAGCCTCTCAGTTTTCCAGCAATGCCGATCGCAGCATCTGAATGCAGAGAGCCCCTCAGATCCCAGATTTATTCTCATTCCAGGGATGCTCAGTTTATCTGCCGGTGGTCTTCAGGAATTCCTGTTGGTTCAAAACCAGGCTCCTGTGCCTTTATCCTGGCAAACAGCTAACAGGTGAGAGCAGGTTTGAGCTCAGGGATGGAGCTTTGCCTCCTCTATGGCTATTCACATTCGTCAACGATCAAGAAAGCTTCATTTGGAATTTGCTACGAGAGAGCCAGGTAAAAGAGGGGCTGAGCCTCTCAGAACCCTGGGGTCAGTACTTGGGTTTGTACTTCTAAAAGAGGACAAGAGGAGTAAAGGTTGAAAAGGTGTGCTCTTATTTTACAATATAGGTCCCTCCTCCTCTGCTCTGAGTGGAGAGAAAGGGCGATTCATGACTCATAATATCTGAACAGCAGCCCTCATCCTAGCTTTTAATGAAAAGGATCTATGAAAGATCACCATTTTCAGTCAGGTGTCTATGCCAAATGATCCACACAACTGAAAAACGAAACAGAGCTAACTCCCCCTCACCAGATTATCCGCACTGGTCTTTATGCTGCTTTTAAAAAAATATTATAACAGTTTGTACTAATGTTGATAATCCTTGTACCCAAGAAATCCAAATGCCTCAACAAATTGATGATTTGAGTTTCCTGTGGATTATTTTTCAGGCATGAGAAATTAATTGTGTAAGCATAATGCAATAGTTCAGCTGGAGATTTAGCAAGTTTACCCTAGACAGTTGTCAAGACAATCCCAGATACATATGGTGTCACAGGTTGGGAGGCAGATGCTAGGATGGAGTTTGGTGTGTGGATCATTGGGAAGGAGACAGCTGTACAGGAGGAAAAAGAATCAGGACTGGGCAGAATGCAGACACATGGCAGTCTTAGATGACTCCATGGGAGCCCTGGAACTAGAATGGCCTTTCAGTGTTTCCCAGAGTTGAGCTGAGATGGATCATGATTGAATATGGGCCACCCCAGGAAGGGGCATGACTTTGGACCAGGTGGCTTCTGTTGCTGAGACAGTTCTGGGAGGAGCTGATGGTGAACTCTTTGTGGTCCTGGTGGCTGAGACCAGTCCTTCATTGAAGGGGGCTTGGTGAGCCATCTTTATGTACACTGTAGATATAGATGGTACTCCATCGATGTGCCAACACCATGCTTGCAAAAAACAAATCAGTGTGATTTTGTACCACTCCCCACTTTGCATTGAGGACTTCCTTCTTTCTCTCTTCTTCTTATCTTCTCTAGCTCTGTCTTTTCTCTCCTGCCTTTTAAGATACTTCTCCACCCAGCATCTAGCTGGCAGAATGCAGAGCTTTTAACATCTGTGCTAGCATTCAGAGGCTCCATCCACATTGGACCCTAGTTTGAGAGTTGGTTTTTAAGTGTTGATCCAATGATCTGTGTTCCTTGTAGCCTCAGGGTATGTGCCCCCCTCCCCACACACACACCTTCTTCTGACCAAGGCCATTACCCTTTCTGTGTAGCTCAGCCTCTTTTTACAAAAAGAGAACACTCAAACCCAGCTTGGATTTGAAATAAGGCAGACCCAGAAGCCACATGCTGTCTTCAATGCTCAACTTTGCCATTTCATTCAATAAAGCCTAGGGTTTTGTCGGGATCCATCCTCAAATAAGCATATATTGCAATGTTCCCAGTCTTTGGCCCTTCTAAAAACAAGTTGTCTATCTATTAAAGGCCATAGTAAGAGAGATCAGCTCCAAGAATTTCTTGGGGCATGTCATGAAGTGTCCTTTACTACCCAAGACTCGGAGATCTTGAAGGAATGGATCTCTTAGATTCTACCATCATAGCATTAGCAGTAACAGCTGCTTTGTATTTGCTGCTCAGATTCAGCTGAAACTCATTGGAAATCAGATTTGATGAGGCCCTTAGTTCTGATGATTGCACTAACTTCATCTGATCAGATTTCCAGTTAGTCAAGCTGGTTGCTGAGTCTTTTGTCCTGTTGTTGCCTTTAGATCAGTGGTTCTCAACCTTGGCTGCACACTAGAATCACCTGGGAATCTTTTTAAAATCCTGATTTCTGGGGCCTCATCCTCCGGAAATTCTTTTTCTTTGTTATGGGGTGGGACCACAACATTAGTAACAAAGAAACAGAATTTCTGGAGGATGAGGCCCAGAAATCAGGATTTTAAAAAGATTCCCAGGTGATTCTAATGTGCAGCCAAGGTTGAGAACCACTGCTTTAGACCAATTTGGAATGGTGGTACTTCATGAATAATCCATGAGTATTAACCAGCTGCACACAGAAGCTCATTTCCACTGTGTCTTTGCCATGGAATTTTAGATAGTTCTGATGTAACTCATAAGTAATCAGCAAAAGCCAGATTGATTTACAGTATTTAGAGACCTTTGAGGGTCTTTTCAAGTGTCCAAAGGGAAGGCATGCTATCATCTTATCTGTAAGTGGTCATAACATGTTTATTTTCCCTGGTGTCTTTATTTATTTTTTCTTTTTTATTGAATTTGTTGAGGTGACATTGGTTAATAAAATTGTATAGGTTTCATGTGTACAATTCTATAATACATCATCTGTATATTGTATTGTGAGTTCACCACCCCAAGTCAAATCTCCTTCCATCACCATTTTTCTCCCCTTCCTTGGGTCTTTAATGTCACAGCTGGCAGTGTTACAGGACAAAGAAGGATACTTCTAAAATTATTTGAAACGAAATTTTATGGCAGCTTGTTTTGGTTCTTTTTGTTTCTCTTGTTGCCTTAATCACCAAATGGTGTGGGTTAAAACAAAAGCCATAATTAAATTGAATCCATTTTGCGGGGGTGGGGGGGGGGTGGGGAGTGGGGGGGGTGGGGGGGTAGGGGGGTGGGAAGGAATTGGGCAACTCTTTGCTTAAACAGAAGCAGGTGGTGATGGAATGCTTGGTGGAAGTGAGCTGTGAGGAGAGAATGCAAAGTTTTTCATTGAAAACAGTTAAAAATACTTGTGGTCTTTTGTGCCAGGCTACAATTAAGAATTAGGTATCTATCTATGTATCTAAAGGGTGTCCCAAAATTCACGCAAGAAGTAATTTTGATAGAAAACACAGGTTTATAATTAAAAATTGTAAATTTTTTATTGATTCATAAAGTATACAGTCTAGGGTTATGTATGGAATAGCACATCAGGTAAATGGCCTCCACAGCTTTGCTGGCACATACGCAAAGCCGTGGTCTTCATTGGTCTTCATTGTCCCTGCTCCTGGGCCATAATTGGTACTTGGTAATGCTTATCAAATTGAAGGGATTGAAATCAAAGGGCAACAGATATTAGAATCTGATTCAATAAACCACGTAAAATTAGGCTTTTATTTTTGTTGTTGTTGTTGTTGTTAATGCTCATACAAAATTCAAATCTTGCGTGAATTTTGGGACACCCTTACCTATCTATCTATCTACATGTATATCTCAGTTTCAAAACAACTGGTGGAAAAGCAATATGGTTTTAATTAGAGAGTGGTCTTTTGTCATAAGGAAGGGTGGGATTTTGTGTATCTTATTGTGTGTGTTTTAAGGGTTGTTTTATTTATTTATTTATTTATTTATTTATTTATTTATTTAGTGTGTCTATGCTGTGTTCTTTCTTTTTTTTACTTTTTGAAGTTATTTTATTTTATTTTTTTATTGTTTAAAGTATTACATACAGTATATCTCCTTTTTCCCTGATCGACCCTGCCCCACCACTCCCATCCTCGAGGGCAAGCCCCCACTGCCCCAGTGTCTGTGTCCATTGGTTATGCTAATATGCATGCATATAAATCCTTTGGTTGATCTTTAACACCACCCCCTCCCCCCCCCGCCCCCCGCCTTCTCTCTGAGGTGGGACAGTCTGTTCAGTGCTACCTTGTCTCTGGATCTATTTTTGTTCATCAGTTTATGTTGATCATTATATCCCACATATGAGTGAGATCATGTCATATTTATCTTTCTCTGACTGGCCTATTTCACTTAGCATAATGCTCTCTGATTCCATCCACGCTGTTGCAAATGGGAAAAGTTCCTTCTTTTTTGTAGCAGCATAGTATTCCATTGTGTAGATGTACCACAACTTTTAATCCACTCATTTGCTGATGGGCACTTAGGCTGTTTCCAAATCTTAGCTATTGTAAATTGTGCTGCTATGAACATAGGGGTGCATATATCCTTTCTGATTGGTGTTTCTGGTTTCTTGGGATATAGTCCTAGAAGTGGGATTACTGGGCCAAATGGGAGTTCCATTTTTAACTTTTTGAGGAAACTCCACACTTTTTTCCACAGTGGCTGCACCAGTCTGCATTCCCACCAGCAATGCATGAGGGTTCCTTTTTCTTCACATCCTCGCCAGCACTTGTTGTTTGTTGATTTGTTGATGATAGCCATTCTGACAGATGTGAGATGGTACATCATTGTTGTTTTGATTTGCATCTCTCAGATGATTAGTGACTTTGAGCATTTTTCCATACGTCTCTTGGCCTTCTGTATGTCCTCTTTCGAAAAGTGTCTATTTAGGTCCTTTGCCCATTTTTTGATTGGAATGTTTATCTTCATTTTGTTAAGTTGTATGAGTTCCCTGTAAATGTTGGAGATTAAACCCTTATCTGAAATAGCATTGGAAAATATGTTCTCCCATGCAGTGGGCTTTCTTGTTGTTTTGTTGATGGTTTCTTCTGCTGTGCAGAAGCTTTTTATTTTGATGTAGTCCCATTTGTTTATTTTCTTCTTAGTTTCCATTGCCCTAAGAACTATATTGGTAAAGATATTGCTACGACATATGTTTGATATTTTGCTGCCTATGGAGTCTTCTAAGATTTTTATGATTTCCTGTCTTACATTTAAGTCCTTTAACCATTTTGAGTTTATTTTTGTGTATGGTGTAAGTTGGTGATCTAGTTTCATTTTTTTGCATGTATCTGATCAAATTTCCCAGCACCATTTATTGAAGAGACTATCTTGACTCCGTTGTATGCTCTTGCTGTAGGTTTTTCAAATATTAATTAAACACAGTGGCTTGGGTCTATTTCTGGGTTCTCTGTTCTATTCCATTGATCTATATGTATGTTCTTGTGCCAGTACCAGGCAGTTTTGAGAACCATGGCTTTGTAATATAGCTCGATATCTGGTATTATGATCCCTCCAACTTTGTTCTTCTTTCTCAGGATTGCTGTGGGTATTCGGGGTCTTTTTTATTTCAGATGAATTTTTGGAGAGTTTGTGAAAAATGCCATTGGTATTTTAATGGGGAGTGCATTGAATCTATAGATTTCTTTGGGTAGTATGGACATTTTAATGATGTTGATTCTACCAATCCATGAACACGGTATGTTCTTTCATTTGTTTATGTCTTCCTGTATCTCTTTTTTCAATGTCCTATAGTTTTCTGAGTACAGGTCTTTTACCTTCTTAAGTTTATCCCTAGGTTATCTTAAGTTTTTTGGTGCAATGGTAAATGGGATTGTTTTTTTAGTTTCTCTTTCTGTGAGTTCATTATTGGTGTATAAAAAGCCATACATTTCTGGGTGTTAATTTTGCATCCTGCTACATTGCTGAATTCATTTATTAAGTCTAGTAGTTTTTTGATGGAGTCTTTGGGGTTTTCTATGTACAGTATCATGTCACCTGTGAATAGTGACAGTTTTACTTCTTCTTTTCCAATTTGGATGCCTTTTGTTTCTTCTTCTTGTCTGATTGCTATGGCTAGCACTTCCAGTACTATATTGAACAGGAGTGGTGAAAGTGGGCATCCCTGTCTTGTTCCTGTTCTTAGTTGAAATGGATTTAGTTTTTGCCCATTGAGTATGATGTTGGCTATAGGTTTGTCATATAAGGCTTTTATTATGTTGAGGTATGATGCTTTGCAGAGAGTTTTTATCAAGAAAGGTTGTTGGATTTTGTCAAATGCCTTTTCTGCATCAATTGATGTGATAATGTGATTTTTTTTGTCTCTCAATTTGTTTATTTGATGTATCGCATTTATTGATTTGCGGATATTGTACCATCCTTGTATCCCTGGAATAAATCCTACTTGGTCATGGTGTATGATCTTTCTAATATAATGCTGGATCCAATTTGCCAGAATTTTGTTGAGGATTTTAGCATCTATGTTCATCAAGGATATTGGCCTGCAGTTCTCTTCCTTTGTGGTGTCTTTATCTGGTTTTGGAATTAGGGTAATGCTGGCTTCATAGAAAGAGCTTGGAAGTGTGCCTTCCTCTTGAATTTTTTGGAATAGCCTAAGGAGGGTAGGTTTTATTTCTTCTTTGAATGCTTGATAGAACTCCCCTGTAAAGCCATCCAGACCAGGACTTTTGTTTGCTGGAAGATTTTTGATTACTGCTTCAATTTCTTCTGTAATTTTCGGCCTATTCAAGTTTTTTGATTCTTCCTGATTAAGTTTTGGAAACTTGTATTTTTCTAAGAATATGTCCATTTCATCTAGGTTGTCTATTTTATTGGAATAGAGTTGTTCATAGCATTTTTTCATAATCCTTAAGGGTTGTTTTAAATAAAGATGTTCTATTCCAGTTATGTGATTCCATTTGTACTCCAGGAACTCAATTGTGTTGAAAGCAATGTATGTTTTATATAATGTCGGAAGCCGGTCCATCCTTGCTGCTTGACACAGTCGCTGCAGGAAAGAAACATCTGCACAGCATATGTTTCAAGGGACCTGGCGTATATAGCATACTGTTCTTAATATGTTTGCTCCCCTTAGCGCTGTGTGTTTTAACCAAGGTCACCTCTCCAAGAAAGGTTGTTTCCCCAGGTAGGAATTTTTCCCTGAAGTCAGGGAGGGGATGCCTCTCCTAGAAAGGTTGTTTCCCCAGGTAGGAATTTTTCCCTGAAGTCAGGGAGGGGATGAAACTCCTTAACTAAGTGCCAGGCGGGTAGTTAATCACTACAAACAATCATGCTTAAGCTACATAATCTTTACTCCCTGGAATGGAGATAAGAAACGCCCTAACCTTTGTAATAGAGATTGACAGGATTAAAATCAACTGGTATAAATACGGATGTAACAAGACAATAAACAGCAGAACTTCGCTGGAGATCCAGACCAGAACTTGGCTGGAGATCCTGGCTGGAGATCCTGGCTAGGCTGCTGATCAACTGAACACTGTCTCCGTGTCCTTCCTTCTTCGCCGACTCCGTCTACACCTTTGGGGACCCCTGGACCTGCTGGGGTTGAACCCCGGCAATATAACAAGCTTTCACAATGGAAAACAGGATGGATTGGAGGATTTGTCCAGCACCCATTGGCTGCCTGGGATGGGAGAGCTGCTCTGATTGACTATTCTTCCCTAATTGCCCTAAGGTTTTCCTTCCTGAGACCATGTGTTTGCTCCATGGAACTCTCTCAGGAGAGCCACATGCCCCCAGGCACAGGGAATTAAAAGGGGGCCATAGCCCAACTGTGTGAAGTGCCACTTTCCCTCCAAATATCATTGCCCAATCACATACATGACGCCCAGTTACTAGTAGGTTTGAATTCCAAACAAATAATGGATACTTTTTTTAGTGTATATCCTAGGCAATACTTGGTACTAAAATTATTCTTTTTTTTTTTCACCTGGAGTTCAAATTTAACCAGGAACCCTGCATTTTTATTTGTTAAGTCTTACACCCCTACCTCCAAGGGACAATTTTCCCCTGAGAGTGGGTCAGACACATTTTGAAGTCTTAGATTTCTGTTGATGTTTTTGTCACTTCTCTTTTTGAATTCATTAAATCCATGAGGATCTCTGGATTTTTTATAGCTCGGATTCCTTTAGTGAAATGGAAGCAGGCTTTGTTACTTCTGCTTAAAATAAAAAGGCAGCTGGACAGCCAGCATGCTCTTCCACTCGTGAGTTACCAGTCAACTTTTCATAGTTGAATTGAGAATATAAATGCTGTAGTAATTTGCCAAATTGACTCTCTGAGGATTTTTACAGATGAGAAAAAACATTAGGATTGGGCCCTGGAAGGCCAGTCATAAAAATAAAGTTTATAACGTTCATAATAGAACTGGAGATGTTCAATCAAATGTGTGGTAACATGACACGTTCTGTTTTTAACTCTGAGATGAACTAGCTGTAGGGCCATAAGCAAAGCACTTCATCTTTCTGGCTCTTACTGTCCCCTTTTATAAAACGAGCTGGCTTGGATAATTTTAAGGCCCATCTGACTCTTGCATTCCACTAAAAGTGTATATTTTCCCCAACACTCGAATGCCATACCATTTCTGATCCAGTAACTTGGGAGTCTGATTCTGTGGGAAGCTAGTGAAAGTACTTTCCCGGCATAAAGGGATTCCTCCAATGACGATGACCAGCTGTGTTTCATCACGTCAGTAACAGAGGACTGTTTCAGGGGTAGTTCCTTCTTACTTGCTCATTCCAGTTTGTATGGTTGCGTGGGTCTGAGATACCAGAAAGTATTAGATGTTGTCTCTGACAGTCAGTGGATGTGGGGTGAGGATAGGTGTGGAACAAGTCATAACCGTGTGGTAAGTACTAGGCTGGAGTTAATGGTGGAGTATTATGAAATATGACACATGTGATTGATTTTAAGGAAATTGTATTCCTAGTTGTTGCTGAATTGGCTATAATTTCTGGTATCTGTAGTATTTGGCCACTCGGATGAGACGTAGTTGTCAGAATGACATTATTCACCCCCCACTTCCATGGACACGTGCTGGTGCACATATGTGCACATGAGTGAAAGCTTTCTAGAGAGGGAATATAAAAGAAGTCATGCATGTAGAAGAAACGACAGAGAGGAGGGAAGACGAAAGAAGAGCTGCAGTTCAAAAGAGCCACGTTCTGCCCCCCTTTTGTCTACTCACTATTGTATTACTAAGATAAGGATATATAAAAAAAGGAGCCAAAAATTATGAAGTGTTTATTATTTCCATTTCGCAGCAATAATTGTTTTAAATGTGTTACACACATTCACTTATTTAAGGTTTTGTATGTTTTCTTTTTTTGGTTAGAAATTCCTTTATTGACATTAAAATGTGATTGGTCCATATCTAAGAAATACATTTTTAGATATGAGGCCCTCTACTTCCTAAGGAACTAATAATTATGATTTTGTAAAATATTCCCAGACATCTGGCTTTCCATATCTCAGATGTAGTGCTTCACAGTACAACTATCTCTCATAATAAGGAGCAGTTTCCCCTCATTATTTCAGAGGTATGGTAGGTATACAGTGTGCTCCCCCACCCCTCCTCCTGAAGGGTAGATCGTGTATTCTTTGAACTGGCTTGCACAAATAACTGAGACACCCCTTTTTAAAGAACTGGCATATATGAATGTGAGCATTCCAAACTGGTCAGCAGATTAGAAGCCACTGGATCTAAGTTTTAATTGTGATTTGCATAAGAATTATGCTGAAAACTCCTGTGAAGCTGTAGTTAGGAGCTGGAAAGGTAGGAAGGAATGGTGGGATGGAAGGTAGAGCTTGTCCTTGGCAGTAATGGGTGTCCACGCCAGCCACTTGAGGATGGGGAGTAACAAAGGACAAAGCAAATGTTGACAGTCCTCTCTGTCATGTGCCTGGAAAATTCATCTTGGATTTATTAGCCATGTAAATTACTTTCCAGCAAAGCGTAGCCATCAATCATCACAGAAGATTAAAACGGTATCATTTCCTTGGGAATAATAAGCTAGAGGTGGTGTAGCAGTCCAAGAGCGATTATAACACAATTAAATGTTCAGGTTCCTCCCTCCCCCTCATGATTTATGCCTGAGAAAAGTGTATCGAAAAGTCTGTATTTTTAAAAGGAGGGCAGAGTTGTGGAGAAGCCAAGAACAACAAAAAGACATTAAAGATTCCTGAACAGAAGACTAGCAACTTGCCATCTTTCTTTTCTTAGAAAGAAACACACACACACACACACAATGCAAACATATATACCATGCAAAACATGTATGTTATGTAAACATGCAATATCATGTATGCCATGTTTACATTTAAAAACATTTATAAATGTTTAAATCTTTATGATTTTTCTAAGAGTCTAATGAGAGCAATCTGTTGGTTTGGAGAAATGATAATATAGTCTGAAAATGATTTCAAATGGCCTTAATGTTTGAGTTGTATGGGAAGTTAGAGATGATTCTCTTCAGCCAAATAGATAGAGTAAACCACATGACAAACATTTATTGATTTCTACTTGGTACATAGTACTAATCTAGGTGCTCTGGGTGACAGAGGAATAAAATGACATCAGAAGAAAAAAAGAGATACATTGGACTTCTTCAAAATTAAACACTTTTGCACATGAAAAGACATTATCAAGAAAATGAAAAGACAACCTAGAGAATGAGAGAACACATTTACAAATCATAGATTTGATAAGAGTCTATTAGTCAGAGTATAAAGAAACAAGAACAAGAAACTCAACAAGGAAAAGACAAATAATCCAATTAAAAGGGAGATAAAGACTTGAATAGATAGTTCTTCAAAGAAGATGTCTAAGTGACTAACAAGTATATGAAAAGATGCTCAACACCATTCATTAGTCATTAGGGAAATGCACATCAAAACCATATGAGATACCACGTTATACCTACTAAGAGTGGCTATAATAAAAAAGGAGAAAAGAAAAAGAACAACTGCTGGAGAGGATGTGGGGAAATTGGAACCCTCATTCATTGCTGATAGGAATGCAAAATGATTCAGTCGCTGTGGAAAACCGTGGCGGTTCCTCAGACAGTTAAATGTAGTATCACCACATAATCCAGAGATTCCACTTCTTTTAGGTATATACTCCAAAGAACTGAAAACAGGGACTCAAACAAATTACATGTACACTCACGTTCATAGCAGCATTATTCACAGTAGCCAAACGTGGAAACCACCTAAGTGTCCACTGATGAAAGAATGGATAAATAAATAATGCAGTGTGATTCAATTCTAAAACAGAAATAAGCACTGATACATTTTACAACATAGGCGAACCTCAAAAAGTTATGTGAAGTGAAATAAGCCATACACAGAAGGTCATATATCATATGATTCTACTATACTAGTAGATGAAAATCCTGCATAAGTAATCCAGAGAGACAGAAAACAGACGAGTGGTTGCCACTAGTGGTTTGGGGTGATGAAAGTGTTTGGAACTTGACAAATGTGGTGGTTGCACAACATTGTGCATGCACTACGTGCTACCTGAGTTTATACTTTAAAGTGGGTACTTTTATGTTAATGTGAATTTTACCTTAATTACAAGATAAAGAAAAAAAAGAAGAGCATAATGAAAAAGGCCACTGGGTTTGGAATCAGACTTGGGTTTGTGACTTGGCTCTGCCACTTTCTCTGTATAGGAACCTGGAGAAATCATTCACTTTTACTCTGGAAAATGCACATTCATAAAATAGGTAAAATTCTAACGTACCCTTGTTGGGCATTTAGATAATAATCCATGGACAACTGAGATAATATATCAAATGCTTTTTTTTCATCCATGATCATTGTTTCCAAATAAACTGGATATCTACTAAGAAAAAATGAGAACAATTGCAAAGTACAAGCAGCAAGACTGGATGGTTCCAGGTTCTCAGCTGGACTTTTCACATTCCTGGGGAGGCATACAATGTGTGTATCAGGCAAAGGATTAGATAGTGGTGGGAGACAAAGAAGAAAAGGACTTGGCTCATCCTCAGTGGTATAAACCACTGCTGTAACCGAGAGCTGGCTGACCCCTGGGAAATTATGGACCAGCACCACGTGAGGTGCCTCAGCCTGGGGTGGGCCAAGCCCACTGCTGGTGATTCAGAGGGCTGCTAATTGTATCTATGGTGCAATGTGCAGACATGCCTAGTTGCTCCAGCCTGCACAACAGTGATAACAATGCCATTTATCAGCCTTGCTCCATCTTCTTCGGTGAAGCCAGGCCATGTGCCCACTCTTGTTTGACTCTGCCAAGGGAAGGATGGTGGAGGAAGATCCTAGGGACTCAGGGAGTTTCTGTGCAGGCACTTGGGAAGCAAGGGGATGCTTCTGACTTTAGCTGTGTGCTAACTGCTGTATGTCCAAGAACAAGGACTTGGAGAAAGGCTTTGCTTGAAAAAAAAAATCTTTTCTACAGTGGATCACTAGAAGTCAGACAGGCAAATTCACTCTATTACTTCCAGTAATGGAAAAATATATTGTTTGCCACGGGCAAGTAATTATTATATAAGTAATATTCTACAAAGAGAACTTACAATTTTTAGGATAAATTAAAAAAATTGAAACCCTCCAGCCTTTACTGTGTGCTTGCCACATGTACGCATGTGAGTTTGCGTAAATGCCCATTGCTGAGGGACCACAAAGCTCTGGTGTGGATTTGGGCCTGGTCTAACAGAGAGCTCAGCTCATCAGCAGGCTGCTCTGTGGCTCAGGGCATTCATGGTTTCAAGTGTCCACAGCGTAAAAAAGGAGGCATGGAAGGACTGATCTACCTAATTGTAACTTTCATTTAAATAACATGAGGTGTTTATTTTTTAACAGAAATTGAACCTTGAACTACTATGGCTTCAGGTTTGCTTCTTTGAGACAAGATAACATTTTTTATTTGAGAAGGGAAAAGGACTTTTCCAACTTTACAGAACAGATGAGCAATATATAAGTCGGTCGGACTTATGCAAAGGCAGACTGATGAATGGGATCCTTTCTGAGCAAACCATTTCAGTGCATCTTCCTTCTTTCTCTGCTTTGATGGGCTTTTCTACCTTAAATCAGTCTCCACCCCTCCTTCTCTCCTCTTTGGTTCTGCAGACGGAAGTGAGGAAAAATGGTGGACACTTCCACGGCAATCACTTCTGTCCTGCTGCACGTTATATATCTTACCTTTCTAAGCACATCAAGAGACTTAGTGTGTCAATGGGAGTAAAAAGGGAATTGTATTCATTGCCATATCTCCCCACCTACTCCTGTCACTTGCCAAATAGCAGGCCAGTAAAGAACCTTCCCTTCCTTAATGATTGCAAAGTTTCTAAATTTAAGTTCATACAAATCTGGATTACTCTGTGATAATGCAAGCTGGTGAAGAGACAATGATTGTGATTAATGCAGTGAGGAAAGGAATGGACATGGCTTGATGTTATACCAGAATATTAGCTTCTCTCATTAATGTGTCTCTGATGCCTTTTTGCATCTCCAAGTACCCACCACAATGCCTGGCATGATCACAGCCTAAGTAACTGCCCACTGGATGGAACTCAACATTCAAGGTGTTCTCCTTGGCCAGAAAAACCACGTGCCTTTGTAACAGCCAATGCCTGGGAAGAGGTTTGGAGGTGGTTATGCCAGTCCTTAAACACTTTCTGAAGTTAGATTGAAAATACATTTTTCTCAGATATTGTGAAAGAAAGTGCAGTGTCCAAATGAGAAGTTAGCTCATCAAGTGGCTGATGGAATAAAAGATAGAAGTTCCAGAAGAGGGGTAGGAAATTACTATTTGTTTTTGATCACCTGGTATGTGCCAAACAGGGTGACCCCCAGAAGAATAGATGAGACTTACATAGTTTCATGTAAGCCCATTATTTCCATTTTGAAGACAAGGAAAGTGAGGTTCAGGGACGCTTGTACCTTGCCCAGGATTACTGTTAATGAGTGTCAGAGCCAGGATTCTAACCCAAGTCTGTCTAATTCTAAACCCACGCCTTTTCCTCAAATGGACTAAAACAATTTCCATCATTCCCTTTACATTTAGGAAGATATTAATCCCATTGGCATTGCAGAATCTTCCGAGGGGTAGAGTTCTGTGTGGGAGCTGTGGTCAGAAGTGCTGGATACAAGAGGAGAAATCAGAGAGGCGTTCATCCCTGCTGGGGGCTGGGGGTCCTGCCCAGCTCTCTCTTGGGAGCTATAGTGTTGGAGGGCTGGGCAGGGGCCTAACTCAGAGCAATGCTTAGAGGCAAGGAAGGCCCACCTCATGCGTTGTGGAGAGGTGTGTGACACAAGTAGAACTTGGACCCCAATACACTGGGAACTTATAGTTTGCAGAATCGACCCAGACATAAATAGTGTCTGCTGAGCAGAAAGGGAAGGAGGATTGGAGAAGGATGGACCAAGTTATACCAGGTCTTTTCTCCTTCTATACTGTATCCATTTCATTGCTCTGTTGAAAACATTTCATTTTTAAAGTAACATTGAGATCAAAGGTATAAATCCTTTTAGCCCACTTTTTGAAAAACTCATCTTTTAAAATGCAAAAAAAAAAAAAAAATTAAAAATTTTGGACTAGAGTAAAGCAGAAAAGAATTTTACTTAGTCAGATATGGAGCCCATCCTGGGTAGATCCAAATGTGGAGGAAAAGATGGGAGAAAGGCAAAAATATGAAACTAAACAAAATTCCTTTGTTTTTTTTTGCATCTAAAGATGACAGGATTCTAGAGTCATTTCTGTCCTTGAACTTGCAGACTGGCATAATTAGGGGGAAAAAATAAAAACCTTGGTCTGACAAACAGAAAAAAATTTCAAATACAGGTTAAACTATTAAATGACTTCTATGTCTAGACTCTGTACCCCCATCACAAGATTGTGCACAGGAGGTGCTCTGAGGGTGGTGGGAGGGGCCTCCTTCTTCTATTTCTTCTTCAGAATTATTCATTATTGCGTATACCCTTGGGTGAAGTGAGTCAGACTGTAAATATATTAGAAAGACATGTGAGTTGATTTAAAAAAATATATTGCCTTTTATATCATGTGAGGTGATTAAAAAAGGTGGGCTTGTCAGATTTATATGTGTGTTATGGCAATGTTGCTTTTGAGTCACGGAAGGAAATTATTTTATGAGGCTTCATTTAGTTTTATGGGGAAAGTTTACCTCAGAGGAGAAAGTGAGTCTTGAGCTCCAGCCTTTGGAGCTGAATTATCCATGTCCGCTTGGTCCTGGGTTCATGGGCTCTTTTAAATCTGCGACCTGGACAAGAGCGAGGTGACACACTGTTCCGTAAGTACCGTCAGACAGAATTAAATGTGCCTGGTGCCCCCCTCAGCGCTGGGGGATGTGAATGAGGTCAGCTCCTGATTCGGTGCCCGGAGAGATGAAGAAGGTCATTCCAGTCCCTTTGTCAGAGCTGCATACAGGCTACAACAGTGTCTGCTTTGAGCTTCGCCACATGCGAAGATCCTAGTGAGGGCTGACATCACCTGAGAGCTTAAATGGAAAAAAAAAGATGTAAGAGAATGAAAGATTCTAACACTAATTCTACTTAGATGTGTCTTTGTGTGTCTTGTATTTCTATCTACGAATAACTTCCCAACCAAACTGGGGCATGGCTGGAAATATTGGACTTTGCCAGAAATGCTAAAAACAATGTGGAAAAGTACAGAACTAACGAGAATGAAGAGGACTGATCCTTAGAACTCCTTAGTTCCTGTCCTGTGCCAAAACTGAAGTGAGATAACCTGTTGTCTGCAGGTGGCTACCTTCCCTGGCTTAGAAACCACAGCCAGGACACATGGGTGTTTGTTCTCTCCAGGCCTTTTATTGATGTGCTGTATCATTTGTTCACTCATTCATTCTATTCATTTATTCACTCACTCACTCATTCATTCATTGCATTAAAGTGATGAAAGGGTCAATTTGCAATGAATTTGATCCCCAAAATCTTTAATGTATTTACATTCAGTTTTTTAGAGTGTAATCCTGGATATCTAGATTGAGAACCAAGGCTCTAGCCCAGTGATGGCGAACCTTTTGAGCTCGGCATGTCAGCATTTTGAAAAACCCTAACTTAACTCTGGTGCCGTGTCACATATAGAAATTTTTTGATATTTGCAACCATAGTAAAACAAAAATTTATAGTTTTGATATTTATTTTATATATTTAAATGCCATTTAACAAAGAAAAATCAACCAAAAAAATGAGTTCACGTGTCACCTCTGACACGCGTGTCATAGGTTCGCCATCACTGCTCTAGCCTCTCCTTGCTGGGTCCAAATGAATCAGTGGCTCTTAGCCTTTATATATGTACATGATGATCATAATGACAGTGAAATTACCAGACAATATGTCACCCGTTCTTTCTCTCATTTATGATCTTGTCAATTTTCTGTCTTTTTCATTATACATAGTTTGATCACTCAGGAAAGGGAAAGGATAAAGAATAAGAGTGAAATGACAGACGTGTTAAGAAAGAATTACTACAAAAGTTTGTATTTATAATATGTATTACTTCACTTACATTAGCTCTAAGCCTGTATAAAGAAATTAATCTCTATTGGTTACTTACATTACCACTAGTCCTCTGTGAATCTCTTCCTTTTACAGCAGCCCTATGTGGTAGGAATAAAGGACTCACTAGACCAGTGATGGCAAACCTATGACACGCATTTTTTTGGTTGATTTTTCTTCGTTTAAATGGCATTTAAATATATAAAATAAATATCAAAAATAGAAGTCTTTGTTTTACTATGGTTGCAAATATCAAAAAATTTCTATATGTGACATGGCACCAGAGTTAAGTTAGGGTTTTTCAAAATGCTGACACGCCGAGCTCAAAAGGTTCGCCATCACTGCACTAGACCAAGGCCACAGTGCCAGGACATAGAGTCAGATTTAACTGGCTCCCATGCTCTTTCCAATAACTGAGGATGTCCTGCCACCCTGCAGAGACCCTTGGTGATCACATGCAGCGACCAGTGTCTTGGTTTTTCAATTTGCCTTTGCCAACACTAAAAATAAAAACCATCTCTTACATGCATATTGATTCATAGCTTATGGACTGTTCTGGTCTTTGAGCTAGTATTTCTAAAATATGTTCCATGAGATGTTAATAAGCATTAAAAGAAGTTTCTGTGGGCGAACAAATGTAATTGCTGAGTCAAACAAGTTCAAATGCTTTATGGTGGGCCACCTTAGAGATGCTGATATTCTGCTCTGCACCACAACACACTGCAGATTATTTATTGGTGGAAGTGGGTGTAATTGGCTTCCCAGACATGTTTGTTCATTGTCTTGGATTGGGTTTCCTGAAAACAGACAGTACGATGGAGAAAACAGACAATGCTCTTGGAATATTTTTGGGCGTGTGTTCTTGAGCGTCAAACCAGTACGGAAGTGAGGAAGGCAGGGTTGGGCAGAGGGAGAAGCTGATTGGACACACAGCTGCTCTTGAATTCTTAGTAGATGCCACTGGGAGCTCTGGAGATGGGATGGATCTATAGAATGTCCTGTTTTGGGATAAAAGGGCCTTTGTGTTCCTATATCAGCCATCCATGGCTGCTGTCTGCCCCTCATTGGAAACAGTTACCTATCACTGAGGGCAATTTGCAGAGAGAGAGAGAGAGATGCTTTTTTGAACCTTATCTCAGAAAAAGGATCTGTGCATAGTGTCCCAGCACTTACTACAACTACGGGACTTTTTTAATGGAACACCCTTTGGGAAATGCTTCCTATTGGATTCTACTCAAAATGAGACCAACATGCCAGCCTACTAAGGACAAATTGTGTTCTTGGCTCTAACATCAGCGCTCAAAGCAATGCAAACCTGGGGCCTGGAATTTGCTTCATTGCTGTTTTAAGAAAATTATTCCTCCTTTTAAAAAAATATGTATTTTATTGATTTTTTACAGAGAGGAAGGGAGATGGATAGAGAGTTAGAAACATTGATGAGAGAGAAACATCGATTCAGCTGCCTCTTGCACACTCCCCAATGGGGATGTGCCTGCAACCAAGGTATATGCCCTTGACCCGAATCAAACCTGGGACCCTTCAGTCCACTGAACCAAACCGGTTAGGGCAAAATTATTCCTTCTTTAATGTAAGAGGAAACCAAATGGAGTTATGATGTAAGACAAGAGAAGAGGGATGGGATTCTTCATCTTGTTATAATTTGGTTGCTCATTCCTTCTTTCATGTCCAGGTTGTCAATAATTTATAATATCTTCTATGTCAATAATACTAAGATATGCAGACCTCCCTCCCTTCTTGTGTCCTATTCTGGTCCCCATATAGCCTAGATACTTTTGGAGCAAATGGATGAAGGGGAGGAGTAATTCTTTGATAATTTTCTCAGTTTCTGTTAGGGTTTTGGCCAATTTTTACATTTTTCAATATATTATCTGTGGTCATCCTTGGTTGTTTCTGTTTTACTTGAAAGTCATCCATACCATCCAGGCAAGGTTCCAACAGGGAACCTCTAAAGGGCCAATAGAAGAGAGTTTAATAAAAGGATGATTTATAAAATTGTGGGCAGGGTTAGAGGACATGAACACAGGAAGGTCTAACACCAGGGAAAGGAGAGAAAGCTGTTAAGGACACCCAGGTGAATAGTTGTAGGAGAGGACTTCTTGATAGGACCTGTGCCCTCCTCTCATGCCTTCCTATTGGCTAAATCTAAAACTGACTGGAAGCCAGAGGGGTCGATGTGGCCCATAAAGGCCAACCTTCTGGGCACACAGCAGAGAGGAGAGGGCAGAGAAGGATCTGCAGGACAAAGGAAAAGTTCTGCCACCCAGGTCTGCAGAAGATTGATTTGCATAGAGCTGAGTGGATGCTCTCATAGTTTGTTGTTTCTTTTCTGTATCTGTGGTTATTTTCTAATTGTGTTTATTTGTCTTCTTCTTTTTAAAAATGTTTGTTTACCAAATAATTTCTTCCTTCCTCCTATTCTCATTGATCATTTTATTATTTCATCCAAGTTTATTAATCTTTGTTTTATATTTTCTGTCATTATGCCCTTGTGCTATATTTGATAATTTTTTTTCATATCTACCTTGGGTAATATGCCCATTCACTTTTTAATTTTAATGAAAATATTTTCCATTTGTGGAAGTTTCAGTTGGTTCTTTTTCAAACCTTCCTGTTCATTTTTCACAGAGTCTAATTCTTTTCTTTTATTTCTAATACTTTTAAAACCCTTTTATACTTTAAACATACTACTTAGTTTATAGTTTCTATTACATTGTTTTTCTATTATCTCAGGCCTGATAAATTAATCATCTGTTGTATATGCTGACTTTCATAGTGGATTGTTTGCTCAAGCATTTAAAAATTCCTAATGGAGGATTAGTTTCAGAAGAGCTTTTACTTTAGGTTTCTTTGTTAATTTCTTGGCTTTGGCTTGGGGTTTCATTGCCCATGTGTATAGTTAAAAAGTAAAAACTTAAACTAATGTAAGACACAGGCACAAAGGATTTTTTTTTGGGTCCATCTAGAACCATTGTAGGTATAAGCTTTCTAGTAAGTTTGCTGGACATATGGGGCCATTGATGTAATGGGATTGCCACCCTTTGAGAGTTCCAGTCTTCATTGGAGTCTCAGCCTTCACTCCCCGATGTTAACATCCTAAGACCTCATAAGTTGTTGCTGTATAACTTTAAAAAACAATACTTAATCGCTTCCTCTCTTCCCTTGTCTCCTATGGGAGGTATGGTACCAACTTTTGCTTATTGCTCCGACTCCCAGCACTGTCATCCTTTAGTTCCCTCACAAGACTGGAGAGAAAGCTCCTCCCCTGTTTCATACATTGCCAGACCAGCAGGGCCTAGCATGAGGCTTGACACATAATAATACATTTTGTCGAATGAAGGAGTGTATATGACACATGGTGCCAGACTACTTCATATAAAGAGCAATGAAACAATCCCCACCCTCAAGGCCAGAAAGAAGAGAGACTTGCAAACAAGTAGTTCTAATCCAAAGGGATGCTGTAATGGAGGGGCAGGCAAAGCATCATCAGTATTAAACACAATTTTGTGGAGAAGGTAACACTTGAATGGAAAGATGAGTAGAATTTAATTTGGTGGTAGAATGGGAGATCATGGCTACAAGGAGGAGGGCACTTTGTAAATGCATGGCTGTATGGAATTAAACGTCATGCTTCGGAAATTGTGGTTCTCCTCTTTGGCTGACTTGCATCTTGTGGCCACTATGGGAATGGCCTTTATAGACCTCCAACTCCAGGGAGCATAGTTCACCAAGGGCCCTGGCTGCTGCTCTCTGAAATCCACACTGCGTTTCACTAAGACCACACCCATTTCCCGTAGGCGGCTCTCAGCCAGTGGCTGAGTGAGGCAAAGACACTAAGACTAGCCCAATTCTGGGAGACATGAAACTCCTTTGCTGGCTGACTTTACACAGCCTGGATGCTTCTACCCAACAACCCCCGCCCTCCCTCTCCTGCACATGGGATCAAACCTTGGTCACGGTCTAAAAGTTCTTCTAGCCTTCTTCAGCTCCCTCCCCATCTCCTTTTATACAGGTGTTAGCCCTAGTCAAGTTTGTGCACTTTTAGACATTGTGATGTCTACTTCTTGGTGGGTCCAGACTGACACATACCATCTGTATCTTCTACAGGGAGGATATAGAAATACTGGATACATCCATCTTGTGAAGGGCCTTTAATGCTACTCTCAAGTTTGGGACTGAGGCAGAGGTAGTGGTGGTAAAGATTTTAGAGGAGGGCGAAGTCAGATCTGGCTCATGTTTTAGGAAGGTGATTATGGTGACAGCAAGAAGGGTGGATTTTAGGAAGTCTTTGCAATGACCCGGATGGGACATGGGGGGACCAAAGCCCCCCACATAGAGCTGGTGAACTGACTTCTCAGCTCTCGCTGAAGAAAGTGTGCGACTCTGGCGTTGAAAGTTTACCTTTTCTCAAATTTATGGAAAATAAAACAACCCTTATGCAAGTTTTTTAGAGAAGACCCTACATGTGAAATGTTAGCACAAAAGCCACTCTGGGCCCCATCCACTGTGATTTCCAGCCATGGCTTCCCCACAAATATGTCAGGAAAATACCAATAATTAGCGGTCATTCTCCATCACCAGCCTTCTTTATTCTCCAGAGCAACTGAAAAGGGAGAGCGTCCTTTCTACCTTTTCGTGATTTTCTCAGTACGGCGTCTCCGGGGAGCTGTCCAGGAACAAATCGCCCAAAGGCTCCTTGTGTTGTGTGAAGCCTAAGAGTGTGGTGTGGAGTGAGGGATTCCCACGAGGGGAGCGATCTCAGGTCTTGTGGGGACAGCACAGAAGTTCTGGTTTTAGATTAGAGATTGGAAGCAAGCTCAAGGAACCGTGAGCTGTCTGTAATGACCGGACGCGGGGGTGTGGGGGAGAGAGCCAAGAGGGGAGCTATACAAGGAATGTTGGCCAAGCCCGCCACAGTTCCAACTTCCAGGGCAGCTGTTCCCTTTGTACCCAGACCAGGGCAGAAGAATGGTGCCCTGGAAAACAGAAGGGCACAAGGGTCCTTCAGAGGCCCCTGGCAATGGGAAATACAAGTGCTGCCATTCCCTGAACTAAACTGCCAACCTTTTAAACTCCTGTCTGAATGGACAGAGAGAACGGAGATCAGGTGCTTGGAGGGCGAGTTGGCACGTTTACCTCCAGACACCAATGGGAAGTGAGGCATTAACAGCTTCCTATGTGCACAAACAGGAAGCCTATGAAAAATGCCATTGTCTCTTCCTGCCTGAGCTGACAGGATTGTTAAATGACCAAGTCCACGGAGCTTTGCCAAGACAAGAGACCCAGGGAACGTGCAGCTGTCGGTGCCACCTGTGTCTGTCTGAGTCCAGCCAAGAGACTTTCTCTTCAGGGCACCCCCACTGTGGGGCACTGGGCTGCCGGAGTCAAGGGCAGGCAGAGGCACTGAAGGAGAAGGGAGGGAAGGAAGAGCAGCTCCTAGTTGTCATTGGCTGGCCACGTGCAGCTCTTTCTGCTTCCTCCTGTGTTTCAGCAGCAACCGGGGATGTCTCTACCCCCCCACGGCCTGAAATGTTCTGGCTGGGAATCAAATCCAATATGAAACACCTGCCTTCCACTGCAGCACCACACACACAATGCACCACATGCCAGTTGGCAGCAGGGAGAAAAGAGGGCCATTAATGTTCCTGACACGAAGTGTAGCCCTGCCTTTGTGTTCTCTCTCTCTCTCTCTCTCTCTCTCTCTCTCTCTCTCTCTCTCTCTCTCTCTCTCTCTCTCACACACACACACACACACACACACACCCCAGGCCAAAACTTCGAAAATGTCCCTGGCTACTTCACTGTCAGTCAAACACCGAATAAGACAGATAGCCCACTCCTTAGGGGCCACAAGCTCTATGCATAACAGGTGTGTATGTGTAGGTAGGTATGTCTATGTGCGTATACGTGGTGATGTATGGGTAGGTGTGCGTGTATGTACTGTAGGTGTGTGTGGGAGTGCCTGGTGAGGAAGGGACCAGCCCGGGAGGATCACCAGTCTGGTCTAAGGAGGGAGGTAAGCAGGGGTGCTGGAGCTTAGACGGGCTCTGCTCCTCATTGAAACGAACTGTCTCCCTGTGCCTCCAGCGCGGCCTCCAGCCCTGCAGGCCCGTGTGCTCCGCGGCCTGTGCTGCGTGGTGGGTGAGGTGTGCTGCTGCCGGAGGCCTCGTGGGTGGCATCCTTGTGTGACAATGCTTCCCTGGCATTGTACCCATCACCCTCGGGCCTGAAACAGTGGTCCGGTGTTCAAGCCATGCTAGCTGTCAGGTTCAGGTCTGTCTGTCTGTCAGCCTGGCCTCTCGTAATCCATTAGTGGTGGGTGGCTCCCTGCCAAGCCTCCTGCCCTCCCAGCCCAGCCTGGCGGTCCCAGACAGTGGGGCTCTGTGAGGCGCTCTCCTGTGGGCAGCTGGATATTTTTCTATAGAGGGGACTTGTCATTAGAGGACCCAGAGGATGAGGGGTGGCACCTTGAGCTGTTTTCCTTTCTCTCTGGTCCTCATTTACTGATCCTCTCGAAGGAGCAGGGCCACCGGCCGGTACCCACAGTTCACTTGTCCCAGTGAAGGCAGCTTGACAGCTGCATAAATCACACGGAGATACCGCTAATAGGTTGCTGCCTGGGACTGTACCAGACCACCCAAGCGCAGCTCCCGGAGGCCCTCGGAGGCCTGCACACAAATACAGTAATGCAAATCGCTTAACCCTTTGTTACTCCCAGCACGCTGGAACAAATAGGCTCCCAATGTCCTCTCCCGCTCCCGTTCCCTCAGACCAGCATCTCCTGTTTCCCAGCTCTCCTCCCCTCCCAACTTCTTACACCTCCCTTCCTCACCCAACTCTCCCCCAACTTCAGCTGAGCCTGTGCACCCAGCAGGTGAGGAAAGGACCCAGGCTTGCCAGGGCCTTTGGCTGGGGTGGGATGGCATTGACCAGCGAAGATGAGAGGGAGGCGGGGAGGGACAGTCAGTCAGTGGCAGGGCAGGTAGGCAGAGTGCATGCTGAGCACAGAGGATGCTGGTCAATGCAACTGTAACTCCTACTTCTTGGCCTCAGGGGTGGTTTCCACAGTCTGGTGACAGACATGCCAGGCCTCTGTCTTAGATGCCAAGGGAAGGTGAGGACTCCGAGAAGTTGTAGAGAGAAAACTATGCCTTCTTTCCTCACCTGGTGGAAAACCAAAGGGAGGTTTCCCCTTCAGCCATGTTTCTCAGGTGATAATGAGGATGCACACTCACACTGTTTGAGGAGTCAGGGACAGCAAAGACAAGGAGGCAGTGTCCTGCTCTCCGAAGCCTGCAGCCTGTACAATCCGATGTGACAAGGTCTTCCTCAAGCCGACCCTTCCTTAGGATTTGTCCCCGCTTCTGCAACTGCCCCCTTGCTGATCCTTCTGCAGCCTGGCTGCCCTCTCTCTGCTCCAAACCCCCAGGCTGCTCCTTGGGCTTCTGGGGGCCTTTGCATTATTTGCTATTTCTTTTCTTAGGACATCTAAGAAAAGGTGAGGCTCCCTCCCTCACATCCTTCAAGTCTTTGCTCATGTGCCATCTTCTCAGCCAAGCCTTTCTCAGTACCTGAGTTAGCACCACAACTAACTCCTGATACAGCACTCCCTCTCCCCTGCTTTTCTTGCTTTCAAATATGCCGTATAATTTCCTTCTTTATTTTTTTTTCCTGTGTGCCTTCCCCTACTAGTGTGGTAATCCTTTGGGGTTAGGAACTTTCCATTATTTTGTTCACTGATGTATCCTGGATGACTAGGATATAGCTTTCACATAGGTGCTCAGTAGATACTTGTTAAGCAATTAAATGCTATAACAGAGGAACATGCAATGAGCCATGGGGAGCTGGGGGAAATAGTGATGTATTAGTCTACATGGGCTGGGTAGGGCAGTGTGAGTCCTCAGGTTATCAGCCCAGGGATCAGTCTTCCTGTCAGAGAAATTGGAAGCCATAAGGAAATTAAGTAGATCACTTCCTCTTTGTCATCCATTAGCATTACACCATTGCCTCTGAGAAATATTTATTTGTTGTTTCCTGAAAATAGTCAAGTTTATTTGTGGTAGGCTGAATAATGGTCCCCAAAGATGTTCATGTACCGATTCCAGATGTAATCAAGTTCAGGATTTTAAGATGCAGAGATTATCTTGGCTTATCTAGGCCCAGAGTCATCACAAGTGTTCTTATAAGAGGAAGACAGGGGGATCAGAAGGAGAGAGGGGCATATGAGCGTGGAAGCGGAGGATGTAGCCATGCTGGGCCTCAAGCCAAGGAATGCAAAAAGCTTCTAGAAGTTGCAAAACGCAAGGGGATGGATTATCCCCTAGAGCCTCCAGGAGGAATGCAGACCCACTGACACCTTGATGTTCGCCCAGAGAAACTGATTTTGGACTTCTGACCTCCAGACCTGTAAGATAATAAATTCCAGTTATTTTAAGCCACAAAGTTTGTTTCATTTAATATACTGCCAATAGGAAAATAATGCAGTATCTTTTGTACAATTTTTGAATATTTCCCCCCTTAATCCTAACCTTGATTTGGATTAATGTTCTGCTGACATTACTCTGAGAGGTGGGTACCCCTCATGGATCTTCTTTTCCATCTCTGCACATGACCTTCTCAAGGAGGACTTAATCTCAGAGTTCTTTGTCCAATACCTAAGTGTTTTGCATTTTTAAAAAAGGAATTTACCCCACCTCTTCCTTGATTACATCATTTGAGTTTGGACAATTCTCATTTTCCTCCCAATGTGTTTGTTTATTTATTTATTTATTTATTTATTTATTATTTTTTTTACCTATCAATAATAACTTTATTTATTTATTTATTTTTTAATTAAATCTTTATTGTTCAGATTATTACATTTGTTCCTCTTTCCCCCCCCATAACTCCCCTCCTCCCAGTTCCCGCCCCACCCTCCGCCCTCACTCCCCACCCACTGTCCTCATCCATAGGTGCACAATTTTTGTCCAGTCTCTTCCCGCATCTCCCACACCCCTTTTCCCCCCAAGAATAGTCAGTCCATTCCCTTTCTATGTCCCTGATTCTATTATGATCACCAGATTATTTATTCACTTGATTCTTAGATTCACTTGTTGATAGATGCATGTTTGTTGTTCATAATTTGTATCTTTACCTTTTTCTTCTTCTTCCTCTTCTTAAAGGATACCTTTCAGCATTTCATATAATACTGGTTTGGTGGTGATGAACTCCTTTAGCTTTTCCTTATCTGCGAAGCTCTTTATCTGACCTTCAGTTCTGAATGATAGCTTTGCTGGATAAAGTAATCTTGGTTGTAGGTTCTTGGTATTCATCACTTTGAATATTTCTTGCCATTCCCTTCTGGCCTGCAAAGTTTCTGTTGAGAAATCAGCTGACAGTCGTATGGGTATTCCCTTGTAGGTAACTGAGTTTCTTTCTCTTGTTGCTTTTAAGATTCTCTCTTTGTCTTTTGCTCTTGGCATTTTAATTATGATGTGTCTTGGTGTGGTCCTCTTTGGATTCCTTTTGTTTGGGGTTCTCTGTGCTTCCTGGACCTGTAAGTCTCTTTCTTTCACCAGGTGGGGGAAGTTTTCTGTCATTATTTCTTCAAATAGGTTTTCAATATCTTGGTCTCTCTCATCTTCTGGCACCCCTATAATTCTGATGTTGGTACGCTTGAAGCTGTCCCAGAGGCTCCTTACACTATCTTCGTATTTTCGGATTCTTTTTTCATTTTGCTTTTCTGGTTGAGTGTTTTTTGCTTCTTCGCATTTCAAATCTTTGCCTTGATTCTTGCGCTCCTCTGGTCTGCTGTTGGGAGTCTGTATAGTATTCGTTATTTCAGTCCGTGTATGCTTAATTTCTAGTTGGTTCTTTATCATAACATCGAGGGTCTCATTAGATTTCTTGAAGATCTCACTACATTTATCGGCGGCTTCTAGACAGTTCTTGAGAGACCTTAAAAGTGTGGTTCTGAACTCAATATCCTCCATTGACAGTTTTGTCCTGTTTCTTTGTCTCCGCATTTTTTATGCTTTCTTGGTGCACCCCCTAGTGGTCTTTGTGCGCAGTCTTGTTGTAGTTAAGCCTTGATTGTTGTCGGCAATACCGGGGGTGATTTGACCTCCAGGCTAACTGGCTATGAGAGTCCGCTGTGTCTGCAGTGGGAGAGCTTCTGTGCTGGATCTCTAGGGCGGTGCTAATCTAGCGTTTGCCTGAGGCTATCCGGCAAATGGCTCTGCGCAGGGCTTGAGTGAGGCGGGTCCCCGGGGATCTACAGGGCGGGTGGAGCGAGCAGTTATGGCTGCTCTCAGTTCCGTCCCTAGGGGCTCTGCCTCACAGAGTCCCAGCAACTGCTGCAAACCTTGGAGAGAAAGCTGCCTTCGAGTTCCGACCGAAGCCAGACAGTCCCGCTTCTCCCGTTTGAGTCTGGGTCCCTAGAGACTCGCCCAGATCTGGAGCTCAGAGTCTGAAACTCCCTCCCGATTGAAAACAACAACCGCACCCTCCGCCTCCAGCCCGCTCCGCGTGCACTCCGCACCTGAGTATTTCACTTCAGCACTGCGCCTCCTCTGAGTCTGGGTATGATATTCTCTTTCCTCCTAGTTGTAGAATTTCCACTCAGCCAGCCTTCCTGTGGGTCTGGATGATGTCTGTTCCGTCTTTTAGTTGTTTTTTGAAGTGGTTGTTCGAGGCAGCAATCTCCGGCATTAACCTATGCTGCCATCTTGGTTTCTCGTCTCAATAATCCCAATGTGTTTATTTTTAAGTGCTCTCCAACTTTCTTGAAGCACCCTGGTGTACACTGGCCCTTCTGTCACTGAGATATCTCTGCTGGGATTGATACTCTGTTCTATTTCATCCCCTCAGAACCTTAAGCCTGATAATAGCCCTTTGGCCCATGTCCTAACAGTGCCCATCCTGTGCCACCACCAAATGATGGGTGGGGTGGGGTAGGAGTTACAATTCTGTTCATTCTTCTGAGCTCACCCCCTCTCAGCATCCTTCTTCCCCCCTCTCAGCATCCTTCTCCTCCCTTGTTATTCTGGTAACACTGGATGAAAAGCTCTTGGTCAAAGACATTGCCAAAAAATAAGACAGAGAGATTTTCTTTAAATGATCTCTTTCAGGTTTTCCATGAAAATAACTGGAAAATAGTCCTCGAAGGTTATTTGTTTGTTTATCCAACATACTTTTGTTAGTATCTTCCATACGCAATGCTCTGCACCCACCAATAGGAAATAATGAAAAATAAGGTGCCAAAATACCCCAATTATGTGCAGATGGCATTCCTGAGGTGCTTCCAGACCTGAATGTAATCGTTAAGAAAATGTCAGTAGTGCTCAGGTGAGGTGATGGATTTGCTTTGTTCTTTGGAATAAGCTGGTTACCAACCTTTTCTTCTTTTCAGCCTTTATCTCCCAAAAGGCTAGGGTCACCTTACTGCAGTTGGAGTAGGTTGGGTGGCACTTGGGATATTGAAAGAACAAGAAACGTGGCACTAAAACTAGAAATGGATTATGCTACTTCAGGGCTGAAAACTGGAGGCTGGGTATTTGTACTTCTACCTTTCTTCTGTGCTGTCAAAGATGATTTGAGTGAAATGCATCTTCCAGTAGATTCATACAGAGAAAAGCTTGTCTCCCATTCTGAGAGACTGAGGCCATTTGACACGTTTCTTCATTTACTCTCAAGACTCATTAGGGGCCTTTAACCACCCCTTCTGCTCCTCTGTTTTCTCAGAAAATATGCCCCTTCTCATTTATGATTTTTATTTATATGTGTTCTTAGGAGTTCTCTCTTTGGTCTAAAAACAGCAACAATAGCTCAGGTATTTTCATAGTCATCATTATCGTCCTACTAGTGGCGCCCCAGTCTACTTTCACACATACACACAGAGAAAAAGCAAACATTAGGAATAGAAAAGGTACAATAATTCAGCTATAACAGATTTTAAAAGACACAGGCATAATAGCAGCACCTCCAAGCCCATGATTTTGAAAACAGATATTAAAAGAAAGGGGGATAGACTAACCTACCCTACCTCCTTCTCCAAATATCCTGAACCACTTGCTGATTCTGAATGTTTCCTCCCAGCCCAGAACACCGTTATTTTCATCTAAGCTTAGCTTTACTTCCATGCAA
This sequence comes from Myotis myotis, assembly GCF_014108235.1. Taxonomy (NCBI): domain Eukaryota; kingdom Metazoa; phylum Chordata; class Mammalia; order Chiroptera; family Vespertilionidae; genus Myotis; species Myotis myotis. The sequence goes on along the minus strand of NW_023416316.1, from coordinate 30,335,348 downwards.
TTGTTGGAGGGAATAAGATATATGAATAGGGTTGTCAAATGTAGCAAATAATACAGGATGTTCAGTTTAATTTGAATTTCAGATAGATAGCAAATCATTTATTCAGTTATATGTATGTCTCAATTATTAAAACGTGGGACATACTAATACTGAAAAATGATTCGTTGTTTATCTGAAATTCAAACTTGACTGGGTGTCCTGTATTTTGTCTGATAACTAACCCTACATGTTTAGGGACTATTGAGTTTTGATAATTGGAAGGGTTGCCAGATTAAGCAAATAAAAGGACAGGACACCCAAATATACAATATTTTGGTCATACTCCTACTGAAAAATATTTGTTGTTTGTCTGATTCACATTTTACTAGACATCCTGAATTTTGTATGGCCACCCTAATCCTCGAGGAAGCGGTTCACTGTGTATAGAGAGCAGACTACCGTTGAAATTTCAGGGGCAGGAGTAAGCATTTATGTCTGAAGTTCTGGTGATGCATCATCTTAGAAAAGATCAGAAGCCCCAGGAGGCCCTGGAGTGGGATGGGCTCTGGTAAGGGGGCGTCCAGCTCATTCCCCGACTTAAAAAGGACATGGGACTTCCATTGCTCTTAGCTTTGTTGAAGAGTTACTGTTCAAATCCAAATCAAATCTACGTTTATCCTTCCAGAATAGAGCGATTCTGTCCCACCTGCTTATTGCCACCTTGCACTCTGATCTTGATATATTAATTGGAGCCCAAACCATTTCATCATTCAAAACTACAGCCCAGAGATTCTGAATCAAACAGGAATTGAAACAAGAGAGGGAGGAAATGGTTTATCTCTTTGACATCATTTTCCAATTGTTAGTTAATCATTTTGGGTTGTTAATGGCAAGACAGAAAAACCTAGAAGAGATAGAAGGGGTTGATTGGGGGCTTTATACTGTATGTCTTCAGCCATTTAACTTCTGGCTTACTTCCCTTTTTTAAAAAACATTGTTTACCTTCTCCCTCCCTGCTCTCTTGCAAAATACTTTTAAAAGAACATTAACAGGAGGAGGATCAAGGATCTTGTTTTCTTTTTATTCTTTTTGATTTATGTTCCTTTGTCTTGAAAGCTCCTGTAATCTCCCACATCTTCAGCGCCAGTTCCCTGCTGACAGGGCGAAGGTAGCAAAAACTCCCTGGGCTTTGAGATAAACCACCCGAAGCTGGATCATTAGCTACACAAACTTTCTCCCGTTAGCCTTCTCTTACATGTTTGGAACTCTAGAACTTCTTCCTTGAAAATGAGGGAAAGCAAATAACCCAGTTTGTGTCTTTAGAAGCATGTAACCAGAGCTTTTTATTAACTCTGGTGGGAGGAAGACCTTGGACTGAATTGGCCTGGTAACTCCTTTGTTGCAGCAGACCTTTACTGAGCTGCTACTATTGCCACTGGCTAGGCTGTATGGCAGGCAGAGATAAATATGATGGGGTCATGTCTGTAGGACCTTGCTTGTAAAATAATTGGTGGCAAATACAATTAGCCTTCTAAGACCCCACAACACACTAAGTCAAGTAATCCTGTAAACACTCTTCCAGCAGCCTGTACCTTCCCGGCACTGCACATTAACAAATAACCTTTATACATTTACTTCTGTATTGATTAGTGTCTTGCTCTCTCACTAGTTTATAAGCTTCATGAGCTCCAGGATGAGAGGGGCTGGGTCTGTTTTGATTATTGGTATACTCAAACTCAAGCTGGCACATTCTAAACATTCATTAAATATCAGATGAATGAATGAATGAATGAATGAGTACATGACAGTTTTATTTATCTCGAGAAGGGAGTGGTTCATTCAAGGAAGGCTTTTCTGATGCAGTGAAGGAAGAACTGGTAAGGTAACAACCTGATCAAAGACTGATGGAACTGGCCCCTGAGCATCCTGAGAGTGGAGGCCATAGAGCTCAGGCCTCCCACAGTCCGAAGGCCCTTGTATTAAGTAGGATCTAGGGCTCTGCGATTTCTAGGTTTTTTTTCTTCTCTGATCTATACCTTTATGCTAACTTACATGAAAGATGACTCCTTTCTTTCTGATCTTTGCACCTCTAGGCTCTGTTTGCTCTGCCGTGTTGGATAGAACCTCTTTGTAGACCTACTAGGCATTTCACGCGTACTCTTGAGGCATATATCTTCCAAGGATTATAAAATGGACTCCGATGGTTTTTAAAATGTATGTCTGAATTGAGTGGGAAATCTATCCATAACTCAAATCCCAGGGCATAGTTCAGTCTTACTACTTGGGGCTGGTCCCATGCCCGAGACATGAACCTCAGCCACACCCACCCACCACTGGCATCCTCCAGGCCTTTGACAGGCCCAAGGTGAACAGATGATAGTCTCAAATATCAGGGATCCTTGAAACAGGAAAGCTCCTTAGAGATCATTTGGTTCACCCTCCTTTTGGAAAAGGAGGTCCAGAGATAACAAATTACCTGCCCAAAGTCACATTGGTAATCACTGACAAGGTTGGGGGGTGGATAGTGGGAAATGATCGGGTTGGTTATTGCAGCCCAGGGCTCCACTCTAGCGGTGAAACTTGCTGAGAACATTATAACTACACTAGAGGCTGGATGCACGAAATTCATGCAAGAGTAGGCCTTCCTTCCCCTAGCTGCTGGCACGGGCTTCCCTTTAGCACCTGGGACCCGGACTTCCCTCGCAGCCCCGGCTTCGTCTGGAAGGGCATCCGGTCTAAATAGCATATTACACTTTTATTATTATAGATGATAATGATGCCCTATGTTCTCTGATTTGCTCTGTGTGAGAATGAACTCTACTGAGGCAGGTCTGACTATGCCGAAGCACCCTTTTCCAGCATCACTCTAATCTCTGCCTCTATGGTTACACTGCCTCCTCCTCTTCTGTGTCTAATTTCCCTCTGCCTCCCTCTTATAAAGACACTTGTGATGTTATTTAGGGCATGTCTGTCAGCTCAAGCTGCTATAACAAAATACCATAGTCTAAGGGCCTAAAAGACACACACTTCTCTCAGTTCTGGAGGCTGGAAGCCCAAGATCAGGGTGCAGCATGTCAGGTGCTTGGTGAGAGCACTGTTTCTGTCTTGCAGATGGCGGCCTTCTTGCTATATCCTCATTTGAGGGAGAATGAGCTCTGATCTGTTCCTCTTCTTATAAGAACAGTAATCCCATTAAGGGGCCCAGTCCTCATGACCTCACCTAAACTAAGTAACCTCTTAAAGACCCCAACTTCTAATACCATCGCATATGAATTTGGGGGGCACAAACATTCAGTCTTTAGCAGGACCAACTAGATAGTCCAGGATAATCCCCTCATATCTGGATATTTAAGTTAATTGTATCTTCAAAAACTTTACTATATACGATATCATTCAAAGGTCACAGGGATTAGGACATGGATGTATCTTTGGGAGTCATTATCAGGTCACTACAGTGTCTTTAGCCCTAGTCCAGTGGTTCTGCAATGTGGTCCCTGGACCAGCAATATCTCCGCATCATCTGGGAGTTCATGAAAAATGCCAATTCTTGGAAGCCCCATATATACTGGTACTCAACCAGAAATTCTAGGAGTCGGGGTCCAGCAATCTGTGTTTGCACAAGCCCTCCAGGGGATTCTGATGCTCATTGCAGTTTGATGATCATTGTCCTAATCTAGTGTTCTTTTCTCAGCACTGTGGCGCCTGGTCTAAAGTATCCTCTTATACTTACTTCTGTTCAGGGCTCGTAAGAGATTCCTAGATATCTTCACAACTTGGTCTCCACTTTCATGACATCTCTGATGGATGGGTGAATGCCTGGATGTTTTGAGAGGAGAAATAGTACCATGATTGATTAGCAAGGTCTGTCACAGCAGGAGAGGGACAGTGCTGCCATCAGCATCAGCCCTGCCTTAGCCTATAGCTCTCTGGGGTCATTTGGATCACACACACACACACACACACACACACACTCACTCACCCACTTCACATTTTCTTTTTGACAATGTTAGGAAGGAGGACACTTAAACTGTCCTTGGTTTGTATTCTTTTATATTGTGTTTGCAATCTTTGTAGTTTTAGGAGAGATCTTATTTTGTATTAACCACCAATAGCTACATGATTAAAAACAAAGCAAAACAACCCAAAGAACTATTTGTTTGTTTGTTTTTAAGCCAAAACTGCAAATGGCTGTGTTGGTGGAAAGCTCTGCATTTTTCTTAGGCAACTAGACCTGGAGGGCCCAGCTAGAATTTATTCCCTTCCCAGGACGCTCCCCTAGGGCCCTACTCCACGCCCACAGAGTACTCTGTGGTTACTTTTCATAAGCTGCCATAATTTTCAAAGCCCAAAGGGCTCATAATCAGATTTGGGAAAGCTGCTCCATTTGTAAGCGTCTGAGGCGGGCTTTCATGATGTTGCTCCCTGAAGGGAGCGATGAGTGACGGCAAAGACATCCTTTCTCCCCTCTCGGGGATAATCCTTTGTTTAGCAGGTCTTTATTGTTGCAGAGGAAGTTTACTTAGCTTCTGATCCCACTGGACTGATTCAGCAAGTACTCCAACACCCCCACCCGACCCAGCCCAACCCCTCTGCATGGATACAGCCGACTTCTGAGAAGGGGTGCCAGGTGAGGGCAAGCACGGTGGAGCACATTCGCAGTTTCAGGCAGATATTTTTCTCTTCAGGCTGATGGGTTTTTGTCCTTCCACCTGCAGCCTCAGTATCGCGCAAACGGGAACTGTTTTCAACTAGGGTTATAGCCACCTTTGCATTCTTACCACTACCTCTCTGCCTCAAGAAAGGTCAAGACGCCTAACACATAGATTCTAAATCACACCCGGTTTCTTAATATTGATCTAAAGCAGTGGTTCTCAACCTTGGCTGCACATTAGAATCACCTGGGAATCTTTTTAAAATCCTGATTTCTGGGCCTCATCCTCCGGAAATTCTGTTTCTTTGTTATGGGGTGAGGCCACAACGTTAGTAACAAAGAAACAGAATTTCTGGAAGATGAGGCCCAGAAATCAGGATTTTAAAAAAGATTCCCAGGTGATTCAAATGTGCAGCCAAGGTTGAGAACCACTGCTCTAAAGGCTTTGGGAGGAGTGGGTGCAGGGAGGAGGGAGTCAATGGGAACAAACAAACAAACAAACAAAATCAAAGGGGACATCTGTAATACTTTCAACAATAAAGATAAAGATAGTCTTCAATGAGGCTCCTCTTCTGGATTTCTTTACTTTTCAGTGTGTCCTTCTTTAGGCTTCTTCAAGGACATTTCTTTCACTTTGATCAGGTTAAGACTCATTGAATCCTGTTAACTGCTGGTTTAGTTCTCGTTCTTAACCACTTCTCTCTGAATCTCCAATGTCAGTCCTTTGCTTTTTGTCAAGTTGCATACTTTCACAAAAGAAGACAGTCTTCTGACTCAGCATTAATACTTTATAAGAAAATAATCATTTAATTGTAGCTTACACTTATTGAGCACTTCCACCATGCCTCACGTCTCCTAAGAGTTTTCCACATAGTAACTACTTTAATCTAGGCAACAACCCTACACTGTTTCTGTCTGTAGTATTATAAACTGCAATTTAAATATGGGGATGCTAAGACTCAGAAGTTAAGCAACTTGCCCAGGGTCACATGAAATGCTTCAAGTTTTCAATTATGCTTAGCAAGTTGCCCTGTTAATCATAGTCTTTTGTTTGGCCAAAAGGATCATACTTCTAGGAGGAGACTATTTAGAGATAGTAGATCAATGGTTGGACCTAAAAGAAAGCTTTCTGATTGTGATGTTTATTGCTAGCCAGGCCCTGTGGGTTTTGAATCCCTGGGCCTCGTCAAATACTAAGCTCCAAACAGCTGAGCTAACTGGCCAGGGAAAGGTCACATATTTGCAAAAAAGAAAACAAACTATCTTCACTCCCAACTAGTATAGGTTTCATCAGCCAAATCCTATTGCTCATTTCGTGGCTCAAGAACTCAAATAACATTTTTTTTCTGATTAGCATAGTCGTCCTCCCTACCCCACCTCAATCATTCTGGGCAGAGACCCTTTTTAACTGTGCAGTTTTGCTCTGTTGACTTCTAAGGTGCTACCCATGCTGGTTTCTTTGCATCTGTCCTTGGTGCATGATTCTCCAATAGAAACAAATGTCTTAATAATCAATGGATATTTATTTATTTATTTATTGCAAATATAAAATAGTGCAAGTAACACTCTGTAACTTAAAAAAAAAATCTTTATTGTTGAAAGTATTACAAATGTCCCCCCTTTCCCCCATTGACCTATGCTAGCCCACCCCTGCCCCCACCTAGGCCTTCACCACCCTATTGTCTGTGTCCATGGGTTTTACATATATGCATACAGGTTCTTTGATCTCTTTCCACTCACCCACCCTTCCCTGCCTTTCCCTCTGAGGTTGGAAAGTCTGTTCCAGCTTATATGTCTCTAGATCTATTTTGTTCATTAGATTCCACGTAAGAGTGAGATCATGTGATACTTATCTTTCTCTGACTGGCTTATTTTGCTTAGCATAATACTCTCCATGGATTTTTTAAAGATTTTATCTAGGATTTTGGAATCTTAGAGACTCCACCGACAATAAAATATAGAACTGATTTTCATCTCAGATGCATTTCTAGACTTGAAGATTGTTTAATTTTAATTTTGAGGGGAAACATTCAGCATATTCAAGTCATTCCAGTAACTTTTTACAACTTGTGACTGAGGATTATTATTGGATATTAAATTGTGTTCAGTTCTTTCTTTTCAGCCTTGAAATCCAAGTGTCTCACGGAGAGGGGTATGACTCACCTCCCCTCGGGGAAGTTATTTTGGCTGTCCTGGTCCCTCACCTCACAGATGTTTGTGAGATCATAGGCCGGGCTGAGCCCTGGGGATGCACTCCCCAAGTGTCCTAATTCTAGATGAGCAAATCCTGCTGAATCCTTCATTATGTCATCATTTGACATATTTGTGATTACAGAAGGAAACCAGAGAGAACTAATAATAATTTCCTGTACAGGGGATAGTGCTGGATTTGGTATATAGTCAACAGGTGTGGGAACATCTGTAGCTATCCAGCAGTGCTTTCTTGAACAGAACTTCATAAACATAATTAATTCCACTTCCAATGGATTTGACTGTATTGACAGAATAGAATTGGATCTGAAGAATAAACCTCCAAATGCAACTAATAGTTAATTCTGTAATAAAAAATTCTTATCTCTTGGGAAGCACTTAGAGAATGAACAATTTACAAAATGTCATTTTTTGGTTGAAGTATTATTAAAAATTAGATAAAATTTTGAAAATTCTTGCTTAAGGTTAAGGAGACAAAGTTTATTCTTTTTATTCTCTAGGTGATCAAAACAATGGAGAAGAACACAGTATTTGTCCTCAACAGACTGTCCATGTAGGACATAATTTACAATCAGTACCACCAGGGACCTAAACTTGAACATAGGAATGACCCAACAAGTCAATGAATTGTGTTTTGCTTTAACTTTTCCCTTTTCTTTCTAGAAAGAGCTAATTGCTAAGTTGTTTTATGTAAAACGTGCCTCTGTAAGGAACAGAAATAAAAATCATGTTCCGCCCAGCAGTCAGTTTCTTTCAGTCCCTGTTTCCGGAGGAGCCACCTCATTCGATCCCTTTATTTCAAAGGTTTATGTCGCCATTTCTTGGCCGAGTTAGGAATTATAGCTGTTAGATTTGAATCATATATCGAGAGTCATACAAGGATGTGCATTTTGGTTTCAGCTGAGCACCTGCCAGTCATAACGCTGCTGTGCGGCTTATTCTAGCAGTTGCTTTCTTTCCTCTCAACTAATATACAAATGCTTGCTTTTCAATGACAACTTGATTTGTCTCCAGAAAGTTACCAGAATAAACTCACGCTCAGTGAGCCCATAGAGAAATACTGCCCAGGTGCTCCAGCAAGCAGGGGTCATGGCCTTTAGCCTTCTCTCCTACTTACCCTCTCTTCATTCTCAAGAAAGACTTCTATAAATGAAGTGATTGCCTTTAAGTGTCCTTAGGAATTTGAACAGATTGAAACTGCCTGAAGCCATGGGGTTTACTGAATGGCTTTTAAAAATAGACATTTCAAAGAGCAGGGGAGGGAGCAGAGAAAGGAGACCGCCTTCAAAATGACTTCACAGTTTCTGGGTTAACTTTAGAATATATGCACTGAGTGGCCAGATTATTATGACCGGCCAGATTATTATGTCCACCCCATCAGTACAATGAAGTGAATTAGTTATGCAAATAATAATAAAAAAACCTTGAGAGTATTTGCTTAGGAAGTTTTCAATATTCAGTGTTTTTGGAAGTGTCAATGAAGTACCGATGGGGTGGTCATAATAATCTGTCTGGTCATAATAATCTGGCCACTCAGTGTATATTAGGGGTACTAATCCTCAGGGGTTGGCTGGGCGGTCTACTGCAGATGCTACTAGTGTGTGTGTGGTTACAACCCTGTTAATTAAAAACATTTTATATAGATGAAGGCATGCACCTCTATATATGCATGGCGTGTATTTATCAGTTATATTTATGTCCTACTATACCAACAGATAATGTATATTAAATGCATGTAGAAATAGAAAATTTTAAAGGATGAAATAAATAGAAATTTCAGTATTTTCTTACTATATGCCACTGGGCACTCCTGGAAGGGTATGCTCACCCTACTTTTCAATCCATTGTTTTGGAGAACACAGTGAAATATACCACCCTTGAATACCCTACAGTCTAGATAGGACCCTGTGTATGGAGGGGTAGGGGCATTGAACTGGTTGAGGGTACACAGGGCTTTGCTGTCTTGCTAAGGAGCTTGGGGCTGCCACTTCACTTCCTTGTATTCATTTTTGTCAACTGAATACAAAAGTGACTGAAATCACTTATTTCATTTTGAAGTTCTGGTCCTTGGGAAAAATGACTGTGATCTGGGGAAGCTGGAGAGGTATTGCAGGGGAGCTCTTGGAAATGGGTGGGATTAGAGAATCAGATAGAAGGAATGAGGTGATGTCCCATTGGAGTAGGGGCAGCTCCAGCAGAGGGCTGACTCAGGGACAATAGTGGCAAGAATGGGAAATCATGAAGCAGAAAAGTTGGGGGCTGGTGGGAAATATCTTTGGGCCACATTTTGGAGCCTTCAAAGGGAAGCAGAAAAGTTCAGTTTGATACTATAGCTTAAAATAAGTCCCTTGAGTAATTAGATAATTGTACCTTTTAATTTTTTTATTTATTTATTTATTTTAAAAAATATATTTTTATTGATTTCAGAGAGGAAGGGAGAGACAGAAACATCAACGTTGAGAGAGAATCATTGATCGGCTGCCTCCTGCAGGTCCCCTACTGGGGATCGAGCCCACAACCTGGACATGTGCCCTTGACCAGAATCAAACCTGGGACCCTTAAGTCCACAGGCTGATGCTCTATCCACTGAGCCAAACTGGTGGCGAGGGTAATTGTACCTTTTTAAAAGGGACATTCATGGTAGGGGTGTATAGGAGGAATTGAAAGGGGCAAAGAGTCTGGAATTATTCTTGTGGCCTGGAAGGCTGGCACATTTGTTCACTTATTCATTTAATTAACCAAGCTTTCAGTCACTGAACATATAATTAATATACACTGAGTGGCCAGATTATTATGACCGGACAGATTATTATGACCACCCAATCAGTACTTCATTGACACTTCCAAAAATACTGAATACTGAAAACTTCCTAAGCAAATACTCTCAAGGTTTTTTTATTATTATTATTTGCATAACTAACTCACTTCATTGTACTGATGGGGTTTAGGCTCAGTGAATGGGCCCGTGAATCAAATTGATATAAGACAGATTAAGGGGAGAAAGGTTTATTATGTATGCACCTGGGAGCCTCAAGGAAAAGGGAGTGACGATCCAAAGAGGCAGTTAGACCTGTGGGCTTATATATCATTTTAATAAAGGGCAATAAATTTGTGGGGAATTGACAAGACAAAGGAAAAGGGGCTTCTAGGGGTGATAAAGTGTGGGAAGGTAAATATATGAGGGAAATTAATGAGTGATAAAGCTTATTTTAGTAAGGTGTGTTTAGTAGGCCCATTATCTCCAACTCCAGTGATAAGATTGTTCTTCCCTTTCTGGTTTGAGAGAGAGGGACACCTTCACAAAGGGAAACTTTATCCTGTCTTTAGGTAGATAGGTGGAGGGAAGGGAGCTTCTTATGTATCTGTGGCTTCTCAATTGCTTTCAGATCAAGATAATCCTTATGCTAAAGTGGCATATTTTGGGGGTGGCATATACTAATCCCTTCATGTTAATTATTCTTTTAAAAATATATTTTCATTGATTTCAGAGAGGAAGGGAGAGGGAGAGGGAAAGGGAGAGACAAATAGAAACATCAATGAGGAGAATCATTGATCAGCTGCCTCCTGCACACCCCCACTGGGGATCAAGCCGGCAACCAGGGCATGTGCCCTGACCCCGGGATTCAGACTGTGACCTCCTGGTTCATAGGTTGATGCTCAACCACTGAGCTACACAGGTCAGGCTTAATTATTCTTCTTAATGCTCAAATTCATCTTTGGCAAGGAGGAGCCACTTGAAGTTTGTTGCTGTTGCCTCTGAAACAACTGGGTAGTCTCAGTAGCTTCCTGGATCTCTGATGTGAGTGACAGAGGTTCCAGGCTCCTCTTGTACATTTCTTGTGTCAGACCCACAATAAGTCATTTCTCCAATGAGCACTGGTTCCTTCTAGTGGGAAATGGTATTTGGAAACCAACATTTGTGCACAACAGGAACTTGCACTAGAGCTTGATTCTGTCATTTAGACAACTTGGTCAGATCAGGGCATGCAAATCAAACAAACAAGCAAAAAACCGCCAACAACTTCAAAGTTGTATATATATATCCTGTATACACAATCTTATAAACCCAACAGTGATTTGGCACGTTGAACTTCCTCTATGGACTGCCTAGTACAGCTAATGAAATATTAGTGTAAAGGTTGATGTGTGGTACACATAAAGATATCTTATTTATTTAAGACTACCCTGTACATGCTGGTCCCAATAGGAATGTTGTGAACCTCTTCTCATGGTAGCAGTGATGAACAACTTCCTACAAGAAAAATCTGTATTAAAACTTATGAACCCTGCCATGGTCTAAATGAGTTTGTCCTCCCTCCCATCCCCAAATTTATCAGTTGGTACAAGGAGGATGGTACAAGGAGGTGAGGCCTTTGGGACGTGACTAGGTCATGGGAGAGCTAGCTTACCCCTTCCACCATGTGAGGACACAGTGAGAAGTTGGCAGTCTGAAACCTGAAAAGGGGCCTTTGCCAAAACCCAACGATGCTGGCATCCTGATCGTAGACTTCCAACCTCTAGAACTGTGAGAAATAAATTTCTGTTGTTTACAAGTCTGTGGTATTTTGTGATAGCAACCTGAACTAACTAAAACAAGCCCTAAACTGCCTCATGTGTTATTGTAGATTATAAGATAATACACAAAACATTTGGCCTGTAAGAGAGAAGGAATTGTGGGTTAAAGATTTTTTCCATTTATCAAAATATTTCTTAATGATATTATAATGTTTCTTTTTTTAAATTAAAAAATTGCAGGGAGAGCAACTAAGATGGCGGCATAGGTAAACACCGGGAAATTATTGCCTCACACAACAATTGAAAATTACCGCAAAGGACTGAGCAAACATCATCCAGAACAACAGGAAGGCTGGCTGAGTGTAAATTCCACAACTAGAAGGAAAGAAAAGCACGCTGAGAGCCAGAGGCGCTGCGGAGGTGAAGTGCAGAGGTATGGCGGCGCGCGCACCCGCGAGGAAAGGGGGTGGCGCCTGAGGACGCGGCTGTCTTCTTGAATCACAAACTCCCGACGGCTCTGAACTCCGGTTCCGGGAAGTCTCTGGGGACCCAGGTCTCACACGGGGAGAAGCTGGTCTGTCCGGCAGCGAGCGAACTTGAGGGCGGCTTTCCCTCAGAGGTGCTTGCAGCCGTTACCGGAACACTGAGATGCGCGACTCCGGGCGGAGAATCGGCCATGGCCGCTTTCTCCGCCCTCTGACTCCCTGAGACCCCACCCCACCCAGGCTGCGACAGAGGCTTTTGCATGTGAATGTACCTAACTGCAGCCGAACCAGGCAACCTGGAACTTCCAAGAGAAGGCCCAAGGCCCCGCAGCGGCTTGCATTGCTTCACAGCTGAGCCTCTTCGTGGCTCCTGCTGTGTGGCCTCAGGCAGAGGCTGAATTAGCACCTCCTTAGATCCAGGAGCCACTGTACCCAGTGGTCAGAGGGGGTCCATCCAGACTGCAACTCCTCAGATCCATAAGGGACGCACTCAGGGAGCAGACTCAGTGAGCACCAAAGCCCCACTGAAGCAAGTCTTGCCCCAGAAGGGTGTCTTCAGCACAGAAGTTCTCCCACTTTAGACACAGCTGATTCTCACAGCCAATTGGCCTGGAGGTCAATTCTTCCCAGTGATTCTACAACAACCAAGGCACCAAGAGTGCACCAAGAGTGTCCACCCCAGGTAACTGGGGAGGCTGAGCTACTGGGCCCTACAGGACACCTGGCGCACAGGGCCACTCTATCAACACAGGGAAGCTGCCAAAATGCGGAGACAAAGAAACAGGTCACAAATGGCAGAAATGGAGGAAAGCAAACGATTGGATATAGAGTTTAAGGCCACGGTTATAAGGTTTTTCAAGAATTTTATGGAAACCGCCGATAAATTTAATGAATCCCTCAATAAGTATAGGGAGACCATGGAGGACATGAAAAAGGACCAACTAGAAATTAAGCATACACTGACTGAAATAAAGAATAATTTACAGAGATCCAGCAGCAGAAAAGAGGATCCCAAGAATCAAGTCAAAGATTTGAAATACAAAGAAACAAAAAATACCCAACCGAAAAAGAAAAAAGAAAAGAGATTCCAAAAATATGAAGATAGTGTAAGGAACCTCTGGGACAACTTCAAGCGTACCAACATCAGAATTATAGGGGTACCAGAAGGAGAGAGAGGGCAAGATATTGAAAACCTTTTTGAAGAAATAATAACAGAAAACTTCCCCTACCTGGTGAAAGAAATGGACTTACAAGTCCAGGAAGCGCAGAGAACCCCAAACAAAAGGAATCCAAGGAGGACCACACCAAGACACATCATAATTAAAATGCCAAGAGCAAAAGATAAAGAGAGAATCTTAAAAGCAGCAAGAGAAAGACAGTCAGTTACCTACAAGGGAGTACCCATACGACCGTCAGCTGATTTCTCAACAGAAACCATGCAGGCCAGAAGAGACTGGCAAGAAATATTCAAAGTGATGAATAGCAAGAACCTGCAACCAAGATTACTTTATCCAGCAAAGCTATCATTCAGAATAGAAGGTCAGATAAAGAGCTTCACGGATAAGAAAAAGCTAAAGGAGTTCATCACCACCAAACCAGCATTATATGAAATGCTGAAAGGTATTCTTTAAGAAGAGGAAGAAGAAAAAGGAACTCTTACCATTTGCCACAGCATGGATGGAACTTGAGAGCGGATAAATACCACAGGATCTCACTCATTTGTGGAATATAATGAACAACATAAGCTGATGAACAAGGACTGATCCAGAGACGGAGAGGCATTGATTGGACTGTCAGGACTTGGAGGGAAGGTAGGGGAGGGTGGCGGTAAGGGGGAAAGATCAACCAAAGGACTTATATGCAAGCATATAGGCCTAACCAATGGACATGGACAACGGGGGGGTGAGGGCATGAGCGGGGGTGGGGGGGGTGGGGGGTAGAGGGTAACGTGGGGACAAGGACACATATGTAATATCTTAATCAATAAAAAATATATTAAAAAAAATTGCAGAATTATAGAAACTATTAAAGAACAACAAAAAAAAATCCCAAGTGTTAGAAGAATGAGGACTGTTGATCCCATTGAGAACAGTGTTATCTCATACAAACAGAGGCAAATACCACTGGGGAGTTTTTAGAGGGATTTGACCCTGAGCAGTGTGGGAGTTGGCTACATGGTCTTTGTGTCTGTTGGAGAAGCCAGACGGGAAAGTGGATGAAAACAGGGGAGAGCAAAGACAAGCAGGAACCACGAGTAGGTGCTAGAAACCATGAGGATGGAGTGGATCTCTTATCAGTCTCTCATCACGTCCATCTTCAATGATGTGGGTGATCTTGAGTAGAGCATGCATCTGGCCCAGCAGCTGGAGAAGGTGAGGGAGAATCTGGAAACAGTGGAGCAGGTTAGGCCTGACTGCTGCCCTGTGTCAATGGATAAAGCCTGCTATAGAGCCTAATTCCCCGACCCTGACATACCAGGGCTGCTGCTTCGCCTCCACCTTCCAAACCTCAAAGTGTCTTTGCAGCCCACCTTGTTGATTGTTTAGTCTTTATCCTCATCACATGGGAGCGATGCCACATTTCTTTCTTGTTATTCTTTCCGTTGGGCATTACAGCTGTATCATTGTCTCCAGCAAGTATTAAATATTATTCCTTGGCTCCCTTATTATAGCAAAGTCACATAATGAGGTCTTTCCTGTGGCGTCACCATTTTGCTATGAGTGGGGGAGACCTGAAGTAGTAAATTATAGTTTTAGCGAAAACACATTTCTCCACTAGGGTGAGGCTATGTGATCACAACACTCATTAGAATGAATAAAAACCCGAACAGAGAATGCCTGCGCCAAAGGACCAGAAAATGGACCTGCCTGTGAGCTCACTGGAGATGGTGAAGTCAGCAGGCACAGTTTACTGCTGATGCTGACTGGCATACAAAAAACATGCCATCTCATAAAGACGATGCGAACTTTCAAACACTCTATCAGGTTTTGTAGTTGAGCGTAGCAACAATTAAGGTAATCTAATTAGGAATTTACAATACTCCTTAATTCACATCTTCGTGGTGGCCGATGCAGAAGAAATCTGACTGCTCTGAAAGGAGGTTCCAAATCCATGGGAAGGCGACCTCTATTCATAGGTTCCCTTCTGATTCTTAATCTCCTCTCTGTGAGCAATTTCCGCTCTACTGAAAGCTGACTTCTGTTCTGCCCTAACTAGTTCTCTGATCGGACTCAGAGGCTCAGAGCCCCACCTGCGTGTCATCTTGAAATGACAGGATTGGACGTGGATGATTCTTAATGCTTCTAATGGCTTTAACGATATGTGTGACTATGACAGATGAAATGAGCACTTTCCCATAACCATCAGGTTTCCCTCTTCATGCTGCTGGAAGACAAATTTATGGCCCCATGTGACATATAATTAGCACTAAGCTTATTTCTGGCTCCATCTAATACATACCTTTGTTTTCTCTTTATTATTTCTCTTATCCAATTCTGTTTCAAGCTCTTTCATTGTACTATATATTATCTTTGCAAACTATCTTAATTATACTTTGGAAAACAGCAGGGTATAAATACACAGACATTAATTTCTATTTCATGACACAGAATAAGATATACAGGGTTATAATGAAGAAAATCACTTTCCAACCGTTGAATGTAGAGAATGGATTCCCGTGATTTGAGGACTTCAGTTGAGTTGCAAGCTGTGTTGTGGGGAAGACATTTCAGTGTGAGCACAGGCACAGAAACGGCAAAGAGAATGGCCGGAGGGTCTGCTTTATCTGCCCGCTCTTTATATAGGTCCTTGGCTCTAACCTGATTTCTCTATTTTCTACAAACATGCCAAACTCATTTCCAACTTCAGATTTTTGCTGCTTGCTCTTCTATTTCTATCAGCCCCCCTCTTCCTCCCTAAATCACAAGACCTTCCATCTCTTACAGTGAATATATTATCAGTACTTCAGGGCTCATTTCCAGCCTTACCCTTCCACCACTGACCATCTCTTCCCTCCCAGGTACATGCTGGGTAAGTCTGCATTGTGGAATTGAGTATTTCAGCTTGTATAATCCTATGCTTTTTTTTTTTTAAAGCACAATATTTAGTATTTTAAGGGTTGTAAAGGCTACATTTGATGTGGCTTTACTCCTGGATGTGCTATACTTTCTATCACAAAGAGTTGGAGTTCAAAAAATACTCTTTACTTGATCAGTAGTCATAATGAAAACAATGTAAACAAAGGCAAAAGCTCTAAGAGTCTAAAAATATTTTGAAGGGTTGGGGGGAGGTGGAGCGGGCAATGATTTAGTGGTCATTGAGAACCCCAATGTTTTCAATGAAAATATAAACTTAGCCACGCAAAAGTGGCTAATAGGTTTGTTTTTGCATCTCACCTAGGTTTCTATGACTGGCAGGTACAGCATGAATGTAAGTGTTCTGCAAACCATGGCTAATTCTGGAAATGCATGTTGTGGCTTGAGGTTAAGTGTCATACCCGAGCTCACACATCCTTTATGACTTCTCCCAGCCCTGGCATGTGAGACTCCAGGCAGCATGGCAATTGCCTGTCTACCTGTTGAGTTGCTGTGTTCTGTGAGCAGAGCCCGGGCCCATCACATCCACCACCTAGACAAGACCCCGAGTCATATGCAACACATTTCCCCAGAAGTGAATTCTGAATCATGAATCAAACCTTCCAGGGCAAAGTCAGCCTGACCCACCAAAAAGAGTTTTCATTTACCCATTAACGGTTTTGATATTTTTGTTGCCAGGCAGATAGCTGTGGGAAGCAGTTTCTGAAACAGATGTCAGGATCCATGGCTTTTTGCCAACACCATCTGACGCCTTTACCCTTGTTTAACATAAGTTGCTATTCCTATAACAATGTTAAGATTGAGATACATTATTCTCTTTATTTGGCTTGTTAAACCACAATTCCCCATTGAGACCCAAATTATTTAAACATAGTGAAATTTGAGGATTGGCAGCTGTCTGGTAAACAAAGATTTTGTAGCAATGCAAATCACAGAATTTAGCATAGAAGAAATTCATGCTTAAGATTAGACTATTACTATAGTTTTGCTTCCAAGATAAATACAGCTTGTGTGTGTGTGTGTGTGTGTGTGTGTGTGCGTGTGTGCACACGTGCACCAAGCGGTCCTAGATCAGATTTTCCCAGACCAGTGCTTTATCAAAAAGAAAAAAAATATAGACTATTCATTACTAGAACAACGGTATTTTATTAATATTATCATACATTTGCAATTCATACTCAAACTACTTCCCAAAGGTATTTGAAGCAACTCATATTCATAACCATATATCACAAGTTCTGATGTAGCCATTACTTTGTGCCAATAAATGTTCTTTACATATTTACTTTTATACATAGTTCATCTTATGTATATCTGTATTTATAAGTGTCTACATTCTATTTATATATATCAACTTATTTAGCTGTTCTCATTTTACAGATGAGGAAACCGAGGCACAGAGTGGTTAATTAACTGCCCCAAAGTCACAGAGCTGGTGAGGGGTAGGGCCAGGATCTATACAAAGAAGTCTACCTTCAGAGCCCAGACCTATGCTTTCTATCACTAAACTGAATATTAGAGTAAAATGTGATGTTTCACTTACTCTCATCTTCAGAGCAACTGTTCAGCACAGCTATACTAGTAATTTCCATGAGCAATCTTTCTCTGCCACTTCTTCCCTTCTGCGGAGATAGATTCCACCACATTTGCCTCCACAGCACTCCATCTTTAATTTCATCATACCCCCTATCACCCTGTATAACAAGTGTTCACGCCCTATCAGACTTTGCCAATAGACTCTATATTCCTTGAGGGACCAAATATGATTCATTATAGGATCCCATGCACAGATCCTGACCATGTACCAACTCTTTAAATACTGGTTGGCTGAATGACCGACTGAGTGAGTGAGTGAATGAATGGTTATGCTCTCTGTGGCTGGAGTTTTGCCTGCTCTCTCCCATAGCACGCTCAAGAACAGCTTGATAGAGCGTGGCTGGCGATGCCTGCCCAGGTGCCAGGATTCAAGACGAAGCTTCCAGTGGATAACTTCATGTTTTAACATCATTGCAAGGGGGGAAATGTGTTGTACATAACAGGAGAAGCCCTGGTTGCAAACAATATATCTGTGTGGTGACTGCAAGCTTTTTTGACAAAAGGGATGAGATGTGTTCAGTAACTTGAAGGAATTTGTTATTTTTCAGTACGTTCCTGACATTTTGGCCATGAGGCATTTTTCTCAAATGAAATGCCAAGAATGTGCCTGAGAGTAACACATGCCTATTGCTTGGGAGCCCATCTGCGTGCTCCTAATGAGGTGTGTCCCCTCAGGTGTGCCCTCCGTGCCCCTCATGCTGCAGCCCAGAGAACACTCACCATCCCTTCTCTTGTAACCTCAGCTGCACATTCCAGCCTTCAGGAGTTTAAGCCACATTCAGTGACTCCCCCAAAGAGACACTGACTGAGCTATCCTGGGAGTGGAGCCATAGAGGCCCCCCAAACACTTGAATCAGGCATTTTGGACTGATACACTCTTTTTCACCGAGATGTTTCCATTTCTGCCTTGGCTGCCAAAAATTTGATATTTACACTAAATATGCAATCACAGTAACTATATTTTCATTTTGTCAGTGCAAAAAGCTATGACTTTAGGGTGTGTATTAGTTTGAGGCTGACATAAGGAACATCCATCAGAGGGGACAGAGCTGGAGTGAGGAGGGCAGCGAGGTGGCTGTTGCAGCAGTCTAGCCGAGAGGGAATGGCATTGAACTCTGACAGTAGCAAGGGGAATGCCAGAAATGGATAACCTGAGGAGAGACCGAGGAGGCGTGAGAACATGGTGAAAGAGTGGGTGAGGGGAGTGAAGGAGAGAGCAGACTGAACACCTGGCTTGGGCATCTGGTGTATGGGAGTGCTGTGTAGTAGGAAGTTAAGGAAAGGACACTACAACCCAAGGCTGTTCTCTGCCTCCAAGGCCCCTGCAGGCCCTCGATACAAACAAACCCTGTCCTACCTGGGTACAGGATGCCATGGCCACTTGAGAATCCTTGTGGGCTGATGTAAGACAAACTACCACTGTTCCCAGCTGATCGGTGCTCTGAAATACATCTATGTCTCTTTCCAGAAAGGCTTATGTATTTCTTGAAATTTGCACTTTCTTTTGCTTTCATGTAAACATGGCATGTGGACCCAATTTGACCTCCTCCTGTTTTATTTATTTATTTATTTTTATTGAGTTAAAATTCACACAAAATTAACCATTTCAAAGTGAACAATTCAGTGGCATTTAGTACATTCAAAATGTTCTGCAAATACTATCTTTATCTGTTTTCAAAATATTTTTATTACCCCCAAAAGGAAACCCCTTACTGTAAGCAGTTTCTCTCCAGTCCTCCACCCAATCACAGAGTGATTGGGGCTGGCGCCGGTAGCAGGTGTGAGCGCTGGGTAGGACCACGGCGCACAGGAGCAAAGAATTTTCAGTAATCACCAGAGACTCTCCCCGATGACAGCGACCAACTGGCACCCTGCCTTGGTCTGGCGTCCCCGCTCACCTGCTCCACCATCCCCTGTGGCCGATGCCCGCCATTTCTGCATGTGCCCCCTGGTGGTCAGTGCACGCCATAGTGACTAGTTGTTCCGTTGTTCTGCCATTCTGTCTAATGGCATATTAGGGTTTCATATATATAGATTTTTCTGACTCCAGTATAGACTTGAAATCTAGTTTCTTGCTCATAAGATTTAACTTTTATGAAAAACCGAGAAATCTGCCTTTTCAGAGTCAAATACTCATGATAATTTAAAAATTTCATTAGGTTATTTAGTCATACAAGTGCTGTTTCTTGGGTGCATTTTGATATTTTGGAGAATGGAATGAGGAAGAACCATAGCTTACCACCCTATGAAATAATGCTGATGAGGATGGTGACATTGGAGGAGACTGAAGCAGACTGGATATGGGAAGCAGAAGTAAGGGAGAGAAAGTTCCTGTGCAACTGGGGCTGCAGGATGCCTCCCAGTCACTGAGGGGAGGCACGAGGAAGTCCAGATATACAGGGGAAGATGGTGTGTTCAATGGTGTGGCTGAGTTTGAGGTTAATTTAAAATGTCTAAATAGTCATGGCATAAAAAGGAGACAAATCACCCCTAAAAAGCAGTCCTCTGTGCCTCTAAATAATTAATGTACCAAGGTAGAACCCCCCCCCCCTTACTTTGAGAGGCATTTACTGCCTAATTGGGCATTTCTGAAGAGGTTGGATGTAGCTGACTTTCCCCTCCCCGATCAGGAACCATAATCCCATCTTCCTAGGCCTCTTCTGTCAGCCCCTAGTTTTCTGCATGGGTTGCCTTTGGAGGCATATCAAGCCCTCCCACAAATTGCATCTTCAGTGACCTGCTGTGTTTTAAAGTCTGAGATGCCTCAGCAGATTATATTTTCCCTAACTCTCACTAAATGCACAATTACATGTACCCAACTTCCATGATGCATTAAACTGAAAAATTCTAATATATTTTACCAAAATAATGTTTTGCTGCATTAAAAACAATAATGCAGGGCAAAAGATGAATCAAAATAAAGAGCTCAAGGATGGAGAAGTGGTAGTAGCTAGACTAGTTGTGAGCACGGAATCCATTCAAATATAGATTTAAGAGGAAACAAACAGGAGAACTATGGTTTATGCAAGTATTTCAAATTCTGAACCACTAACTACATATAAAAATAATATAGAGCAACAAAATTGAGGAGGGATGGGGAGGCAGGAGGAAGTGAAAGAGGTCCTCACCTTTTCTTTCTTTTTTTTCTTAAAATATTTTTGATTTCAGAGAAGGGAGAGGGAGATAGATAGAAACATCAATGATGAGAGAATCATTGATTGGCTGCCTCCTGCAAGTTCCCACCGGGGATCGAGCCTGCAACCCAGGTGTGTGCCCTAATCTGGCATCGAATCATGACCTCCTGGTTCATAGGTTGATGCTCAACCGCTGAACCACTCTGGTCAGGCTCCTCATCTTTTTTAGAGGGAAACCAATTCAAACTGTTTAAAAATAAAACACGTATTTTAAACTGTCAGCAATAATGATGACTCTAGGCTGCTGATGACTTAACAATTTCTTCCTTAATCTTAGATGACAAAGAAACATTTGTTGAAAATTCTGTCATTTTCTCAGTTTTACTTTTTTTCTTTTTCCTTTATTAAATGCATATAAAATGAGATTAAATATTTTAAGGTGGTACATACTGGATGATTTTATTCTAATGAAATCATTAAGTCTTTGTAGCTATTTCTCTCTCTATCATATTTTTATTCATTTCTTATCCCCCCTCCCAGTTTTATTGAGATGATATTGACATACTAGTGGCCTGGTGCACAGATTCATGCACATTGAAAGGAAATTAATTAGAAGAAAGATTCGTATGGTAATTATGTTACTGCAAAAAACTACATGTGAAAATAGTATATATAATACTAGTATAGTATTATAAAATTAAAACATGCGTGCGATTGGCGCCAGCAAAAGCTTATATGTATGGTGCATGCACGAGTCAACATTTATTTTTAAATTGCCAGTGTGCACCATATGTACCAGCTAGACGTATGGTCAGTCACTCAGCCTTTTATATATATATCGATATATAGATAACACTTTTTATCTGTATGTTTTCCAAAGAGATTTTATAATAATAATATTTGTAGACTCTTAACATTGCTTACTTCTAGTTGGTAAAATTTTGGGTGAGTTATTTTTTTACTTGAAAATTTTCTGTATTGCTAAGCTTTTTATGCTCTTATTACAAATCTAAATATTGTTTAAGAAGATAAAGTTAGATGACACTCTTCTATGAATTCAGATTTTAAAGGTTAGCTATTTTTAAGATTACATTTAAAATTCCTGAGTGCATTTGGGATTTTATATAACACTAGAGGCCCAATGCATGAAAATTCATGCAAGAGTAGGCCTTCCTTACCCCAGCTGCCAGCACTGGCTTCCCTCCAGCACCCGGGACCCGGGCTTCCCTCCTCTGACCGCCTGCAGGCACCCGGGACCCGGGCTGGCTTCCCTCCGGCCCTGGCTTTGTCAGGAAGGACGTCTGGAATGACATCCAGAAGACGTCCAGTCTAATTAGCATATTACCCTTTTATTATTATAGATCATGTTATGAAGACCATTTTACTACTTCCAAGTATTCATTTGAAAGGAAGATTTTTCAAGATTGCTATATGTTTGCAAACACTGCTGAACTCACAAAACATTTAATCTTGCAGGTTACATTTGCTTAATTAGAAGTGTGGGCCTTCTTCTTAAGTTTCATAGTCTCTCTTTAATAACTATTGGATTTATATTTCCAATACAGAATCCCAGCCCAAAGGGAGGACCATCACACCACTGGTTTTATTGGTCTTGGAGAACAGTAAGGCCATTGAGTGTACTGAGAGAAACAGAAAAATCAGAGCATGTTATAATGTGATACCTGGATCTGGTGTAAAAGAAGAAAAACAAATGGGAAATTAAATATAAACTGTGCTGAGATAATAAGAGCTCTGGTTGAATTCCTAATAACTAGGACATTTGTTTGGGCCTGACATATGAGACTTAACATGATACTTTATGACTACGTTTACATTTGAATGGAAGGAATCATTTTAAGAAGGAAACTGAAATTTTAATTAATGCAGTTTCAACTTCTGTGGCAGAAGTTTAATCTCTCTTTGGTCCTTGTATTATTTCTCTTCTTTCCTTCTCTCTAGCTGTCTCCCTCATCTCCCCTCCTTCCACCCCACCCTCTCTCTTCCTCTCTCTTTTTCTTTCTTTAAATGCAGTTTATGGCATTATTTACTTAGCAGATCCTGACAGATGCGAGCGATGCCCTAACACCATGCGTCTGAGTCAAGCTTCAGTGTGCTCTAACCCCAGTGTTTACGCTGCCCATTAAAGGCATCACTTTTTGAAAATATATAGGGAGTTAAATGATCTCTGACAGCTGTGAACGGCAGGAAAAAAAGGACTCTATTGTTCAAAGAGCTGCCTTTAATATTGAGAAGCCCTCGCTAAACATTGGAGTCTGAAGTATGGCAAATGTTAATTGGCCGTAAACTTAGCAAGAGCTGGCTTTCCTCCCTACCCTCTTACCTCCTCCTCCAGCTCTCTCCCTCATTGCCTATTCCAACGTTGTAGTTTCTAAATGACACTTCCCATTTGCTTTGTAAACTCACCTCTGATCTCTCTTTTGGAAATGTTATTTTCTCCTAACATCTTTTTCTTTTTAGAAACAAATAGTGTACTACTCAGACTAATGAGGCAAGAAAGCAAAAGTTTTGAACCTTCGAATGCACAGCCTATGGAAATCCTTGGTTTCACTGATAAGCTTCCCAGATACTTCTGCCTTTGTAAGTCGTCAAATATCCGTTTCCCTCTAGAGCAGTGGTTTCCAACTGGTGTGCCACAAGAATTTTTAAAACATGCACCACCTGGCTATCTAGTCAGGAGCACTGACCTCTGTTCCCTTAGATTATCAAATAAAAAAATGACAACAGCTAACACTAAAATAGCCATCTGGTGTGAATGAATCAAAAGCATACCTATTTTTTTTTGGTCAGATTGGAAAAAAATATAATACATTTTTTGGTGTGCTGCAGAATTTTAGTGATTAGTTTATGTGTGCCATTGGATGAAAAAGATCAAAAATCAATCATAGTGATTTTCAAAAGCAAACTGTATTTATTCCTGGGCTGTCTTCTGGATAGTCTGCCAGGGTAATAAGAACAGCATAGGATCATTAAGTCAGTCAGAATGGAAGAGAATCCCATAATTGGTGGAGGTGTTCTTTCTACCTCTAAGTTTCTTGCCAATCTCTTCCCTTACCTAAATCCTACCGGTCCTATGAGGCCCAGTTCAGGTCCCACCCTGTCACACTTTTTCTGACTTCTCCAGTTGACACCAAGAGCTTTGTTTTATGACCAGCAATTGTGGTGCCTAGAATAATGAAACACTCACCTGTTTTGTTAGTCTATGCATATTTCTGCCAGAATTTAGATTTCATTTAACTTTACTATTTAAAAAAATAGATTCGTTGAAAGTGTTACTAAATATGGCTGAATATTCGCATGCTGCACAATTAGTACAACTCCGAAGAGTGTGCCTTGATTTTTGGTTGTATCATTTATAGTCATTGTCTTTGGAGTTTGTAACATACAATTAAATCCTGAGTGATGTAAGTTTGTTGATTAATATTTTGATTGGCCTCCTGGGCTGGGCACTGCTACATACACATTTTTGTGCATTAGTTTGGTTTCCTTACCAAGGTGGAAAACTTCTTAAGGATTGAGATCAGGGCAAACAGTTTTATCATCCCTTCTCCCCTTCAGACCCAGTTCAGAGCCAAGCACTTTGTAGGTGTTTGATCCATAGTCTCAGCGATCAGAGTGGATGTTTTCAAGCTGGAAGGGAGCTTAGAAATCATCAATGTCTCTTCCACTTTGTATTTAATTAGTATATTTACTGTTGTCTTAAATTCTTTCATGGTTTGATGCAAAAAACAATTTTATTTAGTTTTAATTACCTGAAAAAAAATTCTGCCCAATGTCCAAGTCTCAATTTACGAACTTCCTTTTGGTGGAGCTTTCCTGACTCTTCTTGGAGACTCATTTGCTCTTCTTTCCAGGCCGCCATTACACTATCACGATGGCCTGCCTACCCCTCATTATGGGTTATATAACTTGATATGTTAATTCTTGGTCTCCTCACTAGACTTAGTCAGCTCCTCAAGGGAAGAGACCATGCCACTGAATTTTGTAAGCTGAACCCGATGCTTTAAATAAAATAGTTGGTCAAGCAATCATCAAAGAACCCTCTCCCTGTGTTAGGCATAATGGGGAGAAGAGGGTACTGGTGATGGAGATCTTGGGGATTCATCATTCTCTCTCTCTCACACACACACATGTACACATTCTGCCTACCTCTACAAAGAATTGCAAAGTAGCTAAGAAAAGATGACAGAATTAAAAATAAAAACTAACTTCCCTACTTTTTTTCATATGACACAAACAATATAAACAGATTGAAACACATTTTAATAATACAGAGGCACATAGTTAAAAGGAAAAGTTTTTTCTTGCTCACTACATTTCCAATCCCAGAAATAAGTACTGTTCACAACTTTGGGGTGTACCATTCTAGAAAGTTTTGGAGTGCTCATGCAACTCGCCACAAACAAATATGTATTAAAAAATTAAACCAACTATTATATTGTTCAGCTATCTGCTTTTTTCAACTGTATGACATAGACATATTAACACATCTAGGATGAACTCATTAAATTTAATAGAACCATAATTTGGAATGTTGTAAGATTGATTTACCATTGACTACTGATTAATATTTAGTTTATCTGCTAGAATTCTATTAGCAAATATAATTTAATAATATTTAGTTCTTTGCTAAAATTTGCTAAAGCATATCAGAGAATATATATTTTTAATGATGATTTTTATTTTTATTTTAATATGTTTTATTGATTTTTTACAGAGAGGAAGGGAAAGGGATAGAGAGTTAGAAACATAAATGAGAGAGAAACATTGATCAGCTGCCTCCTGCATACTCCCTACTGGGGATGTGCCCACAACCAAGGTACATTCCTTTGACCGGAATTGAACCTTGGACCCTTGAGTCCACAGGCTGATGCTCTATCCACTGAGCCAAACTGGTCAGGGCCAGAGAATATATTTTTATATACATCTTTATGTGTATCCATGATAATAATATTTCTGTAGTATATGTTCCTAAAAGTGCACATTTAAAATTTTAATGAACACTGAAGGAAGGTCATACTGATCTACACTTCCACCAAGACTGTACAAGGGTGTCTATTTCTTTACACCAGCACTATGACTGAGTAAACTTCATCTTTACAATTTTTGCTACTTTGATAGACTTTTCTGTTGGTTGAAATATTGTTTTGTATCTGAGCCAAGTCTCATCAAGGCTTCTTTAAAAATAATGAGTTGCATCATTTTCTTAACAAGGGAAAAGAAAAGGCTAATCAGTAAAAGTGATACGGAGGGGAAAATTGGCATGCACGCGTTAAGTGATTTAAGCCCCTTAGCAAGTGAGGGCTTCCTGCATCAGGCACAGACCTGGCTGATATATTTAATTGGGAATTGGGTGGGAGTTGGGCTACAATCCAAGCAGAGCAAGCCCTCAGGGAGAGGGGGCAGGCTGAATACCTGAGCTGAATACAAAGGTCTCTGGGCAAAGCTGTCCTTACTCTTGACAAAAACCTATTAAGGAGAATGACAAAACCCACATCACTGTTTCCCAACTCATTAATTCCTGTCACTAGAGAATGTAGAGTCCCCCTCTCCCCCCCCTGTATCTCTAGTCCCAGGCAACAGTGTGCTTGTAGCTTTAGCTTGTGGGGGCCACTGAGTGAGCCTTGCAGCTATGGGAGGCTGTGGAGTGGAGAGCTGGGTGAGGCATCCTTGTAGTAAAAAGGTGGGACAGTCATAGACTCTGTGGTAGAAGGAACCTCTCAGTCTGTGTCAATCAATCCTCATGTTTTGCAGGATGGAAGTGATGCTCAGAAACCCTGACTTTACTGGGAAAATTATATATTTTTAGTGACAAAGCCTGACTTGAACCCCAGGCCTCCTCCTCCAAGATCAAATGCTTTCCCTTGTCAGGCTCTACAGCTTGATGGAGAACATACGAGTCTGCTCCAGCTGCCATAGCAAAATACTACAGAGAGTGACTTAAACAACAGGCATGTATTTCTCCTCGTTCTGGAGGTTGGAAGTCCAAGATCAAGATGTCAGCAGGGTTGGTTGCTCCTGAAGCCTCTCTCCTTGGCTTGCAGATGGCTGCCTTTTTGCTGTGCCCTCACATGGCTTTTTCCTCTGTGTGCATGCATCCCTGGTGTCTGTGTGTTCAAATTCCTCTTCCTATAAGGACACCAGTCATATTGGATTAAGACCAATGCCAAGGGCCTCATTTTAACACAGTTACCTCTTTAAAAAGCCTTGTCTCCAGATACAGTCACATTCTGAGAAACTGGGGGTTAGGACTTCCACATACAGATTTGGCGGGGGACACACAACTCATTCCATAACAGAATGTGACAATGGCCATCAAGAGCATGGGAGGGAGATTCTGGTCTGTAATTTGTGCAGTCACTGACTCAGTGTATAAATGATCATTCTGTATCTCCAGCCACAGTTCATTGTCTTTTGTCTGGGAGATGATCTCCCCGTCCCCGCCTCAGTAGTAGGTTATTGGAAGGCTACCCAAATCCCACAAGGGGGATGATGTTGTTGACTCTCCATGTTGGCTACTGCTCTCCAGACATACCTGTGGGGAGGAGGAGAGAAGGATGTCGCATGAGAATCTATAAGACATAGTGAGCTTTAAAATTATCTGGGATGTTCCAGAGAGAAACCCTAACTTCCAATCCTAATTTCTTTGCGTTTTGTACACCCTGTACTTCTTTCCCTCAGGAATGTACTTCATACTAATTTGCTTGGAGCCATGGACCATTTTTTATAATGTTCTTTCCTATCATAAGCACTATAATCTCCCTCTATGTTTATGATATAATACATATACCTCCTAAGAAAAACAGCAGTTACAAAGGCCAGTGAGGGTCTGACCACAAGGGCAATCGAGGATCACAGCTGGAGTGGAACAGTGCTTGTAGAAGAAAGGTTGAAGCAGCAGTCACTTTTGAGAAACAACATGACTTGGATGTGCCAGAGGCCCCCAGTGGCGCAGACGCCTCCAAATTTCTGTTGAGAACACTGATCTTTTCATTTTGCGAGGCTTACGAGTACAGTTTTCTACTGACCCACATGGCACTAATGTCACATGAGAATCCAGCTGCTTTGTCTTGAATGGATCCAAGCCTCAATCCTGGGCAACCGTGGTGACCGCAGCAGGGACGTCCTGGCATAGTGCTCCTCGCACCAGTGCTCTCGTCCTCTGACCGCCGGTACCCTCCTCCTGCCAAACATGCAGAAGAAAAGGAATCAGCATCTGGCTGTCTTAATGGGCTCAGGGTAAAATGTTGTATCCTTGGAGGTTATCTAGATCCTCTTGAAGACAAAAATGATTGGCCTGAGTAAGGTAATCATTGCCTCAGTTTCCGTATAGTTTCAAAACATATGTATGTTAGTGTGCATGTGTTTGATTTTTTTTTTTAATTTAAAGATACAGTCCCAGCTCCTTGACTTCACACTTGTGGGTGGTTTGAGCCGATGTCAGGAGGGGGTGTTAGACACAGCTGGAGAACCACAGGACGGCAGCTGCGTGGATCTCATCTGCTCTGGTTGCCTCCTGCAGCTTTTAACTTATGGACTGAGGGCCCTGCCAACCTCTCTCAGCTGCAGGGCAGGTTATGGTTCACCATCACTGGGTTCCGGTCACTTTGTTCCTACTCTCGTAACGCGATGACTAGGAGGAGATAATAATGACTTACACTCGAAGTGTGGATGCAGGCATGTGTGTGGGTGGACACATTGCACAAAGGGTATGGAGGAGGTGCCCTAGTAGGCTGTCACTCACTACCCTTGTGATCAGAGGTGGTTGGCACAGGGAACCAATTCTGCTGGCCTGTGTCTGGGTCCTGCTCTGTGGCTCCCTGGGTCGCTATGACCTCATTGAGCCTCTGACGTTAGTTTCCGCATCTGTGAAATGGGAGGAATTTCTATCATGCTTATCTCCTGAGGTTGTGAAGATTAAGTGAGAATTCATTTTCAGTTCAGGAACTGTGTAATATGTCTGTATATATATGCACATCTACATATGTATGTCTACTTATATGTGTAAGTAGTTAAGGTATATGCATATGTATGAATTATTCTGGTCATCTCCCAGTTGTTATTTTATGTGAAATGTGACGTTAATAAGGGATTAAGATAGGGGAGAAAAATTTGAGCTTATGATTCAAATTCCCAAATGATCCACATTAGGGGGAGGAAGGCGCAGTGAGGATATGACTTCACTGTGGTCAGAGGCCTCATGGAGCGAAGCATGTGTGGCCCACGGATTGTTGTAGTTTGTTTTACAAAATCACATTCCTTGACATCGAGCTTTTAAAAGATGAAATGTTTTCCTGATGAAAAGTTTTTCTTAATAGTCGGTTAGAAGTAACAAAAGAAGCATCTAAGCGTGTGCCCTCCAATGAGCTTCACGAGGTCTGTCCTCCTCCTCACCTTTCAGAAAGATAGCAGTTACTATTCCAGAGCGATCCAAACAAGTGTTCACCCCTTTTCCTAAATTAAATCTACCCCTCTCTCCCTCCCCACCATTTTTTCCTAGTTAGGATTTAACTGTTAGTGACTGGGATGTGCAGCCTGCGTTTGTCTGCTGATGCTTGGATGGAATGTGAGCAGTCGGGGGTCAGGGACCATAAGGGGGCGCCTATGCAGGGGTGGAGGGTCTAGATTACCTTAAGATGGTCTCCATCCGGGCTTCGCTGTGGTTCAAGGAAGGAGGACATAGCTCTTTGTGCACGAGGTCAGTGCCCACAGCAAGACTGTGGAAGACAGGCCAGTTCTGGATTCTCTTTGGGTTGGTCTCTGGAGCAGATGCAGAGCTGATTGCTAGACTTCCTGTGGGGGTGGGGCATGGGTAGTCCAACCTGGAGAGAGCCAGGCAAGCTTTAGTGTTCTTCAAAAAAGGGAAAAGCTCACAGGAGTTTCTGGGAACTCTTTTCTACTTCATTGTTATTTAGTTTAATTTTTTTTTTTTTTAAATTCAATCCACCCCAGTGGGCATTTCTTTCTTTTCTTTTCCCCACTCGAAACATGACTTCATATTACATTTTATTTAATGATTTCCTCCTATGTGTCTGCCCCCCCCCCCCCCCCACACACACACAAAAGAACTGGAATGGTTTACTGAGACACTAAAAGAGAATAAACTAAATAAATAGAGAAGCCATGGTGAATGGGGAGTAGAGTGAAGGTCAAGTGAAGACTCGATATGCAGACTTGCAGAGCCCATACATTTGGTTTGGAGTTATCTTTGGTTCTCCAGGGAGACACCTTGGCTTCCCCTTGGCTTCCCACATCTGGTGTCCTGTGCAGGGCCCAAAGGTGTTTACGAGCTGCTTGGCCCATAAAGGTCTCTGCTCCATCCTCCATGCCCTCTCTCTCTTCCATGACTACTGGTCAGATGCTATGGATCTGGTAGAAGACAATGAAACACAAGGAAATGGCAGGGCCACAAAAAAGAAAGGGCCTGGATCCCTGAATTACTGTGTGGAAGAGAGCTGCCCAATGACCAGGAATGCCAGTTGTGGGGTTGAGGGGAGCTCGAGAGGGTCAATGGGGAAGAAAGGGGACATATGTAATACTTTCAACAATAAAGAATTATTTAAAAATAAATAAATAAAAGGGGAAAAAAAGGAATGCCAGTTGGAACTTTATGCAAATTAGAAATAAACTTCTGTTGTGTTTGGAATTGTTTGGTGAGTAGTTAGCCTAGCAGATGAATACATTTTTCTTTGAGCAGCCTTGAGGATCATCATGAGCTTGAGAGACAATCAGAATCATGTTTGCTGTAAGCCTCCACCTGGTAATCTGGGATTCTAGGGCCCTTTGAGCCTATGTTTCCCTGATGCCCCAGCTGGTGCCATGGCCTCCTTGGGACAGATTTCTGGTCTGCACTGAAGTTTCCCTTGATTCCTGCTTATTTTTTTGCCCATCTAGAAGTGGAGAATGATTTTTTCCTGAAGTGACCAGAGCTTTTGCTTTCACGTTGTATATATAGATTGCCAAGGTATTATGACTTTTTGCGGGTCGTGTTTTCTTTCCCAGCACATTTCCCAGGACATTACTTCGAAATCATTCTGTGGAACACTGGATTATCACTGATGTCAACAGACATGTGGGGATACAGAAGGGTTTTGTGGTCAATGATGTGTGAGGAAAAAATGGATTAGATGAAATTGACTATTCTTAAGTGCAGGACTTCTCAGAGCTTTTAAACCTTCTAGTGTAGCGGTTCTCAACCTGTGGGTCGCGACCCCTTTGGGGGTCGAACAACCCTTTCACAGGGGTCGCCTAAGACCATCGGAAAACACATATATAATTACATATTGTTTACAGTAGCAAAATTACAGTTATGAAGTAGCAACGAAAGTAATTTTATGGTTGGGGGTCACCACAACATGAGGAACTGTATTAAAGGGTCGTGGCATTAGGAAGGTTGAGAACCACTGTTCTAGTGAAAGAGTTGGAAACTGTGGCCCATAGGCCAAATCTGACCTGCCACCATTTTGTCAATAAAGTTTTATTGGAACAGAGCCATGCCCATTCCTTTGCAAGTTCTCCGTGGTTGCTTTGCCCCAAATGGTGGAGGTGAGAAGCTACGACAGAGACCAGATGGCCCACAAAGCAGAAAACATTTGCAATCTGGCCCTTTGAGAAAAAGTTTGCCAACCCTTGTTCATGTGTCTCCAACAGGAGGAATACACACTTATACACACAAATCCCTTTCTTCCTTGGATCACCTATTAACCTCTTGGGGATTTTCAAGTATTCTTAGAAAATGTACATCCTAGAGTTTGAAGGCTCCATAATACCCTTTATCTCTACCTCCAGTTCCAAACTCAGCCTTGTCTTTGGTTGCCCAGGAGCCAGCACCCCAACTTCTTTCACAGCAAGTTTCTTTGCCATCTCTGCAGTCCCAGGGGATATACGTTTTGCCTAATTCTTCTCTAAATCTTGGGGTTTTGAATGACCATAAGCTAGGAA
Source organism: Myotis myotis (assembly GCF_014108235.1). NCBI lineage: Eukaryota > Metazoa > Chordata > Mammalia > Chiroptera > Vespertilionidae > Myotis > Myotis myotis. The sequence continues at coordinate 30,303,724 of NW_023416316.1, read as the reverse complement.
TGCTGTCTCCCACTTCTCTGAATGGTAACCTTCTGGAGGTGGCAGGCTTGCCAGTGTCCCCACTTCACAATGACAGAAGGGCACTGGGACCTGATGGGACACAAGCTGCCTGCAGCCAGTGTGTATGGTCGCATGGGAGGCAGCCTCCAGCATCCAGGAAGGCTCATTCCTACTCCCGGGCAACTCTAGGTGTGCAAATAGCTCAGGGAAGGCTCATTTTAAAGCCTGATTTGTAAATAATCTAAGACCGAAGACAGAGCAAGTTAAATATTTATTTGAAGATTATGTCTCTAAAGAGGGATTGTTGAAAATTAGTGTGTGCTTTGCCATCCTCACTTCCCCTCCCCTGCCTGAGGGCACATTGTTTTTATGGCTGTGTGACAGCCAGACAAGCCTCTGTAGATTTAGTGGTTGTTTGTAGTGGCATTTATGTGTTTGAATGAGCTGGGCAAACAGGAGGGCGGGGGTGGCGTGAGTTAATGAACTCTGCGAATCCCTTCGCTAACACTTCCACGCTCAGGAAATGCCGGTAAAAGAACCATTCACAGGGTTTTACAAAAGAAGTCCTTCCCCTAACGTGGCAGAGGTGGAAAGCACAGCAAATTGGTGCTCCTGTGTTGTAGTCAGGGTCTCAGAGGGACAGTGTGGCTTCTGGGCTGAAAATAACTGCGCTGGGCACTGCATTGCCAAGGTGCACAGCGGAGGGCAGGTCTGCAGGCACCTTTTCTCTCCCTGACCTGCCATTGGCCCTGTGGGGCAGGGAGGTCAAGAACATGCAGGCATTTGCTCTCTACCTCTTCCTAGGTTTCCTCAGTTCTGGGATGCTACTGGCGGTTCCTTTAGGTCCTGACTGTGGTACTCTCCTCTCCATCTTTTCGCCAAGGTACCATCACACCTGTTTTTTTCTGTCACCCCAAGACACCCATTCTTGCTCAGTAGCCCGCTTGCTCCTCACACTTGGAAGCAGAATGGGAGGAGCCCCTTTTGCTGTGTACAGGGTCCCTGGATCGCCTCGTTCTCCGCTGTGACTCTATTTCCCACTAAATGGCCTCTTGCTCTGTGTCCAGCTCCCCAAAAGCTCCTGTGAGATGCTTAAGCTTTTGGGCTTTGGTGACTCCTCCTCCACTCACTGTCCCTTCAGCCTCAGGGGAGGTCTCAGCGTCCTGCTGTTCTCATTTCTAGGTTTCCTTAGCACCTCCTGATTGGTTTCTCAGCACTTCCATCATCTCTTTGTTAACTCCCTGTATTTAATTCCCCATGTAGGAAACCTGGGCATGTTTCTGATTCCTGTAATTGACCCCGAATAATCCAGTTCTCCAGATAGGTTTCTGGCTTAATTTCTGCTGTGAGATTCAAGCCATATATGTAACAGCAGCACCTGACAAGTGGCTGGCTGAAATGCTGTCATCTCCTACGTTAGGAGGTCCCAGTATCACTATCAGCCTTCCCAAGTCCCTTCGTCTCTCAGTGGTTATGGTCTCCCAGCTCTTCTGATGATTCAGCCTCAGATTCCAACATTCTCCACTACTCTTTCCTCTCCTTGCCCCCTCATTCAACATGTGGCAAGTCCTCTCGCTGACAGTCCCCATGTGTCCACAGCCACACCCTCCTGTGCGTCCCCACTGCCCTGCTTTAGGCCATTGTCCGTTCTCTTGCTGTAAAAGCCCCTGCTGGTCTGGCCTTTGGTCTCTCCCCACTTCCCGTCCACACATGTGCTCCTGGAGCGACACTAGTCCAACAATTCCATCCTATCCACTGCCGACAAAATAAAAGCTCCAACCTGTCACGGCAAATGATCTCCCCTGTCACTAGCTCATCCACACAGCCTCGCTCCCAGCAGGCGGCACCGCTCACCGTTTCCCAGGCACATCCCGCCTTTCCTGCATTCAGCCAGGTCCCTCCTCCCAGAATGCCCTTTCTTCTTCTTTCTACCTATCTTCAAGGCTTGGTTTAATGCCAGCTCCAATGGAAAGCCTCTCCTAATCCTCCTATCTGGAACTAATCTCTCCTTCCTCACTGCTCCTGCATTTCTTTGTTCAACTCCTTTGCCTCTTATCACATGTGGGCTTCTAGCTACATTGCTTAAGTCACCCCAGACGGCAAGGTTTTAGGAAGAGCTGCTTGTTGGTATTTACAGCCCCTATCAAATCGTTGATACTCGGTGGAGACTGAGTGGGAGCCATGTTATTGCCACTCAATACATTTGACTGCATATTACAGAAATGCTTTCAATATATTCAATCTATTTTCTCAAAGAGATTGCTATTTTTCTTGGAAATAGTACTTGCTTTTCTTTTTTAACCCAGTTTCCTAAAGATAATCAGCAAGAATTAATCATTTATGAGACTAATTTTCCATTATTTGTCGAGTGTCTATCACAGGCATGTGTTAAGTGATTTACATACTTAATTTAATCCTCTCCAGGAGAGGGATTCCCTTCACTCTACAGGTGAGAAAAACTAGGGCTCATAGAGAGTAAGGAGTTTCAGCATCACATAGCAGGTAGGTACCTAGGCAGGATCTGAACCCAGGCCTCAGTGATTCAGAAACCTACACTGTGAAAGGGAGAGGCTTCTTACCTCCAGCTTGGGAGAGGCTGATGCTCCTGATGAGAAAAGATACAGTTTGCGTCCATGGAGCAGATGATAACTCCCACCTCTTGGTTGCTCAGAGCCTAGGGACTGCCCCTCTGTCCTGGATTTCCCTGGACACTGGTGAGGCGTGCACCTTGCTTCCTTTCTACTCTGGCTGCGTCTATAGTCACACCGATTGCCTCTGACTTCCAGCCTAGTTCTCTGGCCTGCCCCGGACAGTTGACCCCACCCTCACCCCCAAATAGGCGCAATCATTCTAATTCTTAGTAGCTCAATGATGGAAGAATGTTGGTCCTTATAAGAGGCACGGGAGATGTCACCTTTGGCCTCCCCAGAGATGGATTCTGGCCCCAGGAACGGTGCTGTGCTCTGCACTGTCAGAACATGAGATGAGTGGTGGAATTTCTGGTCCAGCCTCCATGGAGGGTCTGAGCGGCTAGAGCTGTTGCCAAGTCTTTCCTGGGTCTCTCTTGCCTGCCAAGTTGGTTGACCTTTGGGGCTTGGTGAAAGGGGTAGCTTTTAGGTAAGCTATTTTCCAGGGCTTTTGGATTCTCTTGCTTTCTTTCCCCTTTGGTTTTTCTTTTCAGAGACTCTTAGCTTCTTCATTCATTGCCAAGAGTTGCAATGCATTGAGGCATATGTGCCTAGAGGCTCTGAGCTCATTAATAGGAATCTTGTGAATATAAAAGTTCAAACACAGTAACAACAGTGAGCTGACTCCCCCTTTTCACTTCATTTTAGATGATCCTCACTGTCTTTTCTTCTGTCTCAAATGTCTGTTGCCTTTTCCCCCTTCCCCCCTCTCCGACCTTAGTTTCTGGCTTTCCGTGTTTCACCCTCCCTTTACTCCTCTCATCTTCTCTGTTGTCTTTTATCTTCTCTCTTTACAGGCAAAAAGGACACACCTTCTCAGCATCTGCCTGTCAGACTTCTTGGCCCTCTGGCTGGAAAAGTTGTGGAGTTCTCAGGAGTCCCTGTGAGGCTGGCTCCAAAGATCCCTCACCTCTCCACACAGACACAGGGAGCAGCGAGCAGGCCTCCGGGCACAGACCAGGTTGGACTGGATTCAGGAGTCTAATTACCACCAGAAAATTAAAGAAAGGTAATAATTGCTTTTAAACACTTAACAAAAGGCAATCTCACCTCGCAGGTTTGTAAATTTGTAGTGAGAGCTGATTACAAGGGAGCGCCTGTGCTGCCCTCTTTGTGTTTGATTTGCAAACCAGAATGCACACGCCCCCATATGCATAATTGGACCCTCACGGTCTCCGCATCAATGTGGCCGATGCACTAGAAGTTTATTTATCCAGGGCTCATTCAAAGAAAAGCTGAATGGAACAAGAAAACTCCCACTTTGCGATGGGATTAGATACCATGGAGTATTCCTCCCGTACCACCCCCCCTGCGTACTCTTTTAAGGATTTTTTTTTTTTTAAGTTTCTAAATCTGCTTGGGAAGAAAAAGTAAATTGCCAGAAGTGAGATTAGTGGGGAATATTGTTCTAAGGACAATGGTGTCTTTATGGCTTGACTGGTATGAGCTCCCGGCTTCAAAAAAAATACAAGGGCTGGAGGTGTGGGGGTTCTTAATTGCCCACATCTGATCAACTGGCAGCAGAAAAAGAAGAAGAAAGAAATCTCATTCAGCTCTGATTTGGCCTGGATCAAGTCTCCTTGCTAATCAGAGTTTAATGAGGATGCCACTGGCCCTGTTGTATTTGCCAACGCTCCCACTAAGGTCCCTGGCCTTCTGTTTGTGCAGGGAGCACTTTCGTCCCACCGCCCCACGAAGCAGGATGAGGGCTGAGAGGGAAGCATCCCAGCCCTGGAGAAGTTAATTAAGTTTAGGCCCTTGGCATTCCAAGTCACCGGAACCCATAGTGGGAAGCCTCACCCACCGCACAAAAGAGACCCACATGAGCTCTGAATGACTGTCCCTGGTGGGGGTGGCTGGGCTTCTGCGTGCCCCACTGCCAGCTCTTAACCCCGGGAACCGTGTCCCCTCCACTGCACAAAGTGAATAGGCCTGCAGGACCGAGGGCTGCCTTCGTGCGGGGGATTGGGCAGCACATGGGCCATCCTCCAATGTCACTAATAGACGGGTATCTGCCAGGTCCTGCAGGGAATGGACAGACCTGCAAAGGCTCAGATAAAGGGTTGATTTGTTTGCAAGTTGTATTCTCTTTGGCTTAAAAACAACAACAAATTATCATAAGCAAAAAGTTGACCTTTAGGTAAATGAGCTGCTGTCATTGGTGTTTTTAATGACAAGGAGAGACTGAAGTGTCTATGGTCGCCAAGGATATGCTGGAGGGTGGTGACCCTTTGGAGACTTGAAACACAATTCACAGTGTGTAGGGAGGCCCCCCGGGGAAATGAAACATCCCCTCTTTGCTGTGTGTTTGTGTTCATGGCAAGCAAAGGCATGTGGGTAGAAGAATGGATGCGGGATTTGGAGGCGAATGGACTTGGGTTTGAGTTCCAGGTTTGCCAGAATTCTCTTCTGACAAATAGAATATTTACTGTGGGGTGAGATTGAGAGAATATCCTTAAGGTAAGTGAGCCTGTGCTCCCTCTAGAACCCGGTTCTTAAAGTCTAGAGATCGTGAGACTCTCCTAAAGAACTGGTGAGCAGGCTTGCCCCTGGGGACCACCCCAGAGATTCCCGAGGGAGGCCTGAGGGTACAAGCATTGCTGTAATATGCAGTCAGATGTATTGAGTGGAGAACATGGCTTCCAGTCAGTCTCCACTGAATGTCAACACTTTGATGGGGACTGTAAATACCAACCAGCACCTCATCCAAAAACCTCACCATCTGGGGTGACTTAAGCAATGTAGAATTATCATATTGATCCAGTAATTCCACTTCTGGGTATATACCCAAAAGAATTGAAAACATGCTCTCACAGAGATATTTGTAAACCCATGTTCACAGTAGGATTATTCACAATAGCTAACAGGTGGAAACAGCCCAAGTGTCTTTCAATAGATGAGTAGATAAACAAGATGTGGTCTGTCCATCCAATGGAATAGTATTCAGCTGTAAAAAGGAAGGAGATTCTGACACATACTACAACATGGATGAACCTTGAGGACATTATGCGAAGTAAAATAAGCCAAATACTGTGGGGTTTTACTTATGGGAAGTACCCAGAGTTATTGAATTCAGAAAGTAAAATGATGGCTCCCAGGTGATGGGGGGAATGGGGAGTTATTTGGAGGGTATAGGATTCCAGTTTTGCAAGATGAAAAAGTTTTGGAGATTGCATGCACAACAGTGTGTATCTACTTAACACTGTTGAACTGTACCATTTAAATTTTGTTATATGCATTTTATCAAAATTAAAATTTTGTTTTAAAAATTAAGGAGAGAAAAAAAGTTCTCTGAATCAGAAGAAAGCTGACTGGCTTTGAACGTCTGGGCAGCTACATTTAATTTAATCTGACCTCTATTTGCATATAGCCCTTAGCATTTGAATGTCTAGTTGTTCCATCAAGGCTTTGGGTGGTGGGCACTCTAGTTCTTTCTCTCTCTAGTTACATTGGATTTCTCTAGTCAACTGTCCCAATAATGGAATCATATTTTCATATGTGAGGCACCGAGAGAATACTGAAAAGACAGGCAAAGGCATATCGTGGCCCTGAGGGGATCATAAACGAATGCAGACAGATGCTTGCTTACAGAATGTGATCCTGTTCCGATAAAATAAGACTCAATTTGAAATGTAGCCACTAACTCAAGTTTTAAAAAAGACAACTGTCTTGGCTTTATTTATAGCTTATGTCTTGGTTCCAGCACCTTTCCCATCCAAGTTACAACTAGTCCTCTCTCCCATCCAAAGCGTAAGTAGATAATAAGTGACATAGACGATTGCCTAGTTCCTTAGGAGATAAACAGAATAAAAGTGTGTTAAGCTAACTTCTATTCCATAACATAAGCAAATGTCCAGTGTAATTTTTTATTGTGGTAAAATATACATAACATAAAATTTACCATGCTAACCTTTTTAAAGTGTATAATTCAGTGGCATTAAGTTTATTCTCCTTGTTGGACAACCATCACCAGAATTTTTTCATCATCCCAAACTGAAACTCCATGTCCATGAAACAATAACTCCCCATTTCTCTCTCCCACCAGCCCTTGGTTTATAAAGTATGTACTCCCATTCTCTGTTTCTCGTTTTATAAGTGATCCTTTATAACAGACCTGAAGCTGTGTTTATTAGATTTCTGTTCCTATTTTGTAGATCAGCAACTAAGGGCCAGCAAGTTAATGCTAATCCTTTAAATGTGCACCATTCTTGCCCGGCTTTTCTTTCTTGACCAGACACATTATCTGATCACCAAGTGTCAGAGCACTGGGGTGTGTTTCATAGCTTCTGTCACTGGCTCAATCACTGCTTTAGACTTTCTGAGATTCTAGTCCCTGTAGCATCTGATAGATGCTAGAGTTGACTCTGTTATACCAACAAGGAGCCTGACACCCCTTCTAAGGGTGTTTAACTAGGAGGGAATGAGATCTCTGAAGAGGTCTTAGCCTGAGTTCCAGGCTCGATGTTCCCTCTTAGTAACTCAGTGGTTCTCAACCTTCCTAATACCGCGACCCTTTAATACAGTTCCTCATGTTGTGGTGACCCTCAACCATAAAATTATGTTCGTTGCTACTTCATAACTGTAATTTTGCTACTGTTATGAATCGTAATGTAAATATCTGACATACAGGATGTATTTTCATTCTTACACATTGAACATAATTAAAGCATAGTGATTAATAACAAAATGTAATTATATATGTGTTTATATATAATGTAATTATATATGTGTTTATATATGTAATTATATATGTGTTTTCCAATGGTCTTAGGCGACCCCTGTGAAAGGGTCGTTCGACCCCCAAAGGGGTCGCGACCCACAGGTTGAAAACCGCTGTAGCATCTGTTTGACTTAGAGCAGACGATCATCTCTCTAAATCTCTGCTTCCTCCTTGTGAAGGAGCCTCAGTTTCCTCTTTGTGCAATGAGGAGGACAGCATATTTGACACCTCCACTTAGATATCTGATAGGCATCTCAAACTCAATAGAATGTAATGGAACGCTTGACTTTCCCTCCCCACTTGCTTTCTTTTGCACTCAGCTTGAGTAATGTGTCATCTGACTGTTCATGACAGAAACCTAGAGGGAGTCCTCCATGCCTTCCTTTCTCTGCCATCAGAGAGTCCTGCTGACTGTACCCCTGACTTACATTTTGTTATATCCATGCCACTTCTCTCCAATTTCACAGCACCCGCCCTGATTCAGGCCCCAATGACTACGGAAATAGCCTCCAAACTGGTTTATTTGCCTCCATTCTTGGCCCTTCTCCAACCCAACATTAATAATAAGGATAAGAATAAGAATCCTTTTATAATGCTGCCTATGCCAGGCACTTTTCTAAATGCATTCATATTAACTCATTTAATCCAGACACTAGTTGTAGGCAAATCCACTACTTAAAATTAATCCATGGTTTCCCATTGTTTTAAGAATAAAATTCAAACTCCATATTTTGCTCTGTAAGATTCTAAGTCATCTGACTTCTTCCTCCAGCCTGCCCCCTCTTCCTCCTCACTCTTTTTAGGCCAACCACACTCCCTTTCTTTCCTTCCTTGGACATGTTCTCAATTCCAGGCTGTCCCTCTCCCTTCTATTCTACCTCCCAACTCTGCATGGCTAGGTTTTCCCCTAGTTTAGGTCTTAGCCCACGTAATATCTCCTTGGAGAGGCCTTCCCTGTCTACTTCATCCTGCTCATGGCACAGGGATTCTTTATCACATCCTCTGGTTTATTTTTGAGCAATGCTTATCACAGTTTGTACTGATCTTGTATCTTTATTAGTTTGTTTTTTATGTTTTGTCATCCCCACTGGGCTGTAAGCTCTAGGAGTGTAGATACTTTCTCAGTTTTGTTCCCTGCTCTGCCAGCACCCGGCAGAATGCCTGGAGCCCAAGGAGTCAGCACCTGTGGGTAGAATGACTGATTGAAAGGATAAGTAGCACAGCAGAGAGACCAGACTTCACAAGACTGTTGGAAGATTAAAGTGCACAAGATAACTTATCTGTTAATTTACATCATGAATCAGCCTCCAACTCTGGTATTGGAGAACAATAACTCTCTTCCTGTCTGTATATCATTTTTTAAAATAGATTTTAAGTCTGAGATTCCTTCACCTGGATAAACAGACCTTGGTCTTCTTCTTTTGGACCCCGCCCAGAAGATCTATGTAGTGCCAAAATTGGGTGGGATGGGGACATTCAGGTTCCGACCAAGAGCTGAGAGTCATGTTTAAATAGCCCCACTGAATGTCTTTAATGCTTCAGGGTCCCATATAGGTAAGGCACCCTTGGGGGAAGGACGGGGGTCTGCTCTGCCTTGATGGATATGTAGCCGTTCCTTTCCAGGTCCTGCCACCTTCCTTGTGGCATCGTCAGCAGAGGCCCACGGGTCTTCCTCTCTTTCCTCCCCTGAGCTCTGGGCGCCTGGACGAGGAACTCCGCTGCAGCTCCTGCTTTGGGCCAGGATCCTGTCTGTGCTCTTGAGTCTCCCAGGGTCTTCTCCTGGCTTCATTCCTGGCAGATGATGGCCAGACAGATTTTTAGATGGCCTCTACTTCCCCTTCCCCAACAAGCACACAAAGGAAAAACACAAGAGGAAAAACATATATTGTTATATCTTATAAAATACCCAGCCACATTCATAAATCAGCAATCTCAGTAAGCACTTCACAAATATTAGCTCGTTACTTTTTCACATTCTTTCCTCCTTCAGAGGACTCACAGATTATCTGTGGAGAAAACCCCACTGGGACAGTCAGGCTGACTGTGGTGAAGTAGCCTCTTCCCTGACCCACTGTCTTAGCCAGCACAGGATGCCATAGCATAAGTCCATAGGCTGTGTGGCTTAAGCAACCCCACTCACCTCCCGAAGTCCCCTTCTCCAAGTACCATCACATTGGGGAGTAGAGCTTCAACATGTAATATTTTGAGGGCACACAGGGACGCAAACAGTCAATAAGTCCAATTTATCTGTTCTCCCAAGGCCCACACCCTGGTGTGGCATGAAAAGTTCCTTCTCCCTTTCATAGGTGTCCATATGCAGGCATCCAGGTGACTTATCCTAACTCTACTTTTTTTTTGGTGCATTTCACCTCCTCTTTCTCTACTTCTCAAGCTCCTGGGTTATTATAATTATTATTATTTTAATTTAATTTTATTTATTTACTTATTTCAGAGAGAAGATGGGAGAGATATAAAAACATCAATGATGAGAGAGAATCATTGATTGGCTGCCTCCTGCTCACCGTTACTGGGGATGGAGCCCACAAACCCAGGCATGTGCCTGACTGGGAATCAAACCATGACCTCCTGGTTCATAGTTCAATGCTCAACCACTGAGCCACACCAGCCGGGCTCAAGCTCCTGAGTTTTAGATATTCATATCCACAAGCTAGGGGTGGTCTCGGTATATCCACACTATCAGGCCTCATTTCCTGTTCCTTGCTGAGCTCTGGCTTCCTGGTCCCTTGATTCAAGGCTGTGTGTGAAGCAGATCCTCCTCAATGACTGGAGAGGCCAAGGCCCAGCGCAATATCTGCAGAGAGAATTCAGAGGCCATCGGTAGCCTTCTTCACCACGGTCATGCCTTACTCTTTTTTTTTCTCTGTAATTTTTCATTTTTAACAAAAACAAAAGTAGTCAGAGTAATACAGTTAATTCCTATGTCAATCAGAGTTAATAATCATCAACCCATGGCCAATCTTGTTCAATCTACACACCCATCCATCCTCCCTTCTTAATTCTTTCAAGGCGAAGCCCACACATTATTTCCTCTGTTAAATATTTCACTATGCATTCTGAAAAGATAAGGACTTTTTTTTACTGTGCCATACCACAACACCATTATCATACCTGAAATAAATTTCTGAAAAAGTTAATCCTTAATACCGTCAATTATGCCATGCTGGAATTCTAACTGTCTCATACTTATTATACATACCTTAGTAGTTTTATGTTTGAATTGATTCCAGTAAGGTTAGCTGTCAATGTCTTCTTTGTAATGTATATCATGAATTTTATGCTGATTTTGTTGGTGTCAGTGTTTTGTGTCAAATCATTAAGAAATTGTTTCTAGTGTGTCCCATTGTTTCGATTATGAATCAAATTATCAAATAGTCTATTCATTGTTTTTTTCACAATTTATCTTTTCTTCTAAATATTCTACTGCTTTAAAAAAATTTTTTGTGTATAACCCAAATGGTTCTTAAGCCTCACTATGTGCTTTTAACCTTGAAGTGAACCACATAAACCTATTCTACTAACCTCAAACTAAATGTATCCCCAACTTGAAATCCCCTTATCAGGGCAACGTAAACTACCCACAGACATCCTGCTGCCATTCCACATGAGGGGACCGGAGAGGGAGGGAAACAGGTGGGAAACAGGTGGAAAAGGACAGCGGACACAACCAGCTTAGTGAAAACATCCTACACACACTTAACAGTGATGTGTGTGAGCTGATCAAGGCTGAATTCATGGGAGATGGGCTGGTGGGGACAGAGAGGTTGGAAGGGTGGGATTGTCCCATCTGGTAACAAGGAACAATGTGACCTGGGGAAGCCGGTCAGGAGGGGTTGATATCTGAAGCTAGCTGAGCCCCCAGCAGATGTGGGAGGGTGGCTGAGTGCAAGACGTGCCTTACTGCGGGCTGTTCCTATGGAGTGTGGCAGAGCTGGAAGGGAACCCAGTTTTTCTGACTCCTGTTCTTTCCTTTACCCCAGGCTGCCTCCCAAGCAAAACCTTTACCTCACGCTAAGCATTCCAGGCTGGAAGGAGGCATTGCTTCTTGCCTAAGGAGAGCCTTCCTGGGAGGTCAGTTCCTCCTGGTGGGTGGTTCCTCTTATTGATGATTTTATCAGTTGTAGGGAATCTGTGCTGGGTGCTAAGAACATTCATAAAACAGGGGAGGGAAGGAGAAACCTATTGTATTAAAGCTTTCTTTCTCGGTTGGGTTTTCTCCCCCCTGCCTCCCACAGACACCTGGTATCCGTGCCAAAGTATGCGTTCTAGTGCCTTTAAGCAAAACTGTTGCTTCTGCCAGGGACAACTGACACTAAGCACTCTGATCCCCCTTTAAAGCCCTTTACCAAGTTTTTTGCCACACAAGAGTTGAAGTATTCAGTCACTAAAGCATTTCAGTGATGATTTTGGCTGCTGTTGTTGCTTTTTAAAAAGGGGATAATCACTCATTAATTCACTCATTCAACAAATACTAATCAAATGCTGGGATGTGACTGACACTACGCCTGACACTAGGGCAAACACAGCCACAGTTCCTACCATCCTGAAGACCCTGTTCAAATAAAGCACAAATGTAAAACTGCAAGCCACCTGAAGAAGAGGCACATACTCGGCTGACGTTCAGCCACTACGCGCATACAGCGCTGACAGTGTTAAGGGTTTTAAATTCGTCCACACTGATTGCGGTAGATGTTTTCCTCAGATGGCTACCATCCTTCCTTCCCTCTGTTACACAAATGTTGTTCCACCCATGAAGAGGTGCAGGTTTTCCCTGTCCTCGAATCGGGCTGGCCTTGGGACTTGCTTTGACCAGGTGACTGCTCTGAAAGGATGCTATGAGACTACCGAGCCAAGGCCTTAAGAGAATTGATGGCTTCTGCTTCTACCCTTTTAGAAGCCATTCATCATAGAAAAAAACCAATATCCTAAGGTCACAGCACTGAGGAAACCACGCTAGCCATGGGAAGAGGCTGCGCGGAGAGAGCGATGCTCAGCTGGGTCCCTGCTGGTCAGCTATCCCAGGTAAGGCAACAGACATGTGATTGGAGAAGCCATTTCAGACCTTCCCACCACAGGAGGCAATGCATGAATCAGAAAACCCACACAAACGAAACCAGCCCACGTTGCAAAAATGATGAGAAAGAATAAATTGTTGTTTTATGTTATTGAATTTTGGGAGGTTTGTGACACAACTGTAGATCATTGAAACACTAGTATAGCTGCTGTCTTGAGCCCCTTGAGTGGCCCTCCGTGTGGCCCAGGCCCCTCAACTCCTGTCTCCAGCACCCCCAGGACTACTACCCCCAGGAGTTAGCAATTCCTGGCCCAGGAGGAAGCCTCCAGGATCTTGTCCCAGAGTCCATTCTGATTGGGATTGTGGCGTGTATCCTTTACTTTGTGCAGGAGGAGGATCTGTAACAACAAGCTGGTCTACACGTGGGCAATATAAAAATGGCCGTCCCCTGACCCACTGCGGCTGGACTGGTATTATTAATGGTCAGTCGGTGTCCTTGGACCTCAAGGGAGCAATAAGGGACTGGAGACCCTCACTCAGTCCTCCTGCAGAGACAGTGCTCTGTGTCATGGAATGGAGAGCTGGGCCATAGGAGGAGGGTGAGCTCTCTCTCTCTCTCTCTCTCTCTCTCTCTCTCTCTGTCAGCTGGACTTGGTGACATGGTGGCAAGCTAGGACACAGGAAATGGGACTCCTGGGACCCTAGTAGTAAGGGGTTGTGTTGGACTATTAAGCAAATTCACCTATCAAACAAGATCATCCATAAGGTACTTTCTGTGACTCGTCAGGCTTCTTGGAAAATGAATCCAGCGGACTGTGATAATCTTAGTCAGTCAGCTGGGCAACTGGGCTGTGAGAAAGCATTTAATTTTTTTTGAAGTAGAAGGCCCAGTGCCACATGACTCTCCATTCTCACCAAAAATGTCTCTTCTTGCTGCCAGTGATTTTCAGCCTAAAATGACTTGATTTTGTCATCTTTCATCGTGTCTGTTGCTCCCTTGTTAAGAGAACAGAATTATGTCTCCCAGGTCTTCCCTTACTTGCCCCACTAAATCCACAATTCTGTAGTAGAAGCTACAGAAAAGGAAAGCAATCGGGTTTGATATATGAAGGATGGATTGTCTGTGCTGGGTGTTTTACATATGTCATTGTATTCATCCCTCTTGGCAGTTGTGACATGTGAGTATAATTATCCCCAATTTACAGATGTGAAAGCCAAGGCACAGAAAGACTAGTCACTTGCCTGACCTAAGGAGTTCTATGCCTTGACCCAGACATAGAACCTAGAATTATGTGGCTCAGAATCTCTGCTGTTTCCTTCACGACACTTCCCTGTGCTTCACCCCTGGCACTTCATGTTTTCTCTGGAAAGATCGGCAGCTGTGCGGGTGCCATCAGGAGGAGGACAGGTGTGCAGACATGCAGGTGGCATGTGGGAGCAGCAGCCACGATGGTGAGCGCATCTCCTGCTCTTTTTCTGATTCTGCCTCCTCCCCCACTTCCAGCAATCTCCTGCCTCGAAACGAAGTCACAACAAGGGATTTGTCACTTGAGATCAAACCAGTGATCCATCCAGCTCAGTTTCCTGCCTCTTGAGTTTGGCTGAGTCATGACACTTGCGCAGGAGGCAGACACTGGGCAGCCCCTCAGGCGAGCAAACAGTATTGCAGTGTAAGTGGGATGAAAACATCCCGGCTGACCCCAGACCCTTGTGCCCCAAAGCAGCAGATTTAATGAAGCAAGTGGCCAGGTGAGGTCACAGCCCAAATTCCAGGCATGTTTTGCCCACACGGCTTGAAGGGTCTCCTTGCATCTCTCGGCCAGATTTATTAGACACATCTGAATTTCATTTTTAAAATTCCAGCCTCTGAGCTTTGATATATTTCTTTCTAATACTTTTCTACTGTAGCTGGAGAAGCAAAAGGAATACTTCCATCTACCTTGCAATTAAGATGAACAGAAGAGCACTTAAAACAATCTTTAAAGTTATTTTAATAACATGTGTAAAGTTGACATCTTAGGGTACAGGGAGGGAATGCTGATTTGTTCTAAAATGTTTTCTTATTTTAAGTGGGTTGGTTCGTATCCCCTCTCCCCATCTTTCCTGTTATCTTTACATTAGACCCCACCACTTACATAAGTCGACTGCTTCTAAATCCATGGAGATTGTCTGCCTTAACTAGGGCCTGTGGTTCACCAACAAGGTGGTCAAAGGGGCCATTTCAGGCGCTGGGCTGGCAGATTCTGAGCCAAATCCTGGAAGGACCCTGAGTCCCAGGCAGCACTCAGCTCTGGCTCTGAGAACGGAAAGTGTCATGAACCAAGTGCCAAGTCGTCTGTGGTAGCTTTCGTGGGTATAGGGACCTTAGAGTCCCATGGGAATTAAAAATCCCCACCCAGGTCCCTAAGGTGAGCAGGCTGGTGGTGCCCCCTCATGGCTACAGGGGGTCCCTTGCGATGGACACCAGCCAGGACTGAATACACACCAGGGGCTCTTGCAATGTGTGCCTCATGTGGCCATAGATTTTGGTAGTGACGCTGCCAGAGTGGAGTTGAATCTTTTTTAAAAATAATTTTCCCCACTTCTTTCTTGCCTAGTGTGTGCATTTTGGTTTATTCATTTCATATTTCTTTTGTTCTAGTTTTTTCATCTTCTTTGTATTTGTGAGGCAGAATTAAGTCTGGCCCATGGAAATTATGCAGAATTAGCCAAAAAAAAACCCTCCAACACCCCCCTTTCCTCCTCATACCTTCTTGACTTCTTCATGAACATAAAAATGGATCTCAGGAGCTTTTCTCAGATGACCAGGACTTAGTATAATAGCTGGACTTCAGAGGGGTCCTCTGGATGATGCCATGTTCAGTCGCTTTCCGGAGAACGGATACCACATGTCCAGCTTATCATGGCCAGTGCGTCTGGAATGTGAACTGAGCCCAGAGATAGCCCGGCCGCTGGAGAAGAAGGCAGGCTTGCGTTAGGAGTGGTGGCCAGGAGTTCAAGTTGATTACATTGGCATTTTTCTTTGGAAAGTTGCAAAGCACTGACATTAAAATATCCTCCCTCTTAATTAAGGATTTAAATATATCGGGGGCAAAGAACGTTAATGAGCACCATGGCACCCTGGTTGCTGAATTAATGATGAAGCGAAGGAGGTCCAGACTCCCGGCTTATCTGCCATTAGGCATCTCTGAGCTGGCAGGAGGAGCAAGCTGACAAGAATCACCGTGGAAATGATTGAGTTTCTCAAGCAGCCTGTGTTATTTTAATTAGACCGGGATATTGAGAACATGGTGCATTGATAAACGGGAGAAATAATGAAGGTTGTTCCTTCTCCCCTCATCTCTTTCTACCCCCTTCAAATGAAGCAATTATTTCCCTGACCTCAGGAACTGCATTTCAAAGAGGTCTGAAGACAGGCTTAGGCCTGCTGCTCTGGTGAATTCTGCGCTGCCCAATTACTGACCTCAGGAGTCAGCATTCCGAAGATTAGAGTCACGGGGAGTTTGCCTCACAGACTCACTTCTAATAATACACCTTCCGTGCAGACACCATTAACCTGCCTTTTCCAGTTAGCCAATAAGGTATATCTGGGGGCAAAATTGTTATCAGCTCTCGGGGGTCAGGCCCCTGGCTCTAATTAGAAACAGAGGCATCTGCAAGGGAAAGTAATGAAAGCTCCGGGAGGGCGCCTGGCAGTGAAGGACGGCAAGGTGAGAAGTCATGCCTCGTCCTGGAACCTACAGGCACAGTGCACCTTTGGTGCTGGCAGGACCACAGACCACGTGGCTCTGCAGCATCTTAAAGTTGGCCCTGATTTTCCTTGCAAGTTTTAGTCCTCTAAGCTGGGCAAGCTGTTATACTCATCTACTGAAGTGGTTCTGAGGACTCAGCGACTTCATCCCCTTGCCCCAAGCCTGGAAACCTTAATCTTCTAGTTGAATTGAGTGAACATTTATTGAGAGACACTGTGTGCCAATGCTGAACTTGGATGGATAGCCAGCTCTTCCCAAAGGGTTCCCTCAGAGAACGGAACTTGAATGCCCAAGGCATCCATGGGAGGACTGAGAAAATAGTCACCCATTTCCTGTAGGGCAGCGGTTCTCAACCTGTGGGTCGCGACTCCTTTGGTGGTCGAACGACCCTTTCACGGGGGTCGCCTAAGACCATCCTGCATATCAGATGTTTACATTATGATTCATAACAGTAGCAACATTACAGTTGTGAAGTAGCAACGAAAATAATTTTATGGTTGGGTCACAACATGAGGAACTGTATTTAAAGGGCCAGAAGGTTGAGAACCACTGCTGTAGGGCATGATTCCCCCAGGTAACAGCCCTGACAGAGGCTGTGTCACGGATGCTGTTCCCCCACTGGTGCTGTTCCAGTTGAGAGGACAGGCGGTTGGTTCAGCAACGACACGGAGTGTGATAGAGGCTGGGAGAGGGGACTGTGCTATGGGAGCACATGAGGAGGAGCTGACTGGGTCAGGGGAGGGGAGGATGGTGAAGGAAAGACTCCTTTAATCTGCAGGAAGAGTAGGAGTTGGTCAGAAGAGGGAGAAGAGTGGGCAGGAGAAAGAGTGTGATGCATGTGTGAGGGGCGACAGAGGAAGCTATTCCTGGGTGGACATTTGCTGACTCCTAGGTATTTAGCACATAGTATATTTACATGGCACATAATAGGTACTCAATAAATACTTGTTGAATTAATTAATGCAGAAGGGAATGAAGTATGACTGGAGCAAAAGGTGTGATTATAGGAGGCAAAGGAGAAAGTGATGATGGTGAGGGGGGTTGGGGGGTGAGGGACACATCTGGAGTGGTGCTATGAGACTCATTGGCCACCTTCAACATTTTGGGCTTTATCCTAAAGGATAAGGGAGCTGCTGAATGGTAGTGAAGGTGGTTTTGTAGCTTCTTAGTCATGTGTTTTAAGTGAGGGAGGGTATATAGATACAGTTCTTCCCTAGAAAGCAACTCTTGCAATTAACTGATGACAAATAGGCATGGAGTTCAGGCTGGTGACCTATGTAGAGTCCCCCTCTAATGGGCCCCCAAAGTTCTCATCTTTCTCTGGGCTGGTTCCCTCCCTCTTCTCCTTCTCTCCATCTTTAGCTTTTCCTACTCCTCTCCTGTTCCCCACCTGGAGGAATAGCGTCAGACCTTCAGGTTCTGTGGTTTAGGAGAAAGCCCCAGGTTCTCCACATTGCACGGGGAAGCATCTCTAAGGCAGCCCTCTTTCTTCCTATAATGTCACTCTGATGTATTATTGTGCTCGGGACCTTTATTCAGCTCGAGAGGATTTTACACGTTTTCTCTTTCCATTTGCTACCTTTCCATATGTCCCAAGTAGCTATTCAGGAGGTTTGGAGTGGGTTCCAAGAACTGACATTTTATTATCAAGTGAGTATTACCTGTAGATTGGACTGATAGGAAAGCAAAATAACCATTGTTAAACCTGGAAGCTGGATTTACTCAAGTTCATTTGCATTGAAATAATGCTTGGTTGGCCCTCGCTGGTTTGGCTCAGTGGTTCAGTTGTATTGGGGCAGTAGGATTAGTGGGAACTTTTCTCAATGCTGTGTAGGTTAGTTTTATTTTAAATATTCATTTAAAAATTTTTTTAAAATTGATTTTAGAGAGGAAGGGAGAGGGAGAGAGAGATATAAACATCAATGATGAGAGAGAGTCATTGACCGGCTGCCTCCTGCACGTCCACCACTGGGGATCGAGCCCGCAACCCTGGGCACATGCCCTTGACCGGAATTGAACCTGGGACCCCCAGTCCACAGGCCGACGTTCTATCCACTGAGCCAAAACAGCTAGGGCTAAATATTCATTTTTAAATGAAGGCACTGTTTTGAGGTCGCTTTTACCTTCCTCACAGGGCTTTGCTCTTTCTAGTGACCAAGAATCCTTTCTTACCACTTGCATAACATTCACATGTCTTGCATCACATGTCTTCCATCTCTCAGACTCCAGGAGACTCTAAGGCTTAGAGAGGATAGATTTCGAAGTGGACCCCCAGTAGGGGATCTGGTCTGGGAGGATGAGAGAAAGGATGAGGTGGGCAGGTTCCAGGCCCTCACACCACTGCTTCAACCACAGAGACCCTGCATTGCTTGGGTGCTGCCCTCAGCTTCAGACTCCATTGGCATGGAGGGTTCCACAGTGGAGCAAAGGTGGTGTCCCACTACTCTGGAGAGAGGCTCAAGGCTGGATGCTTGGAAATGGGTAAGGAGCCACTCAAATCAACACTAAGAGTACATTTCCTCCAGCCACTCACTGCAGCACCACTTGAAGGACCTGCAATCATGTCTCACCTTTCTCTTGGGAATTCTTCAGATAAACTACCTAAGAGATTAAGAGATGAATCAAGGGGAGGGAGGCAACCAGCATTTACAGACATGTCCGGCTTTATATGAGTTATTCCACCTCACTCTCTCAGAAACTGTAGGAGGAAGGCTTCAGAAAGGATAGAAACAGCATGTTTAAGCCCAAGTAGTCCCTAATGGGGCATAGATGAGCTAGAAAGAATGTGACCTTAAATTCTTCAATTTGAAGTGACTGATTGGAAAGGTCAAGTTAGAAAAAGTGTCTCCAATTGCTCCGACTTGTCCATAGTGGAATCATTAAAAGTAGATGCCATGAAACTATGCTGTGCACTTTCTACATGGTGGCTGTCCATCTGCCATCCATAAACATCCCCTGGAAGCCTGCTAGAAACATAGACTTTATGTCCTCCTGCAGAGGTGCTATTCAGTAGGTTTGGAGTGGGTTCCAAGAACTGACATTTTATTATCAAGTGAGTATTACCTGTAGCTTGGACTGATAGGAAAGCAAAATAACCATTGTTAAACCTGGAAGCTGGATTTGCTCAAGTTCATTTGCATTGAAATAATGCTTGGTTGGCCCTCGCTAGTTTGGCTCAGTGGATAGAGCCTCGGCCTGAGGACTGAATGATCCCAGGTTCGATTCTGGTCAAGGGCACATGCCTGGGTTGCAGTCTTGATCCCCAGTAGGGGGTGTGCAGGAAGCAGCGGATCAATGATTTTCTTTCATCATTGATATTTCTCTCTCCCCCTCTCCCTTCCTCTTTGAAATCAATAAAAATATATTAAAAAAAAAAAGAAAAAATGCTTGGCTGGTAATTAATTTAGAAACAGAGGTCTCTGGGTTGATCCACTTTTTAAAAAAAATATGAGAGAGAGAGAGAGAGAGAGAGAGAGAGAGAGAGAGAGAGAGAGAGAAAGAGAGGAGAAATATTGATTTTGTTGTTCCACTTGTTTATACATTCATTGGTTGATTCTTGTATGTGCCCTGACTGGGGATTGAACCCACAACCTTGTCTTATCAGGAGGATGCTCTAATCAACTGAGCTACCTGGCCAGGGCTGGATTGATCCACTTTTGGTTATTCTGCTGTGAAGCATTAAGCAGGTGTGACTGGAATTCTTCAAGATGGTCCAACATCATTGGCATTTCTATGAGTATAATAGAAATGTTCTTCTTTCTCTTCTTTTGTTATTTTTCTTGCAAGCTGCAATCTGTGCTAGTAAGTAGCTAAGCACCCCTTTTACAGCTGATTGTTTCGTGGAGTATGTCTGTGTCCATACAACTGAATCAGCATTGCAGACACATTTCTAAAATTAATAAGCCTGAGGAACATCTGGCAGACCCTTTCTTTGCCATGGCCAGAGCAGTCCTTCCCTCGTGCCTTTGTTCACTTCTTTGCAGACGATGCCCTCTTCACCCTGTCAAATCTTATTGATCGTCAAAGGGTTATTGCAAGTGTCACATCCTCCTGAAGAATTTCCTGACTTGCCTCTTCCACTTCCCTTTCCTTGCATAGTCAAATGTGACCTCCATCATCTTGGAACTCACAAAACTCATGGTTGTAATTCTTTAATGTAATTCTTCCATTTTTATTGCTTTATTTAATTACTAAAAGTGCTTATTGAAATACTTAAGTTCTACAGATGAATATACAATCAAGAGCAAAGCCTCAGTCTTCCACATCAGTCCCACTTCCATCCGTCTGAATGCCTGGTACAAATTCAGTATCAAACCTTTGAAATGAATTGCTCCCAATAATTTCTATCACCCATGATTTCTCAGCCGACTCCCTCTATCCCCATTCTGCTCATTTCTACTCCTTTCTACTGTATTCCATATAGATTAGGAAATGGAAAACAAGTCTTCAAATTCTTTTATAAACATAGGTTATCTTGGAAATCCAACAAAAATCGGGTAGAATTGAGAGAAGACATATTTACCTCTTAAGGTGCAGTTTTATTTTTTTTTCATAAATCCTGGGGATGAGGGATATACATTTTTTTACCTGCTATCTTGTGATCAAGCTAATCATGGTGGGTTTGTGCAGGCTTTCTAAAAAATTTGACACTCTTGGCTACTTACATGAAGACAGTAATAAGATTCTGCTTATACTTGAGTTGAAAGTATCTTACTTCTGTGACCAAGTCTTAAGCTGCTTCTGACTCTCATCCCCACCTCATTCTGCCTTCCCTGCCTTTCTGGAAAGCAGATGTGGAGTTTGTGGTAGACACCGAGTCTTTCTTTATATTGTTAATGCCTGAGTTTTAGTGACCACGGGGAAATGTACATTGGTGAAAGCGGCAGCAGCGAGCAGAGTGGTCAGAGAGAACTTCTTCCAGAGTGCTTACGCATGCCTTTGACTCTGGAATCTAAGCTAACACATCAAGGTCTTCCATTTGCAAAATGTTCCCTGGTCAAAAAATAAAATGTCTAACAAGCCGAAAGTATACTCAGTGGCCATATTAAAGTTCTCATAAATCATTTATAGGATGCAAAGTAAACACGCCTGGCTCTTTGTATTTTAGTTCCTTGCAGAATGCTCCATTTCAGCTGGCCTCGTGTCAGCAGCATGGTTTTTTTTTTTTTTTTTTTTTTTTTTTTTTTTTAAGTGAATACCTGATTATCTGTCCTCTGTAGAGCCAAACATGTGGCCTATGCGGACAGTTTCAAAATGTGCTCTGCCATCCCTGGCATCTGATGGCCTATTGCTGTAAGCCAGCGCATAAGCACATGCTACATTTACATAGAAAGAACCTTTCATGGATACATTTTCAAGGAAGGAATTATGGACCTATTTCCAAAGATTAGTTTCAGTTCTGCATACACAACATCACATGGCTAAGAGGAGGAGATGGCAACCACAGCAATGCTTGCTTTTGTATGGCTCACAAGCTCATTTTCAGAAATCAAAAGAAGAAGAATATTTAGTGATCTGTGAAAATTACATCAGGTTCACATTTTGGGTCCATAAATTCAGTTTTATTGGCTAACATTCACACCCACTCGTTACGAATTATCTACAGTTGCTCCTGCCCACGTTGGCGGAGTTTAGTCCTCCGGCCAGGCTGCTGTGTGGCCTACAAAGCCCTTCACAGAAAGTTGGCTCAAGTCTGGTTAGATCGTGGGCTTTGGGTCAGAATTTCTTGGTTTGAGTTCTGGCTCTGCCACTTGTAGTTTGAAACTTGTCAGTTTTTCTTGTCTATAAAATATTCTCTTGTCTGTAAAATGTGGTCCATTTCACTGTTTTCTTGTGAGAATTAAATTGGCATCGGGTTTGGGCCTCTCCAGTTTTTCTTCATCCCCCCTAGATGTCACTGTGCCAGTTGCCAGAATTCACATACAAGACTGCAAGGTTATGGAATTAACTGGTATTTGGATTCAGTGGAAAACAGTATCAATCACTTGAGTTTGGTTTTCAGTCAGCTCAACTCTAAGACTATAAGAAATACTTTCAGGTGACTCACCCTCATCACTATTGCCCCTGTGATGGGGCTTAAGGGTAAAGGATCTGGGAAAGCAAATTTGATGGGCTGCTCAGGTGGCCAGGAGGGAAGGTCTTGTCATTGAAATCCTTCTAGAACAGCCTTGGGCAAGCTACGGCCCGGGGGGGGGGGGGGGGGTCTGGATCCGCCCGTTTGAAATGAATAAAACTAAAAAAAATAAAAAGGATCGTACCCTTTTATGTAATGATGTTTACTTTGAATTTATATTAGTTCACACAAACACTCCATCCATGCTTTTGTTCCGGCCTTCCGGTCCAGTTTAAGAACCCATTGTGGCCCTGAGTCAAAAAGTTTGCCCACCCCTGTTCTAGAATGACACTGATTGGGTGAAATGGAAGGCCTAGGGATGTCAACCTTATTCCAACCTTTCATTGGTTTTGGTGGTGATAATGGGGAGGATGTGAAAGAAGGGGGAGATATTACTAAAATTTTCTCTAAACCTTAGTTTCCTAAATAATAAAATCCAGATAATAATACTCATTTTACTCTCTTGTAAAGATTCTATAACACAGAAGTAAAAACTACCAGACCACTTAAAAGCTATAATTAGGACGGGTACAGCATCACTTTCTCCATATTCTCTTGGTCAGAGCAGATCCATGGTCTTCCCAGATTCAAGGGAGTGGAGATACCTATATAGACTCCTCCCCTTGACGAGGAGGACAGAGTCACATTGCAAAGGAAGCCACCTTTGCTATAGCCATTTTTTGAAATTATGATTTGCCACATTAGGACATGTTTATTTTTATTTTTTAAATAATGTTTTTTAATTGATTTTTTTTTTTTTTAGAGAGAGAGAGAAAGGGAAAGGGATAGAGATAGAAATATCGATGTGAGAGAGTCATCAATTGGCTCACTCTTGCACGCCCCCTACTGGGGATCGAGCCAGAAACCTGGGCATGTGTTCTGGGAATCGAACTGTGACCTCCTGGTTCATAGGTTGACACTCAACCATTGGGCCACGCTGGCCACTTAGGACATGCTTTAAATCCTTTCCATGAATTACATTCATTTAAGCCTTTTAACAATCCTAAGAAGTAGTCACTATGATCACTACCAGTTTCAGATGACCAAACTGAGTCCCATGGTGCTAAATAACTGGCCCAAATGATACACAGCTAGCAAGTGGTATTGCTTATTTAAACAATGAGGAATCTGATTCCTGTCCCACACTCTTTACCACTATGTTTTCCGGCCTATCACACTGGTTGTATCAAACCTGAGTCCATACCCATTCTTGTATGAACAAGATGATTTAGTAGTGGTTTTAAAGCCTCTTCATTGTACATGAGACAAGGAGTGTGCACGGAGAGTATTACAGTCCATATCCTTGTACATGTGTTATTGACTCATTCTGTATATCTGAATACAAAGTGACTTCCTGGGACAAAGGTAAGCATATTTGATAAATTCTGCCAAGTACCCTCCTGTAAACTTATCCTATATAATAAGGCTAATACGCAAATAGACCGAACGACAAAATAACCGAACAACCGAACAGCTGGTCAGTATGACGTGCGCTGACCACCAGGGGGCGTGCATGGAACATGGGGTGTTGGCAGCAGGCGGCAGAGCGTGGAACATAGCGGGCATTGGGGGTTGGCTGCGGCAGGATGGTGGAGCAGGTGAACGGGGGTGCCAGACCAAGGTGGGACACCAGTCGCTGTCATCAGGGCGAGCCTATGGTGGTTATTGAAAATTCTTTGCTCCCTCACACCGTGGCCCTGCCTGGTGCTTGCACCCGCAGCTGGCGCCGGAGCTGCCGCTCACATCCACTGCTGGCGCCCAGCGCTGGTCCCAGTAGCTCAGCACTATCAGCGGGTATGAGTGGCGGCTGCTGGCCCCATCGCCCCTGAGGACTTCTCCATCTCCCTCTGCTCACACCCACTGACAGCATCAGCCCCGCTTGCACCTGCTGCTGGCGCTGGCCCTAATTGCTCCATGCTGTCAGTGGGTGCAAGTGGGGCCAGTGCCATCAGCATGTGGGAGCAGCGGTGGAAGGGGGCGGGGCTGCCAGCAGACAGGGGACCGGGGACAGTGGTGGGAGAGGCCAGGCAGGGGTGCGGAGGATGGGCCGACACCTGCCCCTATGCCCATTGCAGCCTCGAAGCCCACAGTTCCTTTCAAGGTGTACAAATTTGTGCACTGGGGCCTCTAGTCAATTTATAATCCCCCAACGGTGTAAGAGAGGTCTGTTTTCCATTTCTTTGCCAACAATTTGATTTGAAGCTCTTTGATCTTTGCCAAGTTAGTCAGTGAAGTATGGCATTTCACAGTAATTTAATTAGCATTTTTCTTATTATGGGTGACCTTGTTAATCTTCTCATGTGTATCAGAACCATTTGCAATTCCTTTTCTGGGAACCATCTCTTCCTCTTGTTGCCAATGTTTTTCTATTGGAATCTATCTCATTTCCAATAGCACTTTGTATACTAAGAAAATTATCATTTTGCCTGTAAATATTTGCTCAGTTTTGTTTGTTATTTTGCTTTATTTATGGTGTTTTGTTATGCAGATGAAAACGTTACTTAGCCAATTTTTTGTCTTCTAAATTTTCTATTATTTGGAATTTTTCTTCATCCCAAGACTATAAAAATCATCTTCCATGTTCTATTTTATAATTTTAGGAATCATGCAAACTTTTGAAATTAGGAGAGTTCACATAAAATCTGGATTCTTGGTTTGGAGCTCTGCAGTGCTGACCTGCACTTCCACATGGAAGCACTTGGCTGGAGGTAAATGGCTGCCCTACCCCTTTTGGACAAGACCTGTCCTTTTTGCGTCACATGGTCCTGACCTTGCCCTTTGTGCTCACTGACATTCCAAGCAACGCCTCATAGGCGATTGAGCGCACTGCTCCTGAGTTGAAGCCGTATGTGAGGTTAGGGGCAGAGGTTCTGAGCTGAGGAAAGAGTTGGGCTTTCCTTCTGTTTTAGTAAGTTTTTACACCTTCCTCTATTTCAGCAGTGCATTATGATGTTCTAAAAATGGGATACACAGCCCTGGCGGTGTGGATCAGTTGGTTGGAGCATTGCTCTGTGCACAAGAAGTTGACTGGTTTGATTCCCAGTCAGGGCACATACCCAGGTTGTGGGTTCCATCCCTGGTTGGTACAGGAGACAACTGATTGATGTTTTGCTCTCACACTGATGTTTCTCTCTGTCCCATCCTCTCTCAAATCAACAAAAGAAATTTAAACAAATAAATACAAGATATCTATGCTTTATAAATAAATAAATTAAGCACACCCACATAAGAATTAGGCAAAGCCATCATGAAAATAAATGTAATACATCTTTCTGATGGGTACCTGGACTCTGAAATGGATGGTGACAATGGTGGTATATAATTTACCGATAAGTAATTTACAATATTGTTGGTAAAAACAAGCATCAACCTAATTTGGAGTTAAATAAATATTTTAATGACTTGTTTAAGATGAAAAAACTCTAGCTACATCTCTAGGCCTCATTTATGTATCTACTCATCTCTGGTGTAAGGGTTCCTTAGGTATAAAAGTTTGCCATAATTGAATAATAAATCCTATAACAAACCTAAATTTAGATAAATGTACTGCCAAGTGATTTATTTTAAACAACAAACATTTATTAAATGCTGACTGTGTGCCAGGAATGACTAGTTAGATAGAATAGAGTAGCTGGAGTGTTTACCATCTGATGGGGAAAGAAGGATAGTAAATAACAGGGTTAATAAAAAACACCATAGACTCTATATATATACATTCCCCTCCAGGTGCAGAAGACTTAAAATGCCTAATAAAATATATTTTGAAATAAAACATTTAAAGAGCACAACTGAGCTAACAGTAGAGAAAATAGTCCAGAGCAAGAAATGATGAGAAAGTACTCTTCCCCCACCCCATCCCGTATCATGTGTATCTGCTAATATTTGGTGATCTATGCACTTGGCTTTAATGGACTACAGCATGGAAGTCCAGAGACCAAGTCTAGGGCCCAGAGAAGGCAAGCAGTCTGATTGGAGAACCCTTTTTTAAAACAGGACCTTAAAGGGTGATACACACAATGGAAAGTCCAACTCCACAAAGGGGACTTACCTGTCTTGGACTTTGCTCTGAATGCTATAAAAAAAAGAAACAGAAAGAAACAAATAAACTCATCTGAGAATTTTTAACCACAGCCTAAGTTCATGTGAGTTTAGAGGCCATAATCCACCCTATCTGAGTAGTCTAACAAAATTCCAAGGCAAAAATTTAGTAAAAAGTGGTCCTGGGTTGATAAGTACCTACAGGCAACTGGTGGAAGCAAACAGATCCCTTCTTGAGAAATGTACTTTAAAAACAGATTTCAGAGAATTTCCATAGACAGTCTAAGGAACATGAGCTCACAATAATAAAATTGTAAAAATCACTGAACATGCAAGAAATTTGGATAACGTCAGAGTCAGCAGAAAAACAAAGTAGAATCAGATTTGCAAGAACTACGGAATCATCAGATATAGACCATAAGACAAATATATTTCATACATATAAATAGATAAATAAATGAGGGTATTGAAGGGATGGTAAAGGAATAAGAAACTATCAATATTGATGAGGTAGATTTTTATAGCAAAATCCAATGAAATTTCCATAAATAAAAATAAAATAATTAAAATAAAATAACTGAATTTGTAAATAGCAAATTGAAAACAAGCAATAAGAAAATTAATAAACTGCAGGATACATCTGAAAAAGTCCACAGAACCTAGAAAGTAGCCAAGAAAACTAAAGATAGAAAACACAAAAAATACAAATAAATGAAATCAGAGACATGGAGTATATGACAAGAAGATCCAGTCAATATAAATATCTAATTGAAAATTCAGAAAGATAAAATAGAATTAGGGAAAGATAATATTCAAAGAGCATAGCTGAGAAGTTTTCTCAATTGATGCAGAACTACAGTTAATAGATCCAGGAAACTCAAGGTATCTCAACTGAAATTAAATGGAAATCCCATTTGAAAATATCAAGTGAAACTGCAGACCAGCAAAGACAAGGAGATGATCTTGAAAGCAATCAGCAAAAGAAAAGGCAACCAGAGAGAAAAGCGAGGTTATTTACAAAAGCATGTTAACTAGATTGACACCTAGCTTCTCCATAGCACCAGTGGAACCCAGAAGAAAATGTATTAATATTGTTCAGTGTACCAAAGAAAAAATAATTGTTGATATAGACAAATATAAAATTCAATATCCAGTGAAATTATCTTTTAAGGATGAGATCAAAAGACATTTTAGATAAAAACAAGCAAACTCTCCCCCCCCCCAAAAAAAAAACACCATTCACCCCAAAAAACAAAACTAAAAAAAAACCCCCAACCCTCAAAACCTGAAGGAGTTTACATATAAAACGTATTTCAAAAATAATAATGAATCTGGGTCAATCCCTTTCTGCCACAGTTGACATAAGACACATATCAATTTATTTTGGCTTTTTATCACTTTCGCCTGGGTGCACAGAATCCCTGCAGTTTTTGTAGCCCAGGAAATGCAGAAGGCCCCTGGTCCCAAGCCTCTGGGGACCATTATGGCCGTTGATCCTTCACTTGGATCTGTTACATTTTGCCATGTAGTAGCACCTGATGAATAGTGGTGCTTGTTATGGTTATTATTTCTGGGCCCCATTATTAAAACAGACATAATATTACCAACATTGTGGTGCTGGTCTGAGGTTGTCCCACACCTAGGATGCAAGTGCTGACCAAAGGCTAGAGCCTGTTCTGAGTCTGTTGAATGAATGAATGGAGAAGCCAAGAAGACGGCAGCTCAGTGGAAGGTGTGGATTGGGAGGGCTGCTTTATTGTGGGAACCTAGATCCACAGCAGAGGGAGTGAAGAAGGAAGAGGAGCAGGGGGAAGGCACACTGAGATGGGATGTTAGTCTTTCTGACATGGAGATTCAGTTAAATGTCATCTCAGGACGGACTTGCCTCATCACTCAGTTATGTCCATCACATAGTCCAGTGGTCAGCAAACTCATTAGTCAACAGAGCCAAATATCAACAGTGCAGTGATTGAAATTTCTTTTGAGAGCCAAATTTTTTTTAAACTTAAACTATATAGGTAGGTACATTGTTATTAACTTAATTAGGGTACTCCTAAGGCTTAGGAAGAGCCACACTCAAGGGGCCAAAGAGCCGCATGTGGCTCGCGAGCCGCAGTTTGCCGACCACGGACATAGTCTTACTCTAATAATTTTGGAAAGGATTAGCTATAACCTGACTTTTGTTGTGGTTTATGTATTTGTTCCTTTTGGTTAGTTTTCTGCTAGAAGAAAATCTCAATGTCTTGCTCGCTGCTGAGTCTCCAGAACTCAGAGCATGCTCTGCACAAACAGGCACTTCATAAGTGTTTGTTGCTGAATGGGTGTATAATTTGTAAATTTACACCAGGAAGAGGAGAGCTTGCCAATGTCTGCATTCTGGAAAGACAGAAAATGCTGGCAGAGGTGGATTAATGGTTGTATTTACAATCCCCACTCCTCTTCAAATTCATCTGGTCCTTGAGGCCCTGGACCATAGTCCAAACCTCCTTTTGAAAAAGATTGATGGCTTCATTTCCTGGGCTACAAAAGATGGAGGGATTCTTCCTGGAAGTTCCTTGTTTGACTGAGGCCCCTGTCTCCCTAGAGAACAGCACTCATTTCAGAATGCAGGGAGACATATAGATAAAGTGAGGCCGTGCCGGCTGCAGACCAAATTGGAAGAAATTTGGATATGTGCAAGTCCCTATACCATCCTTCCTTTCGGCTCAAATAAGAGGAAAACTGGTGACATCCTCCTTCTTCCCATTTGGTTTTACAGCTCAAACAAAATGTTCTTCCTTGCCCAAACCCTTAAATGTAAAAACGTGGTGTTAAAGCAGTTCTTACTGAGAAAAGCTAAATGTCCTTATTTCACGATGAAACTATTAATGTTGTTATAGTGAATTCTATTGTTCATATAAGTCTTGATTTTATGTACATTTAACATTCCAAAGTGCCTTTTCCTTTTAGTTTCACTTTATCCTGACAATATTCTTAGATGTAAGTTATCAGCCCTGTTTTAGAGGATATGAAAGCTATGATTCAAATGATTACATAGTTTGCCCAAGGGGCATTCAGCTACTTATCAGAAGCCCCGAAGTCCAAGCTCCTGTCTCCATCTGTTTATCAGTCTCAAAGGGAACTTTTTCCTAAAAGATTGGAAGCATCGCCAAATCAGAGCAATTGAAATATGGATTTAGGGAATGAAAGGAAATACTCTTGGATTACTAGTTCAAGAAAGGCCACATTTTATACTTACCCAGTTATGTCTGATTATCACTGACATTAAAGGCAATAATTAACAAATTATATTTTATATGGGGCACTTCATAAGTATTAGTTGCTGAGTGAGTGTTTAATTTAGATCACAGTTATAAGAGGATAATAATGATAGCTTATAATTGCAGTGAGCTTTCATTTTCCTAAAGATCTTCATAACCTTTTATTTCATTTTATCCTTACAAATGATGCCTTAAATTCTTATCATATCCTATTTTTAACAGGTTCTGGAGTCAGATGACTCTTAACATTTGCAAACTTTAGCAGAAAGCCCATGCAGTTGCCTAAGGTAAAAAGGAAGTTGAGTTGCCCTTAAAAATACCTGGCAGTAAATTAAAAGTGGGGAACGAAAAATCCTACATGCTTAAACACTCTGTTATCTGATTCCCTTGGGATTTTAGGCTGTTCATAATAGTGAATGTTTTGGCATCAACTAAAACTGCAAGCTGTATTCATTATAGTACAGAGTGAAATGTCAATGAGCATTTTTGCTTTCACTTGTTGCTGGGATTAAGACCACACTAGTAATTAACTATAACTCATTTGCCGTAGCAATTACCCACAATTACTCATAATCTCACGGGTAATGGAGCACACAACGCAGTTGGCTCCTACTGCCTTTTAGGTACTGACCTCTTGGGTGAGAGGTCATCCCAGGCATGAGGAAGGGTGTGCTTTCTGCAAATTTGGTGGATCTGGCAGACAACATGTGAAAATAATTTACTAGAGACACCATACAGACATTGCGCACATAGGGAAAGCTTTTAAATATTTTTCTTAAAGTGGAAAAACAGAAACGACTTTTTGCTTGTTTGTTGTTTGAAAAGAGTGCTCTGGGAAACAATATGAAGTGTGTAATACAGATTCAGTCTAGACTAGAAACCATGTGTCTGGTCTGGGTAGAGAACTACATGGGAGAAGGGAGTGTGACTGAGCCAAGAGCTCCTTGGATGGAACCCTTAGAGCAGTGGTTCTCAACCTTGGCTGCACATTAGAATCACCTGGGAATCTTTTTAAAAATCCTGATTTCTGGGCCTCATCCTCCGGAAATTCTGTTTCTTTGTTATGGGGTGGGGCCACAACATTAGTAACAAAAAAACAGAATTTCTGGAGGATGAGGCCCAGAAATCAGGATTTTAAAAAGATTCCCAGGTGATTTTAATGTGCAGCCAAGGTTGAGAACCACTGCCTTAGGGTCTCTGTCCACAGTCCTTTCAGAAGCAAATAAATACTGGAGCATCACGTTACCTTATTCTCTACATAGCCTTAAAGGTGACTTAAAAACAAAGTTCTCCATACCAGGGTGGTAGGTTTTAACAGAAGGTTTCCAATAGCTTTGTCAGATGGGAACGTATTCATTTCAATGCTTTTGTCTTTTTTCAGTAAGAGAATGAATTACTCTAAAACTAGTTTTCATAGCTTAGATTTGTATCTGATGTCATAGTGGCTAATAGTAGAGACTTTTTGGAGTGATATAAAACTGTTCCAATCCTGGCTATATTATATACCACCTGGGAAAATTACTTGGTCTTTCTGAGCCCATGTTTTCTTTTTTTTGTAAAATAGGTAAAAAAATAAGTACTACTGTTGTGAGAATTAAAGAGATAATGCTAAAGCTCTTGCCATAGCACTTGGTATTAAGTCTACCTTGTTGTTATTATTAATGTCACTACCTTATAAAATCATATATGTTGTCCATGTTATTCCACACAATCACCCTGTGATTATATAATTTCCATTTAACAAGTGAGAAATCTGAGCCCCAGAATGGGAATATGCCAACTGTGCTGAAGTTAACACAACTGGTAGATGGAGCCAGAGCTCAGAAATCTGGTTGATCAAGTCTTCTATTCAAAAGGCTCATTGATTTGAGATAATGGCATCCAATATATTCTGTTGTTAATCAGAGCTCTATGCTTTCTCCATATCCTATATAATAAAAGGGTAATATGCAAATTGACCCTAACAGCAGAATGACTGGGAATGACTGGTCACTATGACACACACGGACCACCAGGGGCCAGATGCTCAATGCAGGAGCTGCCCCCTGGTGGTCAGTGTGCTCCCACAGGGGGAGCTCCGCTCAGCCACAAGCCAGGCTGACAGCTGCCAGTACAGTGGTAGTGGTGGTGGGAGCCACTCCCGCCTCCTCAGCAGCACTAAGGATATCCGACTGCAGCTTAGGCCTGCTCCCTGCTAGCAAGTGGACATCCCCCGAGGGCTCCTGAGCTGCCAGTAGGATGTCTGACTGCCAGCTTAGGCCCAGTCCCCCGAGGAGTGGGCCTAAGACAGCAGGTGGTCATCCCCTGAGGGGTCCTAGACTGTGAGAGGGCACAGTCCGGGCTTAGGGACCCCCCCAAGTGCACAAATTTTTGTACACCAGGCCTCTAGTGTAGTTATAAAGATGTACGCTCATTTTCTTTAGCTCTTTCAGCTCTGTCTACAACTTCTTACTTTTATTTATTTTCTTTTTATTATTGGGACAGTGTGGAAGGCAAAATAATAGTCCCACAAAGATGTCCAGGTCCTAATTGCCAGAATCAGTGAATATGTTAGGTGACATGGCCATGGGAAATTAGGTTGCAGATAGAATGAAGGATGCTAATCAGCTCACCTTAAAATAAGGAGATTATCCTGGATTATTTGGGCAAACCTAGGATTGCAAGGACCCTTAAATGTGAAAGAGGGAGTCAGGAGAAGAGAGTGAGAGTAGGAGATGTGATAATGGAGAGGTCAGAGGAATGCAATGTGAGAAAGATTCCCACTTTTTCTGGCTTTGAAGGAGGTGGAAGGGATGGGCCATGAGCCCAGATTTATGGGCAGTTTCTAGAAACTAGAAAATTTAAGGAAACGGATTCTTCCCTAGAGTATCCAGAAGTGACCATACTTCTGAGTTTTGTCCTGTGAGACCATTTTGAACTTCTAACCTTCAAAACTATGAGATAAATAAGTTTTGTTGTTTAAACCCATCCAGTTTGTGACAACTTATTACAGCAACAATCCAAAACATAAATTCATTCTACTTTCTTTCATTCCTTTAACTTTTTTCTTCAACAGTGAGAAATCTGGCTTTTGTTATCTTGAATATATTTACTTATCAAAGAATAAGATAAATAGTTGCAGAATTATGAAAATGAAAAACCTTTGTGGCAAAAGCTTTCACAAGACCCTCCACATGGCAGGATTTCTCAGCCCCGTGTCTCACGCATACTTCACATGCAAGTGCCCTACAATTTCCCAACTTTCTCCCCATCCTCCCACTTGGCAGCCTCATAGCCTTCAGCATGTTG
Organism: Myotis myotis; assembly: GCF_014108235.1. Taxonomy (NCBI): domain Eukaryota; kingdom Metazoa; phylum Chordata; class Mammalia; order Chiroptera; family Vespertilionidae; genus Myotis; species Myotis myotis. The sequence continues at coordinate 30,270,835 of NW_023416316.1, read as the reverse complement.
AAGGCTGTGTCACGGGCCACAGCACAGCTGCCTGGTGTACCAAGATGCCAGGAGGGGCATCCCTACATGTTGTCCTGATCAAAGAAATGTTATTACTTCATATCTGAAAAAGGTAAGGTGTAGGAAGGGGGCTGTCAGTATGGCCATTGCTCAGATTTAACCACACGTTAATAGGGAACTCTGCCTTCTTTCCCTGATTCTCCCAGCTACCAGACAAAACCATGTCAGGAGCTTGAAGTAGAGAGTGGAGGTCTACCACACCCCTCCTGGTGAATTTCACCTAACTGTTAGTAACAAACATTTCATTAGAAATATCCTAGACAACAGGCATGGTTGGTGCTCCCAAGGTAGGCCAGGACTGTCCTGGGTGAACTGCTTGTAAGATCAGTCTAATAATAGGACCTTTCTCTCCTAATCCTCACCACACTCCATACTTGGAACAGCCAGCAGCAGCAGAGGGAAGGGAGGAGAGGGGAGAAGAGCAAGAGCAAGGTAAAAACAATCGCAGAGCACTCATCACATGTTTTCCCCCTCTGCAGACTTCCACACTGGTTCAAGCCCACGCTGGGGCAAGGGAGATAGTTCAAATTAGAGGAGATCTTGGCAGTTTGGTTGTAAAAATAACTGGCTTTTTGAAACTTGAAGAATAACTCAAAATGTTATGGAATTTGCCTGGCATTTTATCTAGGGAGAGAAGAATGACTCGGCAAAATCTGGTTGAAAGTGTTTTGTAAATAATAATGAGCGACATGCCCTATTTCCTTATTCTAAGATATTTCAATCTTCTCTCAAATGTATATATTCCTTAAATTGGGATGCATCTTAACACCAGTGGGTATATTTATGTAGGTGATTCCTTCCTTCCCCTTCCCTTCCCCTTCCTTTCCCCTTCATAATGTATCTTTCAACCAGAACTGAGGAATTACTGCAAGTTCTCTTGTTTAATCCAGTATTTCCAATTTGGATATGAAATTTTCCAATGGAGAGTGCTTCTTAAGAATATATATTGAAGCATAAACATGATCCCTAACTTCTTTTGTGTTGCTAGGCTAACAATCTCATACCAAGCTAAGAAATGGAAAGCTACATTTTCTTGTCTTTGGACTTATCTAAGGACAGATTTTATCTTTACACAAAACACTTTGCTATAGTGTGTTTTCCTTTTTCAGGAAGGAAAGAGCAGGTCATTTCTGTAGGAAAAATTGGAACCAAACCAACGACCTATCTACTAACTTTGCCTTTCCTGGTTTTCTTCTACTTCTTCTTTAAAAAAAGATTTTTGTACAGTAAATGACAGAACTAGATTGAGGTTCTTCAAATCTGAAAGGCAAAACAAAACAATGACAATCACCACAAAATATTCTCATTTTTGGACAAGCTACATACAAGTTTCTAATTTATGTGATTTTAAAAAAAGAGATTTAGAGAGTCCTGAAAAGATGGAGTTTCTAATGGAAAGGCTGACAGATTCCTAACTACAAGCATGTTGCCAGGCGCCACCATAATAAAAGGTGGCAAGCGTCCAGGAGTGCTCGCGGCTGCATGCCTGAACTTTATTAAACATCTAACTAGAGTTTGCAGGCTCTGGCCAGCTTGTAACTTTTTTCTGGCTGACACATTCCAGCTCATAATTAGTGTAGTACTTATGTGGTCCTCACTTTTTAATTCTTTTCCTGTAAAGCAGGACAGTCTCAAGAGACCAAGATGCACTTCACTTGGCAATGTCAGAAATCCATGAGGTGGATTCGCTGGGCACTTACTCTGGCTGAGACCTATGGAGGAGGGACTGATGATGAGCTTTCTTTTGTGTCACCCCCAAAGCAGCATACATTCCCCCAGATCTTATTTCAGTCTCTCTTACCAGTCCCTCCCCTTATAAAATCTCGTATTTATAGAAAGTCGACCACTGCTCTCACTCCATTTTACTCTTCATGGACAAATGTAGAAAGGAGCAGCTAGTCAAATGGAATGGCCGGGATGTGCACAGATCAAACATTTCAGTAACAGGTCTGCAACTAGCACAGCTGACATTTGTCATTATTTCCTAGAGCTGCTGTTGTGGATTAGTACTGTGTGTGTGTGTGTGTGTGTGTGTGTGTGTGTGTGTGTGTGTGTGTACATGTTTAGTTGAAATGGAACTACATTTCCCAGAATTCTCCACCTGAATGGTTCCAGGCTGGCAGGCCACAGCTGTAGGAGATGGAGGTGACACCCAGCAGTGTCCTCATCCCCAGAAGCTTGGTGCTGAGCTTTGCTTCTGCTGCAGTTCTCACATGTGGCTGCTCATCTACCCGGATTATCCCTTAGCTTCTTCAACTTCTCAGCCAAGTATGTTATTTCACTCTGTGGCAAAAGGCACCAGAGTCACATCATTTAACTTGAATTTGGGATTTCAGATCATTGTCAGGGGTTCCCGTTTGTCCTTACTCTTTCCCACTTCCTTTCTCTTCCAGCTGCTTTCCCTGCTGACTTTAGCGCCAGTGCCATACACAACAGCAGACTAACATGGACTGTTTAATAAGTTCTCATGATTGTGTATGGTCAGGTTCAATAACGAAGCCCTTGCTGTGTCTCACTCCTGTGATTCTGCTCCTCTGAGCACACTCTGCCTGATACAGCAGCATAGCTCTTAAAAAGCTGGCTCTCTGAGAGTGTCCAGGAAGTAGTCTATCAATGTTTGTTATTGAGGCAGACAGACCAGGCATCTTTATTTCATTTAGAAGATCTTCTTGATTAATAGAACCTAATAGTGTCCTAACTTTTACTCTCTATTTAAGTCCTATATATTTTACCCCAAATTCTAAAGGTCTTCTCTTAACCCCTGATCCTTACTCATCTCTCTACATTAGGTACTCTACTACAGATCCCTGGAGTGACAACATTTGTATTATAATCCTCTGCTTTATCTTTTTTCTCCTTCATTCTACTATGAACAGGGGGAGAGTTGGGACAGCTGGGGCTGGTGAGAACCAGGTTCAGACATGAGTCCTCCCTTTGACTACCTTCTTTGTGGGTCTTAGAATCTCCAATCACTGTCTTTGCCACACTACACTGCCGTTTTATCATAGGTCCAACACCAACCACACAGTATGGTATCTGAACACTTTTGGGGCACATACTCAGAGAGAACAATGACTTTTCTTTTTGCTTCCCTAGCTATGTGTCTGTTAGCAGCTTCTCCATCTTGCACAGTGAAGTCTTTCCAGGGCTACCATTTCCTCCTCTACCACCCTTTCTTCAAGGAAAATGAAAACCCTCATCACTGCTTATAGAAGTGATTCTACTCCTCTCCTTTGAATCTAAGCCCTTCTCCTAAATACAGTTCCATGGTGCAAAAATAAAGACACTCTGGCAATTACAGCCTCCTACAGTTCTCACAAAATGTTTTATTCCATTAAATATGTTCATAAGTTTTACCCTACTCCCCAGCAAATTTAAATACTTATTTTTTCTGTGCCTTGATACCCAAGGGTATAGAATTACTAGTATACAAGATGCCTTTTTCATCCTCTGAGAATTAGGGGCGGGGGAGGGTCAGGGCCTTTGTTTCATTGATTTGCTAAATCTCAGATGAACCAGAATCTGGGGTTGTCCGGCAACTGGAGTCCCCTCCAAGTCTTATTCATTTTAGGATGACATTTCTGAGCTTTTGGTTCAACAAGTATCAACACACGCCACAGATGTTGCTCACATTCCTTAACCTACTGAAAAGAAAAATACTTGAGCCTACTGTTTTACTGGAACTGAAATAAATGCTGGCGACAAGTATGGAAGGACTGACTGACCTGCTAGTTTAATATTTTTCCATTTCAAGCTCTTACTCTGCATCGTGTGAATCATCTAACATGAAAATGTTATGCTCCCCATGAGGTTTCTCTGCTAATTATCTAGTGAGTTTTGCCTTCACAGTTTTATGTTTTATGTGATTGTGTGTGTGATTCCCTCCAATCTTTATTGAGGTATAACTGACAAATATTTAAAGCATATGACATTTTGATATACATATCCATTGTAGAATAATCACCACAATCAAGCTAATGAACATATTCATCACCACTTTCTTTTTCTTTTTTTCTTGTGGTGAGAACACTTAACATCTATTCCCTTAGCAAATCTCAAGTATACAATGCAGTATTGTTAACTATAGTCACACCGCTGTACATTAGATCCCCAGAACTAAGACTTTGTACCAACATCTCCACTTCTCCTCTCCCCCACCCTCCAGGCCCTTGGCAATCACCGTACCACTTTCCGCTTCTATGAGTTTGACTATTTTAGATTTCATATATAAGTGAAATCATGCAGTATTTGTTTTTCTCTGGCTTATTTCACTTAACATGTTCTTCAGGTTCATCCATGTTGCCGTAAATGGCAGAATTTACTTATTTTTTAAGGCTGAGTAATGTTTTGTGATTTTTTAAAAAATGTCAAGGGTTCCATTTCTTGCTTCTTGTACAGATTTATTGGAAAATGGGGCTCCTGATCTCTTATCTACCCATCTTGGTCTTCTGAGGTTTGATTTATAATACTTACAAGAAAGAGAAATCCTACCAATGATGTCAATGGATATGATAATCTGTAGGGAGATGATGGAGAAAGAAGTTAGTTGACATTTGATCAGAAGTAGCTATTCTACAATTAATTGAAATTAATTCTCCTAACTTTCTCTTAGCTTTGTTCACCTGCTGAGTTTGATGCCATCCTTTTGTTCCCAACAGGAAACAGCTTCTTTGGTTCCATGATGAGAAATGTCCTCATTGATTACACTGAAGTTTCATGAGTTTGACTTTCTGGAAAAAGAAAATTGCTGGGTGGAGTGGTCACAGGGAGACTGCTTCATCTAGTGCCCAGCCTCCCAGCAGCACAAACTCATTTTCTTTCTCTCCTGTCTCTCCCTTGCTGGGGTCTCATACCCTTCCTCTTTCAGGTTGTCTGGGAGCTCCAGTTCACCTTCTTTCATTATCCAGAGCATTCTCCTCTAATGCCTAAGCCCAGATCCAGTGATGCTTACAAATCTTTGACCTCAGTATTTATCCAAGTGCTTAATTTAACATTTACAGTTGCTTCTTTTCATTTTATTTTATTTTATTTTTTTTATTGCTTAAAGTATTACAAAGGGTATTACATATGTGTCCATTTTATCCCCCCGCCCTAGACAGTCCCCTAGCCTCCCCTATCCCCCAATGTCTTATGTCCACTGGTTATGCTTCTTGAAGAAAATCTTGGTGTCAGTGGTGAAGAACTTAACTTTTCTCTTTCTCATCACACCTACTGTGGTGGGCAAAAGTAGGTTTTTAGTGGTGAGTACGAGAAACAGTTTATTCTTGCATTATTCTTTATTAATTATTGTATTATTTTCCATACAAACAACTATAAACTTTTGCCAACCCCTGTATATTATCATAATGAGAGAGCTGGGGAAAATCATCTAAAGAAGGCACAGGCTACCCAGGATTGTGGAGGAGATGCAACATAGAGCAAGGCTGGAACTGGGTTGGAGAAAGACTAATGTTCCTTCAATTTTTTTTACATTCCTATATTTTAGCTAATATAGGAAATTTGGGTAATTATTAGCTTTTGCCAAAAGCTGGGTCTTTGTGACAAATTTTAAAAACAGATCTGATCTGTAAGGTGTGATAATATCACAATGTGATGAGGAATACTAAAAAAAAAGTGTGATTCCCAGATATACTCATAAACCCATCAGTCAATGTCAGAAATTCTTCAATCAGTGTGTCCTCTTTGGCATAGATGAGTGCTAAAAGGCAGATATCTCTGGGAGGGTTATTGCCTTAAATAATGACCTTTATTCACATATATATTCACATGTGGAAAAGGGAAGATAGGAAAATAGGGCTAATGGCAGGGAGGATAGAGAAAACCTGTAACTGGGTGCCTGGGAGGGAAATAGAAACTAACAAGAAGTACAAAAGAAAAGCAAAAACAAAAAACAAGCCCAAAAAAGATCCAGAAAGAAGAGGCTGAGACAATAAAAACAAGCAAAGTAATAGTGGTAATAATAAAAAAATATAATCATTGCATGGTTTCTATATGTCAGGCACCTTTGAGTACTTTACATATATTAACTCATCTGGAGAACAAATTTGTCAACATGATTACATGTTGTAAACATGTAAACCTCTGTTCTTATAGTATTCATTCATTCATCAGCTCTTCACTGAGTGTCCATGAGTGTGTGTATGAGTCTGTGTGTGAGTGGGGGTGTGTGTGATAAGGCACTCTATACTCTTTGGAACTTAAACTTACTTGTTGGGAAGCTTATACATTTTTCAGCTCTACCAGTTGCTGTATAGCCTTGTATCATAGTCTCAGCTTTTTGGGAGTGAAAATTTTCATTTGATCTCAAGTGTTTGCCATATTGGTCCTGTAGACTAATGTGGAATCTCTGTAGTAGTGGTACATGCTCAGCTCAGATCATCAAACATTTACTGAGGGCCTCCTCTATGCCAAGTGCTGTGTGAGGCACTGTCTCCACAAAGATGAGGAATTTACATCACTTGCCTTCAAGGAGCACATCTGCAACCCAATGAAGCTTCATGTGTCAGCTTATTCTGCATGTTCCAAATCCGACACCCCCGATTTTAGGTCCTTCCACTTCCTAAAAGACCACTTGCACATTGCTCTGGATTAGGCTCACAACCCAATCCAGAGCAATTCCACACGGCTCTCAATTAGCCACATCACAAGGAGAGCATGCGGAAGTCGGAGGTGCCAGAGTCAAGAGCTGGGTTTTATTATAATTCTCAAGTGGTCACGGATAGCTGGAGCCTTTGAAATGAACACATATTTATTTATGGATAGAGAGCAGTTCAACAATAAAGTCTCAGGAGTAAAAATCCAAGAGGAGAACTAAATGGGGAATGCATCCTGGGGAGATAAATAATACTTACCAGAGTATGTTTGCTTTAAGGCAGATTCCTGTTTTACTGCCTATAGTAGTAATCTTTGTGAGAAATGTTAGGCTTGAAGAAAGGACTTGTAGAGTAAGTCTGATTTATGAAATGCTACATCCTTGGCATCTGCATGTTGGGGGAAGGGGCTGGGTGGCTTCTCCCGGGCACGATATTCTTATATTTGCATAAGACATAGTCTCTTTCCTCCTCCAATTTTCTCAGAAGCTTTCCCTTAGCAAATATTTCCTTAAGTATCAAAAGATATACCTGGAACTATGCTAGGCAAAGTGGGGGCGGGGGGATACAATGGTGAGCAAGATATGATCAAAAAAACCACGAGGTCAGTGATTACCAAGTAATACACTGATGCTACTTGCAGTAAATATTATGAATGTTATGAAGGAGAAATACCCAGCAGTACATACTTTGGCCACCGTAGTATAATGATGGCAGCTTTCCTGATTGTGTCCTGAGTTCCAGACCTGAGTTTGTCTGTATTTACTGTGAACAGGATTTGGTCACGTTGAGCTTTGACGAGGAGGACTCCAGCCCCTGCTGCTCTTTTAGACCTGCGTTTTTCTCCATCTCCATCTTTCTCAGCCACTTCCACCCTTCTCCCCTTGTCCTGCACAGACTGTAGCCTCCTCTAGGTCAGGAATCATGGTCTGGTCTCTGAGTACCAATGCTCTCCACAGAGAGTACATAGCAAGTGCCAAGTAACATTAGTTTAATTGAACTGCAGACCTCTTGCTACTTCTCTATTTCCAAGAATAGGCATCAGATGGGCAGAGGGGCTGTGGGTCCCACCTGGGTGTTATTCTTCATTGAGGCCCTGCAACAAGCATCCATCACCATGGGGTCTGGCTGTAGACAGTTGTGAAAGGTGAATAATGGCTGCTTGAGTGAGGGACAGGGTTATTGCTCCAAGCATGTCCCATCCTTTATAGGATAATGCAGATTTTATGCAGGCTCTCAAGGGATGTGAAATATTTGGATGTCAGCTTTACCCCGAAGGATTTCAGAATCAGATTGATGACTATATCTCAGCCAGCATCTTCTAGATTCTCTCTGAGGAGCCCCCAACATGCAAGTGTTTCACGGAAAACACAATGTAATACAATCTTAACTCTACATTCCCCCTGTGGTCATCCTACAGAGAACCCAGACATGAACTTTGACTGGGCACTAACCTGGAGCTGCTGGTGTGGAGGGTGTCGGGTGCATGAAAAATGAGCAGGCAGCTATTTTAGTTGTGCCACCACAGGACTTCCAAGCCAATATAGGTACAAATTGGACAGAATGATTTAAAAACGGTCCATGGTCATGTACTATGGATTGAGTTAATCTACTGAATGGCCACTATGAATCTAGTACAAAGGAAGTTCAAGGTATTGTTTTGGTCTTAGGTCATTCAATCCCTCCCACAAAGGAGGAGAGGGGCTACTTTACTTTTGCATAATTCCAGACACACATGACCCAGTCTGCCGTGATACAGACTCAGTCCTTTTGGCGCTTAGTGAAAAGTGAGGTCAGCATGTACAGAGGCCTGGGGAAAAGAAATCGACTTAAGGTACTAAACTGGGAAACATTGTTCTGTTTCCTTCTGAGTGGACCTACGGTGGAGCTGGAAAACCATCTGGAGAAACACAGCCCCGGGAGTCATAGCATGCTGTAATGCATTTGATTAAAAAGAGGAAGGGAAACACCATGGCGTGTGTTATCCTCATGCTAGGACCGGGGAGCGGGCAGCCTGCAAGTCGCGGTCCAGGGAGATTTCGCCTGGATTACTTTAAAAGCACTTTTGCAGAGCCAAGCAAATGAAAGTCATGTGTTTATTCATCAAGGAGACCTTCTCTTGGGAAGATTGTATTTGCAGTTGTAGAAAGAGGCAAAATCTTCACATTTTTAATCTTCCGTGCAAGAACTTCTAAGCAACTAGAAAAACAGTGACTGGAAGAATGAGTTTGGATGTCTCAAAAATCCTGATAAAGTCTGGGACCTTGCCCAGGCTCTTTGAACTTTTTGGCCGCACCATGTTGGATTCAGTGTCTGTGGTAGTAAATCCACTCGCAGAGTGTACATTTCTCAGGCAATCTCCGTGTTTTTATGAAGGGCTTGGCCCCAGGGGAGCAAAGGCAACACTGAGACACTCACTCTTGAGCGTGGGATGTCTGAATATCCTCAAATGTTCTCAGTCTTCAGTGGGAGTTTGAGAGACCTGCTGGGGTTATTTATTTCATCCTGGGGAAAACTTCAACTCATCAAAAATGCCTTTGAGGTATTTTGGTGGTGAGATTCCAAGCTTCTCAGACAAGTGGCATCAGCCCACTACAAAATATCTCCATAACATCACAGGACTACGGGATCGAGACATTCCACTTCGTTGTTTAGAAGTTTAGAAGGTTGAAACTCCAACTCAAGAAGTCAAAACTGCTTTGTGCCTTTGGTTTGGACTATGGGAAACTGGTTCAACCACAGACAGTCAACTTTAGCTCTTTGTGATTCTCTGTACAGGCTTGGTGACCAGTCCTGAGTTTCAGGGCACTTGGTAAATATTTTTAAATATGTGAAGTTTAGAAAATTATGAAACAGGGCTTTTATTTTCTTTTTTCACTTAGTTTTGTATGCCATTGGACACAAATGGGGCTGCTTTTGAGAACTATGATTTAGGTAATATGTATTAGTTATCTATTGCTGCTTAACAAATTACTCCAGATTACAACAAGTAATAGTTATTACCTTATAGTTTTTAGGCATGCTTGAGTTGGGTGGTTCTGGCTCAGGGTCTCCCATGAGGCTGCAGGCAAGATGTCAGGTTGGGCTGCAGTCATCGGAAGACTTGCCTGTGGCTGGAAGATCTGTTTCTAACATGGCTCCGTTGCAGGGCGGTTGCAGGAGGCCTTAGTTCCTTGCCATCTGGGCCTCTCCATGGGGCTGCTTTAGTGTCCTTATGACATGGCAGCTGGGTTCCCCCAGAGAGAGAACCGAGGACGAGCAGGCAGGAAGCCACAATGCCTTGACCTAATGTTGGAAGTCACATGCCTTCCCTTCCACCACACTCTCTTCATTAGAAGTGAGTTACTAAGTACGACATACTTTTAAGGGGAGAACTATCAATGTCCAACTTTTGGAGGAGGAGTATGAAACAATTTATGGAAATATTTTATTATTTTAAAAAAAACTTTAAAAAATATTTTTATTGATTTTTAGAAAGAGAGAGGGAGAGAGAGAGAAACATCCATGTGAAAGCAAAGCATGGATTGAACTGCCTCCCTCACACCCCCACAACTGGGGATTGTATCCGATCCCCTCAGTGCAGCCCCTTGGTGCATGGTATAATGCCCAACCAACTGAGCCACATCGGACAGGGCTGTGGAAATATTTTAAAATCAATGCACCATGAGCCTCAGAAGTCATTTACATGGACTTGAATCTCAAGTATGCCACTTATTAACCGAGTTGCTGGGGGCAAGTTGATGAATTTCTGAATTATAGTTTACTCACTTATGATGTGATATTCAAAATACCTACCATGCAGGGTTATTTGTAGGATTAGAAATTCTGCTTATAAAGTATTGCAAATAGCCCCTAGCCTTAAGTTGGTGCCCAGTAAAAAGTAGATACCATAACACGAATGACAATCATGGTGATGATGATGAATAATTTTGGGTAAGTGAGACAATCTTTTGGAGCCTCATTTGACTTACAATACCTACTCATGAGACTATTGTTAGGATTAAATACTATAACTTTTGAGAAAGCAGTTCCTGGAACAAAGTATATTAGCTTTCCTATTCTTCTGGAGAAACGCTATGAGATGATATTTTAGTTGTTCTTGTTATAAAAAGCATCATATTTAAAATGGAAACATTAGCTGTCATTAACGTTATAAATACTAAAATTGTTAGGCATCCCCACTGAGAAAAATAGTGGACTCACACTTTAAAATCTACTCATCATTTTGGTTCGTCTGTAGTCCATTAGAGGGACAATTTCTTGCATGATTCATGGTACTGGCTGGTTGTTCCGTGTCAGCCAGCCTCTTCACATTGTTGTACCTGGAGATGACATTTACTGTGCCCTCTTACAAAGAACAGTGTAGAGCTGACCATAAAATACACATGTACACACATACACACCCATCTGTCATTAAGTGTGTCACTTGGTGCATTGTCACCATCTGAAAACAGTTATCCTGTGGATGGTGATGCAATTGGATATGAAAAGGAATGGAAAATGTCAGAGTGAGGCATTTGGTGGCAGATGGTTTTTACTGTTTCAAAGTGATGCTTTGCGTGGAAGCCAGGGGGACTTTTGGTATGACAATAAGGCTAAACAGTTACCTGGTATGGTGTAAGTAAGGGCCCATTCAGATCTCAGACCCCAAGCTCAGAACAGAAGCAGGATGGCCTGATCAGCACTCTTTAAAAACAAACAAACAAACAAACAAACAAACAAACAAAAACAACTAAATCCTTTGTCTCTCAAGAGCATTGAATTGTATTGGGTTTGAGCAGCTCCTGGCATCAAGTAATAAGCTTGGCTCCAGCAAAGGCCTATTTACACGTGGTAATTTCAAGGCTCCCAGAATTAAGGCAAAGTTGGGAAAGCCACCATTCATTTGAGGAGCAAGGAAAAGCGGTGTGGTAACAGTGATACAAATGTGGGAAGAACAAAGAACAAAGACCACTGTCTTTCTGCCCTGGGAAGGCACTGCTTCCCTCCTTTCCACCTCTTCTTAGGCGAAGGCGGGGTGGGTGGGGAAGGTTCAGTTTTTTCTGGAATGAATTGTCAAAACTTTCCCCTCCAGGCTTGAAACATGTTCTTCTCTGAGCTGCTCAGCACATTGTCAAACCAGTCTTTACTTGAAAGGCATATGGCATCAACATGAAAGATGTCATGTAAGTCCCCCCACCCCCACTTTCTGCAAGATTTTTGAAAGATGTTATATTCTGCATCCGGGGCCGGCAGAGTAAAAGCTCAGGAGAGCAGGCGGTCCTGCAGGGGTAGCTGCCAGGGGGCCAGAGACCCCCATCTGGAGAAGGCCCTTGGCTGGTTTCCGTGGAGCAAATGAAGGAGAAAAACTATTGACAAGGGGGGTGGGGTGGGGAAGACAAAGCAGGCAACGGGAAACGTCGGTTTTATGGAGCTTGCAAACCTGAACTCAAATATTAAAAATGCTTTCATCAGTCTCCTTAATCCAGAGAAATTCTTTTTGGCTTAGATGGGAGGAAAACTCAGTCCCTTAAGGGGAAAGAAAGCAAGAGGAGAAGGAGGTAATAAGGATGTGAGTCAGACGTGGGGAATTGCTGGCAAATGCATTCATTTTAGGAGGCGGAGGAGGACTGTTTGCAGCTGATCTAATGTTGCAGACCACTGATAATGCCCGCCTGTATTTTATTGATTTCTCCCTGTAGTTATGAGAAAAGTTTGACTCATGTAGTGGGGGAGAGGTAAGAAAAAAAAAAAAAGAACCATTTCTTCCTTGTTCACGTCTTCTCTAGGGAATAAGCGGCACTTGGGCTCCAAAGCTGTGTTTTTCTTTGGGTTTTGCCTTTTAATAGGGGTTGCAGAAAGTGGTTATAGACATTTGAGGGGAAATAAAGCTTGTGGTTTATTAACAGGGCTGGTTTTAATCAGCAGTGATTTGACTAGGGTAACATTAGAGCTACAACACTGATAACTGATACTATGATTTTCTATGCTTTTAACCCCACGCCGAAGTCTTGTGGATTCACCGACAGAAATGCATTTGTTCCCATGGCCAGGCTGTGGGGAGTGAGTGTTCTGTGAGGTCAATGTCAGGGGAAGACAGGAGAGGCTTGGGGGGCTGGGGCAGCTGCCTCATAGAGTCTTCTCAGCTGGAACTCCAGCTGTTGAGAAGTAAGCCGTAGTGAGGCAAGTGGAGGAGAGAGGGAGGAGGGGGCCCAGGTTCTAGCTCCTAAGGAGACACAGGTCAGGATCCTGACTGTCAAGTATTTATGAGCATCTCTTCGCAGACCTGGGGTGATATCTCAGATGGTGACACCTTACATTTTCCGGATGTTACAAGTAACGTCGTTTCTTCTCTCTATTACAGAAATCAGGCAGAAGGCTGATCTCCTCTCCCACCCAGAACAAAATCTTCTGGCTCTCTCCCACCCAGTCCATTCACATGACCTCCACTCGAATCACTGCCAACAGCCCAGCAAAATGTTCTCTGCAAGAGCAAGACACTTTCTTTTCTTAAAAAAGGTAAAAAAGGTTTTTTTTTTTTTTTTTTTTTTGTTTTTGTTTTTTTTTTTTTTTTACAAAGGAGGAACAGACTCAGTGTTTACCTTTCTCAAACTGCCTGCTTAGAAGACAAATGAGATGGGGTACAGAGCGCCTGGAGAATCCTGGGAGTGAGGGCAATGAGTGAATGGACATCCCCTGTCAGCCCTCCTGACATTTCTGTCATGTCTGTGGTCCTGTGTTCACATGTATACGAGCTGCTCTTCCCAGCATAGAGAGTGCTTTGGGTGTGTAGAGTGTTTTTCTTGTTCTCATGCCAGAAGGACACTGCCTAACCCCCAGTGTCTCCCTTGGTGTCCCTGGTGAGAGGGGAGCACCAGGGCACAGGAGATGACTGCCCAAGGGGATGGTGGAACCAGGGAGGGATCTGAGAGAGTGCCCTGCTCTGTGGAAGATTGAGCTCAACTCTACCCACCCAGCACCCTTGCTTCCTCTTGCCCCTCTCTAGAACCACATTGCCTGCATGTCCCTCTTCAGCGGGTGTCTCCTGGGGAGGCTGCCCAGCTCACAGCACCAGCTCCTTCTTGGGACCTGCCCCTGACTCAGAGGAGTGGACTTGCAGAACCATGTCTTACCACCCTCAGCTGAGAAGTGGAGGCTCAGCTCTGGAGCAGTGGATTCTCTCTCTTGGAGTACGAAGTAAAAATGGAGAATAGCAGAGACCAGGATCTGTTAGAATTGAGTCTCATTAGTGACAGTGTTCTAGAGCCGTAGTTGCCAAGCATTGTATTTTTTCATTATGCATGGGGTTAAAAAATGGGCAAGTGTTCCCAAAACATTTATAGATCATATACATGTACTACTATTACTATCACTATCCTAAGGCATACTAAGGGTTGTTTTTTTTTTTTTAAATAAAAAGTTGCTATGGCCCTAGTGACAACAAGTATACCTAGTGCCCAGATCTTTCTAATACCATACTGCACCAGGAAGAAGCAGGTCTCCTTAGACAAATGGTCGATTCTAGGACTGGAGAAGGAAATATACTAAAGTTTAGCCTGGAGGGCATTGTTATGCTAGAAAGTAAGGACGTGATCAAATAAAACAACATAATAATGGGGATGTGGGATATGTCAAAGGGACACAAGAGCCAGCTGAGAGCTCTTTGATGTGGGGGCGTCCTGTGCACTGTAGGATATTCAGCAGTGTCCCTCACCTCTACGTGTTAGATGCCTGTAGCATCCTTCCAGTGGTGACAGCCCAAAATATCTCCAAGTGTTGCCAAATGTCCCCCTTGGGGGGCAAAAATCATCCCCAGTTGAGAACCATTTGGCTTAAAGAAATACTTGATTGAGTGGGAGGGCTGGTGTTAGATAAAAAAAAGTTTAAGCACATTCTCATGAATAAAAAGTGGCCACCCTAATTTTGCCAACTACATGTACGTGTGCGTATGTGTGTGTGCTTATTTATCACTGTTAGTTGAATGAGAGGAAATGACTAGTTGATTATTTATACGGAGCCGAGATGACAGTGTCATAAAAGTCGGGAAGAACAAACAATAGAAACCTGGGAGAAGACAAGGAGCGGAGGAACCATATGTGTCTGAGGGTCTGAGAATGGGGAATGGTGCTCCACATGCTGATGAGAGGAGCTCTTTTGTTGCCTCCTATTAAACTCAAACAGTTTAATGAACCAGGCTCATGCTATACGCTGATCCTCTATGTAACACTCCTTCACGTGCCCTTGCTTCTTGCAAAATCATTCCTTCCCTTAAGGTTCTCATGATGTTGACTAGAGGGCCTGGGGCATCCTCCTTGGCTCCACAGGGGGCCAGACTCCTCAGAGACAAACCACATGCTCAGGCCTTTCCCTGTCAATGAAAATGTCTATAACTCCTTATCTCTACTCTCTGCTATATGTCAGTACACACACACACACACACACACACACACACACATATATAAAATCCTAAGCGACCCAATGACCAATCAACCAGTCTCTATGACGTTCACTGACCACCAGGGGGCAGATGCTCAATGCAGGAGCTGCCCCCTGATGGTCAGTGCACTCCCATAGTGGGAGTGCTGCTCAGCTGACCAACCTGTCTCTGTGGCCCACAAGCCTGGCAGCAGCCACTCACTCCCTCAGTAGTCCTGCAGATCCAATCTCAGGAGAACAGGCTAGGCACCAATGGACTGGTGCTTCTGGCATGATCCCTATAGCACCACAGTCCTCCTGCAAGTCAGCCTTGGGCACCACCGTTGCTTCCCCTCCTTAGATGCTCTGCAAGAAAGAAATGATATAAAAGCAGCCGCCAGGTGGATCTCAACAACCTGCGCAAATATCAGTGGGATGGATCCAGATCCTGGGCTGGCAAGGGAGTCCCACCGCCCGCCTGGAGGGCCAATTGCACTCTGGCCCCCCAACTCCCCTCTGGATGGGTGCCAGATGCAAGGCTCATGGCTGGCGAGCGCCACTGCTGCGGTGCAATCCTCTCCCAATTGGGACTGACTAGGTGTGAGCCTGTGGCAGGCACAGCTGGGCCAGGGTGAGCAGGAGCATCAGGCAGTGTTGGACTGCCAGTTTCAGCCTGATCCCTGCAGGCCACCCCGAGGGAACCCACCTGTGCACAATTTCATGCACCAGGCCTCTAGAGTGTGTGTGTGTGTGTGTGTGTGTGTGTGTGTGTGTGTGTGTGTGTATACACACACATATGCATGATTATTACATAATATACGTACACATGTAATAATCCTATCTAATAAAAGAGAAACATGGTAATTAGCCATACCTCTGTTACCCTTCCCATTGGCTAATCAGGGTGATATGCAAATTAACTGCCAGCCAAGATGGCGGCTGGCAGCCAGGCAGCTTGAAGCGAACATGAGGCTTGCTTGCTCCAGTGACGGAGGAAGCTAACGTTCTCCGCCTGCCGCTGACGGCCTCTGAGCTTGTAGTTTGAAACATTGTTATAAATATAGAAGCTAAACAAAACACCCAGAATCCTGCTTTCAGCCGGCCGGGATCTCAGAGCTGGAGTTGAAACAGTGTTTCGATTATAGAACCAAACAAACCAGATACCTGCTTTCAGCAGCCGAGGCCTCAGAGCTGGAGCCAAGCCTCAGAGCTAAAGCTGGCCCAGAATAAAAAAAAGAAAAAGAAAAAAAGGAGCAGTTGGGAGCTTCAGTCACCTGCCAGCCTGAAAACAGCCCTCAGCCCCTCACCCAGACTGGCCAGGCACCCCAGTGGGGACCCCCACCCTGAAGGGGGTGTGACCAGCTGCAAACAGCCATTATCCCCTCACCCAGGCTGGCCAGGCACCCAAGTGGGACCCCCACCCTGATCCAGGACACCCTTCAGGGCAAACCAGCCGGCCCCCACCCGTGCACCAGGCCTCTATCCTATATAGTAAAAGGGTAATATGCCTCCCAGCACCGGGATCAGTGGAGCCACGAGGCCTCCCGGCACCAGGATCAGTGTGACAGGGGGCAGCGCCCAAACCCCCTGATCGCCCTGCGGCTCTGTGTATGACAGGGTGCAGCGCCCCAACCCCCTGATCCGCCCTGCTCTGTGTGTGATGGGGCGGTGCCCCAACTCCCCTATGGGCCCTACTCTGTGAGTGACAGGGGGGAGCTCCTCAACCCCCTGATAGGCCCTGTTCTGTGCGTGACAGGGGGGAGCTCCCCAACCCCCTGATGGGCCCTGCTCTGTGTGTGACGGGGTGGCACCGCAACCTCCCCATCGACCCTGCCTTCAGTGTGACAGGGGGCGGTGCCCCAACCCTCCAATCAGCCCTACCCTGAGTTTGACTGAGGGTGGCATCGCAACCTCCCAATCTACCCTGCTCTGTGCATGACAGGGGGCGGCGGCCCAACTCCCCAATCGGCCCTGCTCTGAGCCCGACCAGGGGCTGCACCTAGGGATTGGGCCTGCCCTCTGCCACCTGGGAGCAGGCCTAAGCCAGCAGGTCATTATCTCCCGAGGGGTCCCAGACTGCGAGAGGGCACAGGCCGGGCTGAGGGGCCCCCCCTCCCCCCCAAGTGCACAAATTTTTGTGCACCAGGCCTATAGTCCTATATAATAAAAGCCTAATATGCTAAGTGTCTGGTTGTCCATTCAACCAATCAAAGTGTAATATGCTAATGATATGCTAAGGCCGCTCAACTGCTCGCTATGACGTGCACTGACCACCAGGGGCAGATGCTCTGAGCAGTAGGTTAGCTTGCTGCTGGGGTCTGGGTGATTGGGACTAAGTGAGACTGGTCGGACACGCCCTGGAGCCCTCCTGTGGTCCCTCCCCAGCTGGCCAAATTCCTGCATCCCTCCCCGGCCTTGACTGTGCACTGGTGGGGTCCCTTGGCCTAGCCTGTGCCCTCTTGCAATCTGGGATCCCTGGGGGGATGTCGGAGAGCTGGTTTTGGCCCAATCCCACAGGCTAGGCCGAGGGACCCCACTGGTGCACGAATTTGTGCACTGGGCCTCTAGTATATACATAATGGAGTTAGCTAACGCCTTCATCACTTCATATAATTACTGTTTTTTATTTGTGGTGAGAAGATTTAAGATCTACTCTCTCAGCAACTTTCAAGTATATACCGTATTATTAACTATAATCACCTAGTTGTACATTAGATCCCCAGAATTTATTTATCATATAACTGGAAGTCAGCACCCTTGACCCAAATCTCCCCATTTCCCCCACCCTCCAAACCCCAGTAACCACCGTTTTACTGTGTGTTTGTTTTTAATATATATTTTCATTGGTTTCAGAGAGGAAGGGAGAGAAAGAAATAGAAAAATCAATGATGAGGGAGAATAATTGATCGGCTGCCTCCTGTACACCCCATACTGGGGATAGAGCTTGCAATCCAGACATGTGCTCTGACCAGGAATCAAACCATGACCTCCTGGTTCATAGATTGATGCTCAACCACTGAAGAATGTCGGCTGAGCTCTACTTTGTTTCTGTGAGTTGTCTTTTTTAGATTCCACATATAAGTGATATCATACAATATTTGTCTTTCTCTGTCTGACTTATGTCCTCAGACATAATGTCCTCAAGGTTCCATCCTTGAAGTTGCAAATAGCAGGATTTCCTACTTTCTCATGGCTGAGTAATATTTCATTGTATATATACCTCACATTCTCTTTATGCATTTGTCCATTTGACAGACACTTTTGGTTGTTTCTGTATCTTGGTTATTGTGAGTAATGCTGCATTGAGCACGAGGGTGCAGATATCTCTTTGAGATCCTGATTTTATTTTCTTTCAGGCACATACCCTCTGTGGGTTATATATGTTCTTCTAAATCTTACCCTTCCTTACATATCCCCAATCAGATGTCACCTTTTCTATGATTTTCCCAATCAGAAATTTTTTTTTTTTTAATCTTCAAACTCCCATAGCTCTCCTAGTGCCCTGACAAAGGTACAAATAGCCTACATAGCTCTTCCCTAATAGACGGCAAACTGCCATTGTCATTAGAATACTATTATTATTTTTATTATTTGGTCGGAGGGAGACCACGTGGCAGACAGCCACGTCCCTTGGGACAGGCACAGCCCCTGACTGGGGAAAGGAGATCCTCGGGATTCCTGGCGCCACTGGGGGATTTGAGAGCTGGGTTCTGTGATCACGGAGGACTGAGCCTAAAGGGGGCAGCCTGAAGAGCTGACCAGACCATGCAGTGCCGGTAAGAGAAGAGCTTACAGAAACCAAGCCTTCCCCATTTCCGCGGCCGGCGTTTGTTCGTTTGTTTTCACTGAATCCTGTTCATAAGATATTTCGGATATAGACACTCACCTGTGCTGAAGAGAGGGAGAGGGTGCGGAGGAGTGGAATCTGGGGAGAGACTGAGGAGAGAAGGGGGGCCGGGAGAGGTGGCAGCGAACTGAGCGCTGAGACACCCCTGAGCCCAGGACTGGGGCAGCCATTCTCTCTGGAGAGTGAGACTCCTCCCCCCAGCCCCCAGGCAAGGAGCACAGCCACACCAGATTCCACCCTGAACGAGATCAAAGCTTAAAATAATCTGATCAGTCCCTGGGAGTTAACAGGGTCTGGCCTATAGAGGGATTTTCAATCCCAGCAACAACACAGAGCGGGTAACTATTAAGGAACCAGCTCTGGATAGTTGACCTCTCCAAATCAGTTTTAAATGCGATAGAGAAGCCGTATAGCCTCAGAGGCCAACCCCAGAACACTGCCACCCAGAGGCTGAGCCACAAACTGACTCTTTGCTAAACACAAAATAAGGCAGTCTGGGAAACAAATATGACCTGCTTTAAAATAAGAATACTATTATTATTTTTATTATTTATCATTATTATTATTTTAATCTTTGTATTTTTTGCTAACTCAGTGCTCAAAACTTTGTTACTTAGATGAAAGCTATTTTAACTAAGGTATAAATTTCCTTTAAGAAAGTAATGTGTCACCCCCTCATCTTGTTGACATATTTTAATTTTAATAGGAACTTTCTGGAGAAACACAATACTGAACTTAAAGTTGAGAGTGTGCATTTAGGGTTTGAAGCCATGTTAATTAGGGGCAGGCTTCAGTTCTGACTCCAAATTCTATCCTGTGGGTAGAGGCCTCATCTACTTATGCCTGAGACTTGCTTTAACTTTAATTCTTAGTACATGGGGATCAAGGTTGAGGAATTGGATTCTTATGAAAAATATTACTTTTAGGCACTGTTTGTGTTAGCCTTTTCTGTTTAGCCAACATCCCCAAACTAAGAGATTTAAGGTGACAATAAAATATTTTTCAAGATACTGTGGCTGGTGATGTAGTTCCTCTGCTGGTTTCCCCTGGGGTCACTCACATACTACGTTCAGCTTGGGGGTGAGCTGGGCCAGTGGATCTAAGATGACCTCACTCATATGATTGACAGGTGGTGCTGGCTCTTGGCCTGGATACCGGGGTTCTCCTCCATATGGCCTCTCATTCTCCAGGAAGGTAGCTTCCTTTACGGCTGCCTCAAGGTAGCATTCCAAGATGGCAAGAGCAGAAACAACAAGGCTAAGGCTCCAGAATTCATACAACATCAGTTCTACAACATCCAATTGGTCAGAGCAAGTCCCAGAATAAAAGATACGGAAACAGACTCTGTCTCGTGATAGGAGGAGCCTATGTAATCGCTCTCAGACAGCTATGTGACATCTCCATGATTCAGATCCCAATAACTGAGATTACTACTTAATGCTTTTCACAAGTCCTCTTCTTATTTTGCTCTAAAAAAGACAGAGGAAGGAGTGCCAATGGTATGGTAGATTTCTCTCTTTGCCCAGAGATAGCAGAATTTGACCTGTCTCATTTGTGGGGAAGAAGCCCTCCCTGGTTAACCACAATATCAGGAAAACTAATCATTTCCCTCTAAGTATTGGCAGGAAACTGCCCATTTGCCAAATCATTCCTTGCAGGTGGTAGTAACTTCCTAAAAATTGAATCTTATCTAAGCCTAAGAATATGAAGTAACCAGAAGTGTATTATAATAAAACTATATTTCTAAAATATTGAGCTTGACTAAGAAGAATTCAGAGGCAGGAGAAGAGATTCTATCATTCATTGAAAGTTGAATAGTTCTCCCAAATATAGTCTCTTCTCTGCCCCCAACAATTTGTAAATAAGAATAAGTGAGATACAGAGAATTCCTTGGTCATGCCCCTCAACTCAAACCTGAGAGAACATTTCATATAACATCCCTTTGCACAGTCAGGGAAGGGGAAATCTATGTATTCACCCAACACCTCATTCAGTGCTCACAACCATGCTCAGAGGAAAGGAGTAGCATTATAGAGCTGGGGAAATAATTTCTTACAGGTTAAGAAAGTGTTTAATGTCTCATAGCTGGTAAGAATTAGAACTGGAATTTGTGTTAGTTCCAGGTCTGAAGCTAGACTCACCCCAACTGCCCTATCTCCCAGGAGGGGGTACACAAAAGACATGCCAGATAGATCATGCCTTGGATAAAGGAATACAAGAAGTCAGCAATGCTGCAATGAGGAAAAGAATCCCAAAGAGTTTTAAGTGTTGGAGGGACTTTTTGAGATGGCCCAGGAGCACAATGTTATTCTATCCCTATCTTTAAAAGAAAGATCCAACGAAAACATATTTTTTAAGTAAACAGGGTGGAGAGAGATGGAAGAGTGGCTACAGAATGAAGATGTGTGCTCTGGCCTCCACTGAGGTCTTTGTGACCATTAGCCAAGGGGAAGTTCAAAGAACTTTTGGAAGTGTTGTCCAGGCCAGCCTAGGCTTTCCAGCCAAGCACGTGATATGACTAGGATGAGGATATTTAAGGGTGATCCTGGGAAAAGCTATTGGCTCATTTCATTCAGTTCAGTCTGTCATTGTGTAGGGAAATTATTTGTCTTTTTACGTAAGACTTTGTGCTTTTCAAGGAATTATCATCGCATACTGTATATACATAAGTATCTGGGGACAATCTATTGAGATATTAATTTTTGTCTTGTTTTCATATATAATTTTATGCATTGTCTCATTTGGGCAAGTCAAAAACCCAATACTCAGGAGGGAGCTGGGCCTCAGAAGATGGAATTTCCAGTGGCTGCCTGGGGTCTGATATCCAATATTGAGGCCTTGAGAGGGGAATGGCCTGGTGCTGAGCTCCACATCTCGAGAAATTGTGTGTCTTGGCCTATCCCACTTGTGCTCATGATTGACTCATGATGAAGAAGGGGCCCACTGTATCTCACTAAAGGCAGACTTCAAAGCAAAAGGGAGTGAGGAAACCCCATTTTCATAGACTAAGGCCCAGGATAACCAAGGAATCCTTTCTAATGTGATGGGGGAGATAAGGGAGCCCACATATACTGGCATCAGATGTCCTGCTAGTTACATACATGGGAACCTGGAGCCAGATTTATCTGCTCTGGAAGAATAAGAAAGTGGTGGTCTCTTATATGCCATTGTTTTGGGGCAAATATAATCATTACCATATATACACATATATAAGTGCTTGTGGTGTTTTCTGCTGTTTCACATTCTTTGGTCTTTTTTAAATATATATTTTCATTGATTTCAGAGAGAAAGGAGAGGGAGAGAAAGATAGAAATATCAATGATAAGAGAGAATCATTGATCGGCTGCCTCCTGCACATCCCACATTGGGGATCGTGCCCACAACTCGGACATGTGCCCTGAGGGGGAATTGAACTATGATCTCCTAGTTCATAGGTCAGTGCTCAACCACTAAGCCACACTGGTTGGGCACATTCTTCAGTATTACTGGTCTTGTTAAGTCCTCAGGGAGGTCAACATAATTTCTTATACTTACATGTTGCTTCATTCTAAGCTCATAATAGTTGCCATAGTAAACATGTGTTGCTTTTGATGCTTGCAGTATATTGAAAGTTTATTGAAGATTATAAACAAGATTCTTAAAATTTCCAACTATTTTAACAAGAGGAATCAACCTAATGGTGCACCTGAGGGACAGTCTACTAGTCCCAGAAGCTGGCATAGGAGTCTCAACCCTGCCCTAAATGTAGGATGGCTGGCATCTTGGTGCTCATTCCCTCTGTGGCATTCATGATCATGTGGAGAGATTTTGTCCAGTGCTCACCTTTGGAAAAGACACTGCCCATTACTTATATCCTCCCAACTCTTTCCCTAATTCCAACTATGGCTGATGACCCAAATCCTCTAGAAACCAGCACCAATTGCCTGGTAGCTTAGGATTTTGAGTAGAACTTCCTTTTCAAGGTAAGGGTAATTATGTGCTACATTACATTGAGAGCTAGGCTGACTTTTAGCAAGGCAGGCTCTGCTCTGCTGCTGTTTTCATTTATATAAAGGGGTGCTTGGATGGGTGTGGATGGGTCAGGGGTCTTCTGGCTCTCAGAGGCCACTTTCCATGGTTGGGCAATGGGAAGTCATAGGTGTCACTAAGGGTGATATTCATATTCTCCACATTCTTCAGGGTGAGTTTGTGTGTGTGTGTGGGGGGGGGGGGGGGGGGAAGAAGTGAGCTCAGAGTCCATTTCTCCACCTACTCTGAAAGTATTTGATGAGTGGAGATACAGAATGTTGAGTAGAAAGGGTTGTTTTTTTTTTTTTTTAAACAAGTTTACATAGGTGAATGTCTCTTTAGCATACCTGATACTATCAGATTTGGAAACTGGGCTTTCCATTTGGGAAATGAGGAAGTAGGGTGATTTACTTAAAGGCTATATCCTTAAAAAAAGTTATCCTTCTGTTTTCTATGCACATAAGTAATGTATTTTTATTGTAGAAAATTTGGAAGAACCAAAACCACAAAGACAAAATGAAAAGTACTGATAATTCTGCTATTAGTATTTGTGTGTAAAGTTAAAAAATATTGTATATATTGTGGGCATAGCATATAATATGATGTGATATATAACATATAAAAATATCATATTGTATTATATTACTATTTTTTTCCTATGAAATTGAAAACATTATATTGCAGCTTAAATGATTTGTATTTTCAGATTCTCTTAAAAGTGAAAAATATAAGTGAATACTTGATGGAAAGATAAATGAATGAACTCATACATTAATGAACAAATGCATGAGCAAGTTCATTTTCCACTTGGCAAAGGAGGATTTACAACCCTTCAGAAAATGTTAAACTAGAGGAAATCTGAGAGATTTAGACTAACCACCTCATAATGGAATGATATTTCACTTCATCCTGACTCTATCCCCAAAACACACACCCACACACACATGCATCATTGAAATACTAGCTCTAGTTTGTCTCACTGTGAACTTGCCTGGAAGAAGTTGGCTTCTATAGACTCAACTCTAAAAAAAATACAAACAATGAAGCTCTCTGCTTCTGTCTCTCTCTCTTTTACACACACACATACCACCACCAATGCCACCTTTCCCCAAATGTAAACAAATCACTCATGTGGGAAGCCCTTATGTAATTTTAGAGATTATATCATTGCTTATGTTGGGATGAATATTAGGTGTTATCTTTCTTTTTTTTCTTTCTGGCATTACAATCTTTCTCTTCGAGATAAACTAGGATTTAACAAATAAAGCTCCAGATGAAACCTGCCCAGTTCTTTTGAGGTCAACTGCATCTGACTCCAGCAAATGTTAAATTGCTTTGAGACTTCAGTTGTACTCTTCTGTCTTCCAAACATTGTAGAAAGATGAGAACTGAGAAAACAAACATAAGTCAAAAAAATATGGGATGGGAGTAATAAGATCTCATTTCCCTCTCCTCCAATTTTGGTTAAAGATTAAGAACAGGGTTCTGGTAATAGAGAGACCTGACCTGAATCCTGACTTTGCTACACATAGTCCTGTGGCCTTGAATGCTTAGCTCAACCTCTTAAAGTTCCAGTTGCCCCATTAATAAAATGAGGGTAATAGTAGTTCTATTTTATAAGATCACTGTTAGGATTAAACAAAATAGTAGATGTGCAGTACTTGGAACAGGGACTTTTAAATCTAAGCAATTTTATTTGATTATTGTTGAGTGTGTTTCCTTCCACGACTCGCGTGGAGTAGGGTTCGGTATCTGAAAGAGGAGCCGCACAGCAAATGAGAGAAAAAGACACGAGATAATTTTGCAATATTGGGGGACCAGGCGGCAAGTCCCCAAGGACTTCTCCTTGTGCTCAGGCCTCACCAAGCTTTTATTGATCTGGGATGCCCCTATAGCATAGCCCTAGGCAGGTGACCCCCTGCAACAGGCAGACTAGCCCATCAGCAAGGATTTACATAATAATAAATGGGGGAGCAGTTTCAGCTACCACTGTCTGGACAAACAGAGGTGGCGCCTAGCTCTGACCTTTGGGAGGGCTTCAAAGGCACCCAGCCTTCGGGGGGTTTCGGGGAGTTCTCTGTCTATGCTTATCAGATAGTGAAGGCAATAAACAGTTTCCCACATCTCCCCCTTATTTTTTCTTTAAAAAATAATCAAGTCCCAATTTCAATGTCCAAAAGTTCTGAGTCCATGTTTCAATGTCCAAAAGTTCATGTGTACATGCCAGCAATGAAATGTTGGTTCTGGATGGTGGAAAATGCAGGTCCGGTCCTTTCTGGTCTGGTCCTGGGCACCCTGCAGCGAAGCACAGCTGCTGACTGCTAGCATGGCAAGGCGTCTTCACCATCTCCATCTCTGAACTGTCTCTCCTGTCTTTGTGGCTGGCTTTCTGTGATCCGTTGTTACAGGAATCCACATGGTCTTGGAGTTGTTCTCTGAAAATATACAAACATATTCTCGACCAAAGGTTAATAATTGAAATTTTACTTGGGGAATCCTTTTTATATTTGCCCAAATGATTTTCCTTTGGCTTATTTTGACACCACATATGTTTTTCATGGGTGTCTTGCTGTTAGCATTACAAAATGAAAAAAGAAATTTTTCTAGATGTAATTTAGTTACAGGATATTTTTCCTTACATGGTATTCTTCCACTATCCCCCTTTTTTGATTTAATTAGGAGGCTTATGGAAAATTTTTTAATGCAGTCTAGATAACTTTAAATATTAATTTTTTGTACAAAAATATGACTGCTTTAGGTTCATTGCATGTTAAGCAATTTTACCATGAAATGATAATTTTGGTTAATACTATATGAATAATTACTTATTTCAAATTAGCCAAATTTAATTAATTTGAAAACTTGACTTTAATAAATTTGAAAACTATTTTGCTGTCAAATTTAATATTTTAACAATAATCTTAATTTACACTGTAAATATTAATGAAAAGGATCACTTTACATCCTTGTGAAGGCTCTGAGCATTCCTGTTGTTAGGCTAGATTTAGACATAGGGTCTGTTAGCCAAGCCTCCGTTTTTCTGGATTCTGATTTCAGCTGGACCAAATCTCTTCTGTTATTTGGTTCCTGATCTGGGCTGGGCATGGGAAGCAAGAAGCAGCCATGGGGACAGGAGACCTCCCTCAGAAGGGCCGAGTGTTCAAGCCCGTGCACCATGGGGGGGGGGGGGTGAGGATCTGTGCCCCACCTTTGTTGCACCCCAAGTTTTCTCCTACTGGCCCCCAGCTGTGCCTGTCTTAGGTCGTCCCACCCTGTGGGATCTTACCCGTCGTTGACTACCAGCTATCTCTGGGCCAAGTAGGGTGATGTGAGGTTCAGTTCTGTCTCCTTGATAGCCTATGTCCCTCTGGCCTCCATACCCAGCAACTGCCTTTGGATCCCCTCGCCTGCTGGCGGGGCCCCGGCATTGATCATAGGGAACCCAGGTTTCTTCTCCAGAGAGGGCCCAGCTTACGCCATTGGGCAAGAGACAGATCCATGGTACCAGCTTTTCATGATCCCAGCTTGAACAGAGCGCTCAGATAACAGCTGTAGGCAATTGGATTCCTCTTGGCAAAAAAAGTCAAGAGAGGTCAATACAGAATGCTTAAGTGCCTTCCCCAGGAGGCCCTCCACACAGTGGAAAGGAATAAATCCCTTCATGTAAAGCATTCAAATTCATTCATAAATTTGTTTGGGATAAATGCACAATATACTGTTACAAAGCATCAAAAATTATTAATAAAACGTTGTAGAATAATACCATGCAAGAATATTCTTTGCTCTAGGTCATGACAACTTAATTTTAAACTCAAGGTTTGGAATGAGGAACCTAGTTTTCAAAAAATAAGAGAAATTTACAGAAGCAGAGACAGTATGCTATCTAAATTACAGTTTTGGGTAAACACATTATCTAGAGTCCTTGGGTAACCTAGGTAAAACTTAGGCATGTTATCTGAACTACAGTTTTTACCTGAATGAATTGTTACCATACTTCACTTTACCATGCCCCAGGTGGTCTCTGGGCTGTTGGTTGTCTGGTTTGTCTTCCTCCTGCTGGATTACACTTGGAGAACATTAACTTAAAAAAGAAAAATCTTTCTTTTTTACACAAAGTAACTTATAGGGTTACTTCTTGGATGTTGACTGATAGTGCTGCAAGGCCATGTATTCCAAGTCATTAAACATTTATGGTGACTGTACTTATTTTCAGATTTGGTATTTAACAGCAAATCATTAGATTATCCTGTAAATATTAGTGGAAGATATTTCAAAATATTAAAATTTTCTCCTTTTTATTAAATTTAAAATAATGTTTTTAAACAGCATTCCCTTTTGGCTTATTTGCATATACAGAGGGATCATGGGAAGCCTTCAGTAACTTTTTAGAAGAATTTTACTTTACTAGGATTCAATTGCTTACAAGGATTAGTAAATTCAGTAAAGTTTTATGTCTGATACACAAGGTGCAAACGCTGCTACACTTCCAGCCTAATTTAAAATGCAGCGGTGAGGAGCTTTTAAATAAAAGACATTGCTAGTTTAAATAAAGACTTTGCTACTAATAAATCAATTCTTTCTTTTATTTGGCAGAAATTCCTTATGCAACCAAGTATATTATATTTTGAAATATTGCACTCGGGAAAAACTTCCAAATACATATCTAATTAAAACATTTTCAACACTTAAAAACAGTTTTCAACATAATAGGATCTAGTCTTGACCATGGAATCAATTACTATTAATTTGTGTATGATATATGTATAACTGTGGTTCTACTGAGAATTTTAGATATCTTTGAAAAATGTCTCTATCTACAAGCCTTTTAAGAAATACGAGCTCTATTGTCGGCCCTTATAAAGCCAACTGCTTAAAACATTGGTCTATCATACCACTGAAATTATATTAAGACCATGATTGCTAATTTATTAGGCATTAAAAATATCTTCTTAAAAATAGTATTAAATAAATCCGCGAGGCTAGCACACTTTTTTTAAACTGGCCTTTTCCCTTTACATGTGCACAGAAATCCCAGATGCATTTATAAATTTGTAAAAGCTTTTCAATTACTAGAAGGACTTTAATTTTAGAATACTTGGGGAGGGGGCGTCCACACTGGATCGCCATGTGCTCCCTTTTCCTTTCCACCACATCCTGCTTTGGGGGAAGTTTCAGCAAATGACTCAGATGGTGTATTTTTCCCAAAGTCATGCTTAATTGAAAAAGACATTTGAAGTTTTTCCCTATTTCGCTTTCTAAAGTCATGGCTAGCACCCAAGGTTATCTTAGCCAAAGTTTGGTTGTCATAAGATGTTCTCCGGTAATTTTTAAACAAAACATTAAGTAATCTCATTGTGGGAGAGCTTATAGCTCTGCCTTTTCCTGCCACCTTTGAATCTCTCCGCACCAGAGAGAGATTCGGCAGTGGGGTTTCATTTCTTATTACAGATTTTAGATTCCAAATACAAATTAAGATTTTAATTTGGACAAGAAACCACATTAAGATGACCATGGCACTCTTTTTTCAGCCTGATTTAAAGGAGTACCTTTTAATATTCCAATTTCTTTATAAGTTGGCCTTTTTGCACAGGTGATTCTATTAACGGCAAATTAAACATATCAGGATTAGGACATGGAGGTGGAGGGAGCCATGAAGGCCATTCCTCCCATTTTTTCTTTTCTTTTTTTTTTTTTTTTTTTTTTTTCTGTTAAGGAGCGGAGGGTGCAAGGGGGAAGAGATACATCCTCCTTGACCTCTCCTAAAGCCTCTAGGAAATGAAATGCCGTGTTCCACAAGGGGAAACAATTTTTGGCAAGTTCTGATTAACTTTTTGGCAAACTTTTAAGATCTAATGTACCTTTTTCAAGAAACCAAGGGTTATGTTCTATAATAACATGCAAAAACTATAAGATACTACCTTCTAAAATTTTAACACTTTAAACATGCAAATCAAAAGTCTATAATAAAGTTTCTTAGTTTTTTAAAAGCCAAATATACCTTTTTAAAGCCGAATCTACTTTTTTAAAGCCAAATCCTGCCCCGTTTGTTAGCCTGGTTGAGAAAACGTTCCCAGTTACTTACAGACCCGGGCTTCTGTAGTTGATCCTGGGCATTGCGTGCGGTGGAATCCCCCTCACCTTTTTTCGGTGAGTTTTCCACACCTTTTCGGTGTAAACTTCCTTTTCTCGCTCCAGCGAGACCTGCACTTCCAGATTACCCGTTGGGCGCCAGATGTTGAGTGTGTTTCCTTCCACGACTCGCGTGGAGTAGGGTTCGGTATCTGAAAGAGGAGCCGCACAGCAAATGAGAGAAAAAGACACGAGATAATTTTGCAATATTGGGGGACCAGGCGGCAAGTCCCCAAGGACTTCTCCTTGTGCTCAGGCCTCACCAAGCTTTTATTGATCTGGGATGCCCCTATAGCATAGCCCTAGGCAGGTGACCCCCTGCAACAGGCAGACTAGCCCATCAGCAAGGATTTACATAATAATAAATGGGGGAGCAGTTTCAGCTACCACTGTCTGGACAAACAGAGGTGGCGCCTAGCTCTGACCTTTGGGAGGGCTTCAAAGGCACCCAGCCTTCGGGGGGTTTCGGGGAGTTCTCTGTCTATGCTTATCAGATAGTGAAGGCAATAAACAGTTTCCCACAGATTATAATAATTAGGCTTTTCTTAATTCAATATTGTTGGGCTAGCATTAATTTTGCACTAAAGAATTGTAGAATGAACCACAGAATTCATTATAAGTTTCCTTCTCAAATACTGATTCAATTTAGTTTTGTATCTTTAATGTGAATACAAACATGGATAACATTTATGAGCAGCTGATAGGAAGCATTCAGACAATTCCCTGCTTATAGAAAAAATCTAATATGGTAAAAACAAATGAACACCCAATTGAACCTTCCTAGAACTTCTAACTACATATAGCATGCCATTATCCACAGTTATATTTTTTTGTCTCTTGGTTCCAGTATAATACCCAGAGTATAAATTAATGGCCTTGACTGGCGAATTACCCAGTGCAGTCAATATTGCTTCATAAAAGTGATTGTAAGAGAAACCTAATTCTGTTAAAGGTTTAGTTACAAAGGGAAACGTCAGAGCCAATGAGGTATGATGCTGTCATGCGATTGGGGGTTAGCACCACGAAACTGATCATTCATGAGTCATTTTTTGGCTCGAATATGGGGAGCCTCCAGGGAGCACTAACAGGATTCACAAATGTTCTGGCGGCCATCTCCGTGCTGTGTGTTCTGCCCAAACTGCACAAACCATGAGACTGGGCAAGAGAATCCAAAAGGGATAGTATTTCATGGCTTAATTCTTTCTGGTATGTTCAGAGTATCAGGGTTTGAGAGAACACTCGAGTTTGGTGTTGAATGAGATGGGGTGAGAAGACAGGACAACACATGGTGGTTTCACTCTTCTGGCATCTACGGAGATGTTTGCAGGGGCCCAGAGGGCTTTCTATCAGTTCATGAGAGAGGTGCAGAATCAGGATTGAGGCAAAAAGGAACACTCCCATGTTTCCTGAGTTGATAGGAGATACAAAATAGACAAAAGAACCAAGGAAGAAAGAGACTGAAGTGTCTCCATCACCAGCACACATTCCATGGCTCCTCCTTGAAGGTCTGTGACATGTTTCTGAGCCATTTGTCACAAATGAAAACTACAGAGATTCCCTATAGACTGCAGTAAAATGGAACTGAATGTGACAGCACATTTTCTTCTCCTGTTTCTCTTTTATCGGTGTGTTCACTGTCCCCGGGCCATCTTGGTCTGCTCTCTCCATCCTGCTAAAAACGGCATTCTGTATCCCAGAGACTCTCAGTGCACCTTTGTCATGTGATTATTCCCTTACTAGGCATGACAGCATCCCTGGGTCCTATTTCTGTTGTAATATTTTCATGGTAATCATGAGTGGGATGAGTTCATTGCCTGAACTGGAGGGCCATTTTTTCATGGACATACACATACCTTTTAGTGTTCTTGCAGCCATGTTTATGGTCAACCAGAAAATGTGAGATAGCTTATGCATTGAAGAGGGAGAGCTAACCAGTCAGGTAGATGTCTTGAGAGTCTGGCATGAGAGCTGTTGATTCCCACCATGGCTTTCCAGTGTGTCTTCGCAGGTAAGCCACTTCACTTCTCTGGGCCTCAGTTTCTGGAGGGAGTTAAGCTTTGTCTCAATTGTATCTTATAGTTCAAATTTTAATCGCTGAATGATATGATATGTATATATCACATATATTCAAGTGTATGTATATATACCATTACTAAGAAGTGAATATATTACTCATATTGGATATATTACTCATATTACTCCTGCAAGCACCATGCGGGTACATAGGAGTCATTCAATAAATATGTAATGAATGAGTTACTGTTTCTATGCACATAGGCACACACATACTTAAGCCACATCTGCATTATTAACTCTCAGTTGAGCTTAGTCCTTATACATGAACATAACTGAAGGGCTCCAGCCCCTTCCCTTGACCATGTGTGATTGCTACTTAGAATGCTGGACACCTTGCAGTCATCCCATCTGGTTCCATGGAACTGGTGCAACCTCAGGGCTGGTGTTTGGGGCAGTTTACCCCCATCTACTCAGCACAGGAGGGTGAGAGCCCCTCTTCCAGCTGGAGCAATGTTGGGAGTTGACAACTTTCTGGCAATCTGACTTGTTCCTTGGAATGAATTTTCTCATGGGAGAATGAGTTACAGATTTGGTTTCTTGGGGTAGTTTGCTGGAGGCTAAGACCAACAGTAGTTAGCATATCAATCTATATTCAGCAGGGCTGAAAATTAGCATAATATTGCCCTGCTGTTGGCCAAATGGCTCAAGGCAATCCCCTAACCTGATAATCCTTTTACTATTTACCAAACTTTACCTTTGATATGCCTGTATGCATCCCTAAAGGGCAAATGTGTATTCAAGTGAATAAAAGCAAACGGGACCCAGAAGTCAGGGAGCCTCTCCACTAGAGAAAGGTTTTCCGCCTGGCCCCCATGCCTTCTAAATTCATATTTCTTGTCTAGTGTATTCGTTTGTGTGTGGGCTCCTTTTCCAGATCCTGAACCCAAGCACAAATGGGTGCGGCATTCACAGTAGTTCATAAAAAAATCTCGTATGAGTCAGGGAAGAAACACATGACATTCAAATTAGGTAATTTAGGAGAGTTTCATAAGGATATTGTTTACAGAGATGTGAGCAGGGTATAGAGAAATTATAAGGGATAATGCCTGGAGAATGGCAATGGGCCTCCTTAGATGTCACCTCTAGGCCTGAAGACGCAATGGGAGGAGTAGTTATCAAAACTTGGGGACAGAGAAATTTGTGGGGAGGGCCACCACCCAGGCCCCTTCTGTAAGAGACATGGCCACCTTGCGCTAACTGGGCAGGGAGTCAGGGGAATCAACATCCCCACCTCAACCTCGTCCCCATTGAGTTATGTCAGGGAACAAAGCAGACCAAGATCCCTGCCATTGGGGAACTTACATTTTGTCATGCGGAGACTTTCAGTAGACTCATATCAAGTAAGTAAATTGCATAGAGATTAGAAAAAGGTAAATATTAGTAAAAATGATAAAATGAAATAAAAAGGGAATGGGAGTATAAGACTGAAGGGCAAGATACATTTCATGATGTCGCCGAGCAAAATTAGAAGGAAGTTGAGGATCAGTAATTACAATTCTGCTGAAATCAAACCCTACTTGGGTAATGCCAAGGATTTGCCAAGTAGCTATCTACCATTCTAGGTAGAGAGGGCACCTGGAAAGTGGCCTCAAGACAGAGTGTGCCTGACATGTTCTGAGAACATTGAGGAAGCTGAGTGGCTAGTATGGAGTGCATGAGTAAAGGGGCAGGAGATAGGAAAGGAGTCAGAGAGGAGATGGGCAACATGGGACCGTAACAGAGTGTCATCTGTAAAATGCAAGTGACCTTGGGGATGTGGTTTAAGGATTAAATGAGGTGATAATGTAAGAAGTGCCTCACACACTATCTAAGATGTTTCTGTCCAATGAAAGTATGCAAGGCACAGATGTGACTTTAAGTTTTTTAGTAGCCACATTTACAAATGTTAAAGAGGGTGAAATTAATCTTAATAACATTTTGTTTTCCTTTGTATATCCATAATATTGTCATTCTGACATATAATAAATATTAATGAGGAATTTACATTTTTTAAAACAAAGTCTTCAGGATCTGGTGTTGCTTTATATTTATAGTACATCTCAATTCAACCAGTCGTATTTTAAGTGCTGACTAGCCCTGTGTGGCTTGTAGCTACCATATTCAATAGTGCAGGTCTAGTATGTTTTAAATGCTTAATAAATGTTAAATATTAATATCAAAACAATAGGAATTTGGAGCTGCTTGGCCTTGGTTTTGAGGGAGGAAGAGATGGAAACGTTGGAGGCATGTGTCAGATGAAGGCATGATGCTGGGATCTGCTGGTTCTCCTCCTTTTTTGTCGGCACGCCTCACATGGCCACTGCATCTAGGAACCCAGATTTTTCAACTCAAAGTGACTAGAGAGAAGGGTCTTCACAGGAAAGATCTGGGGTCAGCCTGTGGGTGACTCGAGGGGACAGGAATCTGAGTTCCCCATCTCCCGGGGTTCATCTGTCCCAGCTCCTGCTGCTTTCCCCTCTCACCACACCATGGATCAATTCATCCAGGTTTCTGCTTTGCCTTGTGTCACACCCAGAATTTCTACCCAAGGGGTTTCTCCATGGAAGGTGTCTGGTTTCAGGTTCTGGGCTGTGTTTTTAAATAACATTTCAGCACTTTGAGAGTGCCGTCATGGCAAAAGTGATGGTATTAGCTCAAGTGTTGGTACCAGGGGATGGAGCCATCCAGTTGGCTGCTCAGCGAAGGGTGCTGGGGAAGGCCCCACCTCTCAGCTGTTTTTCCACTAAAGACTTAATTAAACCACTGCTGTGTCAATATTGTTAGCATGCTTCCAGCCTCTCCCCTCGGATGGAAGCATGCCAGTCTCCATACACGGATTCAGGGGGGAACTGGGGCTCCTGGGAGGGAAACCAGCATTGGGAGGTGGCATAGAATTACTCCATCGAGAGGGCTGTGTGGTGTGGGGCTTCTGGTGGCTCTGTGGATTCTGACACTGTGCATATGACAGTCTCAGGCTCTGGACACAGCTGCACGCCAGACGAGGAATAAGGGGCTCAAGTCCTGCTTCAAAGGCCTCTGTCAGAATTACTTCACTACCTTTTCCTCCTCCACCAGCTTCTCCCTTCCTCTCCTGAAAGGGTGTCCAGTGAACCAACTGGGGATGCCACCCTGTTTCTTTAGAACTACAATTCTTAGCCCTTCTTCTGTTCAAGCAGCTGATTATAACAACTTGAGTTTTATAACATCTGTCATGTCCCATCCTCTACAAGACAACAAGGGAGGTGGTGCCACTATCCTCATTTTAAATGGCTCAGCAAATGGCATGAATGAGAGGTTAAGCACCTTGTTCAAGATCACTAAGCCTCAGTCTTGGGATTTGACTTGACTGTGCTGCTTTCCGAAATAATAGTAACAATAAAAACAATGGTGGCAATATGTGGCAGGTACCCAATGAAAAGAAGCCATCATCACTACACAAATTAGATAAATGTATAATTGCCTTGCTGGCACCTCTCTCCTTGCTACTGGGCCAGGAATACTATCATTAAACAGGTTGCTTTGCATTTTAATGGGTAAAAGCAGATTCCCAAGGAGGCAGTGTCTCCTTCAGGCACTATTTATTCTTGAGTGATAGAGTGCCAAGTCCTGAGGAAAGGAGACTGGGTAGGAGCTTGAGTTAGCAGAGAAGAGGGGAGAATGAAAGGGCACAGGCTGCCAAGTAAGAATGGTTCAAAGATAGATTTCCTCCCTTTAATTTTGTGTGTGGCCCCCTATGACAGATAGTGACTGTTCACTCATTAGTCCACAGGCCCCCGTCTCTGCATTTTCCAGGCTCCTTTGCAATTCAAGTCAATTGAAGTAGGGGGTATTGTGTATCTCTCCCTGGCTATGAGGCCATTTATTTCCTCCATCTCTTCTATCCCCTACCTTGGTGATCTTGGAGACCACATGTTCCAATGTTCTTAGTTCTTAGTTCTCTCTGGCTGGACAGGGAATCCCCTGGTTTTCCTAATCTTTTCTTACTTATTTCCTCACCCAAAAGACACACTTGAATTTTACCTGTGAGTTGACAAATATCCCTGATTGGTCCTTATCATTTAAAGTTTTGTTTTTTGTTTTTTTTTTTGCTGTGGTCTGAGGGTTCTATCCACAGGAATATCAGGCCCATCATTTGCTTAGCCCAGCATGTTTTCTGCAGAAACATGGGGGAAAGAGGTAGGTGTCATCCTAGCTGACTTCTTTAAAGTCAGTCCTGAACTCACTCAACACTTCGCTGATTGCAGGGTTGGGAAGGCGCCTTTTGGTAAAATTATAGAGTGGTGAACATTAAGGGACCTTTGGGTCCACATAATCCAGTTTTCTTTTGCTTGAGGACACAGACTTAGTGACAGAGCTAGGGATAAAATATTTAAAGATATTTCCTCTACTGGCTGCATTTCAGCTACTTAAAATGGACATGTTGGCATGTTCCTAATGCTCAGTCTTCACCCCTTTTCTTTCTCTGAGCTCTCATACAGGCTAAACTCATCCATTCCCACATACGTAAATGCTGTTTTATGCCCGTGGCTTCCAAATTTATATGTGTAAACTCCAGACTCCTATATCTTACTGCTTCTCACTATCTCTCCCTGGATGTCTTGCAGCTACCAGTATATCTAACTTCACATGTCCACAACAAAACTTTGGGTTATCCAACTGGTCTACCTCTCTTTATCCCCATGTCACTACTCTCACCCAGTCCACTATTATTGCTTATGTTGACTATTCCAATAGCTCATATAGACTATTCTAACACTTCCTGAATTATTTTTTCTTCTTCTTTATCTAAACTCCAACCCATTCTCCACAAAGCAACCGGAACAATCTTCTAATTATGTAAACCAGATCATATCACAATTATCCATCCTCATGGCACACGGACTAAAATCCAAAATCCTCACTGTGGCCAGAGAGTCCTCATGATTCAGCCCCTGCTTACCTCTAACTGAACTTCATCTCACTGTCACCCTTGGTCTATCTGGTTCAGCCACATTGGCCTTCTCTTAGTTTCTCAAATGTGCTAACTTTCCCCTGCCCCTGGGTCCCCAGCTGCATTATTCTTCTGCTTGGGAGCACGCTTCCCTCTGCTCCTCTCACTCGAGGCCTCAGCTTAAACATAACATCCTCCAATGGGCCTTTTCTGATGAGCTGTTCTTCTCTAAGTCAGCCCTTTACTTGTCCTTTCACAGTAGCCATTTGTAATTTTTTAATTAATATGTCCTTTTGCTCAAACTCGTTTATTGTCACTACTCTGTAGGTACTATAAGAGCAATCTACTGTCGGGCTCACTGTAGTGTATTTGTTAAAAGAAAATCTGAACTCATCATGCATCCCCTCCAGGACAATAGATTCTCATACCTTCTCAGTCAGAGGTTTTGCTTCCCTGATTAGATCATCATCAACAAAATTCTTCTTCTTCTTCTTCTTTCTTTATTTATTTTTTTGCTTAGAATTCTGCTTCTTTTCATATAAATCCTGGAATCTGAAGGCTTGTTTGGCAGAAGCTATGCTGTTGGCTTACTTGTTTTACTTTGGAAAACATGAAATGCTTTATAAACTGCAAAGGCCAGTAGAAGCATATCTACATGTCTTATAACCACCATCTATTCTTTCTGACCTCCTTCTATGCTCACTGCTTTGGAGAATCCCAATTCAAGCAGATAAGTTAGAATCATCATTTCCAACACTTTGAGCCTTATGATCTTTAAGGAATGACCCCAACCCCTTTACATGCATAGGCGTAATCTATAGAAGTAAATCAGAATGGAACAACGTTGCAAGAGAAAGACGGGTTTGAAGAATCCACTGGGAAGAATCCATTTGCTGGCCAGCAAGTAACTTCGGTCACATGGTTTGTCCATAGCCCAGAGGGGGATACCACAGAAGTGGGAGGGTTTATAGAAGATTCTGACTCTGTACTGACCTGGTCATCTGCTTGGATAAATTCCAGCCTGGTGTTGCTTCCTTTATTATGTATTTCAGATTGGTCTTTCTAAAGGTGATGTGAGCCAAGGGATACCTAAATACATGAGTTGTTCATATGGAAGTAATTTTCAAAAACAAATCCCTGAGTTTCTAAAAGCAAGGTTCTCTGGTGCACTCCTGAATATAAGAACATAGCCAGTCATTCCATGAAAAATTTCCTAGGCATGTGGCTATTTGTAAAGCTGAAAGTAAAGAAATAATTGGTGATCACAGGTACATCACCATGAGCTCTTCCAAGGTGAGAGGATTGTCCATCCCAAGTTCACCCTCTACGACTTTCTTGAACTTTCACATTTGCTGGGTACACAGCATACTGGTTTCATCTGTGCCAGATAATAAAATCCCATGAGCCTGTGTCTGTGAAGCTGCTCTGTCAACAAGAAGTTTGCCTACGGCCATGTACCATCTGACGTTTATTAAATACTTTTGATGGACACACTTTAAAACGTAGGAAAAAACATTTGAAAGCCCAAATAAGTGTTTTCTTAACTCAGAAAACAGATGACCTACATCTGGCCCCGTCAGCTGCCTTGTCCAAGAACCCCAACCCATTTTCCATATTTTAATGCAAATGCAGTTCCAAACACAAGTTGCCACTGGCAGAAGAAAGCCAGCAGTTTCCCGCACGGCCCAACTTCACCTCAGCCTTTGCTAATGTTGGCCCAGGTTCAGCAGCAACAGCGATGCCATGCACCTGGGGCCTGGGCTCCTGCACCTCCCCGAGTTCCCAGGCAGCCCTGGGCTGGAGGCACCAAGAACAAACACCTTATTTCTCAGCCAGCTTCTCCACCCTGCCTCCAGGCCGGGCCTTTCTCTCCCTCTGCTCTGTCACCCAGCTGGGAACCTCTTCCTACCACATATTCCCACCACAGGGAGCAGTGGTCTGGGACCCAGAAGACTTGGCCCGTGGTTTGCATCTGTCTCCCAGAGCAGGAGGATTTACAGAGCCCGGATTTGAGGTTATTTGGAGCTAATGATCAGTGCGGTGTCTTTAAGCTTGTGGAGCCGACTGTGCCGATTTAGCCAGTTCGTCTGGATCAATGCCATCCAGGGTTTCCTTTTGTTCAACTTAAGAAACTCATGTCAGTGTGCAGGATGGGCCCCCAGCGGGAGAGCTGACACTGTAGAGACAATTTATTAGCAGATGCTTTGTTAAACCTCAGCTGTTCTCTTCGGTGTGACAGGAAGATATTTGTTCAGGTGATGAGCTTGAGTGGGCCTCAGGCCAGACCCCCTTCCCCGGGGACCACCCTTCCAGCGCTCAAAGGCAAGAGTCTCCACACTGGCTTAATCCTGGATCCTCTCAACCCGAAGAATCTGCCCAAATTCTCTCAATTACATTTCAAGGTTTTGGCAGCTAGAATGACGGGGGGCCAGGTACAGACCACACGGGCTGGGCTGAGAATCTGCATTGGAAGGTCCCACCACAGGTGGGTCTTCTTGCCTTTCACCGAGTGGTTGGTCACCCTATAGGGGTGGTTTGTTCATGACCCCTGGGTGGTATCAGGCTAGGCCAGCTAGTCTCCGGGGGGGGGGGGGGGTGGCTACCATTCACATGCATTTGCAACTGATTTGTCAACTAGCTCATTGGATTATCTATCCTTGGTAAGACCTCAGGGATTCAGGGAGTTTTGAGGCTTTGAATTTTCAATTTTAAAGTTCTTGTTATTAAAAAAAAAAAAAAAGACAGGAAGAAGCACCACATAGGTCTTACTAAAACTTATATTTTAAATGTTCAGTCTACTTGATATATTTCCAGAATTCCTAGCTAGAAATGACAACCAAGACAGAATTGGAGATGTTGTGAATGTAAAGATTGGGGCAAACACTCACTCTGCCCCCAGCATCTGCCTGTCAGACTTGGTCAGTGCTTCCCCTATAGGCAGTAGCTCTGGGTCTAGACCAGTGATGGCGAACCTTTTGAGCTCAGCGTGTCAGCATTTTGAAAAACCCTAACTTAACTCTGGTGCCGTGTCACATATAGAAATTTTTTGATATTTGCAACCATAGTAAAACAAAGACTTATATTTTTGATATTTATTTTATATATTTAAATGCCATTTAACAAAGAAAAATCAACCAAAAAAATGAGTTCGTGTGTCACCTCTGACACGCATGTCATAGGTTCGCCATCACTGTTCTAGACTCTTCATGGCCCTTTGGTGTCACCAAAAGTTCAGCATGTTTTTGATGCCAACTAAGAGGTACACTGATGGCCTAGAAGATGACCTCTTAGCAATAGTTTTACTGTTAGAGGTTGATGATATCCTTGGTAAGTTTTTAACCAGTGGTGACTGCCATTTCCTCTTTATTTTGTTTTTGAAATTGATATTTGCTATGGGACCCAGGATGCTAATGGCTGCCCCATCTAAGGTATTCTATCACTGTACCCTGTTACCCACCACTTCAGGTTCTCTCAAGACTCCAGGGAAAGAAAAAAATCTTCTTTTGGGTGCTACCCATCATTGAGTTCACCACGGTAGTGGTCCTGAAATTTCCTTGCAGGGAGTGATTCTAGAAAGGATGAGGGCACACAGCACACATTCCATCTGCCCTCCCACATGTTGCAGGTCACGTGAGTAGTTCTGATCGATGGGCTTGAGGCAAAAGTGGTTTGTGTCAAACTGGAGACCGACTCATGGATACAGAGAACAGAGAGACAGCTGTCAAAATGGAGGAGGTTGGGGGCTGGGTGAGAAGGGTGAAGGGATTAAGCAAAGAAAAAAAAAAAGAGAGACTCATGGACATAGACAATAGTATGGTGATTGCCAGAGGGAAAAGGAGGTGGGAGAGTAAGAAGGTAAAGGGGGATCAATAGTGATGGAAAGAGACTTGACTTGGGATGGTAAACACACAATACAATATAGAAATGATGTATTATAGAACTGTACACCTGAAGTCTACATAATTTTATTAACCAATGCCACCCCAATAAATTCAATTAAAAAAGTGATTTGTGTCATTTCTGGACTACAATGTCGTAGAGTTGAAACATGATCCTTTTCAATTGTGTCTTCCCTTCCTATGGGGTCAGAAGAAGTTGTAAATGGTAGAGCCTGGTTCCTGCAGAGTAACCCCCACCTCCCTGCTGTATACCTGAACATACAGCAGAGTGGGAAATAAACTTTCGGTGTGCAAAGCCGTTGAGATTTCAGACTCATTTGTTACCACTGCATAGCTTAACCAATCCTGAATGATACAACATATATTCTAAGTAAATTTTTAAACAATTGAATTTTAGAATAATTAAAATACTCTGTGTACACATGTTATTGTATGTGTGAAAAATATATAATTTAAAATTTTGGGCTCATAAAATATTTCATGTGCAACAAACAAAATGAACCATAAATTAGCATCTCTTTTTGTTTTTGTTGTCTTTTTATTTTTTTTCACATATTAGGCACATGATGCTAAGACTGTGTTACCCAATATGAACAGCAGAATTAGGAATCTATAAATTAAATTTTCTCTGCAGTGAATGAAACAAGGTACAGTCAATGGACTCAGGAAGTTTAGTAGAGTGGGAAAGGCCAGGAATAGGAATCGGGAGATTTAGAAGCCACGGGATATTTTGGGCCATCCTTTGGTCTGAGGCTGAATTCATTCTCCAAGATCCTGCCTCACTTATTCAGTCGCACAT
This sequence comes from Myotis myotis, assembly GCF_014108235.1. Taxonomy (NCBI): domain Eukaryota; kingdom Metazoa; phylum Chordata; class Mammalia; order Chiroptera; family Vespertilionidae; genus Myotis; species Myotis myotis. The sequence goes on along the minus strand of NW_023416316.1, from coordinate 30,230,124 downwards.
CGGTCTATCCCTTCTGAACTGCTGTGGCAGTGGTTGTCTGTGCTTCACCTCAGTTATATTCTGTCTCCTGTTGCTCATCCATTCATTCACAAAGATTTGCTGTGTGAGGGGAACTCAGGGACCTAAGCTAGCCTGTAAAGACCTCATAGTTTAGCGAGAAGTTCCCTTACAATCTACTCAGAATTTCACAGTTGTTAGGTTTGTTCCCTCCGTGTGGGGAGGCTAATTCCCATGTATCTCCCACATGCCCTGGCACCTTGCTGGCAGTGTGGAGGCTGACACATGAGTCTTCCGGGCACACTCATCAGTCTGTGTGTCTCACTTGATCTTCATTAAAATCCATTCTCACAGTAAAGTGGTTCTCTTTGTTTTAGTTCAGCTCCATTTGCCCATCCTCTATGGTCTGCTTTGGGTTGCTTCAGGTTATGTAATTCTGGCAAAGCTGTCTTGATTTTCCATCCCTACAACCTATTCAAAGGTAGCCAGGTTTTGCATTCAGTAGCAAGCAACTGTGAAGACTTCTGCATTTGATGGGATGGAGGCTGTGAGGTGGGCCAACACCCTGCTCATGAATATGCTCTCTTAAAATGTCACTAGCATGAAATGCAGCGTTTCATGCGAAGAACATGTCAAGCACCTCCCCTTCTCCATCACTGACGTTCAACTTGACATGTGCTCTTTCTACATACAAGTCAAAGCAAGACTTTTCCAAGTGTCAGCATCACAAGCTCAAGCTAGTTCTTGGCAGGGAGCTGGGTTTCCTGTAGCCCCTGGCAGAGTATTAGTAACCAAAGTGCAGCAGGCTGAGCAGAGCCTCACCAAACGGACTGGGGCCTCCCCAGGTGCGAAAGCGCACCCCAGTCCCAGCCTGCCCAATGCTCTAAAGACATCAGCCCCTGCTCCCGAGGGGTTCAGGGCATGCAGTGAAGTATGACATAGCGGTATTCTTTTATTTATTAGCCTTTGTAAGGGGAAGAGCCAGCTTCTTCTCTCTGATGCAGAAAACGGCGGCAGGCAAACAACCGGTGTTTGTCGGCAAGCTGTACCAATAAGATGCAGAAGAGAGAGCCCAAGCAGAGCGGGGCAGCTCTCGCGCTCATCGTGCCAAACCCTGTCAAAGAATACTTTGCAAACTCGGTAATCAATGCCACCCAAGCTCACCAGAGGTGCCAATGAAAACCCTTTCCACCTTTGGTTGAATGTGGCCCGAGACTAGCATTTGGTGAGAATATCTTGTTTCCAGGCACGCCAGACAGCCGAATACAAAAGTGACCCGTTTGATATTGATAAATAATGTGACACATGATTCCCCCCATAGAAATTGTGCAAATCCCTAATTATGAGGGCGCCTTCTCAGGGGCACATTAGAATATTGAGCTAAATTGAGTTATCCTCACCTTTGCCAAGGCTTTTATGCAACTGCACAGTAAGCTGCCCTTAGAAGTTTTTGCTTTTGTTTGTAAATCATGGGTTCAACTTGCACTAAGGTTTCCAGGAATTAAATAGGAAAAAAAAAAAAAAGGTCCAGAAAAAAAAATTACATAGTGAGACTCCTAAAATAGGGGTTTCCCTGCCTTTTGGTGAACAGGTCACAAGATTGCAATTCTAAACAATCTCACAATTAATTCCTGAGCTATGCAGTCCAATTAGAACAAATGCTTCCTTTCTGGTTTAATTAGAGATGAAGACGTGCCTGTGATCTTATTTGTATAAAATATGTGCTCATTGAACAAGGCTTGGACCAGGTTCAGCTTGTTAGAAGTGCCGTGAAAAGGGAGATTTCTCTCACCGTCTCTGGCCCCTTTAACCCCTTACAGGCCCAGAATGAACTTCTTCGATATAAAGACTATAAAGAGTATTTTGCGGAAACCTGGTGAACTTAAAAGCAGGGATGTGTTTATTGAAACTGTTGATAAATAAACCCGTCCATCCTCTCACCTTCACACACTCAGCATCTTCCCACCCTGTCCCCACGCCACTGTAGGTGGGAACTCAAGTCGCCAGTCTGATGAAGGCCACTCTAGTGTAGAAAGAACAGGCTTCTGTGTGATGTATTCCTTCAAGCCTCACTACTCGGAGTGTGAGCTGTGGGCAGCGGCAGCAGCATGGCCGGGGTCCTCACTCCAGACTTAGGAGAATCTGCGTTTCATCAAGATCCTCAGGTGATTCAACAAATGATGGAGATTTTATTTTGAAAAATGAGGGGTCGTTGGGAGCCTCTAAGAATGCCACTTCACTTGAAGAGAAGCTGGTCCCTGGTCCCCTCTCTTCAACAGGGGATTGCCAGCTCACGTGTATGTCTTATTTGTGTTCATTACAACCATAAAAACTGTGTCATTTGGCACTTCTAAGAATATAATAAAAGAATGAACAATGAGGTATAATGATAGGTACTAAAAAGGAAAAACACTATCTGTGAATATTTTGTGCAATTCCAGAGTAATACACTTGAAAAATACTAGAAAATAATGATTTTCTAACAAATTCAAAGCAATAAAATTGTCCCAATAATGATCAAAAAATAAATAAAGAACCCACCTAGCACTGTTGATTTTCATAGCCAACATCCATTTTATATGCAAAGAGTAGACAACCCCTACATTGTTAAACTTTCCTGGTATATAAAAAATTACAGAAATTTTTCCAATTCATTTAAAATCTACCATAATCTTTTAATATCAAAATTTGAGAAAGGTGGAACTGAAACAATAATTATAGAACCACAAACGTGAATAAAGTGACAACTTTTAAATAAAAAATTAGCAAATAAAATCCAGCAATATACGGAAAGAGAGAATATTACAGGATAACCCAGGTGGGTTAATAGTTGAAAGAATGGTTCACCATCAGGAAATCTGGAAACATAATTCTTGAATCAATTAAAGGAGATAAACTGAATAATGATATCAGTGGGCTCTAAAGAAGTATGTGATAAAATCTGGAAGATGTTCTTCATAAAAGCTCTACCTCAGCTTAGACAGAAGTAAACTGAGTAAATATGCCAAAGATTGTGAACAAACACGTGAAGGGTAAAATGATAAAGCCACTTCCAATAATTCAAGGATAAAAAGGTGCCACTATCACCACTGTTATTCAACAGTGTTTGAAAATTAATTGAGCAGAATAAATGTTAAAATTATAAATCCTCATAATCTTTGTTTTTAGAAAACACGTATTCTTAGAAAACTTGAAAGATTATTTTTAAAAACATTTAGAATTCATAGGAGATTTTGATAAAATGTTTTGATATTCAATTAGTTCTTTTGTCTGGTAATGCGATAATTGGAAAAGGGAATGGGGAAACTCCCATTTGAAATAAATACAAAACTATGAAATAACCAGGCATAAATTTAATAAGAATGAAGAATACTACAAAACTTTATTGAAGGACGTAAAACAAGGTAGAAACAAATAGAGAAATGAAACACATTCTTAGAGGAAAGATTTAATATCTCAAGTTCTACCCTGATGAAATTGGTGGCTACATGAAAGTAGTCACCTCTTCTTTTATTATGGAACAAGAGGTGGGAGAGGCTCCCGCCACCACCGCTGCGCTTGCCAGCTGTGAGCCCGGCTTCTGGCTGAGTGGCACTCCCCCGTGTGAGCACACTAACCACCTGGGGGCAGCTCCTGCATGAGTGTCTGCCCCCTTGGTGGTCAGTGTGCATCATAGTGACTGGTTGTTCAGGTGTTTGGTCTATTTGCATATTAGCCTTTTATTATGTCGGATTAGGAATTGTATTGTGGGGTTATGGATATATTATTGTTATAGCATCAGGAATCATACTTCTTGATTTGAAATATCCAAGTACAATGTGTAAGAATTTCCCATAAAAATTGGTAAAAAGGAAAATATTGAGGGAGTAGCAGAGAGGATTTGTCCAGAGAGATGTGAAAACATACTATAAAGCTTCTGGGATCAAATAGCATGGTATCGAAGTCAGAGCAGGGAAACAGTCTGTGAGCCCTGAGGCTCGCAGGATGGGCAGCTCTGGAGGAAAATGCAAATTACAGGAGAAAGACGTACAGAGAGTTTGAAAATTGGTATTTGTGCATGTCTGTTGGGATCTGACAAACCTAAAATGTGTGTTATTTTAAGCTGTAAATGGCAAAAAGTAAACATAATCCTATTCTGGATCATCGGATGGCCACTGGTAACCAGGGACTGCCACAAAACCGTGTCATATTTGCATTTATAACTACGAAGCATTTACAATTGTCCTGGTGGTAAATCGCACCGATTTGATACTCCTGTGCTAATGAGAACAGAGGTAGATTGAAAACATTGATGATGTGTTGAAAGCCAAATTCCAGTCTGGCTTAGTGACAGCAAAATTTGACATCAGTTTGAATAGCTTGCAAGCATGAGGCCTTCACGCGACAAGTCATATTTCGGCACACCCAACACACAGGACCTGCCCTGTAGCCCTGAACACCCTGTTCACTGCTGGCCGACAACTTTGTCGTGGCAGCACACTGGGATAACTTGAATTTTCCCAGTTTCTTAGTTTTATTTGTACTTAATTTGTAAAGCAAATCTAGTTTGCTAGTTATAGCACTATGAGAATAAGGAGTGTAAACCTACCAATGTTTGCATATTATACCAAAAAATAACTTAAGTTGAAAAATACTTTGGCATAGGCTCAAGAATAGAAAAACAGACCAGTAGAAAGATCAGAGAGAGAGAGTTTGGAATTGAAGGTATACTTAGTGAACTAAATAGGAGATAATTTATTTTTTTCTGGGATGGTTGAGGGACCCTTCATCAGAAATTTGACTTTTGTCTTGCACCTGAAAGGAAAGTGGGAAGGGAGGGAAGGTTGCCCAGGCCTGGAGCAACCTTCTCCGAGACAGAACGCTAGCCTGGCACAGCCATCTGGAAGCTGGGACAGCATGCCTGAGGCCCAGCGGCCTGGTGAGGCAGGGCTGGATCAGTGTAGTTCTGTCTGATGGTGAGGTGAGGTAGGGGAAGAGGAGGAAATGGAAGCATCAGATTTTCTTCTGATCTTTTCAGCTGGAGAAACAAATTTACAAACAGTTTAGGGATATTTTCACATCAGAGACAGAACTCTGGTAAAATCTATGTTCCCTATCAAATTCACAAGTCAGGGGGCGGGGTGCAGCCCAGAAAAGCCCCCAAAACAAGAGACTGTGAAAAGTGACTCCTTGTATTCAAGATGCAGCAGCTTGTTGGATCTTGAGGGCCCTGTTCTCAGCCAGTTTGCTCACATTCCTAGGAGACGGCTGGCTTTGGCATCCATGTAATCCTCGCCAGAACGGGAAGCCCCCAAGCTAGGTAGAAGACAAAATATTTTTGTCATTTGACATGATAAAGCGTGTGGCTCTGGAGTAAGAAGTACTGGCACGACCGTGGGCGAGTTCTGTCTTATCCCCTCCACTCCGTCCCCAGTGGGAAAACGTCTCCGCCAGCCAGCACAGCAGAGGGGTCCTCCGGTGGCCTGGGAGGGGCAGAGCCATGCTCTTTCTTTGTGCACCATCTGTGGCCTTGACTTTCCATAGGCATGGATTCTGCCACCTGTTCCGTGGAGGGTGGTGGTGTTTTTTTGGTGTGTTTTTTTGCAGGTCAGTGTGCCTTCTCCCGGTCCCCTTAGAAGTACCCAGATGGGGACTGCTGGTGGTGGTGTACTAAGACCCAAAAGGAGAGAGCCTGCGTGCCAGCAGCGCTTGCAGATGGCTGGCTGAGAACATTTGTTTCACAGGACCGACACTATAAATAGGATGTGGATCAGCAAGAAGGCAGCAGTTTGCATGGGTGGCCTAGTCTTCATGGTGAGGTATTTCCCAGAAGCACGCACCACTGGGGCTGGCTCTGGATCCAATGAAGCTGCAAAGTCGTCACTGCAGCATGGCTCGCAGCTGCCCCCGCCGGAAGTCCTTTCCCTCACTGTTCCAAACCCATCTGCCATCGTATCCAGAAACTTCCATGAGAGGCTTGGGGCTCTTACCCATTGAAGTTTCCAAAGCATGGAAAAGCCTGTCTCGAGTGTGTGTGTGTGTGTGTGTGTGTGTGTGTGTGTGTGCGCGCGCGCGCGCGTGCCTGTGAGGTATGTGTGCAGAAACTCCCAACCAGTGGGCTCTCTGCTCCCATCAGTAATGAAAGCAGGGGAGCTTGATGCGAGAGAGGGTCAGGCCTGTCTGCGCTATGCTATCTTGTCTCCTGCTTGCAGCCCATGTGGGTCAGCCGGAGGCCGAGCTGAGAACGGGAGTGGGGAGGAGGGGAGGAAGACAGTGCTTTCTCAGCCCAGCAGCCGATCAACTAGCCAGAGGGAACAAAATAAGTGGGAAAACAGCATTTGTCCGGGACAGAACGCTAGCACAGCACAGCGGTCTGGAAGCTGGTTATAATAAAACTTCCACATGGTTGGAAGGGAACCATGGGCCTCCTTTGCTGTGCTCCCCAAACATTTGTTTCCCATGCCCGTTTAGAAACAAATGAAGGCGCTGTGTGGGGTTCTCTGCCATCCGTGGTCTCAGTCAAACCTCACAATCTTAGGTCCTTTGACAAAGGGGGACATCACGGCTCAGAAAGGTGAATAGAGCAGGATTGCAAACCCAGGTCTTTGGTGACATGCGTGGGCGCTAACAGAAGTTCCCAGTCCTGCTCTTCTCGGGAATAATAGAAATACACCTTTTTTAAAAAAAGATTTTTTAAAATTGATTTTTAGAGAAAGAGGGAGGGAGAGGGAGAGAGAGAAACATCAATGTGAGAGTGAAATATCAATTGGCTACCTCCTGCACACCCCCTATTGGGGATTGAGCCTGCAACCTGGGCATGTGCCCTGACCAGGAATCCAACAGGCCACCTTTTGGTGCATGGGATGACGCCCAACCAACTGAGCCACACTGGCCAGGGCTAATGGAGATATTCTTTTTTTTTTGTTTTGTTTTAAATATATTTTATTGATTTTTTACAGAGAGGAGGGGAGAGGTATAGAGAGTTAGAAACATCGATGAGAGAGAAACATCGATCCGCTGCCTCCTGCACACCCCCTACTGGGGGTATGCCCGCAACCAAGGTACATGCCCTTGACTGGAATCGAACCTGGGACCCTTCAGTCCGCAGGCCGATGCTCTATCCACTGAGCCAAACCGGTCAGGGCTAATGGAGATATTCTTAATGACAAAGGGGATTCCCCTCATCTTGTGGCCAAAATGCCAAGTACTTATTCTGCCCGGGAACTATAATAGGAAGTAAAACACTCTACCTCTTTTGTTTCTTATGGTCTTATGAGTTAGATATCATCACCCCAGCTCTAGAGCAACGTGGGAGAAGTCTTCCAAAGGCACACAGCAAGCCAAGACTAAATAAAACCTGATCCCAAAGCCCATGCTCTGGCCCCCTGCACTATACAGCTTCCCTAATGGAAAGAAGGCCCTACCGACTCCCTGCCCCTGCTCTGCCCAGGAGAGGAGGTGGGTTGCATCCATGCAACAAGGCCCATTGCTCATTACTCCCTGGCCTCCCAGGCCTCCCAGTGATTAAGCCCTTAGAACTTCTCCGGGGCCCTGGGTGACATCATTGCATAATTAAGGTGACTGTGATGCCCAACTGCATGCACCAAACAAAGGTCCCTTGTTAGAATTTATCATCTAAACTCTCCTTGTGCAAGACTGAGCTCCTGCTAGTAATTAAGGAAGACGGTTTAACCTGGCTGAATGAAGCAGGGCTGGGCCAAAGTGGCAGAAGAGGAGACCCACTGTCAGCTCCTAATTTGGCATGGTAATGAGGGCGCCCATAAAAGATAATAAGGGGTAGGCTTAGCCTGGAAAGAGGAGAGTTCAACACTAATCAGAAGCCTTCCTTTTCTGTAATTTTCTTGCCAAGTAGCTAAATAGATTTTTTTGGTCTCGTTTTATTTCTCAGCTGATCCTTCAATGGAACTGTGACTGAGGCGCCACATGCCTTGAAGTTGATCACTGTCTACTGAGAGCATCATGTTAAGGCACATAGATTCTGTAGCCCACACCACAGAGGTTTAAACCCAGCTTTGCCACTTTCTAGCTCTGGGTGACTTTGGACCAGCTACTTAAACTCCCAGTTCCTCTGTTACTATATTCATAAAATGGTACTAATGATGCTAAGTCCTACTTCATACTGGTGGTGTAAGGATTAAAGCAAGTGCACGTTAAACGCTGCTGACAGTGCCTAGTGCATAAGCACTGTGTGTTGGCTACCGTTACCTTGACCACTTTGCTACCAATATCTTTGTACGCCTGTATAGTGTCTTGCAGAGCAGATGTTCAATAAATGTCCCTTCTCTTTGAGAGACTTTGAATGTTCTCACCACAAAGACAAAATGGTAATTATATGACATAATGGAGGTGTTAGCTAATGCTATGGTGGTAATCATTTTACAATATATAAATGTATCAAAGCAACACATGCTACACCTTAAACATCTACAATGTTATATGTTAATTATCCTATATAATAAAAGCATAGTATGCAAATTGGCCCCTCGATTGGGAATTCATCTGGGAGTTTGATCAGGGGTCGGGCCGGCTGAGGGAAAGGAGGGAGTACCTGGCCGGCAGCCAGCAGGTGCTAGAGACCCTACCAGTGCATGAATTTCATGCACTGGGCCTCTGGTATTCAATAAAGCTGGAAAAAAATAATGTGTTCTTTCATTACATTGTCTCTGTTCTCCTCTTCTCTCTCTTTGTCCCTCTCTTCCCCAAAATAGTGACTCCATTTCTACTGTCATACACAGGCTAATGTGATTACAATAGTTAGGAAGGAAGATGGCAGTGGTTATGTTTCTGTGTTCACATCTTCCCAAGGTTGAGGGGTTCCCTTTCACACTCTCTGCATTCGTATCTACCTTTTCTATGATATTTTTTGAATTCTTTTGAATTTTAGCTATTCAGTTGTTAGTTTTTCAGTTTATTGTGACTTCTGGGATCTTTTACAAGCCATTTGTTAATTCACCAAAATTCTAGCAATTTGATAATTCTTTGATTAACTTTTCCAATAGCAGTAACATTTATTTGTTACAATTTTTAAGTATTTATGTAATCACGGGACTTTGTATTGGATGATAAAGTTTTGATAGCTTTTGGAGATATCTGCAAAATTATATTTGTCTGATTTTTAATTCTCTTCAGAGCAGAGATTTAAAGAATTATTAAGAAACATCTTGGGATTTGCGCTTCTTATGGACATTCACTGTTGCAGAAAAGTGTATTTTAACATTTTCATGTAAGGTTAACCCATTCACACACACACACACACACACACATACATATGGTGAATTTAGGAAATTGGTCATTTGGTAACATCATCCTTAGAAAAATTCACTTCACCTTGCCTCCTTATTCTGTGATGAAAGAATTCTCTACTTGCCTGTCTCTGACTTGAGAGGAGTTTAAGCAGAAACAGAATAAATGACTAATTGTTGGAGAGATGTAGAGGGCTATTCCTAGTAAATCAATAGAAGGCAGGCTATTATCTCAGATTAAGTATCCATAGTGAAGTATAAGATCTGTACAGGAAAGTGCAAGTCATGAATGTACAACAGAATATAGCTTACATCCAGACCAGGACATAAAATATAACCAGCCTTCCCAAAAAGCTCTTGTTTACCCTCCCAGGTACCATGCTACCTCCCCAAAGAAGCCACCGTCCTGGCTTCTGTCACCATAGATCAGTTCTGCCTTTATTTGTATGTTTTCAAATTTATATAAATAGAATCATACATATGAACTCTGTAGTGGGATGCTTTTGCTCACCATAATGGTTGTGAGATCTGTTCTTGCTGTGTGTAGTTCTTTTGTTCTCCCTGTATAATATTCCCCATAGGAACATCTTACAATTTATCATTCTATTCTTTTGTTGATGACCACTTGGATTATTTTCAATTTGGGGCTATTACAAAGATGGTTGCTATGTACCTTCCAGTACATGTGTTTTGGTAAAGATATAATATATATATATATATATATATATATATATATATATATATATATATATATGTAAAATATTTTGGAGATTTCTTCAAAGTTTTAATTGACTGGCTTTTTTCATTTGACTTCATACCGATTTGTCAGCTATATCTGGGAGTGGATTTACTGGGTTATAATGTATGTACACGTTCAGCTTTAGTCACGGAACATTTTGCTAGGATGTCCATCTGGGTTATTTGTCCACATGTCACTGGGTATAGGCTGCCCCTGGGCCAGTTAACTCCCCCACACAGAGCAGAACATGTTAATGTGGTCGGAGCAGACCCTCCACAAGGTCCCAGGTGGCTATGGTAAAGACACCAAGCTATTGCCTGTGAGTGCCAATGGGTTATGGGTGGGGCACCAAGGCATCTGTCATCCCCAAGTTATAAAATAAAGGTTAAATAGCCACAACCCCCAAAATATAGGTACCTGCAACTATTGGCGAAGAGACAGAGCAAAAAAAGGGACAGTTTTAGGAAACGTTCCTCATGACATTTCCAGCTGACTTTGGTAGTAAGAAGTTGATGTCCTCATGGACCTCCCGCATGTTCCCACTCTTTGCCTGGCTCCCACAGCTGGAACAGCTGGGCTGCATCCCAGGCTGAGCTGTCTGCAAAACCATGGCATGGCCAAGGCGTGCCTTGGGTGAGGCAGACAGGGGGTCCTCCAGCTGCCATGGTTTCATGTGAGCCCTCCCTGCTTCTAGCAGCAGGACTACTCCGAGGGCACTGCTTTCGTATTTCCCCTTCACTCAAAGGGAAGCCACTTCTCCCCTCTGTGGAGCATGTGGGTGACCATTTCCTCTTCTGGAAACATCTGGGAATCCTGGCTCCAGGCGAGGTCGGCCTTTCCTTATTTTGCTGTGAGTTCTCCCGCTGCGGAGAGTAGGGCTTCTCGGAACTTCCGTCCACGCTGCCTGGTGACGTGGAGAATGGCACAAGTGCAGGTAAATTTAATCAACGTGAACAGGAGCACTCCAGCCCCGCAGCCCAAAAAACCCAGTCTCGGAAACCCATGTTAGGAGAGTGCATGAGAATGGGGTGGGAATGGGGTGGAAAATCTGACTCAAAACTCTCTGGAGTTTGGCTTGAATGCAAATGTCATCATTTCACTCAACGCACACAAACGTCTCAGCAAAGTTCCTGTTTCAGACATTCTTGAATTTGCCAATTTATATTTTATATTTTTGAACACTCTTCTGGAATAATCTGTCAATTAACATATACCAGATTCCCTTTCTTTTTTTCTATTAGCAAAACCCTACAAAAATGTTTCCCAAACCCATCAGTTCCCCTGAGTTTTCTGGTAATCACAAGCAGGCCTTCCCACGCGTTGGCCGCCTGCGGTGTTCCCTAACCTCCCGCCGGCACCGCCAGTGTGAGTGCTCCCCGAGGACAAGCTTTCCCTCATGCTCTGGCCTCGAGCCGAGACGGGGAGGGCCAGGTACAACTGTCCAGGGGACAAGGTGGGCTTTTTTGTTTTTTCCAAAAAGAGCAAATTGATTCTGGATTGTTCTTCTCCTCTTTCATTCTTATAAGCAGTAATGTGGTTATAAGAATGAAAGAGGAGAAGAAGAACAAAAAAATACTGCAGAGAGGAAGCTGGGATGAGTGGCAAAAACACTGGCTTGGGAGCTCATCCGAAATGCTAATCAATAGCATTGTGACCTTGGACAAGTCCCTCAATATTGCCAAATTCAGGTTCCTCCTCATCTATAAAATGGGACCACATTCCAGCTCTAAAATTCTTAAGCGCACATAACTTTTCCAAATGCACAACTATGGATATCCTCATACACTTTTGATAAAAACAAACAAATAATACTTTACATGAAAATGGGTACTTGTTAGTGGATTGATAACTCAGTAGTTTATATAAGGCAACTGCACAGGGTTGATGATGTCATCTCTCAAATTTAATAACTGTATATTTTTATAAAATGTTTTATAAACTGTATTAACAATACTTTGAAGCAGAATGGACTGTTCCTTTTGAATCAACATTTAAACATTTTCTCCCCACTCTTTCTGGTGTCAGAATAACAACCTCGATTTATTATGAACCTCAACCTCTTGTGTATCACAAATTCACACACCAACCCTTGGGAGTGTCATGCTTCTGTCTCTTCCACTGGTGAAGGAATTGGGCTGTGGAGAGGTTAAAGTCCTTGCCCAAGGTCACACAGTTGGGAAGTAGCAGTGCTGGGATCTGAAACCAGAGCCTGTTCCTGCCTGTTCATCATCAGCATCATCCTGGTGATGCTGAGAGAGATGCTCTTGAAAACAATGCCTTTAACTCTCAAAAACACTTGGCTTCTCTCCAATGGACTTGCCACTATGCAATGGACTTTGGGAAACACCATGGCATGCTTGAGAAGCTATCTTTGTCTTCAGGAGAACTCTAGGAGGAGAAGCTGTATGAATTATGGGTGAGCTTATTCCCAGCAAGAAGGAAGGCTCTAGTTTGTGGGGGCTCGGGGACACCTGTTAGAGAAAGCACCGAGCAGCTTGTCTGAACACCTGTGATGGCACCTTCCCCAAAGAAGTGATTTTCTTGGAGCTCTTTCACTCTAAGGTTTAAGCTTTATGAAATCCTATAAACTGGTACACTGATCTGGCTTCTGTCTTTTGCATTGGGCTTTCCAAGGTTCCAAGAACAGATTTTGCAACGTCACCAGATCAGTAAAGGGTTTCTCACTGAGCTCAAGTTTTCATGGTTTCATCTAAAGCTAGAAACATAATTAAGCAATTCCGAAATGACCATCAGTCACCAAATGCTATTCTCAGCCCCTCCTGTGGCAAGGAAAGAATGATGCAGCTTGCCACGTCTCAAATCCATGCCACGGGGCCAGGCCAAAACCGGGGCCCGATTCAATCCTTTTTCTTGTTTTGTTTATTTGTGATGGGGACTTCTGCTTCTAGGAAGGTCCCATTTAAAAAAATATATACCTCAGAAGACATCAAAAAGTTCTGGCAAAACAACATCTTGATGATTTAGGTATAAATATGCCAGAGACATATGGTTTCTATTATTCCTGAAATAACACATGGGTTTAAAAATCAAGGGGAAAAGTGTTTGGTAAAACACATTGAGAACTTGGCTAAATGTTTTTTAAAGACCAGTTCTGAAGCCTGAAGGGGAAAGCACCCAGGGGACAGATCTAGGCAACTCCACCCCTTCCTCCTTCGGGATGGCATTTGTGTTGCCACCAGAGCACTGATTTATCTGTCACCTCAAGAAATGTATCTGGCTATGTCTTGGTGGACAAGTCTGGGCCTTTACCCTATCCCTATTGTTTGCTAGCAAGGTTAGTTTTCGGCAAGTCAGTGCCCCTGAAAAATGGGAAAAGAATATATCTCGTAGGATTGTTGTGAGCATTTGGGCTATTACATGTCAACTGTCTGGCACATAGTAGATGCTTAATAAGAGACAGCTTTTAAAATGACTGTTGTTCACTTGAAATGTGATGATGAACAGATAGAAAAAAGATCAAAATTGTTTCTAGAGTGTGAGAAATCCATGGGATCACATGAGATCCTCTACTTATCTCCCCAATCAGAGAAATGCTGCTAAACAGAAGGCAACAAGAATAAGCTCAATGGCCAGAATAAAGCCCATCTCCACTGATCTACTCACTAAGGCACTTATTCCTCAAGGCACACTTTTAAGTGGCTTTTAAATGTAAGGATATTCATTTTACCTGATATTTAGATTGCATTTTTTAACAAATACATTTTAAAAATGCTGTTTTTGAGTTAGGATTGACTTACAAAAAACTGCATATATTTAAAGTGTACAAGTCGATAGGGTTTATACAACTGTGAAACCATCCCAAAATCAACATAGTGGACATACCCATCACTTCTAAAAGTTTTCACCTTTCCCTTTAGGCTTCCCTTCACCTCTTCCCTTCACTCCTCATCCCCCAGCAACCACTGAAGTTCTTTCTGTTACTGTAGGTGTTTGCCTTTTCTATAAATTTAGAAGTTTATATTAATGGAATAATAAAATATTTACTCTTTTTTGTCTAGCTTCTTTCAGCATTATATTTTGAGATTCATTCTGTCATTGTATGCATCAATAGCTTATTCATTTTTATTGCTGAATAGTATTCCATTATATAGATAGACTACAATTTGTTTATTCATTTGCTGTTGATGGCCATTGGGATTGTTTACAGCTTTTTATTTGTTTTCATTTGTTTACTATTACAAATGAAGCTGCTATGAACATTTGTGTGTAAATCTTTGTGAGTTTTTTTCTCACTGTAGGCACCAAAGACTAGACTGGCTGGGTATATATATATATACTTATATACTTATATATATATCTTTAAAAATATATTTTTATTGCTTTCAGAGAGGAAGGGAGAGGGAGAGATAGAAGCATCAATGATGAGAGAGAATCATTGATCGGCTGCCTCCTGCATGCTCCACATTGGGTTTCGAGCCTGCAACCTGGGCATGCGTCCTGATCAGGAATTGAGCCGTGGCCTCCTGGTTCATAGATTGACACTCAACTACTGAGCCATGATGGCTGGGCTTGCTAGGTATATTTCTAACTTTTAGACTGCCAAACAATTTTCTAAACTATTTTTGGATTCTCAGCAGCAGCATATGTATTATAGTTCTAATTGCTACCCACCCTTGCCCACATTTATTTGGTCAGTCTTGTGAATTTTATACATTTTAATAGGTGTATTGTGGTATTTCACTGTGAGTTACCACCTGCATTTTCCTAATGAGTAATGAGGTTGGCTTTTTTTGTGTGTATGTTTGTTTACAGTTCCTGTCTTCTTTGGTGAAGTATGTGCTCAACACTTGCTCATTTTTTTTAACTTGGGTTCTTTGTTATCTTATTATTGAGTTTTCAAATTCTTTTTGTATTCCATGCATATTTCCTTAATCAGATGAATGATTTGAAAATATTTCCATTCAGTCTGTAACTTGTCTTTTTATTTTCTTAACTAGAAGCCCAGTGCACGAAACACGTGCACTGATATAGTCCCTAGCGGCTGGCCGGGGCCAGCCGGGTACTCCCTTCCTTCCCCTGGCTGCTTGTTGCTGCAGGTGGACCCGGGCTTCCCTCCCTTCCCTTGGCTGGCCCCACCCCCTGGTCAAACTCCCAGAAGAACTCCAGGTTGAGCAAACAATTTGCATACTACGCTTTTATTATATAGGATAATGTCTTTTAAAGAGCAAAAATGCTTAGTTTTGGTGAAGCTCAATATATCAAATTTTTATAGATTATACTTTTGGTGTTGTATCTAAGTAATCTTTGCCTAAATCCAAAGTCACAAGGGTTTTCTTCCATGTGTCCTTACACAAGCTTTATAGTTTTAAGTTTTACATCTTAGGTCCATAATCTATTATGAGTTAACTTTTGTATATGGTGTAAGATTTGGTTCCAGCTTTTTTGTTTGTTTGTTTGTTTGTTTGTTTTGCATGTGGCTAATTGTCCCAGCATCACTTGCTTTAAAAAGACTATTCTTCCTCAACTGAATTGCCTTTGTGCCTTTGGAAAAATCAGTTGATCATGTATGTTTAGGTCTATTTCTGAGCTCTCTATTTTGCTCTACTAATATATTTGTTTATTTTGACACCAATACCACATTATCTTGATTATTATAGCTTTATAATAACTCTTCAAGTCAGGCAGTGTGATTATTCCAACTCTGTGTGTGTGTGTTTTTCAAAATTGTTTTGGTTCTTTGATGTCATTTGCATCTCTGTATGAATAGTAGACTCACACTGAATAGAATATTCCAAAGAGTCGGTCAGAGAGCCTCCAATAACTGGGAACTACCCACAACGTGCTTTTTGTGCCTGGCTTGGAGAATGTCTGAGTTGACGACACGTTGGTACTCTTCATATCAGCAATTCTGTGACCGCTTTGTTTGCTGTTTTCTTGTGGCGTTTGCCCTTGTCCTTTCAGCTCCAATTAGGAAGGGGAGAGAGGAGGCTGCACGCTGCCAGCTTAGCCCTGTAAATATTTGTTCGGTGTTTATGACAGATGTTTTCCTGTTTTGAAGGAATCTGACCTTCATTAAAAATCTGGAATTTTTTTAATGTGATGCCAAAACATCAGAAACAACAGCCAGAATTGCCGGTGACTTTCATATATTTAAAGACCCAAATTCTTACTGGAACAAACCAGTAATTATCACAACTACTAGCATTTGTTGGGAACGTAGTCAGGAAATAACCAGAGTTCCTCTTTCTTTGCTCTAATCACCTCCCTACTCCACATTCCGCAAGATGGGCCATTTAATAGTCTCACTTCATAAGCCAGTAATGCAGCTTTCCCTGACATCCCGTGACGCGTTCTTCTTCCTGATGTTTAGAACACCAATTGACCCACAGACGAATCACCTGAAATTCAAGCCTGTGCTATTTCTCATCATCGTAGTGTGTCATTAAGGCGATATAAATGTGTGACGCATGAAAAATTGCATAAAGGTATCATGAAAAAATATAATACAAATTTTAGGGTTTTCTCATTGGCCATGCTCCCTCCCTTAATGAAAGGGTGACGCCACTTGGATGCCCCTTAGGTGCATCAGCTTCTTTTAGGCTAAGGCACGTGGGCTTAGATTTACCTACTTAGCTGACACACGGGCTCTTTAGAATTGTTGGGTTTGTATTCACCATAATTTCTCATTGAAAAAACAAACCACAAAAAACAACAACAACCCATGATATTGATGTTCTTCAGGGTTCCCAGAACATAGAACGTGCAAATTGTAGAAACCATGTGCATATGGTCACAATAGAAGTTACCTTTCTCATAGGCTCAGAAGAGAGCCAGGATACTGGGACAAGGACCCACTCAGATGACACTCATTATGGCTGTTTATCATGGGTCAGGTCCGGAGCTCAGGGTCTCAGTTTGGTACCTGCTGTTATCAGCATTCTGAGAAGGGACCCAGTCATAGTGGTGGACTCATAAGAACCATGTGGATAAGAATGAGTCAGCATATCAGAATGCCGGTTTATTAGTTTACATTTAAAAAAGGATGGCATTCAACTCAAAGGCTTAATGGCCAATCTTTGGTTGGTAATCAAGGGAAGAAAAAGAAATATTAAATGTGAATAAGGAATAATGTAGTGTACCTAATTATCTCTGCAGCATTGGTTTAGAAATAGCTGTAGTTCAGGCTGCCCTTCCTTGGTGCAATGATTGGGCTAGCATTGTTGAGTTTTCCCTGCGGCTCCTTATTTTAATTTCACCAGAAGGCAGCACCTTTTTTGACTGCCATATTCTTCCTTTAGGACATTAATGTTTCAGTCAGATTACAGTGCGGTTTTGTCTTGCTTGAGAGTCATTCTCTCAAGGGCCTGTGAGCATCCTTGCTATGATCCAGTGAGTGTCCATGCGACATTTTTAATCTCAAGGGATGATATTATATCCTCACTTCCCATCTTGCAAACACTAACATTACCAATTCCAGACAGAGATATTTTATACTCTTTAACTGCACATATCTGCACATTACTTCTAAAAAAATTGACAATTAACTAATATTCAATCTTGGTACAAATTCTCATGAGTCCTGCAAGTGACAGGCATGAGTCCAAAGGAAACACCTAGAGAAATTCTCACACCTCTGCTCAACGGGACATGTACTATGTTCATTGCAACAAAGTTTGTTACAACAAAAATTGTAAACAACTTATATATCCACCAAAAGGAGAATGCATAAAACAGTTGTCGTATATTCACACAAAGAAAACCAACAATGAAAATAGGTCAGCTCTACGTAGCAATATGGATACATCTAGGAATATTTAGAAAATTAATGCTGAGCAAGAAAAGTAAGGCACCGAAAGGCATATACAGTAGGAGACCATTTCTGCATTTTTAAATCTCTCAGAACAATACAATAATTAGTTTATGAAGATATATACATATGGTTACAAGAAAACTCCGTGAAAAGTATACCCAACAATTTCTCAGAATTGTGGCTTCTTCTGGGAAACTAAGAAAGAGTATAGGATCAGGGTGGGCTGAAAATGGCAATGCAACTCTACCTACAAAGTTTTATTTCTTAACAAGATCTGAAATGTGAAGAATATTAATAGTTACATAAATCCAGGTGGCGAGACATAGGTTGTTTTTATAGTTGATCCTCTATGTTCTCTCTTTTTAAAATCTTTCCATAATAAAAGTTAAAAAAAAGAAAAGTAAATTTATATTCCCTAACATGGAAAAAATGATCACAGAAAAATAAGTATTGTCTGGTATATTTATAAAAAAATTAATATAAAAAATATACTCATATATATGTATACACACGGAATAAGGTCTGAATGAGGAATCACCAAGTTGTTATTCCTACTTACCTCTGGAAAGAGAGTGGAATTGGGTGAGGGGTGTGGTAAAGCACTACTTTTTTTTTTTTCCCCTCTAATTTCATCAAATAAATCATGTGTTTATGTATTACTTCATAATTTAAAAATTAAATTAAAATAAAATTCAAATTCCTGTTTCTTTAATAAAAACAAAGTCCCCAGGCCTGAACCTCTTTGGAGAATTCCAGGAATTTAACTCAAACCCAATCTTCACCAGGACATGAAGACGTGTATTTCTCACTCCCAAGACCCTCAAGTAAAGGACAAGGTAACACTGTGTCATTGGCTATTCCAGGGGTGGGGGAAGGTTGAAAAGACTATGAGGCCAACTAGGGACAAACCAACCAGAGCACAGAGGAATACTGGAGGAGATACTGGTTTAGAGTCAATTAGTGTCCCCAAAGCCACCTGAAGGCATTGGGTCCCAATGACTGAGTCCAATGTTCTTGCAGAATTTCAGAAGTTTGCTGAACCCCAAGAGATTGCAGGACTATATTCTTATAACATGGGGTGCCCTCTGACTTTTCTTCTTTCCCTTAGTTGTCAATCCCTAGGGCTTATTATCTCACCCATCCATCTGGTAAGTCCCCAACCTTTGTTTCCTGTGCTTCTGGGCCCCACGAAGAGTGGGGCTGACACAGGACATCAAACTGCAGAGCTGCAGGCCCTATTGTTTCCGCTACACTTAGTTGGGGATCAACCCTGCTCTGCATGTCCCCATGTTACTCATGCCATTGTGCTCTGCCACCCTCTGTAGTGGTTATTCCAACTTCTGCTACACCCTTCAAATCTTACCCCTTACAGATGCCCTCAACTCCTCCACAGGCAGAAGAAAAGGCATCAGCCAAGCACCCCTTGGGCTTCCAGAAGCACCTTATATCCCGTCTGCACGGTGTCTGCATGCTTCCACCTCTCCTGCCATGGTCAACTCCCCCTCTACTCCTGGTCAAGCCTACCCACCTCCGCAAGCTACCAGCCATCTCTCCTTTCACTTGAGTCGCCAACATTTCCCTCGCTGCTTCCAGCAGCATTTAAACACACTCAACTCTCTTCATCTTTGCCAAGGGAGCCTCCTTTAACCTCATTCACCTCCTTCTGGAAGATCTTCGTCTTCACAGCCAGACTGTCTGTACCACACTAGGTTCTCTCCCCAGTTTGTCTTGTTCAGCTTTGTCTTAATGTGTGCACCTCCATCCTACTGCTTGCACTGGTCAGAAACCATCTTACAGCCCAGGACCCCTTCTGTCACCAATTCTTCTCTCCAGGCCTCTTTTCAGCCCCTTTAGTCCCTTCGAAAGGAAACTCCACCCTTGACCATGCTGAGTCATCTTTGAAGTTGCAAAGTGGATCCTGAATTAATTATTGAGATTGATGCGTTACCCAGAGACAGTTCAGGCACCAACACTGAAAGCTTGGAGTGGTTTCCGCATTAGCTACCTCAGAAACAAACTCACCTGAAAGAAGATGACTTAATTTTCTACTGAAGACTAATAGCCTTGTAACATAAAAAGAAAGCCCGAATTCTGCCTTTGAACATGACGTTAACCATCTTCCTTGTGAAATGATATTGACATTATTGTTCTAAGGAACACTGAGTCTCTCCTGAACCCATACCAACTGATTCTCAAATATAAACCCTAATAGAAGGCTTCTCTGAGATGACAATGGAAACTTGCATGGCAATTCTGGTCTAATTAGTTGGTTACAAGTCTAGCTCCTCTGTCAGATTGTGAGTGGGACCATGTCTTCACACCATTGTCTCTTCATGCATTAGTAATCATTCCAGACCTTGGGATCATCATTAAGGTGATGGGGGGAGAGGAGGCTTACTACAGGTTACCCAGTAATTAAAGCTTGTGTTTGGACAAATCTGGTTTCAGATCCCACTTCCATTACTAACAAATTGTATAATCTGAACAAGGAACTAATTTCCCCAAGTCTCAGATTTCTCATCTGTAAATTAAGAGAAGAATAATTCCTGCTTTAGAAGTTGGTATAAAGGTGTTTGGTCCATAGTAAATGCCTGAAAAATAATAGCTATTATTAACTATTATGTCTATTATCACTAGTAGGTACACAATTGGGTTAGGGCTAATATAGAATCTTGTGATATTGCCTTTAGTTTCCCTGTAGGGGGCAAATGGCTGTTTCTTCACAGGTTTTAGTTGAGGAATCCCATAATTGCCCCATAGGCTGAGATCCTGTCATACATCAATTGAATCTGTGTTATCTGATCATGTAGTGCAGCTTTAGCATAACCAGTCTCTATGCCTTCCAACTGCAAATTGTTCTGTGGAAGAAAAAAAATGTGTCTTGGTTGACAGTTCTTGGGCCATGTAATAAGAGCCCTCAGTCAGCTCCAGTGGGGGCCAGGGAGGGTGGCTGGGGATGTGGGGTTTAAAGGGTCCAGGGATGAACAGAAATATCATCTGGAGAACAAATTTCTGTCCTCCCACTGATTTTCTTGCCTTCTTTTTTCTTTTTTTTGTTTTTGGTGTGTGGGAGAGAATTAAAAGAATAAAGGAGAAAAGACAAAAAAAGAAATGTGAGTTCCCCTTGAAGGTTCTCCAGAAGCAAATCCCCTAATTTGGGGTTGGGATGGGATCACATTTCACGCACCATTAAGCCAGTGGTGGTGGTGAGACAACAACGGTTCCCAAGGGTAGAGCGAACGTGAGGCACAGGGTCATGGTCTGCAAAAAGAAATAATGCCCTGGAGTTGAGAGAAATTCTAGGAGATTGTTTCCCAGGGTGTTCAATTTTGCAGATTAAAAAAAATGAAAAAAAAATTTGTGAACTAAAGAAGTCTGGACAGTTTAAATGTTTTTATGAAAATTTAAAACAACTACTATTTATTCTCACCATTGTTTAACAGAAGAAAAAACACTTTAACACCAAAAATGAAGTAAGAATATATTCTTGGATTGAAGGAAAATCCTTTTCAGGAAATGAACATTGTAGTTTCAATCTTATAGGTCTTTTCCTCTTTTGCTCCATCCATTTACCCACCCATCCATCCTTTCTTCCTACTTTTTTTCCTTCCTTCCTTCCTTCCTTCCTTCCTTCCTTCCTTCCTTCCTTCCTTCCTTCCTTCTTTCCTTCCTTCCTTCTATCCATCCATCCATTCATTTTTCCTCCTTCTTATCTAGTTACTTAGGTATTGTATGTCTACTTAAATATTTATCTATACAATACTACACTAATTTTTCTTATTTTGCTGTGGATCTCTCATTATAAATGAGCACCTCCTCAGAGCAGGATTTGAGAACCATGTCTTGGAGGTTTTAGCTCAAAGATGAATATTCTGAAACATAAGAATTAAGTGGCGAGCGAGTCTCTTGAAGTCACACAGCTAATGGCAGGTCAGAGCTAAGGCAGGTCCTCAGAGTCCTAGTCTAGCAGCCAAGTGCTAAATCATCACTGTCATCATCATCAAAGGGCACAGTCAGCATTCAGGTATCTGTTGCAATAAGGTGCTAGTCCACGGGTCACCACCCAGAAACTCAGGGTAGCCGTTTCAGGCATGCTGTCTTATTACTTCCCAATCCTGCCTTCACTGATCTCCTTCCTCCTCCTGCCCTGGCTTTGCCAGGGTTGGCTGTGCTGGTTCAGGGAGCCGGCGCATTCCCAGGGCCCTGTCCCAGACACAAGAGGCAGGCAGTGCTTGCTGCTTCCTTTCCGCCATCCTCAGAGACACCGAGTCCTCTCAGTTCTATCTCATTTCTTTTTAGTCCTCCAAGGACCCACAGTCTCTTTCAGTCCTTCATCATTTCATTGTCAGGACTGTTGTAGCAGTCCACTCATTGGTCTTTTTAGCTCCAGATACTCCCTGCCACGCCCCACCCAACCTATTCTTCAAGACAAAACATCAAAAACAATAGCAACAAGAAAATAATAGCAGCAGCAGCAACCTGCAGTGACTTCCCGCTGCTTCCACTAAGATCTTTCCCTGCCCTCCTCCCTGAACACCATGTCTAAGCCCCACCCAGGTACTGGCCTTTCCAGGCAATGTGCTTCTGGACTTCGATCATGCCATTCCTTCTGCCTGCAATGCCCTTCCTCTCATTCTCTGCTTTACAAGCTCCCACACTCCATGAAAGCTCACTTCAGCCCTAGCCAGTTTGGCTCAGTGGATAGAGCATCAGCCTGTGGACTGAAGGGTCCCAGGTTCAATTCTGGTCAAGGGCACATGCCCAGGTTGTGGCTCAATCCTCAGTAGGGGGCATGCAGGAGATAGCCAATCAATGATTCTCTCTCATCATTGATGTTTCTTTCTTTCTCTCCCTCTCCCTTCCTCTTTGAAATCAATAAAAATGTATTTCAAAAAGAAAGCTCATTTCAAATGCCACTTCATTTGTTTCTTCTTCAGAAAAATTAGTTTCTCCCTTTCCTATGTCCTTAGAGCTCTTAGCACATTTTGACCTTTGAATGAATGTTATGGGATATCATGGTGGGTTGTGTATCGTTCCCTACAATGAATTCTGAGCTCATTGAAGGTGATGTTGGGGCCCTTCTCCATCACTGCATCCTTCCCAGTATCTAGGTCTGAGCCTGGCTCCAAGTGTCCACTTGACTAAAACTGGTTGAATAAACGAATAAAGGTCTAACATCATCTTTTTCACAAAGTACAAAAACCTGGGAGGATCTGCACACCAGATTCAAAGTCTGGATGTTTGAGAATTGAGTAGGAACAGATTTAAAATGAGAAGCTTGGCTGGGCATGTGGAGGGATACTTTTTAGGCTGGAGCTTTCCTTCTGGAAGATGAAATACAGGAACTCTCTATTCTGGGAATGAAGCAACTTCTCAAAACATTCACTTAGAATTATTAGAGGTTAAAAGACTCTGAGACAATCCACCTTAATCCTACACCTGTCTGTGTTTGATAAAATGAAAATTAATAACTAACAATGAACAAACTAGATTTTTATTTCAAAAGTCATTCCTTTTACTTTTCAAATAAATGTGATGCCATCCAACAGAAGTGACCATACTGGTGGAAAGATCTCGTGGAATGCAGTTTCAGGAGGCAAGGCAGGACTCTACTTCGATAAATTACCGATTAGATCCCATCAGATTACATCATGAGCAACTTTGGTATATACTGCACTTAAAGATCAAAATCAAACAGGGCAATGGAAAGTGCTGGAAGATCTAGGGTCCACTCTGAGCTCTGGTAACTGGTACCTAGGTTTGGTCAGGTCACTCAAATTCCTGTAGCTTCATTGTCCTCTGTAAAATGAAAATAATGACAGCTCATCCCTCCCAGGATTCTTGTGAAAACATAAACCTAATTAGCTAAGACCTGCAACATACTGGGTACTCAATAAATGTGATATTGCCATTTGCAACAGGTAAGACAACTTGGGTGTAAGTCACAGGGAAGCATCTGAAGATCATAGTGACCTTGAGTTGAATTAAATAGTAACGTAGGCGGGAAGGAAGTGCAACTCACTAGGCCACCCTGTACATTTTTCCCTCATAAGCTGGGATTCTGCACTCTTTTCATCATCTGCCAGCCAGAGGGAAAGGATCCAGCACAGGAGTCAGAGGCGATAGGAGATGGGGAAGCCACAATGTGTGTACAGCCTGAGTCCCTGAGTCACTGGGTGAAAGGCTGGCTGCTTATCTGTTATGAGAGCAAGAAACAAACTTCTCCTACATTAAGCCAAGACTTGGGGCGGTTGGTCACCGCAGTTAGCCTGCCCTGACCACAGTGGTTTTGAAGATATCACTCCTATCATGCTTTGTACTTATCAGACCTTTAACAAAGTATTTATTTACTGTTTTGATATTGTGTTCCAAAAAGACAAGAAGAAACTGGAGGGAGATGAGAGAAAATTAGTAAGCATGTTGGGAAAAAAAAAGATGAAAACCTTGTCCCTACAGAGATTTAATTTAGGAAAAGGGACTGAGGGCAATTTTATTCCACAAATCCCTTCCCATTCTAGGCACCTGTTCTGAGTTTGTGCCGGTGGTTCTCAGCCCCAGCTGCACATTAGAATCACTTGGAAGCTATTTATTTATTTATTTATTTATTTATTTATTTATTTATTTAATTGATTAAGGTAGTACATATGTGTCCTTATTCCCCCATTCTCCCCCTCCCCTACCTCCCCGCTCATTCCCTGACGCCCCTAATGTCTGTGTCCATTGGTTATGTTTATATGCATGCATACAAGTCACCATGATCACTTGGAAGCTTTTAAAACTATATGCTGGTGAAACTAAGATGGCGGCATAGGTAAACACCGGGAAATTGCCGCCTCACACAACAATTGAAAATTATCGCAAAGGACAGAGCAAACATCATCCAGAACAACAGGAAGGCTGGCTGAGTGTAAATTCTACAACTAGAAGGAAAGAAAAGCATGCTGAGAGCCAGAGGAGCTGCAGAGGTGAAGTGCAGAGGTACAAGTGCAGAGGTATGGCGGCTCGCACACGTGTGAGTAAAGGGGGTGGCACCTGAGGACGCGGCTGTCTTTTTGAATCACAAGCTCCCGACTGCTCTGAACTCCGGTTCCAGGAAGTCTCTGGGGACCCAGGACTCATACGGGGAGAAGCTGGTCTGTCCGGCAGCAGGCGAACTTGAAGGCGGCTTTCCCTCAGAGGTGCTTGCAGCAATTAGCGGGTCACTGAGACCCGAGACTCCGGGCAGAGAATCAGCCATAGCTCCTTGATCCGCCCTTTGATTCCCTGAGACCCCGCCCCACCCAGGCTGCGGCAGAGGCTTTTGCATGTGAATGTACCTAACTGCAGCCGAGCCAGGTAGACCCGGAACTTCCAAGAGAAGGCCCAAGGCCCCACAGCGGCTTGCATTGCTTCACAGCTGAGCCTCTTCGTGGCTCCTGCTGTGTGGCCTCAGGCAGAGGCTGAATTAGCACCTCCTTAGATCCAGGAGCCACTGTACCCAGTGGTCAGAGGGGGACCATCCAGATTGCAACTCCTCAGATCCATAAGGGACACACTCAGGGAGCAGACTCAGTGAGCACCAAAGCCCCACTGAAGCAAGTCTTGCCCCAGAAGGGTGTCTTCAGCACAGAAGTTCTCCCACTTTAGACACAGCTGATTCTCACAGCCAATTGGCCTGGAGGTCAATTCCTCCCAGTGATCCTACAACAACCAAGGCACCAAGAGTGCACCAAGAGTGTCCACCCCAGGTAACTGGGGAGGCTGAGCTACTGGGCCCTACAGGACACCTGGCGCGCAGGGCCACTCTATCAACACAGGGAAGCTGCCAAAATGCGGAGACAAAGAAACAGGTCACAAATGGCAGAAATGGAGGAAAGCAAATGATTGGATATAGAGTTCAAGGCCACGTTTATAAGGTTTTTCAAGAATTTTATGGAAACCGCCGATAAATTTAATGAATCCCTCAATAAGTATAGTGAGACCATGGAGGACATGAAAAAGGACCAACTAGAAATTAAGCATACACTGACTGAAATAAAGAATAATTTACAGAGATCCAGCAGCAGACAAGAGGATCCCAAGAATCAAGTCAAAGATTTGAAATACAAAGAAACAAAAAATTCCCAACCGAAAAAGAAAAGAGATTCCAAAAATATGAAGATAGTGTAAGGAACCTCTGGGACAACTTCAAGCGTACCAACATCAGAATTATAGGGGTACCAGAAGGAGAGAGAGGGCAAGATATTGAAAACCTTTTTGAAGAAATAATGACAGAAAACTTCCCCTACCTGGTGAAAGAAATGGACTTACAAGTCCAGGAAGCGCAGAGAACCCCAAACAAAAGGAATCCAAAGAGGACCACACGAAGACACATCATAATTAAAATGCCAAGAGCAAAAGATAAAGAGAGAATCTTAAAAGCAGCAAGAGAAAGACAGTCAGTTACCTACAAGGGAGTACCCATACGACCGTCAGCTGATTTCTCAACAGAAACCATGCAGGCCAGAAGAGAGTGGCAAGAAATATTCAAAGTGATGAATAGCAAGAACCTGCAACCAAGATTACTTTATCCAGCAAAGCTATCATTCAGAATAGAAGGTCAGATAAAGAGCTTCACGGATAAGAAAAAGCTAAAGGAGTTCATCACCACCAAACCAGCATTATATGAAATGCTGAAAGGTATTCTTTAAGAAGAGGAAGAAGAAAAAGGAACTCTTACCGTTTGCCACAGCATGGATGGAACTGGAGAGCGGATAAATACCACATGATCTCACTCATTTGTGGAATATAATGAACAACATAAACTGATGAACAAGGACTGATCCAGAGACGGAGAGGCATTGATTGGACTGTCGGGACTTGGAGGGAAGGTAGGGGAGGGTGGGGGTAAGGGGGAAAGATCAACCAAAGGACTTATATGCAAGCATATAGGCCTAATCAATGGACATGGACAACGGGGGGGTGAGGGCATGAGCGGGGGTGGGGGGGGTGGGAGAGTAGAGGGTAACGTGGGGACAAGGACACATATGTAATATCTTAATCAATAAAAAATATATTAAAAAAAACACACAAAACTATATGCTACCCAGGCTCCACCTCCAATTCAACTGTAATCGCCGATGGTTCTAAAATAGTGTGCACTTTTGAGAACCATTTATTTGTGCAAATCATAGGCACTTCTTTTTATGACTTAGATCGTCAGAGTCATAATATCAAATAAACATTTGCTTAGAGAATCAGAGACACTGGGAAACTCCTTGGCAGAAGTGAATAGTGGAAAGGTTTCAGTCTGGGCGTCAGAACAGTTGCTTCATTGCTTGAAACCAGGTTTGCTTTCTTGCTCACTAGCAGATGACCCTGAGGAAGTTACTTTACTGCTTTTGACCCTCTGTTTCCTCAGTTATAAAATAGGGATCCTGCAGTATCACCCAGGGTTGTGAGGAGAAAAATGAGCTAAAGTCTGTACAGCTGGAAGCAGAGTAGATGCTCAACAAATGGTAGTTATTATCATTCTTAGTACTTATAAACACAGAATGCCAAATTTACAAGTGTCTCATTAAAACCAAGAAAGAAGATGTCTTGGAGAGATTATGGACAATAAGTAATAGTAAATTGTAATCACCTAGACAATGTTCATTATGACGATTTTAGGGTAGATTGAGTACTGTTGATGTTATCTTAATTGAGTGTGTTATTTTTATTGCTTTACTTTAATGAATATAAACATATTTATAAGTATCACCAGGGACTTTGGTCTACAAACCACGCTCCTGACTTCTTCAATTCCCTTCCAGTTGAGAAGCAAATACTGCACTTTCTTTTCATAAAGGAATAGCTTTTAGATGAGATTAAACCGAATCGGTCAGCCCTTTTTAAGCAGGTCTTCGGAAAATACGGTGCTAGATTCTGACGAGGATCCCAAAGAGGACAGTGACCCTGACCCTGTGCTCCGGGAGCTTGCACACTCTGGGGGCGGGTCCTGTAGTTGATGCGCTGGTTGTTGCTTCATGTCTTCACAGAATGGCAGACAACAGGGTGAGTCTGTATGTGATCAAAGGAGAAGTGCAGAATGCAGGTGTGGCCAGCGTTAGAGAAAGAGGTGTTCATTTTGGTTTTGATGACTAGAGAGCTTACCCAAAGGAAACAGCCCAGGGTTCACACGTATGCAGCTTGGTTTGGGGGCTTGGGGAGATCCCATGCTGGAAAGAAAGCCTGTGAAGGAATGGTCCATGTGTGTCTGTAGGAGAGCAATAGGATCACTTTGTCAATAGAATAGGGAGGGTTAACATAGAAGATACAATAGGAGATGAGCTGCTCAGGCACTGAGGCCAGCTCACCGAGGATATTAAATTCCAGACGTTTCCTTTGCCACATGCCACATTTTCATAGTTCTTGCAAGATCCCATCTTGTTTCATTTCTTCCTTTGTGTCCCCATTCCATACTCCCCTTCTGCTACCTCTCTTCCACCTTATGCAATCAATCTAAAGTATTTGAGGTGTGTTTTAAAATTGTATATGTTTTTGTAAAACAGGACTTATTTTGTAGAAGGTATTTTTAATTCCTGAACATGTTATTGTGCTATATGTCACATTCTGATTCATATTTTTTTCACTCAGTGGTATCATCTTGAAGGTTAATCTCTATTGCAACATGTGTATCATAGTTATTACTTTCAAATGCTGCGTAGTATCCCATGCTCTGTACCCACCACATTTCACCATCACTCACCCATTGGTGGACGCCTGGCTTGGCTCTGCTTGCCTGTCACAACCTTCTTACATGACCGGTGTGAGAACGTCTTTGGACTATATACCCCCGGAAATTAATGGCTGGGTCACGGGTGTGTAGCTGCTTAATTTAAGTCAGTAGTGCCAGATTTCCTTCTAGAATGGTTACATCAACCTACCCTCCTTCAGCAGGATGTGATCCACACTAACAGTTGGTGACATCCAGCCTTCTAATAGTTGTCCATCTTATAGTTGTCAAGCAATATAACATTGTTGTTTTATTTGGCTCTTACTGATCAATAGTGAATTAGAATACTTGGAGAATAATATGATTAATAGCCTTTTGAGGTTCCTCTTTTGTAAATTAATTATTCATATTCATTCTCTATCATTTTTTTTAGGTTGCTAGCTTTCTTGAAAAAACACACCCAGAAACAGCCTCTTTCTGTCAGGTAAGATAGCTCCTTGTTACTCAAAGAGTAGTCTCTCGTCCAACAGTATCAACATTATAGGTTAGAAATTATAGGCAGACTCTCAGGCCCTGCCCAGATTTACTAAATTAGAACCTGCATTTTGACAAGCTCCTCACAAGTCATATGTACATTAAAGCTTGAGAAACATTGGTCTATATCTGTGCTGCCCAAATGGTAGCCACTAGCTTATTTAAATTAAAATTAAAAATAATACTTTAAGAATTTAATTTAAAATGCAATTCTTCAGCCACCTGAGCCACATGTGGCTAATGGCTATTGCATTGGACAGTGCAGTTATAGAAAATTACCATGATTCCATTGAACAACATTAGTAGTTATTAAAAAAATTCCCTGCCAGTATATTACATTGGGAATATTTTCTTTAGTTTGTTTTTCCCCCTCTCATCTGTGGTGAGAAGAAGTCTGAGGAATGGGGGAGAGAATTAAAAAGAGTTGGATTTGGTATTTGTGTGGTGGGCTCATGAGTTGAAGGGAAACAATAGTTAGTGTGAGGGACCAATGAGGAGTATTTTCTACATCCAGAGAGGAGGCCACAAATCAACTAAGGTAAGGGTACTGGGCAATCATATGTTGGCCCGGACTCCTCAAAAATTCCAAATAATTTTCATATCCTTTATATAATTTAATCTCACCACAAAGCTATGGGAAGGATAGAAATGATTTTCCCTGTTTTCCACAGACCAACCAGGGATGTTGAAGTGGTCATTTGTTTTAGGAATAGAAAGAAAGGAAAGGATGAGCTACTCTGCTTGCCTATGTGGACTTAAATGCATAAAGCAGGGATTGTGGGTGGATAGAAGGAAAACCTCTCTTAACAGGAGAGTAAAATTGTTGGGTGGACAACTGAATGAAGCTGTGGAATTCCTATATGGCCAATAGAAGAGCAACAGTAGGATGAACGGGGAAGAATATATATTGAGCACTTACTATAAGCTTGGCCTGTGTTAGGTACTCTACTCACCTGGTTATTCTTAACTCAGCTCTGTGGGGGTCCTAGTCAATCCCCACCCCACCAAGGCTCACGGGCTCTAAAGCTCTGACTGGCTACAAGTACTATGCCTTTCCCACTGAGCTATGAATTCTAGATGTTTCGAAGATCGTCTGATGACATGGGTCTGGTCCCGATGATCTCTATAACTCCCATGTCTAAACTTGAATGTGTTCAGCTCAGAAAGGAATTCACTTGGAATGAGATAAAACACAGGGATCTAAGCCTTTGAAAGGGTCATCAGCTGGCGAGCCCTTTTATAGCACTTCTCTCAGAGCTGCCTGGATGGAAAGCAGATTGCACATTTTGTCATCATGTGGCATTGTCATTCTGGGAGCCCGAGGTGCTTCCACCAGAACACTCAGCATGGTCATGCAACTCTCCCTTAGCCTCAAAACACGGTGACTTTGAAAACAGATGTGTGTGAATTGTACCACCAAATAATTAGGACCACAGGGAACATTTTGAATCTTTATTTTTTAAGTTATAGGGCATGATGTCATGTGCAACTTGTCTTAAAGATTGAGTGCAAATCCATAGGAAAGCTCCCTTTCTATCAGCGGAGCTTTAGCCACAAGACATAAATTGTGCAGAAGTCAAGAACCATGTGAGAGTGAAATGGACAATTCCTCAAGTCAGAAGGAGCCACTTGCTAACTGAGAGTTCTTTGGGTAAAAATTTGCCAAAAGAAGGAAGAAGATTCAGGGGGCTAATGAGTGCCACCAGAATGTAGTTATTCCAAAAAAGCATTCCTTATGCAAGCTTTTAGTTTTGAATCCCCCTTGCTCACAAATGCACAGGCAGCAGGATGGCCATACACCTCAACAAAGTTCAAGTCTTCTAAGAAAGTGCATGAGAAATTTGATCAATGGAAACCTTTATCATCTCAATTCTGCCTTCCCACCCTTGTCATCATATACTCATGCTTTGTGATATTTATAATACATTTCATGAGAGGGCTGGAAACACATTTGCAATAAAGTGTAAATGGCTAATAAAATGTCAATACCTTGGCATAGTTCATATTAGGGACAGAGATCAAAGCATAGACTGGACTTTTATTCAATACTGGACTAGAGTTATTATGAGTATTTATTATGTGCAAGCTTTGAGCTAGAGTTTGTGGGGCGGATGCTAAAGTGAATAAATTGAGGTCCCATCTTCTAGGATTTCATAGAGTGGTAAAGGATGTGATGGTAGATAAGCATAAATTACTCTAGCAAGATAGAAGAAGTTAGGTTAAAACAAAATGTTGTGAGTAATTGATTAATGAGAAAAATTAATTCTAATTGGGAGGCTGGAGAGGGTAATCTGAGTATACCTTAAAAGATATGGAGGGTTTAAATATGCAGAATTTCAATATGCATACTGAAGCTATTCCAGGCAAAGAGAACAACTTGAAAGCTGTTTAGTAAAAGAAGGGGCCAAATATGTGTGGAATAGGAAAGATGAGTAATCCCCATTACCACCGGGTAGAGGATATGAGACAAGGCAGAGAAAGTGGAGGAAAGGTTAGGTAGGTATTATGTAAGTGAGAGTCAGACCTATCAAGCTAAAGCTTTGTTCTCTGTGTTTCAGAGAGTCACAATGAGTATTTGAGTTGGAAGGAATGGATTCTTTTCCAGGGGAATTTTAAGCCTGAGAGTCAGGGGGCATTTTTGGAGGGTGAAAATCGGATGCATATGTCAGGATTGAGCCCTAAAAGCACATTGTATTAGGTATCTGTTCGGCTAAATAAGTTCTAGGATCTACAAATAGTGGATCAAACATCAAGAGATGATGAAGAGCTATGTCAATTACAGAGCATAGATAAAGGCACTTTGTGAATTTAGGCAGGAGAAAGTGTTTAGTTAAATGGGAGATCGACATGTCTGTGTGGGTCCCGGGAGAAACAGATATTCTTTCTTACTTTCTAGATCCCTCTCATTCCCCAAAGAGTCCAGACACCTATTTTTAGGGGCCTCTTTCTCTTAAGAGAACAGTTGAAAGACAATGTGGATATAACTGGGGAGGTACGCATGAGGAGAAGCCAAATGTTTGCAGTTGGGATATGCTGATTATGCTAGAATATTAAACAGTTATTTCTCTTTCTTCTGTCCAAGTGGAGCTAGAGGTCAATATTCACCCGAGTCCAGCTGTCAGGTAGCTGAGCAGCAAAAGTAGTCTCCAAATCTGCCTGCACATTGAACCATCCAGTGAGCTTCTGGAACTGCCAGGGGCCAACCCCCATCCCAGACCAGTGACATCGGAAAGCTCCACAGGTGACTTCTAATATGCAGCCAGTGTGTAGTGGTTGTCCAAGTGTGGTCCTCCACCAGCCTGAGCATCACCTGGAACCTTGTTAGAAATGGAAATGACCAGCCCACCCAAGCCCTCCTGAATCAGAAGCTCTGGGGAGGGGGTAGCAGGCTGTGTTTTCACAAGCTCTCCAGGGGATTCTCCTGGAGGACCCCTGATACAGTGGAAAGGTTTCTCAGTTTGAATGCAGACCTGAATTCAAACCCCCAACGGTACTTCTTTGGCAAATGACTTAATATCTATAGATGCAGAGAGGTGGGCCTGAAGGCAGGTGTGTGATGACAGAGGCAGAGATTGGAGTTACACTACCATGAGCCAAGGAAAGCCCAGGGGTGGAAAAGGTGAGGAAGTTTCCTCCCCTAGAAGCTTTGGAGGAATACGGCCCTGCTCTCACACAAGGAATTCAGACTTCCAGCTCCAGAACTGTGATAAGTTCTGTGGTTTTAAGCCACCCAGTTTTAAGTGCTTTGGTATGGCAGTCCTAGGGAATCAATAAAGGGCAGCTGCTAGCCTCGTTTTGGAAAATACCTTATCTTAGAACTGAATTGGGAATATAACACATGGGTGGAAAACAAATTGAATTATGTTTTCCTTTTATTTTATTTGTTTTGGCTCCCTGGTTTCAGCAGGTTTGATGGGTACCCAGAGGGGCGGACACTAAATAGTAGGATTTCACTGCCAGAAACAGAATGGATGTGGTGTTTATTTATTTAATTGAATTTATTGGGATGACATTGGTTAATAAAATTACGTAGCTCATGGATACAATTATGTAAATACATCATCTGTATATTGTATTGCGTGTTTACCACCCCAAGTCAAGTTTCCTTACATCACCATTTATCCACATCACCATTTATCCACACCATCTTTTGAGTATAAGAAAACACTGTCATGATATAACTTAGGGGTGTCAGAGGCCCCTGTACCCCCACAGTTTTCTCTTTCCATGTCTTTACTGTGAGAGACTAATTTCTTTGGGTTAAACAGTCCATGTCTCAACCCCCTTTTAAAATGCAAAAGATTTTGGAGAGAGGCGACTCGTGAAAGAATTAATATCTTGTTCTTTGGTTATTGGGGAAGGGAGGTTATTGGGGAAGAGTCCTGAAAATGAAAAGGGGGTCGGAAACTTAAAGGGGGTACCTGAAAGTGAAACTTTACCTTACTCTACCATCTTGTCCTGGGATAGTCTTCAGCTATGTTTTAATAATCTAATTACTGTAGAAACCCAAGAAAGTCCAAATGCATATTTGCCATAGTAAAGAAGAAAAACAGTCATTGTAGGTTGTCAGGAGGCGATTAACCTTGAGTTCTTGGTGTGCTTCTTTCCTTTATGTGTGTGTGAGAAATAATTCTTTCCTCCTCAGTCCCAAAAGAGATCCGAAGCAATATTTTTTCATTGCTAATGAGATTGTGTTTAGAGTTTGGAAATGGAACCCTATGAGCTCTTGAAGGTGGAGGAGTGCAGACATTTGCTATGGGGTTGGCTTAGGATTCTACTTGTTGAGGTTCTTTGAAGGGTCAGGACACATTTGTATGAAGATAAAAGCAATCCAGTTGGCAGAGATGAGAAGATGCTTGTTTCTCAAAGGGATCTCGAGGCTGTTGACGAAAGAGCTGCTCTTTTATCCCTTCCTAAGCGGAGTTTCTGACAGCAGTCCTCAAGTCAAGTGTTTCCCAATATTTATTGAGTCCAGGTTTTACTCATAAAATATTTCTAATCAGGAAATACAACTAGATATCACCCAAATTCAATTTTAGAAATAAATTCCATACAGTTGAGTTCAGATCTTAACTGTTGACTTGCTCCATTGGAGAGAGAGATAGTAAAAAGACTATGAAGTTTTACATATACTAGTATATTAATTGAGATCCTTTGTGCAAAATTTTGCATGTTCAGGCCACCAATCTCTACAAAGTGAAGTTATTCATACAAACAAGTCAGTTCTCAGGATCATGGCACAGATAAAGAAGGGGTGTTGCAAAAAAGTCAAGACCTAATACAGCATCCAGGAGGTGAAAAATAAAATCTGAGAGAAAAAAATTGAACATGAAATTAAAAGAGAACCTGACTATGATCCCATTTCCCCATTTGAGCCCAAAAGATAAAAACGGTAATAAATTCATTCATCTACACCCACTTTAAATATCGGAGCCGATCAGCAGTTTCACTGATGTACAGCCAGACTTTGAAGTCTGTCTTAGCTCTGGAATTCGACCAGCCACTTTCCAGACCATGTAATGTATTGCAGATCTTTCCACATTATGCATTCCAGATGGCCACAGTAATGCTTTGTGCATTTTCTCCTTTCTTATTTGGGTTACTGGGGTAATTTGGGAATAAAGTGTGCATGCTGCAAAGTGAAAATTGACATAC
Source organism: Myotis myotis (assembly GCF_014108235.1). Taxonomy (NCBI): domain Eukaryota; kingdom Metazoa; phylum Chordata; class Mammalia; order Chiroptera; family Vespertilionidae; genus Myotis; species Myotis myotis. Next base: position 30,195,511 of record NW_023416316.1, on the reverse strand, counting down.
ACTTACTGCCCTGTGCTGCTCAGTCGATGATGGATATTAAAGAAACTGAAAGAGTTAAACATGTATACAGTGAATGGAGGAGGGAGGAGGGAAGGATGGAGGGAAGTCTCCTAAGCAGTTATTTTCACTGCTTGCTAAGTGAGGGGCACTGGCTGTGCTGAAGAGCGAGTTACTGCCTCATGACTATTTAGGGGGGTTACTAACCATTCTCCTCCCACCACTCCCTTAGCTCAGTGCCACCACCTTGACCTTGATGTTAGGCGATCATATGATTTATCCACAAACTGGAAGAAGTCTAAGAGTAAAAGGAGGCGGGGCGGGGAGGGGGCGCTATTAACAATCACACCTGGGTCGTGGGCTTAAGCCCCATTTAGAAATCAGGACATGTGTTCACCCAACGTGGAAGAGTAACTTCTAGAAGGATGCTGAGCGGTTTAAGCGCTGATTTTATTTAATTCAGCCCTTGCTCCGTGCAAAGGGGCTGCCAAGCGGCTGTTGACCCTTGGGTTGGTGGTGACTGGACTCTCCAGCTCCCCACACAGAGTCAACACGTGCAGTTAATAGGCAACGAGCGTTTGGTCCCAGGCCGGCCGCTTTGCCCCGGCAGCACTCACCCTGGCTGGGCCCCACTTGCCTGCGCTGATTTATGGGGCATCCACAGCGGTGCCTGAGTGTGCGTGGGGTTGCTCTATTAGTATTGTTTCCATTCAGACTGTGAACGGGATCTGTGACTCAAGTGATATAATGGCATGGAACCCTTTCTAGCAAAGAAGACAGTCTTTTGAAAAATAAAATTTTTTGTTAATCCTCACCTGAGGATATTTTTCCATTGATTTTTTTTTTAGAGAGACTGAAAGGGAGAGAGAGAGACAGAGAGAAACACGGATGTGAGAGAGACACATCAGTTACTTGCCTCCTGCATGGACCACGACCAAGGCCAGGAGCCTGCAACCAAGGTACATGCCCTTGACCCGAACAGAACCAGGGACCCTTCAATCTGAGGGCCGGCGCTCTATTCAGTGGGCCAAACCGGCTAGTGCACAAAATAATTTGTAAGGCTGCATTTAAATATCTACTGCGAATGCCACGTGTGTTTTAACTGCTGTTTTTCTATGCGAGTCCCCCTCTGGCATGTGGCTACAGCCATCATTCTCAAACTCGGCTGTCCATTGGAATCATCTGGAACCCTTAATAAAATAGAGGTGCCAGGACTCCCTTCCCCCCATCACCCTCTCCCCCACCCCGCATTCCTGGGGATTCTGATTAAATAGGTCTCAAGAACATCTGGAAGAAGCCACAGGAGGTTAAAATCCTGCCGAAATCAAATCCCCTACACTCGGATTTCTCTTTTTCTCATCAAATTCTCCATCGTGTCCATGAAAAATAGTTCTGGAAATCCAGCCAGCTTTCCAGCCTCCGCGCAAGGAACGCGTCTCCCTCCAAGTCCTGGGAAAGCGTCGGCTCTCCTCCGGTGAAGAAAGATGAGTTTTACTTTCTGGGGCAGCGGGCGAACTATCGCAGGCAGCCTGCTGTTTCCCAGCGGTCCTCCCTTTCGGCCTGGCAGCGAGGCCTGCGCGCACAAGGGCCGTTTTCTCTGCGATGAGGCCGGGAGCCAGGCGTGTCTTCCCGCGCGGGAGCGGCCGCCTGCCCTTCACAGACGCAAGAGGCTCCCAGTTTTGGAGGAGGCCGCGGGGGCTTGGAGCCAAACTCCCAAACATCGCAGGGCAGCACAACAGGAAAAACATGTGTATTTGCGTGTGTGTTTCCTTGCTCAGGCGAAGACGTGGACAGATAAATCGCACAGAAACATTTCATTTTTTCCTGGAGCACTCAGGAAAAGCAGACCTTGTTTATTTGCACAAAGACCGCCATGTGACTCAGCTGCTCACCCAGGCAGGGACAGGCTCTGCCATGTAAAACACAGGCTCTCCTGAATATTTTCGTCTTTCTTTCTGACTGTAACAATATTATATATTTTTTAAAACACTTGGAAAAACAGAGAAAGGATGACAAGAAAAGCAAACCACCCAAAGCCATACCTTTCAGAGAAAATACACGTTAATATTTTAGAGTATTGTCTTCCAAGTTGTATATCGTCACAGCACAGGTGTCATCAAATGAAAAATGCCTCTAGTTTACTGTTTGATAATCAGGTTTTCACTGATAACAGTGTTTTGAAAATTGCTCCAGATTGTTCATTATTACTCGAAAACAAGATTTTTAGTGTGTGTGTGTGTTTTGGGGTTTTTTTGGCTGCACCAGAGATAAATTTTTTAAAAAACTGCCTGCTGTCTGGCATTTAGATTATTTTTTAATTAATTTTTTTATTTTATTGACTGTATTACAGATGTCTCCCATTTCCCCCCTTTACCCTCTTCTGCCTAGATTATTTTTTAAAAATAGCTACATATTGTGGTTAATATCCTTAAATTAAAATTTGTATTCAACATAACTGATGAATGTATCAAAAGTCTTGGTGCATCTTGCCTACGGAAGCTGGGCATTCGGACTCTGTCAACGGCTGTAGTTGGTAGGCTTCGGGGAGGACAAGAGCCTGGAGTGCAAAGTTTGTATTCTGCAGGGGAAGCCCCCAGGCCCCGCCAAAGTCCCCTGGAAGTGTTGGGCAGTCACTGATCTACGCCAGCCTTTCTGACCATGGTTGCTTTCCTAGATTTGCCATCATGGCAGGAGCTGTGAATTTTAGGATTTGAAGAATGTGGTTTGTGGTGGATGGGATTTTTCTTAATCTCTCAAGAGCTGTCACTATTTTACCTATGTTCCCTTTTGGGGGAATAACAGAGACAAAGAGGGTCTCATTCGAATTAGAACCTGGGCAGAAAAAGAGCATTTCCCCCATTGACTTCTTCCGGTGCATCAATAACTTACAGCACAGGAAACAAGTCTAATGAAGGGAAGTGACACTTTAATGTTTTCTTAAACTTTGTGATCTGGACCTACTATTTATATTTTAAATCTATTCTCTTGTCATTCTCAATCAACAGCCAACCTCCTGCCTCTCTGTCCCAGTCTCCATGCTTCAGCTATACTGGCCTGCTAGGGAGCTCTCTCTCCCAACACCTGCTCCATCCCACCAGGCTGTTCCCTCTGCCAGAACCACTCTCCATCCCCTCCTCCCCTCCTCCTGGGTGAACTTCTGCTTTTCCTTCAGGTTTCAGCTTAAACCAAATAAGTGCAGACAATGGAGCCTTCCACTTCCAGGAAGCCCCTCTGGCAATATTAGGTCATGCAGGTACTCTAGAATTTTGTGAACCTGGTGGGTAGAAATTGAAAACAATCTTTTATTAAAAGCTGCAAGCATTGTTAGCTGGCAGGAGGTAGTTACTTAACTACATCTGAGGGCAGACTGTCCTTTAGTCCAGGGAAAACCACCCTGAGCGGTAGGTGTGTATAGAACCAGGATCTGCACATGCAACAAAGATGCTCTTAGGCGCTAACATTGTCTTTTGAGTGAGAAGGAAAATGGTATTTCTATGAAGGAGGCAGGGAAGCATTTTTTATTTGGGCCTTTGGAGAAATATCACAATGAGCAAGACATCTTTGTCCCACCTTGACCTTAGAGCTGGGCCAAGGGCCTTTGTAGTTAGCGAAGCTGTGAAACTGTTTTCATGGGAGAACTGTTTTCATGAGGCTGTGGGCACAACCAGCATTCTCTGGAGACCCAAGCAACAATACTCAGCGTCTCTATATCACCCCCAAATGGGTGACTTTTGTTTCCATGATATGTTCAGACTGGTTTCTGCAGGTAGGTAGAGAAACAACAGTCCTTTTGGTATTTATTGACTAGTGAGCAACGTTACCAAATTTTCCTCTTTGAGCCAGTGATGTTTTAGCCAATTCTCTTGGGTCAACAATCACGCCACCTGGAATAAATGATAATTTTCCTTTCTTACAGCTATACTTTTAACTTCTATTTTATGCCTTTTCACAATGAAAGAAGCCATGACAGCCAAACCAGATGGAATGATTAAAATGCTGTTGAGTTTTTGAGCAGCTGTGGGGATGATGGATTTGAGAGCAAAGGGATGAGAGGCTCGGTCTAGAGGGAGCAGCTAAGATAGCATTACAGCACCTTAGGAGATAATGGACCCAGATTTGAAAATAAAAAATATGTGCACACACATACACACATTCATACATACATACACACACACATATGTGTGAATGTATTTTAGATGCCACATTGAGTGTTTTTGGTGATGTGGTAAATCAATATAAATGACTCTTAGGCTCAAAGCCTGAAGCCCGATGGTCTAATTGATTGTTAGCAGGAAATTATTTTTAATAGACAATGAAATCATTCATTTATCTGTAAAGAGGTGATAGGGAGTATTTTAATTAAAACACCCAGTTTATAAAGATATTTAATACTGTCGATTCAAGAGAAATTTGCTGTTAATTCAACTTTCACTATTCCTTTGTGGTCTGAAATGTAACCGGGCTGTACCCAGACTCTGTTAATTAGCACGTGCATGATGCTTTTCCAGGCCACTTAATGGGCGAGCGATCTCATTTGGGTCTCGCAACAACCCTGTGATACACGTCATAATAGAAAATAGCATCTGTGGAGCACTTTACAACTGCAGAACACATCCCCCCGATACATCCTTTCAAGGTCACGAACACAAGCCTTGTTGGCACCTTACCGCTCAGCCAGATGGCTGCACCCCTTGGAGTTCTCTGGGCACAAGGGGCTGTTTCACAACCCCATGTCTTGGCACCTCTGGTGAAATGCCCTCCCTGCATGGTCCAGCTGAGGGGCCTCTGCACACTCAGGAAGAGCCTCCCTATCTTCCCAGGAGGATGATAGAGCCACGTGCGGGGGAGGGGGGGGAAGGGAGTGGGGGGAGGGTTCTGGGAACAGGTACAGGCCGAATGGTCCTTAGGAAGGAAGGGCTTGGCTGGGCTGGGAACCACAGCAGGACTGGTGGGATCGCCCCCAATCTGCTTAAGGCAGCACAAGCTCAGGCCTGCAGCTGCCTCCGCTGTCCATGGAAGTGCCAATGGCATTCTAGCTCTACAACACCTACATCACCTTGAGCTCTGAGTCATCCTCCTTCTGTACTTCTGCTCGTCAGCTCATTCCCATCACCAAAGAGAACAATGTTGGATACTCATCCATGACCCTGGCCTCCTACCCTCCAAGGGGTTCCACCAACTTTTTAATTCTAAAACCCACACTTGTTTGGAGAAGAAAGGGGAAGAAAGGCAGTTGTTTGTTTTGTAAAGGGGAATGAAATAACGGAGCAGAGTAGCTCAGGGCTCCAGTTGTCATTAGTTACATCTCCTATTAGGGTATCACTTCCACAAGGAAGCCTCCCTCAGGCGCCTAGCCTGGGCTTGGCGCACCCACCCACCCCTGTATTTTGGTACGTGGAGTAAACAGCATTCCCTTGGCGACAAGAGACAGAGTCCCAATTCAAATTAGCTTAAATGAAATGAAATAAAAGGAGGAGGGGTTTATTGAATCAACTCTTAGGACCACAGAAAGGAGTGGAGCTGGCCTGGGGCTGGGCTGGCCCAGGACGAGATGCTGTCAGGAGGCTGTGTTGCTGCCTCATCTTGCTTCTTTCAGGGAGCTGGCAGCATCCTTTAATTCCATAATGGCTTCGGGGGCCTAAGGGTGAGCAGGGAGGAAGGACAGTCATCCCTACCAGCTGGGCTAACAGGTTTCTCCTCTGATCAATCGCCCTGGTCGGAGGGATGACATAGGTTGATCCCTAAGGCTGTGGGGCTGGAGCTCCTCTGGAAGTGCAGTGGGGGGCAGACACATGGCTTATGGTGAAATCATCCTTCCAACCATGTCTTCTCGGAGCACCCATTCCCTGTGCTGTAACTGTTATAAGTCAGCTGCTCTCACCTACCCACAGCCCCTCAAGGATCACATCGATACTGGTTCCCATTGTGCATCTTCGTTTTAGTGCAGGCCCTGGGATTTGGTAAGTGTTCACTAAATATATAAAAAATAAAACCACCAATGAATGAACTCATATGTGACAGTAAAGCCCAGAATATATCAGGCACAACTACAATGAACGTGGTCTCAGGTGTGTTCTTAGGTGAAGTGGGCTTGCAAACCCATAGGCTCTGAGCTTCTGAGTGTGTTTTTTTGTTTTGTTTGATTTTTCATTTTCTAAACCATGGGCCACACAAGAAAGTGGGAATAAAGCTGGCGAAGCCAAAGTATCTTCAAAACCCTTCTGCACCCTGAAGGTGGCAACTCATTCAACTGTTAGATATTTGAGTCTCTTGTATATCTCGTCCCTCCTCACACTGCCCCTGCAAAGGCAGATGCACCAAATTGATCTAGAAGTCTCCACCTCCCCAGCTAATATCAAAGAGCTCCCATTATGGTTGGCTTAAGGAAGAGAACATTTTCCCCTCAGTACCTTCCTAAATGCTTACGTGGGAACATCCCCGTCAGAAAAATAGTTAAGTGCTTTGTTTTTAACCACCCTGTTTGCAAATAAAAAATTAGGTTGACATGAGTTTCTCCTGGAACTTTGTTTACATTGCACTTTGCCCATGAGGAATGTTTTGAATTCGAGCAAATTAAACACTCTCCGAACTCGGTGCTTAAAATAATAAAGAACTCTCTGGAACATTTAAGCGGGGCTGGAGGCTTTCCTGACAACACCTGTGATTCTCCAGCTGTTGCCATGGAATTCAGCCACGGAGCTGCAGTGTGCTGCTCCTAACATTCCTTCCGCAGATACCATTCCATCCAGCATTACACTTGAAAAGTCCCAAAGAGAACTCTTCCTCTCCCTGTGGCTTGCTAGGTAGGGAATGGAGTTGTCTTAGCATCTAAAAGAAAGAGGCATGAGCATTAAAACTTCAATGACATCCCTTAAAATAGAGGGTGACTCTGTCCCCAGGCTGCTAACATTCCCCAGTTCATAGAGGACACTATGCATTTTGGCGTTCTGTGGAGGAGCTGCCCTTGAAAAGGAAAAAAGAAAAACAGAATACTGCCACCTGAAACTTTAGGACGGTGGCTTTGTTTTGCTGGAGAGCTGTTTACCTCAAAAGTGAGTGATATCCTCAAGGTTCATCATGTCACAGACGACAGTATTTTACCTTTTTGTATGGCTGGGTAGTAAAGAACCATATGATTTCACTCATATGTGGGATATAAAACAGAAAGCAACAAACAAACAAAGCCAGACAACCAACCAAAAACTCACAGACACAGACAAGAGTATGGTGGGAGAGTGGGAAAGGTAAAGAGGACAAAGGGGGTCCAATAGATGGTGAGGGAAGGAGACTTGACTTTGGGTGGTGAGCACACAATGCAATATGCAGATAATGGATTATAGAACTGTATACTTGAAGCTTATATAATCTTACTAGAGGCTCAGTGCACAAAATTTGTGCATGGGTGGGGGAAGGGTCCCCCTCAGCCCAGCCTGCACCCTCTCCAATCCAGGACCCTTCAGGGGATGTCTAACTGACAGATGTCCCCGGGATCGGGCCTAAACCGGCAGTCGGACATCCCTCTCACAATCTGGGACCACTGGCTCCTAACTGCTCACCTGCCTGCCTGCCTGATTGCCCCTCACTGCCCCCTCCTGCCGGCCTGGTCGTCCCATGCAGCCTGCTGTTCAGTCGTTTGGTTGTCCCTCACTAACCCACTTGCGGGCCTGGTCACCCCACGCAGCTTGGTGTTCAGCCATCCGTCTGGTTGTTTCAGTCGTGATGGTCCCTGGCTTTTTATATATTAGGATTAACCAATGTCACCTCAGTAAATTTAATAAAATGTTTTAAAAAGTGAATGAGACTATTTCGCATGTCTTGCTGACTCCTGGAAGGCTTTGTAAGGAAATGTGTCGTGGTGGTAATGGAATTACATTGCTTTGTGCTCATTAATTCACCATGTACTGGGACTTTTTTACACGGAATCTTCATGATAAAGGATCATTTTAAACTTAAGTTACTTAAGTAAACTTAAGTTGCTTCTGGCCTCTTTTCTAAACAAACTTTTAAAAGTTAATATTTTCTTTTAGAAAGTGAGGGATAGCATTCACTATCTCAGATTATTTAATAAATTGAAGAATTTATAATAATAGAAGTGTTAAAATCTGCCTCAATTAGCTTATCTATTGAATGAGATTTTGAAAAATTCCAGAGATTTCTTGCTTTTTAACTGGACAAATTGATTGTAGTTAATTTGGGAGGATACATTTATGAAACTAGTAAAAACAATTTTGGACAAGAAAATAATAAGGGAACATTTCAGTTATCAGATATCAACAAATATTATAAAGCCATAGTGTTTTGAAAAGCATGGCATGAAATAGACTGCTTGAAAAGACAGTGTTCAGAAGTCATCTCTGATGGCTGTGGGAATGTAATGCATGACAAAGAGGGCATTTCAGAGAAGTGAAAGAACAAACTGTTCAATGAATGCTATTTTGACAATTGGTTAAACATTTGGAAGCAAAGCCAACCTACTTACCACCACAAGCAAACATAAATTCTAGGTAGATTGCAGATGTGTATATTAAAAAGAAAGTAAAGCAAATGAAAAAATATTAGAGTAAGATAGATAAAATTTTCATAACATTCCTGATGCAAGTTTTATGTGTGTGTGTGTATGTGCATATGTATATGTGTGTGCAAAGATGACACATGTGTGCTTTCTATTTTGGTCTCCTTATTACTCTGAGCATGATCTCGGATGGTGATATAAACTTGTAACTCCCCTATTTGAAAACCTGCAGTGGAGCCACACTATAAGACTTAATGTTATTAGATAGTGAACCTCTTTATAGCCTTTATGATCTTTACAACCTCAATTCTTGGATTTTCCACATTCCCTCCCTGCTTTAGCTATGCCAAGTTCCAATTTTTTAAAATTTTACTCATTTTCCAGTTATAGTTGACATACAATATTATATTTCAAGTGTAAAACATAGTGATTAAACATTTATATACCTTACAAAGTGATCCCCCCAAAACTCGAGTACCCATCTGACACTACACACAGTTATTGCAGTATTATTAACCAAGTTCTTAGTTTTTGAACAAGCAACCACCTGCTTTTCCTCTGTGTCTTGTACATGCAATTCCCTGTCTGAAATGCTTTTCCATTTGTGACTGTATAATTAGGAAGTCTGCTTTATCATTTAGGATCTTTTGGGCTACATATAACAGAAAGCCTAACTCATACTGATTTAAACAAGAGGGGAATTCATTGACTCTCCAAACTGGAAATCCAATGGTGGGCCGGGCTTCTGGGTTTGCTTCATCCAGGGGTTTCTGGGATTTCCTTGGCTATGCCCTGCTCTGTGTGTTGACTTCATCCTAGGCTGGCCTTCCTTTTGGTAGAAAAATGACCAGATCTGGTTCAGGCTTCATATCTCCACCCTGCCAGTTCCAGGGTAAAGAGACTCCTCCTGTCCCAGCCTTTCTCACAAGAGTCCTGAAAGTCACCTGGATTGTGTCAGCGTAGGTTCCATGCCCACCCCTGACCCAATGGCTAGTACTGTGTCCAGAAGAGGAGAACACAAGGTTCAGCATAAGTAAGTTGGTCATGCCCTACTGCCCTACGCCTGAAGCTTCCCCCCAAAACAGAGACCACATGGGTGGGGGGAGGTGGGGTGGGCGCACTATGAGGGTCGGGTACTGTTAGGAAAGGAAAAGGTGGAGATGGATGCCAGGTAGGCAACTAACAGAGTCTGCTCACAGCGCTCCTTGCCACCTATTCCTACTAATACAGGATCCAACCAGTAAAGCCTTCCTCACCCCGTGGACTTCTGAGCCTCCCTAGAAAAACACTCAGATGGGTTCACAACCTGTCTAACCAGCCCAACAAAGAGACCGTGGGGCGTCTATGCATTTGTTTGACAGTCTTCAAAGAGGTTTCAAAACACAGTTCCTTGTGCCCCAGTGTCTTAAGGAACTCTTATGAAAATGGTTCTTTCAATTTTTTCTTTATGAAAAGATTTGAGGAAAAATTTGAGCTCAGACACCTCACTAGTCAGAAATGACTCTTCTCCAATGTCTGAGTCTTGTCACCCAACCCCAATGGCTGCCCAGTAATGTCTTCCTGCGGACAGGGGCTCTTTAACAAGGGTCTCCATGAACTTGAGTGGAAAAAAGAATCTCAATTTTCAACATCTAGCTGAAACTCAGCAGTTTCTCCAATTATGAATGTACACAACCACCTACAATTGTAAGGATTTTGTCACCATGGAGGTCTCAGATGCCTGCATGTCACTGACAATTGCTGTGGATGGTACTTCTGTGTCTGCTCACCAGCACTTCAAAATCACAGCAGTTACTAAACTGGATCTTGTTTTTAAAGTGTCAATAAAGAAACACACATATTAATATGTAAATGAGCATGTTAGAAATGTTTCACAAATGCATTTTGATATAATTGATTGCCTTAGCAATCCTCTGTATTCTGTTTAATTCATTTCAAAACGTTATTTGGAGAGTTTATCCATAGGCTTCACCAAACTGCTGAAAGAATTCATGGCTCAGCAAAGATTAAGACTACTCTCCCAGCCCCCAACCCCTCAGTCCTAAGATGACCTGTTTCTTGGGAGATGTCACAGAACTGGTGTTTTAGTTTACACATTCATTTTCCTCTCCACATAGCAGTATCATAACGTCTTCCGTGCTATAAATTTAGGATCTGTTGCCTCCCTCCCTGCCCCTATACTTTGCCCTCTAGCAATCCCAAAGGAAAAGAGCTGGCAGGCCCTTCACCGATGGCTTCCCACATTACAGGGCCCCATCAGAGCTCCTTGCTATGGAGGCCGATTAGTTCGGGAGGCATAGGCCTTCCTGGCCCATCACTCTCTGTGGCCCCAAATGAGCTCTTTGTCCTTCACAACTAACGATTAGATAAAAATATTGAGAAGCCCCAAATGCTTTGGGTTTCCTTCAAATTGTTTTTCAAAATGCATTTTTTTACTTCTCAGCAATGTGAACATTTCCCCCCTCCCTACAATTTCCCTCTAATAACTAAGAGCCAAGGAGTAAAAAAGCCATCTACATGTCAGTGTCACATCGTTGATGATCTAATTCCTTCTTGCCTCAATATTTTCAGGGTTCCCACCTTTTTACATATTTTCACATATTTTCCCTCTTGCTGACTGTGCTATTACAGACTTTCTGGCCTGTTTCAGAAAACTCCTTCGCCCCATTTCATCTCTCAGCCCTTCCATCCCAGTTAAGGAGAATTTCAGCATTCAAATAGGGGGAAAAAATCACCGCGTCCACATGTCCAAACGCTCATCACTGTTGCAGGCAGCACTTTTGTGTAACAATTCAAGCTACGTCCTCTGTTTCCACCTCGAATCATTTGTAAAGGCAGGCCCCTCCCCACGACGCTGGGAGAGAATAGGCTGCCTGTGTGGGTGGTCTGGGACTGAGGGAACAAATGACATCATGGATTCACATGGCAAGTTCATGAAGCCGCAGTCCAGCTCTCCTGAGCAGTGGCCCGAGCTGCCTGCATTATCTCTGCTGGAGCACTCAGTGCCCAGAGTCACAGGATGGGGACACTCGGAAATGATATACATATATATTTGAGATTCTTCAAGGATATTTTTATTATTTCCTAGAGATATCCAACCCACAATACTAAAGCAAGATGAAGATTTTTACTTCAGTCAGACATTGCAGCAATTAGTAAAAGTGTGAAATCTATAATCATTTGTTGGGCTGCTTTTAAAAAGTGTTTATCATCACATTTAGTAAATGTCACTATGTTAATTGACCATATTCTTCTCTCACACATGGCAGGAAGAAGTACACATGCTTCCTGTTGATGTCACGAGAAGGCACATGCACTAAACCCCAGGAGCAAAATTTAACTTTAATGCTTATATAGGAAAATCACTGTACTCATAACTGTGCACAAGGATAACTACTGAACAAGGACGAAACGGCATGCAACTAAGTGGACTACCCCGGGGTCCACAGAACAGAGGAGACCCAAGGAATAGCTGTTGAGGGAACAGCAAAATCGCCCAAGAACAACGTTCCCTTGTCTTCTCCCACTGACGTCCCAGAGGAGGCTGGGAATGTGTCCTCTTGGTTTTATTTTTTTTCCAATTATTGGAAGATTTTTTTATTACAGGAAATGATATTTTAAAACTTGACATTAAAAAAATATATATGAAGGTTTACAAGCATTCGCGGGATACTTCTGAAACTCTATCCACTCGGGAGGGGGCGGAGGGAAATCATCGCACCCGAATGATTTTGCAAACGGGTAACACCAGTCTCTCTGCCTGCCTGAATGACTAATTCTGTTTTTTTTTCTCCCCCTCCCCAAAGCCCTGTTGTGGGCCTTTTCTCAGACTGCCGTTAGGCCTTCTGGGCTGGCACAGAGGGGAATGAGACACCGCTTTCTGGGCGGATCCTGCAGGAATTTCAGTCTGGGATGAGGTTTACGGGAACACAAGTGAAATCAGACATATGCAGTTTTCACCAGATTTCGAGGTTCTAGAACACCTGCCCCTCACGAGTGTTCCTGAATGCCACCCAGAGACCCACTGAGCATTCTGCTCTCCGAGGCGCTCCCCTAGGCAGCATCTCCACCTTGCTCTGTGATGTAATCAGCTATGCTGTTTCTTCTCTCTGGATATCTGCCCTTTTATAAGCAGTTACTCTTCCTTCTCTAGCTGTGCACTATCGTTTTAATAGCCGATATGTTAGTTATGTTTGGATATTCCCTCCAATAATAGCCATGGCTCTTCCCCCAAAGTAAATAATTATTGTTTTAAGCTATAGTTATTTCAGAATATCCCAGCGTTCACATGCTTAGTGGATCCAGTCTAAATGAATTTACATTTTGGATTTGTCTCTGTACAGTTTTGTGAACCTGAGCAAGTTACTTAACCTACTTGCATCTCAGTTTCCTCATCTGAAAAATGATCAGGATAATTAGACCTAACTCTATATGGTTTGGAGAGCAGATGAGTTAATTCATATAAAATGCTTAGAATACCAGTTAGCATATAGTAAATGTTGAGTGAACGTTAGCTAATTTAATTACTATTATTGTAATCATTTCCAACTTGTGATGGACATTTTCTGACATGCTGCCGAAGTCTTTTTTTTCTTCTTTTTTTTTGGTTAATCCTCACTCAAGGATATTTTTTCCATTGATTTTTAGAGAGAGTGGAAGGGAGTGAGAAACATCGATGTGAGAGAGACACGTTGATTTGCCCCAGCCATTTCTATTGAAATCACCTTTTCTTCCTCACAGCACCTTGTCTTGATAAAGAACACAGAGATTTGAGAACTCGCATGAGTTTTATCCCCAACTGAAACTGGACACTGCCCAGAAATTCAAAATAGGAGGGAGGCTTGGGAATGTCTTAAGGAGATTTATTACTGCTGAAACGGGAGCAGGAAAAGTGTCATCAGCAAAGCGAAGCAGCGAAAGGGACTTTGTTGTCCTAACAAGGCCGTGCAAGGACACGCTTAGGAGAAAAATATGTTCCCTATTCAAATATAACACAACCTTTGCAGGTTACTGGAATTTAATACTTACTGAAGAGCTTTTCCCGACTTATTTAGATAGAAATAATCATCTTCCATCATTCTTCTGCCCACATAAGAATAGAAACAATTTAGTTGACTTCTTAAACTTTCTAAACACACAGACTGTGCTCCTCTGAATAATTTTTTTTTACTTCAGGCTGTCCGTGTCCAGGCTTTTCTACACAGGATCGTCCTCTGGGCCCTGAGTTAGGGCATTGGTGATGCCGTGTTTCATCAGGAGCCTCCGCTGTTGTCTTCAGGACTTTCAAGTCTTCGATGGCCCATAAGCGAGATTTGGTGCTTGATTTCCTCGTCCGCCCTATACGTGTCAAGGAACTCAGGTTCCTTTCTCAAACAAAGTGTTTGGTTTATGGAAACACTGAGCTCATGGTATAGCTGCGTCATCAGGAATAATTGTCAAGTTTTCAGGAATGACAGCACATGGGCAGGCAATGGCAGCCGGCCCACCAGTCTCCTGGTCACAGTAGTTGTAAGATGTCATCGGTGCCAGCACACATCCTGATTTCAAAGATATTGGAAGGCAAAAGAGACGTGCATTTCAAATTGACAAAATATGGCATTGACACCCATCATGAATCGAATGCCTAACTGTGAGTTACACGTGATGTTAAAATTGTAGAGGTGATGCATTTCATTTATAATACCTTAATGGAATACACTCTTATACCATTTTATATCGTTAATATATCATTAATAATGGTCTTCATTATAACTAAAGCTCACAAAGAAATTTTAGCTGTGGGAGCAAAGTCGTTGCATTCATTGCCATTGGTCTAAACATTACATTCGGCTAAATGGCATAACAAGGTGATGCTGCTTAATAAATCAGCAAAGAAGCTGAGGAAGAATCCATTTTCTACTTTAATGTTTAATCTTGAAAAAGAATTCCTAACACAAAACACTCTGTTAAAGTATTAAGATTGATCTCATTTTCAGAAAAAATATATATTACATTATTAATTACATTCTAATGGAATATTCTATTTATATTTCTTTTTATTGTATGCAATTAAAACAAGAAACTCAGGTATTTACAAGTGAATGATTAAGTTTCTGTATGAGCATCTCATCAAGGTCAATATTCTTTAACTTCAAAATTAACTCAATAATTATATTTAGTTCTGATATCAAGTGACTAAGTCCTTGGGAACATCATGAAAGGAAAATACATAGGACTCAACTTTTTTTCTCAGGAGAACTTGATAATCTCACTATTTATGATTTACAACTCTCTGCAAATTCAAGAGTAAACTGTATAGTGAGTTATATAAATGTAAAAAATGATTCCAAATGATTCAATTCATGAAAAGCTGTTGGAGAAAACTTAAGAAAGACAAAATTTCTAAATTGAAGGAGAAATTTCTAACTCAAAGTTCAATTCATAGAGTTTGTTTTTTTCCTGTTTAAAACACATCAGGTTATAATTGCCTCATTAGCATATCCCATGATTTAAAAGGGTGAAACCTTGGTGAGGAGGAGGCCATGAGAGATGTCAGCAGAGAAGGTTCTGTGCACCGTCAGAACTGGAAGGACACAGCTCATTCTAGCCTTCCATTTTACAGATGTAGAAACTGAGGTCTGGACTGGTGAGGTGATGGCAAGCTAGGTGGTCCCATGTTGAATGGGCAGAGAGAAGTTTCTGGAAGGGGTGGTGAAGGATAATAGGGGGATGGAAAAATATTAAGTTTAGTGAATAAGAAAAAAAGGAGTTAAGTTTGCAAATTAGGGAAAAGGGTACCTCAGTGTGCCTTATTGGGAGGCAAACAAAGGGAGAAAAAGAGACTGTAGAATATTTTGTATTTTTGCAACTGAAAAAGTGAGGTGAGCCAAGAACACATTGGGCATTTAACCAAGTAGGATGAAGTCTTTAGCATTTGTGATCATTATAAGAATGTGGGAGAAAAAGCAACATAAAGTGGAGTTAAAGGCCATTGGATGGAGCAACATTTGGCTTATTGAACATTGAACATTAGGGGAAAGTTGGAGAAGGAATTTGAGAGGCCTTTGTGCCAGGCACAGAATGAGCTCACACAAAGAATTTGACTGATATGTAAAAGGGTGAATTTAAACCTAGGATTGAGGACTGCTCATTATTCAGCCTGTTTGCAGACAGGTGGGGCCACAGGGTCAGTCCTGGCCATTGGACTGTGAGTTCAAGTGCCAAGGTGAGGCCAGCGAGGACCCATGTGACTTCCCAACTGTCTCTCCCACTTCAGAGGGGATCACAGAGCCAGGAGATGAGTTAGGAGACTTGGAATTGAAGAAGCTTGGGTCACTGTGTCTCCATATCAAGGTGAGTTAACCTGGAGAATCAGCAGACCTGAGTGAGAACTAAACTGTCTATGAAATCAGTGAGATTTGGGTGTTTTCTTTTGTTACAGCAGCATATGCCTACCTCACTGGCTGACTGCCATATCCATGATGTCAACTTCTGCATTTCCCATTTTTATAAAAGAAAATGAAATAAAAATGAAGCACACCACATTTCCTTAGGCTCCCTTCCTTTCCTCCCTGGCTTTCTCCTTGCATCAGGGTTGTTACTGTCCTGGTGAAGCTGTGGTCCCTGAGTGCTCACTGGGAACCTGCCATTGGAAGCAAGACTTTCATGCCTGGGCCAGTGGCCTCTCCTTAGTGGACACTTGGAAACCTCATTCTTTGGAGCATACCAGAGGCTCACCCCACCCTCTAAGGAATGCAAGACTTAGGCAGCGGTTCTCAACCTGTGGGTCGAGAGCCCTTTGGCTGTCCAAAGACCCTTTCACAGGGGTGGCCTAAGAACATCCTGCATATCAGATATTTACATTACGATTCATAACAGTAGCAACATGACAGTTATGAAGTAGCAACGAAAATAATTTTATGGTTGGGTCACCACATGAGGAACTGTATTTAAAGGGTCAGCAGGTTGAGAACCACTGACTTAGAGGGTTCCGGCTGGAGACCCCCTTTTCTACTTATTTTCTTCTACCCACAAGCCCCAGAACATCTGTCAGCCTGAGGCTGGGAGATAATTCACGTCCTGAAAGCTCTGCATTTGGTCCTGTTTTCATTGACATTAGGGGCTGTTGCCCTGTTTCAGGTGTTGTCAGCAAAGGGAAAAACCACAGAAAAGGGAGAAACTGTGGAGAAAAGCTTCAACCAACCATGTAGTTAATTAAATGGTAATAAATAATAATTTGAGAAATTAGATATTTTGTGGTTGATTTTTATGACTTTTAAAATAATATAACTGGTGGCAAAAAAACCGTCCAACATCCAAAACCACAAGTCACATTTTGGTTGTGGTTTTTTTGTTCAAAATACAAAACACTTGGAAAAGATCATTTGAACTGTGTTTTCCCTACAGTGGTTGAAATTCTCCTTTAAATGATCGCTGGACAATTTACATGTCTTTTTATGTTGGAATCAACATTTCTGCTTGAAGATTTACTTTGGTAATATTAGTGTTAACTTCTAAAAACACCTTTCAGTTATTAGAGTAATTTCACCGACATCATCTCATTGTATCCAATTGCTGGTTGGTACAGGTTCCTACTTACGCTCCCAGAAGCTCAGAGGCCTGTCCAAAATCTCTTATCCAGAACCTCCCAGGATCTCCTAAATCAAGGCTCAGCAAGTGGCAGCCATGGACCAAATCTTACCCACCCCGTGTTTTTGTATAGCACACCAGCTAAGGATGGGTTTGACAATGTTAATAGTTGGAGATGAGGAGTGGAGAAAAGAAGAAAATTATATAAAATGCAAATTTCAGCATCCACAAATGAAGTTTTCTTGGAGATCAACCACGTTTACAAATTACCCATGGCTGTTTTCTTGCTATACGGGCAGAGATGAGTAGTTGCGACAGAGACCATATGGCATGCAAAGCCTGAATTATTTACTCCCCGGCCCTTCATAGAAAAAGTTTGCCAACTCCTGTTCTACATCACGGGCTTATTCCATCTTTGCAGAATCCTAGCAGATGCAGGGACAAGGGCAAACACCACAGGGATCTGGTTGGTAAGCCCAGTAGAAGAGGCTTAGGAATTGGCCTGCAATAAAAGGCTAGTCCTTTAAATCCTGAGGGCCTCTGTCCTTCTGATTGGTGAATTGGAGAGTGGGTTCCCAGCCTCCTCCAAGGGGCCATAGGAGGTGTGTCCTCATAAGACCTTCTCCGCAATGAAAGGCCGTATCCCCTGCTTCTCCTCCTCCACCTTCTCAACCCCAGGAAGAACTAGTTCATCAACTTCATGATGGGCTGTCCTCAGAGTTAGGAGGGAGAAATGTCCAGGCTTAGAGGCTGAGACAAGTAAGGAAGGGAACGATGAAATGCTCTAATGTGTTTGTTTGGTCTTTAATGCAGTTCTCTGATGCAACTTCCTGCTCTTCCTGTACCCATTTCCACTTTGAGCTCTTGTCTGCTGTAGGTGGAACAGTGGGCTTCATTCTAGGGGGACAGGGCAGACGGGATGCAAAAAGCAGGCACAGAAGGCTTCCTCTGTTTTTTAGCTGAGCTTCTGATTTATTTCACTCCCTACTTTTTCTACTTGCACTCTCAAGGTATAATATTATCTCCCCTTTTCGGAGTGTCATTTAATTTAAATGGAAATAGATGGTATCGTTGCCCAGCCAGTGTGGCTCAGTGGTTGAGCATCGACCTATGAACCAAGAGGTCATGGTTCAATTCTCAGTCAGGGTGCATGCCCGGATTGCGGTCTCATCCTCAGTAGGGGGCATGCAGGAGGCAGCCAAAGATTCTTTCTCATCACTGATAATTCCATTTCTCTCTCTCCCTCTCCCTTCCTCTCTAAAATCAATAAAAAATTACATATTTTTAAAAAGAAATAGATGGTCTTGTGGAACTGTCTCCATAACCCTCTAATTCCATAACAGGAGAGGGAACGGAAAGCTGGGTTGTTTAAAATCCTTCCTTGGTCGTAGCTGGTGCCTGATCTCTCCAAGGCCAGCATTCGGGCTTTTCCCAGCAAACCTCAGGAGCTCCACAAAGCCAAGTGTGTCTTCCATCATGGGCACAGTTCGCTCTGTGAAACCCATGACATGCCCACTATAGAGACGCATCCTCCCAGTGCATTCCTCAGAGAACCAACTCCTGGGACCTTATAAGGAATGTTAAAAAAAAAAAGAGTCTGTTTGCAGAATAATGGTTTTAAAAGGCTTAATTAGATTTCTTTACTCCAGGACTTCACAGAGCCTTTAATACACAGCATTTGCAGCCTTTTCTACCTCTATAATTTTAAGGCATTTTATTTAGCCTCTCAGAGTTTTAGTTCCCTCCTTTGAAAAACAGAAGTAATATCTGCCTTTTGAAATATTAAATGTTATTATTTTTCTCTTTTTGTTTTTGACTAGGTTCACGAAATTTCTATCAAATGAAGTAAATTCTAACAACCACAAGAAAATCTGAATAACTGTTACAGAAAAAAACAATTATTTTGGTAATAAATTAAGGTAAGGCACACCTGCTAAGAGCATAGCACAGCACACATTTTTCTTTTACTGGGTGCTTTTTGTAAAGGAAACAATGCAGCTAGGATCAGGAAACTTATGAGCAACTATTCCAGGCACAAAATTACATATTCACGTACTATCCGTACTATCACTAGGAGAGAATTCCAGTAATTATACCAGCAAGATAGGGGCAGTTTTGGAGCTGCCCCACTTTAAAAGCATTCCTTTGGAAACACATTGTGATGATGACTATTTTCCATGCATCTAGGTGTGGAGTCAGCAAAATTGTTCTTTAAAGGGGTAGAGGGTAAATATTTTAGACTTCACAGGTCATACAGACACTGCTGCAAATATGCAAGTCTGCTGTCCTTGCACAAAAGCAGCCATATGGAAATAAATAGGCATGGCTGTGTGCCAATAAAACTTTATTTACAAAAACAGGTGGCAGGCTGTATTTGGGCCAAGCGTTGTAGTTTGCCAACCCCTGGTCTAGATGCTGACGTAAGTAGACAAGCCTCTCAGCATGACATCCTTGCTCCATTTTTAAAAAGATTTTTTGTTGTTGATGTTCATTTGTGTGTTCTGCACAATACTTAACAACATCCAGAAGTAGTATTTTAAAAAACATGATTTTGGGGAAATTTCAGAGCTTTGAGTTTCTGAGTCATTTCTTCCAAAAAGTGGACAGTGAAGCAATAAAGATAGGGTGAACTGAGACTAGACAAAGTGGTCAAATCTCTAGGAGACTGGGCTATTGGCCATGGAAGTTCAAGTCCTCAGACAATTGAAAGGGTTCCAGATCCTGGGGCCTAGGCAGACAATCTGTCCAACTGCTCACAATGGATAGAGCTTAACAGAGTGTGGCATCAGAATTGGTTTCTCAAAAGGATTTGTTTTATCCAGTTAGTCAGGGAATGTCTGTCTGCAAGTAACCAAACCCACCCTGAAGGCCCTCTAAGAGGTAGGATAATATGAAGATCAAGAACATTGCCTCTGGAGCACACTGCCTGGATCCAGGTCATTGCACTTGCTTGAGTTGAGCAAAGTAGCTAAAATATCTATGCCTCTATTTTCTCAGCTGTAAAATGGGAATATCTAACTT
Organism: Myotis myotis; assembly: GCF_014108235.1. NCBI lineage: Eukaryota > Metazoa > Chordata > Mammalia > Chiroptera > Vespertilionidae > Myotis > Myotis myotis. The sequence goes on along the minus strand of NW_023416316.1, from coordinate 30,175,413 downwards.
ACAGGCAAGAATGCAGTGGATTACACTCAAAGTGCTGGCACAGAGTAAACAAGTGGTATATAAGTATCGCTGTTGGAATTAATTTTTTATTGTCATTATCATTTATTTATATTGTTGTTTCAGGCTTTCTTTAATCACCTAGTCACAAGAGCCAAGAGGTCACTTAAAAACTTCTCTCTCATACTTTTCAACTCTTTTTCTTTCTGCTCATCTGAATAGGCTTATTTCATTTTATTATGCACACGGCCCGTCATCACTACCTTAACATGGAAGCCCAGCCCTCAACCCACATCCTCTGCTAGGCCAGCACTTCACAGAAGCAGACTGGGTCTCCTCACCCCGTGTGACAGGCTCACTACTCTGACCTCAGGATCCCTGTAAGAGATGGTGTCTTTTGGTCCATAAGGCTACCCATTCCATGCCTCTGGGCAGCCTTTGGTCTCCACAAATGGAATGTGCTCAGCAGGTGGAAAAATGCTGGGCATGTCTGGTGCTGTGTCCTGAGGCTAAGTTCACTCCAGGCACATTGGACACCAGGTCAAGACAGCAGACATTGGCTAGACCCTGAGTCATCAGGGGAGGGGGAACTTTCCATTCCACCCAACCATCCAGGCTTCTCTCGACTCAAGATCTAGGCAAGATTCAGCACAGGTAGCAGGATTTCATAGCAGACTTATGGGTGGACCTGGGGTGGGTGGTAACTGACATCATGAACAAAAATAATTATAAACATGGAAGAATTTGCTTATTTCCATTCACTTGCTCACTTGTTCAACAAATATTTATTCATTCAGTGTCTTCTAAATGCCATGCTAGGGAACATGCATCTTTAAAAATAACAGAACAAATACACATTTTTAAAAAGTGATGAAGAACAGTTTTGCAATCTCAGAAGTGGTATTCTCAACCCAGTCCTCTACATGAATAATCAATTTATTTGGGAGATTCCTGATGGTAACAATAAATCTTATTGTCTCTCTTATTCACATGCTCCACAGTATTTATTAGGCCTTTCAATAAGCCTGGATTCTGGTGGTGCAATCTACCCTCACTCTTTTCTTCAGCTGAGTCTTGTCTATGGTTGGCCCTTTGCTTTTCTACATACATATTAGAATCAGCTTCTCGTGTCCCCAGAAGAATTTGTTCTGGATTGATAGTTTATTTGAGAACTGGTATATTTATGACTTATGAGTCTTTGTATCCATGTCTGTGGTATATCTCATTCATCCTCTTTTCATTGGATATTTGGGTTATTTCCAGGATTTTGCTGTTAAATATATTGAATTTCCTTAGGTTTTTTTTTCTATGTCTTTCAGCATAGTTTCATAATTTTCCTTTTAAGTCATGCACTTCTTTTATTAAATTCTCTCCTTGGTGCCTTATGCTATTTTGTTGCTGTTATATGTGGTAACATCCTATATATTAAAAGGCTAATATGCAAATTGTCCCCTTGACCAGGAGTTCGAGCAGGAGTTCCACCAGGGGGCAGAGCCATCCCACCAACTGCCTGCGGCCTCTCCCTCTGGCCAGCCCTGCCCCCAGTCAGCCCCAATCGGGGTGGGCCAGCCAGACCCCACCTGTGCACAAATTCGTGCACCGGGCCTCTAGTTTTTAATAATGGAACCTAACTGTTGTTTGGGAACTTCATTGTAAACTGTGTTCTTATTGTGTGACATTGCTCTTTAAAGGCATGGAGGAAGATGGGATCAGACTTCTAGAAAGCTGCTTTTCAAATCCTTAGGTTTACTTCTTATGTTGCAGCATCATAAAACTTTGGTGAAATTTTTAGAGGAAAATGAATAACCTCAGAACCATTATTCTCACAAACCTACATTAATGCAGCCATGGCCACCCCCTTGAACTTGATGGCAGCGAGGATGCGTGTAGACATGAACCTCCCTCGTCTGTGCATCTGCTCTGGTCCTGAGACTTTACATGCCTCTTGGAAGAATATTTACTTGATTTGAATTATCTTGAGTTTTTTTTCTTAGCACCGAGACACAGGAATGGAAGGCAGGACCTCTCAACTTTATTCCTGCACTTTCCATTGCCCTGTACAGTCAAATGTGGACACGATTGATCACAACATCACCAAGGGAAGAGAAGGCCTGCTGGGAGGGGGGTGGCCTTGCCTCATTGCCAACCTGGTCTCCTCGCTCATGACTTGAGGAGCTGTGGCACAGGTTACCACAGGGGCCTCTTCCAGACGTGAAAATTGGCGGCTCCACACGCCCAGGGCCTGCCTTTCATGAGGCCTTGTAGATGAATTCAGAGCAACTCGAGCTTTCCCCGCAGGCACGGCTCCTTGGTGCAGAGAACAACACTTGAGGCCCCTGAGGGGCAATTCCAGTGAGAACACCTGAGTCTGATCCTTTCAAGGTCCTGAGAGCTGTTTTCCTTAGTGAGCACGGAGCCAGCTGACGTCAGTCCCCCCGCACCTCTCATCCTCTTCCTACCAGAGCTGCAGGCCACTGGAGCTAGTGGATTAAGACCTTTGCCTTTGACAGTTGGGTTGGGAAAGAGTGAAAACAGATCTAATAATAATTAGTTATGGTTTAATATGCAAGATGGGAACGTTCTCATTTTTCATTCTGGAGCCTGGTGAGAAAGAGTTGGGGGAGGGGGGAGGAGAAGGGGAGGGAGATTGATGGCAGAGAATAACTCCTGAAATGGCCCCGCCCCCCAGTGACCAAGAGAGTCAGCGATCCTCAGGCGCCTGCTCATATCAAGTTCAGAGCCAGGACAGCCTTAAAGGAAATGGGGCGCCCAGCGAAGGTGGGGGATAAAAGGGTTTGCTTTTATTGTTCTCTCGGGCCAGGCACCTTGGCACACGAGTCGCTGCCTACTCACTTTGAAAAGACTGTGGTCTCAGGCCAGCCTCCCCCCCTTCAGGCTCCAAAACAGAGGGTTTGGGTTCAGATAACTGGCTCTGGGTAAATAGCAGCTTGTTTTTGTAACACTAGAGATGTATTTACTTTTCACTTAATGAAGGGGAGTGATGTCTTGGATAAGACATGATCTGACACAAACTATAAATATTAAGCCCAAACATTATAGGGTAAACTCTTTCCAGAAATTTCCAATTTGTAACTATGTAAAATCAGTGTTGGTGGTTTCAGTTGCCGTGGGGATATTTCATTAACTTTCTGAAGGGAAAACATTGCGAAATGGAGAAACAAACCTAAAGACATGTGTGTGCGTGTGTGCGTGTGTGTGTGTGTGCGTGTGTGTGCGTGTGTGTGTGCGCAGCACAGCTGGGATTTGACATACTCTGCTAAGATCAGCCTGTTTCTGACTGGTGGGAAATTTAGTACCGCCCAGAAAGTGGCAGAGGGGAAGGGGAAACCTATGAGCTGGTTGAGAAGGAAAGTGGTAAATAATTCTCAAATCTCTCAAGTATTACCCCGTTCTAGAAAAGAATAAAAATTAGGAGAGAGAAAAAGCCGGGACAGGAGAGGAAAAACAGATGGTGCCTTGCAAAGAATGGTCCTGCAGTTCTTCTTTGTCTCCGAAATAGGGCTTAAAACGTGAAGGCGGGATGCAGGCTGAGCAGGGAGCAAGCCCTGCACCGAAGACCGGCGTGGCAGCCTCAGCCCAAGGCGCGTCAGAAGCCCCGGAGGCAGGTGCCAGTGAAGCGGGGAGGCCGCGGAGCAGATGCTGCCCCGCCAGGGACGTGCATTGGAGGCCCAGGGACGGGAGCCAGGGCCTGCTCTTATCCATCACGAGGGACGTGGCACGAATCCAGTGACAGGAATGTTAGCCAGATGGTTCGGGGTAGGGAAATCGAGATAGAACAAGACAGGGCTCGTGGGGCTTACCGCAGAGCACAAAGACAGAACGCAAACATTTTCATGAATGAGTTTTAAGGATTTTACAAAGTTTTAAGGCTTCTTTCTGCTCAGCAAACTTATCCCGACCTACCCTTAGTGTCTCTTCAAGCCTCTGGACCCTCTCCAGTTTCCCCATTGGCCTGCAGGGACAAATGGAACCGGAGACCATATCGGGGGCAGGGAGCCCATGAGCCCAACCAGGCCCTTGCGAAGCTTCTGGGAGGGTCTGTAGATCGGAGCCATTTGCCTGGAAGCAAACTGTCGAGTTCTGGCCCTAACAAACACTCCTCTCCCAAGGTAACATTCAATACTGGTATTGACATAAAGAATGAGAGATTAAATAATGACATTAAAAAAATAAGAACATTTCTTTAAATACCAAAGAGTCCTTAGTGGTAGATTTTTTTTTAAAAAAAGTTCATTACTGCATGTAATACTTCTACATGCAGTATTAAATGTACTACGTGAGTAGGTAGGAACAAGAACAACCATTGGGGACTTTTTCATGCTAATGTGATGTCATGGGGGTACACAGGTGGGAGGGGCAGTTGCGGTGGTTCTCACACTGGAGCAGGTGTCAGAATCACCTGGAAGGCTTATTAAAGCCACAGGTGGCGGCTCTCAGCTCTGGTGTCTCTGCTGGGGAAGGTCTGCGGCGGAACTTCTAATAGCTCCCAGGTGATGCTGCTGCTGCCGGGCCAGACTGCGCCTCGACCACCGTCGTCCGTGCATCCAGGATAAAGACACACACGGAGAAGGCGTTTGTGTTTCCTCACAGCGGCGCCTGCCTCTGGCAGGAAACGCAATGCACTTGAATGAAGCCAGCGCTTGTGGAGCCGAGCAGAGACCATCGCGGGCAGTGAGAACCGAGGTGTTCTGGATTCCTGGGGTGCACTGCCGGCTGGAGGGGCCTTGGGATCGAGGAGGGAGGCATGAGACCGCGGCGTGCTAGAGCTGGACAGGAACTGGGAGAACACCAGGATGGCATGCAGACACCGGGTTTAACCCCCACCAACCTCAGTTTCCTCCTCGGTAAAACCGGGACCCCTGCAAAGCTTGTGTTGCCATCTCGATTCTTCTTGCCATCAACTGAAGTCCATTTCTGGCTTGATTGAAACAGAAAAGGAAGTTATTAAGAGAAAATGGGTTCTACGGGAAAAATGAACTGTTTTGCCCCCCCCCCCCCCCCCCAATCGATCCTATGGAAAAGCAAATGAAAGGATGCTATTGAATAAAAGAGACAAACCTAAGAGACACAGAGCCAAAGGCAACTGGTGGGCTTTATTCAGATTCTGATTCAAGAAACCCATTGTAAAAAGACAATTGGAGAAATTGTAATATGACTGGCTGGGCATCAGATGACAGTAAGGAATTACTGTGGTTTTGTTAGGTCTGATGATGTTATGGAGGTTATGATTCTTAAAGAAGCCTTAAGAGAGGCTAATACACTAGGTATTTACAGGTGAAATAACACTATGTCTGAGATTTACATTAAAAAGAACAACTCCAGGGAAGGAAGTCATGGAGAACACAACTCAGACTGTCTCAGCAAAGGAGACTCGATACCACAAAGGCCAGCAGGTTGGATGGAGGCACTACTGTCATTGTCACCAAGCCCTAGATGCTGGAGCTTGCACTGCTGGCAATGCAGGCTGGAAGAATGGTTACCTGGCATTTTCAAATTGGAAAGTGGGAGATGTCTCAGACATTAAGATGCACAGGTAGGGAATTCCTCAAGGTCAGACTCATAATGTTCTAAACCGGCACATAGGAGGTGTTCAACACATGCTAGTGCTCACCTGTATCCCCATTCCTGAGAGGCATCTACGTAAGACTTTCTTCCTCAGCATCTTAGGTAGCTGGGTTTCTAATCCAAATAATTTGTCAATGTCCTTTGAAATGATCAAATTCATATAAAATGCCAGGAAGTTCACTCACTACTTTTAGATAAGACTTATTCAATTATGGGACACAGTGAAGAGGAGGAGGTGAATATTTCATCCCCACTTCACAACTAAGGGAACTGGGGACCAGCGAGGTTGAGTGATGTGCCTGAGGTCGCATGGCTGGATCACATTCCTGGCCAAGACTGAAGCACTGCCGTCTAGCTTCAGAGGCCCTGGTAAGTGAGTCATGCTGATTGGGGTGTGGAAAAAAGAACCCCAATGCATTACTGAGGGGTGAAAGGGGGGTGTAAACCAATATACCTCTCTGGAAGACATTTATCAATATCTGACACTGAGCATGCCTTTTGATTCCAGCTCCACTTTTTTTTTTAATTGCTTAAAGTATTACATATGTCTCCCTTTGTCCCATTGACTCCCTCGCTCTGCCACTCCCACCCCCGAGGGCAAGCCCCGACTGCCCCAGTGTCCGTGTCCATTGGTTATGCTAATATGCATGCATACAAGCCCTTTGGTTGCTCTCTAACCACCCCCACCCCCGTCCCCTGCCTTCTCTCTGAGGTTGGACGGTTTGTTCAGTGCTACCTTGTCTCTGGATCTATTTTTGTTCATCAGTTTATGTTGATCATTATAGCCCACATTTGAGTGAGATCATGTGATATTTATGTTTCTCCGACTGGCTTATTTTGCTTAGCCTAATGCTCTCCATTTCCATCCATGCTGTTGCAAATGATAAAAGTTCCTTCTTTTTTATAGCAGCATAGTATTCCATTGTGTAGATGTACCACAGTTTTTTAATCCACTCATCTGCTGATGGGCACTTAGGCTGTTTCCAAATCTTAGCTATTGTAAATTGTGCTGCTATGAACATAGGGGTGCATATATCCTTTCTGATTGGTGTTTCTGGTTTCTTGATATATATTCCTAGAAATGGGATTACTGGGTCCAATGGGAGTTCCATTTTTAACTTTTTGAACAATTTGTGTGTTTTTTTAATCCTCACTCAAGGATATTTTCCATTGACTTTTAGAGAGAGTGAAAGAGAGGGAAAGACAGAAACATCAATGTGAGAGAAACACATCAATCAGTTGCCTCCTGCATGAGCCCCAACCAGGGCCCAGGCCAGGGAGGAACCTGTAACAAGGTATGTGCCCTTGACCAGAATCAAACCAGGAACCCTTTGGTCTGCAGGCCAATTCTCTATCCACTGAGCCAAACCAGTGAGGGCCCAGCTCCACTTTTTTTTTTAAATATATTTTATTGATTTTTTACAGAGAGGAAGTGAAAGGGATAGAGAGTCAGAAACATCAATGAGAGAGAAACATCAATTAGCCGCCTCCTGCACACTCCCCACTGGGGATGTGCCTGCAACCAAGGTACATGCCCTTGACCGGAATCAAACCTGGGACCCTTCAGTCCGCAGGCCGACGCTCTATCCACTGAGCCAAACTGGTTAGGGCCCAGCTCCACTTTTGAAAATTTGTACCTACCAGATTATCAGGAATGTTGCTCAAAGGTATGTAAATAAGGTTGTTCATTATAGTATTGTTTAAAATATTGAAAATTTGGAAACAACTCAAATGTTCAATAATCATAATCCAATAAATTAATTAATGGCACAACTAATAAAATATCATAGAAAAATGCTAATGGCATGAGAATCTTTTCATCATATGCTATTAAGAGGGGATAGAAGTTAACAGAATAATAGATACAGCATGATCAACCCTAATTTTTAAAATTATGTGGCAGCTGCACTCTGCCCTTATTAGGTAATTACTAAGTAATCATCCCAGTATTGCTCAAAGCTCTTGGTTGCAAGTAACAGAACCTCAATAAAGATTGCTTTTGCTATTAACTTCTCTGAGGGATCCTAAGAAGGCCTCTCGATGCTGGTCTACTGTGAAGAACATGAGCAGGATGGAGAGTGTTCTCATTCCTTTCCTTCAGGACAGATGAATGAGACTGATCTGCCCCTTGCCATTTCTCACAACTCTGCCCAGTCCATTGGCAAGTGCTGCACAACGGCCCCAGAACTGTGTGCAACAAATATAAAGAAAAGAAAGGAAACTCATGAGTTGGTCCTCAAGGACTTTATTGTTCCTTTGGAAACACACATCTGTAGCCACCAGGTGTGCTGGGTTTTGTGGGTTACAAGTAGGAAGCATGAGACTCAGTCTCTGAAGTGGAGATCTAAATACATACAGCACCTGAATAATCATGTGAGGGGTCTGTGTCCACATACCGTGATGGAGGGCCACGGCCTGGCCATGCTGCAGAAACAGAGGACAGCATGGAGAAGGTGGTCGAAAAGACTTTCTAGAGGAAGAGAGACAGCCTGGTTGAAAAACACAAGTCCTTTGTAGAGTGAGGTTTCAGGAGAGGAATGCATTTCAAGCAGACGACTGGGGATGCTCAACACGGGACAGTCTGACGCAATCAGGTCTCTTAGAACAACCGTAGTGAGATTCAAGCATGATGTTTTATGTGTTTAACAGTCACTGTGGACAACAGAAATCCACTATGCCACTCTTGTAACTTGCATGAGGAGTGATGAGACCAATATTTTTAATGTAATAAGACTACCTAGAAATCAATTTAAAAAATATAAAAGGATTGAGATTTTACAGAAATAGCCCACAGGACTGGATAACAGATATAAGTAAAACCAGGTCAGCTACTGAAGGTGACTCCCTAGATTCAACTGGTAAACCCAAACATTTATCCAACTGATGGATAAATCTTCTGTCTTTTATTATTCTCCCCTAAAGATACAAATACTAAAAAATGCAAATGGCCCAACAATATTGTTGGGAGTTAGCAACATGAGTCTTTATTGCCAAAAGTCACAAGTTTGTATTTCTCAGTCTACCTGAGATAACTAAAAACACCACCACCACCAACAACAAAAACCAAAAATCAAACACTGGAAGAAGAAATTTCTTTATTGCACAATAATAAGCTTGTTTAGGTGTTTCTCAAACTTTTATTCCTAGTTAATGAGTTCATTAGTAAAGAACCTGGCATTTTTGTGAAGATTAATAGTTAATTCCAGGCAATGTGTCAATTTTGATCATTTTAGGCAATTGTGACTGCTGTCACTTTTTCAGATAAGAACACTAATTACATTTTTTTCTGCTTTATTTTAACCAATTAAATCAAGTGAATGGGAAAACAAAAACAATTTATTTTCACTATAGGAAGCACATCTGCTTGTTCCCCGTGAGGCTGCCATTGTGCGTTGTTATCAGGAGCAAGTGAAGTCCTGATCTGGCTCTGGCTGTATCTCAGGCTGGTTCTGTTCACCTGAAGATGCAGGGACACACACCACCGTCCCACCTCCCTCACTCAAACTCACCCACACAGGTACACCCATCCAGTGTCCAGGGCCCACACTCTCTCTCTCTTGTTACACTGGCTTTCTTGCTACACAGAGTGGGTGTGGTAGGTTGCATGGGTGGTTACTAACATATATTTCCCTCCCCTGGTACACCGTGAAATCAGGCTTACCCCATAATTTATCTGTGTTGTCCAATGAAATGTGAGCAGAAATTATATCTGGACAGAAACTTTATAAATCATTTTGGGTTTTGCCACAATCCGTCTCCCTTTGCCTTGGGCCCAGAAGGTGATGGTTGTATCCCCTTGGGTTCTCATGGAGAGGACCAGGGTGGCAATGGGGCAGAGTGTCCACAGTGAAAAACAGACAAGCAGTGTAAGACATGAAGCTCCAGTGAGTTTGGGGCTGCTTGTTATTGCAGCAAAACTAAGCCTGTTCCAATTAGTATGTTGGACAGAGAAAAAGAAGATGTGGGAACTCAAATGGATGCAACTCCTGCAAGGTGGTCCCTGGGTAAGAGTTCAATTACTTGGTTTCTGAGTCTCACCCAGTGTCTGGAAACTTAAAGTGAGCCTCTCACGGAGACCTGTTGTTGAGATAGACCTGTTCCTCTCCACTCAGTCCCCATTAAATTCAGCTTGCTCTCTCCCAGCTCCACCCTCCTCTCTGCTCTCATCACCTCCTCCACCTTAAGCCCAGGGAAATTTTAGAAGTCCTGAGTCAGGCAGGAAGCTCTGCTCACAGTCATGTTTTCCCCAAACATTTTCTCTTTGTGGGAGCCCTTTATATCTCCCCCAGGGATAAGGATTTTGAAAGCTAATGCCAGGAAAACATTTTTTCTCTGCCTTAGTCTTGTCACATCTCTCCCTGGAGGCAATGAACAGGGAGCCAGCCATAACTTAGCTATTTAAATAGAGGACAAATAACACATTGCTTAATATTTCACAATTATTACACTGCCACTGATTTTTGAAACTTTTTCTTTTGAATATAATACCTGTGGCCTACTATTTAAAGTGCCTTATTTGTGACACACTTATCTTTTTTTACATTGATTTTTGTTAATAAGTCTAAAAAATGGATCAAAAATAGAATGTTATATTTATTGAATGCCTTGTAAATTCTTATGACAATTCCATTAAAATAAAACAACTTTATTAGGCCTTGGCCAGTTAGCTCAGTTGTTTACAGCATTGTCCAGATATGTCAAGTTTGTGGGTTCAATCCCTAGTGAAGGCACATACAAGAATCAACCAATGAATGTATAAATAAGTGGAACAAGGAATTGATGTTTTGCTCTCTCTCAAAAAAAAATCAATAAAAAATTTTATTAAGAACAACTTTGGTTGGACCTTCTGCCCTTAGGCATTATAAATACGGAAATATAGAAGCAAATATATTACAAGAAGAGAAAATATTATGGTGCCCAATGAACAGTTCAGAAAAACATAAATTCCCTAAGGGAAACATCACATGTTTGGTTCACCATTATACTCCATGCACAGTGACCAGCACAAAGTATGTGCTCAGTAAGCTGTTGTTGAGTGAACAAATGAATAAGGACTTTAAGGAGTGAGCAGAAGGGAGAGAACACTTCCAGATGGATTCCTGAGTGAAGGTTTCCTACAACAACATGGACGCCAGCTGATCTTTGGAGGAAAGGCAAAGAAAGCAAATTAAAATCAACTCCATCGTTTCCTCATCCTTTAATCAGTTTATTAAACATGGCAATTGTCAGACATTTCTGGTTTATTTCTACACACGTGTTTGTGGCCTAAATAAATGCAAGCCCAATTCAGTCAGATCTCAAAGGATGATTCCATAGGAACTTAGCCTTGTCCGTGCCCACTCTCTGTCCCTGACTGTGTTGGAACTGCCACCACACAAGACCACTTGATAATGGCTTGATTAAAGTACTGAACTAATTTTGTCTTTAAATTTTGGGTCAGTTCACTGAGAACAATTTTGGTAAGTTTCCTTTATGGTCAGTGAGGTGCTTTGTTTGGCTAAATCACAAATTGCAAAAGTTTCATAATATGAACCATTTGAAAATTTTCTTGTAATGAAATTTAAGAACTTTCCAGGGGTAATGTGTGTGTGTGTGTGTGTGTGTGTGTGTGTGTGTGTGTGTGTATGCACTCACACACATACATGCACTCCTGCAAGATTATAAAATCTAGCAGTTTTAGAAAAAAAATGTTTTAATTTGCTCTCTCTGAAGTCATTAGCCAAGGCTAGAACTTCGTTTTTTCCTCTCTTCTGCAATGCTTTACAAAAAGAAACAAACGACCGTCAATTTTGCTTTTTTATTTAATAATTTTTGTGTGTCCCCTTCGAACTCAATTTTTTGTAAAGACAAGTGTTCAATTTTTTTTAGAGCATGCCATTATTGATTTTCACCATGCCAGACTCAATGCAACTATGATTCCATATTTTCTTCAAAGGGAGACAGAAATTTCACCAACTCTTTTAGCAACCCGAAAATTCGGCCTTACACATGTGACACTTGTCACATGATACTTCAAATAATCTTCCGAATGTCAGCTGTAATGTTATCTTTCCCTGCTAAGACAATGGATGGGCTTAAAATTAGCTAGAAAAAGACAGCTGGGTCTATCAGGGGTCCTTCAAGGAAGATGCCAGAAAATCTTGATTAATGCCCTCATTCCCTCTGGAATTAATTTACAGTTTTCCCATCAGGTGTGTTGATGGAAAGTGGTCATACAGTTCTAGTAATTGCCCCGGATTCCTGCGCTGTTCTTCATCAGGGTCTCTAATGAAGTCTGAGCTGTAGCCTGGGGTTGATGCCAGACTGGAATGCAGGGAGCTGAAAGCTGACACCAGTTCAACGGAGCAAAGGGCCCAGTGCTAATAAGGTTGTCTCCATGACAACCTGGGTATTTTCCTGGTGATGCATTTACACAGCAGGGTTAAAGTTCTGTGAAAGCAACAGCTGTTGTAAAAACAGTGTATTAAATATGTTTAGGACTGTAAAATGTGCATTCTTCTCTGTGGTATTTCATTTGGGGAAATCCTGAACGTGCAAAATGTATCTGAAACCGCATAATGAAATGGTGAAGTATTTCTTTTGACACATCTCTATTTTCTTCTAGTTTTTAAAAGGAAGCATGAAAAAATGTTTGATAATCCTCTTTTCCTGGCATTTATTTCCTTTTTAATTATTTTTTATATTAAAAAAAATCCAGCTTAGACTTCTGATCTTTTAGCAACATGAAAAGTATTGACCAGTATGTCTGGAGTAAGTCACTTGGCAAATAATTTGAGGGGAAAAAAGCAATACCAGGTATGCGCACCCTGTAACTGAAATGATTTGTCATGCTTCTTATTCGATTTTGTTCTTTTCTACTCACAACCTTTTAGTTTTTCATGCTAACTGATTATTCTGACAGGTATTTGAAACAAGAAACAAAGAATGTTTCAAACAGTCTGAAAATATATATTGATTTTTTAACAGAAAATGTTTTGTTTGTTTGCTCTTCGCAAACTCTGTGCCCCCAGGTTGATGAGGCTAGTGCTACGCAAATTTGCAAGAGGTGAACTGACCTTAATTCAGAATTCTGCAAGTTGGTGAGCATCTCTGTGGTACTCTTCAGTTTGCCCTGGACAGAGGGTTTTCCTGAGACAATGAAATTTCACTGCCAAAACGGACAAAGTTCCAGGCAAACCAGGACTAGTTGGTCACTCTGGCATTCAAAACCATTGGTCAGCATCTGTTCATATGGCAGGCTCTCTACTGAGGCAGTGGGGTTCAAAGTCAAATAGTGCTTGGTCTGTTCATTTCCCTCCGCCATTTAGTGGGAAATGCAGTTAATCAATTATGGCTCTCTACCCGAGGGTGCTCATACTGTAATAAAAGATGGTAAAGGGTACACCTTCGTTGATGGGATGCACTCTCGGGTAAGTGTACAATGGAACCCGCCATCTTTGTTGGGTTGAAGGGAGGATCTACCAATGGCCTCCCAATTCCCTGTGTGTACACCAGCAGAGGCCAGTGTAGGCCAGGGGAGCCGTCCTGTGGTACTCTCCTGGAGCCTGGGGATGGGGAAAGCAAGAGTTCATCTATCTTGACCAAATCACAACAGGCCCAGTAAAACCAACCCCGTGGCGTTTCACCCTTGCTTCTTTCTATTTGGGGACCAGGCAGGGGAAATAAGTAAATTCTAAAAAATGTGTGGACTCTCCAGCCACAGAGAATATTTTTTCTAAATCAAATGAACCAAGATGTGTCAGTTGCCTGGCTCCTCTGTCTAATGTAGTTGGCGCTGGAAAATTCAAGGACACAGGACACATTCTTCCTTCCCTTGAAAATACATGCTGTAAACTTGGTCTATTCCCACTGTTTAGGAGTAAGGAAAGGAAGTACATAGCAAAGCTGCTAGGAACACATCTCAGAAATAAAAATGATAGCCAAAGGGATGCACACCTTGCTTTGTACTCTATCCACCAATTTTAAGAAGAAAATCTTTCAGTTTGGCTGCATTTCCCAGTAGGACGTTCCAGCAGTAGGATTAAAATCCCCTAGTCAACCACCTGCAGTAGAAACTTCATGCTTGAATATTCATTCACTCGCTCGTTCACTCATTCACTCATTCATTCATTCATTTATCCGGCACAGATCTAGATTCTAAGAAAAGAGCAATGGGGGACATGCAGCTTATATTTGAGTGAGGAGGAGTATAGTAAAACTCCATCAACACATATGCTCATAAATATTTTCTTGTAAATAAACCCTTTAGAATGGGATTATTATCATTTCCTCATTTCTGACAACTCTCAGGTTTGAGATTTCCCCTAAAATTCTAAATGACGGTATCTTGATTAATATCCTTGTTTTCCAGAAACTCAGAACATGCATACTTTGAGGGTAAAACTAGCAAGTTGGTGTTAAGAACTGGTCTATTAAAAATTGTCTATGCATTCGAGCACAATGTAGAGCTTATTTCCGTTAAGGCCCTTATGGAAGAGGTTAAAATTCACCTGTTTCCTTAGTTTAATGACCTAATGTTGACAAGTTGATGAACTTAGCAGCTGAAGTGCATTGTAGAATTCTAGAACAGAGCTGTTGCAGGTAAATGAGATGTGATCTGATTTCTTCACTTAATCTTGAAGGAGGTTGAAATGGACTACTTTTTGGAAACCAGTTCTGCCAGCTAGTCCGTGGCTGGATTGAGCATATTCCACCTGAGGGCCACAGAACTGGATGGTTTTGAACCTGTACTTTTTAATGGATATAAGAGTCTCAAGGAAGAAGCGTTCTTCCAACTTGAAACTCATGGTTGTGCTAAGCACAGATTTCTTGTGGTAAGTGTGCTTTTCTTTATTTTAAGGTTTCCATGTCTTTAATTCAGATATCACAAATTGACCAATAACATCCAATTTTCCACTCAAATAACTTTTCCAAATATTTTGGCAACTTTCTAAACATTGACCAGAAACTGGAGCCCACAGAAAGCAACATTAATTTACATGAATACACTAATGGATATGTGACTGTATTTAATTCCAGGTCCTCTAAGTAAAAGCTACCATATGCTTTGTTTATGACAAATCTTGTCTGTTAGAATATGCATATGACCAAAGATAAGGTATACGTTTAATAAGCGCGATGTTTCACATTCAATATTGCCAAGTAATTTTTCATACTCTCTTCCATTCATGGTATGGGTAGGTGATAGGATTTTTCTTACTTTAAAGTAAAGCTCAATTTTCAAGAGAAGTCTATTTTGGCTTATTTCACAGACAGAAAAGAAAGGTTAAACTTTTGTTCTTTGTAAAATAGAAGAAACTGTTTTGAGAAAGAACAGTGACATCTATGATATCCCTAGTAAGACTATGACATAATATTTGACTCTTTAGAGAATACAAGCATCTAGGGAGGACAGCCATGAAACTGAACCTAATAGCACCTGCCGAATAATCTCCTGGGCCATCTCTCCCCAACCTGCCACAGGTTTTAAGCATCTGAAAAGCCTAGATCCGTGGTCGGCAAACTGCGGCTCGCAAGCCACATGCGGCTCTTTGGCCCCTTGAGTGTGGCTCTCTTCCTAAGCCTTGGGAGTACCCTAATTAAGTTAATAACAATGTACCTACCTATATAGTTTCAGTTTAAAAAATTTGGCTCTCAAAAGAAATTTCAATCGTTGTACTGTTGATATTTGGCTCTGTTGACTAATGAGTTTGCCGACCACTGGCCTAGATGATTTCCACCTCTGGCGAATGTTATTGAAATCTAGGGCAAGGAGAGAGGGCTTTGGGCTGTGGCTTGTTTTAGAGGTTTGGTTTTGATGTATAATCCACTCTTAGAAGATATAAATATTTTTTAAAATCAATTTCTGGATTTGGGAGGGTGAGGATTGGACACAAAGTCCTGGCCATGTTCTAAAACTACCCTGGGTGGACCAATTTCAATCTGGAATGAGGCCTCTAGAGGTGGCTTCTAGAATTGCACCTCTTGGGAATATCTAAATAGACTCTGCAGGCACAGCGGAATGGAGATGGCTGTGGACCGGAAACCAGAAGGTGGAACATGTCAAGCTGGCTTTCTCATTAGTCCAGGGCTATGTTTCTTTAGGAAAATTATTTAACTGACCTAGGAGTCTGTTTTCACATGTGGAAAATTGAGAGCCTGCGCTCTGTGTTCAGCCCTTCTCTCCACACAGGAGGGTTGAGATGCTCCCCCTCGGGGGCTACTCCCCACCTCAAGAACAATCCCATCTACCTGCACTTCGCACAGAGGGTAGTCTGTCAGCTTCTAAGAGAAAAACATCTCCACTCTTAGTGAATCCTTTTAAAATGTTAAAACAGCAGCAGGTGGGTGTGCTATCTGATACCTTTCTGATGATAGATTTAGTCCCTTTCTTAATGGGGGATTTCAGTGATCCTTCCAAAGTGAGCCTGGGAAAGAGATTGAAAAGAACATATGTTACTTTCTCAAAGACTAATTTTTCCTAAAACTATAAAACCTTTTCTAGATAGATCAGCTTCACCTATGTAGCAGCTTGTTGATGTGAAACGTATACAATTGGGCCCTTAATGTCTAATTTGCTCAAGGATTTTTGAATGTCAGTTTTTGTGAGTTTCCAGGAAGCTACCTTGTAGTATAGCCAGTTTCCCAGAACCTAAGACAAATTAGATTAATCGCGCTAGAAACTAAATAAAAGTGCCTTGTTGGGGCCTGTTTGGGCAAGCCCCAGTGCTCTCTTCCACCGGCCAAGAGGAAAAGAGCATCTAGGAGGGCTTAGCCGCCACCCACCCTGCACAAGAACAGCAATGTGACTGAGCCTCAGTGTGGCTTCATTTCAGATGCTCTCCAAGCATTTGATCAGGTGCCAGGATCTTATTCTCTTGCCGGAGAAAACAAACAACAGGCAGGGTTTGCGGCGATTTTTATTTACAGATAAGCATGGTTTTCGAACACTTGAGCCCAGGACTAGCAAGGCTTTGCTTTCTTTAATGAGCATCCAGCAGAGCTATTTCTGCTCCTCTTGCGGATCTGCTGGGCCTCTCCCCCCCACTGCCCCTCCTGGTCTGCATTTCCGCAATGCACTGTGTCTCTGTACAGATGAGGGTATTGACAAGCCTTGGAGAATGGTTGGACCTGACAGCACCTGGCATTTGATTTGCTGCTGTTGTTGATTTCTTCTGAGAGTTGCATACACTCCTCCCACAGGCCGCAGAGCTGCAGAGCTGCAGCAGGAACTGCACCTTGCCCTTGCCATGTGTTCCTAATCCATGGGTTCCCAGTGAGCGCGAACCCAGCCTGCTGCTGCATGAGGCTGAGTTGACTCCCAGGCACTGTCATTTGATCTCTCCCCTGCTCTCACCAGCATTTGGGAACTGAAAATATTTACTTTGTGTTGGCTCGACAAAACCCAGTAAATAGCAACCTTTGGGCCCAGAACACACGCCAGAGGAGCTGAGGGAGGAGGGTCAGGACAGCCCCAGCTATGCTTACAAGAGGTGGTTTTCTGAGCCGGGATGCAAAACCCAGAGGCTGCAAGTCTCAGGTCACTTTTGCCTCTGAAGTCAGAATTGACTGTCAGTCAGAGAAAGATAAATATCA
Organism: Myotis myotis; assembly: GCF_014108235.1. Taxonomy (NCBI): domain Eukaryota; kingdom Metazoa; phylum Chordata; class Mammalia; order Chiroptera; family Vespertilionidae; genus Myotis; species Myotis myotis. Next base: position 30,158,256 of record NW_023416316.1, on the reverse strand, counting down.
CATGTTCTCGCTTATTTGTGGATTATAATGAACAACATAAACCGATGAACAAAAACAGATGTAGAGACAGAGAAGCATCGATCAGATGCTCAAAACTCAGAGGGAAGATAGGGGAGGTGGGGGAGGGAGAGAGATCAACTAAAGGACTTGTATGCGTGCATATAAGCATAAGCAATGGATGTGGACAACAGGGGGTGAGGGTGAGGGCAGGACTGGGGGGATGAGAGGATGTTGGGGGGATAAGGACACATTTGTAATATCTTAATCAATAAAGGGAAAATACATTTTAAAAAAAGAATTGACTGACCAGGGCGTTGGAACTGAATAAAAGTATGACAGCTCCCCATTTTCATTGCTAAATCTCTCTATGGAAATGTAGCTGAAAAGGGTTTTCTGATCATTTTTACTGTTCCTATTATGAGATCGCTCATTCATTTATTTCTCACCTAATCAATTTTTACTCAGCTACCACCATTTTCTAGACTCTATTCTGGGTTCTGGAGATTCAGTAATGAGAAAAAACAAAACAAAACAAAAACAAAAACAAACACACAAAAAAACCCCACACACCTCCAACTTCAAGAAAATAAAAACCAGATTGAAACAAATACGAAAGAAAATAACTAGGGATTTGATAGAGGATAACTGTGGAGCCTTGTTAGACAGGGAGGAGAGCAGGCTTTCTGAGACGCTAATATTTGACTCAAGACCCAAAAGCAAAGAGAAGCCATGCAAAATCTGGTAGACTAAGCTTAAAGGCAAAGGGAACAGTAAATGTGAAGACCCTCTTGGAGCAGGGAAAGTCTTCATATTATCAAGGGATGGAAAAGGCCTTAGGGTGCCAGGGACTGCGCAAATGAAAAGAATGGCATAGAAGATACCTTTACCACTATATCTGTACTACATCTTTTAAAGGTATAGCTCCTTCCTACCATCATATTAATTTTCATTCTTATACATGTCACTAGACCAGTTTAATCACCAGGCCCATCTGACTAAATGCTTGATGGAATCACATGAATTTCTTAGTTTTATGAGATTAATAAGCAGCAAAGTGAAGTGCTGCTAACATCCTCCAAAGAAGCAGTAAAATGGTATAGAGCCCAGGAAGCTTGGCAATTCTACAACGCCTGGCCACAGAGCCACCTGCTCTAAATTTAAACACCTCTATTTCTTTGAAATCTCTGTCTTACAGTCATTAGCATGCAACAGCTCTCCAAGTGAGCTCAGAGTCATTGTAAGTTTGTTAGAGTAGACAGATAGAAAGATACTAGCTGGGAAAGGCAGTTAGGGCTTGGAGGTGATCCGTGTGAGAAGTGACAAACCCAAACTAGACAATGGAAGCAACAGACACTATGTGAGGATAGAAGGTCTAGAGCCCCACCAGGATGTGGTCAGGGAGCCTTATAGTTTGAAGATTTTTTCTTTAGAAATAAGGGAAGGGGAGACTGCTCAGGGGCATTCCACCTGAGGGTATAAATACCCCAAACCCCAGCTAAGCGGGCACTTGGTTTGGTTTCAGCCAGCTGAGTGTATTCCTTTTCTCGCAAATAAATTCTCACCTGCTTTTGCTGTTATTTGTTGTCTCTTGTTTGAATTTGTTCCTACAAGAGGATGCAGAGTACTGTCTCTGGCCAGAGGCTGTCTACGGCCATGCCACCCTGATCACCGCTGACAAATTGAGTTGACAGTTGGCACCATGCAAGATGGCGAGTGTAGGGTTGTAGTCTGCCAGACCCGGCTGGCTGGGAGCTGTGTCTCTGCCCTCTCTCCCGGTGTCCTTGAGAAGGCCACTCACCTTCCTGAGCCTCAGCTTCTCTGCCTATAAATAGAGTAATAACACATAGTTCCTAGTGTAGATATTGTAAGACAATATTTGAAAAATATTTTTCTATAATGTATTTGAGAAATGGTAACTTTCACATCTCATTAAGTGAAGAGAGTCTTATTAAGTTATAATCAAATACAAACGAGGATTTGGGGCATAAGCACCCAAATGGTGGCTTCTGCTCTGAGCACACTTGTCATTTGAGTCGATGGATTTTAAAAGCAGAATGGTATGTGGGAAAGGTGACCAAAAATGCTCTCAGAACATTCCAGGGAGAACCATCATTAGAAAAGAGAACTGCTTCTGCCTCCCAGGGGTCCAGTTGGCTGGGGAAATGGGATAGTCAGGTTCATCTGGCTCAGGTAGGGGCGCCAGGCACCCAGCAGCTCTCATGAATTTGGTCTTGCAGTTTCCACCTGTCTCCAGCAGCATTTGCTGGCACAGTCATGCCTGCTGTGATTTCACACTGGGGGCTCCTTAAAGGTTCCTTATGGTTCCTGGCATTATCCATCGCATTAGAGCCACACTGACAGACGCTAGGTGTTATCATTAACATTGGGTTCAGTGGGCCTCCATCTCTCCTTCTATAAAATGAGTCACAAGCTCATTACTTCTGTTTCTTCAAACTCTAACATTAAACACTCATATAATTCTATGAGTGTGATATCTTTATGTACAACTTGCTGTTATAAGAAAGAAAATTGATGGCCCAGAGCAACTGGTTAATGTCTCCTGCATTTCTTGAGTCAGCTTCCAGAAAATGTTTTTCTTTTTCTTTTATATTTTATTGATTTTTTACAGCGAGGAAGGGAGAGGGATAGAGAGTTAGAAACATCGATGAGAGAGAAACACCGATCAGCTGCCTCCTGCATACCCCTCACTGGGGATATGCCCGCAACCAAGGTACATGCCCTTGACTGGAATTGAACCCGGGACCCTCTGGTCCACAGGCCAATGCTCTAGCCACTGAGCCAAACTGGTCAGGGCTGTTTTTCTTTTTTTTCCTTTGGATTAGGAGATCAGTGGATCTTCCTGTCTTAGAGGCTTTAAAACAGCAGCCAGACTATCATGCTTGCTTTTCCTCTTAAAAGTAGAATTATTTACTTAAAATTAGAGAATGAATTGTTTGGTGGCTAAAAAAAATGACAATAGTGGAATGTTTTTATTATAAAAATTTGTCAAGACACAGTGAGAACCAATGTCTGTGTATTTCTCTGCAGTGTATGTGATTACTGGAATTCTATAACTTTTGTCACCTTGAAGGACATACTTCTCATTTTTGTTCCTAATCATTGCCTTAGTTCTTCTTGAATTTTTTTACTCCAATATGTGGATTCTATGTCAAGTTCAACCAAAAAGTTGCTTGAATTTTAATAGGATTATATTAAATTAATAGACTAATTTGGGGAGGACTTACATTGTTATGATGTTAGTTTCTTTTGCAAGGACTTGACATGTTGGGGCTAAAAAATATTAATACTTTCCCTCCCACCTTCTAAGTTCTTCTGGCTGGACTACTTATCAAATTAACAGAGACAAATTAACAGGAGAAAAATCAAAGTTTAAAACATGTTCAGGGGAAATTCAGATAAGCATGGTAATTCCATGAAAATTCCAAAGACAGTGAGGCAAATATTGGGTATATAAGACATTTTTGGACAAAGGAGAAAGGGGGTGGGGGGTTTGGGGAGTTGGGTTTCAGAAGTGAAATGGGTGATTTACAGGTATTTGAGGAAGAGAGGAACATGCAGGGCAGGACAATTTTTGCCAGGCTACTCAGAAACAATGGGGCCGGGGGCCCTGTATCTAGCTAACAGACGCTTGCCTGAAGCCCTCTTACTAGTATTTACTAAGGCTACAGCCTAAGCGCTCCTTCCTGAAGCAGGTTTCTCTGTCTGAAACTCTTGGGCAGGAAAAGGAGGGGCAGGTCAAAATTTCTTTATGAGTCTTTTTGTTTCTCAATAACCAGCTTACAATCAACATTCCCCAAAAGCAAGTTCAGGGGGACAAAACTTTGGTCCCTTCAAAGTCTTTTCATTAATTAATGTGCAATGTTCATTGAAAAAGACTTTATATTTCTTAATACAGTTATGGCTAGTATTTTGTGTTTATGCTACTTTGCAAATAAGGCTATCAATATATCTTCCAACAGATTATTTCTATATATGAATTAATGCTGTTAATTTTGTTAGTTAATGTTGTGTATTAATTTTGTGGTTGCACATCTTACTGAATACACATATGTACATCAGATATGTATGTACATGTGTGTATGTATGTTTATCAAATTCCAGGAAATATAAATAGCTGCCACAAATTAATAAGGAAAAATGTAAAACCTGGTAGAAAATCTGACAAAGACTAGAAGCAAGGAATTCGCAAACTAGGGAAACCCAATGGCCAATAAAAGTATGAAAAAAATGGTTTTACCTCATTTGTAATCAAAGAAATAATATTACTTTATGTGCCAATGTAAAACAGGAGATGTCATTTAGTAACAGTAAAGTCTACAACACCAGGTGCCAGCAAGAATGAGGTAGAGGAGGGGCCTCGCACCCCTACTGTGGTTATAAACATGTACGGCCACTTTGGAAAGCAATCTGAGGGATGAGGGGACGAGAAGAGATAATCCAAAGAACTCTCATATTTATATGCACAGCCCATGGACACAGGCAATAAGGTGATGAAGACCTGGGGGGGGGGGGGGCGGGGAGGTAAGTGCTGGGAGGAGGAGGGTATTGGGGGGAATGGGAGATATCTGTAATACTATCAACAATAAAGAGGATATATCAAAGAAATACAAAATGAAAACAATCTGGCAACATCTGGAATACTTGGTACATCCCCATCGCCACCCCCTCCTATCTAGCATTTCTACTTCTAGGTATATTTTTTAAAAGAAACTCCTGCCTCTGTGCATAAGAAGACATGGTATAAAAATGTTTAGTGAAGCACACTGTGTGATATTAAAATCTATTAAAAACCCCAATGACCGTTAGTGCAGAATATTTCGGGTATACAGGCATGGGCAAAAGTAGGTTTACAGTTAATACAAATAAGGAATACAACAATAAGTAAATGTTAATACAAGAAGAAATTATGTTTTTTGCCTACTTACAATTGTAAACCTACTTTTGCCCACCCCTGTATGGCTACCAAAATGAATGGAACAGCTCCATCCGTATTGCTGTGGATAGCTCCTCAATCAGGGGTCCTCAAACTTTTTAAACAGGGGGCAAGTTCACTGTCCCTCAGACCGTTGGAGGGCCAGACTATAGTTTAAAAAAAAAAACTATGAACAAATTCCTATGCACACTGCACATATCTTATTTTGAAGTAAAAAAACAAAACGGGAACAAATACAATATTTGTATTTGCATGTGGCCCGCGGGCCGTAGTTTGAGGACCCCTGCCTCAAACAGTGCTGAATGAAAAATCAGATAGAGGAATTTTACATACAGAATGGTGCGATTTGTATACATTAAGTAACACAAACAATGCCATTCCATACGCATGTAGGAAACCTTACACTGTGGACTGGAGGGATAGCGCACCATATCACGGTAGTGAAGGGGACCGAGCTCTGCCGCCCTGAAGCTGCCTTTTGGAATATTGATTTTAAGCTGGTTATTAAGAAGCAAAAGACTTGGTATGGAACTTCGACCCTCCCCCCTTTTCTGCCCAAGAGATTCAGACTGAGAAAACTGCTACAGGAAGGGGCGTTGGCTTAATCACCTTAAGAATCTTCACCCTCCCTTTAGTCCGGAAGACTCCAAGCCTGTTAACTAGCTAACCCATGTCTCATTGTTTCTGGGTTGTTAAGCAAGACTTTGCCTGCCATGGATGTTCCCCTCTTCCTCAACGACCTGTAAATCACTCATTCTCACCTCTGAAATCTTTCTCCTTTGTCTAAGAATGTCATCTATACCCAGTGTTGCCTCACTGTCTTTAGAATGTTCATGCTGATGTGAATTCTCCATGCATAGGGCATTAAATTTGTTTATGTTCTCCTGTTAATCATCTTTGCTAATTTTATTATCAGCCCAGCTAGAAGAACTTAGAAGGTGTGAAGAAAAGTATTATTTTTTCAGACCCCACAATAGTGATCACCTCTAATAGGAAGGGAGGGAAGAAAGGAAGGGACTTGGGGAGAGGAAGAGAGGGAGAAAGAGAAAGACTTTTCAGCTTATTTCTTTCATTAAAAATAAACTGAAGCTTAAATGACAATATATTAGCATTTATTATTTATGAATTTTAGGTATACATGTATTTCTTATACCCTGAACTTGACTTTCTTAAGACAAAAAAATGTTGCATTTGTTTGCTCTAAGTAGCAAGCTGCCCTCTACAGTAACCCCCTGCCAACTTCACTCATAGATCACCTCTCTAACTACACATCTGAGCTTTCCCTTGCCCTGCTCTATCACGTGGCCCTATTTACTGCCTACTTAACACCTATCACTGTCAGGAAGTGTCCTTTTTGCTTATCTTTTAATCATCTGCCACCCCACCTTTCCATGAGAATGTAAAGTCTAGGAAGGCAAAGACCTAGCCTGGCTTCTACTATAGGCTGGAGAGCATGCTGAGCACTCAGCAGGGACTCCCCTGTTGAATGAATGAACAACTGCCTTGGAAAGCAAAAAGCTATCTGTTCCTTAGCTCTTCCATCAACTCTTGGATACGGCTACCTGCAGTAGTTCCCAGCTCCCTTTCAATGTCAAAGTGAAAAAAGTTTTCTCTTTTCAGAAAGGAACAGAGATGAGGTCATACACACTTCTTAAATTTTTGTATTATCACATTTTTCCTACTCAGGAAAATGGCCGCCTGAAAATCAAGTAGGAAGTCACTGCAACTGACTTGATATCCTTTCCCCAGCCAGGCTCTTCCTCACATCTGGAGGCTTCTCTGCCCAGCGGGTTCCGGGAGATTCTGTAAGTCACTGAAGGATTTGGTGTCTTAAAAATACCAAGCACCCCAAACATATTAACATAAAATGGAGGGGGGGGGGGAAGGGCTCAAAAGGTACAGACTTCCAGTTATAAAATAAATGAGTCCCAGGGATTAATGCACAGCATGGTGACTATGGCTAATGAGACTGTGCTGTATATTTGAAAGTTGCCATGAGAGTAAATCTTCAAAGTTCTCACCTTAAGAAAAAAATGGAATTATGTGTGGTGACTCCTGCTAACTAGACTTGTTGCGGTGATCATTTTATAATGCGTACACATATTGAATCACTATGTTGAACACCTAAAACTAATATGTCAATTATATCTCAATTTAAAAATTAAGCAGGAAACTTTCAAAAAAGCTTAATATTACAATTTTATCACATAAAAATAGAAACCACCACATATTTACTAGAAATTATTTTTGTAATGTTTGCCCTTGTATTATTTTTTGCTGTTCCTTATTATCTTACACAGACACTCCTTAGTTGTTCCACTTATATTTACATTTTAAAAATGAACCACCTGTATAGAACATTGGACTATTTTTAGGACAATATTCTTAAAAAATATGAACAATGTCATTATAATAATGATGTTATCATAATATTTACCCTATTTATCTGAGTCCTTTAAAATGTGTCTCAAAACATGTTACCCATAGCTATATCTTTACAAATGCCCATGTTAAGGTGCTTTGCATGAGATGTATATATTTTTTTGGCATGACTGTTGGTTTTAAAGAGCAAGTTGTGAAATTACATGTGTTCAAAACTTTTAGGTGTTCAGATGTCCAGTTTCCATGACAGGGACCACTGTGGTTCATGTTTCTGAAAGATTTTGTGTCGCATTCTCCTCCAGCATGAGGGAGAACAGACCAGAGTCCCCTTGCAACCTGGCCCTGCACCACTGAGAATGAGGAAGAGTCCGGAGCAGAAGGGCCATTTGTCTTTGTTATTAGGAAATAAATCAACCTTTGTTTTGCTGGCCAAACTCAAGGAATGTCATTATTACCAAATAAATTGTGTCGTTACAAATCAATCAAGCCACCTTTCATTTAAATGTGAATCACTTTAATTGTCTGGGCTTCAAACTTGATTCTACCCCCTGGAAACAAATGATGAGATACATAGATCATTCAAACTCTACATTTGGTACAAAATGTTCTAGAAAAAGCAAGGTGTGTTTTTTGTTTTTGTTTTTTTTTAGATCAGTCAACAAAGTAACTTGTCTTTCAGTATTCTCTCTTAACGGAGAGGGTGTCACACACAGCTTTCCTTGTAAGTATGAGATCAATTTGGCAAAAAAATTAAAGGCTGTCTTTCTCAGAATATAGCAAACATAATATATTTTGATATACCATGAATGAAGTATTTATTTGGTTATTATTTGCATAGTTTCAGATGTATTCTCTAATGATAAATAGAAAATAGAGGCATAAGCCTCATGTGTATTTGCAGGAACTTTCCTAAGGACCTAAAGACAAGGTGGACAAATACTTTTAGCCAAGTTTCAGCCTATCTTCTTGCTAAACAGGGACCTTAGAACTAAAACAACCCTAGGTTTTAAGTTCTCCTATGGGAATTTTTGGCTATAATTTCATAAGCAACATAACTGTGAACTAATGATGCTACGCAGCCAAAAATTGCCCCATTTCGCCTCCCATTTTCACTCTAGGTTCTCACACTGTCCTTTCTCTGTGACCTCTCTCCCACCTCTGACCTCCTCCCCAGTTTTCACCCTTGCTTTAACAATTGATTTATGATGGGCCCAAGGAAGGGTCAAGCCCACTTTTATGGTTTGCTTAAAATATTTCTTTTAGAGTGTGCATCAGAAGTGGTCTTCAATCCCTGCTAAACAGTTTCCCCGAGACCTCAAAAGGGCTTCCTTTACTGCCCATCACGGCACCTTATTTATATCTTTTGTACTTGTGAAGAGAAACTCATTAAATAAGGCAATTTTGAAACTTTGACAAAAACGAGCAACATAAAAATGTAGGATTAGGTTTTTATTTTTTTTCCCAATGAGAATTTCTGTGAGTGCATATATAACTCAGGGTAGGGAGGTGTGAGAAGGAGAGAAGAAAAAGCTACTAAGAATAATTATAAGCCTAGGATAATTTCTTTTACAGGATCTATTTTTCTTTTACACTTGACAGTTTGATCTTCGCTCACACGGAAGCCTGCAGATCTATTGGGTATACTCTTACATTCATTGCCTCAACAGTAAATTTCACCCTTTTGTTTAATTTGACTTCCTGTTGTTGTTTCAATATATTAAGTAATCGCCAAATTTAGGAATGCTTTTTTAAAACTCTGGTAATAGAACTGACTATGTTTTTTTTTTTAACATTTCGAAGATTTTAAAGATAGAAAACAAGTAGAAAGGTATAGGGCTATTTATTTTTAAATCCATATACAATCCGAAGACCAAATTGTGCCTAAAAAGAAGAGGGATTAAGGTAAGATTTCTGGCCTAATAGTTAATACAACCTTAATGTTCTAATTTGGGTCTTAACATTGAACTTTAGATTGCTGTGAAATATTTGCTGCCCTGGTGAGCTTTCCTTAAATAACACCATATGATACCTCTATAGATGGCTTCCCCAAACGTATTGATCTCCCCCCTCTTCGGTCATTAAAACTGTGATTTATTAGTCTGACATTTTTAATAGGGCAAAGCTCAGAGGTTTATTGCGATGGCTTTCTCGCTTCCATGTTGCCCTCAGCTGCTACCAGGACACAAAAGCAGTCAAGATAACTACACTGCTTTCTCATAAGAAGCTGGCTTAAAAACATAAAACAAAACAAAACAAAAAACCCCCACAAAACTAAACGGCAACCTCTGCATATTTAAAGTGTTTTACATTGCAATGAATTAATTTTTCCCATTTCACTCTTCTCTTTCATGTAAAGCGAGGTGTTCCCCCTTCTAATTAAATGCCGTCATTTTCTTAGTGTGAGGTTTGGCAGGACTCCAGGAGTGAGCAAGATTGAGCTGAAGGGTCTGCTGCCAACAGTCTGTGTGATCTTAGACAAAAGAGCAGGTTTCTGACCTACTGCCTTCCTCAGCCCCGGAAGGAGACAGGGCCACGAACTGGGAGTCCCTCACGCGTGAAATCACAAATCCAGCCATGTAAGTGTTACTGACCTGCCTATGAAAATAGTCCCAATTAAGGGGCCGTGGACTCTATCCTAACTTGTTGGTCTTAGTGGTCATGGATCTTTATGAATGGGGGCAAATGTATATGCCCATCATCAAATTTAGATTCCTTTTCGGGATTCTGGCTGGTGCCCAGCAGAAATTGTGGGGGCAGGGGGTGAGTAGCATATCAGCAGCAGGTGGTGTACCAATGAACGGAAGGCATGGGGCTGGGTTCCTGTCCCAGTTGGCACCTTCTGTCCCACATAGCTCCTTTTCCTCCAGTTCCTTCCAGTAATGCATGTCCAATTTGCCCAAATTCTATTAGGAGGAGGAGGAGGAAAAAGAGGAAGAGAAGACATGAAGTGTTTTGATAGAAAGGGCTATGGTTCTTTTGATTTTAGCCTAGTTAATTAGCCACCACACCATGTATATGGCACAAATTCAGAATATTAGCTTCACATCTTGCAGAGGCTGTTTAAGTCAGAATCCTGTTGTTGTTGTTGTTGTTGCCTTCGTGTCCACGGCAGGCACCCAAAGAAACACTGTACACAACCAAGGAAACACTGTGAGGTGAGGGGAACCTGGCACAGGCCTCTTCTGAGAGTGAGAAACCATTGCATTTCAGATCTGCTATGATGAGTATGTTCTAGACCTCCAGGACCGCTCCTGGCGTTTTTATGACTAACGGCTTTTGAAGCAAAATGTGATACCAGTAGTCATTTTATGATGAATTGCAAAATACCTCACGTTTTTTACCTTCCTCTCACTTTTCATTTTTACTTCCTCTGGCAAATAAACATGAGGGATGTGTCAGTGGTCACTGTGGGGCAGCAGATGTTGACCAGGACACCACCCTTCGATGGGGTTCCTCCAGGAGAAGGGTGTCCGTCGGAGGCCCCCCCGTTTCACAAGCAGCCCTGGTTAGCATCTGTTGTCTCTCATGTTGATTAGCAGCCGCTCCTTTCCTATCAAAGGTGTCCTGGTTTGGTCTGGTCAGGACAAAGAGGCTCTTCACAGATGTGGAATGGGAAGGGAAGTCTACCTGAGGGTCACATTCTTGCCTTTAGTGGTGAAGTGTGGCCACAGGAAGGAACGGTCCATATGGCATATTTCTGAGTCAGGGGCCAAGATTGCTTTTTGGCTCAGTCAATATTCTTTAGATACATGAACTTGAACAAATCACATAACCTCGCTGAGCCATAAATTGCTCACCTATGAAATGGGATGAATGATAAGCATTTATAATAAACTAGATGCCCGATGCATGAAATTCATGCAAGAGTAGGCCTTCCTTCCCCCAACTGCAGACACCGGCTTCCTTCTGGCACCCGGGAGCCAGGTTTCCCTCCAGACGCTGGCAGGCACCCGGGACTACGAGGGAAGCCCCAGTTTCATCTGGAAGGTCGTCCGGAAGGATGTCTGGTCTAATTAGCATATTATACTTTTATTTTATAGATGATTAAAAATGAAGTACCCAATGTCACTGCTTATAAGTCAGGGACTAGGTTAGTATTTCCTGTCCCTAATTCCTGCCTCCTGAGTGTAGTGGCAAAAATTCTTTTCAATTCTAAATTCTGTCTTTCCAGCTACACATCAGCTCTGAGCAAAGTAATAAATCTACAGTAGAATGAAGGTCAGAGACTAGACTAATGCTTCCAGTTCTGCCACTGACTTGATCCTGTAAGTTGTATGCAAGTTGGACACGTTGTTTAATAAGTCCACATAACAAGGATTGTGATAGCAACAAAGAATATTGAAAGATTAGTCTCTTTTTCTTTTTAACACAAGTACAGTGTGGGGCAAAAAGTAGGTATACAGTTGTGAGGACCCAGAACACAGAGTTCATTCTTGTATTATTATTTATTAATTATTGTATTACTTTCCATATGAACAACTGTAAACCTGCTTTTGCCACACCCTGCATTTATTGACCACTTTTTATTACATTCCAGCACTTGTGCCAGTAAGTGTACTATATGAGCTAAAAAGAGAAGAGATAACTCATGACCTAAAGGGATTTGACATCTAGTTGGAGATTTTATCAATGGACCTAAATGCTGAGCAGTTTCTCAATTTGGGCGCCACTGACATTTGGGACCAGCTAATTCTTTGTCGTGGAGCCGTCCTGTGCATTGCAGGGTGTTTAGCAGCACCCCCAGTCTCTGCCCACTGGATACCACTAGCACCCCTGTCTAAGTCTAGCTATAATGACCAAACATGTCTTCAAAAGAACTGGAAATGTGGGCTCATTAATAAATAAGCAGGGCAAAGTGAATTTAAGGTATAAGATATACAGCTTTTTGCTTTCTTCCAGGGTCTCTCTCTCTCTCTCTCTCTCTCTCTCTCTCTCTCTCTCTCTCTCCCTCTCCCTTGACTTGCCATGGTGTTTTTTGAAAAATTTGCTATTTAATGTCATTCTAAAAGAAAAACTAAAACTTTAAATTATTGCCATGAATTTTAGTGTTTATTTTTATATTGCAGAATACCAGTTTTAATGCAAATATAAGAGCATTTATGTCATATGCAGAATCACCGAAATTACACAACTCATATTTCACTCCTACTGGAACAGTGAATATGCTGCATAAAATATGCGCACATTCTTTCACACTCCTACCTTCCACTCACAGCTGAGTTAGGAAGGTCTGAAAGGAAAAGGCACTATAAGCTGTTCTATCCTCTTTCCTTCTACACCAAGGGTGGGTAACCTTTTTTCTGCCAAGGGCCATTTGGATAATCTCATTCATGGGCTGTACAAAATTATCAACTTAAAAATTAGCCTGCTATATTTGGTCAAATATTTAACTCACCACTAATGCCTTGGCAGGGCCAGACCAAATGATTTTGTGGGTCTTATACTGCCCGCGGGCCAGATGTTCCCCACCCCTGTAATCTACGCCATCATTTGCAGGGTTAAGTGGTAGACTAGTATAGGGGAGCAATGTGAAGAAGAAAGGACATGATAGGGTTCCTGGGGCATCTGTGTTTCTTAGATTTGTCTTCTTTCTGCACTCAGAGAAAGTTCTAGTTCAACCAGCAAGTGTGGCCTGTGGGGCTCTACACGCCCTTGCTTACTCAGTCAAAGTGAGACACACCGTCAAAGTGAGACACGCTGCACTTGAATTACCTTTGAGTCTTGCTGAAACCCCACTCATCACTGGCCCACAGGAATTCTATGCTCACGGGCAACAGGAATGCAAATGGGAAGGCAAGGAAAGGCAGCCATACATATTGCACATATCTCCTCTGTTCAAGGGCATGCTGCCTTGTCCCATCAGACTGCACTGACAAGATGCAAGTGCAAAGATAAAATTATGAAGAATTATGAAGGCGATGGCAGAGCATTAAACCTGGTGTGGGAGCCTTCTGAGCATGCAGCCCTGTGAGAAGACGTAGGGTGCAATTCACTGAGTCAGTCCTGGGCAGCAAACATTGTCAACTGTTCCTTGGGGACCAAAATGACCCCTGGTTGACAACCACAAGCATGTGGTACATGGTAGGCTATGCTGGAGGCCGCAGTGAAAAATATAATCATAATGGGCTTCAAGTGTGTTATTTGAGACCAAGTAAAGCAAAGAAAGCCAGGAGATAGAGGTGGAATTTGCGTGAGATCTCTGAGGATAAAGGTTTGGAAATTTCCTGAGCTCATTCCCTTATGATATTTCACTTGTTCCCTTAAGTGAAGCATGATTGTGAAGGTGGTAAAAGGTGCTAAAACACTTTCTGTTCTAGTGTATCATATTCCTGGAATATTTTTCATTTTGTGTTAATTAAAGAAAAATTTTTGTCAGGGTGTACAACACCAATTGAGAAATATATTACAACAAAACTTGGTTAATTGCACTTCTTATTATACATTAAGTATTTTACTTATGGTTGAAAAATTCTGAGCAATTCTATGTGTCCCAGGAGATGAGCTATACTGTTAAAATCCAAGTATTTATATGTCATTAATCATACTATGGAGTAGATGAATTTGCACAGCCTCCTCCTTTTGTTACAGAAGTTTAACTGAAGGAATAATAATTGACTTTAACATGAGAACATAGGCCATGCTGAAGGCTTGGCACAAATATTGAGTGTAACTATTAATTTGAAATATGAATATGAGAAAATAATCAGATAACAAAGTTAAGCATCCTTTCCACCTCTTTGAGGACTCTGCTAAACATAAACAGTGGTAGATAAATAGAGGTCTCTGTGAGGATTCAAAATACTCTGGTTTAAATCCCAGCTCTTTCCATTTACTTTTCTGAAACTCTGCTTCCTAATCTGTACCAATGAGGACAAGCCCCATTCTATACCCGCACAGGGTTGTGTTGTGAGCATTCAATATGGTTATTTAGCAACCTGTTTTACTAATTACATCAGTAGGATCCGCACCACCTATATGTGTAATCAACTTTTTCCAGACAATCTCTGAAAAGACAAGTTTTATTTATTAGTCAGGATAAGTGGTGCTGGTTGCTGTAACAAACAATGCTCAAATCGCAGTGGTTTGACACAAATATGCTTATTGTCACTTGTATTTCAATCCGACGCAGGTGAGATGGTTCTGCTGTGTGACTCCCCAAGCTGTGGCTCCTTTCATTCGATGATGAACCCAACCTCAACATGCAGCTTCCACAGATGTAGAGGGATATACAGGGAGTGCAGAGTTTCATGCAGGGTTTTCTATGACGAGGTCTGGAAATAACATCTGCCCACTTTGCATTGCCCAGAATATAGTCAAATGAACTCTAACTAACTGCACAGGAGACTGAGAAATAGAATCTTTACGTGTGCCCAGAAAGAAAGAACAACATTTGATAAGAATCAATCTAACCTCTGCCTCATTTTGGAACTAGTATGATGGCCCAATTAAAAAATACTTATTTTTATTTCCTTATAGACTAGAGTTCATCAAGGAAAACCTGCATTATTCTTTGTTACTTAAAGTAACATCTATTTTGACTTGGGGTTGAGTCCCAAGCATTCTATTGGTGGGTGAAGTAGCATGCACATTTGAACTAGCCTTCAAGGAAATGCTTATTTAAATAATATTTTTATATTAACTAAATCAACAATATTGAATGTGCATTTGTAATATATTTGGCACAAAGTGAGGCACTATGTGGAGGCCAGTACACACACACACACACACACACACAAACACACGCATGCACACACATCCACATCCACACATATATATTTATCACTCCCCAGCTCTTTATCCCAGTGATGGCGAACCTTTTGAGCTCGGCGTGTCAGCATTTTGAAAAACCCTAACTTAACTCTGGTGCCGTGTCACATATAGAAATTTTTTGATATTTGCAACCATAGTAAAACAAATACATATTTTTGATATTTATTTTATATATTTAAATGCCATTTAACAAAGAAAAATCAACCAAAAAATGAGTTCGCGTGTCACCTCTGACACGCGTGTCATAGGTTCACCATCACTGCTTTATCCCAATCCCTAGCTCTAGGAACTATAAAAATTTAGGGAGTCAAAATTAGCCTCCATAAAACAACAGTGAACAAATATGGGAAATCCACAATTAAGTGCTGAATTGTAAGGTTCTGGCTAGAAAGCAGAGCTTGCAGACTTTCAGCTTATCTTCCGAATTGATCTCATTTTGTTTGGACCACACAAAGCTTTGTTTTAAAGTCTGAACCAACATTTTAAAAATTTGGAAGATTTACTATCCAATTCTCTTGGACAAATAGAAAGTCTGGCAACACTGGGCCAGCATTGTCCCATGGTTGCAACCAATGGAGCTACCTGGTGGCTGGGTCTTGAGGTGACGCCTGCCTCTCTGGTTCACCACAGTCCCACCATGCCCTATTGTGGCCCCACATAGGGAATCACTGATTGCCATTTGTCATGTGATCACAAGGTTGTTTCCCTCTTATTTGAGAAATATTTTTCTTTACTCATGTCTCCATCAAAATTAGGGCCTGAAAAGTAGAACAAGAAGATCTCATTGTTGCATGAAATATGGGAGACAGTTATCTCTTTGTGGGGTTGATGGATACTCTTAAACATTTACTACGCAAACAAATAACAACAGTGTGTCTACATCCAAAAAGCATAACCTTCACATCACTAGCCTGGCCTGGCAGTCACTTAAAGAAAAGCTTTATTAATCTACATAGCATAAAACTCACCCATAGTAAGCATACAATTCAATAATTTAAGTAAACTTTTTGGGAAGTGCAACCATTACTACAATCAAAACTCACAGAGCATTTCCGTCACCCCTAAAATTTCCTTGTGTTCACTGTCAGTCATTCTCTGCTCCCACCCTAAGCCCCTGGCCACCACTGATCTGCTTTTCTTCTCTATCCAGGACACATTTGAGTTTCAGATCACTCTCTGAGAGCTACAAGGTATTCCGCAGAGGGGGCATCATTCCAGGCTGATAGAGGAAGGACTGCTCACGAAGAAGGTAAGGCAGTACAGACGCTGACAAAAGAAAAAGGCACCTGGGGTTAGTTAGTGTCACTGTCTGCTGACCAGCAATCTGCAGCACCAGGTTCTTCCCTGGAATGATGTCCTTAGGGGCCAATGCCACTGGGTAGCGAACTTCTCTTTGACTCTGTGATATAAGTTGAAATTTTAGGAAAGAATACAAATCATATCACATGAATGACTACATTTATATCTCTCATTGTTCCTTATAAGTAAAATAAGAAAATTTGACAATACACAAACCAATGGTCTTCACATGGCCTTTTCTTCTCTCTACCTCGTGGGGGAATCCAGGGCCTTGAAGACCCAAAGCAGGTTACCCATCTTCACAGAACTGTCACAGGCTACGCTAACTCCTAAACAGTCCTCTTTTTTTAGGCTTTGGAACATTTAAAAATCTGTATCCCTCAGTACAGCAATTTATTAGGTTTTCTCCTGTGACATTTTTGTGTTTTTTTCTTGTGCTATTTTGTTCTTGTCTTTATATAATTTAGGCTGATGTGTTTATCATGTCACCTTGGATCAGTATTTTCTTAATTGATGGACAATTATAGTGTCTTGAACATTTTTGTATTCTTTGTACAAAACTGCATCCTTTGGCATACCTTTGGTAGATATTTTATTCATAATTTGTTAAAGAATAAATGTTTTATAAAGTACACTTAAAGATTATAATTAAGTAATTCTTCAGCTTTATATGCAATAAAAAGAAAATGAGCTGGTTGAATTGATATAGACAGGATTTAGAAAGGGTTGTGTTTTTTATTGTTGCAACTAAGACCACCGGAACACCCCAAAAGAAGAGCATAGCCTGCTCATTTTGGTATCATAATAACTAAATGAGACCAATGGTTCCATTTAACCCATTGTTAGTAGGTTGCTATTTAATCAACTAAACAAGGGAGTGTGGGCCACCCATCCACTTTTCCGTTGCTTGTTGGTATGTGTTTTTTTGCTTTGTTTTTCCCTCTTGCTATCTTGGTGCCCTCTGTGGTTTTCCTTGTGCCTTTCTACTTTGCCCATCTCCTACTGAGTGCCTCTCTCTCTCTCTCTCTCTCTCTCTCTTCCTCCAACCACTCTCTGCATCTTCATCTCTCCCTCCCCTCTCCCTCTTTCTGTGTGTCTCAGCATCTTTTTCTCTCTCTTTTCCCTCTTATCTTCCTCTCTGTCTCTCTCTCTCTCCCTCCCCTCTCTCCCCATTACTATTCTCTCTCCACCCCCCTCTGAATCATTCTATCTCTGTGTGTGTGTCTCAATCTCTCTTTCCCTCTCTCTGCTCTCAATCTTTCTTTAGATAGCCCTCCCCCTTATCTCTGTGTGTGTCTTGATCTCTTTCTCCCCTCTGAAACTATCCCCTGACACTTCTCTTCCCCACCCCTTTGTCCATTTGCATCTCTGCTGTGGCCTCTGTTTGGCCCTCACACTGTCAGCATCCTCCAAGTTCAGGGACACTTTCAGAGTGCCATTACTGGCTTGCCTCACATAGCCAGTTCAGAAAATCATTTGTGGGTTCAAAATGGGTCATATAAGACATACAGACAGCCTTCAACTTCCCATAATTGAAGCTATTTTTGCTAAAAAAAAAAAAAAAAAAAAAAAAAAGGAGAGAAAAAGGTGAAGAAAGAGCAAAAGGAAAAATGGTAAACTCTCCAAACAGAAAGACTGAAATATTTTAGAGCATATGGAAAAGTCACATCATAAAATCTTATCTTTGCTTTGACCCAGATGGAATTTATTTTTAAAAGGCCATTCGTAGGAAAGTGTCCCTATATTTGAATGAACTGTGATTCTGTATTAATAGCATGTAATTCATCCCTTTTTAAAAGGTAGTGTGATGTGTCTCTCATAGAATATGAGGACAACACTTTTCAGATATCTATAAAACCATTCATTCAGGCCAAGGCTATAACTTGATTAGAGAAACTACAGCTTAAAGAGGATTTATTTTTAAAATGTTTTTCTTTTAACCCGCATCTGTTATTCTCCATCCAGACAATTTGAGATCTTGAAAATGCAAATTTCTAAAATAAATAAGTGTACCTCCCTGGAGGAAAAGAATTGTACAGATGTTGCATCCTCACCCCAGGACAAGACGGTACCCCCAAAACCTCCAGCTTTCCCACTGCTTCGTATTCATTAATTAGCCTGCGGTTTCCTCGTGTTTCGTTTACAAAGCCACTTAAACCCACGCACCCATTTAACATATTTATGACCCCAGTTTTCTTTCTGTTCTCTGAGACTGTACCGTAATTGTTCTCTGGGCCCAGGGACCGCAGAGAGCCTTCCCTGCTGAAAAGAGACAACATAAAGAAGGAAATGAATGTGTGCGGGTTGAATACCTTCAACAAAACGACTGGGTGCAGTTTGGCCCCTGCCCCTCCTCCTCTCGGGGTCACTTTAATTGAGTGGAGCCTCACCCTCTATTGAGTGTATGGGAGACTATTAACTCTTAACAGCGCTCTGTCTCAGGTTATTTATTTATTGCTTAAATGATTTGTTATTGCTACTTGAATTTAATACACCCTCTGGGAACCAAGATGGCAGCATCATGTTACAGAAAAACGACAAGTTATTTTAAAACTGTAATTGACATTTTATGAGAGCCATAAAATCTTTCTGAACAAATAACTTACCATTAGTCAGAAACTTCAGCAGGAGATCTGTGCAATGAAGGATCTGGGAGAACAGTACTGTACTTGTGTGTGTCTGTCTGCATGTGCTGGCGAGGATGGGACGCCCGGCAACAGCGGAGAGACTCCAATGGATAATTTCCTGGTGTTTCCAACCCTCTTGATTTAAACCATCACTTTTGAGTCAGAGGACTCTGGGAATTGGTGTCAGGGGTTCCTAAGAAGGATGAGCTGCATCCACTGAACACATGTTAGGTGCTCATCCCCGTCCTTCAGCTCTTCTACTAGCTGAAGCCACTTCCCAGCCCGACAGCAGTGTAGTCGACCATGGCCACACAGCTTAGTGAGTCTGCAGTTACCAGCTAGAATAACATCTCCTTGGACCACGAGTCCCAACCGTATGTGGATTCTGAGACCTTCCTAGTAGCTAGGGAAACCCATCATTGACAGCTTTGGACCACCCCTTTCCTAGTCCAGCAGGGCTGAGGGTTTTTGACTTTGCTTTGAGATGACAGGAGAGACTTTGGCTGTAAAACCCACAATTCCGAAAATGTCATGTGTCAATGTCCTATTTCATGGTATGCCCCAATGTTCTACTTCATGGGATGCCAAGTAGATGATGGTGTGTCACCTAGATCCTCTTCCAGAATAGAGATTTCTCTAGTTGTCCTGACTGTTGGCTATGATGGTTACAGCAGCATCCCCAGGAACTGCCTTTGGCAGGAATGAGGTTGCCATCTCCGAGTTAAGCCTCCTTCCTGAAAGTAATCCAAATCCACTGAGGATATCCCAAAGCCCAGCTTTCCTGCCTGGATTCTGGACAGCTCTGAACAGCCACCCACATTCCAGAACTACCTGCAGGATCAGCTGGGGCCTTGATGGCAACCACATCACAGTTCAACTTCTCCCTCTGTCCCTTCCTGCTTCCCTCGCCCATTTACTAGTAGAGATATGGATCCTGAGCATTCCCTGTGAGCCTCCTGCTCACTCGGAATGTGTTCTCAGGAGACCCCCAAAGTGTTCACGGTGCCTTTATTGACCCTTTGAACCAAACTGACACCTTCAGGAATCACACACTTTCCCATCAGCCAAAGGATCCTCAAGGTTATTTCATAAATCGCACAGGGATGTATTTATCCAGTTTCTAACCTATGTTTGCTCTGATCTCCTCTTAGGTTCCAAATGCCCAGCTCTGAAACCCCCACCGAATCCCACTGCTGGCTCCTAAACTCCAGCCACATTTCCCTCTGGCTTTTCCAACTGGCTTTGACTTTTTCCTGTCCTGTATCTTGGAGGTGATTTTTGTAACCAAAAGTCCTCACAGTAAGTTCCAGATGAGAGAGGAATTCAACCGCAATGCTAGTTAACTCAATGCTAGTTAAGGTAACCTGCTTAGTTAATGCTGGCAGCATAAACTGAGGACTTCCCTCTCGAAGCCACTGTGTTCTCCCCCTCCTCCCGCGCCTCTCACTAGAGGCACCCATTTATCCCTTTCTTCTCCTGTGGCCTGTTTATTACCCAAGACATAGTTGAGAACACTCTAGCTACTCGTCAATGCATTTTGAGCATTTACAGGTATTTGCATAGGAAACATTCCAAGGAGGATTATTTGCTCAAGGGAAGTATAAATTTGTAATAATATAAATACTGAGAAGTGTCCCACCATTGAGGTTCCTCATTGCTTTGTTCTTAATCTATCTTTTGTATGTTCCATACCTAGTAAATTAATGTTAGCCAAGAATCACCCCCGCCCACCTGTACTTCTGTAACACTGAAACCAAAAGTAATGGAAATCGGTTTTTCTTCCATAGCTGCACTTCTGGGCTCTGTCTCCTTTGGATCATTTAGACATGCTTTCTTCAACCAAGAAGTGTCAAAAAATAGACACACTGAAGCTGCATGCTAGCCAGGATCTTAAAAGAATACAGATGTATGCCACCTGCTTTAAAAGAAGATGAAAGATCTATAATAATAAAAGCATACTATGCTAATTAGGATGACCTTCTGGATGAAGCCAGGGCTGCGAGGGAAGCCCGGGTCCCGGGTGCCGGCATCCAGGGGAAGGAAGGCCTACTCTTGCACGAATTTCATGCATCGGGCCTCTAGTATTTCTATAAAAATATCAGTGCATAGAATGCCAGTGTGGGGCCACATGAATGTAGACGTATGGGGAAGTAACACAGCTACCCAGAAGAGACGTGGGATTGCGAATGAAGGCACCTCCAGCCCCAGCTGTACACTTTGTAGGTGAAGGGGAGGAACCATTCCCATAGTCCTTCTCTCTGAATGCTCCCTTAGGGCCAGGAACAGAGATACCTCGGGCTACCTGGGCTGATGGCAGTAAAGACAGAAGGTGATGCCTCATGGAACCAGAGCACATGTTCAAGGGAGACAGGAAGTGTATACGTCATGTTTGCAAGTGGACGCCTGCTGCTCCTCGCTGGGTGCTCAGAGATGGGGTGGGTTCAGTGTCTACCGCTTCTCAGCGACCAACTGGCCTCCCTCTCTGGCGGGGATGTTCAACCTTGGCCGCACGTTGTACTCTCCCGGGGCTTTGACAGACTGATGCCCAAGGCAAGTCCCCAGAGACTGGATTTTTACACGAGTTACGGAACAGAAAAAATTCATCCACCAGGTGCTAGCAGCCAAACACTAAATACTTAGGACTTCCCTCTTGAGAAATGTGGTGGAGAAAGACTGGCTGTTTCCTGATGAATGGCGCCACCCAGGAGAACAGAACGCTAACGCTCAAAAACCACAACTCTCTGATCCAGGGTTTGGGGAGGGTTTTTAAGAGGTTAGGGGAACAGGTATGCAGAAGCACTGGCTGGGCAAGTTTTAATCGGGGGACCTTGGAGCTTGGCCATTTATGGTGAGGGGTGTCAATACCGGATCTTCTGGTCAACGGACCATTTGCTTCTAAGGGGTTCTGGTGTTCAAGTTCTGGTTTGTCCTAGTCCTTTGGTTCTGTGTGGGTGTGGGAGGGGAGCTATACGTTGGTTCCAGGTGCAGCTGAAGAGCAACATTCTCCCCTCTACATGTGCTTCAGGTGCATGGCTTGAGGTTTTGGTATATTCTCTCTGAAAAGCAATGCAGTGTCTCGTTAAACAGGCTAAGCCCATTTGGAGCTGGTTCTGCAGTTACACGTGAGTCACAGGTGACTCTAGTACACAGCCAAGGCTGAGAATTACACCCTTGCTACTGAGTGTGGCCTATGAACAGACAACATCTGGCACCACCTCAGAACTATCCAATCAAAATCAGCATTTTGATAAGACTCCTAGATGATATATTTTGCACATTAAAATGTGAAGAAACACAGGTCTAGGCTTTTCTATGCCTATAACTTCTGACCCACTGCATGTCTGGCAAACTCAAGGCTCCTTCTCACTCAGTGACTTCCACTTTTCCTCCTCTGGGTCATTAACTCTCAGGTTTTGGATGCAAGTCGCCTCCCGTTCCTGCCTCCCCTGCCCCACCAGCTACACTTGATCCTTAAACAGTCACTGTTGGGCAGACCCCTTAGGGCCTGCTGGCCAGCCTGCAGACAAACTGCTTGGGAGTCCTCTCACTGTCTAATCTGTGAATCTATTCCACTGTGGCCAGACTCCTAGGCACCCAGGACCCAAGGCCAGCTTTCCTGGGGTGAGGCACAGGGCTGGGCAAATATCTACAGAAGCCCCTTCTCTCAAATTCTTTTCTTTCTACAGCAATTATCATATCTTACCTCGGAAGTTGGACTTTGCAGTATGTTGTCCACAGCTAAAAGGTGCTTGGGAGTGGGGAGGGGAGGGTGTTGGTGAGCAGCCTCTGAGAGTAAATGGTCACTGGAATTACTCATCCTGTGAATTGGGCCCCAGGATAAAATTAAAGCAGCATCTAAAGCAGTGGTTCTCAACCTTCTGGCCTTTAAATACATTTCCTCATGTTGTGACCCAACCATAAAATTATTTTCATTGCTACTTCATAACTATAATGTTATAATGTTATGAATCGTAATGTAAATATCTGATATGCAGGATGGTCGTAGGCGACCCCTGTGAAAGGGTTGTTTGACCACCAAAGGGGTCACGAACCACAGGTTGAAAACTGCTGAAAAGTATTCTTACCAAAGCCTAGCAGATATTTTCTGTTTGCATTCAGGTCAGAAAAAGAAGGTATAGATATAAGCTGCTGGTTCTTATAACATGAGAATTTTATAAAAGTGTGCTTACATCTTTATCTAAATCCAAGACTTCAATAGTGGTGGTTAACCACAGTATTACCAGTAGAAACAGATGCCATTTGGAGGAAGCGGTAAGGCATTAGGAATATGCAAAGAGAATAGGTGCACAATTCAGTTTGAGTCTTAGGGGTGTGCAGATTGTATTTTCTGAAAATAGTCAAATATGGCACCTCATCCCATGTGCTATTACAGTGTGGCTTTGACGGTCCTCGCTGAGTGATGAAGTTCATGTCCCTCCCCATGAACCTGAGGAGGAAGAAGTGATACTGATGACTTTGGAGGTTAATTCTCCCTGTGTCTCTTGGATTCTAGCCACCATGCTGTGAGAGGAGGCCTGACGGCCTTGGAGAGATCTGTATAGAGAGGATCCATGTAACATAATCTTATCATGAGTTGACAATTTCACTATAGTCACAAGTCCCAGGGATCATACATGGTGTATATCAGGGGGCTGGAATCTTGCGGGGGGGGGGGGGCATCTTAGAATTGTGAATTATTATGTATTACTGAGATGCATTTGTTCTGCGGAGTCTTGCATGGGTGAGGAAAATTCTCTGCTAGTGAAGAACCTTCCTAAGGGTAAGGCCATTTACCCAGATAAAGACGGGAGTCCTTAGACTGGAAACAGGAATTGGTAGACTGTGATTGACATAGACGGAAGAGCCAAAGTGGGCTCCTTTTCTTGGTCTTTACTTTGAGAAAGTTGAATGTCCAGGAGTTCACTCCTAGTAGTGTTGGTTAGAGATAATCACCTGTATTGGCACAACCTGGGATATGGACAAAAGGAGACCCGTGAGGTACATCACAAGCTAAGGATGAGTGATCTCCATTTTATAAGCTAGACATAGGTAAGGTATTGCCTTTTTTCTCTTTTGCTCTGTCCTTGCCTTGAAACTCTTTTTGAACATTCCAGCTATGCAGCCAATTATAAGAGAAGATAATACATGGGCCCTTGGTAAAGGAAAACCAGCAATTCCTTGAACCTAACTAGGTGGTAGCAGGAATTTTCAGGAGAGTGTGAACCCTAGAGAGAGAGAGAGAGACCAGGATTGGCACTGAGTGGCACAGCCTTTGTTTCTGACCAGCGTGATCTCTGCCCATATTTGACCAAGGAATTCTGAGTTCCATGTTATTAAAGAAAGTAGAGTTCCCAGACACAATCATACAGCTTAATATGCGTTTGTGGAAAAGGCAAAGTAACTATGGATTGTACATGATTTTCTGCCACCTGCTCTTCCCTTCCACACACCATGATAGTCAGCTGCACGTCACCAGATTTGACATCTATTCAGTGGCTTTAAGATGACCCATTGTATTGATCATATTTTTGTGTGTGTGTGTGTGTGTATGTGCTTTGTATTTCTGATGCTGGACATCCTGGGCCTTGCTGACTTGGAGGAACTGCCCCTCCCAGGGCTAGCCAATTCCTAGAGGCAGTAAAGGACTTACCATTGAGTGCACCTTTCACATGCAAACCAGCCAATTCAGAACCCATTACACCACCACCACCTCCACCACCACCACCTCTGCCTCCCACCACTACCTCCTTTATTAACTCTCACACTCCAGGTCACTATTTCTCTGTCTTAATCACAGGAGGACCAGGCTCCAGGCATCTAGAAACACTCCCTACACCCCAGAATCCGCTGAAATTATTCAATCCAGCCAATCCTAAACCTGATTACCTAGCCTTGCCCAAGTCCTTCCTGCACAAACCACACAAAAAACTCTTGCCCATATTTTTCTTCTGCTCTTCCTGCTTCCTGACTGGCCCTGAGCTTCTCTATGTGGCCCTTTTTGGGAACTATAAGAAACTATCCATTGATAGTTATCTCCTGATCTGTTGGCCTTACTATGATAACAAAACCCACATTTTAAAACATCAGCTTCCAGATGTTTGGGAAAAGTCCCTGGTCCCAGAGACTTTTTTCTGGAGGGTACCATTACAATCCCCCCCCCCCCCCCCAAAAGGCATCTTTGTAGGAAGTTATCCCCAGTGGTGTGAATAGCATGAACTCTGGATACTTTCTCCACTGGCTACTTCTTGGCCCAGAGAGTAGGGCAAAAGTCAGTTGGAAAGTTATTGCATATATTTGTGTAATTTCAATCCATTCTGAAGCAGGAGGTCAGGGACATTTTCTAATATCACACTTTCCTCCAGTACATGTTGCACCACGTGCTCTGGGATCTGCCTTTATTTCCATTGGCTTCCCATCAATCTTATCAGCATCTCCAACTTGGGTCACTTGCCAGAATACTTTTCAGTCTAATGTAAAATCCAATGAAGCCCCCTAAGAATAATTTTCATTTGTTGATTTTTTAAATGAACTGGGATTAAAATGATCTCAAGTAAAATATTTTATATCATATATATTTGCACAGATTATAAAATTTATTTCTAACATAAAAATTCAATAATATCAGTAGTATATCAAGATAAATTTTTACTTTCTCCCAGTTAATATGGCGCGTGCCCTAGGGTCACTGTAAATTAATTGTGTAAGGAAAATCATTATTTGTTGATGAATATATTACTAAAGGGTATATTATATTTTGTT
Organism: Myotis myotis; assembly: GCF_014108235.1. Taxonomy (NCBI): domain Eukaryota; kingdom Metazoa; phylum Chordata; class Mammalia; order Chiroptera; family Vespertilionidae; genus Myotis; species Myotis myotis. The sequence goes on along the minus strand of NW_023416316.1, from coordinate 30,132,465 downwards.
TGTTTGGTAAAATACATTTTATATTGAAGATTGAAATTGAACTACTTATCATCCTATATAATAAAAGGCTAATATGCAAATTATCCCCTCGATGGGGAGTTCAATTGGAGTTTGACCAGGGGGAGGGGCCAGCTGGCCAACTGCCCACAGCCCCTCCCCCAGGCTGGCCGGCCTGATCACCCCAATCAGGGCTGGCCAAGTGGACGCCATCCTTGCATGATTTTGTGCATGGGGTCTCTAGTAGCTTTATAATTGAAATGAAAGTCTTTTTTATGATCTGATATTTGGAGCTCTTTAATTTTGCACTTAAAAATGATGATGTTTATTAAAAAAACCACATACCAATTTTCATGTTTTGTTTCTAGGAGATGAGAAAATCATTATACAATGAGTAGTAAGTGCAAAGCTGAATTGGATATAATAACCAGTGTCTTCTCCTTCCACATTGCCTCTTGAGGTCCTTGTGCTGCAGAAGAATTTTTATTAGAGCAATATTATTTACTGACCTGGTGATAATCATCTGGAGGCAATTTTTGAGGATTATTTTCACTTTTATGCTCCCCACTAATCTCTTGTGTTTTGAAACCTTTGTTCCTTATGATTCCTCCTCAAACCAACAGTCCATAAACTTTGTATGACTAAAAACCAAAACAATTTTAAAACCAAGTGATAATTTTAAGCATGGTCACTGACCTCTACTAATTGCCGTGCACGCTCACTGCCTTTTCCTTTTTAAGGGAATAAAAGCCATACTTCATTTGAGAATTGTTTTTAATGAAACTTTAAATAGATCCCATAACACTTTTAAAGACTTGATCTCTTGGAACACCTTCCTGATCCCCTGGAGGGGCCTGTGGTTCACCTATTGGAAAATGCTAATCAATGAGCTAAAGTTTGAGCTACTTAACAGGCATCTGAGACCCTCCTGCTCTGGCCCTTGGTGAGCTCTCCAGTCAAATGTTCATTTGCTCCCCAAATACCCTGCTTACAGTTCCCAGAACATACCCTGATACGTGCACACAGGGAATTCGCATAAGCATAAATATTCCAAGGACAGTGAGGTAAAATTGGGTAGATAAGTTATTTTGGACAAAGGAGAAAGGGGGTGGGGTTGGGGTCCGGGATTTCAAAAGTGAGAATGGGTGGTTTACAGGTAATTGGGGAAGAGCAGAACCCACGTGGCAGGTAAGTTTTTGCTAGGCCACTAGGAAAATCTCTCTCCTTTCCCAAATCCAGTCCCAGGGAGATGGTGTAAGATAGTTGCAGCATAGACAGACAGGCATCCACTGTGGACCACACTTAGCCAAGTGAACTCTGCCTCCTGCACTTGGATAGAAATTGTTCTGTTTTGACTCTGACATGAAGAAGCCTGCAAACAAAAGCTGAAGTCTTTTATTTTACCATAAGTGTCAAATGTTCTGAGTGAGCTGTGATTGTCAAACACATGAATTATTTCATCATTGTTTCCCAATCTGTGCTTTGGATCCAATGATGCCAGTTTTGGAAGTCTACCCTAAGGAAATACCAGTCAGACAAAACATCCAAGCAATTTCCCAAACGAAGATGTTCGGCATGGCAATATTGAAAAGCAGAAAAAAACACAAGTTATACAAGTTTGGGAAATTGTAGTAATGATAGCATTATAATAACCAGGTGGGGCATGGGACTTTGGAACCCAAGGAATATAATTCCTCATAAATAAAATATTGTACCACACCTCATTCCTCCATGGGGGCTTCTGAAAGTGCCCATTTCAGAGGCGCCCCAAGAACCCCGCTCCCAGGAGCAATGGAAGAATCCTACTCTGTACTCCTCAGGTAGCAGAATTGCAATGATACGGTACACAGCCTAAAGAGGTAAACAAATGTAAATATTAGCCACACATAGACGTAGACAGAAAACAATAATATCTGAAAGTCCAGCGAAATAATTTTTAATATATTTTTTATTGATTTAGAGAGGAAGGAAGAGGGAGAGAGAGATACAAACATCAATGATGAGAGAGAATCATTAATCGGCTGCCTCCTGCATGCCCCCTACTGGGGGTCGAGCCCACAACCTGGGCATGTGCCCTTGACTGGAATCGAACCCGGGACCCTTCAGTCCACAGACCGACGCTCTATCCGCCAAGCCAAACCAACTAGGGCTCCAGAGAAATTTTTAATTTATTATTACAATAAAGTTAAATCTATATTAGGTACAAAAGAATCGAGAGACCACAAAGAAATTTAAAATTTCTCTGTGAGATGGATTGTAGGGTGAATGGAATTATTAACATTGTGGTGCTTGATATTGTAAAGTTGTTTGATAATTTTAAAATTGGAAGTTTTTTTGTTTGTTTGTTTTTTAAAGAGCCAAATCTGTCCTTAGGGGGCCTAACTAGAATACACCTTTAAAACACACTTGCCCAACCAGACACTAAACATCACATACCGTATGGTTCCAGTTACATAAAATGTTCAAAATAGGTAAACCCATAGAGACAGAATGCAGACTGACGGCTACCAGGGGCTGGAGATAGGGGGAAATGGAGAAAATGCTCAGTGGGACAGGGTTTCATTCGGGAGTGATGGACATGTGTTGGAACGAGATAGAGGTGGTGGTTGCACCACACTGTCAATGTCCTACATGCCACTGAGCTTTTCACTTTAAAATGGCTAATTTTATGTATGAGAATTTCACCTCAAAACATTTAGAAACATGTTTTAAAATGACGTGTGCTTGGGCCTCACCCTAAGGGAGTTGATGACCCAGCGCGTGGGGGTTGGACAAAGCTCTGTATTTTATGGTGTCCCAGGTGAGTTTGATGCTCACTCAGCAAGGCTCAAAACCTGTCTGAGGTCTCCCCCAACCTGCCAGCTAATGTGCAGTCTGTGTGGAATAACTGTATAAAATCTGTAAAAATGCATACTCTCTATAAAATGCTGGGACGTTACTGCAACATGTAGTATTTGAGAAATTCAAATCGTTCAGCCCTGACTGGTGGTGGCCACAAGATGAGCACCTGTGATGACAGCCCCTCGGAAGGGTTAGGGGTGACAGATGGCACCAGGTGACCTCAGCTGGACTGTATTTGAGCATCCCACAAGGTCAATAGCATGGCTTCTGCTGCCTTAGTTCCCTCCCATTATCTCAGTGCATGAATCCTTAGAAGTCTGTTGACCTCCACCAAACTGTAAAATACAGACCACTTTAAAAAAAAAAAATGTCTTTGATTGGTTTTTACATAAAATGTTCAAAATAGGTAAGTCCATAGAGACAGAATGCAGATTGATGGCCTCCAGGAGCTGGAGATAGGCCAGTGATGGCGAACCTTTTGAGCTTGGCGTGCCAGCATTTTGAAAAGCCTTAACTCTGGTGCTGTGTCACATATAGAAATTTTTTGATATTTGCAACCATAGTAAAACAAAGACTTCTATTTTTGATATTTATTTTATATATTTAAATGCCATTTAACAAAGAAAAATCAACCAAAAAAATGAGTTCCCGTGTCACCTCTGACACGCGTGTCATAGGTTCGCCATCACTGAGATAGTGGGAAACAGGGAGAAAATGCGTAGAGAGATTGGCTGACTCCTGCACGTCCCCTGCTGGGGATCGAGCTCGAAACCCGGGCATGTGCCCTGACCAGGAATCGAACCGGCAACCTTTTGGTGCCTGGGATGACACCCAGCCAATCGAGCATCCCTGGCCAGGGCAACGGACCAAAAAAATTGGAAGAACAGATTTAGTCTATCTGCTGTCCTTGAAATTTCTTTTTATCTGGACCCCACTTCTACCACCAGAAGTAGTTTTATTGAGGAGCAGACTTTTGAAGGAGCTGAGTAGCCTTCAATACATGTGAAGCTGTTCAAAGGTAACCAGTTAGTGAAACCTTCGATATGCCAAAGGCTCCAGAACATATGAAAGCATTACCCAGATACACAATAGGTTCAAAGGGAATCCCCAAATGAAACGAAGGGAAAGCCTTGTGCACGGGCCTCTGCTACAGGCGCATTCATTCTCTGCAGAGGTTATTAAACTGCCCAGAGAAAGCTCTCCTGTTTGCAAAGGTGTTTTGAAGACAAATGCAAATCGGTTATATTCAGTGAAAGAACACTTCTGGGATTCCACTGGGACATTAGGGCAAATTATTTTATGATCATCAGTTCTCCAACACGTCCCTGCCGGGGGAATAGATCTTTGCCAAAATTTAAACAGTACACACATGCACATTAGGATGAGGTTTTCACCCTTTGTTCTGAGAAATATGTAAAACGAGGGAGGAGAAAGTGGGTCTAATACCTCACTTTTCCTTTCAGAGGTTTAATCACACGGGAGGTCTCGCATTTCATCAGGGTGTGAAATGCCTGATATTCCTCCTGGTTTCTTTTTTCTTCCTGCACAATGAATGCAAGTCCGAGAACGTGAATAAGGCCTTTGCCCACCACACACAGGCCCTCCTCCCACCCCCTGCCAGCCATCCGTGCTCTGACCTCCGGCCTCCCTCCGGGCCGCTGCTCCACTCCTTTGCAAGTTAGAGGTCCTGCGGCCCGCCACCCCTGTCGCCCCCCTCGCTCTGCCCGGGGCCTCTGCACGGGCCGGGAAGGGGTTTGGGGAAGGGCGTGTGTGTGTGTGTGGGGGGGGGGGGGGGGGTTAGGGAAGGCGACAGCACAGAAAACCCTCCCACCCACCGCCTTCACCTCTGTCGCCGCCCTCACCTCCACCTCTGCCATCACCTCCGCCACCATCACCTCCACCCCTGGCCGCGCCGCGGGGTCGAGGCGGACCCAGCTCTCCAGGCCTCTGCAAGGCGCAGCACAGAGACCCCGATTTCTATGCACCCTGGAAAGGGTGATTAATTTAAAGTGAGTGGAGTCTGTTTCTTTAAGACAAGCTCATAAATCGTGAAAGATCACCACTTCTTTTCAAAAGCCTCTCCACGGTCTGAGTTTCCCTTCTGGGTCAGTAAAGTCATTGAAGCTTTAATGGCATGCCATGGCAGATTACACGATACAGCTGTCCCGGCACCGTGAAAATTAAGTTATGCCCCGTGTCAGCAAGGGGTTTTGCCCCTTTCTTTTCTCTCCCCTCCCCCACCCCTTTCTCTTTTTTTCTCCATTCCTTCCCACCCCTCTCCCTCTCCCGCACCCTCTCAGCTCCCTGGGTCTCTCTCCTCTCCTCCTCCCTCCCGCCTGCCTCTCCTACAATTTCCCATTTGCTCTTTCGCTGTCCTCCTGGGAAGTGATCATCCCAGAAGAGGCAGAAGTTGGCCCACACGGGGCTGTGCTTTGAGCCCCAGCTATTGAGACACAGTAAATGGAGATGATGGGCCTTTCAGAAAAGAGCTATTAAAAAAGTGCCTTTTCTTCTCCACCTACCCCACCCCCACATCTTTTGCTTCCTCTTCTTCCCCCCCTTCTTCCTCCTCCTCCTCCCCTCCCTCCTGCCTAGGACCCCGGGAATCCCCCAACCTGATGCAGCAGCCCTGAACCCCAGCAGCACCCTCTCCTGTGTATAAATGCTTGTCTCCCTCCCCCTCCTGGTCCTAAGTCACCCCCTTCCTCTGCCCAGCCCGGGGGCTTGGAGCTGACCCTCCCAGGTCAAGAGCAGCAGTCAAGCCTTAGTTTCCTTCCTGAGTTAAACACTGGCCTGGCTGTGGCTACTGCTCTTTTCTCTTTTGTGGGAGAGGGGATAGAAATAGAGTTCCAGCAAATAAGGGCACCCACTCCCCATCTCTCCATGGTCCGCCACTGTGCAAACGTGACATGCATACACAACCTCATAATAACTCTCATGGCTCCTCAACACGTAGTAAAAATTCCCACCCAGAGAGAAAGATAAAATTAAACTTCACTCAAATTTAGGCCTCTCTGATTAAAAAATATATACATGTATAAAGGCAATCTAAATAAAGAAAGCCACATTTTTTATTTGCATATTCTAGGAGATGGGAGAAATGTTTGCAATGTGAGAAATGAAACCCTTCCATCATGTTTCTTCATTGAGGTGAAAGGAAGAAATGAGCTGTTGTTTTTTATGAGGGTCTAGGGGTTATGGGTACTCCCTTCTTCCTATCTATCTATCTATCTATCTATCTATCTATCTATCTATCTATCTATCTAAAAGCCTAAGTGACCATTCGACCGTTCAACTGTTCAACCGGTAGCTATGAGGTGCACTGACCACCAGGAGGCAGACACTCAACACACAGGCATGGAAACATGGAGCAGATTGATGAATCTCAGAGGGAAGGCAGGAGGAGGGAGGGCGATAAGAGATTAACCAAAGATCTTATATATATACTAGAGGCCTGATACACAGATTTGTGCACCGGTGGGGTCCCTCTGCCTGGCCTGTGGGGATTGGGATGAAACCAGCAGTCCAACATCCCCTGAGGGGTCCCGGATTTCAAGAGGGCAAAGCCGTGCACTGGGCCTCTAGTATGCATATAAGATCTTCGGTTAATCTCGCCCCCCTTTCCCTCCCCTCTTCCCTCTGAAATTCATCAGTCTGTTCCATGTTTCCATGCCTGTGCATTGAGCATCTGCACCCTGGTGGTCAGTGCACATCATAGCTACCAGTTGAATGGTTGAATGGTCAGTTGCTTAGGCTTTTAGATAGATAGATAGATAGATAGATAGATAGATAGATAGATAGATAGATAGATAGATAGATAGATAGATAGATAGATAGATAGATAGATAGATGATAGATTTCAGAGAGGGGGGAGAGAGAGAGAGAGGAGAGAGAGAGAGAGAGAGAGAGAGAAGAGAAACATCAATGATAAGAGAGAATCATTGATCAGATGCCTCCTGTACACCCCCTACTGGGGATCAAGCCCACAACCCAGGCATGTGCCCTGACTGGGAATAAACCATGACCTCCTGGTTCATAGGTCAACGGTCAACCACTGAGCCATGCCAGCCGGGCAGGGACTCCCTTTTTCAGAGGAACCCCCTCTGCCCACACAGAACTCTGCTCTCTCACTGTTCTTCTCATCACTTAGTTCACATTGAAGCAACTCTTTCCTGTTAAAGATCCATGAATTGAATGAAGCCACTCCATGAGGTTGAGAGCAGTTGCAGAAGTGGAGGATGTGATCACTGTGCAATAGAAAAAGGCTTTGTAGGGACCCAACTGTGATGGTGACATTTAAGCTGCCACATTTATATTATTCTTATTTGGAAATTAGATGCTTTTGAGAGAACATCTAAAACTAGAGCAAAGTTTGATTTTCTTAGTCTATGAGCCAATAGTTAGGAGCCTTAAATGAAGGTGATATTGCAAAGTGAGTTGGTATTTCTTGGAGGGCAGAGTGTGCCCCTGGATTGGGGAGCTCCCTGAAGCTCAGGCCCACAGATGGAGAGGTAGTAAGTGTGAATGAGGTCACCGTCCCTTTGTCTAAGTTGTAGGGAGGCGGGCCCTGCACCGATGACCCTGCAGGAACCTCTCCTTCCCTAAAGAGCGAGCCTCTGAAGTCTTCACACAGCTTGTAAACTGGGTCTGAAGAGTTTCCAAAGAGGAAACGAAAAGAAGTATGAAGCTTCGTAGGCAGGCCACCACTGTGGTGCTCTTGTTTACCTGAAAGGATTCTCACAGGGTTTTACTGATGCCTTTTTAGGCCATAGCACAATCTCAAATACGATGTTAACTTAAATATTCCAACCCACATGTCTTAGCAAAAGAAGACCCTGGGAGAAGGACAGGAGTACATGCTGTTTTTTTGGGTGTGACCCCAGGGAGCAGTGGGCAAGGAGAATGAGACAAGAAAGGGAGAAGGATCAACATACGTGTGAATCGTTAAGGTTGCCACTGTGGGCAACGCAGCTCAGTTCCACCTAGACTTCGAGTGCTTCCTAGCATTCAGAGCCATTGACCCATTGGCTCCATCTTTCCCAGGGGTTGTTCTAGGCATGGGCATTGCCTGCTCTTCTGAGTAAGCCGCCAGTGACTCAGAGGGGCCCAGAGCAAAAGTGGAGATGTGTGGAGTGAACTTGAGAAGAAGCATCGGGTATTGCACACCTGTTTGGAACAGCAGCTCCTTGTAAATGTGTCATTCCACATGGCTCCCAAGGGGAGGCGCTCTCTATACCTTAGAGATGAGGCTCAATGACAAGGAGGGCTTTGCCCAAGGGACCTGCCCAGCAAGGGATGGGAGTGGAGTTTGGGCTCAGGAAAGCTTCTTCCACTCCATCCTAATGGTATTTCTACTCTGTCCTAGTTACCACTTGAGGGCTAGGGAACCAAGTCTCCCCTTTGCAATGATTCTGAAAGGGTACCCCCTATTAGTTGGGTTCCCTTCCCTAAGAAGCAAAGCCTGATGCTGGGTCCAACCCCAGCAGGTCCAGGGGTTCCCAAAGGTGTAGACGGAGTTGGTGAAGAAGGAATGACACGGAGACAGCGTTCAGTTGATCAGCAGCCTAGCCAAGATCTCTAGCCAGGATCTCCAGCCAAGTTCTGGTCTGGATCTCCAGCGAAGTTCTTCTGTCTCTAGGTTCTGTATAGGTTCTGTGTCTAGGTCCTGTGTCCTGTTGTCTTGTTACATCTGTATTTATACCAGTTGATTCCAATCCCATCAATCTCTATTCCAAAGGTTAGGGCGTTTCTTATCTCCATTCCAGGGAGTAAAGATTATGTAGCTTAAGCATGATTGTTCGTAGTTAAAGTGATTAATTACCCACCTGGCACTTAGTTAAGGGGTTTTATTCCCTCCCTAACTTCAGGGGAAAATCCCTACCTGGGGAAACAACCTTTCTCAGAGAGGTGACCTTGGTTAAAACACATAGTGCTAAGAAGGTGAGCAAACATATTAAGAACAGTATGCCATATATGCCAGGTCCCTTGAAACAGCAAGGATGGACCGGTTCCCGGCAGCCTGAGACATGTTTTAAGAACAGTAGTTGGTTTTCTGCATATGTGCATGTGTTCATTGTTTGTGTGTGTGTGTGTGTGTGGATGCCCCCGTAAAGCTCTGGGGATGGTATAAAACACATACTGCAGAGTGATCCCAGCCAAGGTGCAGAGGAACTGTAATACTCATGCCCACATTTCTGTGTCATTGGTTAAGGGGGCACCTGGGAGGGACATCAATTCCCAGGCTCATTGTTGCAGGTGAAGTGTGGCCCCGGGCTGCAGGCTGGGGTGCTTCAACACGGAAGGGCCCGAAGCACCGAGGGGCAGTGGGACGAGCATTGACTGCGTTGCCTGCAATCTCTTGTGCATCTTGACCTTCTCAGAGAAGGAAGTGACTCGTGGGGAGCTCACTGTGATAACGTTCCTCAGGGGCTGTCCAGAGTGCAAACCCAAGAGGCCACGTGCTCATTGCTGTTTGTTGATCCCCCTCTGGCTCGTCCACCCATTTGATTATTTTTGCTTCCCTCCATATTCTTGTTCTTAGCTAGCAAATTTCCTAAGGAATATTCTTTTTCATATATTACCTGTTGCCTGCAAACTCCACCTGCCAGTTAATCCAAAAACACTGACAAATATATTTTTTAAAAATCTAGCATATATTCGCTTAAGCTTGAGATGGCATGGGAGAAGATGCAGCTGCAGATGCCACAAATGACAAATAGCCGTTATCCTTCTTAGGGCTCCTCTCCCAGCTAGTGCCTTGATCGCATTTCAGGAGTCACAAAGCCCAGATTCCGAATGAACTCGATGCCACCTACCCATGATGGCACCCAGACTCCTCACACTCACGGGTTTTGTTCCGAAGAGTAGGTTATCCAGCTTTATTTGTGTAGTTCATGTCTTCGCAAATAACCCTCTGTCATGATTTGAATCTGAGGACATAAAATATAATCTTTGGCCGTAGCTGGTTTGGCTCAATGGATAGAGCATCGGCCTGCGTACTGAAGGGTCCCAGGTTCAATTCCGGCCAAGGGCATATGCCTGGGTTGCGGGCTCAATCCCCAGTAGGGAGTGTGCAAGAGGCAGCCAATCACTGGTTCTTTCTCATCATTGATGTTTCTCTCTCTCCCTCTCCCTTCCTCTCTAAAATCAATAAAATACATTTAAAAATATATATATAATCTTTGCTCTCTGGCAAGTGCCCACAGAAGAAAAGGGGAATAACTCTGCAGAGTAAGTGACAGCTAAGAGAAATGTAATCATTCTTCAAGGTGCCAATGATAAGAAAATAAAATTGAAGGCAGATTCTTTCAAAGACAATATTTGTTTTGGTGAAAAGGAACACAAAATCATCTCAGACAATGATTTTTTTAAGCTCCGAATTTCAATATCTATGAAGAAACTTGCCGTTTCTATTCATTTCTCCTCCACATAAATGTTTCAAGCTCATTACCAAAATCCTTCTCTGTTATGAACTCTGTCATTTTCTTAGTTTTCTTAGCCTTTGCTGAAGGGCTGAGCTTCAGGCTTGTTTTCCATGAGTCCTGTTTTCATTTTTATTTGCTGATCCCCACAGAAAAGGGGCAGCATTCTGTCAGTAAAATACAGCAACAGTGACAGCCAGGCTGGGTTATAAAGAACATTCTTTCCCTGATTTTGTTCCAATGCAAGTGCCGATACAATTTGATTAAAGTCGCTGTAAGAGATGCTGGGTATGTGGGAGGTAGGGAGAGGGAAAGGGTTTCAGAATTATTAATCCTGTTTAGCTCTCAAGATGGGAAGAGTTGAACCCCATCTGGTATAAATGGATTAAAAATCTTTTCTCATTTCAAAGGTTTGATCTCAACAAGGGCTTGATTTGATGAAATCAAAGTGGCAGCTTGGATTTGAAAACTATTTAGAGTGGAACTTCCTAAAGTTTACATGTGAGGGAAGAATTGGCAGAGGTATAAATGTGGGGTGAGCATGTATTTATATGTGAGTTTCACTGGAGGTCTGTTTGCAGAGATGATGGCAAATAAAAAAAATGTTGAGCCTGAGGGTGTCAGGTAACTTGTGTAACAGAAGGATGCTCTTGAAATTCTTAGCTTAGAAGGAGTATCTAAGCTTAAAACAAAACAGAACAGAGTTTCTTTCTGCAAAAGTCATTTCAGATGTTGTTTCCCTTTCTTCCACCTTATCCCACCCCTGGTACCTATTCCCAGTCCCTTGAATTTCAAGTTACCTCCCCCTTAATTGTGTGCTGTCATTAGTAACAAAGACCCCAACTAAGCACAGGAGAGAAAACAACAAAAACAAAAACATGGTCCAATGACACATGATAGGTAGTAGAACATGAAGAGGGGCCCACATATGTGGTTTTTAACACCCAAATTTTTAAGTGTTGCCCATAGTGTCTGCTTTAGAAAGGGAATTCACCTTCTTTCAACTGAGTTGGGACCATTATTAGTCTCACGGATAATTTGCATCTCTGTTGTCTTTGGGATGATTCTGAGTAGTTTGGTATAGTCTCCCATCCCCCACCACTCCACACACAATGTTAGCAGAAACTCTGGGAATTTCTACCTTTGACAATAGGCAACATCGTCACAGCACTTGCAATGGGAAAGGTGCTGGGAAAAATCTGGTTCAATATAGTGCATAAATTCTGGGATAATGCGAAAGGCTGGCAGCATGGCAGAGGTGCATATGCCACATGGTGAAACAGAAAGCAGTGACCCAAACCATCCATGCTTCACAGAGTTAGCAGAGCGAGTGAAGAAATCACAGAGCAAGATTATTTTACGTGCATAAAAAATTCCCAAGATGTAAATGGAACACATTTTATAAACTGTCTTAGGCTTTAAGTTTACACTCAGTTCTATATCCACCTTAGCTATAAAGAGGTTTTTGAAAACATTAATCCACAACAAGGTGGGGGGGGGGGGGGTAAGCATTTAAACTCCTCAGCATAATTTTATCCTAGCTGCACTTACAAGCCAGTCAACTCTTAGCTCTCCCTTCAATATTTGCTTTCCCCAATAATTATTTTACCACCAGCACATGGGACTATAACTATCGTACAACAGTTAAATTTAGAATTCCCTGCCTAAAGTAAAGTTATTAAAAGCATATAATTTGTTTTGTATTTCTGCTATAAGAAATTACCATAAAGCCAAAACCGGTTTGGCTCAGTGGATAGAGCGTCGGCCTGTGGACTCGAAGGTCCCAGGTTCGATTCAGGTCAGGGGCATGTACCTGGGTTGCGGGCACATCCCCAGTGGGAGATGTGCAGGAGGCAGCTGATCAATGTTTCTCTCTCATCGATGTTTCTAGCTCTCTGTCTCTCTCCCTTCCTCTCTGTAGAAAATCAATAAAAATATATTAAAAAAAAAAGAAATTACCATAAATTAAGTGGCTTAAAACAAGTCAAAACTATTATTGTATGGTTCTGGAGATCAGAGATCTGAAATGAATCTCATGGAGCTAAAAACAAGATTCTACAGTGGGGGGCCATCTAAGGGAGATCCCCTTTCCTTGCCTTTTTCAGCTCCTAGCGCTGCAAGCATTCCTTGGCTCATGGCCTTCTTCCATCTCCAAAGCCAGCATTGGATCATTCCAACCTCCTGCTCAAAGGTTTTTTTCCGGGCACCACGTGGTATGCTTAGGCTCTTTAGGCTGTAGTGCCAAAGTTAAGAATACGGCCTGTAGGCCTAGGCAGCCTGTGTTCAAATCCATCTCTAGCACTGACGTGCTGTGTGATCAAGGGCAAGTGACTTTGTCGCTCTGCCTGTGGTCTTGTCAAATGGAATCACTGTGGTGCTGCCTTCACGGGGTGCTACAAGAGTAAAATGGCGTTAATAAAACACATACAAAACTTACAAACAGCAAAGTACAGGGGACTATGGGACCGATCCGGACTCTGAGGATGCACTGCTCAAACTTGCAGTGCTCAGAGGAGGGAGGGAAGGGGGACTGGAAGAGGGTGAAATGGGTGGAAGAGACAAAGGTGACCTGGTAAGAAAGAAGTGCAGGGCTTTGGTGACAGGACATGTGAAAAAATAAGAAAGAGGTCTCTGAACATTCCTGATAGGCCTGCCTGGAGCATCCTGGTATGTTATTGTCAGTATTTATTTTTAAGCATTTTTATTGATTGAAGAGAGAGGGAGAGAGAGATACAAGCATACAAACATCAATGATGAGAGAGAGTCATTGACTGGCTGCCTCCTGCACGCCCCCCACTGGTGATTGAGCCTGAAGCCCGGGCATATGCCCTTGACCCAGAATCGACCCTTCAGTCCACAGCTGACATTCTATCCACTGAGCCAAGCCAGCTAGGGTTATTGTCAGTATTTAGTGTTAGTCATATGAAGTTGGGAAGGGGTGTGTGATATAAGGAAACGCACTAGGGATGTGCTCAGAGTTTTCCATCTAATTTAAACGTCGAGGGGATTGAGTTGAGAAGGTGTACCCTGGAGGGAACACAGACAGGGCAGGCCTGGAGCTGTCCACTGGGTGGGGGTGGGGGGCAGCTGAAGTAACTCCAGTACATGAGAAACACAGGTAGTTGAGCGACAAAAGTACTGGAGACTTACTACATGTAAGCCACAGTGAAATAGCCAGCATTTGTGATCTGTGGTGGGAGCAGGTTGTGTGTGTGTGTGTGTGTGTGTGTGTGTGTGTGTGGTGAAAGACACATGTTCTTTACTCACCTAATGTAAAATGCACACATGATCTCACTTTTATTAGGATGGAATGCCATACTATTTTTGTTTGTTTTGAAAAGACTATTTTTTAGTACAGTTTTAGATTAACAAAAAAAAATTTTGAAATGACAGTAGAGAGAGTTCACCCGATATCCCCTACTATTAACATTTTACATATATATATTACATATGGTCTGTTTATTATAATCAGTGAACCAACATGGATAAATTATCCTTAACTAAAATCTAGTTGATTCAGGTTTCCTTAGTTTTTGCCAAATGCCTCCTCTGTCCAGGATCCCATCTGGGATAGCTCATTACACTTAGTCGTCATGGCTCCTCTGGCTCCTCATGGCTATGACAGTCTCTCAGACTCCCCTTGCTTTTGAAGACCTTGCCAGCTCGAGGGAGTCCCGCTCTAGCATTCTACTTTGCAACATGATAAAAATGATAAAAATATTATAACAACTAACCCGTGCTGGACATTCCCTATATGGCATGTCTTTGAATGTTCTCAGTATTTTCTGTCACAGTATTTCCCGCGACACATTGAGCAAGAGAACGCAAAGCCAAGCTGGGGTAGGAGGTGGAGGACAGACATAGATGTATATCTTAAAAACCCATCAATAAATGTCGTTACTTCCCTGTGCTGCCTCCCTCTGTGGCTTCCAGTTCTCACTCCCCGCACAGGGGCATCTGAACAAAATTTTCTGAAACGGATTCACACCTTTGAAAGCTGGTCGATTGTCTGGCTGCTGATCTCATGCCTTGAGAAGCCTGCTTTCTGACTCTCCAAGCAGGTCATTCAAACCACAGGTTGTAACAAACAGTATGTCACTCTACAGAGACCTGGGAAAACTGCCCCACCTCTCTCCCCTCCCCCCACCCCCGCTCCCGCCCCCGCCCCCGTGTCAGATCCCTGAAAGCAGCTAGCTGTCTGCGGACTGATCCTGTGTCCCCAACTGCCCAGCCTCTTAGGGAGCGGTCACAGTTAAGCCAAACGTCTGACCATTTTTTCATCAGCAAGCAGATAATCATTCAAAGGCCCCGGGCCAAAGCAACTTTCCTGAAAGGGCCTTATGAAATCATTTCTCTTTGCAAATCCATAAAACTCGCCTCAGACTCCTTATCAATGGGGAGCTTAGAGGGAGAGCAGAAGTCGTTAGATTATGATGTGCTGGTTTTAATGAAATTCCTCTCCTGCCGAGATGTTCCCTGCAGACTTTCCATATTTCAGCCTGGGAAAGGTTTGATGCTTTCCCGCGGGTGCCAAGAGTTAATTGAAAACATTTCAGGATAAATTCGGCTCGAGGGGCCAATGCTACCAGCCCCTCATTATTCTCAGCAATAACAGAGAAGTAATACAATTATTAATAGGCATGTTGTATCCTCTTAACGTGGGCGAGGGTTCAGGAACCGTGTCTTCGATATTCTTTCTAAAACTCCACACAAAACCCTGAAATAAGAGACTGGGAGCTCAGGAGAAAAACAAGCGTTGCTGCTAAATTACACAGTTTGGCTCTTCCTGTTTGTCGTGGATGCGTGGTAGTAGATGATTGCTGCTTTCCCCCCAACATTCTATTTTCAAAACTGGCATTGGGTTTTGTGAAATACACCCTTATGGATATTAAAAGAAAACGCCTGTAAACACTGGCAAGGCAATTTATACAATTATGATTGTGTGAGGTTTTAAGACAGCATTCGCTGGGGGACTGGCATTTTGGCACCATCTATCAAAACTGAATTGGCTTTAAATTGAAACTGCGTACAGCCAATTTCACCCTCTGTCTGATATTGGACTGTCTCCTAAGCTTTATTGAATCACAGGGGAAACTAATATTTAGTAGTTGTTATGAAGAGAAAGTCTTATTTTCTTGCCTTTTTAATGTGGTTTGAAATGTTCATTACTTTATTAACATTTTTCCATCTTGTTTGAAAACCTATGATCAAGTTTTGTTCTTGAAACCGAATCTCTCTGGTGCCCTGGAGAAATGTTAGAATAACTAAGCACATGAGAAACACAGCTCTGGGCTGGGTGTTGCCTGTTAAAAGGAGCAATTAACGCCCTCCAACCTACAGACCTTTCCTTCCTCTGAGGAGGCGTCACCAATGAAATGTGTAGGAAGGAATGGGAAAGTCACATGGAATATTTAGCAGTATTATTTTTCAGAGCAATACTATAGCTTTAAATCTCTAATAGGACATATAAGTCATCCAATCATTGTATCATCACCTTTTTGTTCTCTAAAAATGCATGAGAGTTTCATATGCACACAGAATTCATACATTTAAGATGTATCCTATATAATAAAAGGCTAATATGCAAATTGTTCCCTCAACCAGGAGTTTGACCAGAGGACAGGGCCAGCTGGTCAACCTCCCCTCTCCAGGACTGGCCTGATTGGCCCCAATTGGGGCAGGCCAGCCAGACCCTGCCAGTGCATGAATTCGTGCACTGGGCCTCTAGTTGTTTAATATCAGTACATTCCCACTTTCTACAGAGGTGTGAAGGAGAAAGTGGCAGTCTTTGCCAGAATCCTCATCTTCTCATCTGGTCTTGCTTTCTTGTTTGCCTACCCTTCTCAAGTGAAGTTCAATGAGGGCAGAGACAGTTCCATCACTGCTTTTTTTCTCCCATGCCTACAAGGGTGCTGAACATTTACTGAATAAGTGAATGAATTCCCTGACTCTTCTTGACCCTTGCCTTTACTTAGGGAAACAAACCAAATTAGAAATAATTTCCTACTTCATTGAACTATGGTGATGTGGTTTTTGTGGTGTGGGATTCTACAATAAGATCGTTTCAAATTAAGATGCATAATAAGTACTTTGGGGGAGATTCTCTTAGATGTTGGCTAGAAAGGTAACTGCTTCCATACTGGGATTCAAGGACTCTCCTTAAAACTACACCAAAAGATGCCTCCACTCCACCAAATAGACTTTGGATGAAATCCCACCATTTATTCAGCTCTTCTCGCTGGTCTTCAAACTGTGTTCACTAGAATCTCTGGAGATGCCAGTCAAAAATACAAATTCCCATTCCTCAGCCCTCAGAGATTCTGATTTAATAGGTATACATGCATTTTAAATCAGCACCCCAGACAATTCTTATGCACACAAAAGTCTGGAAAATACTCAATAAGCTTTGACACCTGTTACACTGAGGTGTTGTCATATACTATAATGTGATATTATTATACTAGAGGCTCGATGCACGAAGATTCATGCAAGAATGGGCCTTCCTTCCCCTGGCTGCCGGCACTGCCTTCGCTCCAACCCAGAGCTGCCTTTCTGCCTTCCCACGCTGCCCAGAGGCCCAGAGTGGCTGGGGCGGTGCGGAACGTCTGCATCCCACCCTGCCCCCAGCTGCTCGGCACCTGTGTGTGCAAACTAACCCACCATTTTTGGGTTAATTTGCATACTCACTCCTGATTGGCTTGTGGGCGTCACAAAGGTACGGTCAATTTGAATCTTTCTCTTTTATTAGTGTAGATGACTAGAGGCCCAGTGTATTAAAATTCATGCCCTGGAGGGGGTTCCCTCAGCCCGGTCTGCCCCCTCTCACAGTCCAGGAGCCCTCAGGGGCGGGAGGTGTCCTGGCAATCAGGGAAAGGCAATGCCCCAACACACCTCTGCTGCTGCCACTGCCAGCAACACAAGCCTCGGCCAGCCCTGGTTACCTGAGCCTCGGGTGGCCCTGAGTGGCTGGGCAGCTGCCATCCGAGGCTAGCCTGCGCCTCGGGCCGGCCCTGGGTGGCTAGGGGGCTGAGGGGACTGGGGGACTCTGGAGGCAGCCATCTTGTGACTGTGAGTGCTGCCATCTTTGAGGGTGTGGAAGTCAATTAGAATATTCCCTTCTTATTGGCTGTGGGCACCACCATCTTGAGGGTGGGGCAGTTAATTAGCATATCCCCTCCTTATTGGCTGTGGGAGTGCCATCTTTGAGGGTGGGGCAGTCAATTATCATATTCCCTCCTGTGGGCGCCACCATCTTTGCAATGGTGTGAGGGTCAATTAGCATACTCCCTCTCTATTAGATAGGATATGATATTTACTTTAGGGCAAAATAATCTTTCTTTAGAATGAAACCTAACTAAAGAGTACACCACAGTACCAGAATTCTCGACAGAAGAAGTAAGAAATTTAGCCACAATCCATTTAGCCAAACTCAACTTCTTTTCAAATCTCCTGTATTAGTTTGCTGGGACTGCCATAACAAAGTATCACAATTGAATGGCTTAAGCAACAGAAATTGTCCCAAGTTCTGGAGGCTAGAGGTTGAGATGATCAAGGTGTTGGCAGGGTTGCTTCCTTCTGGGCGCTGTGAGGAATCTGTTCCATGCCTCTCCTCTAGCCTTGGTGGCTTTCTGGCCATCTCTGGTGTTCATTGGCTTGTGGAAGCATCCCTCTGATCCCTGCCTTTATCTTACATGTGTTCCCCCTGGGTGAATTTGACTGTGCCCCAGTTTCCCCTTTTTATAAGGACATGAGTGATATTAGTCCATCCCAATATGAATTCATTTTAACTTCACTAATCACATCTGTGCTGACCCTATTTCCAAATAAGTTTACATCCTGAGGTATTGGGGGTTAGGATTTCATCTCATGAACTTGGAAGAGAGTGATACATTTCAACAACAACATCTTCCCCCCATCCTGGCACCAGGGACACCTGAGCTAGATGGGCCCATGTCAGGCCCAGGACAGCGTGTCAGTCTAGGTGCACAGAACTGTCCCTGTGACAGCAGCCACATAAAGAGCAGAGTGGACAGTTCCATAGAGTCTGAACTGGTGGGTAAGAGGCATCACTGGGAAGTACAGCCAATGGAGCAGGAACAGGGAGAACAGAGGAGCAAAGGCTGGCGCTGAGGAGCTACGGAGAAGGCCAGAGAAATTGCTGCTATTGAGGCTTCACAAAATTTCTATGTCCAGGAGCTAAGTGATGCCAATGACAAAGGACATGGGGAAACTTCTCTTGAAATTGTGCTAATCTGGCCAGCATGTCCTCATTTTTCATGTAACTCATATCAGCATTTATTGGCATGACTGGGAGGGGTTGATAGAACCATGGGAGTAGCTGCAGCACCCTTCCCCCATGCCATCTCTCCACTCTGCTATCTGATGCTGACCAGTGAATGTCAATGATGACAGTGATAATTATGACATGGTTCCATAGTATGTAGCATAGCTCCTGGTACATATGAGACACTTAATATATTTTGGTTGAATGAATAGCTTGAAAGAGCTAAAGCCTTACTTAAGACCAAACATGTTTGCTTCCTGAGAGTAACATTCTCACTGGTGACATCACAAACAAATTAAAGTTAGATGGCATGCCTGGAATGTGCCTCGTTGACAAAAAGAGTTTATTCCAAATGTAGACTTAGCTTGGCTTTATCTTGGCTCTGATATGTTTTATATAACCCAAAATGAAAAGGAAAGCTTGAAATGAGCATCAGCAAGGGAGGCTAAATGTAGGAATCACACAAAGAATTCTCAGACTTTACCCCTAATGAAGCCTACCTTTGCCACTCCTTCCAGTTTTTATCAGAAGCTGAAGAAGTTCCAAGGGTCTGACCTATATCCAATATGACTCTATTCCTGGGGCTGGGGTAGTATGGGTTATGAGTCCAATAATGACAATGCACTTCATATGTAAATGAGCGTCTATGGCGCACAGGTTGACTTCATGAGATGAGCTCACTTGGTTTGCATTTCCCCCTCTGCAGGCAGTAGAGTTTAAATCATTGATTCCATTTTCCAGTGATAATAACAGCTGTCCATGTTCCTGGTCATTAAAATATGGAATCTCCATTCCTGGTTCTGAAAAAAACAAAAACAAAAACAAAAGGAAGCCCCAGGTTTTCCACTCAATTCCCAGGGTATCATTTTATTTCCTTATTTCTTCTAAATCTCATTTCTTGTCAGCCCATCCCCCACTCTGCACCTTGCATCTGTTTATCTCTACTCCAGCTCTGACCTGAGTGAGACACAGCTCGAACCCTCACTCCCATCATGTAGAAAAATCAATAGCATAAATGAGGGATAGCGGTATGGGGTATATTTTTATCTGCGTTTTACATATAACAGTGAAGAATTTTTATGTTAGTTCCATGCCGCAGGTAATTTAAACTGAGTATTATATATTCCCTGTTCCCTTTAAGTATATCCACTATTTCTGTCACTGCAGGCCTCCATTTCTTGCCATGTTGCTGTGTCCTATCTTGTTCTCCTCTTTCTCCTCTCATTTCTAATTTTCCCACCACACATTATACTTTGCTTCTCATAAAAAGAAGTTGAATTGTCTTTTTATGTGCTTCCGTCAACCTTTTCATTCCGGAGCCTCACTCCATGCTCCTACCCAATAACTTATCAAGGTTCTTCCTAAATAGACCGTCTCTTCCCTAAAAGGAACTTTCGTTCTAGCTAGGAAAATAAAGTTGTTGTTTCTACTTCCTTTATGTCCTAGCAATTCTCTAAGGTAGATCTTGTTTATTGCCTCTATTTTGCTGTTCTTCACAAAGAAACCAGTAATGTGTATTTTCAATTTTAAGTAAAGATAAATTGTAAAGAAAAATATCAATAAAAAAGCAGAAGAAACAGTTTGTATGATACAAGATGGTAGAAGGTGGAAGGGCTTAGAAAATGTCACTTTTTTCTTTTGGAGGACAATATAGAAACTGATTAACTTCAGATAATGAGATAAAATAATAGTTATATATGTGGACTAAACAAACATTAGAAAAAATAGTAACGCAGTTTATAACTTCCAAACAATTGGGAGATTGGGGAGGTGGGATGGGAAAAAACACAGTAAGAACAACAATAAAACAGACATGTTCCATCCAAGAAAGGCAATCCAAGTGGGATTTTTAAAAAGCATGGTAAATTTAACACATAAAGTAAGAAGGTAAAAATAAATCAGTAACCAGTGAATGTAAGTATGTTTAAACTAGAGGCCCGGTGCATGAAAATTCATGCACCGGGGGTTCCTTCAGCCCAGCTTGCCCCTCTCACAGTCCAGGAGCCCTCAGGGAATGTCCTACTGATGGCTTAGGCCTGCTCCCCATGGGAGGCGACCGGGCTGACCATGGGAAGGCACTGCCCCCATCACCCCGCTCCTGCTGCTACTGCAGGCCGCTGTGCTTCCGGCCCTCAGCCATCGCTTCTTAGCACTGGCTGTGCCCCCTGCCCACTGGTGGGTAGGGGGCGATCTGGGGCTAGGCCGGCTGGGGGAGGGGCTGTGGGAGGTTGAGGCACAGCAGGTCACACCCCGTCCAGCCTCTGTAGAGGCATGGTGGCAGGAGCAGGCCTGCGCCACTGCCTCTGTGCCTGCCTCTGCAGAAGGGCAGCACTGGGACCTAGACTGCACAGCCCCTTCTCCTTCTGCCTGTGTGGAAGGGGCCCCGGTGCTGAACCTGCCTGCGCTGCAGCCTCTCCCGCATTGCCTCTGAGAAAGGGGCGGCAGCAGCAGTGGCTCTGCCGCTGCCCCACGCCCGCAGCAGTGCCTCTCCTGCTCCATGGTCCCTCGGCCCTCACAAGCCACTGTGGCTTTGTCCAGATGGACATCCGGAAGACATCCGGTCTAATTAGCATATTACCCTTTTATTAATATAGATTGCCTATGAAAAAATAAAAGCTCCATTAGAATAAAAAAATAGTGCCAATCAACCAATCAAATAAAACCCACCCTAGCTAACTGTATGTTCTTTAAAGAACTAAAATAAGAGAACACAAAAGAATAAAAAAAAATGAGAAGGTATATATGCACCCCTATGTTCATAGCAGCACAATTTACAATAGCTAAGATTTAGAAACAGCCTAAGTGTCCATCAGCAGATGAATGGTTTTAAAAACTGTGGTACAGCCCTGACCGGTTTGGCTCAGTGGATAGAGCGTCAGCCTGCGGACTGAAGGGTCCCAGGTTCGATTCCAGTCAAGGGCATGTACCTTGGTTGTGGGCACATCCCCAGTGGGGGGTGTGCAGGAGGCAGCTGATCGATGTTTCTAACTCTCTATCCCTCTCCCTTCCTCTCTGTAAAAAATCAATAAAATATATTTTTAAAAAAACAAACAAACAAACAAAAAACTGTGGAACATCTACACAATGGAACACTATGCTGCTGTAAAAAAGAAAGGACTCTTATTATTTACAACAGCATGGATGGAACAAACTGAAAAGCATTATGCTAAGCGAAATAAGCCAGTTAGGTAAAGATAAGTATCACATGATCTCATTCATTTGTGGAATATAATGAACAACATAAACTGATGAACAAAAATAGATCCAGAGACATAGAAGCATCGAATAGACCATCAAACCTCAGAGGAAAGGCAGAAGAGGGTAGTGGTGGTGGTGGTGGTAAGAGATCAACCAAAGGACTTATATGCATGGACATAAATATAACCAATGGACACAGATAGTAGGGGGATGAGGGGCTGTGTTGGGGGATGGGAGTCAGCTGGGAGAGGTTAATGGGGGGAAAAGGAGACATATGTAATACTTTCAACAATAAAGACAAAAAAAAGAAGAGATATAAAAAGCTATGTCACCCCCAAAGTAGTGTTAAAGGGTGTATTAAGTATATGAAACAATTTATAAAATAGAATATATGTTTTGATTTACTTAAACGTATAGAAAATATTGAAAGGTTATATATAAAAATACCTAGATTATCTCTAGCTGATACTATTATGGGTGCTTTTATTCTCTTCCTTTTGATTAACTGTATCTTCTAAATTTTCAATGTATATGCATTCTCTGTAATAAGAAAAAGCAAAAAGAAGTTTATTTAAAAAATAAATAGCATAAATTAACAAATTAAAAACAGACGCAGCAACATTACTATGAGACAGAATAAAGGCAAAAGCTATTAGAAAGGTAAAGAGTTCTGTTTCATATTGTTTTAAGGTATGTTTTACCATAAAGCTAAATGGTCATGTAACTAACTGCATTTAACACTTACTTTCAAAATATATATGCAAAACCTAATAGAAATTTTTAAAAAGAATTGATAAATCAATTCTGATGATTCCACAGAATACATAGTAGGAGACTTTAAAACAACAGTAAAAGAGATATAGAGAATTAAAATAATTAAATTGATATACTGTTGTAAAGAACACTAACAAAATCAGATGTTACACCTTCCTTTTTTTATGTACCTAAAATATATACAAAATTTGATCATATTAATATCCATAAATAAACTATGAAGTTGCAAAAAAGCAGAAATTACTAGACTATATTCACTAATCATTTTGATTAAAATGACAAAATATCACCTAAAAACTTAAAAATATAATCTAGACAATCTTGAGGTAAAAGAGCCACCCAAAATCAGAAGGATGTACTCTTTGGAAATGAGCTACAATAAGAGAATAGCACATCAAAACCTGTGGGATGTGACCTAAAAGTTGCACAGAGGAAAAGTTGTATCCAGAAACAAATGTGTTGGAAAACATGAAGATGAAAATAAATGAGCAGGAACCCAATAAAAGAACAACAAAAATACAGTAGAATGAAGTCAATAGCATTGCAGTAGAAAGGAACAACAAAAAACAGTTAATCCTAGCATGAATTTCATATTTTAAACTCAAAACATATTGTTTGAAAAGACTAATAATATAAACAAAACTTTATGAAAGAGAATATTTTATGCAATGTAATATTAATACTTTGAAAATCTAAATGAAATTTAGTTTGTTTTATATAAAAATATAAATCACCAACAATAGCTCAAGAAATTTAAAAGATATTTCCTTAATTTAATAAAGCATATACTAGAAACCTATACCAAGCATCACAGTAGAAACAATAGAAGTATTACCTTAGAGTTGGCATACAAGAAGAATGGCCACCTTTTTAACATTGCACTGGCAATCCCAGCCAGGGCAATGTGACATGAAAAGCAATGAAGAGGTATCAATATTCTAAATACTAGAAATAAAACAATATATATCAGGAGTTTTCCAATAGTTGTGTACAGATCCTGGAATATCCTCAAGACAGATCAAAACTGTTTTCATTGTAATCGCAAGGAACCACTAGTATTTTCCTTCTGCATTGTGTTAACATTTCTTTGCATTGATGGAGCAAAAACAATGGTGAGTAAACTTAATGGTGACTTATCACAAATCAAGACAATTATACCAAATGTCTCAGTCATCGAACTCTTTGCTTCAATGCATTTATTTACACTACAAAAAGTTCGACAGTTTCACCTAGAATAACCTCAATGAAGCAACAAAAATGTATTTAAACTCTATCAGTGAGCATACATTTTTTAAATATTCTTCTATGTGATAAAATGGGAAGTACTCTTTAGGCATTCCTGCTGCATAAATGGTTTTCTCAAGGAAAAACTTGTGTGGTTGAGTTGTGAACTAGCCACTTCTTCCATGGAAGAACCTTTTTACATGAAAAAATGACTGAAGGACAAATTATGTTTGGCAAACATTTTTTTTTTTTTTCAGAAAAAAAGCACAATTCAAGGAAAATGACATGATTTGTTGCCAGTAATAACATTTGATCTTCCATGCTAAAAATGAGAATTTTGGAAAACTTGTATCCTGTACTGTGAACTTGATATATTTCCAACAATTAGAGAATTAATATTGAGATCAGTGGTGATATTAACAAATGTTATTTATTTAGTATAATAAAATAAAATGTGTCAATATTTGTATTGTCTTCACAACTCAGTGACAGATATTTTTTAAAAGACCAGTGGATGGATGGCATTATAATATCAGGCATGGATTAAAAGACCATTAAAATAATAAGATAGACATGGATTTTAATGTCACAGATTATGAAATACTAATTGATATGGCTTCAGATTGTGCCTCACAATTAACCTTTTTAAATCTACCACTCGTTGAATGTTGTTGCAAATCAAAGAATGTCCACAACTGTTTGAAAATACTATTAAATTATTCCTGCCTTTTCTAACCACATATCTAAAGACATATACTATATAGAGAGTAGAATAAATACAGAAGCAGATATGAAAATCCAGCTGCCTTCCCACTAATAGACTTTTTCCTCAAAAATATATTATTTATATTAACATGTAATAGGTTCACTATTTTTCTTTTTATTACATTTATTGAGGTGACATTGGTTAATAAGATTATATAGGTTTCAAGTGTACATTTTTATGGTACATGATCTTCATATTGCATTGTGTGACCAGGTTCACTATTTGTGAATAGAGGCAAGTCAGGTGATAATAGGCAAGGGCTCCATTTGATAATTTAAATGAAATATTAGTCTGTATTTTATTTCTATAGCTTACTGATGCTTATTTTTTAAATATTATGCAATATACAATTTCATGGTTACTTTACTCATTATAAATCATTTTTCTTCCAGAATATAATAGTACATTTTCATTTAGGCACATGTCAAGAATTAGGGCTCATTTCAGTTTCTGAAAATGCCATAACATTTTTTGGCTCAGCTCTTCTATTAGAATTTCACTAGAAGAAAACTGTACAATGAACTGACAAATGATGGGATTTACTTCTTCCACTTGTAAATACATAAAAATGGGATGCTTAGTCATATATATATACTAGTAGTCCCGAGCATGAACCCCTGCGCCAGTAGCTTGCTGTTGCCCTCCAATAGCTCTCCTCCCACTGCCCCGCCCTCCTGTAGCTCCCTCCGCACCCCTCCCCCCCATAGCTTGCTGCCCAGCCCCCTCCTGTAGCTCTCCGCTGCCCTCTTATAGCTCGCTGCCCCACGCTCCTGCTGATCCGTGATCTGGTCGTTAGGTAACAACCATTTGCATATTACATCTTTATTATACAGGATAAATGTATATTTCCCTACACATATCGGTGAGGCATGAACATATCTGGAGAAATGAAAGATTAACAAAGAACTGAATGAATAGCCGTGGACTAAGAAGAAGGAGTGGTCATTCTTTACTAGAGGAAGGATGGTCTTGTTACAGAACAGGAAGCGAGAGTCAGGAAAGAGGCTGCAGCATGGCCCACACGTTCTGCCGGCAGCAAGTTTCCCTTTCTGGTTCACTGCTGTGTCCCAGTGCTTAGCAGGCCACTTGGCCCATAGCAAGTGCTCAATAAACATCATTTAAGTGAATGGATACATAAAAGATCTTTTGAGACCCTTTTTGCTCTAACATGTTTATGTTTTCATGATGTATTTGTCTGTCATACGATTTTTCAAATAGAACAGTTTTACAGTTTGAAATATTTTGAGCTCCCAAACATATCACTTCTTTTTCATGAAAATTTGAGGTATACTGAGCAGATGAGGGAAAGGAGGGCGCACGCCTCTGAAGTGTGGGAAACGGGGCAGTGAGCACAGGTGCAGAACCTGCACCCTCTTCTTTCTAACGGTTTTGAGTAGTATTATTTAAAAACATTAACATTGTGAAAACAGGGTTATATATATATAGTTATTGATAAAATTTGGGAAACACATAAGGAAAAAATAATAATTACCCACAATGCCAACATTGCTAACATTGTGACTTATTTCCCCCTATCGATAGATAGTTAGAGAAAATCATTTGGATTTGGTCCAATATTTCAAAAAAAAAACTGGGCTATTCAGGTTTTCTACATTTTGAGATTCAATCTAGTATGAAAACAATGATCTCAGTATCTTGACACAAACCTAGATTCTATATTCACCAACTTACTCACTGAATAACCATGGTCAACTCATTTAAGCATCAGTTCTTTCATCTATAAAATGGTGATCATAAAAATAAGGTAAAGTTGCAATGATGAAATGATGCAATATACATTACATACTCGGCACTATGCAGGGCACATAGTAATCACTCAACAATACTAACTGTCATTACTTATTATTATTACAATTCTTTTGATGCAGTGACATAATTTTGGTAATTTTTACTTTACTAGAGTTAATTGTAATTACAATCATGATTACTACTATTGGTATAATTAAGAATATTTTGGTCATTTTTATTTTCTTAGAAATCCGGTGCATTTGTCTTGGTCTTTAGGCTTAGTCATAATATTAGCCTCTTAAGCATTTTAATATTTAGGTGAAATTATGACCAGAACCTTTATTATTTTTTGCTCCTGCTCCTCCTCAGACCTCTCTGACATTCTGTGATCCCTGCTGGGGTTCCTGTTCTGGACATCTCCCCGTGCCCACTGCCCTTCTTCCTCTCAGCACTCTCTTTGGGAGTGTCACTCTCAGAGGTTTAACCATGACCACGATACAAGTCTGATATCTGCCCTAAACGTTAGGCCAGAGTTGGTTTCCTGAAGTGCACTGCCACCTGGATATGTTTGTATATCCTCAAACATAACTTGCCCTCCAACCTTTCTTCTTCTGGGACAGAATCTGACACCATTCACCCAACTGTCTGAGCTAGAAGCCCAGCAGTCATATTGGCCTCCCGCCCCCCCTGAACACTTCGTATTAGAACAATCACAGGGTCTTGAATCTCCTTCTTCTCTGCCCACACTGCCACTCTTCTACTCAGTCCCTGGCCGCTGTCCACTGGAGCTGGTAGCAGCCTCCTAACTGTTCTCCGGGTCTCCGGTCTTCACTCCTTAAGATCATCAGATACTCAGTTCCAGAAGGTGGAACCTCTGAAGCTTTCAGCTGGGAATTCCCAGAGGTTTCCTGTCATGTACGCTGAGCAGGGTAAAGTCAAGCCTTGAATGCCTAGCATGACATTCAAGGCTTCTATGACCCA
The DNA here is from genome assembly GCF_014108235.1 of Myotis myotis. Lineage (NCBI taxonomy): Eukaryota > Metazoa > Chordata > Mammalia > Chiroptera > Vespertilionidae > Myotis > Myotis myotis. Next base: position 30,105,230 of record NW_023416316.1, on the reverse strand, counting down.
ATATTAACCCTGCTTTCAAACCCCACCCTTGCTACTTCCTACTTTATGCTTTGGTGGTAAGGAATGGCCACCACACACACACACACACACACACACACACACACACACACACTCACATACACACAGGGCTGTTCCATTCCTAAGCTTTTCTCAAACCCAACGTTGGGGTAAATCATCCAGTTATACTCCTCCATCCTTGCCATTTGATGTTGAAAGTATCTGTGTGTCTCCCATCTTGGCTACCAGTGAATCCAGGGTAGTCAGTCACATTGGTTGCCACACACAGACCCTTTCTAGATGCCTGTGGAATCAAAATGTACTCTTTTTATCACACTTACCCCCCAAATCCTATCAACTATTCAGGGTTACAGACATGAGTTTCAGTCATCACAAAAGCAGAAGTGACTGGTAACAGGTGACAGGGGTTAAAGCTGTAGGTTGGACTGGCATTTTCATGAAAGAGATGTCTATGAGAAAGGTCTCAAGCCTCACTGAAGTATTTCTTATGCTGGTGCCTAGAAACACCTGATCAGAGATAAGATACACAATAGGAGTTAGTTGTGAGCTATGACTGTATTCTGGCATCAATGAACCCACAAATACCCTATAGAACTTATAAGATTTAAATATAGAAATTAAATTGGAAGAATAGATATTGATAATGGGAGAACATAAGGATGTCCATAAAGTCTGGAAACATAATATTCTTTTAGTTTTGGCTACAGATTGAAGATGCCCTTTAGGACATTGTGTGTATTCACCTTTTTGCGGATTTTAAGATGCATTCTGTTTGCTTAAGGAGCTTGTCAGAGCTACTTGCAGGAGACTAGTATCAACACTGTTGAGAGTAGCTGAGACCTTGATCCACATTATGAAATTGGACTTGTTGCACTACAAAATCAGCAACATATAGCTTTGACAAATGTCATGTCAAAAAAAATGTAGATGTTGGATTTTATTTTGGAACCCAAGCTCCCCAAATTAGGGGAAATCATTTGTGCATCTCAGCAGCCCTTCTTGCTTCTGTTGCATGCATATTACACACGGGTTGGAGGTGGCTCTCCAAAATATGAGCTGAAAGCTTCCTCGGAAAGCAAATCTTTCCCACATCCTTCCCTGCAGTTCCTCTTTAAGAGGTGTCAGCATGGCTGAAAGAATGAAGTGGCTGCACATTGTTCGGTAGTGCTATTATGTGCTTAACATTTCCATAACAAAAGTGCCACTCGACTTCTCCCCGATTAATGCAGCTCGAGGGCCCTTGTCGTCCTTTAATAAAACATTGTTGAAATCATTTATTTAGAGCCCCTGGTTACTAGTGGGAGAATGACCATCTTTGTGCCAAAATATAGTGTATACAGTCCACTATTTTGTAGTAGATCATTCTGTGATTTAAGAAATTGATTAAATGGATGCCTTAGAAGGTACTTATGCTAATAGCACATTACTTATGTCATTCAGATAGTCAAGGGTGAACCTTTTCAACTGTCCAGCAAGAGGCAAGCCCTCTTACGGAATACAGTAACGTCCAACTGTCCTTAACTCAAGACGCAGGGAGACACCCATGGATACCCAGGCATTTGTAACGTGATGCTTCCCAACGACCTTGCGTTGGGAGACACGGGGTCAGCTGACAAGTGTTTCTGATGTTCCTTATACAAGAGGTCAAAAAACAAATAATGTCTGCTTTTCTTTTCCTGGGCTTGAAAGGGACCCCTGAGGTTATGTGTGAGAAATTGCACAGTTGAAGCCAATAAACTAATAATGCAAAGCCAAAGTTTAAAGTGGAGAGACTGTCAAATGCAGGGTTGGATGGCTCTCAAAGTTCTCCTGGCCTTTCCTCCCTCTATTTAGTCTCTACTGCAGAGCATGGCTGGGATGGAGTCGGGGTGGGCACGCAGGGAGTGGTGAGGAAGGGGATGGTTTCTCTTGACTCCTCCAAGGAGATGGGCTCCTGGTTCTGAGCCTGGTCTGCCCCATGCAGACCCTACTGGGGGCGCTGCAGCGCCTCCCAGCCATGTCAGAGCGTGGGGGCACCTTTAGTCTGTGGCAGAGGGTGTCAGGAGCTGCTTCCTTACTTTTGGACATTTGTAGGGGCCCTGTCCAAGCAAAGGGGGGTCCTGCTACTTAGTACAAGAATTTCGTTCCCTCCAGCCATTTTTTTCCACTTTACACACAGATATTGCTCACGTACATTGCTATATATTGTTAAACATAAACAGAGACCTTACGTTATGTCCATTGTGGTCATATGCAAAAGCGCTGCTGTGTGCCTGGGTGAACAGGGAAGCTCGAACCTCCTCCTAGGTACTGTATGGTCACTGTCAGTTCAATGAACTGCCCCCTTGTCCTCCACCATTGTCCCACACCCCCTTAAACATTTGTCACTGGAGTGTCTCCAAAGACAAATAAACTGTCACCGAGAAGGCAAACCTGCTAACTGGGAAAATGAGGACGACCGCCAGGACCCACGATTTTCCATGAAATCCGAAAGGAGTCGCTCTCACTCTGGAAGACTTCTGTGGGGAACGGGGTGCTTTTCGAGAGTCCCCAGGAAAAGCCAGAGATACCCTTTCTCTCGGTAATGGTACTTCCAGGCATTCTCCATCTCGAATGTCCGAAATTCCAAAAGCCTCCCCAGAGAGCGTGAGATGTTACAGATGTCAACATCTGTAAAAATCCTTTCTGCCTAGGAGCAGATGGCAACCTATACTCTACAACCAAAGCGGAAGGTCCCAACATCTGAGTCACCTGGTCTGGAGCCCACCAGGTCTGCAGGGGGAAAGGAGGCTCCTGGGCTCCAGTGTAGAACTGTTTTACGTTGAAATGGACCACCGATCGATGTTCACTTTCTTCCAGGAAGAAAGCAGAAAAGCCTCGTGTCTTCTCTCCCCGAGAGCTAGCTGTGGTGATTTATTCCAGGCAGATGCTTTGGACAGGACCCTGTAAAATCAAGTCGTGAGTTTATTGTAGCAGTTAATTATCAGGCCTTTTCTAGTGCTAATGCCTTTTACTTCCAACTGGGGAAAACTGGGCCTTTTCCTGGGACAAAGACTTCACTTTTAGTCAAGAATGTGTTAAAAATAACATGAAATGGAGATGATTTAAACATATTTAAGAACAAACGCAGGAGTGTTGCTAACTTGACGTTTTGTAAAGAAAGCTGATTTCATTTACAAGTCTTTTGGCAAACCCTTTGTTCATTCCCCAAAGAAACAAAGCTTTCAGCTTTGTCTTAACAATATGTTTACTCAACCATTCAGGTGACAGGGGTTCCAGCCACACACCACTCCTAGGCGTCCCACTACAAGGACCTAAGACTTTCGGATGCCACCCATATACGAATCTCTTGATTTTAGACCCAACAAGAAGCACCCAGAAGCCCTCCGTAAAAGCTGGGGAAAGAGCCACTTTAGAGGAAAAGAAACCTTGAAAGTAGGGGGTGGGAGTGGGTGGGAGGAAGTTGGGAGGGGGCGTGGCTTTGTTAATTACTTCAGGCAGCAGAGAAATCTGGTTATGTTTTCTCAGCACATGTTAATATCATATAAAGAGACACGAGATCTTGCTAATCTGTGGACCCCTCAGACAAAGTTTATTTGTGGTGACTTTTTAAACTCCTGACTTGCCTTCCAATCACCGCGTTTAAAATGAAAAGCTTTAAATAAACACCAGGAATAGAAGATAAATAAACTTTTTTTCCCCCTTGCAAGTGCCTAGCTTGGCGAGGTTCGGAGTCAAATCCCCAGAGGACAGAGCGCTCTCTTTTGTGTTAATGTTTAAAAGATTTTCCAATGCCGGAGTTTATTCCTACTGCAAACATTTCTATTTACAAGGTCAAGTGTATCAGCACTCGACACAGCTTAAGAGTGTAATTATTTATCTAAGGGCGTTTGAGTGTAGATCAGTAGCTCTGGCAGGAACCCAGCCTTCAGCCCACTGCTAAACAACTCCTCACAACAATATTACAAGTCCTGGTAATTGTTCCTCTCCCCAGTGTGTTTACTTTTGCTCGCCTGAATGTTTTGTAACAAAATTTTGTACGTTTTCACCCAAAGTGTGAAAATGACTTTGAAGTACTGAGTCTCACAGGTTTCCTAAGACCTATTGGTAACAGATGTTATTGGCATGTTTGATTGTAGGGGAATGTCTAGTAGTTAGGGAGGACACTCCTGGAAGGGGGTTAGGGGCGCCCAGTGGAAATGGGGGAGGAAAAAGGGATGTGGGGTTATCCCCAAATTATGTAGGAGATAGGATTTTGTGAATTCCCTCCACAAACATAAAAACCAGTGGAGGCCAGTCAATTATATCTTTTTAGCTGCCTCATTTACAGATGTCTAATTGTTCATTAAATTAAAGGCAGAAATAATAGGCCTCATTTCTTGTCTTGTACTGCATTTTAATTTCAGTTGATGGTTGATAGATTCCCAGTGGCCCCTCCACACCCATTATTGGGTTAACCACAATGTAACTCAGGAAAGTAACTACACCATATTCATTATTTAAAACTCTTTACTGTTGTACACATTTTAATAAAACAAATAACCAAAAAAGGAAAAAAAAAGAAATACACAAAGACATAGTTACTTAAAACATAAGAATTTTTTTTTTTAAAAAAAAAGTCTATAAAAATACAATGTTTAAGGCAGTTTGGAAATGCATTTATACATTTCTACAATGTCCATAAATTCTCTTGAAAATAAGAATGTTAACTTCAAATCTATAAAATACACTGTACATTTTAAGACTGTTCTAGATTAAGAGCACACTTCACAATGGACTGTGGGTTTGGATCCCTGATGACAAATGGTTTCTATACATTTCAGGGAGAACAGGTGTAATACGAATGCAGATTTAAAGTTTTTAATTTCTTTTTAAAAATAAATTATTTCTGAAGCATACAATTTATAAAAATTCTATATACAAAGTACAGCAACTGGTAACAAACCCCAGTTTTAATACACTTTATATAAGTACCAGGGTTTAGCACCCTGATAAAAGCAGAAGCAATATATGTTCTCTGCATATTTGTACATACAACTTCTTGATGTAAAGAACAAAAACGACAACAAAACAAACATCATAAAGGGGCTTTCATAGATGGCAGTGCAGAGCTCATTTAATACAAATTTGCATTGTTCGATATCACTAGCAACTCTTTAGATCAGCACTTTTTGACCCTTAATTATAAGAAATGGTGCTAAGAGAGCAGAGTGGTGGAAATGAAATTAAGGTCAAGGGCTCCAAGTTACCCAAAACTAATTCAGGAATATTAACCCCTTCCCACCTCCCACCCCAAAACTGAGAATTCAGGGCGCAGGTACCAAGAGTAAACGAATGAAACAGGTAAGTGGGACTTCTCTGATTATTTAAGATTGCAATGTCCTCACTGGTCACAATAAAAGTCGATCCCGGCCCTTCCCCCCACCCGTCACAGGAAAAATGCTCATGAACAAGACAACCTCTTGGCAAATATAAATCCCCCATCCGACCCCCCCCCCCCCATCCCCCGCTCCAAGCCCAGTCCCTTGAAACTATTAAGGCCCCACTGGTCAGCACCCTCTTTGGAGTCCAGGACTGTGGTTCTGCACCCCGCCCCCCCCAGCCCGTTCCATGTCGGGCGTCCAGAACTCTAGCCGTGCCAGCTTCTGCGGGGCAGACGTGTTGGGAGTTTCTGGAGTCTGGAATGAGGGGTAAGGGAAGATGTCCAAGGAGTCGTGCTCGGAAGAGGAGACGGGGAAAGTGCCAAAAGTTATGGCGGGGAGACCGGCTAGGTACAGTCAACTTTGCAAACGTTTTGGCAAGTATCCCCAACCATCCCTTCCGTCCCCAAGCTACAGGTGCCCTGGCACGGGCCCTCCCGCAGCCGATGGCGGGGGGCGCGAGGACTAAAACAGGAGCGGGAGCAGCAGCAGCAAGATGGAGGCCAACGGGGTCCAGGCGCCTCGGGGCGCCAGTCGACCGCCGCCGCTCCTTCGCCCGGGCCCGTAGGACAGGTCTCCGCCGCCACCCGCCGCAGCAGCGCCGCCACCCGGGCGCGGCTGGTGCGGGACGCCGTAGTCATCGTCCAGCGGCTGCTCGCTTCCCGCGCCCCCGGGGCGCTGCTCGTCGTAGTAATCCTCGTCCTCGTATTCGTCCAGGCCCCCGTCCGAGCCGCTGTTGCCGGGGCCGTTCCCCAGCTCGGCGCCGAAGCACAGGCGGGCCATGTTCTCCTTGACCGACTCGCAGATGGGCCGCTCGAGGCCGTCGCACACGCAGTCGTTGAGCAGCGCCGCCTTGGGCACGGCCAGCATGTCCTCGATGACGCTGCGACACTCGTCGGTGCAGCGCAGCCCGTTGAAGAGCTTGCCGCAGTAGGTCAGGTAGCGGCTGAGCGCCAGGTTGCAGCGGCTGTCGCGATCGCAGCGCAGGCGGGCCTCGGTGCAGCCCATGACCCCGCCCGCGCCCGGGCCGCCCGCGCCGCCGCCGCTGGTCCGGGGCAGGCAGGGCTCAATGGCGCGCTTGGTGGACTTACAGTTCTCGTCCTGCGCGCAGTCACAGTCCTCCAGAGCGGGCCCGCGGCGCGTGTGGTTGAGCTGAATGAGGGCCGAGATGCAGTGGCTCGGGCAGCGCCAGCGCGAGGAGAAAGAGGCGGCGGAGGCCGGGAAGGCGGCGGCGGCTCCCGGCGCGTCGCCCCCGCCGCGCTGCGCCAGCACCGGCGCGCACGCCTCGGCGTACTGGCTGTAGGCGTAGCTGCACTCCGGGTCCCCCTGGCACTGCAGCAGCGCCTGCCAGCAGATGAGGCGGCGGCCGTGCGCCAGCCCCGAGCCCCGCGGCGCCGAGCCCAGCAGCTGCAGCAGCGCCATCAGGCACAGCCAGGCGCCCGGCACGGTCCCCCCGCGGGTCCCGCCGCCGCCGCCCAGCAGTCCTGCCACCATCGCGGGCAGCGGCGGCCGCCGGGCGAGGAGGGTGAAGGAGAGGAGGCGCGGGGAGCGGCGGACGCGGAGCCGGTGGGAAAGTTTGCCCCAGTCCTGCCAACTCCTTGCATGAGTGTTTTCATAAATCCCTGCGCGCCGCTGGCTGGTGCTCTGCTGCTCGCAGGTCGGTCTGGTTCCCGCTGCGGTGGGTTCCTAGAAAAGCGCGGCCGCCCAGAGCCCCTCCGGTCGGTTCCCGGCGGTGGCGGGAGGCGCTCACTGCCGCCCCGGTGGGCTGCGGGCCGCGGGGCCGCGGCGGGGCTGCAGGACCGCGGAGCGCCGCGGGTGCATCTTGCTCCGCGCCCGCAGAGCCGTTGTGCGGCCGCTCCTTCCTCCGGACTCAGCTCCGCGCCGCCGCCGCCGCGGGCTCTCTCATCGTGCGGCGTCCTGGCTCGCGTCGGTGCACGGCGTCCCGGCCGCCCGCGTCCCCTCCCCCTCCGCCCGAGGCGACCCCGGCCTCGGCCGAGCTCCGGGGAGCCCTTTCCGGGCGTCGCGGGGAGAAAAAGAAACTCGGCGCGGGCGGAGAGCGGCTCCCGGGCTTCCCTCGGCGGCGGCGGCTTCTCGGGTGACGAGGAGCCCGGGGAGCGGATCCGCTGAGCCCGGCAGCGGACTCGCTCGCAGCGAGGCTTTAAATACAAAAGTGGGCCGGGAGCCCCCGCGTGGTGCCGCGGTGCCCCCTCATTATGCATGCATGGAAAAGCAAACAAACAAAAACATTAGCAACGCTCCTCCGGCTCGCCCGGCCCCGGCCCCGCGCGCTCCGAGCCTGCCCGCTTTCTCCTTTCTCCACTCTCTTTCGCCCTTTGCTCAGCCCCCTTTCCCGGCTTTTCGAGATGCTATTGGTCCCGCCTGTTGTTGTTGAAACTTTTTTTCCCCTCTGAGCCGCTAGAGTGGGGTTGCGGAGTGGGGGAGGGCGGGGAGGGCGGTGGGCAGCTCACATTCAGGCTTTCAGGGCTTGAAAGGAAGGGCTTAAGGAGCCTGACAGAGGCCCGGGAGCTCCTCCTCCTCTTAAGGAGGCTCGGATATGGAGCCTCAGCTTGCGCTCAGAACCCGCGATCAGGGCTTAGGGGCGGCTGTTTGCAGCCGGCCACGGGCCTTTTTGTTTGGTTCTTTTAAACTTTATTGGGGGTCCGGGGGGGGGGAGGGTGGCATTAATTTCCCCTGAACCCCATCTGTGCCTTCGACCGGCTTCAGAATTCGATTTGTTTTTCGAGTTCCCCATCTTTGGGTCCTGATCATCACAGGCGGGGAGATCAGAATTCATTGTGGGACTTTGAGACTTGAACGTTACGTAAACACACATAAGAAAGAGGCACACACTTCAGTTAGGGGGATACTGATGAGATATGTACAGCCCCCTTCCCCCTCTTCCCAGCACGTGGTCCAAATTTGCCGATCCGGCAGGTTCGGCCCTGGAGCCAGGCATCGTTGTCAATTGCAAGACACATGCAATCAACCAGATTAGTATTTTAGAACTGTCAGTTACTAACACGATTGTGATGAGAAAATAATAGCATGACAAATCTTTAGGGATGCCGAGCAGGACCTTCTGGCTGCAGCCACAGCACAAAGGAAGGGGATAAGCTGGTCCGTTCCCCAAGGTTTATAAACAAGTGTCTACTCCAAGCCCTCGTTCTGGTTAAGAGGGAAGCTGCCCGGCGCGGGACTTTGCGAACCACCTTAACTGCGGCGCAACGCAGCCTTCGACCACCAGAGGCAGCGGGCGTCTGCGGCCTGTCAAAAAACTGGCGCTTTTTTCCTCCCCTTTCCGTGGAAAGACTATCAACTCCATCTGTCACAAAAATTAAGGCTAAATCTCCTTTGCAGAAGCAGAGGGAGCTGGTCTCCAGCGCGCACAGAGTTCGGCTGCCCGCCTCTCCCCGGAGGCGAGTGAATCCAAACTGGCAAAAGCGAGAGCAGGGCCCCAGCAGACTTACCCGGCTGCGGAGAGCCTCCTGTGCCCGCGGAGGCTGCAGCGTTCCTCCCCGCGCGCGGGGTCTGCCTTGGGAAGTTGCACCCTCTGCAGTTCCCAAAACACTACCACACAAAATGACCTGTAAAAGAACTCGAGGTAAAGCAGATCGTTTTGAGCTGACTTGAGTCAAAGGAAACACAATATCAATCTCGACTTTAAAAAGAAAAGAAAGGCGACAACTCCGTGGCCCATCTAAACAACCATTTGCCAGGCTCTGGAGTGTTGTTGTTGTTGTTGTGTTATTTGGAGTTGTTATTTCAGTCTGGGAAGGATGGCTTGGGCAAGTCCCACTCTTCTGTAACTTGGGTCCTGCATGTGTAAGTTTCAAGGCGAGACTAGACACTTGGAAAAGTTTTTTCATCTTCACTGCTCTGTGATTTTAGGCTCATAAAAAGGTCAAAATTCAGCTGTATCGCCCTAGCTGGTTTGGTTCAGTGTATAGAGCAAGGGCCTATGGACTCCAGGGTCTCGGTTCAATCCTGGTCAAGGGCACATGCCTGGGTTGCGGGCTCAGTCCCCAGGAGGGGGCGTGCAGGAGGCAGTCAATCAATGATTCTCTCTTATTATTGATGTTTCTCTCTCTCTCTCTTCCTCTCCTTTCCTCTCTGAAATCAGTAAAAATATATATTTTTTAAAAAATTCAGCTGCATCTTTAAGCTAATGTGGGTCTCACACTTTAGTGAACATGAGAGATGCCTGGTGGCCTATTTAAAACCCACCTGGAGTTTCTGGTGCAGCAAGACCGGTGGGGTCAGAGAATCTGCTTTTCTAACAAGTTTTAAGGGGATGCTGCCACCGCCGCGACTGCTGCTTGCCTGGGACCAAACTTTGAGAACCATGGCTCCAGAGAGCCACATGGTTATTTGTTTTTCTTGTTGTTGTTTATGAAATTTGCCCCATTCTAACACAGCTCTCAGTGGGATTTAAGGGACTCCAGAGAGATTGTGTGCTTCAGGGACACCTAAGTGCCACAGTCTCACAATATTTCAGACCTGCAGGGCTTTTTATCAGGTACCTGATACTGGCCTGAGAAGGAGGCTATGATGAGATGGGAGAATGAATGAGCCCCCTTCCCGGTGAGTCCCAGAAACCACGAGTCCCATCGTGCTTCCCATCCAGGTTTGCAGCGATAGCCACCAAACCATCCCTCAGTACCCAGACACTAATCCCCATATTACTCTGTAAATCTCTTAAACTGACTTCATTCCCATCGTGAGCACCCTCCCTGCAAACCCACTTCCCCTGGAGCTCTCAATCTGTTCTCAGAAAAATCTCGCATGTCTTCACCCTGCTTTCTGAGCTGGATCTTCACATTCTTGCTCTAACTAAAACCCACTGCAAACTACAGAATGGGAGAAAAATATTTGTAAACCATATATCTCATAAGGGATTACCATCCACCATATATAAGGAACTTATACAACTCAATAGCAAAAAACAAACAATCTGATTGAAAAATGGACAGAGGACTTGAATAGACATTTTTCCAAGGAAGGCATACAATGGCCAACAAATAACAGGAAAAGATTCTCAACAGCATTAATCATCAGGGAAATGCCAATCAAAACCACAATGAAGTTATCACCATAGAGTTGTTAGAATGGTTATCATTAAAAAAGAAGGAAAGAAAGAAATACTGGTGAGAATGTGGAGAAAAGGGAACTATGGTGCACTGATGGTGGGAATGTAAATTGGAAGTTACTGGAAAACAGTTTGGAGGTTCCTCAAAAATTAACATAGAACTACCATAGGATCTAGCAATTCCACTTCTGGGTATGTATCAAAAAGAGAGAAATCGCTATCTTAGCAAAATATCTGCACTCTCATGTTCATTGCAGCATTATTCACAATAGCCAAAATATGGAAACAACCTAAGGGTCCACTGATGGACAAAGAATAAATAAAATGTGATGATAGATAGATAGACAGACAGACACACAATGGAGTATTATTCAGCCATAAAAAGAAGGAAATCTTGCCAGTTGTGTTAACATGGGTGGCCCTCAAGTAAGATAAATGGATAATTTCTATGGAAAGAAGACCTCCCACAATTGTGGAAGCTGGGGCAGCAGGTAGAGCAGTCTGTTGCTTCTGTGTTCTGATTTCCACGTGTATATATTTGTTCAGTGAGCTTTGCAAACCTAACACCCCAAGAGCACTTCTGATTTCCTACCCCCAAAACCTGTTTGATTCCTGTGTTTCTGTGGTAGGTAGTCTCCAAAATTGGCCTCCATCAGTTTCCTCCCTCCCTTTGTATCCATACCACTCAGATCAAGAGGCAGAGTCTAATTCCTTTTCCCTTAAATGTTCAGCAGGTCTTAGTGATTTTGACCTATCCTATCCTATATAATAAAAGCCTAATATGCTAAGTGTCCGGTTGTCTGCTCAACCAATCAAAGCATACTATGCTAATGATATGCTAAGGCTGCTCAACCTCTCGCTATGCCGTGCACTGAAAACCAGGGGGCAGATGCTCCAACCGGTAGGTTAGCTTGCTGCTGGGGTCTGGCTGATCAGGACTGAGCAAGATGGCCAGCCATGCCCTGGAGCCCTCCAATGGTCCCTCCCCGGCTGGTCAACCTCCCACGTCCCTCCCCGGCCCGATCGTGCACCAGTAGGGCCCCTCTGCCTGGCCTGTGCCCTTTCGCAATCTGAGACCCCTCAGAGGATGTTGGAGAACTGGTTTCAGCCAGATCGCTCAGGCCAGGCCGAGGGACCCCACTGGTGCCCAAATTCGTGCACTGGGCCCCTAGTAGAATATAATGATAGTAACTGACATCCTGTGGCTTTCACGCTAAGCCACAAGAAGCCCTGCAGCTTCAGCCTGGGCCTCTTGGTGTGTTTGCTCTGGAGAAGCCAGCCACCATGTAAGAAATCTGACAACCTTGAGACTGCCAGGTTTTGAGGAATACCAAGGAGAGGACACATGGAGACAGAGAAAGAGAGAGAGAGAGAGAGAGAGAGAGAGAGAGAGAGAGAGAGAGAGATGCCTAGTTAGCTCCCAACTTTTACAACCTTGTGATTATAGACACCAGATACGTGAGTGAAGAAGTCATCTTGGATGTCCAACCAATCAAACCATCAGATGACTACAGCTCTAACTGGCATCTGAGAGAAAGCCCAACTCAGGGCCAGGGTCAAATAGGGTGAGGTGAGTGAGGACCTAGGTGTAACGTTTAAGGAAATATTCTCATAGTGGCATTGCAGGAACCTCAAGAGTAGGTGCCTTCTTAAGTTCTGTACTCTAGACACTTCACTCACCTGACCCTAGCTCTGGTTTTGCCCCATGCAACAACAGTACAGCTTTCCCCAGTTAACTCAAAGAATCATGAGAAATAACAAAGAATGTTGTTTTAAGCCACTTAGTTTTTATAAAACTAGAAAATCACATACTTTTTTCATCATTTCAAAGTGCTTAGGTCAAAAAGTCTTCCCTTTTCTGTCGCATCACATATCCAACTGATGGACGATTATAAGACAGTCAATAAAATATTTTATTAATTGAATGAATGAAAAATCAAAACTATTGCTTGTCTTCTACATTAGCCAACTCAGACCTAGTCCAAATAATTTATACTATGGAACAGAGAGCAGAGACTCTGAGAGGCTAAAGAATATGGAAAAGTTCTGAAGTTTTAAAATATAAAATGATATTCCCATGTTAATTTAGTTATGATGAATGATTAAACCAAAACCTTTGTCATATATTAACTTCACAAAGTTTATGGTTTAATCAGTGTGAAAAGTATGGTCTCTTAAAAGGATGATTCTGGAAAAGCTAACCATCCATTTAGAAGGAAATGTAAAAATAAATCCCAGATAAAAACTTAAATATAAAAAAAAAAATCAAATAAGAAAAATCAAATAAGAAAATCTAGGCTATGATATATATAACCTAGAATTTACAAAGACTCTTTAACCAAGACTAGAAAATCAGAAGATATGGAAGAACACTATATTTGACTATATAAGAAAATTACGAAGTTATATATGGAAAAAATATATGGGAGGTTATATATGGAACATACACCAGAGACAATGTTAAAGACACACAGATCTGGCAGATGACAGAAGTAGTAGATGACAGAAGACTAATTTTCCAATAAGCAAAGAGCTCTTATAAACGCACTAGAGGCCCAGTGCATGAAATTTGTGCACTCAGGAGAAGGTGTCCCTCACCCAGCCTGCACCCTTTCCAATCTGGGACCCCTTGGGGGATGTCTGACTGCCAGTTTAGGGATCAGGCCTAAACCGGCAGTCGGACATCCCTCTCACAATCCGGGATGGCTGGCTCCTAACCGCTCACCTGCCTGCTTGATTGCCCCTAACTGCTTCTGCCTGCCAGCCTGATCACCCCCTAACTGCTCCCCTGCTGGCCTGATTAACACCTAACTGCTCTCCTGCCAGCCCAATCGCCCCCCAACTGCCTTCCCCTGCTGGCCTGATCTCACCTCCAATTGCCCTCCCTTGCTGGCCTGGTTGCTCCCAACTGCCCTCCCCTGCTGGCTTGATCTCACACCCCCAACTGCTCTCCCCCATGGTCCTGATCTCTCCCCCAACTGCCCTTCCCTGCCATCCTGATTGCCCCTAACTGCCTCTGCCTGCCTGGTCACCCCTAACTTCCCACCTCTGCTGGCTTGATCTGGCCCCTAATTGCCCTCCTTTGCTGGCCAATTTGGTTCTGATTGGTCGGTTCCTATGCCAGTCAGCATCAAAAGCTCTGCCTCCTAGGCAGCCATTGGCTCCTCACATTTCACCCAGATTTGGTTCTGATTGGTTGGTTTCTATGCCATTCAGCATCCCTGAGCCTATCAAAAAGGCCTGATCAGCAATGAGGGGCTGATCAGCAGCCCTGGTAGAGGCCTGGAGAGAAATGGAGGCACGGCTGCTGGAGAGAAAGAGAGGCAAGTGCTGACCAATAGCTGCCACAGAGGCTACAGATCAGACCCTGCCTCTCTCTTCAGGCCCTCTCCGGGCCTGATTTGCAGCTGTCTCAGCAGTCAGTGCTGGGTTACGCTAACTGCAGGTCTGACTTCCGTTTGGTTGAGACTCTGGTCGTGGCGGACCCAGGGTTTTTATATATTAGGATAAGAAAAGGGTAGTTTAAGAGACAATGGGAAAAGATATACATAGACAATACACAGAAGTATAAATTAAAATGTTAACAAACAAGTGAAAAGATGTTTACATGAACTAGTAGTCAGGTGAAAGGAAATGAGAAAACAATGAGATCTCACTTTCGCACCCAATAGACTGTTTAAAATATTAATGCTATGAATATCCTACAGTCCCGATAGAAATAATTACTCTTTTCCTAAAAAAGTTTCTAGCAAAGTCCTGGGAACTCATTTGTCTGGGTTGTGTGAGGATGTTCCCTGGAGGGTACCAAGGCTGTCCTCAGACGAAAAGGCATCCATCCCCTGCACCAGGGATCCACCAGCCTGTACTGTGGGTTGATGCTGGTCCATGCACTGTTCCTCAGTGGCCCATGAGAACATGGGAGTAAGCATTTGGATACTTTTATAGCAATTTGAAAGAGTAATTTTATGTCTGTTGAATCTAATGAAAATTTGTAGCCTCTATTTTGTAGTATCATTTAATTTTTCTAGTAATCTTCTTTTATTCTGTTTTACAAAAGTACCTATCTGTAATAGATGGAAACTGTTTTGTCTTCCATCGCAGATAATTGGAGAAGCTCTGTGCTATGTATTTCTAATGGCTATTGTCTTTGATTTTAAAGGTAAATAAGTTGTTAGTTGTTTAAAGGTAAATAAGTTGTTAGAAACTTAAGGGTTCACCATGATGAGAAGATTACTGAAAATGTAAGAAGCAAACTGATGATTTTTCAGAGAATGTCGTTAGTAACTCCAGGATGCAAAATGATGGCACAACCTCGCTTTTACTGACATGCACAGGAGCAGACAGAGCAGCTGTTCTCTGAGGAGCAGAAAACGTGCCCTACACCGTTGCTTGGGGACTCAGAGATCAAGATCCTGGCTGGGTTTCAACATCTAATAACAAGAGGAAATCCCACAAAATCAGTAGGAGCTCCAATTCTCAGGAAATTTGACTTTCATACTCTGTGCAAAAGAGATATTCATGGAACTGAGATTGAAAACCCAAACAGTCAAGTTCTGTAGAGACCATTTGAGGCACAACCTGCTTCAACCTCTGTGGCTTGTAGTTAGGAGAACCGTTTTCTACAAAGAGTAATTTTTTCCAAGGAAGAGCCTTGTACTCACTTGGGCATTACACCTTAAGTTAACTGGGGCCACTTCTCCAATGGGTATTGTAGAATGTTTCAAAACCATGCCAGGCCTTGTTTTAAGACCTAGTATTTCACTATTAAAATAAGAAACTTTTTAATAATTTTGTAAATCTGGATAAACTGTTCTCTAAATAAAAATAACATAATTTGTAGGAGGAGTTAGGAATTATCTTAAAAATCTGGCTTGAAATATTTTTTTTGTAGGGATCTATATAAAGACTGTATGCTTCCAAAAAGAAAAAAGAAAAGCTGTCACCAACACAAATATCTATCAACAAGTTAGGATTTGTAAGTGTGTGGTTAATGCTTCTCAAACAATTTGAGGAAAACATATTAGAATTGCTTAAACCTTTATTGTTGAGAGTGTATAAATATCAAAGTATCTTGCGGGGGGGGGGGGGGGGAGGGAGTCTATGATCTTATTAGCTGATAAAGATGAAAGGTTACCCAATTCTTTTTAATGGAATGTGTATCCTAAGACATTATCAAACACATCATTGTTCAAATTCTTCATACTTTTTATATATTTACACTTATCTGCTAATTTTTCATTAAATTTGATTCAGCTGAAACTAACAGATATTTACTGAGTACCTGCTGTATGTACCAGGAAGCTGAAGTTTTTTTTTTTGTTTTTTTTTTTTGTCTTCCAACTTTGTTTTTCTTTTTTGTTTTGTTTTGTTTTGTTTTGTTATTAATAGACTGCTGCTTTAAACGGCACTATTAGGTTTTCCGAAAAGTTGAATGGAAAGCATAGAGTTTTCACATATCCTCTCTTGCTTCCATCTACATAATTTCCCTTATTATTTACATCTTTTATTAGGGAGATACATTTGTTATGATTAATGAACCAATATTGGTACATTATTATTAACTAAAGTCCATAGTTTACATTAGGGTTCACTCTTTCTGTTGTACATTCTGTGGGCTTTGAGAGATGTGTAATGTCATGTATTTGTTATTAGTGTCATACAGAATAGTTTGACTGCCCTGAAAGTCCCTTAAAAATATTATTTTAACCTAGAAGTTATCTTAAGTTGAATGTTTTCATTTCTGGCTTCATTACTTAATGTTTCTGCATTTAGTATATTTTTTGTCGTTTAAAATAATAAAGTGAGGCCATACATGACATTTAGATCTAAAAGTTGTACACATTCCCCCCCCCAATGATTAACCGTGTATATTGATATAATTATTCATATAGCCAGTTATCCATCTTAGAAACTTGCATGGAGCTCTCAGCTGGGTTGGCACTCTTTCCCAGTGTTCTTCTGACGAGGGAAGCTGTGATATGTGGCCTTAGGTATAGGCCCGTGCTTCGTGCAAGGTCACACATTTAATTACCAAAGTCCCTTTCACATATTTTTTGTGCTTTCCAGTTTATTTCATTAACATTTTAAAAATTATTGTTAAATAGGAAATACACGCATATATACAGCTGACCCTTGAGCAGCGTGGGTTTGCACTGGGCAAGCCCACTTACACATGGCTTTTTTTCCAGTAAATAAGAACTCTATTATAAATGTACAGTTAATAACATTCTTCTCTAGCTTACTTTATTGTAAGAAAACAATACGTAATAATGTAACATACAAAATATTTGTTAAGTGACTTTATGTTATTGGTAAGGCTTCTTGTCAACAATAGGCTACTAGTAGTTAAATTTTTAGGAAGTAAAAATTATACATGAGACAACCCCTACCCCCTGTGTTGTTCAAGGGTCAAGTAGTAGAAAACGCACACAAGTTTAAAAAAGTGCATGCTATCCAGAAAGCCTCCACTCTCCTGTGCATGCAGGAACCCACTTTCCTTCACACACTGTTATTGATTCATTGCATGCATCCCCAGATATATGCACATGTGTATATGTAGATAAAACAATGGCCTTGGTTTTTTCACTAAACAATGTATTTTTTGGACACTGTTCCCTTTGACATCATAATGTGCTGACAGATTCCTTGCTTACCCTTTTTGATGAGTGCATGCTATTTCATTCATGTATTATTTAACCAGATGGATGTTTAAATTCCACTCTTTCACTATTACAATGTGGCAATGAATAACTTTGCACTTTTGCCATTTCGTAGGTACAGTAATACAGCTAATGGATACACTTTTAAGTAGAATTGCTGAATCAAAGAGAAGGTACATTTTAAATTCTGATGGGTCAGTTGTTCTATCTACCTATGGAAGGTCAATTGTTCTCCATAAGTAGTTGTGCCCGTGCATGAAAATATTTTCTCCTCACAACATCACCAACACAACATGTTATTAAACTTTTGGATCTCTGCCAGTCTGATAGGTGAGAATTATTTCTCATTGTAGCTTTAATTTTAATTTCTCTTATGTGTATGGCAGACATTATTATTTAAGTCTACAGAAAAATAATAAGGTAAAGATTGAAGACATTTTAGTTCAAGGAGGTTAAGTGATCCAACATGACCAACTAATAAGCGAGAACACCCAAAAAGTGGTCTCCCAAGCTTGGCTTCCTTGGCCCTCACCCCACCTCGCTTCCATCGCACCCAGCTCAGTGCCAAGACAGCTGCTTAAATATTTGCCTTTCCTGACAGTTCTCCACACCTGATCAATAATTGTAAAAATAGTTGGAAAGAATGCCTTTTATTAAGGGAAATAAGACTTCTTACCAGAATAGCAAAATCAATGAACTCTGAAGAATCCTCCTCAAATCCCTTTAAAATAAGAACTACTTCCCCTGCTCCCCCAGATAGATTTAAAAAAATGAAAACTTTAAAATATATATATACATTGATTGATTGATTTCAGAGAGGAATGGAGAGGGAGAGAGAGATAAAAACATCAATGATGAGAATCATTGATCAGCTGCCTCCTGCACACCCACTACTGGGGGTTGAGCCTGAAACCCAGGCATGTGCCCTTGACTGGAATCGAACCTGGGACCCTTCAGTCCACAGGCTGACGTTCTATCCACAGAGAAAACCAGCTAGGGCAATAGCAAAACTTTTTCTCTGAGTCACCAGTGAATGATTGACATAAAAGGGGCTTCTAGTGGAGGTGAACGTATCCTAGCTGAGACGTAGTTGAGGACGAAAACCTTACTCTCTGCTCACTGCTTTCCCACTCTGACAGTTCCCTCTCTGTATCTGACTTCAAACTTGGTCCTGTGGGAATCCTGAGAACCTTGTGGTTTCTGAGCAGCCATTGAAGACTTTGCTTTCATCCATGACGTACATACATACATACACACACACACACACACACACACACAAACACACGCCATTGGTATTTGTTGTGTGTGTCAGGTGGAGCTTTGTCCTGGGACTATGCAATCTCCTGACCCAGCTGTCCAGGCAGTTTCCTGCGGATAGAGGATTAACTGCCCTGACCAGCAATTGTCTGAAGTCAGTGGTGGGTTTGGGGATACAAGGAGGGACAGAGCCACCTGGAGAGGAAATGGTTTCCTGTGGTCCACGGGCAGAGCAGTTTGTGGTAGTTTGACAATTATTAAACAAATCAACAAAATGACTAAATGAAGCAACTGTCTGGAATAGAGGTTATGTCAATCCTGAATTACGAATCCTTCATTCAACAGATACTGGGCACTTACTATGTGTCAGGGGGAAATGCCTCCATAAGGCCTCATCATTGTTAGAAGAGTGGGGCCCATTTCTGGAACACTACAGATGCCCTTAGGCTCAGCCTTATGCTACAAATGAAAGAAGTGAACAGAATTGCTATTTTTTTTCTTTTTGTTAATTCTCACCGGAGGATATTTTTCCATTGATTTTTAGAGAGAGTGGAAGGGAGGGGGAGACACACAGAGCAAAACATCGCGTGGATTGGTTGGATCGAGCCTGCAACCTAGGTATGTAGCCTTGACCGGAATCGAACGCAGGACCCTTCAGTCTGCAGGCCGACACTCTATCCACTGAGCCAAACTGGCTAGGGCTTGAATTGCTTTCCAATATTGTGCACTTCTCCTAGGTCCCAGGAAGGAAAACCTCTAAAATTCACACATCTTTTAAAAGCATCTGGGGGAAATATAAATGACAAGGGGGAAAAAGCATCCCTTTAAAAGCTGGTCAGCTACTTTTCTGCCAAGGGCTTGTCAAAATTGCTCCAGAGAAAGAAAAAAGAGAGACAAGTGCACATATACATTTTTAAAGTAGCTAGCAACCAAGACAACACCAATTATTTAACCACAGTAAAGAAACCAGCAGCCAAACCACACTGATTATTTAACCGCGTATCCAAGTGCTGAACACAGCCATAGCCAGCCCCGTTAATTTAATGTAAATATCCCACGTAACCAGCCCCAGGAGGCAAGAACTACAGCAAAGGACAGCTCCTCACCTTTCCTTGTCTTGGCTCCAGATGTCCCTGGAGCTGTGAAACTGGCTACAGTCCAACTAATATTTTCCTTCCCCCACTCCTTTTGCTATTTTTGTTTCTCTAAAAACTCAATTCGTTCTTATTCATCCCTTCCCTACTGATCTACTGGTTTCACATGCACACACAGACTCGGGGACACATTTCATTTGGTAAATTCTTCTTCATTCCTTTTCCTCTTCATTGCCACCTTTTCTTTTCTTTCTTTTTCATTTCAAGCATCTGTCTTTCTCCTTTTTTTTCAACCTCAATGCTTTCATTCCAGTGTATTTGATTCCTATTTATTTAATTTTTACTAATCATAATATGTAAAGTTTGTTCTCAGGGAGTGTCTATCAGGAAAACCTGAACTTTCCCCTTTGCTATTTGCAGTTGCACAATATGTGAGTGGAATTGACAGTGTTTAGTGACTGGCTGAAAAGGATGAATAAAAGAAGGAGGGGAAAATGACTCCAAGGTTTTGAGACAGGCTATACCCCTTAACTCCAGACTTGTTTTTCTGCTTCCTCATTTCCATATGGAAGTTCAATAGTCATTGTCAGTGCAGCATGTCAAACACAGAAGCCCAAATTTCAGTCTCCCTCAGACTTGCTTATTCCTCAACTTCTCCCATCTCACCAAGTGACAGCTCTGTTCTCTTGGTTGCGTAGAACAAGACTTTAAAAGAGATTTTTGCCTTTTCCATTTCTCTCACGGTCCTATGAGCAAACCTTTAGGGGAAGATTTACTTTCAAAATTGATCAACGAACTTTCCATTTTCTACCACCTTCACCACTGCCATCCTGATCCAACCCAACATTATCTCTGACCTAAACTTTTACCGCAGCCTCCCGATTGGTCCCTGCTTCCACTCTTGCTTTTTATACTCGATTCAGATCACATAACTTATCTGTGCCAAAGCCTTCAGTGGTTCCCAAGTTATTCCTTACAATGGCCCATGAGGTCCTACAGAATCTGGTTCTCTAGTATCTCATCTCATCTCTTCTCACTGACCCAGCAGTCTGCTCTGGCATCAAGCTGCCATGCTGGTGCATGTATTTGGCAAGCAAGCCCCTACTTCTGGCCCTTTACTCTTGCTGTATCCCCTGATGTTGGTGGACCTAAATTTCCTTCCCATTCCTATCCTTCTCTATCGAGGCTTTGGCGTGCATAATGCTATTTCTTGCCTTGAATGCTAATCCTCCAGAAATCCACAAGACGGATTATTATTATTATTCCAATCAGGTCAATGTCACATCTCCACAGAGGCCTTTCATGGCCATCCTACATGAAGTATCACGGTCAAGTAACTAATTATGACTATTTTTAATTCAGCCCTTCTGATTTAGCATATTATATGTTTGTCTATTATCTGTCACAAATAGAATGTAAAATGCTAAGAGAAAGGCATTTGTCTACTTTGTTGAGAACTCTATCCCCCTGGGTCTTGAAGAGAGACCAGCACATAGAAAATTCTCACAATTAGTTGAATGAATTGCGAGACTGGATTTAAGGGCAACATAATTAATTGTAAAGAATGTGGACTCTTAAGCCAGGTAGGTTGGGTTTATATCTTGCTTCTGCTTCTTACTCAATAAGTAATCTCAGACAAGTTACTTTGCCTCTCCATGCCTCAGTTTTTCTATTATAGAATGCAAATAATAAGAACAAGCTGTAGCATTTCATTTTATTTATTTTTAAATATTTTATTTCTTGAGAGAGAGAGAGATTTGTTGCTCCACTTATTTATGCATTCATTGTTTCATTGTTTGATTCCTGTATGTGTCCTCACTGGGGATTGAAAGTGCAACCTTGTGGTATTGGTGATGACACTCCAACTAACTGAGCTACCGGGCCAGAGCATTCTGTAGCATTTTTAAATCGTGGTCACAAATTCATTGGCACTCCTTCTATCAAAGGGAAGGACTGTGTCCCCTACCCTTGACTCTGAGCAGGCTATGACTGTTCTGATCAATAGAGTGTGATGGAAACAATGACCAAAGCTGGTCATACAAGGTGATCTAGCTTTTGCCTTCCTCACTGGAACACTTGCTCTTGAAACCCAGAGCTGCCATGTAAGAAGTTCAAGGACTCTGAGGCTGTGTTTTGAGAGGCCACATAAGTAAGTGCCCCAATTCCAAGTTCCACTTAAATCCAGCCTTTAAATCATTTCAGGCCAGGTGTCAGATTTGAGGGAAGAAGCATCTAGGTAATTCCAGCCCCCAGATAGTTAGTCAGGCCACCTGCCAACTGGGAAGGTCTCAGACACTGTGGAGTAGAAACATGTCTTCTCCGTCTGACGTCCTCTGCACTGTCTGATTTCCACAGAGTCTGTGAACACAGAAAAATTATTTTTCTTTTATGCCATTAAGTTTAAACCAGTAAGTTGTGTAGCCATAGACAACTGGCACCCATAGTAAGGGCTATTTTGAATACTAAAGTAGTTATTATTTGTAAGATGCTTAGAACTAGGTCAGTGCCAGCTATGTAGTAACTAGTCAAGATGTTAACTTTTCATATATATATATATATTGATTTCAGAGAGGAAGGAAGAGGGAGAGAGAGATAGAAACATCAATGATGAGAGAGAAACATTGATTGGCTGCCTCCTGCACGCCCCCTACTGGGGATGGAGCCCTCAACCCGAGCATGTGCCCCGACTGGAATCAAACCCGGGACCTTTCAGTCCTTAGTCCAACGCTCTATCCACTGAGTCAAACCAGCCAGGGCAAGATGTTAACTTTTATTTTTACTGTGATAAAAGTTCTACTAATAAATACAGTGAATTCTGAGGTAATTTAATAAAAATGCTCTTATCTAATCTTAAAACTTAATGAGAAAATTTGGAACAGATTTAATGGGTTCATAAGTTGTACTCCCCAAAATCAATTTCTTTATACCCTTGGATAGAGGCTGTACAGTGACTTTCTAATTGACCGATGGCTTGGAGTCGGATGTGGTAAAGCCAGCCCTGGAAGAACAAAGCCTTCAGCACTACAGTATGATTTCTCTAAGTGAGGGCCCAGGGTCTGGCTCACGCTCATGGTCCTCTGAGTGCCTAGCAACAGTGCGATGCCCAACGTGGACACCCCACAAATGTTTGCCTCACTGACTTGATTGATGCACTTGTGTTCACCGTCTTATATAAACTTTTCGGAAAACATTGCTTTATTTAGTATTTTCCCTACTTTTGCCTTTAAATCTGTAATATTTGCCGAGAACTTGATTGGTAATCGCATAAAATGTAGACTGATGTTTATGGATTAAATGGCTAGTATTGTGAAGAATGTACAGCGCAGCGTAAACATGGCACGCTTGCACAATCCTTTCCTGGAGTCGTGCTTTTTGAACTGAGTTCAAATCTAAACTGAGCCGAGGCCACACAGGGCGTTCAAGCAAAAAATGTGAATTTGGAATGCACTGAACCCTCTCGATTGGGGGAGATAGGCACTGGAGGAGGTAATTTTTAAGGACATGCTTTTCATTTCTGGTCACCTGGCAAGCCAATCTAAGAAAACATACTGCGCCGATGTGAGTTTCAAGCCACACACATTGTCTAGATAGAAAAACAACTCCCTAAATCACATAGTGTTTTGGAAATTATTCGCTGAATATGTCAACATACCCTTCAAAGGAAAAGCAGTTGCCCAGTTTTTGGACTCTCCTCCTGCAGATTTCTCAAGTTTCGAAATAACAGAATCCTTGAAATAATTACTTGAATATGCATCACATTTTTTGATGGCCTATTGAATGCTTTGCTACAAAATAATTTAATGTGTCTAGTTTCGTGGTGAGTGCTCCATGTGTGTGATAGAGCAGATAGGGGAAGGAAGAAATACCAGCAGGAGAAGCAGAGAGGCTAAAGACTAAGAAAGGGAGGGAAGAGAAATATTTAGATTTAAGAGGTAGAGAGTACAGCACTAGCAACTAGGAATCTCCTTTGAAACTCACAGTCTGCAGATTGTTACTACGGCAAATATTAGTGCTTCCATGTCATTTATAGCCAGTACAGTACAACCTATACATCCAAAGTGAAAAATATTTGGGACTGGCTTCTCTCGGTAACAATGAAGTCAGGGGCATTGGCAGTGATAATGACTTCCTATTCGATGCCCCAATTTGCAATGTTCCTGCAGGAGCTGTTAACTTAGTGGGTCAGGATCACCATCTCCAGTGTCAATTGCCAGATAAGCAGCCTTGGGGAGCATTTTTGTCTCAAGCAAGGAAAGCACACATCAATGAACTGATGGGCTATTTTTACTGCAATTTCATTTTAATGGCGGGCCAACATCACTTTCATGGATTATGACTATTATTAGTGATTAATTTGAACTCAACATTCTCACTTACAGTAGGAATCACTGGTTGAACATAAACTGTATGTTATACAGAGGACTCAGCTTACGTGTTTACTGTGTGCCCTTAATTCTAACCTCATTCTTCCCATTTTTATTTTATTATTATTTTTAAAATATATTTTTATTGATTTCAGAGAGGAAGGGAGAGGAAGAGAGAGAGATAGAAACATCAATGGTGAGAGAGAATCATTGATTGGCTGCCTCCTGCACACCCCACACTGGGGATCGAGCCCGCAACCCGGACATGTGCCCTTGGCCAGAATCAAATCGGGGACCCTTCAGTCCTCAGGCCAGCGCTCTATCCACTGAGCCAAACTGGCCAGGGCCATTCTTCCCATTTTTAAAGATGAAAGACTTGAATTGCCCAGTGCCATATGGCTAGTAAGCAAAGGAACTGGGATTTGGAGCTAGATCTGACACCCAGATCTTGCATCACCCTACGTGACATTATCTGAATGCTTACTCAGAGCAACTGGTACTGGGAACCTAGACTCTTGGGGCCTTAAATAATCCTTTGGTCTTTAGTCCCTAGCTTAACGTTGCCCAATTGTTTCAGCCAACAGACCGAACAGGCTAAGGAGCGGGCTGGCTTTGACATCAGCATGTTGAGACTGGCAACCCAACCCCAGCTCTGATATCATCCCGGTGAAGTCAGCCTAGCATGGCCCCTGCTTGCCAACTGCCTTGGAATTGTGGTCTAGCCACAAGCCAGACACCATACATTCACAACTGGTAAAAGGGCTGGGCAAGATGGCTTGTGGGAAATATATCTTCTGTAGGCTGCTGGTTTCCCAACCCTACCAACCTTTCTTGCCTACAGAGAATGAATGTTAAATAGTTAGTTGCCTTGGATTTCACGTCAGTGGAATGTAATTGGCTCAATTGATTTACCTTGATTCCAACAACATCACATGTGCAGTGATCCTTTTTGATTGTTTAGGCAACAGTGGAGAAAAATAACTCAAAAATTATTGGTGCCATTTCAAATGCTCCTCTTCCCAATTTAGCCTGTAAGCGTGCTGGTGTCTTCTTTGCATCATCCTGGTATGTGTGTGTATATAGAAGTATATGTATGACATATAAAAGTGCATTGAACAATCAGAGTAGAATGTGTTAGCAACAACAAAACTTTTCCTTGAATTATTTCAGACTCCGTGTTAATATGAATTAAGCTAATGCTCCATCACTGTGCTAGATCTGAGCTCTCTGCTCCCAGATCCATTTCTTGCCTTTCTCCATCCTGCCCTGCTCTATATCTCTGGGAGGTTTACTCCCTGTGGCCTGTGTTGCCCAGGTTTCCCCATCAGCTGTCTTCCAGCAGGACTTGGCTAATGGGGGGGCACTGCTGTGAGATAGTAGGGGAGTTAAAAAGGGAGAAGCCAGGGTACTTTCCCCTTCCCTCATTGCCTTGGGCAGCACCCCTCTTCTACCTCCCTAAAAAAAGAACTGTGTATTTCCCATGTATCCAGAACCCTCCTGAGCTGCCAGGATTCTCACTGCCTGCTGTGACCTTGACCTTGGACTCAGGTAACACTGTGATTGTTCAGCCTTGGAGAGGTAACAACCCCTTGCTCTTGCCAATCTCAGGTTGGACCACCATGCTGGGTTCTGCTTCTCAGCTTCTATCATCTACATAAAGAATTAAATGCCCTCTATTTTACATACCCAGAGTGGTTGGTTTCCCTGGTTGAACCCTGACAGATATAATTATATCATTTTTGTATCACTCAGAAGTTGTTTCATATATGTATAAATTATCTTTGATATAAGATTTTGGTAAGATCTGGGGTTGGGGGTGGTGGTCTTTCAACTCGTTAAGTGTTCAGTAGGTATGTACTATGCAGAAGCAAGTACATAGGTGAACATTTATTGATTGTTACACAGCCAGGGTCTTAAAAAGTTGAGAAGATCTACAAAATATTTTTTTTCAGGCCAGTGGAATATAATTGATTCAATCGATTTACTGCCTGCATATAATATGGAGACATTAGGAGATGGAAACATTTAGTAGTGCTCCTGTTTGAGCAGTGCCAATGTCAGGGCATTTTCTGTGGTGGTGTCATCAGATTGCCTACTGGCATGTGTTGTCAGAGAGCAGGAACAATTCCGTTCAAATAAATGATTATTTCTACTGATTCACTGAGCAGGAAGAGTTAGGATTCTAATCAGAAGGGTGGGTGAGCCACATGTTTCCTCCCACCTTCATTATAGGTAGACTGGAATTGAGCTAAATGAGCTACAGAAACTAAGACTGTTTCTGTAGCATCAGTCATTGGCCTACAAGGCCTGTGATGTCCATACACCAGATAACAAATTCACTGGTAAGGATGAGGAAGATATGGAAGAAGGGAGAAATGAGAGCAGCCTTTTGTAATTTTTTGTGACATTTAAATGAGCAAATAAGTCACTGGTAAAATCATTCCAAATAAACTGTGCTGACTGAATCGTTGTGCATGTTTTTATTTACTAAAGGACAAGTAGGCAAATACTTAATAAATCATGATATTTTGAGGAATGTCATTTTCAATTATTAAAATCATCTAATTTTTTGCCGAAACCGGTTTGGCTCAGCGGATAGAGCATTGGCCTGCGGACTGAAAGGTCCCAGGTTCGATTCCGGTCGAGGGCATGTACCTTGGTTGCAGGCATATCCCCAGTAGGAGATGTGCAGGAGGCAGCTGATCGATGTTTCTCTCTCATCGATGTTTCTGACTCTCTATCTCTCTCCCTTCCTCTCTGTAAAAAATCAATAAAATATATAAGAGGAGCTGGAAAGGTTCCCTTCCTTTAAAAAAAAATAAATAAAATAAAATAAAATCATCTAATTTTTAATGGAGCTGAAAGTCAGAGCTGGGAATAACAAGCATCTTTACTCTTTCCTGATATGCCAGAATCATGCTTTCTATTCAAACCTCTCCTTGTGTTACTTCAAAGCAGAAGAGGTTGTCCAATTTCAGTAGTGGGATCAGTGGAAAATGTAGGAACCCTAAGGCAGTGTCAGAGAAGAGCATGAAGAGAAAAAAGTAAAGAGAAAAAGAAGAAGAGGGGAGGAAGGAGA
Source organism: Myotis myotis (assembly GCF_014108235.1). Classification (NCBI taxonomy): domain Eukaryota; kingdom Metazoa; phylum Chordata; class Mammalia; order Chiroptera; family Vespertilionidae; genus Myotis; species Myotis myotis. Next base: position 30,078,274 of record NW_023416316.1, on the reverse strand, counting down.
GGGTAATGAAGGAGGAATAATGGATAAGGCCCTGGCCATTCAAGATGCTATTGCCTGAGGTACTTCCTGCTTCTCTCCATTTTCTGTTTCCCTAGTTGCCTTAGGGATGGGAACCTCAGCCCTTCTTATAGCTTTGGCCCTGTGGGGATGGGTTCTGGGCTTTTCATTTGTTTTCATCTCTTTGCTCAAATAGGAGGTAAAGTTTCTTTTCTTCCCTCACCTATCTTTGTCCTTTTGTACTTAGAGTGCACTTTTATTCTTAAAGTATTAAGTATAAAAGCCTACCTCACCTCCATTTTTCTTCTAGAGACCCAGCTAGTCCTGTAAGCTAATTTATTGGCCACCAGTTGGATATAGGACTCAACCATTTCCAGCTCCCTTTTTGGTTTGCCTGAGTGAAAATACAATTCACCCCTTTCTTCCGCAACTGAAGGAGATGAAAATATATAATTTACTTAGTTTGTTAAAAAGCAGTGCCTGTGGATATCAAATTAATTTGGTTCAAATCAGGGGCAAAATTGAATATCGAGATTTAAAATAACAGTATGGAAGAAGTCACTTCTCTTCACTCCCTCCTCTACTTTTCTCTTTAAAGTAGTTCCTGAATTTGGAGTAGAAAAGAATAGTTTTAAATGTTCTCTTTGTGAAGGAATTTGCCAATTATCTGGCAGATGTTCTTTCCTTTTATTCCTTATGCGTCATAGTTTCCTTTCCCTCCCTTTTTTTTCCCTTTCTCTGGCTCTAGCTCTCCCTTTTGTTCTCTTTTTCAAAGCAGTGAAGATAGGTTCAAGGAATGTGTAATGCTTATTTCCTTCCCCTGGAAACAAGGCTATGCCAAGTCTGGAGGCTCTGTGTTGATGAGAAGTTCTCTTACTTTAATTATAACCTTGTCTAGAATTTTTTTCTACCAATTTAGTGACTTTTGTATCCCAGAATTAATTTTATTAAGTGAGTTGCAACATTAAATTGTTTGTTTTGTTCTTATGACTCCACCTAAACCTTCAATCCTCCACTAAAATAATATAATATTGAATCACGAGTACCCATATTTTTTTTCATGGGATTTAAAATCAAAATTTCCCTAATTGTTCTTGGAGGAATCAGAGAACTATCAAAATAACTCACAACCATGGTTAGGAATCAATATTTTTATCCTTGAAAGAAAAAAATACCCAAAGATTAATTTTTGAGATTTTTTTGACCAGCTTAACATTAAAATTGTCTGGTCATTTTGCATTCATCTTAGTTCAAATTTTGAGCTCCTGAGTTAATATCCACTTTTGAAATAAAATCATATGTCTCTGTGCTAGTTATTTCTTTTTCATAATTGAAAATTAACTCATATATGAATTTATTATTGATTTTTTCTTTAAATAGCGACAATTCCATTCCTCCTACACAGTACATTCACAACAAGCATCCTACCAATGTAGACGCAATTCTCAGTGGCCTGTAGGTAGGCCACCTAATGCATAGTAACTGGCTACACATTATGACTAAAACTGGGCCTCAGGCTGCTCATTCCAAGCTCTTGTTCCCTTCACTGGGGCTGAAGTTCTAATCATCAGACACCCTTAGCCACTCTCCTTACTTGCTCTCTTCCCCGCTCGTTCCATACTAGCTTAAACAATAAATGGAGAAGAATGAGAGTAAAAAGCTACAGTGAAAAAATGTACAATTCATTTGAGACACTTTTTGATTCTTTAATTTTGTGGGACTCATTGAGCAAATGATTTGTTGTACAATCTGACTCCTGGTAAGACGCAAATGGCCAACAGAACTGACAAGTTTACTTCAGGCAGGTCCTGAAAATACAGAGCGTCTGTATTCATTCCTGGTTCCACACAAAATTTTCTTTTCTGAGACACTTTGTCATGAAAAGCACTTGGTGCCACCCCTGCCCCCTACCTTGTATACTGTTATTATTACAACTCCTTCTATTACTATAGCTACACATGCAAATGCACACACACACACACACACACACACACGCGTGCGCGCGCGCACACACACACACACACCTCCATCAGAAAGAGTGAAAGCATCACAGAGCTGGACAGACCCTAGGAGAAGCCTATGAGGAAGATTGGGTTTTCCCAAAAGGTAAGATGTGTGGAATTTCACAGCATGTAGATTATAAGAAGAAATGATTGAGAGAGGTGCGGGCCAGGTGGTCAAGGTATGTCCCCTTAGTGAAGGTGCTTTTCCATAGAACCATGGGAGAAGGCAGATTTAGAGTACAGTTATAGGTCTTCCTCTTCCAGAATGTATTGCCTTGCAGCTCCTCAGTACCTTCAGGAAAGTCTGATCACCCCTTTAGTCTTAAGTGATGCCCAAGTGGAGAAGAGAAAACAGGACATTGGGGGAGGTGTTGCCAGCTACCAAATCACTGTCCCTTCCTACGGTTCGAGCAGAGAAAGGACAACATGGTTCCAAGTGTATTATGTCTGGAAGTAATGGTCAGTGAAGTGAGCCAAGGTTCACAATCAAGGAGTGGCCATTGAGAAAACACCCAGAGCTCAGGAAGGACCTCCAAAGACATCTATAAATACTCCAGTGAGAAGAGACCCTTAGATTGAAGGCCCAGGAAAATAACTAAAAGTGAGGCTAAAGAAGAATTTGTTAAGAAATATATAAGAGTTAACCACCCCTCCAACATGTTTATTTCCCAGCTATAAATCCTCCTCCATCTGAATGTATATATCCCATAGTTTCACCCTTATGCTTCAGTTTAGAAATGAAACTTCTCCAAGGAATATCAACTTCATATGATACCCTGAATATCTTATAGGATTTTGGACTCAGATTTCAATTATTTTTAAATCCATCCAAATGCCTTTTCCCTGCTGACAGCTCTGCACTGCCCACTCATATAAGAAGACTCACCAGGAGAATAAATTATTTCTTCCCTTGTCACTGGTAATTTGTGTTCACTAAATTACCTCCAGATCTACTTTCCCAAGTCAAAAATAACTTCATGGTTTGTTTTTTTCTTCCATGTCCACCTTGGAAAGACATACAGATTTTGAAGTTAACCTTTCTCTGTTAGATACTCCGGAATAATTAAGCTAGTTTTCCCCCCCTTAAATCAACCAGATGTTTCATTTTAAGATGGAACAATACATGGCTTATTTGACCCAAGTTCTCATGGAAAGGCCATTGCTTTCATTTTGATAGTCCTGTTATGTGAGAGGTAAAAATGAAAACCATCTTTAAGAGACTTTCTTTTTTTAAATTTTTCTGGGAACAGTGCTTGGTCTAAACAGAAAACCACATTTTAAAAGAACATGTAAGTTATTACTGATGATGCTTCAGAATCAGATCAAACACTTTAAGCTACAGCCATCATGTTGGGATTTTATCACACGGCTCCTCATAAACTTTAAAAGAGATTTAAATGTCTTACCATGTCAAGATCTGTTTCTGGCAAGGCATCTATTTACATTATTTCTTTGTCACTTTTGTGTTTTCTTCTAATCAAGCTAGGCTAATATGCTTAGGGCACCTTTCATTTTTGTCTTAAAGAATGCTCATAAATGGTTAAGGGTATTTTTTTACAACATGGTGAGTGTTATTTCACAATGTTTCATTAGCCACAAATCCTCAAGTCACTTTTAAGAATTCCAGATGCTCTACTGTAGGTATTTTTGCAGCTGTTTTGTGGAAAATCATGAAAGTGCCACTCTCTTTGGAAAAAAAAAAAAGAACATATCTCATTCCTTTAGGGATCAGTCTCTTTTACTGTACTTCATAGTAACAGAATGGGCAATGTAAAGACAGCTGCGTATTGGATATATTCCCTCCATCTGCTTGAAGTTCAGATAGTGAAAATATCTTCTAATTTGTAAAACTAGTTTGATTTTACTTTGAAGGAAGTCTTCCTTTTGGACTGGTTGTGATACGCTCAGAATTTACAGTTTTCTTCCTGCCATTGGCAGGACAAAATTGGGCTTAAAGAGATTCTCTCTGCATCCAATGATTTTGCTTTTACAGTGTATTTTATTGTTCTTTGTGGCAAGATTTATGGTTGAATCCACACAGTCTTCTACCTGGAAGGCATGTTATATCTAACTGTTGATAACTACTGACTCCTCTTAGGGCCACATATATTTGTTAACATAGATTTAAAATTTGGAAGTTATTGTCAGAAAATTCTGAATATTTATTCACTACTATTTTCTTAAACCTCAAGAGTATTTTGAGGCATAGACAGCCACAGTTTGTAAACAAAAGAGAGAGAGAGAAGTTTCCTTTTGTTGTTTCCAGTATCACACAATCTGTAGTTTTCATTGTCTGTATCTTGTATCTGACTTATAATGTTGCTAGTGATCATTTCTTTCAAACAAAATACGAAATGCTGAATTGGGGATTTAGATCTCAAAGGCCTTACTGGAATTCACATTGCTGAGATTTTGGCTACAAAGTCAAGGTTAAGTTAGGAAAATCCATTAGTAGGACTTGTGATACAAGGAAAAGTAGATTGGAATTCAGAGATTAAGGGTCAGTCCCTGGCTCTAGCTCCTTCTAGCTGTGGCAACATCACTTGAAGTTTATTATTTCAACTCTCACGTTTTATAGATGCAGAAACTTGGGCCCTGACACGAAAAGTTCCATCAGGGCTCTAGAATTCCATAGTCCAATTAAAAATCAAGTCACTAAGGCTAACATTTTGCCATTTTGTCTCTTACTTTTATTGCTTAAACATGGGTTTATAGACCTCAGGATGAGTTCAAATGAGAGTCATTCATTTCCAAAACATGCAAAGTCACTTAACAAAGCCATGGGGATGCCGCACTGAAAAAGACAGTGTGTACTCTTAGAGTCTTCGACATCTAGTGAGATGTAAACATGCAGACCAGGGATTCCAATACACTGAGGCAGCTCATGGAGTTGAGTAGGAGGGCAGAAACAACAGAAGTCATGTTCCAAGAGGCAGGAAGACCTCCTGGAGGGCAAAACTTTATGATGCTTGAAGTACAAATAGAGGTGGCTTCCCAGGCAAAGGGAATGACATTCAAAACGTGTTAAATAGGTATCTTTAGTAACACAGAAAAGTGAAGTGGTGGTGGGAGGCTGGATTAGACTGAATTCCTGAGTTCTAAAGGTGATTCTAGCAACACTTTTTCCTCATTGCCACTACAAGTCTGTCTTACTGTAAATTAATGACTTACCATTCTGTCCCATTCAGCAGCTAATTAGACAGTATCTCCCTGGGGAGCTCTCAAAAATGGAGACAGCCCTAGGTTTGGCTCAGTGGATAGAGTGTCCGCTTGTGGACAGAAGGGTCCCAGGTTGGGTTCTGCTCAAGGGCACATGCCTGAGTTGTGGGCACAATCACCAGTGGGGGACATGTAGGAGGCAGCCGATCAATAATTCTCTCTCACCCTTGATGTTTCTATCTCTCTCTCCCTCTCCCTTCCATTCTGAAATCAATAAAAATATATATTTTTTTTAAAAAAAGGAGAGCAACCCTCTGCCTTCATCTCTATCCAAGCCATCTCTACAATCTTCAGTTTGCAAGGATTTTAGGCTCCACCACCATTTTCCTCAAAACTATTTATTACAACAATTGCTTATAGTACTGCTTATAAGACAATTATTTTCTTAAATTCAACAATATAATTTGCTCCACTGAAGTGGTTGGCTTGTGAAATTGTTTGGGCTTTTCTTTTAAAAATGTTGTATTTTATTGGATTTAAGGTTGCAATTCCTTTACATATACTCATATGATCTTTGGGATCATATGGTCTTTGGCCTAAATCCATGCTCCTCTAAGCAGAAAAGAAAGTTCTCAGGACCATGGTACTTTTGTCATAGGAGTCTGGGAGGATGAAATAAGGTAATGCATGTAAAGTGCTTAGCACAGTATGGCATGGAGTAGGTAGATCAAAAATGTGAGCTCTTCCTCCCCTTGTGAAAAGAGTGAGGCCTCCTCCAAGAGAGCATTGGACGAACTGCATGTCACAGAAAGATTTCACCAGCCCATTGCCGGTCTCTACAGCCAGCCTGTGAAACCCAACTTGCCTATCAGCCGGGACTGAGGGCACAGGTGAATTCAGCAAGAATTTGGGCTTCACAACACTTGTCAAGCAACACAAAGGCCCTTAGAAATCAAAACAGAGTTCTTAGTGGAAGGAAAGAGAGGGAGTAGCAAAAAACGTTTACTAAATATAATGAAAGATGGAGTCAAAGATCATTAAACGGAGTGAAAGACTGGTTGAAAAAGTGAAAAAATTATTTACTATATGGTAATTTTCTTATCTCAGGTAGATATAATAATTTAAGCCATGCCAATAAGGGGCTTTCTAGCAGGGAAATTTGGAACACCTAACTTAATAAGCAAAACAATAAATTTGTTATTAGAATTTGGAATGTCAATAATTCATCTGAAGTGATTGGAAATAGTTTGTTTTCTTAACTGGTTTTAAAAAGCCTCTGAAATATTATTTATATTGTTAATTTATTCAGCAGACTTTCCCTGCCTGGACTGTGGAATTGGAAACTTCGGTACAGCTGCTGTTCAAATGTTCACCAATTCCCAAGTGAGGTCCACAGTAAAGATGCTGTATGAAACTCAGGGGTAAGTGGCCACATCACATGCAAACTATTCACAGACATGGGAGATAAAATAGATTCTTAATGAGTTGAGACTCTTGGAAAGTATGTTCAAAGGATCTTGCTCTTTCCTCTTGAAATATGCAGCGTCACAAAAACATGTGTGTATGCAGCTTAGATACATGGACTAAGAGTGTTTTTTAAGTGGAAGAAAAAAGGTAGAGAAAAGAAAAATCCTCTAATTAAAAAGAGTCTCCCACAAATATCAGGAGGATAACATTTCAGTATCTTCGGGCTCGCCATCATCTACTGTGAGACACAGGATGTGACACTGGAGTAATTAATGGAAAGTCTTAGTAAGTTATTATCTCACTTTCCAGAAAAGCCAAGGGAAGGCCCACATTCCATGTCTCAATCTGGCTCCCTCCTGTGTAGTCAGACTACTTCACTGAGGCCACCGACTTCATCCCAGGGACACCACTCACATAATGGTCACAGTCACGCTGCAATCCTGGCGCCGGCAAGCTTTAGTTTGTTAGGAAAAAAATACTACTTTCCATGTATGTTTAAATAGTACAGACACATAATATTAAAAAAACAGAAGCTCTGAGTGTGTAATCTGATGCTCAGCCTTTGCAAAATAGGCAACGATCCAAATATTTTCCTCTGCTAGAAGAGTTTAAAATTAGTTTCCAGGGGTGAGTTGGCTGGAGAGGCTAGCACTTGGGATTGGTGAGCTGTGAAGTTTGATTTGGGGACCATCTGTGTTTCTGAGAGAGAACCACCAGGGCTCTCGGGTTTAGCTGTGATCCCTAAGGAAGACAGGCTGTACAATCGAACTTTACAGGTTAAAAACAAGTGTGTGTATGTGTGTGTGTGTGTGAGAGAGAGAAAGAGAGAGAGAGAGAAGAGAGAGAGAGAGAGAAGAGAGAGAGAGAAGAAGAGAGAGAAGAGAGAGAGGAGAGAGAGAGAGAGAGAGAGAGAGAGAGAGAGAGAGAGAGAGAGAGAGAGAGAGAAGGGGAGCAGGACACATATTTTGAAACTTTGGACTTCAATCTTCAATTATGGAACCAAGTGATGCAAGATCCACTCAAACTTGGTTAGTTGTAACTGTGGACTCTATAATTCCTGGGGGGGGGGATTAAATAATACTAGAGATGATACATTGGATTCAGGTGGGCCCAGCATAATCAGAAAGATTCTTAAAAATGGAAGGGAGGCAGAGAGTAGAAGAAAGATGTGATGATGGAAGCAAGGTCAGAGTGATGCAGCGTGCGGACTCCGCCTGCCATTGCTGGGGGTGAAGATGGATGAAGGAAGGCAGGAGGCCTCAAAACCCTGAAAAAGACAGGGAAACAGACTTTTCTCGGGAGTCTCCAAAAAAAAAAAGAGTGCTGCCCTGTTGACATCCTTTTTAAATAATCTTCACCCATGTACATGTTTTTCTTATGGAATTTAGAGAGAGGGAGGGGAAGGGAGAAAGAGAAAGAGAGAAACATCAATCAGTTGCCTTCCATATGTGCCTGAACCAGGGATCAAACCCGCAACCCTCTGGTATACAGGACGATGCTCCAACCACTGAGCCACCTAGCCAGGGCAGCCCTGTTGGCATCTTGATTTTAGCCCACTGAAAACGGTGTCAGACCTCTAACTTACAGAACTGTGATGGTAGCACATTTGTGCTGTTTTAAGCTGCCATGTTTGTGGTCATTTGTAATAGCATCCATAGAAAACAAATAACTAATTGAGTCACCCCCAAATGTGTGTTGGCCAGGGTGGGAGGCCCATAGGATGTGCTGTGGGTAAGCATCCCTCTGCTAGGATCAGTATCCATGGATGTCATGGGAGAAAGGCCACTATAACTCTCTACTCATAGAGCCCCAGGTTGTGTAGTTAGAGACGAATTCCCAAGTCTTGGTCTGTCGCAGAGTGTAAAAACTGATATCCTATTGGCTGAAGTCAGTACAGACTCTTTTACTTCCATAGAAAATTCTTTAAAAATTCTAATTAGTGGGCAACATTTAACCATGCCACCTAAGCATCTGACTTTCTGACTTTTCTTGGGGGAAAAAAATTCAGAAAATGTTACCACACTTGCAGTCCCTTGGGAGTGAAGTAGAGGCTGTCGCTTTAATAGAGCTTGCTCCCTGGGGTTGTCTCCATCCCACATGCTCTGTACCATGTCACATGCTCTCCTTGTTACCCTGTTAGGAGGCCCTACAGACACCCAGTGTGCAATCTCCAGCCCCCAGCTTGTATCTCAGACACGTTTCAGAAGAGGCTTAGTTAGGGTGAGCTCTTCCAGGGAAGCTAGGCAGTCTCAGTGCTTCCATCGGGTGAGAGAGCAAAGAGTGAGTGCCTTCATTCATTTCAGAAGAAAAGACAGAGGTGAAATAGCTTAGGCCCAGTCCTGCCAAATTCTTAGTCTCAGCAGAACCGAGACACTCTGGCATTGGTGCCTGATAGGGAATTTCCAGGACTACTTACGGCTCTGATTCTGATCAGCTAACCCTTTCCCCCCATAACTTATCTAAGTCTGACTTCAACAGGTAAGGAGAGAATTTTCCAAAGGCTATAAATCAGGCGGGAACATTTTCAAGATGATGCACTCAACAGAACCTCGGACGGTCCAATAGCATTTTCCCGTGTGCAGAGCGAGGCTGAAGGACGCCCCCGAGCACTCTGATTAGATTAGCCACACGTAAGCTCCGACATCAGCTGCAACGCGATCCGGCATTGCAAAACGCACTCAGGAATCCCGACGCGCTGGCTGCTATGCTTGGCTTTATTACCCACGTATCTTTTTACTCATATCTGAATGCCCATGGTTATGGGCCAACATTTTCAGAAAAGTGATACCTTGCAAGATCACACTTGAAACGGCTCTGAACAGTGATGGGGGCTGGGGGTGGGAGGTGGGGTCAAAGATATGGGAACAAGAGAGGAAAGTCAGCTCACAAAAGGGTCAGTGTCCTGAGAGGCCGGACAGGAACGTACCTTTTCCGTCCCAGGCTCTGGCCTTCGGCGCACAATGTAGTGAATAATCAGCCTGGTGGGGCGAGGAAGAGACCCTGCCGGCTCCTGACACGGCTTCTGCGGGCGTGATGGATGTGGAGAAACCCAACCCTTCCCAGGGGGGGCAGGTGGCACTGTCAGGACAAAGAGTGCAAACAATTTGGTCCTGGAAAAGAACTTCCCTTCTTCCTTTTTGGGAGATTTCTGCCAAAAAGTTATAGTATCCAGCCATCCTCTCTTTAGCTGGAAATCTATGCAAAGAAGGAAAAAAGCAGCCACAGTGAAACCCGCAATAGAAATAGTCCCTGTGTAGGACGTATTTAAATCAGGCACACATTTTCGTAAAAATAAACAAACAGATCATTTTTTTTTAAATGACAATTAACAAGTAAATAGATACATTTTTAAAAAGTGGCATTTACTGCCAAGATTGAGTCAAAAAAAAAAATCTGCTTTCTGGATTAGAGGGTGCGACCTTATCCAAGTTTGTAAAAGCATCTCACTCAGATCTCCCCCTCGGAGGCTGTGGATAAAATCAAGGGAGGGGAGGATGAGTCTCCCTCTGACCCCAGGGCCTGGCCGGGGCAGACAGAGAGGAAGCGGAGAATGCAGGCGTGGCTGCTGTTCCCACTGGAAAAACCTTGCTAAAGTTTCCTTCGGCCTTTTCGATGGCTCCTTGTCTTTTTGTAACTCTGAGCAGCGAGGCTAATTGGATCTGGATTTATTTGAGCTTTTGATCAAATACATAGCAATACCCCATCCTCCCCTTTCTCCCAAGCCAGGCCCCAAGAAGTTTTGAGAAATATCTATAAATTTTCTTAATTGCCAGACAGTTTTCCCACTTCTAGGCAACTGGCTTCCCTTCGCTGTAATGTCAGAAACTGACCTTCGACATCGGGGGCTCGGGTTTGATGACTACCAAATGTTGAAGGCACCTTTAAATGTCCTTGCTTTTCTTCACTGTAAGGCTGGGCGCTAGACGCCGGGCCTGGGAGAAGGTAAGCTTTTTAGTCCTGGCCGGAGTGGGAGGAAGCAGAAGGGAACCTGGGGGAGCTGTGTGCATCTGTTGTGTGCTGGCAAGGTGCTGAGCTACACCTCACTTGAGGCCCACAAACACTTCAGAGGTCACTTTCGTCAGCCTTGTTTTGACAAATAAGGAATTGAGAGAAATTAATCAAGTTGATCATTTTAAGCCAGTAAGTGGCAAAGCTGGTGCTCCAAACCAAGCCCACCGGCCTCCGAAGCTCTACTTAGCTACAAAGCCTTGAGAGGCTCTCCTCATTCCTACTCCCAATAGAAACTTCTGGAAAGATATTTTGAGGTTTGCTCTTTGGAACTTCTTATCACTCATAGTACCCCTCGTTACGGAGAATTTCCACACAGAGAATCGCCTGGGACAGATAGAGTTCTGCAGAAGTGATTACTAGCCCATCTCAGCTCAAAATTAATTTCCACGTTCAGACCCAGACACCACAGAGGCAGACTGTCAGGATAGAAGATGAGCGTTGCTGTACAATTCAGGTGATTTGGGTCACTCTACCAGCCCCCACACCACCCACAGCCACCAAGTTGTTCCTGTGGCTGCAAATGTGTGGCTCCTTTTAAATAAGTAAGAATTTGGGTTGTGACAGGTTTATGGGGAAATGACATTTCTGAGGGACCAGTTCAGTGGGCAGCAGGACAGTCGATGCAGCCTGAAGACCAGGCAATCAGAGGAATGAAGGGATTCTTGGGTAACCACCAACTCTCTCCCTACCTCCCCCAGCAACCCTTTGCTTGATTCTGTACTTTGTAGCTCATAGAGTCCATTTTTATTCAAGACATCCTATTTTGTGTGTTTATACAGAAGAACAGAGAAGTAACATGCAGAGGTCATAGCTATGGAATTAGAATATCTGGTTTCAAATTAGCACACCACATCGAAATACTGTGTGATCTCCAGCTAATTACCTAACTCTCTGGGCCCTTCTCTAGGTCTTATTGAGGTAGTGTAAGTAACACAGTGCCTGGCTTATAGCAGGCATGTAAAAAATGCTTTTTATCTCTACCCTTCTCATTTGTTTTATCAGGAATGCTCTGATCCTGAGGGGTTTTCCTCCTTTAGCAAGCCTCAGATATTTCAAGGAACCTTAATTTTGTGGTGGTGCTGGAGATTGAAATCCTGTCTTCCTCTTTGTATCTGTGTAACCCTGAAAATACTGTTTAACTTCTCTGAACCTCCTTTTATTTTTAGCCATAAACGGGTGATAATAATTATGATGTAGCTCATTTCTAACCAAACAGCATTTAATATTTTATTCTTTACACACAGGACCTAGATTTGGGGTTCAGATAACTGGCAGAAATCTCTCAATTTCAGGGAAGATCCAGGCCCAGGGAAAATTCTGATTGATCTAAAATAGCAATAATAATTTCATTCTCTTTCACCAGTGAGTTCTCTGGGGTGCGCATAGATAATAAATGCTTCTATCCAAGGAAATGGAAATGGTTTAAGGGAGAGCCCCAAGAGGAGAAAGGCGTTTTTCTCTTGTTTCCCACTTGGGCTGCTGTGGGTGGACATGATTCCTGAAGAACTGGCAGCATCCTGAATCCAGGAGGTGACAGTCACAAGGATGAAGCCAATTTGCCAAAGACAGCTGCAGGGATGGCTGGGAAGAGCCCGAGGGGTCCTTGGTAACACTGTGAAATTGCTAAATGAATCCTTGTCTGTCCATCTTCATACTTCTTGTCATATGAGACAATTAATGCTTAAGCGAATTAAGTCAAATATTCTCTTACCTGCAACTAAAAGTGTTACTGATTCTATCTCTCTATGCATAATTCCCAGAATTATGAATAACTGCCCTGAAAATTATGAATAACATATGCAAAGCATCTAGAAAGTGCCTGTCATTTGGTAAACACCTGGCATCCATGTAGCATACATTTCTTACAGCTGTTCATCTAAGGCAGGGGTCCTCAAACTACAGCCCGCGGGCCACATGCAAATACAAATATTGTATTTGTTCCCGTTTTGTTTTTTTTACTTCAAAATAAGATATGTGCAGTGTGCATAGGAATTTGTTCATAGTTTTTTTTTAAACTATAGTCCGGCCCTCCAACAGTCTGAGGGACAGTGAACTGGCCTCCTGTTTACAAAGTTTGAGGACCCCTGATCTAAGGATCTCTAGGGGAGCAGTGGGGCCCTCGGTAACTGGATGCTCTGTGAAGTACTTACTCAAGTTGCTGCAGAGGAAATTCATACATTGCATTGAACCTACTCAGGGTCTTTAAATTCCATCGCATTGAGATCCCATGAGATTTTATCGATGAACACAAATAAAATTATAAAGTTAGTTAAATGTGAAGATGTTGCAACTCAGTTAAAATGAAACAGGAATAAACAGATGGTTCTCGTTACTAAGGATTGCTGATTTTATTTTACTTAACCGTAAGTAAAGCTCTTCTTCCAAGCTCCTCTTTTCTCCTCCCCTGACAGTGAGTTCGTTTGACTTATCTTTCTGGCCTGAGCGGAATTTCAAATCTGTCAGTGTCCCCGGCTGTTTGGATAAACAGCTGGCAAGGGAAAGAAGGTTGGAATTCAGACTAAACTGCCACTTGTTGATTGTTTGAGGATTGTAAGTTGTCTAGGAAATAGAAAAAAAGATGGAAAATACTAATTATGGGCAAAGGTCGTTCATTCATAAATTCAATCAACATTTATGAAGGTCCTGTGTTTAGTGGCTGGAAAACAAGGACAATAATCAGGGCCCAGTCATTGTGGGCTTAGAAACAACCTCGCAGAGAAAGACACATGAGCAAGGACATGCAAAAAGCTATTGAAATTGGCAAAGTAGTAGAGATAACGATGCTGGTGAAAACTCGACTACTTCTGGGATCACTACTACTGAGGGCTACCAGTGACCAGGCACTTCCCATGTACCAGGTATTGTCCTAAGTTTTCTGCCTCATTGTCTCTTGTGTTCTTCATAATACTTTCTTGTGGTCAGTCCATTGTTACATTTGTTTTCAATGATCACCTTGAAACCCAATTGCACACAACTAGTTTAGTGGAGGATCTAGAATTCACGTTCAGGACTTTCTAATTGTAAAGCGCATAGTCCGAACTAAGTCATGGTAGAGATCTGAACAGGATAGAAGGGAGGTTGAAATGGAGGAAGTAGTAAATTCCGAGGGGGGTACGGGGTAGGGGGAGGGAGAAGGTAATGATAAGAAAAGGCTTCAAATAGGAGGTGACCTTCCATGGACACTTACCTTTGTGGGGAAAAACTTCTTGGGAAAAAATGTGTTGTACATCGTTCTTGGGCATATTTTCTGATATAAAAGAGGGGGTTGGTGGGATGGAGGCAAATGGTGTCCGCACTGGCCCAGTGCTCTGGGAACACTGCGAGCTCAGTGTACTTGGGGCTTCAGGGACCTGGGAAAATTATTAGAGTCGTTTATTCTGCCCAAGTACTCAAAATCTCATGAATAAAAGGTTTTCTATGAATGCAAAATATTGTGATGGTCTCCATTAGACCAGAGAAACATTAGATTCAAAGAGAAGGGGAGAAGTCTGAATGTATTTATTTAGAATGTAAAAGTGGGTATTCATGCCAAAAATTACAGTAGAAACCTACTCAAGCAGTGACTGTACTAACACAGCAGAAGACGTGGCACAAAGGTTTGGTGGCTGCACGTCATACCTATCGGATCTCCCTACACCTAAAGTTCACCTGTAAGCCTCTCATCTATTCCCTGTCTTGTTCTATGGCCCCAGGCCCAGTGGTATAATTTTCAGTGCTCCACTTGCCCGGTAGAATTTTGCCCTACAATTTCAATAATTAAGTATTTCGACACAGCTGAGTTCTGGCCAGCAGTGTGAAGTATAAGAGAAAAAATGAATTAAGATTTTGCTGACTCTTGGATTCAAATAACAAATTTTTAACATCAAATTGTAATTACTTGAATTTGTTATCTAGTAAAGATTCTGTTTCTAGTAGACAAGGACTTGAATTTAATACTTTTTTATCCTTGTTAAAAGTCTATGCAATAGTTAATATGCCTGCCTTATTTGAGGTCATGATAAAATGTACCAAAATAATTTAGAATTGTCTGATTCCTCAAAATAATTTTAAATCATCTACCTTACAGTTGAATAGATTTATAAGACAATTTCAGCAAGTTTGAAAACTGATAACATCTTGTGTTGCTTTTGTCACATGATTACATTAATTATTCTTACAGAATTAATAATGGCAAATAAAAATTATCTTTTTTAATTGTTAAAACAAACAAGCAAACAAACTCTCAACCTGGCCACATTGACCTTCTTTCTGTTCCACAAATAAACCAAGCTCTTTTCATTTTTCAGGTCTCTTTATTTATTGTTTCTTTTTTTATCCTCTAAATTTTTCACATAAATGTTTGGTTGGGTTCTTTTTGTCTTTCATACTTCACTCAGATTAAATGTCAGATGTTTCCAATTTGGAAAATGGGACTACCATTCTCCCAGTTAGGCAGATCAAAAACCTGGGAGGTTCTTATCTTATTTTCCTAGTCCCTCCATATCCAATGTATCAGCCTGTCCTGTTGATTCTATCTCTAAGTTTTATCTGGAATTTGACCATGTCTGTTCACTTCCACTGCTAAAACTCTTGTGTAAGCCATCATCCTCTTTCATCTGGATTAACACAACATCATCTTCTCAATCACAACACAGCCAGTAATACTGAAACTGGTGCCTTGAAAGATGTTGCTATGATACAAACTTAATATAGACTGTATTGACTTGGTCAAAAAGTAGGTAGAGGAGAAATAGAGTAGAATGGAAAGATGGAAACCCAGCTTATGCAGTAGCCAAACATTTGGTAAAACTGCTGCCTGTGAAGAAGCATAGAGAGAAATCACGGGAAGGGGGCTAGTTGTTGGAGAGTGAAAGATGAGCCAGTTACCCTTATTCTCACGGTGTTCAAAAGGCCTCGGGGATTGAGGACCCTTGGAGATAAGAGGAGACAAGGATGGATGAGAGGGTACATGTCTCAGGTATCTACAAGTTATTTATGCAGTCTCATTTTACATGGATGATATAATGATAATAGCAATTATTTTATTTTTAAATGTTTATTCTTTGCCAGGTTCTGTGCAAATTAGCATTTAATTTTCATGACCACTTTATGGCATACTCATAAACATCCCAATTTTATACGTGGAGGAAATGAAGCTTGGCAATGTTACATGTCCAGAGTGACGTAGCTAATCTGCTGGGGGTAGGGTTCAGACCATGCAGGCTTATTCTGGAAGCCATGCTTTTAGCCATCTGACTCCCTACACCTAAGGAGCAAGTGTAATGATAAACTCCTTTTTGGAGGTCCAGAAATCGAGGCCCAGAAAGAATAAGTTGCTCAAGATAAATTATGAAATTGGTACTTGAACCTTTGTCTGACCTCAACGACAAACACTACATGAAACTAATGCAGGAGGCTCAAAATCAGACAATCTTAGACTAAGATCTAGAAATCACTTCAGAGTCATATTATTTCAAACACAGTCCCTCATTTTACAAATAATTTTTAATCACTAAAATCACTAACCTGAAACAATCAGAAGCTGGTTCTACACAGCAAGGCAACTTTGCATAGCAAAGGGGCGTTATTGTTTGAAATATTATTTCTTTAAAGAACAACAAGATGAGGGATCCAGTTCTTGATGGCAACACAGTTCTTCATAAGAAATTCAAGTGCCTCATTGTTTCTCTGCAATAAGAAGGCAACATGGAAAGGATCCTACAGACACTAAGACCATTGTAGGGAGCTGTGAGACCCAGAGATTTTCATGAGAGTGAAAATGCTCTTCGAGATCAAAGCAAATTATCTTTCAAGCAGCATCCAATGGGCCATCCTCTAAAAAGTGACCCACTGTTCAGCAAGGCTTTTTCCAGGACACTGAATTGGAGCCAGCTGGTGCCTGAAACATACCTTGTATGTATGTCAACTTCTGAGCTCTGTTTGAAGGCCAACTGTATGTAATTAAGCGTAACAGACACAGAGCTTGTGTTAAGCCCAGGATGTAACTTGTTGAATGAATAGCAATTGACTTGAAAATTGGACAAATAGATTGAGTTTCTTTTCCTTCCTTCCTTCCTTCCTTCCTTCCTTCCTTCCTTCCTTCCTTCCTTCCTTCCTTCCTTCCTTTCTTCCTTCTTCCTCCTCCTCCTCCTCCTCCCCACTCCTCCTCCTCCTCCCTCCTCCTCCTCCTCCTCCCTCCTCCTCCTCCTCCTCCTCCTCCTCCTCCTCCTTCTTTCTCTCTCTCTCTCTCTCTCTCTCTCTCTCTCTCTCTCTCTCTCTCTCTCTCTCCCCTCCCCCCCCCTCACTTTTGTAGAGCAAGATTAAGTTAAATCCTCTGGGCCTAGTTAAATCAGTGTTTGCTGTTTTTGGAAGAATGCTATTGAGGGATAGCACTTCAAGGCTGCTAATTAGGATTTGAAATGGCTGAAATTTTTACCCAAACATGTGCATCATCGAAGGGGTATGTAAAAATGGCTCCAAGTGAAGGTATCTTTTAGCATGTCCTTTATAGTGGCCAAATAATGCAAAAAAAAAAAATTTTTTTCAAAAGCTCTTGCTGTGTCTCGTACTTTCCTGCACATAGGAATTACCTTGAAAAACAAAAAGCACACACACACACAATCAAAAAAATACTGATGCCACTGGTTTTGCCCAACAGTTTCTTATTTAATTGGTGTGGGATATGACATGAGAATAGGGATTTTTTTTTAAAGCACCCAAAGCAATTCTAATGTACAGCAAAGTTTGAGAACCACTTGGAACCACTTTTAAGCTCCTTCAGTCTGATGAGGCACCAGCTGCGAGCATGTTTTACACCATTATGTTTGCTGAATATAAACATCACAATGCAAACTCTTTCACCCAAGATGCTTGGGCTGCTTGTGGACAATCTTTGGAAAAGTTTGAATTTGTAAACTGATAATTCCATGGGCTCCATATGGTTCCTGTTATCTTGCGGGAACTATACACATGTGCCTTGCCCCAGGATGAAAAGATAAATAACAGATGTGGGTAATTTTTATCTTAATTGTACCGAACAATAATAGAAAAATAAGAAATGAAGGGGGCAGAAAGACAGAAGTAAAAGGCATAAAAATAAAACTAAAATTAATTTTCCAAGTTATATTTTTGGGTGTTTAAAATCCAATTCCACAGGAGATCACAAGTAGCTGTCATACAGTTCTCCATTTCTAAGGGGCAAGCTCTACAGTGACAAGAGCCAATATGAAAATTTTGGGTGTTAGTAAACTAAATCATATTTTGGTATTAATAATAACTAAAATTCATATGTGGCTAACTATATACCAAGCCCTGTTCAAAATTTTACATTAAGCATTACTTCTAAGCATGTTACATGTATTACCCTATGTAATCCTCATTACAACCCTGATAGAAGTGCTACTAATGCTCCTATTTTACAGATGAAGAAACTGAAACCCAGAGAATTTAAGTAACTTGTCCAAAGTGACATGGCTACTCTGTGGTGGGGCCATGAATGAGCCCAAACAGTCCAGTTTCAGACACCATTCAAAGGTACCCCAGAGGCACTGGGGATGGCCTGGTGACAGCTTCACAGAAGGAAGCCCGATCCTGTCTACAGAAGCGAAGCAGAGTACAAAGCTGGAAGAATGGCTGCCAAGGTTTAAGATGCTGGGAAAGAATAGAAAAATAATAATACCAGGCATTGATGTGTCAGGTACTGGGTAAAGTTTGGGCTGCATTTCTATCTTCTCTGCTTTTTGTTTTTTTAACGTTCAATGATCTCTGAACTTTTTATTGGCCTCCTGCCCCACTTCTGCTGCCTTAACACTCAGAACTTCGGTGTCGTTGACTTCAGACACCACCTTGCCATCCGCAGTCATGCAGGGAATGGTCTTTTGGACGGATTGTATGGGGTGGTTGTCCGGGACGTCACGTTCCCCTTCTTCCAGCAGGCGGTGGAAGGTGCGCTCTCAGCCTCCAGCTTGACCTTGATGTTCAGCCGGGCCTCTTAGGCCTGGGCCTGGCACTGCCCCTCTGCCCGGGTCTGGGCCAGCTCTGACTCCAGCTGCAGCGGATCCCGTTGAGCTGTTCCATCCGCATGGCACCGCGGGTCTCCACCTCCCGCAGGCTTCTCCAACGTGGCCTTCCGGTTTCTCAGAGTCCAGGTCAGTCTCCAGGGACTGGAGCATATGCCTCGGTTCTGTAGCGTGTCAGTGGTCTGCAAGGCGACCGCTGCGGTGCTCTCCTCAGTCTGCTGGGGCCGGCACTTGGTGATTGTTCCCTAAACACTTAAAAGAATGTATTTTCTGCTATTGTTGAGTGGTTGGTCTATAAATGTCAATTAGGGCAAGTTAGTTGATAGTGTTGTTCAAGTCTTCTATATCAGTTCTGATTTTCTATCTACTTGCTCTATTGATTAGTAAAAAAGATACTGACATCTCCAATTATAATTGGGGATTATCTATTTCTACTTGCAATTTTTGTTAGTGTTAGCATAATATATCTTTTTCCAACCATTTTCCTTTAGTCAATGTGTTCTTTTATTTACATAAATATGTATTAAATTGTATTGTATATAATGTTGTATTATATGCAGAATATACTTGGAGTCTTGATTTTTTTATCCAATTGAGCATTTTTTGTTTGTTAATTAAGGTTTTTAGATCATTTACATTTCATGTGGCTATTAATATGGGTTAAATTAAAACCTAATATTTTGTTATTTAACTTGTATCTGTCCTATTTTTGTTCCCACTTTTCTCATTTTTTGCCTTCTTTTGCATTTTCTTATTTCACTTTATTTTTTGACTTGTTGTTATAACTCTTTGTTTTGCTAATGTAATGGTTGCTTCAGGGTTTATAGTATGCATCTTTAACTCACCACACAGTCTACCTTTAGTGATGGTATATTACTCTACATATAGTATAAGAACTCTTTCATAGAATACTTCCACTTCTCCTCTCCCTTAGTTATTGTCATACATTTTACTTCTACCAATATTACAAACCCTACATGATACTATAATTATTTTTGTTTAAACAATCAATGATATTTTAATAAAATTTAAATAACAAGAAAATATTACATACTAATCTACACAGTTATGATTTATGGTGCTCTTTATTCTTTTGTAGATTTATATTCTTATCTGGCATCATCTTCCTTCTAACTGAAGATGTGGTAATAAAATATTCAGCTTTTGTGTATTTAAAAATTATTTTCTTCATCTAAAAATATGTATTTTGTTGACAGACTAGGTTGAAAGTCATTTTCCCTTTAGTACTTTAAAAATGTTCCACTGTCCTCTTGCTCACATTATTTTGAATGAAAAATCTTTTTGGAATCCATTTTTTCACATATTTTATGAGCTATGTTATTATGCTCTACCTTGGTGTGGTTTTCTTCAGGTTTCTTTTGCTTTAGGCTCATTGAGATTCTTGAATCTGTGGGTTTATAGTTTTGGGGGTTTTTTTTGTAAAAATTCAGACATTATTTCTTCAAACTCTCCCCACTCCTTTAGAAACTTCAGTGATGTGTATATTGAGCCACCTGATGTAATCTCACACCTCACTGATGCTCTGTTTGTTGTTTTTGTTTCTTTATTTTGTTTTGTCATCTTTTTCTCTTTGTTTTATTTCAGATAGTAGCTCTTGCTATGTTTTCACCAATCTTTCCTTTTGCAATGTATAATATTTTGATTTATTTTTTTCTCCTCATTATGGTTTACATTTTCTGGCTTTTTTACGTTCCTGGTGACTCTTGTTTGGATGTAAGACATGGTGATTTTTACCTTTTTGGGTGCTGGGTAATTTCCCAACATTCTTTTAAATATTCTTCATCTCTTCTCTGGGATGCTGTTGAGTTACTTGGAGACAGTTTGATCCTTTTAGGACTTGATTGTAAGATTTGTTAGGAGGGACCAGAGCAGTGTTTAGTCTGGTACTAATTACCCCACTTCTGAATATTCTCTCCAATGCTGGATGAATTAGGATGTTTTCCTGTATGATGGTGGAAACAGGCATCACTACCAGCCTGTGTGAGTGCAAAAACCTTCCTCCTCAATCTTTTGGGAAGGTCTTTCCCCAAACTTGAGGAGTGTACTCGTGTTCCTGCACTGCTCAGCCCTGTGTTGAGCACATGCAGGAAACCTCTACAGCTCTCCGATGCTCTCTCCTGCAGCTGCCCTCTCTGGTGTTCTGCCCAGTAAACTCCAGCCACCTGGGTGTCTCCAGATTTTCAGCTTTGGCTCCTCAGTCTGGGGCTTTCCGTCTTCATGCTATAGACTGGAATTTGTTACAAGGCAGGAATCCCAGGTCTTATCTGATTTCTCCCTCCATTTCTCAGGTATTACTGCCTCATGTTTCAATGTATTGAAAACCATTGTTTTATATATTTTTTTTTCTGTTGTATGTGTTTGTCGTTTCAGGTGGTTCTGTAGATCCTGTTCCTGAGACTCCACCTTGGATGGGAGTGGAAGTCTTATCTTCTATTCATTTTATTTTTTAATAAACTTTAATTTTACCAGAGGTTTGTCCATTTTATCAGTCTTTTCAAATAACCCACATTTGTCTTTCTCAAATTTACTTATAATTGTTTATTCATAAATAGCCCCAAGTATATTTTGCATATAAGATATAGCATTATATACAATCTATATATATATATAAAAGCCTAAGTGACCATTATGAATGAATGACCAGAACAACCAGTCGCTATGACATGCACTGACCACCAGGGGGCAGATGCCCAATGCAGGAGCTGTCCTCTGGTGGCCAGTGCACTCCCACAGCAACCTGTCATGGCCCCTCCCTCAGGCAGCCAGCCCCCATCGGCCACTGGTGCTAAACCATTGGTAGAGAACTGCTTCTGGGTTGGGCTTTCATATGTGGCAGAGCAGCTTTCTTGCTGTGATCTATTGAAAGTCAGCCTTTGATACAAGGATTTATCTCACTCCCATCCTCTCTCTTCCCCAGAGGCTGCCCGCCCACCGCCACTGGCAGCATGACAACAAGGGAAGGAGGGGGAGAGAAGGGGATCCACTTGGCGGCAGGACGCCA
Source organism: Myotis myotis (assembly GCF_014108235.1). Taxonomy (NCBI): domain Eukaryota; kingdom Metazoa; phylum Chordata; class Mammalia; order Chiroptera; family Vespertilionidae; genus Myotis; species Myotis myotis. The sequence goes on along the minus strand of NW_023416316.1, from coordinate 30,056,618 downwards.
ATGGCATCCGGCATTGTTCCTTCCATGCCTGGCCAGGCGACTGTTGCTTCCTCTCCTGACCCCGCCGGGGCCCTTAGGCCCAGGCTTGTACAGGGAACCGGAGGTGGGTGGTGGCAGATGCAGCCCCTTTCCCAGGGGTCCCAAGGACTGGCTCCCTCCTCAGGGCTGGCGGCCAACCTCCCGCATCTCTCCCCCAGCCGGCCAACCTCCCATGGTCCCTCCCTTCCCCCCTCCCCAGCCAGCCAACCTCCCACGGTTCCTCCCCACTGTGTGAATTTGTGCACTGGGTCTCTAGTACAATATAATTTAATACATATATGTTATTTATGTAAATATAAGGATATTTTGTTTAAAGGAAAATGGATGGAAAAAGATATACCATGCTAACACTAACCAAAGCATCAGGTATCTATATATATAAAAGCCTAGCCCTAACAGGTTTGGCTCAGTAGATAGAGCGTCGGCCTGCAGACTGAAGGGTCCCAGGTTAGATTCCGGTCAAGGGCATGTACCTTGGTTGAGGGCACATCCCCAGTAGGGAGTGTGCAGGAGGCAGTTGAATCGATGTTTCTCTCTCATTGATGTTTCTAACTCTCTATTCCTCTCCCTCTCCCTTCCTCTCTGTAAAAAAATCAATAAAATATATATATTTTTAAAAAGCCTAATATGCAAATTATCCCCATGTGAGTTCGAACGGGAGACCGATCGCTCACTATGATGTGTGCTGACCACCAGGGGGCAGAATGGAATGAAGGAAGGCCCTGGCAGACAGTTGGAAGCTGGGGAAGGGAGGCCCCAGCAAGCAGCCGGAAGGCCCTGATTGGCCCTGATCGCCGGCCAGGCCTAGGGACCCTACCCGTGCACGAATTTCGTGCACCAGGCCTCTAGTAAATAAATAATCCACAATTATGTATGTATTTACTTGTGTATTTGTTTTCTATATGATTAATTTTGAGACATTTTCATTATCTTCTTTCTGCCTGACCCAGTAGTTTTACATACACATAAAGCACAAACTAGAGAAACTCCCACCCATATTAACCCCAGGGCAGAATGGTCTCTCAGCAGACAGTGGTGTTCTAGGTCAAGAAACTCCGGTAGCTCTGGTCTGGCATACAGCACAAGCAGGCTCTTCTACAGGCCTGAGGGAATTTCTTGCAGAACAATAAAGTACCGTATAATAATGCAAATCAAATTCAAAATGTGAATTCTGTCAATAAAAAGATATAAACCTAACCAATAATGGCCAATATATGCATATATTTATCATATATTTAAGTATAATTAATTTATACTATACAAAAATTATTGAATATATATACCTACTAATTGTCAACTATTTTTCTCTCATAAGTTTATCACAATATTTTTAATATATATTTTCATTGATATCAGAGAGGAAGGGAGAGGGAGAGAGAGATAGAAACATTGGTGATGAGAATCATTGATTGTCTGTCTCCTGCATGCCCCGTACTAGGAATTGAGCCCACAATCCAGGTATGTGCCCTTGACAGGAGTGAAACCCGGGACTCTTCAGTCCGCTGGCCGACTCTCTATCCACTGAGCCAAACCAGGTCGGGCATGCCTCACAACAATTTAAAAGAGATACAGTTTTAAAGATAGTATTAAAACCCCCCAACAGTTTCTCTCCATATGTATATATGCACATATATGCACACATATAAACATGCACACATATGTACACATGTTCTGATTCTATGGGAGGTGAAAGCAGTGTTCCATTTTGTGCTGTTTGTATAGTGCATGTGTATGTGGTTGCCCTGAATGGGGAAGAATTTCAGTTCAGAAGAGGCCCCCTCCATTAATCTTCCTTCCCCAACTCCCAGAACAATATGAATTTCCTCTCTGAGCACCTTGCTTGCATCTCTAACACTGGTCTTCTTTCACTCTGTCTCATATGAAACTCCACTGTGCACATGTTTCTCTCCTCTTCTAGAGTTAAGTGAGGTGGAAGGACACTTGTCTGGGGTTCCTCTTGCTGCCTGAACATGGAGGCAGACATGTCAATATGTGTTTGAATATTTCTTTCAAAGTAAACCCTCTTCTGGTCAATAACAATCAGTTTGTGCTCACTATTGATTTTCTTTTTCGATGGAATGTTTGTTAAGACATCTCAGTCTTAAGAGAATGAGAGACAAGTGTGAAAATAGATACTTGCACTCCTTGTCTTTATTTATTTCAAGTTTTAATTTACTTTCAGGCAAGTTGGTTCAATATATGACTTTCCTCAGGGTGAGAGGCTAACAGAGTGAGAGGAATGTCATTTTTCAGTCGACAGAAATAGAGGTAAATCAATCTGGTGCCCACATGCTCTGTGGATGCTGGCGGCCAGCCAGAGTTCAGGTCTCAATTAAGCAGATTAGGCCAAAGAAAGCAAAAATGCAAACCCAGGCAAATTACCAAAAATTGCTGTTATTCCAGCATTCCAACACACTGAATTTCTGAATATAAACTTTCCCCCCAAAATATGATGGGCTGAGACTGAGGACAGCAAATTCTTTCACCAGCTCCGAATCTATCTGCTTGGATTTCAGAGATGCTGGCCCCCATCTGAAGCTTCCCCCCACGTCCCAGGCAGGGGGCCTCTGGGACTCGGTGCGTGCGGACACACGTGCACACTGCTGATTCATCATGTCAAAGGCAGCACTTGCTCTGCAGGCCTCCTTGGAATAACCACATCACACAATGGTTTCTTTCTAAATAAACAGACGAGAAGAGCTGGCTGATAAGGCCCTTATAAGATATTCCAGGCTAAATTCAATCAGCAGTCCCCGAACGCAGACAAGCAGCCCTCTATGCTGGCTGGCCGGCTTGGTTGACGATATCATCCATCCTGTGCACAGGCCCCATAATTGCATCTCATTCCTGACTCCTGAAAAATAATGACCCTCTCCTCCCCTGGTTTGCAGAACACATGGGGAGGAAATAGCAGATCTGAGCTAACTGGCCCAGGAATCCTAACCAGATGATGGAAAAATGGTTTGTCAAAGTAAGAGTTCTTTGAATTTTTAAGAGCCCTGTATAATCTAATAAACAGTCTTTTCAAGATAGAGTCCAATATGGGGCCAGCAGGACTATCTGCCATTATTTCCATATCATCTGCCAATCCTTTCATTTTGGGTTATCCAGAGAAGCATCCAAAATACAACATTCCTTCTTAGTCCTCTCCCTACTTCTCTTGTTGGCAAGAGTATAAAAGACTTTTTCCCCTTAAGCAAAACAGTACATGAGACAGTTAAAAAAAAAAAAAAAAGCCTTGTAAAACTGCATTGTGTTTGTCATTTTATTAAATACCGCCCCCCCTCCCCCCCCAAATGATTTTAAGAAGTCTGTTAAGTTGCTGTTGCTTTGTGGAACTGCGGGCTAGTTGTCTACTCCCTGAGTAAGTGGCCTCTTTGATTTGTGTTTATGTTGTTTGTTTTCAGCTTTTGTCCTCAACAGGCGGCCACTCCTCACCAGGAAGTCGCTAAAAGCACCACTGAGACCCTTCAGGGGTGGATGCTTTTGGCCAAGACCTTAGAGGAGGAAGACACAAGGCTTCACCCTGAGCACTTCCCCTGGGACCTCAGAAGCACCAGTGACTGAGTTTTCCGCTACCTGGAGAATATGGTCTAGAGGGGTGAAGGCACAGTTTGCTCATTTTGGCAAATCCTTCCCCCTGACCTCCTGACCTCCTGACCTCCTGACCTGACCATTATCTTTCCAGATGTCCATGTTCTCTGCCAGGTCTAGCCTGTTGGGGACAAAGCTCCATACTTCATAGTTACCTTCTCCTCGTTGTAAAACAAATGTCCTTTCCCTTATTGCAACTAGTTGAAAGCAGGAAAGTGATTTTATGGTAAGACTAAGTCACGTCCAGTTGAGAATGGCTGATACCATTTTGGAGTTTGTTCAAGGGGTTTGTTCATATTTTAAGAATAGGGACTTTTTTTTAAGCATAACATATTCTATCCCTTCATGTCATACCCTACATCTCAATTTTAGGTTTCAAATATATCCTTGGGAATATATTATCACTACAACATCAAGGGGGAAATCTTTATTGATATCATCCTACCAGACTGGAAACTGATTACTCAGATCACTCTCTCAATAGTCCTGTATCTAAACCAATACCCAGGGCTGAAAGCCCTCTTGAGATGTCTTTGAAGAATGCAGAGTGGGCCAATGTAGGAAGGCATGTTCTGTGGAGAAAGTGAAAGAGTGCACCATTAATTCCCACAGAACACATCCTCTTCTCTGCTTGGCCAGACATTTGTCAAAAGTTTCTACCATTTGATTGTCTATCTGCAAAGTGTACACATAAATAGCACAATGAGACAGCTATTAGCACAGGAAGAGGTTTGCAAACGCTCTGATGGCTCATGAGGATACAGAACTGTACAAAGCCAAAGTCAAGGTTGGGTTAAATGAACCCCTGAAAACTCAAAGGCAATAGACTAGATATCATGGGTTAGGGTCCAAAACCTCAAAGATTCAAATAGTTTTCCTGGTGGAAAACTCATTTATCTCAACCCAGGTAAGGGAGTGAGAAGGAGGCAGCAGCTACCAAACAAGAACAAACAAACAAACAAATAAAAAACAACCACTAAATATTTGAAGAGGGCAAGTCAGTGTGCTCCAGGTGCCTATAGTGTAAACATTTCAGAAAACTCCTGGAAGTTTGATGGAGTCCATGTGTGTTAGTAGAACTGTGCCCTTCCATCTTTTCAGGAGGACCAGCAAAACCCAGGGCAGCTCACCACCCTGGTTGGATTCTGCTGGGGAAAGAGGAAGAGGAAGAGAGAAGGAGTAATGCCTCCAGGAATAATTGTCAAGACCCTCTTAGGGTAATGGAATAGACACCTTCAATGGGGACAAAGATAGGGAAAAATGGCACTGAGAAGAAAGATTTATAGTCTAAATTTAGGGTAGAAAAAAAATGAGTTGGAATTCCCAACCTTGTTCCCAACTAGTTCCCAAAAGATCACTTCTGATGTCTATTGCTATTGTGCAAATTCAAGTTTCCTGCAGTTATTGGTGAATCACATGCCATGATATCTGAGCTCTGTTATTCCCAAGATAATTATTCCCTTTAAAGGAAAAAAGTAACCAAAGGAAATCTTTTTAACTTTATGGGATACCAAATCTGCATTTATTCCTTCTTAAAGAATTGGTCTGAAGCAATATTATTGGAAGAAACTCTATAAAGAGGAAATATAGATTGAAACTTGATTTTCCCTTCATAATCTAGAAGGTGAATGGAATGTAAGTGTCTTGCAAATGTCCGGTCTCTTCCTAAGACCTATAAAATCATTCTCTCCCTCTCAGGCCATCTGGTGTTCGCATTAGGCTTTCATGTGGTTTTTCACTCACAAGACCGAGTCTTCACCCATGCTCTTTCAATCCAGGAATTTCATCCCACCAATGCTTTGTCCAGAACTTCCACTCTTTCCTTCACGTATTTCTTGAAACACCAGGATCTCTCCCTATCTTATTTTCTCCTATAGAACATTTAGGTATGAAATCAACCATTGCACATAAATAAGCTTGGTACATATTTTATTTGTTAATTTATCCATAGGTATTGGTTGCTGTTTGTAAGAATGGTCTCAGGGGTGGGCAAACTTTTTGACTCGAGGGCCACAATGGGTTCTTAAACTGGACCGGAGGGCCGGAACAAAAGCATGGATGGAGTGTTTGTGTGAACAATATAAATTCCAAGTAAACATCATTACATAAAAGGGTACGGTCTCTTTTTTTTTAGTTTTATTCATTTCAAACGGGCTGGATCCGACCCGTAGTTTGCCCACGGCTGGTCTAAATGTTCTCTATAGACTTTTGTCTTCTCACTGTGTCAATAATGCTCAGGTTGAGTTGTATCCTATTTAAAGGCAAAAAGTATATTCTTTAGCCAGTAGTTTTAAAAAATGATCACACTTAAATATTCCCTGAGATGCAGAAAGAAAAAAATTGGAGTTTGTATATTTATATACATGTACAAAAAAAGTACCCATATATATTTTCATACATACAGGTAAATATAATCTCTCTCTCTCTCTCTCTCTCTCTCTCTCTCTATATATATATATATATATATAGTTTTTAAATTTTGTATATATTTCAAAACATATTTAAGTGTTCTGTTCAGTAATTTTTGTAAGTATAATTTGCTTATGTTCCAAGTGCTTTTCTGCTAGGAGTATATGATTATTATTATCCTATATAATAAAAGGGTAATATGCAAATTGACCCTAACAGCAGAACGACTGGGAATGACTGGTCATTATGACACACACTGACCACCAGAGGGCAGATGCTCAATGCAGGAGCTGTCCCCTGGTGGTCAGTGTGCTCCCACAGGAGGAGCTCTGCTCAGTCACAAGCCAGGCTGATGGCTGCCAGCACAGTGGTGGTGGCGGGAGCCTCTCCCGCCTTCTCAGCAGCACTAAGATGTGCGACTGCAGCTTAGGTCTGCTCCCTGCTGGTAAGTGGACATACCCTGAGGGCTGCCTGGCTGCCAAAGGGATATCTGACTGCCAGCTTGGGCCTGATGCCCCAGGGAGCGGGCTTAAGCCAGCAGGTGGACATCCTCTAAGGGGGTCCCAGACTGCAAGAGAGACCCCCCCCCCCCGGAGTGCACAAATTTTTGTGCAGCAGGCCTCTAGTTATCTATAATAATAAAAGTATAATATGCTAATTAGACCAGATGTCCTTCCGGATGAAGCCAGGGCTGCAAGGGAAGCCTGGGTCCTGGGTGTCAGAGGGAAGCCGGTGCTGGCAACTGGGGGAAAGAAGGCCTACTCTTGCATGATATTCGTGCATCGGGCTTCTAGTATCATCATAAATAAACTGTGGCTAAGCACCACAATGAAGCAATGGTGCTGACAATGATAATCACTCATTGCCTGCTTTTTTGTGATTTAAAATTTTCTATCTAATTATAATATAGTCTTTGACATCTTTTTAATCAGTAAAAACAATTTATAATAACTGCCCTTCAGCAATCTGTTCGAATCTTTTCAGATAAGTAAAGATGAAGAACAGAAGCGACTGGTAGACAATTCAGTGCACTGACAACTAGGAGTCAGTGATAGTTCCAAGGCAGTGGGGAAAGATCCGTCTTCATTTCCAGTGATATGATCTCTCACTGCACGGTCAGACTTTCAGGGACCTGATGGGCAACCTCGCTGGCATTTCCACTCAGAACTCCACTGACCCTGTGGCACAAATAAGGCTGTGCTTGGCTGGCTGATAGTTGGGATTGAGCCCAATACCAGGTGGCGATTGTGCTGGGGGAAGGCTGGTTTGAGGCACACTGTGTGGCTGATGTTAGCCCCTTCCTGACCCAAACACTTTGGCACATGGACACTCCTGGACAGAAACCCAGTGTGTCATAGCTGGGGGCGGGAGGCAATAGAAAGGGTGACATGACATCAAGGGAAGGCCACGCTGCAGGGCCATCGCCTGAGCAACATCACCAGGTAAGCGGCTCCTTTTACTTCTGAGCCCTCCTTCAGAGAAACCTCCACCCAAAAGGCAGTGACCGTGGTCATGCGACTTGCGTGTCCTGCGGTGGTGGATGCTCTAGGCCACCAGACTCTCCTACTTGACCGAGGCCCCTTCCTCCCCCTGTGCTGCACTGGCCTGGCTCCGGATTCCTGAATTTGGTTGCAACAAAGGCAACACTCCCCTCAAAAGAGCCCTTTAGTCGATGGTTAAAAGCCCTGGTTTTCTCGCCATGAAGGCGTGATAAACACAGGGGGCTGCCCTCCGGGTCCTGTCAGAAAGGTTTCGAGGTCTCGGGTAGAGAGGAAAGGCGGCCTCTTGACAATCTGAATGGAGGGTCGGAGTCACTATACAAACACAGACCGAAAAGAAATAGCATCACAATAGTAATGATTTCGCAAGATTACAGGTGATTTTTACCTTTTCCTTTGTCCCTTCTAAATACAAATTCTCTATAATGAGCACGTATTTGTTTTAAAGGAGAAAAAAATGTACAGTGTTAAAATATGCACCCAAATCCTGAATACAATAAAATAGTTTTACATAAATATGCACTCAGGTACAGAGACCCTAACCAAATCAGGGTTGCCAGAAACCACAAAAGGGAATTTTATTCAAATCCAAAATGGGAGCAATTGCTATCTCTTTTTCAGATATTCACGGAATAACATAGCAGGTCGGAACTATGTTTGTGGATGAGAGAAGAGAGCTTTGCTTTCTGTCAGTTGCTTTTTCTCTCCCTCAGATTACATTTCCAGAATATCTGCTTCCCCATTTCTCCTGCCTTTCCTTTTTCCACAGTTGCAATCTCCTGTAATTATGGAAAGAAGTTTTTCCTGGAACAGCAACACTGAGATTAGCCATTTTGGAGCCAACCTGAGTATTCCCAATTGGTGCTAATAATCTTCTTTGTAGGAACAGTTTCAGGACAGATTCCACTCTGCTCTGAGACTTGAAACAGCTGAAAAATACGGGACTTGAGTCTTTAGATCTGAGAGCATTTGCATCCACTGTTAAGGGACACTTAATACTTACCTAATTACTTTTGCACTTTTATTTTATTGTCTTGAAGTAATCACCACAGTACATAAAAGCAGTTACAAATTACTGAAGTGTAATTCAAAATACCTATTTCCAAAGAGCCAGTCAATTGCCTGGATAAACAAATGCCAAAGTTCAGGAAAAGGTCAGAAAAGTTGGATGTTGTCTTTATGTTTAGAGAGTACTGTCTTTAAATTGCACACGTTTGTCCTTAAACTGTCAGAATTAAACCCCAAAAGGACAAAATATTGCTCAAGTTAAGTCCTCTTGCACCTTGGTGATACATATTTATTTAGGAACGCATTGAGAGCTCTATTTTGTTTATTTTTTTAGCACGAATCTATGCTTTATGCTCAGCATTTAACAAACATGGTGTTTATTACTGCCCATTTCTGTCATTCATTCATTCATTCATTCACTCACCCATTCATTCTAAATCCTCTGGATTAAACCAGGGAATCAAACAAACAAAAATCTCTGTCCGTGTGGACCTTAAATGCTAGTGGGTGGAGAATAGACATAATAAATAGCTGACATATATAGGATGTGTGGACCTGCTGAAGACAGAGCTGGAAGGGGGAGATCAGGTGAAGGCAGACTGGAAATCTACATGTGCGGGGGTGTCTAGAGAAAGATGCCCAGACCTCCATCCCCTGTGGCCTTTGTGTGGAAAGAAAAGATCATATGAACCTGAAATAATGGACCAATTGCACATCCTCTGGAAATCTGTGTGTCAGCTTCATCCCTGAAAGAGACCTTATTTGTAGGGACCACCTACAAATGACAAGAGCTGGGGTTACCCAGTGGCTGTCAAAAAGAAGAGTCTGGACTTCTGATCCAACTTGTTGAACAATTTTGTTCATTTCTACAACTGAGCTCTGACGTGCTCCCCTCACTTGCCTCTCACAAAATAGCTCTGATGACAATTCCTGCTTGGATGGCTCTTTAAATCTTGTGAGGGGCCTACAGCAAACATTTTTCATTTTGGTTCTTGCAATAGTCTTGTGATGTAGTATGTATCATCCCCAGGTCGGAGATGAGCAAGTTGCTGCCACCATGGTAACTTGCCCAGGGAAGCTGTTATTTAAATATATTTTATTATTGATTTTTTACAGAGAGGAAGGGAGAGAGACAGAGAGTCAGAAACATCGACGAGAGAGAAACATCGATCAGCTGCTTCCTGCACATCCCCCACTGGAGATGTGCCCACAACTCAGGTACATGCCCCTGACCGGAATCGAACCCGGGACCCTTCAGTCCGCAGGCCGACGCTCTGTCCACTGAGCCAAACCGGTTTTGGCAGGGAAGCTGTTATTTAAAACAGAATACACCCCCACCCCCACCCCCATGCTCTGTTAACATATTGCCGAAGCATCACAAGTATTTAATTGGAAACCATTTTAGCATTTTTCAACCTCAAAACATTTTAAAAAGTTATTTAAAGAGTGAGGGGCAACTAAAATCAATTGCAGAAACAGACTGAGGACCCTTACATCCCTTAGTCCTGCAAGCTCAGGAGGCCCACGGGACTGGAAGAAGCAGAGGCCAATGCCAATGTCAGTTTAGACCCCGGGGTCTTTAGGAAGGACTAAGACTAGAGGAATCTTAACATGTGGCCCTCAAAATAAGCCCCAGAAAATGATGCTGGAATAGGTATTTTAGAAATCACCAAAACGTACTGACAGTCTGTGATTTGAAGTTAGCATTGTTCAAGTTTATTCAACAAATCAATTTTCTCTACGAATGCGTTTGCCCTTGTCATTTTTGTATTTCCACAGTGCTTTTCCTTTAGGGTCATTCCTTGTGATTTACCAACACCTCTGAAAGTCCAAACTAAAGGTCCTCATGTAATTTACACAAGAGTATTCCTAATCCTATAGAAAAACATATTTATTTTGAAATAGAGTTTCATGTTTAAAAATAGCACATGGGTTTTTTTTGGAAATAAGTTTGTATGCTGGGAAGGGGATATTACCTAAATTATTTGAGAGACAATTGAGGAAAAAACTAAATTGATGAGTGTACTTCTAGAGAGGCTTAGACTGCTGATAGCCCGTCTCTCCACAACCTTTTCTCTTCTCCTTTCACTATGGGAGAATGTCCTCTCAAACACGGGATATTTGTTACCAACCATGTCCATTTGTTCTTTCTCATTAAAACATTTCCAAATTATTTGAGGGATTTACACTCCAGTAAAATTTTCAGTGTTTACAAAGCCATTTAATACTCTCTTACACTTCAGAGATCAATATAATCCCCTAACTTACGTTTATTTTTTTTCCGAAGGGATGAGTTTAGTTTTTTAAAATGTGAAAAGTCTCCACAACAATTTTCTTGAAAACTTCATGGACACAAATAGTATATCTCTTCATCTCTTTCTCTGTCCCTGTCTTCTTGAATGTTGACCTAATTTGGTAAATCTACCTATTCCCATTTCATCCGTTTTCTGTGCCTCAAGGTGCCCCCAGGTATGAAGGAAATAGATGAATTCGCTGGTTTTTCTTCTGTGAATGTGAACAATATCCTCTGAGCTTATGGGACACACCAGCATACACTCTGTAGGCCTCTTGCCCTTACTGGCATGGGGTTTGGCATCTCATAGAGATTTTTAAAAATCATTTCAAATCCCCTCTAGACCCACACCCCCAGATTGGTGGACAATGTAATGGCTGGGAGGCAGAAGAAAGGACAGATGAAAAATATTAGGAAGGCCTCTAATTCTCTCATTTCTAAGCACAGATAGTTTCATGAAAGGCACCTTTGGGTGGGAAGGCTAATTGACTTTTTAATTTTTTTAGTTTCTTTCCAAGCCCACTTCTCTGGCTGCTGCTGGATCCTCAGCTCCCCAGCACAGAAGGAGGCCCCCAAGTTCCCAAGGCTTCAGAGAACAGAGGGAGCCTGCCTCGCGCAGGTTGGTTACTTGTGTTAGCACCTGTAAGTCTGTTTTGCATTTCACTTCAACCTTTACTCACTGCTGACGACAGCGGCCGAAAGCGAGCCCTGACAGCCTGTTGTGATTTTACAGTATCCAGCAGGAAAGCCCGGCTAATTGCGAGCATATGATTTCTCACGCGCCCAATGGTATCCTTAGTCTACGGCTCTGGGACTTACTCCACAGTTGCTCATCGTGGAGGCATTCGTTGCTTTTCTCCCATGATGTGGGCAAGACGGAATTTGCTTTCTAAAAAGCGATGCCTGCTAAGCTGGGAAGTCAATTTGTTTCTTCAGGGACATCCCTCTGGAGGTGTTTTTCACTGAACTGCTCCAAGAAAAAAAAAAGAAGAAGAAGAAGCAGCCGTTGTGATAGCAAATAAAGGCCCCTGTGCGGGAAGGCAGTTCCAGCGGTGTCTGGTTTCAGGCCAGAACACTCAGGTTACCATTCCAGGCCATCGAGGACTCGCCCAGATGTCTTCGGTCAAGTTAATCACAATGTGCCTGAAGGTTGTTTTCAGGTAATCCATCCTGGTGCGATTGTAAATCGAGAGCTCCTACTAGCTGAAGGTTGGGACTTTCAGCTCAGCCTGCGCCTGGGAGCAGTTAACACAGGGCCCTCACCTTTTATCTTGTTAGCGTTGCCACTGAAGCCGACTAAATGGCCCTTTCCCGAATGCTGAAGATAGGCCCAGAAGTTGCATGCCGGGCGAGCACATGACTTCATAGTGTTTTGTGTCAAGAGGAACAAGTCAAATATTGTGAGGACTCAGTGAAACGTGGCCCTGCAGCGGGCCCTCCACCAGCTGAAGGTTTCCGTCCCAAATGGTAAGGGGGTGATGCCGCCCTGGGAGTCGTCAGCCAGGCCCCACGGGATGTGGAGTGCTCTGGCCAATGCTCTTGTTGCTAGGAAACAAAAATCACTTTTTCCTGTTTCTCTCCGCTTTTCTTCCCGCCCTCCCACAGCCCCCTGTAATCTGTGTTACTCTTCCCTAGACTGAAGGTAATCTTTTCCCTGATGCACATGTAATTCCTATTGTGATCAGAAAAGCTGATTTTGAAGAAACAAACTGCAATCTACCATTGCTGCCGAAAATGTCATATACATAAAATCTGGTAAAATATGTACAAAGGTTTTGTACACAGACACGCATCCTATGGAGTGCTCATTTTATACATCATTTTATTTACTCCTCACTATCCCTGTGAGTCAGCTACTAATCTCATTGTTTTTTTACAGATGAGGAAATACTAAGGTTAATTAGAATACTGTCCAAAGCCTTCTAAATTACATGTGCGCAGCCAGGACTTGAACCACTGTCTGGATGTCTTAAGAGACCACATGTTTCATCAAAACTTCCAGGTGCGGGTTCCATGGCCATGACCTGGCATTTTTATCTTTCCCGTCACCCATCCTGATTCCCTTCCTTGGCACTGCAGCTGGGAAGCGTGCTCAAGGGTCCATACAGCACCTGCTCATGCAGAGGTGTGACTCTGAGACTCCGGCCTGTGTTAGTGCGGTTGGGAGTTGTTGCTTGTTTTTGTCCCCACCTGTTCCTTCCTCTGGTACCTCTTACCGCAGGGCAAAGGGGAGCGCTCTGCTTTTCTGGGAGAAAATAAGAACCTGGCTTTCTTTTCATGCCTGCTGTCCCAGGGATAGTTTCTGATGGACGAGAAAGAGACTCAAACATGTTTTTTGAGATCTCTAAACCATGTCATTCTCATCTCAGAAAGACACAGCAGAGATATTCACAGCATGAAAGGATATCAGAATTAAGGTAGTCAACTCTGTAAGCCTCCCAGATCACAAAAAGCAAATATATGTTCCTATAGTTTAGCCAAGAATATTTGCAAACATGGAATCCAGCTGAACTTCAAAGTCAATTCTCAATCTCTCTTTGTTACTCACTTTTCTTCTTCTTGCTTCTTTTCTGTCTACAGCATTTTAGGTAGAGTTCTTCCGTCCATCCAATCACCTCCCTAAAACAGGAAGCATTTCTCCTCAACTTCCCTATGTTGCTTCCTCTGCAATAATAACCCTTTAGAAGGAGGTTTACTACTAATTACGGTGGAGAAATAATCCAGGCAGGACACCACTGCTCTTCCGTCTCTGGCATGTCTGGGCATCATTTGTTGATTAGAGGACTCTGTGTCACTGAGCCCTGACACGGCCTCACAAGACAATAGATCAGTCTGGATGCACAAGATGAACCAGAGTTTTAATTGCTCACCGAGGATGACAGAAACAACAATAACACATAGTCAGGGAATTGGCTTTTTAAGTGCATATCCTGCTCATTGCGATCTCTGGCACAGTTCCTCTCTCTGAATCACCTTTGTAACTCCTTTCTTATGTAGTTGAGGTCATGCTGAAGAGGAATCTGGATGGCGTGGAGAATCGACTAAGCCACCACTTGGAATAAAGGAATCCCTTTCTCAGTCCCCTGTCCTTTCTTTGCTTAAGTCCCTCCCATTAGAGCAAAGAAAAGTTGAAAAAATGTCCTCGTTAAAGAGAATTTGTTTTTCATTAAGAAGCAGGAGCGTCCTCTGAATGAGAAAGGTACTTCCCCCAAACAGTTATCCCTGATTCAGGGTCTCCTCGCTTCTCTTAGAGTCAGAAATCAGTAGCGTTTTAACTGAATATTTTCTTGGTGAGATAATTTGGATGCAGGTCAATGGGAGAGGAAATCTCCTCATATTATTTGTACAAATTACAGACAACTCAGTTGGCTCCTGCCTGACTCTGGGTTTCTCTCCTCAAGAGTCACAACTTGAATGGAGAATAAGGAACTAATAACTAAATGGAAGAGCATTTCACATTTGCTGTTTAACAGGGTGTTTCAATTCATCTCTTCTTGGCTATTCACAAAATAATAGTTCATCTTTCTTAATAAAGTCACTCAGAGAACTGGAAATAGGAGGGGACTTCCTCGAATTGCTAAAGACCATCTGTGAAAAAACCCAGTACGGCGAACACCATACTGAATGCTTTCTCTCCACGATCAGGAACAAAACAAGGATGCCCACGCTTGCCATTCCTGTTCAATATTGTACTGGAAGTTCTATCTGGAGCTATTGGGTCATAAGAAGACATAAAAGACATCCAGACTGGAAGAGAAGAAGTAAAATGACATAATCTTGTATATAGAAAATACTAAGGAACTCACTAAAAATTATTAGAGCTAATAAATAAGTTCAGCAAAGTTTCAGGATACAAGATCAATGCACACAAAAAATAGTTGTATTCGATATACTAACAATGAACAACCCAAAAATGAAATTAAGAAAAAAAATTAATTTATAATAGCATCAAGAAGAATAAACTGCCTAGGAATGAATTTAACCGAGGAAGTGAAAGATTTGTACACTGAGCATTACAACATTGAAGCAATCCTAAATGAATGCAAAGACATTCCCTGTCCATGGATTAAAAGACTTCATATTGTTAAGATAGCAATGCTCCCTAAATTCACCTACAGATTCATTGCAATGCCTATTCAAATCCTAGCTGCCTTCTTCTTCTTCTTCTTTTTTTTTTTTTGCAGAAATTAACAAGCTTTGATTCTAAAATTCATATAAGAATCACCAGGGGTTAGCCAAACTAAAGGTTAAGGGCACAGACCTCTAAAAGACTGTGCTCACTTCAGACATCAGCCACAAGTTCAGGGGTCCCAGGACCGCTCTCACTTCTGACCATCTGGCTACAAATTCAGGGATTCACCTGACCATCCTCAGGTTTCATAATACGCTAGAATGACACACAGAACTCAAGAAAGCACTGGTCACAGTTTTATTATAGCAAAAAATTACAATTAGAACCAGCTAAAGGCAGAGGCACTTTGGATGAAGTGTGGGGAGGTCCCAATGCACAGCTGCTGCTGTCTTCTGGGGTGTGCCACGCTCCTGGCATCAAAGTTCACCCAAGCTTCTGTGTCCAGAGTTTTAATGAGACTTCATTATAGGGGCGTGGTTGATTGAATCATTGGCCACGTGGTTAAACTCAATCTCTATCCCCATTACTCCTGACGGAGGCTGGGCTGACATCACCTAGCCCAAAGTCCTGACTTGCTAATCACACGGTCACCTCCTTACCCTAAATTATCAGTTATGGTCCAAGGGGCCCAACATGAATAACAAAGACACTCCTATTACTCAGGAAATTCCAAGGGTTTAGAGGTTACCTTTCAGAAACTGAGGATGAAGACCAGCTAAATTCTCTATTGCACAGAAATGCAAATGACTTAGAATAGCCCAACATTGGAGAAAAAGAACAAAGTTAAACGACTCAAAATTCTGGACTTCACAACTTACTTCATAGCTATAATATTTAAGACAGTGTTGTACTGGGATAGGAATAGACATTTAGTTCAATGAAATAAAACTGAACATCCAGAAATAATTCCTTATATTTATAGTTAATTGATTGTCTACCAGGGTATCAAGACCATTCAATGGGGGAGAATAGTCTTTTCAACAAATGTTCTGGGAAAATTGGATGTACATGCAAAGAATGAAGATGGTCTCTTACTTCATACCATATATAAAAAATTAACTCAAATGGCCCAAAGATCTAAGTATTAGAGCTAAAATTATAAAACTCTTAGAAAAAGACATAGCGATACATCTTCATGACATTGCATTAAGCAATGGTTTCTTAGATATGACTGAAAATACAAGTGATGAGAGAAAAAAATTGATAACCTGGGCTTAATCAAAATTAGAAACATTTGTGCTGCATCAAGAAAGTGGAAAGATAATCCACAGGATAGGGGAAAATATTTGCAAATTATATATCTCTTAAGGCACTTGAATAAATAATATGTAAACTCATA
Organism: Myotis myotis; assembly: GCF_014108235.1. Classification (NCBI taxonomy): domain Eukaryota; kingdom Metazoa; phylum Chordata; class Mammalia; order Chiroptera; family Vespertilionidae; genus Myotis; species Myotis myotis. The sequence continues at coordinate 30,040,305 of NW_023416316.1, read as the reverse complement.
CTAAGCAACAATAAAAAGATAAATAACCAAATTTAAAAATAAGTAAAAAATTGGAATAAACATTTCTCAAAAGAGTACATACAAATGGATAACCAGCATATTTGAAAGATATTCCACATTATTGGTCATTAGGGAAGTGCAAATGAAAACACAACAGGATACTCATGAGGCTGGCTAAAAAAAAAAGAAAGCAAATAAGTAACAAGTATTGATGAGGATGTAGAGAAATTGAAACCTTCATACATTGCTATTGGGTTTGTAAAATGGTGCAGCCACTGTAGCAAACAGTTGGAAAGTTTCTCAAAATGTTAAATGTAGAGTTGCCATTAACTCCTCTCTATATATCCAAGAGAATAGAAAACATGTCTACACAAAAACTTGTAAATGGGTGTTTATAGCAGCATTGTTCACAATAGCCCAAAAGTGAAAACAATCTAAATGTCTATCAACTGATGAATGGATTTTTTTAAAAATATATTTCTTCATTGATTTCAGAGAGGAAGGGAGAAGGAGATTGATAGAAACATCAATGATGAGAGAGAATCATTGATTGGCTGCCTCCTGCACACCCCACACTGGGGATGGAGCCCGCAACCCAGGCATGTGCCCTTGGCCGGAATCGAACCTGGGACCCTTCAGTCCGCAGGCTGATGCTCTATCCACTGAGCCAAGCCGGCTAGGGCGATGAATGGATTTTTAAAAAAATGTGGTATATTCATACAATGGAATATTCAGTCATAAAAGGAGTAAAATACTGATACATGCTGTGCCATGATTGAACCTTAAAAATATTTTGTGAAATCAAATAAGCCAAACCCAACAGGCTACATGTTTGTATGATTACTTTATATGAAATATCCAGAATATGCAAATCTATAGAGACAGAGTAGATTAGTAGTTGTCAGGGGTAGAGAAGGAATGATTGTGGAATGACCACTAAATGGTACAGTTTTGGGGAGGTAGGGGGTGATAGAGATGTTCTCCAATGATATGTTCATAGCAGCACTATTTACAAAGCTAAGATTTGTAAACAGCCCTACTGCCCATCAGTAGATGAGTGGATAAAAAAAGCGGTGGTACATTTACATAATAGAATACTACACAACTATAATGAAGGCTCTCTTACCCTCTGAGGCAGCATGGAGGGACCTGGAGAGTATTATGCTAAGACAGTGGTCGGCAAACTCATTAGTCAACAGAGCCAGATATCAACAGTACAACGATTGAAATTTCTTTTGAGAGCAACATTTTTTAAACTGAAACTATATAGGTAGGTACATTGTTATTAACTTAATTAGGGTAGTCCTAAGGCTTAGGAAGAGCCACACTCAAGGGGCCAAAGAGCCGCATGTGGCTCATGAGCTGCAGTTTGCCGACCACTGTGCTAAGTGAAATAAGCCAGTCAGAAAGACAAGTATCACATGATCTCACTTATATGTGGAATCTAATGAACAAAATAAACCAATGAACAAAATAGATCCAGAGACATGGAAGCGTGGGACAGACTGATGAATCTCTGAGGGAAGGGAGGAAGGGGGTCGGGAAGAGATTAACCAAAGAATTTATATGCATATATGCATAACTCATGGACACAGACAACAGTGAAGTAGGTCTGGGGGCGGGTGAAAGGTGGGTGCTGAGTAGAGGGGGGGTCAATGAGATTTATAAGGGGGAAAAAAAAGATGTTCTCTAATGAGATATTGGTGATGATTGCACAATTCTGTAAACATATGGGACACGCCTGAATTTTATACTTAAAATTATGAACTTTATGCTATATATACATATATACTAGTATATGTTCTATCTTAATAAAGCTGATATAAAAAAATAATAATTGTGCCCTGAGGCAATCTTATATCTTGATTGAGAATATCATCAACATTCTTTTTTCAAGAAGAAACAATTAGGAGTCCCTGTTAGGGAGTGATCAGCATCATGGTTCCCTTAGATTTTCAAGGGTTCGAGTTAGATGGAAGGCCTTGCTACATAGGGCGCCCCAAATGGGAGAGACAATTCAGGAGGGAATGCTGGTTTAGGGAGGAAGAGGATGACGTCAGCTGTGGAGTAAAGACAAGATAGATAACTGTGTTTCACTTGAAATATAAGTAAACAAACACCTTACACGTAAGTTGGAAAAAGAGGTAAAAAATACTTTTGCATTTCACATAACTCTCTTAGAATTATTCTTGCTTTCCCACTGCTTGTGTTTGTGCTCAACCTCAGCTGATTAGAACGAGTCCTTGTAAGACAAGGCAAGACAAACTCAGTTTTACTACTCAGCGCCTCTGGATCACGCTTTCCGATTTCTCTGACCAAATCTTGACCAACTCTGGACTGTTTTCTCTTTCCTTGAGGGCTTGTGTCCTTTTTCTCATGCTCTCCCTTGGACAGTGGACCCACATGAGGCCAGTGTGTCTGTCTGAGCTCCCCCTGTTCAACCTGCCTCCTGGTGCTGCCTTTAGTGACACTCTCCAATACCATTCCCTCCCCACCCTGCCGTGGCAAGTCAAAGCATTTTGCAATGCAGTGCAATGCATCCATGAAATCATTACCTACACATAAAGATTAAAATAAGATAGCAGGTGTATTTAACAACATTGAGCTCCTGTGATGGGTTCAATGAGCTCTGTTTGAAGTAATTTTCTGAGTGGTTTTCTGAGACTTTAAGAAAAAGAGGAGCAATGTATTCTAGATGCTACAGCTTGCTCTGCAGTGAAGCAATAGATGGCTGGTTCTGCAGGCAGATGGCCTTGGCTCACCACCTGAAAGGCTTCCTCTGACCAGGAATGGACACTTCTAGCACTCCTGTGCAGCTCTTCCAAATATTTACAAGATAAAAGCAATATCCAGTTGCATTTCACATTCTACCACAGGAGAAAGTTTGGGGAACTGAATATAATTAAGCAATTTGACATCTCAGGACGATGGTTTAATTCAAGTGAGCTGGGAGAAGCCTTGTGATTTACCGTCTGAGGGTGATAGAGTGAAAGACACAGAAGGTTGGACTGGAGTACAGGCGCTCAGACTCCCTGGACCTGCTCCCTTACGTATCCCTGCAAACAAGCCTGGCTTATTCCAGATAATTCTGGCATCCTTTTCCCCCTGAAGTCCATGGGTAAGTCTACGGCTACCATGTCCCTGCGGGGGAGTCCGGGGACAGCTCATGTAATGGGCCTGTCTATCAGGAGCGGCAGCAGGCCTTCCTATGAGATGATGCTCATTCTAGTTTCTAACTATCATGATAAGCAGTTACGATGTTTACGTGAGGAGGTAGAAATGTGACCTATGCTTTAAAATCATCATAACTAAATACCTTTTTGACCAATTCATGCCAAGCTAACTCACATACAGTAGTCATTCATGTACTGCCATGTCTTCAAAGTGAAATGTTGGCTTCTTTGGGACCTCGTGATTCTATGGGGTGCTTTTGTGTGGTGGGCAGTGGGGAGGCCCGATGGGGGAGGTAAGTGTGACACTGTGCTCACACTTGGAAACACTGTGCTCAGTCACCTCACCCCATGTTTCCCACCCTGACGATGGCACTTTGTAATGGCATGCTTGCCTTGGAGCTTCAAAGCATTTTAAAACTCATTACTCTTTAAACATTTTTGGAATGTTTCAGACATAGAAAAGAATACAAGGACTATCACAATGACTCCTCATATGTTAACCACCTACCTTAAGAAACAAAACATTACAAGTACAGGTAGGATGCCCATGGCCCTCCCTGCTGGGTTTCTCTCTCTCTTAGGGGGTCACTACCTGGCATGGCTCCTTTTTATCTCTGATTAAATCTTACCTATAATTCATTTATGCAAAAAATTCTTATGCACAACATTTATATTTTGTATAAAAAAGCAAAATCATATCAGTATAAATAAGGACAATAAGGATGGTTGATGAAGAATTTTTTTTTCCATCTGGGATTGCAAATAATGACTGGAGTCATTCGATAGCCATTCCATTTATTTAATAAGAATCTCACCTAATGACACATCAGGGACATCCGGCAAGGGTAGGACACCACTTTAGGGGAGCGATGATTTCCATTCAAATTATTTCTAGCCTCTCGATTCAATAAACAGGGCTCAAATAAGTGTGTGCAGATAGATGGATAGGTGGATAGATGGATAGGTGGATAGATGTGTAGATGGATAGGTGGATAGATGTATAGATGGATAGGTGGATAGGTGGATAGATGGATAGATAGATAGGTGGATTGGTGGATAGATGGATAGATGGATAGATGGATTGATGGATTGGTGGGTAGATGGATAGATGGATAGGTGGATAGATGTATAGATGGATAGGTGGATAGATGTATAGATGGATAGGTGGATAGGTGGATAGGTGGATAGGTAGATAGGTGGATAGATGGATAGGTGGATAGGTGGATTGGTGGATAGATGGATAGATGGATAGGTGGATAGGTGGATAGGTGGATAGGTGGATTGGTGGATAGATGGATAGATGGATAGATGGATAGGTGGATAGGTGGATAGATGGATAGATGGATAGGTGGATAGGTAGATAGATGTTAGATAGATATAGACAAAGACACAAACATATTACCTTAATATACTGTGGTATTTTGTGAGGCTGATCCCTCACAAAAATGGAGGAAAGCCCTTCCTCACTGTTTCATGAAAACAGCCAGTCCTGTGGGTTCTGCTTCCTATGAGAATGAGGACCTTCCAAGAACACATATCCCAGCGTCAAATTTGTGCAAAACCAGATGAAAGAAATCACTTTAAAAAAATCAGAATCATGCATTCTTCTCAAAAGTAACTTCCCAAAGTCAGTGTCAGGCTAGATGAAACAGAACAGTTGTTGTGAAATAGTTTGGAACACACCCTTTGTGAAAAAGTAACTGTAGCCCAGGAAAGGCATGGCCTTAATTAACAACACGAAGAGGCAAATTCGGACCCAATCAAAATACACAAGGAATTCATATCTGCTGTCCTGACTTCTGGGCCCACTTTGAACTCTGGCCCCAAATATTCTCATGGATTTCCTTGTATGGCCATCAACTCTCAGGGGGCAGACTAATGGCCTTTTAAACAGGCACCTGAAGTTCCCTTCGCAGTCACCATAAATCAATGGCGCGCATCTCTCATTAATCTCCAGAGCATCTCAGAGAAAGAAAGCATAGAAAGGAGGAGGGGAGGAAAGGAAAGGAGGAAGGGAAGAAGGGAGGGAGGGCAAAGAACCAGTACCTGAGCAAACCTCCCAACGTTCAAAAGTTGGACTTAATGACCCAGGCGCTGGACCAAAAACAGAGCCCCCATCGTATGCCAAACCGTGAACTGCTGAAACTTTAAAAAAAAGAAGGGAAAAAAACTACAGTTAGAGTAAAGAACTAAGCAAACAAACAAATAAATCTGTGGTATGGCGGCAAATCCAGGGACGCAGTGAATAAATCCCTTTCGGATTAATTAATGCCATTGTTTATTTAATCTCCCAATTCCATCACATGTGGCAGGCAGGAGTGCTGCTCTTCTTTTCAACTGAAACAGCGCAAAACATAGTCTGGATCCAAGGAAATCTTGCCAAAATCCCTGGCAATGTATCACTCTCTTAAGCCCTGTTTTGCTTTTGTGCTCATGGTAACGTTCGCAGCTGTCGAAAGTGGCTTCGGGCTGTCTGACTCCCTTGAGAGAATTTATGTGTTTTTCTACTTCCTCTCCTTATTAGGAGGCAGGAATCCGCGACACCTATTAGAACAAGTATGCATAAAGGGTAATGACCATGCAGTTTATTAGTGGTCTGTTCTTCCTCAAAGGGAGCCCTCCTCCTCCAGCCCCGAGAAGCTGTGCCCACGTTCGAATCACCTCTTGCTTTCTCGGCAGCAGGTGGGCAAAGCAGAGGAATCCAGGGGGTGGGAGAAGACCGTGGCCTCTGGGAAAGCCGTTTCTTTCTTCCACACCGATGCATGGAAAAGAGGCTGGAATATCACAGTTTGAATTTCATGAATGTGAACTATTAGCTGACAAAGGTAAATAGGACTGAAGTAACAAGAAAACATGAGCTCCTAACTTTTTCGGAATAGTTCTGTAACAGGAGTGAATTTCTCAGCTCCATCTTCCTTTTTATTTCTAAAATGGGGTGGGGAGCAGGTGGGGGTAATTTAGGTTCTTCAAGGCCGGGTTAGGAGAACAAGCCTTTCGTAAGAAAATATAGCAAACCCTATTCCCGCTGCATTTCTGGGTTGGGGGGAAAGCAGCCATTGGAGGGAAGAGATGGCTGAGAAGCCAAGAGTGGGCTCCTCTGGGCTGATCCCTCACAAAAATCTTCAAACAGGAAAGAAGTTACAAGTCCTAATAAAATCCACAGAACCAGCTTGAAAATGCCCGGTTGCGCTCCGCCCCTGCCAGGCATCATGGTCAGGGTTGGCGTCCAGACAAAGTTCAGCAGAACGAAATGCTTGGGGACAAATTCATTCCTGTTAAAATCACACGAATGTTCAAGAGAACGTAACCCATGTGGTTTTGATTCGTTCACATGACGCTCATCAAAACGTTTCTGTGAGCCACGCACACAAAGCTTGGTAGGTCATTCAAGGCACGGAACCATTTTGGCCACGGATTCCAAGCCTGGGAGGGCCTGGTTCAACCTGAAACTTAGAGTCTCAAGGTGTGAGTGGGCTGTCACGTGGAAAAACACAACCGGCTCTGCTGAGGACTATCAGGATGACGGACATAACACGTTTTACTTATGCAGTTTTTAGGGCGGGGGGAGTGCCTGGGGGCAGGCAATGGGCCAATGTTCTTTTGAACTTTTGAGCATGATCTATATTGTGAAATGGAGAAAATAATGGAAATGCACTCAAATTAAAATTGCTCTGTGATCAATTCCATTTGGGGGGTTGTTGTTGTTATTGTTGTGTGTGTGTGTGTTTCATGAACTTTCTAAGATTCTTCCATCTAGAATCCCCTCCCACAACCCTCCTCAGTCCCTGGCACATGCTAGTCGCCCCGGTGAATGTAGACCTCAACCAAAATGACATGTGTTTTCAATGGACTAATCACACACAGCACCTCATACATCTGGCTTAGACACAGGATGGCAACCGGCCTGTGCTCTTTAAGTCAGAGAACGGGCATGCTGTGTTGAGAAAGTAAAAATGATGCGCAGAAGGAAACCCACGGGCACAGATCCCCGGGCAGGAGGGCCAACCTAAAACGCTGGGAGATGTTCTCATCAGTTCCTTCTCTCCGGCTGGTTTGCACGGTGACCGTAGCCCTGGAATCAGACGGGAAGGAGCGTCTGAGGTTTATCCCGGGCTGTGGCAGGAGGAGCACATTTCATGGCGGTGCTTCACGTGACGAACTCCGATCCCCCCCAACACGTTCACCCCTAACTGCATAAATCTCTCAGTGGGGAGCAAATGAGACCCATGTTTGGGTTTCTGACTAAACTGCTGGCTTATTTTCACATGTTGCTCAGTCATTTCAAGCCGGCTAGCCAAAGCTGCTAATTAAAGAGGGGGTGATTTATTTCATAACTTTTCTTTTCCCTTCAGGAAACATAACTCAACTCCAGGCACAGCGAGTTTACCGCACCCCATTCAATAAATTACACCCACCTCATTAATAGTTCATTAGGAAAACTGAGAACCCGTGACAGACCCTCAAGGAAGGAAGGGGTCGCCGGCTCCAACCCAGAGGGCACCATGGGCCTGACCTGATGGGCCTGTCAGCTCCCAGGTCCAAGTGCCAGCCCAGGTCAGGCCTATGGAGCACATTGTCCTGCACTGCTCTCCCACATGGATTCTTCACTCATTTCTTCTCTGCCAGGTGGAGGGGTGGAAAAATCTGTCTTTAAAACATCTGATAAAACTGTCAAATTAAAAAAAACTAAAACACTACAGGCAGTAAATCCTACAGATCAATAATCCCTCCTCAATGCACATGATTCTCCATCAATGAACACATCACCAGGGTTTAACCTTCAAGAACAAGATATTGTGTTTTTTTCTTTTAATAAAAAGAGAGGGGCCCCAGAGCTTATACAGAGTTGACTTAGCCTTTCCATATATAAATACTAACTGGAGGAGAGCCAGACCGTGCCAGCTCCCCTGGTTCTCTATATATGGCAAATCTGTTCATTGGTGCAATGCAGGAGCTAATCTATGTACAATGAGGAATTTAAAACTAATATCCATTTAAGGTACTTTGTAGGTGGAAGCCTTCCACTAATATTTGGCCTAACCGTGACATAGATGAGACTGCTATTTCTCAAACTTTAATGTTAACATGTATCTTCTGTAGTTCTTGCTCAACGGCAGATTCTAAAAGATCTGAGAAGGGACCCAAGAATCATATTTTAAATAGGTTCTCAGATGATGCTGATAATGCTGGCCCATGGACCAGTTTCAGAGTAGTAAGGGGCAGGGAAACATCACCCACCTTCTGGAGTTGGCTAGTGGATCTGATAGTACAGGTGTTACAAAGTATAAAACCAGGTTGTGGTGTAAATTATATTGCCCCCTCTCATAACACCATCCTCTAGAGCAGTGGTCGGCAAACTCATTAGTCAACAGAGCCAAATATCAACAGTACGACGATTGAAATTTCTTTTGAGAGCCAAATTTTTTAAACTTAAACTATATAGGTAGGTACATTGTTATTAACTTAATTAGGGTAGTCCTAAGGCTTAGGAAGAGCCACACTCAAGGGGCCAAAGAGCCGCATGTGGCTCGGGAGCCGCAGTTTGCCAACCACGGCTCTAGAGCAGGGGTTGGCAAACTTTAAAGTGGCAGTTAGTTAGACTTTGCAGGCCATCGTTCACTGTTGCAACTACTCAAGTCCCCCACTGTAGCACAAAAGCAGCCTTCGAAAACATGTAAATAAGTTAGTCTGGTTATGTTTCAATAAAACTTTATTTATAAAAATAAGCTGCAGGCCAGATATGGCCCATAGTCTGTAGTTTGCTAACTCCTTTCCAGAACAATGGATTCCAAAACTTTATGGCTGTACACCCAGAACCGTAGATGTCCCTGATACATGTGTTTCTTTAGCAATCCTCTACATGTCCTACTTCAGTAACACACAAAATTAAGCACAAAAGAAAGAAAATTGATATAGAGACTTTAATTCTCCTCCCAAATGGAGCATCTGTACTATCTCCTGGGTATGCACACTCACTTTAGAAATCAGTGATGTGGAGAATTGTAAAATATGTGTTTTTCTCCCAATAAAAATGATCACCCCAATAAAAGTAGTACTTGGGGTTTTGATGATCCGTGGAGTTCTAGGACATGGAGTGACCATGATGCTTATATTAAGATCTGACAATAAGAAAAATGAAGGAAAGCACTGGAAAGAATTATTTTATGCAAATCAATACTGTGACATGGTCATTCCGCCCACTCTGGGGTTTTTAAAGCAGTCTTATATGCCAGGTGCCGAGCAAAGCGCTCTGTATGCACTATCTCACTTAGTGCCCCACAGTTCTCTGAAGTAGGGGCAATTATGATTTCCATTTTACAGAAGAGAGTACTAAGATTCAAAAAGGCTGGGTCAAGGGAATACAATTAGTTCCTTATTTAATTTGGTGGTTAGTTGGTGTAAAAGTCACATCTGTCTAATTACAATGTCCTCACTTTTAACAGCTGCTGTTTATAGCCTCATCAAATCATGACCACTTTCCAAAATGTTACTATTTCTTTATTAGATGATGACATCATACCAATGAAAAATCCCACTGGCTATAGGGAATGGGTTTCGCATATACCTGCACCAATCCCTTCATCCTGTCACAAGTTGCCATTGGAGGCAGCAGCAATACTGTGCCGGGAGAGAGAGCCAGCTAATTTTAAGTACATTGTTAGTTTCTTTAAAGAGATTGCTTACTGGCTATCAAATGTATTGAGAATGCTCACTCGTTTGAATAGTCATGTACTGAAAGCCCATTTGTTGCCAAACTCAATCAGAGATGACCAGGTTAGCCAAAAGCCTATGACTATTTCTATGCAAGGAGGAGCTGATTTGTAAGGTGAATAGTTTTGCTTGCTTTTCAGGGTTTATTTCTAAAGTTTTGAGTCAGTAACAGCCTATCCATATACTTCATTCAAAAGTGAAAGCTTTAAATATAAACACTGGTATTTGTGTAAAGAAAGGTGTTAGAATTATAAATCATGGGTCTGCAGTTTAAGAGAGGAGGCTATTGGCATACTGAAAAGCATTACCTTCAAATAAATGTTGCAGCATGGTAAGTGTGCAGCAGTATCTCTGGTAGCAATGATATTCAGACTGAGGGATTCTGTCCATAAACCTTGACCAGTTCATCATTAACTATAAGTCAAGAGTGAGGGAATTTTGTTCAGTGAGAAAGACATTGAGAACAGGAGTGCAGATAAATCAAAAATGAAGAGACCAGAAACTAGGGAAAAGGAGATCCGTATTTTGAGTTAAAAAATCAGGACATATCTGAAACATATCAGGACAGATCTGAAAAGCTTATTTCTCTTTTTAAGCATTCTCTGTGAAATAATCCTGAAAAATCCAGGACATATAATCACTGTAACACATCACATCTAATCACGGTTGTTTAGATGTAAAATTCATAGCATGTATGGCCCTCCTTATTTATATAAATTTTATCTCGATAAAAAATTTATAGATTAACTGTAAAATGTTTTAGTATAGTCTATGACTTCAAAAATCCTATCAAACATATAAAATCAGGCTTCCGGAAAATGAAACACTTTCACAGTACTCAGTGATATCAAAAGCAGGATGCCCTTAAGTAAAGACAGTCTCATCAATAAATGGTCTTGGGAAAATTGGACAGGTACATGAAACTAGACCACCAACTTACACCATACACAAAAATAAACTCAAAATGGATAAAAGACTAAAGTGTAAGCCATTAAACCATAACAATTCTATAAGAAAACATGGGCAGTAAAATTTCAAACATTTCTCACGGTAATATTTTTGTCAATATGTCTCCTAAGGCAAAGGAAACAAAGGAAAAAAGCAAATGGGACTACATCACACTAAAAAGCTTCTGCACAGCAAAAGGAATCATCAACAAAACTGAAAAGGGAGCCCACTGAATGGGAGAACAAATTTGCCAATGATACATCTGATGAGGAGTTAATTTCCAAAATAAAAAAAAGTGCTGACACATGCTATAACATAGATGTACCTTGAAAACATGAGGCTAAGTGAAAGAAGCTAGTCACAAAAGACCACATAATATATGATGCCCTATTCTATGAAACCTCCAGAATAAGCAAATGTAAAAACAGATAGGCTTGGTGTAGGAGAATGAAGAGTGACTGCTCATGGGTACAGGGATTTTATTGAAAGGGTGATAAATATGTTCTAAAACTGCACTGTGCTCATGATTGCGCAACTCTGCAAATATGATAAAACCCATTGGCTTCTACACTTTAAGTGGGGAAATTATATGTATGTAAATTACATCTCTGGGAAGTTTCTTTTAAAAGACATTGTTAGATTAGTTTAAAAAAATAACAAGACCCACCTATAGGATTCCTCCAAGAAAGCCCTTGAAATATAAGGAAGTCAAGTGGTGAGAGATGAGGCAGAAAAGATAAGAAGGGCAATTGTATATTGTACTGTGGAACTCGGTTTTTATATTGAGGGTCATAGGGATTTCACAGGAAGGTTTTCAGCAAAGTAGTAATGCAATGAGCAGGGCCAGGGCTTGGCTCTTAATTAATGAAATATAAAGAGGCCCTCACTCCCTGACTATGAGTGCCTCCCTGGAGGTGGTACCCTAAGTGCTAGGTGTTCATCCACACGCCTTGGAAAGAACATCTTCTGCACTCTGGAACCCGGAGAATGAATTAAGAAAGCGAAAATTCAGAGGCAGGAAAATCAGTTAGTCCACGCATTGTGTATTTGCTACATGATGAGGGAAAGCCACCCTTTCGTGGAGCCGACGTTCTGACTCGGGCAGGGAAGACAGGTAACAAACACTTACACTAATAAAGAAACTAGATAACTCCAAGAGTGTGATACGTGCTAAACAGAAAGCACAGTAGGTAACAGAACACCAGTGACTGGTGACCATTGCGATTTACTGTGCGAACTGAGACAGTTGTAAGAACAAAATAGAGTGCTTACAGTAATTAAAATGTCCTATAGCTGCTGTAACAAATTACCTCAAACTTAGTGATTTAGAACAACATTGATTAAATGATTCTTGATACTTTGAGGTTTTTGTGTCTTCTGGTGTTTGCATGGTCATTGGTGTCACTTTGATCCCTGTGGTGGATGGTAAATGTCATTTTGTGTAAGTTTATCATCAACATTTTGGAGAAATGGAAATGTAGTACTCAAGTTTTTAAGAAACACCCACCAGGGGGTATAGGAGAATAAATTCCTGATGGATCCTGAGCATCGGGGCCCTGGTGAGGCAATTGTGAGGCCACTGAGAGAGAGAGAGAGAGAGAGAGAGAGAGAGAGAGAGAATTGGAACAACTGTGATCACTGTGTTCACTTTAGCACTTGCCTAAGGCTTGTTTTCAAGCAGGGGTGATGAATGGTAGTAGTGTATCAAACTGTTCTTTGCCTTCCTCATATCTACATTTTAGAATTTTCTGGAACTGGGCAGGGAATGGACACTTTATTTCAATGATGAACACTAAAGCTTATGCTTGATGGTGCTAAGGTTTAGGATGTTGATGACGGTTTCAGGTCCTCATATGAATTGCTCAAGCTGTTCATGTTTTACACACACTGGGGGCTCCGTGCCCTTAACTCATGGGTTGACTTGCCTTTAGATCATGCCACAAAAGTCCAGGTCTTAGTGCAGTGAGCCTTGAACTTGTGTGATCATGAGAATCATCTGGGGACATTGCTAGAAACACACATTTCCAAGCCAATTCCCTAAAAATTCTGAGTCAGTGATGCCTGGGTCTGTGAATTTAACAAGTTGTCCCCGGGCAATTCTCATGATCCGGCAAGGTTGGGAAACATTGCTTTAGTCAAAGTATTTTTTCTTTCATATGTGAAAGCCTAGGAGCAGATCAGAAGCAAAGGGCAAACAAACCCTCAGCTGAAGAAGCAAAATAATACCCAAAGTCTTCCAGATGTTTCCCTGTTTATGAAGCCAATTGTGGTTTCATTAGCTGCCTCGCACTCATTTATGCCTCTGGTCGGGTTAAGCACTCAGATAATAAAATACTTTGCAGGGACCATGATGAGATTGTCATTTATATTATCAAAAAAAAAAACAAAAAACCAAAAAAAAAAAAAAAAGGATTCAAGAGAAGTAGGGGGAAAAGAAAAGTAGGAAATTTTAAACTCATTTCATTAGTCAGAAGAGATTTTATGAGCTGAATATAATATCAAAGTTTCTCTGTGCTATACAGTTTCTTTCTCATTCTGACTTCCCAAGTTATTTCTCAGCTTTCTTACAGAAGAATAGCTCTTTTCACTAATTTATAATTTATTACCTAATCACAATTAAACAAAGAGATCTACTAAGCTTTCCCAAAACTACACTATTTTACTCCAACCTTCCTCCTCCCTCATGAATATGCATTTGGGAGTTGATTAATGTATCCATCTTTAACCAATATACTCATTTCCTGGATCTGATATCAAATGCTCAACTAACGCGTTTGGACAGCAAGGGAGGCAGTGTTATCTAAGTCAATTTGGTTCTTAAATTTCAGAGACCAAGTAACAATTCTGACTTATAAGAAAGTTATCCAAAAAGTCCTTCTAGTCTTTTCAGCTACTGAGTTCAGATGGTAAATATTTGGAGAGCAAGAGTTGAGATAAATTATAATTTATCTCAGTGAATACTACAGCAGAATGGTATCAGGCATTGTGCATAGGTAAATATTTGAGACTTGGGTCATACATATTAGTTGTAAGCTACTTAAGAAAACATCAAAATATCATCACCTCTAAAACATCTCATTTCTTTTTTCTAGTTGCAACTGAAAACTACACATGCCCCAGAGTTGGGACAAGAATGGGAAGGCTTGGAGGGACAGATGCTGCCATTTAGGTGAGTTTGATGGGCCTCACCCTGTGGTTGCCCAGGGGCTTAATTACACTTGTAGGTGTAAATTTGAGAAAGTTCAATCAGAGAGGATGAATGAAACATCTTGGATTCTCCATTACCTGGGAGTGAGTTCATCAGTGTGTGGGTTAATGTGGTGAGGTGCCTGTGATCTTAGCTGTTCGGCCACTGCTTAGTTAACATGTATCCTTAACAGCAGTCTATCTGCTTCTGGAAAATGGGCAGGGGCTGTATTTTCTGTCTGCACCAGAATGCTGGGGTGTCTGTTCCCCCAATCTCCTCTGCCCCAATATCCTTGTAAACAGGAAGTCTATGCACAGGGGTAGAGAAAATGGAAGCAATTTTACCCTGACTGGAAGAGATTGACAAGGTCTCACGAAGATGTGACTTTTGAGAAGGAACTTGAAGAATAAGGTTCTGCTAAGAGGAAAATATGGAGAGACGTATTCCAGGTATAGGAAACTGCATGCTCTAAATATAATTGTGAATATCAAATTTAAAGTATGTTGAGACACTGTGTATGTGCCTCTGTGTGTGTGTGTGTACATGTGTGTATGAAATATAAATTTTTAGAACATGAAAATGGTGAAGCAATTGAGAGAGTAGTTGGGGAGACCATGGAAGAACTTAATTACTATCCACAGATTGCAACTTTTTCCCTCCCTCTCTGACAGGTCTCTCCTAGCAGCCAAATAGCATAGTCAAAATTCTGCTGATGATGCATGAGATAGAGCACCACCTGACCTGGCCACTTGTTCAAGGATGATTTAACTGCTACCCTAATTCTGAACAGTAAAGCCTAGTTTGTGTCTATGATTGCAATGATCGAGACTCAGCCACACAGGGTAAAACATATGTTGAGGTAGACAGTATCATTTTTTATGTGGGCCAATCCTAACTGTGGCCACATTCTAAATCCCCCTGTATCTCTTGCCTGAGTTAATTGAAATTAACAGTGACTCACCAACCATCAAAGGGATCACAGGCTTTAAAAAGATGAGTCATTAATTAAAGCTCCTCAGTATCAGCTTCAAATTGATTTTTTTAAATCTTGTTTGACTCCTAGGCATTCAAGTACAAAGTAAAGGTGATCACCATTTTTCTTAAAAGAGAAATCTCCAAATCAGAACTGGTTTAATTCCAACAAAATTTGGCAAATTAAGGAGAGTTTTAGTGGAATGATAAAAAAAAATAATAATAACAGCTTGATATTATTGGGGATTATTCCAAACTGGCTGGCTTATTTTCATCTTTTATTCCAACTACGGCAACAAGTAACCAATTCTTAGTATGAAACTCTTCCATTTGGTATTGTTTCCAATTTCGTGGGGCTGCCCTGTGAAGTTCTGGTGAGATATTTTCTGTTGAAAGGCTTTGTA
This sequence comes from Myotis myotis, assembly GCF_014108235.1. NCBI lineage: Eukaryota > Metazoa > Chordata > Mammalia > Chiroptera > Vespertilionidae > Myotis > Myotis myotis. Next base: position 30,024,910 of record NW_023416316.1, on the reverse strand, counting down.
TATTGCATGATACAAAATAGAAACTCAATGAAGACTCATGTCATCCAAATTTGAAAACCAAACTTATGCTCACCACTAAGACTTAAGGTTCACCCTCTGAGCCTCACCATAAACCTATAAATAGAATCATTCCCATTTCACTGATGAAGAAACTGAGTCTTGGACTTGAGCTTATTCCCAATTACCATAATATGACAATACACATCCCTCTTCCATAAGAAGACCAATGTGCCAAATTGTACCATCTGCTGGCTTGTTTGCTAGTTTTGACATATATGTCCCTCAAATGTGTTCTCTAAAAGATCTGTTTACTGTCTGTCTCCCCCATTAGCCTGCATATCCCATAGGAAAGGGACTGTGCCTGTCTTATTCATCACGCCATGACCAAATCCTCAGACGATGTCTGGAAAGCAAAAGGTTCTTGATATCTCTTGAATAAGTCAATCACAAAATAGCTTTTTAAATCAATTTGTCCTCTCCCCAGCTACCCCAGTTTATCCTACTATTTGGAGGTTTAGCATTAATAAGAAATAAGATGGGCCCTAACCGGTTTGGCTCAGGTTCAATTCCAGTTAAGGGCACGTATCTTGGTTGAGGGCACATCCCCAGTAGGGGGTGTGCAGGAAGCAGCTGATCGATGTTTCTCTCTCACAGATGTTTCTAACTCTCTATCCCTCTCCCTTCCTCTCTGTAAAAAAAAATAAAAAATAAATCAATAATATATATTAATATATATGTATTAATATAAATATTAATTATTAATATTATTAATAATTAATTATTAATAATTAATTATTAAGATTAATTTATTATAATATAATAATATATATATTTTAAAAAAAGAAATAAGATGGGTCCTTATAACTAGATACCCATTAAAAGGTTTTATCTCTAATGGAGAGCAATGTGACTGAAGATTTGGATAGTTTTGTCTGTTCTCCACCCAGCAGAAATTAGCAAATCGGTGTGTACATTCTAAAGTCGCTGTGAGAACTGCGCGTACCTGGGGAGATAATTGCTGTGGTAACACTGGGCTCACACTAAGCCACTGCCGGGTTCCCAGGAGGACAGAATCTGAAAGTGTTGCTTCAATGCCACTTGCTTTAAGATTACGGGAATGACCTCAGCCATGCTTTTTATTCTCCCTTTGAGCTGATCCATCTTGAAAGAGGATAACTAAGTAAGGAATACGAACTTTCTGTGGTTGAATATAAGAAAGATCATAAGACAATTGTGCCCTTAGCCATTGTAGAAAGAGACTATCATGTGCACACATTTAAGGAAACATAAACCTAGAGCAATTCATTTCCCATTAGAGTTCTTTTATTTTCTACTAGAGGCCGGATGCACGAAATTCGTGCAAGAGTAGGCCTTCCTTCCCCCCGGCTGCCAGCACCGCCTTCCCTCTGGCACCAGCTTCGTTCGGAAGGATGTCTGGTCTAATTAGCATATTACACTTTTATTATTATAGATAAAACCCCCAATTACAGTTGGGGATGAATTTAGCAATAAACCAGCATAAGGATTTTTTTTCAGTCTCATCTCTACTTTTTGTAACTGTCTTTCCAAAGGCCAGAAAACAATTTTGATTTTTCAAAGACAGAAAGAAAAGAAACCAGAAAGATGTGTGCTTTGAGCTCTAGGGGCAAGTGTAGGGCCTACAGTTGAATCTTATAAAACACAGAGGCAAGTGGCGGTGGGTCTGACAGTACAGAACTCTGTACCTTTATTTAGATTGGGTGGATATATTCAATTTATTTTTTAGCCACATGGGCAAGGGCACTTAGTCGCTCAGTGTTCCCACACACAGATGTGCCGTGACCTATGTGTAAGGGACTCCTTCACCGATTAACCTATGTCTGAACACCTTGCTCCGCCTTCCTTCCTGTGGTGGTCTGCCTTCACTGGCACAAGGTAACACTGTACACTCTCAGCCACATGCCAGGGACTCACTAAACGTTCTACCAGTATTATCTCATGACAACCTGCCAAGTTTTTATTTTTAAGATTTCAGTTTCACATATGAGAAACCACGGCCAAGAGAGAGTAAATAAGTTCTCCAGGGTTGCCCACTGAGTAAGCGGCAGAGCAGGAGTCCCAGCAGGTTTAATTCCAGAACCTGGGCACATCATCGTGCTTCCGCACTCCCCTGGTCTCTAAGCACATACTCCTCAAAGACGGGACATTTTTTTCTAGTAGTTGCTCCTAAAAGACATGAAGAGACAATTTCATAGCTAATTATATCCTTTAAAATGCGTTTTGATGATGATATTGACAATGATATCCTTAAAGCACTTACTTTAAAAAATATATATTTTATTGATTTTTCACAGAGAGGAAGGGAGAGGGATAGAGAGCTAGAAACATCGATGAGAGAGAAACATCGATCAGCTGCCTCCTGCACACCCCCCACTGGGGATGTGCCCGCAACCAGGGTGCATGCCCTTGACCGGAATCGAACCCGGGACCCTTCAGTCCGCTGGCTGATGCTCTGTCCACTGAGCCAAACCGGTCAGGGCAAAGCATTTACTTTTGTTGGCTCAGTGAAACATGATCCTCCCCCCGCCCCCGAAATGTGTTTTGTCTCTCCTGGCTCACCAAAGGGGTAAAACTTACAGGACGAAACTTACAGCAGAAAATGTGCCTTGTGAGAAAAGTGGGCTGTTGGCATGATTAGCTATGTGCGCTTTGAAGACAAAAGGTATCTTTGGCTCAGGAAACCTATGATCTGATTCCAGCCCTGTAACTTGGGCAAGACACTGAGTCCTCCTGAGCCTCCATTCCTCACACGCGCAATGGAGACTGGTGCCTGTTCTGCTTACTTTCCCCTAGTCATCGTGGGGGGCAAGAAACGGTGGCAACAGCCAACAACAAAGCTCTAGACCACTGTATCATTCACTCAACAAACACTTATTGGGCGCGTACTCTATGGCAGGCACCATGCTGGGGACTGCAAAGCCTTCACTCTGGAGGAAGAAGATTATGAACTGAAATTTAGTTTGGCTGGTCCAGAGCATGGACTCTGTTGGATTTCTTTTTAGGACTCAGCATGTGTAAACAAAATTGAATGTTATTGGACGTTCTCATCTTACACAGGGTTGAGCAAAAGTAGAGTTATAGTTGCTCGTATGGAAGAAAAGACAATCATTAATAAGTAATAATACAAGAATAAACTCTGTGTTTCATGTACTCATAACTGTAAAACTATTTTTGCCCTATCCTGTATATCGCCACACAATGCATCACAATAAAATAAGAAACAGAACAAGAAAAAACGAAGCAATAGAGTCCAGCCTGGATGGGGCACATCAAGGGAAATCCTGACTATCAGGAGGACAGCAGATCCCATGACCCCAGCACTACTTCTCTGTGAGCAGCAGAAGGAAAGCATCACCCCACCCCCACTCCATTCCCCATACTCAAACCCCACCCCCCACCCCTCCCTCCTCCTCCCCCGTGAGCTATGTCCCACACGACCTCCTCAAATCTGGGATTAGCCAATGGGTCCATGTGCCTCATCTTTGCCAGGTGGTGGAGACACAGATACAGGCTCAGGGATGTTCCACGCAGGAGTTAGTTTCTGCCACTCACAGCCCTTCTCGAACACTCCTATTTCCTCCCTTTGGGCTGCAGGTTTTTCATGTGTGAAATGAATTTTCTGATTTCCATGCAGTCCTTAGCAGGAGAGCTCCCCCTTAGGAAAATAACTGTTGCCATAAGCATGCCTGTTGGCTATCTTAAGTGGGGATGCGGGGGGGTGGGGGGGGAGAGTACAGCTCACAGGCCTGTGGCCAGTGCAGTTTCGAGGGGTTCAGCCCAAGAAGGGTCGCACTTGGAGTTCAGTAGTCTGTGGTTGCCATCTTGCAATTATTATTCATCTGATCTTTGACTTTGTGTTCTGTACATGAAGCCTGATGGGACAACGCAGCATAGGCTTGGGGGCTTGGAAGCTTCGGTCATACAGGTTCGGGCCTCCCACTGCCTATTGGGACTTGGTCTTGGCCTTTCCTGCTGTCTAGAGCTCTAGGTCCTGCCCAGCCTGGGCACAGACATGGGGAGGGCTGGAATGTTGAGGGGTGGCCACCACAGAGGGCCCAGCGGAAGGAAGGGGGAGAGAGGGCGGCAGACAGTGGGCAGGGTATGTGCATGCTCTGAGGGACAAGCCTCCAGGGGCTTTGGGGGTCTGCACTCACCTGGGGCATCCTGGTGCTTAAGGGGGCACAGCAGCAACTAGGAAATATAAACACCCTGGCAGGCCAAGAGAGACCATGGAAGAAAGGAAAAGTTTTCTATTTTAATACCTTTTCTGGCACGGTTCCCTGCGTTTGGAACAGAGCCCAGCGATTTAAGATTCCGGGGATTCTCAAGACCTGGCTCACTTTTTAATGCTCACAGATTAAAACAAAAAAACAAGACTAATTGCTGATGAAAAAGACCCATCTCCCCAGTCAAGGAGGGAGAGAAACAGAGAAAATCACATCTACCAAGGGCCCCTTCCTGGCCAGGAGAAGGCTGCTGCTCAGTGACACAGCCCTTTAAATCCCAGAGAATCAATTTGGTTCTGTCAGGGTGCAGGTGAGGGTGGGGTGGGGGGGTGATTCGCTTTACTTTAAAGACAGGGAATAAAGGCTCAAACCATCTCACTGACTTACCGGCTGGTGTCTGATGCTGCGGGATGCAAACTTTGGTTGGTGAGGGCTCAAGCCCATGCCTTCCCTGTTCTCAGTCCTTGTTTAAGGAGAAAAACGCCGTGGACTAAAATCATCTTTATTATAATGTCACTTAAATATGTAAGAACATAAGCCTCTTTAGGCTTGTAGTTCTTACACAACTATAAAATCGGAGTAAGTTCTCAGGTTAAGTACAAATAAAACTACAAAATCAATTAAATTTAAATTAACAACGATAATGTGATAAGTGGTATTTTGCTCAGGTTAAATCAATTTAATTCAGCTAAGTTAAATTTAATATTGAATTTAATTGTGGAAAAATATAGGGTTCATGGTTTGTACTGCATTTAATTTCTGAATTTGAACTTTAATTATCCTTAGGTGGGAAATTCTTGAACACATTAGCATATAGTATAAAATGATCTTAATAATTTCAGTGTGTATTTTGTTTTCTTTATGTTAACCCTCTACTTCCAGTTGAGGGTGGTCAGACCTCATGCTTAACAAAAATCACCACTTTTGATGGCAATTTGTTTAGTCAGTTTATAAAATTGTACTGCTTATGTGAAGATAAATTTAGCATGGCAACCTTAGCAAATCGGCTCCAACTATTTCAAGACTCAGGGTTACAGCACTTGTTTATTGCACATTTACTATGACACTTTCTGCTAATGAAATGTAAACCGTCAAATGTAAAGGACAAAGGCTACTGACCAACTGGTCTGAAGATATTTTAACATGTGGTTATGGCTGCACCATACATTTCAATATCAGCCCGCCTTTTACAGAAACTATTCTGCCCGTGGCCAGGACCTTTCCAGTCATTGCTCGTCAATGAATGCATGCAAATATGTGTGTGTTTATGTGTGTGTGGTGCGTGTATATGTAGATCTGTACATGCACGGATGTATGTATTAATGAGTATGTGTATATTTACATGTCAGGGAATTTCTGGTCCTGGAGGAAAACTATTAAGGCTCCTATGTTATCCTTGCTAGTTAAAATATTTGTTCTGCACACAATAGTTACTTAGAAATGGTACTTAATCAGATGTTAGCAGGTGCTTTCTTTCTCAAGTGTTATTTTTCTCTCAGTCTTGGGTTCCCTGCCAACTCTAAACCAGTAAAGCATGCTATCCTATTGTTGGATTATCTCAGGTGGTAAAATAACTTTTACATATTTATTTTATTACTCTTGTTCTGACTTAGCCTATACTTACCTAGTGCTTACGTGTGAACAGTCCTAAGCTTTTTATAATGCAAATTACTTCATAGTTGTTTTAGATTGAGTTTCCCTGTGACTAGAATTTTGAGGAAGTAGTTTGTTTTCGGAGGTGATTCCCAAGGAGTACCTCCAGGGTTGGAGAATGAGATTGGGCAGGGAGAGAGGCCAGTGGGGGCCAATTACACCATTTGTGAGCAGTTACCGCTGCGGGCAGCTGGCCTCCATTCTGCTGGGCACCTCTGAGAGAGGACTAGAACAGCCACGCCAGGGCTGTCCCTGTCTCCCCACAGTGGCAAGGAAGCTGGAGTGTTTATTACTCACCTCTTCCTTCATTGGTTAAGCGGATGCTCCTTAGGGCCATTAACTCCATGTCACTCCTAGCCTGGCTCACACATGAGTTGGACACAACTTGGTAGCCAGAAAACCCCTGCAAATGTAGACACAGGGGATTACAGTAAGAAGACATTGGCATTCATGGGAAGGAGACTCCCAGCATCCGCTACCATACCAGTACTTATAGCAACACTATTATTATGCACAGTTGACAGGTGAAAAAAAATGAGGCCCAGGGAGGTGAGTGGCTTGTCTAAGGTCATAGGAACAGAGTGCAAGAGCTGGGATTCTCACCTGGTCATCTGGTCAGACTCTGTACTCTTAATCACTGCAATGATAATCCAAATAAATGTATCCCTCTGCATACCCCACCCCCACCCCCAAAATACTTATTTCAAAGCATAAGCAAGTCTTAACTATGCATACTTTCTAGTTCACTGAAAGAGAAATCCTTTGGAAATAATATCTTCGTCCCTTCTCAATTGCCTCTGAATAAATATTTCTGTATGTGCTGCTCATTTTCTTGGATAACTCTCCAGAATAAAGTCTGAAACTGTCCTGATTTTGGCACAAATTATCTAAGAAGAAACAAAGAATGGGAACCATTAAATCTGAAAGAGCATAGGAACTATGCTACAGTCCGGGGTAAAACTCTATGTCCCAAGAGTCAGGGGCTGGGACCCAGTATCTCACAAACTATGAGTCGTACTGTGTACTTAGAAGACTTGCAGAAAAGCAAAAGAGAGACAAGCTCCGAGTCCAGCTGATGGGCCTTTGTTATGAGGTGAAGGGGTGCTCCCCTCCCTTCTCAGTAACTCCCTCTCCACGGACGGGATCCAAGGCAGACATTCCTTTCGTGGAACACCATCTGGAGGGATGTGACACGGAGACTCCATGGGTTTCTGACTCAGAGATCCAAGTCCTGGAGGTAAGCCACGTCCATTTCAGCCATTTCCACCTGCCCCACACGTGCACAGAGTACGCCTGCCGGCACCTTCCAAATCTGTCTCCTGTATTCAATGCTGTGTGTCAGGTGACATGAGCAATATCAAAAAGACACGGCCCCAACTGCAAAGAACAGTCCAATGCGGCAGGAAACGTATTGCGATATTTTGAGTTCATTCTCCAGATAACCTCCCTGCTCAGGCCCTCCCTCTTCCCAGAGGGGCTCCTTTCCACCTTTAGCTCTTCACTTCAGGGCAGTTTTGTGGCAGGGCAGGAAAAGCCTGGATGGGTGAAAAAAAGTCTCCTGGGTGAGCTTGATACCAAGGACTGAAACGTGCATCTCAGAGGGCAATAAGAGAGTAGCGAAGATCCCCCACCCCCACCCCACCACCACCAGAAGTGGGTGGCGGTGTAGAGTTCTTGGGGAAACAAGGACCTATAGAACCTGCCTCTGGAAGCACCCTGATGAGTTTGCAAGGCCTCCAAGGAAGGGTGGTGTCATTGGCCTCCTAGGGCAGTGATGGTGAACCTTTTGAGCTCCGCGTGTCAGCATTTTGAAAAACCCTAACTTAGCTCTGGTGCCGTGTCACATATAGAATTTTTTGATATTTGCAACCATAGTAAAACAAAGACTTATATTTTTGATATTTATTTTACATATTTAAATGCCATTTAACAAAGAAAAATCAACCAGAAAAATGAGTTCACGTGTCACCTCTGACACGCGTGTCATAGGTTCGCCATCACTGCCCTAGGGAGTCTGGAACCCACGCACTGGGATCTCCGCCTCAGCAAAGTTCCCAAGCCTCGTGCATGGCCCCAGGGCAGAGCGCCACCACAGTCCCGCTCAGTAGTATCACAATGACTGTGGTCGGTGGGACATTAAAGACCCTTCCCTTTTCAAATTCTTAAGAAATCTAAAGAGAGAAGTCACAGTAGCGACTGAAAATGACTCCTAGCCTGCCCCATGGGATGGAGATGAGGGCACTTGGGAGCAGTTTTAAAAATGTTTCTGGGCTCCTTGGATTTGTAGAGTGTTTCATTCTCAACGCCAAATAAGAGCCAGCATGTAATGTGTGTTTCAGTGTGACACACAGGGCTCAGTATTTTGCATGAATATCTCACATAATCCAGCTCTGCAGGTTTGGTGGTTTTGTTTTCCCCATTCCACAGATGGGGCAAAGGAGGCCGAGAGAGCTTGTGTCGTAGCTCAAGCCAGGGCACCGTTAGGGGAGATTTGACCGGACCGGCTGACTGCAAAGCCTGGCATTTAATTCAACTCTGAAAATCTAACTTGTGAAGCCATGGGCCCCACACGCAAGAGTACAGGCGTGAGAATTTAGTTCAGTGTCTCAGCCTGTAACGTTGGCGTGCAGTACTTCAGCGGAAAGAGAGGCAGATGAAGGCTCCAGGGAGGGGATAGGAGCACCGTGAGGGCTGACAACTTTGTTGATTTTGTTCAACAGTGCATCCCGAGTGCTGAGAACAGTGCATGGCCCACTGTAGGAGGTTAATAAATATTCCACAAATGAGTGAATAAAAGAGGGGCTGAGGCCTGGAGTTCTGCCTTTTAGGATGGAGAGGGCCTTCAAGAACCCAAAGGGAGAAGGAAGTGAGGTAAATGCCAAATCACCTTGCAAATGGCTAGGGATTTGTATGACCCAATACTACCTGGCACAGTCCCAGAATGGGCTTGTGATCCTTGGCTGTCTCCTCTTCTGAGCCCTGATGGCTTCAATAAAGGAGAAGGAATTCTTTCTCTCTCGTTCTAGAGAGACGCTCATTCAAATAGATTCCATTTGCACAAGAAGTATTTTGGGTAAAATAAAGAAGAGATAAGCCCAGGTAAATACCTGGATTAGTGACAACAGACCCATATGTTTAGCATAGATTTATATTTGGGTTTTCTTTAAGCATATAACTAACTGCTCATTATGTCTTCATTAAAGAGTTTCAAGGGATCCCCGGATGAATTATAATGATTAAAAATAATGCAAACAAAAAGCTTTTTCATGTACCTCTCTGAAAAAAAAAAAAAAAAAAAAAAGAATCCTCTTAGAAGGAGATGGTGGTTCAGCTCTAATATTCCTCATGAAAGATTCTAAGATAAGGGGAATTCTATTATAGGGCATTTTTAGGGTAAAAATATATGGTAGTGCAAATTGTAAAAGATTCACCTTTAAGTAAAACTTTAAAGCAATGGTGCAATGTGGTTCATAGATCCTGTGGAGGAAGCGGCTTTATTTTTATTTTAAAATAAAATAAAGTCACTCATGGAGCACTTAGCAGATTTTGCCCTGGAATAGCAGATCCAAGCCTCCTACAGCGGTCCCCAACCTGTGAAGAGATACTCTGGTGACCAAAGAGAAAGACTGAGCATCAACCTATGAACCAGGAGGTCACAATTCGATTCCTGGATGGGGCACATGCCCAGGTTGTGGGCTTGGTCCCCAGTGTGGGGTGTGCAGGAGGCAGCCAATCAATGATTCTCTCTCATCATTGATGTTTCTATCTCCCTTTCCTTCTCCCTTCCTCTCTGAAATCAATAAAAATGTATTTTTTAAAAAGAAAAAGACTAAAGTAGAAATCACCTGTTTAACATTTTAGGACAGTCTACAACTGTAATTAATGGTGAAATGGAATATGTACATATACATGTATATGAACTTAAATGACCTTCCGACTTCTCTAAATTAGAAGTCTGACTGTTCCCCTGGCGGTATTGCTGAGGAGATAAGATAAATTAGAATTCCTGAGATGATTTGGGATACTTACCCGTAGGAGTAGCTTCAAGGGAAATGTCTGCTTTCTATCTCTTGGAAATTAACAAACCACTGACAGCAAGAAATGTTGGCATTTGATAATGAGACGACAGCATGTATCATAATATTCTAGGGCATAAAGGTTCAGTGTGAGCAGAAATTTATCTGCATAACAACAATGAATCACTGAAATACCGCTGCCTGCCACCTCTCACTTGACTGTTCTGTCTTCCACCGAGCAGAGGTGCTGTCATGTTAAAGGCCCACTGTCCTGTTTGTGTCCATTGAGGCCGTTGTCACTTGATCTAAATGCTGACACATGCTCAAACACCAAGTATTCTTTCCAGCTGGCAAGGGGGTGGGGTCTGGTAGTGACAACCAGTGTCTAGGGAAATAGTTTACAATGACAGCGGTTTATATTTCTCTGTCTGGACTTCAGGGTAATTTCCACCACTACCCCATTGGGGCTACCTGTGGGAGTGACAATGGCAGTGTCCCCAAATAGACTGCAAGCATTTTGGTTCTTTCCCAGTATCAAATTTAATCCCCAGATGTAAACACCATTTCACTTACTCACTTCCCTACACAACTCAGTGCTAAAATGCCAGCGTATTTTTCTGCTGCAATATTTAAAACGTTTATTGGTCCTGGAGGGGCCAGGAAAACTACAGAAAGGCCCTGGTTTGCAGTTTCAAAATTTTTGAAAGCAGAAAACTCAGAAACATCAAGTCTAGTCTCATAAAGGCTATTTTGATCTAGAAAAATCTTTGCACTTGAATTTAGATGTGAGTTCTGATGGCAAGATTGACATTATTTATGTAGAGAAAAATCTACGTGGAGGTGAGATGACTCTGCCTACTTTTCAGTGAAAATGGCCTGGATGGATTGCAGAGAGACTGGGTAACTATATTGGCTTCTCTGAAACACAAATCGAATGATGCCTCATCTTCTTTAAAACCTTTCCCTTGTTCCCTGTGACAATGCTTATTCATCAGGATTCTGTTGGTAGCAAGGCACAAAAACCTAACTTAAAAGGGTTTAGGTAAAAAGTATGATTATTGGCTCACATGGCTGAAAATTCCAAGGCATGGGATTGATTCCAAATAGATCTAGGAGCTTAAATAACACTGCCAAGAATTTGTCTATCTCAGGGTGGGGTCTGGGGTGAAGCAAGCCAGGTGCCCAGGAGTCAGGTTTGGAGGCAACTGAGTTGTATGCATGCTGACACTGCTCTCACAGGGCCCTGAGGGCTGGAGCCTGCTGGGAGGGCTTTGCCTCCCTATGTTTACATTGTAGGCACCTTGCTCCCCTCACCTTGCCAAGGCCTTGGCCATCTCCATCTCTTAGCTCTGGTCTCTGTGTTGACTTCTTTCTCAGGTGAGTTGCTTCCTTTGTGGACCCTAAGAAAGAAGATGCCTACTTAAAGGGCTCCTGGTGGCTTAACTGGGCTTAACTTTAAAAACAAAACAAAATCAGAGCCTACCAGTGGTTTCTAAACAGGGGCCTCTCACACAAGCCGCTCTTCAGGGAGAAGCCTGAACTAGCTGCCTGCCTCCTGCACGAACTGCCTTCCTACACTGTCTCTGCCACTGAGCCAGCCCTGGAGGAGCTCCTGGAATCCTGTTTCAATCAGTAGGACTGAGTTTCCCCCTCCATTTGAAGCTAAGCAGCTATATCCCCCATCAACATCTTTACGGACCAATCAGAGCACCTCCACTCTGGCCGATCATGGCAGTGCCTTTTGGACCAATCAAACTTCAAGGATTGGAATCCTGATTTGCATAATGATGGACCAATGAGGGACCAGGGCAAGGACTTCTATCTATATAAGTCAGTTCCTCGTTAGCTAAGGGAGTGTACTTTCCCTTTCCATTGAAGACTGAATATTACATTTTCTGGCTGGAGCTGAAACACCCAAGACATCTCGCCAGAGCAGACCAGACTAGAGCAGAGTGGAGTTGCCTAGCTGAAAAAGGGCCTAGTCCTAAACAGCCATGCTGTTTTCACAGCTGTGCTCTATCACAATTAAGCTGTTTTGTACTGAATAAGTTTTCTTTCACACCGCACCCCAAATTGGGGATTCTTGTTGGTGTTGAATTGGCGCCAACAACCATCAGTTGAGACCTTGTAGTGGCCAGAGTTTCAGACATAGTTCTATCACTTTTGAAAACTTTCTCCTTTCCACCTGTGCCTCCCCCAAACCTTTTTCTTGGGAATTTCAGGAAAGAAGAATACCAGGACTTGTGTTCATTAGCTCCAATTGGCCCAGCTTGGGTGTGGCAGAATCATTCAATACTATTTCCTTTTTCTCCTGGGCATACAACTGAACTATATTTAACTTCTTTTACCTTCATGTGGAAAATTCCCACTCATTCTTAAAATTCAGTTCAGATATCCCTTCTTTCAGGAAGTTTCCTTACATCTATGGTAACTTCTATGTGGCACTGTGATTTTTCTGTTACTGCCTTTCCCTTATTAATTATACAACATTTAACAGTGAAATCCTCAAAACAGGGGTGGGCCTCATCATCATTTTATCCCCAGTGCCTAAAACTGTCTTTCCACCTGGTGAAAATATTCAGATGAATAAAGAAAAGAATATAGTTCAATTATCCAACTGGAGGTAAACCCACTTTTTCAGAGGATATTCACAGGGTATCTAGACTACTTTTTCACTCATTAACAAAATAAGAGATTTAGTAATAAAAAAATGATCACTAGGATTATGTTTCTGAATCCATTTGTTTATTTTACAAATTATATTGTGTTAATGAATCAAGGACTAACTTTTGAATATAAGGTGCTTATAATTTATTTAATGAGTTATTGCAATAACTTCATTATCTCAAAAACTTACCTGTGTTATTTGTGTGCATGTTAAAGGAACATATTAAAGAAAATATTTTAAAGTAAAAATTTACTTTGTGGAAGTAGGATTTATTTTTTGTTTTTATTTTTTCTTCTCTTCCTCATTGTTTGGGACCCTTAGAAGACTATTATCCAATATATGACTGATATGAGGATGAAACTCTCAGCAATGTCTCAGATTTTATCATGATCTTGTTCTCTCTCTTGTTAATAAAAATAATGTCCTCATTGTCTAATTGAGACAGAAACTCCCCACCTCCCCATTAAGGGGAAAAAAAAAAAAACCTGATCAGGAGGTTTCTGAAGCCTCCATTGATAACACACAATGGCCTCTTCTTATAGGACATTTCATGGCCCTTAAGTCACTGCTGGCTGATACGATGAAAGAGTGAAAGATGGGAAAAGACGACCTGCAGGTTCATCAGCCAATCCCAGGCTTGGCAGGGTACTCAGAGGACGCTGGGTGTAAGCCAGAATCCATACATAGCAGGCCAAATTTGTATCTTAATGCGGAAAGGACAAAGCTTTAAAGTAGATATTTTCCGGCATCTTTTAGCTTACAGAGTGGGGAGGAGAAGAAAAGGATAAAAAAAAGGAAAGAGTGTGAATGGGCACTCGTGGGAGCCAGAGCCATTGCTCAAGGTGACTTTGTCCCCTCTCTTGTGTGATCTTTCTAAGCCAGTCTTGGGCCATAGCTGAGACCAGTTTCCCACTCAGAGGTGAAGTATCCGACGCAGATGTGTTATGCTGAGCTGTACTTGCTGACCTTCGTATCTGCAAAGATGAAACTTCCATTCTCTGCCAGCTGGGCCTGGTGCTCATTCACCTTGCGTGTCCTCACCTAATCCCCAGAGCCTGTTGTATCAGTCAGGGTTCTCCAGAGAAACAGAACCACTGGGTAGATAAATAGATGTATATGAGGTAATGTACTATAGGAAATTTTAATGAACGGTGAGAAGTCTCATGATCAGCCATCTGCACGCTGGAGAACCAGGAAAGCCGGGTTTATAATTCAGTCTGAGCCTGAATTACACCAGGAAGTCAATGATGTAATTCACAGGCTGAGGCCAAAGAGTTTGAGAACCAGGAGCACCAATGTCTGAGGACAGGAGAAGATGGATGTCCCAGCTCAAGGGGAGCAGGAGAGAATTTGCTCTTTCTCCACCTTTTGGTTCTATATGAGCTGTCAACGGATTGGATGATGATTACCCACTTTGGTAACAGCAGGTAGTCTTTATTCTGCCTACTGATTCAGATGTTAATCTCTTCCCCAAACATCCTCACAGACACACCCAGAAATACTGTTTTATTAGTTGTCTGGGCATCCAACAACCCAGTCAAGTTGACATAAAATTAACCATAGTACTGGGTGCCAAATAAGTGCCCAACAAATATTTCCTGGTTTGTATCAGATAACAGGAAATAGTTCAGTCAATAAGGAACGCTTCATGAATGCAGAAAAATAAGACTGCCTAGATCGGGAGGTGTGACCCTGTGGGGACCAGCCACCCTTTCTCTTTGTAGCTACTGAATTCTCAGGAAAGACCTAAACCAGGTCCAATCGCTTCAGGGTCATCTGTAATGCACAGTGAGCCCTTTGAACATGTTTTCCATCTAGTTCCTGAACAAGAGGAGTTTTTGGAAGTCCTAGAGTTGAATTGGAGGCCAAAGCCCAACTGGTCAGTTGAACCCACATAATGTGAAAGAATGGGGTGACATTTCCAAGGTGATAGGATCTGAAGTTACCCTGCCTCAGAAGGCTGCCTGTAGTCCCATTGGCCTCCACTCAAACCTGAGTCATACTGCACTATGAATTTGAAAAGACTTATGGTCCATGTGTTGCTGCCTGGTTTTGAGAAAACTTCTAGAAACCATTGTTTTATATGGAAGCATCCCAATGTCCTTTCCTGGCTAGCTCTGGCTCATGCCCTTTCCCCTGTCACAACAGCTCCCTTCCAGTCAGTATGACAACCATCTGGCCTTGACGCTGGGAGGCCAAAACAAATATGATTATCGCACTATCTTCAGAGTGCTGACAGCACCCTTGGTGTTGGAAAGCAGGAAGCCCAAGCCATTGTGCCAAGTTTGGTTCCCAAAGGACTGTGCAGAAACTGCAAAAGGAGAGAGGAAATTATATACATTTGGATGAGAAATACCCTTCCATCAGCACCCATTTCTCCCAACTCAGTAATACAGGAAGCCATTAAGGAAAAATGCATTTTTTTATTATGACTTTGATAGTTGTTCATTTATCACCATGTAGTCTCATTCCACCTAAGTGTTCCCAGGAGTCAAACTTCCAAATTTCATCTCACTCATGAATGAAATTCATCAAATGAAATTTTCTGTGCTTTGTGGCATGTCCACTGCTGTCCAAGACCCTAATCTCTCACTTATGAGGATGACTCTGTTGTTGCCCCTTCTTGGTTGGAGCCTAGAACAGCTACATTGCCTTTCCACAGTAGCAGCCTCTATATGCTCTGAATTTGTAAGTCAGGAAGTCTCATTGTTTCAATGACACCATTGCCTTTCTGGCTGCAGCTTGAATGCATCTGCTCTGGTTGTGTTTTTAAAATTGCTATGACCAGTTCTTCCCATGGTAACTGAGTGATATTCCATTTTCTTTTAAATGTAGTTATTTTATATTTAATTGTGGAAGTAGCAATTCCTGCTGCCTCAAACCCAGGCACATTATAGAACAAATTTGATTTTCATGGATTCTATTTTTTTTTTTAGCTGGAGTTGAAAAGAATTTTAAAAATTATCTGGTTCAAACTCTCCATTTTTTTGAAGAAATCACACACTCTTCCAAAGTCAAAAGTACCCTTGTTTGCAAGATTGGAAATGAAGTCTCAAGCTCCTCATAAGAGCTCTTGCTGTTACCACAAGCCACCCCCAGGAAGTGGCTGCCCGAAGACACCTGGCTGATCCCTATCTCCTTAACAGTACCTCTACCTCCATGCTCCTCCCTGTAAATGACTCTGACATCCATTTATTTAGAAAGAAGACTCCTTGGCATCACCTAGCATGGACTGCAGGACAGTTCATTGCCCACCTGTGGAAGGGAAGGCGTATTGCTCCTCATCCTGACTGCTGCTTAGGAACCCCGACTCCAGATGTTAGAGAGTGAAGTGACTGCCGCCCAGCTGGTTGGCTCTTTTTTTTTTTTTAAGACATTTTATATTATTTTCAAAAATTTAAGTATAGTTGCTATACAATCTTACATTGGTTATATTAGTTTCAAGTGTACAATATAATGACGTGACATTTTTATACCTTACATGTGATCACCTTGCTAATTCTAGCAATCATCTGTCACCATTTAAACTTCTTACAGTGTTATTGAATATATGCCCCTTCCCTTTCCACCTATCCCCCACCCACCCCTTCTGGTAACCATCCGTTTGGTCTCTGTTTCTGGATGGTTGGTTCTTGTTTGCCAATGTTGTTGAGTCTTACTGTTGGGACTCACACATGGTGGCACAGAGCCCCTGAATGGGGTAAGGTCGGTGTATGGTTGGCCCTAACCTGACACTGTTTCAGGTGACATCTGTGTATCCAGCCCACCAAGCTCAGCAGACCAGGGAGGAAGATGAGCAGGCAAGGTGAGCTCTTCTCAAGGATAAAAGCACCATTCAAGCATCACTAAGCTATGAGCTCCTGGCAAGTTACATAATCCCATTTAACTTCTACACAAAACTGTGGCGAAGTTAAAATAATGAGATGACATGTAAAAGCCCATAGAAACCTATTCACCAGTAAAAGCCAGCGTGACCACTGTTATAAGTACTTATCTTTATTTTACTGGTCCATTTTAAAATTTTTCTTTAAAAATGTGAACCAATTGCCATTTAGAATGTAATGTAACTAATCGGTGAAGCATTTATTATTCCTCCCATTTCAGCCAAATGTTTTCCCCAGATGGACATGGAACCAAGGGGCAGATCCAACATTAGCTGTGCCAAATGAAGAAATGGAAATAGATTTGAAAGGTGGGAACTTTGAATGGAAAACTTTTCCCTCTCCTTGCTTTCCAACCTGGGTTCTGCTCAAAATTATTAGACAGAATCAGATTCTACAGAGGGAGAGCAGGATTTCAGATGGAAAATTTTATTTTAGGTGCCAAAAGCCTCTCATCTCTAGGACATTTTGTTTTTTTTCTTCCTGAACTCTCTGACTTCTTCCTTTCCTGAACTATTTTTCAACCAGTTTACCAGTATTTATCTGTTTGTAATGAACACATTTTGGTTTGGGTTTTCCGCTGGTTTTGTGGGCAGGTGAAATAAGGTTAAACCTTGTATGTTGTAAACGTTATCAATACGTTCCACAGGAGGATCTGAAGAGTGGATCTAGAGAGAGGAGAGGCAGGCTACTTGGTTGGCCCTAACCATTCAATCCATTCTCCTCCTTGGGGGCTCGGGGCCCTAGGAAGGATCAAGTCATCTCAGACACTTACTTTCAACTTTCCAACTTGGTTTGATTTTCAGATTGTTTTTGTTTCCTGAACTCAGCATTTATCTGTAAGTGTCAGTCTTGTCAAACACTGCACTTTAATTCCCACTGGTGTTGTGGAAGTTGTAACTACCTTGTTTGTGTGGATGGTTCACTGATGTGCTTTATGGGCTTATTAAATGCAGCCCAATATTATATATGCATTTGGTTTCAGATTAGCTGGCCTCAAACAAAAGGACATTGCTGGGTAAATGTGAGGGAAATGGGAAATCTTTAATCCTAAAGTTGGCATTAGTGTCCAACTCATAAGATCGCTACACTGACAATAAAATCCATGCCATGCTAATAATCCCCATGTCTCTAGGAGCAGTTCTTTTCCTCTCCTGTTCTCTGATATATGACTTCAAAGAGAAATTATCTGGACCCAATCTATCCAAATAAATCAGACAATTTATTTCAGTAATCACAGAACAGAAAGATTCACAGATCAAGTAAACATCTTTGAATCACATGATTTTCAGTTTACATGTTATTTCCTCTAAAACCACTTCCTAAACTATCCTAGCTGAGTTGGCTTCCCATTTATTTGGTCATATTGCCCTGTAATACTTGTTTCATTACACTTGTAACTATTTGGAATTTTCTATTTCATTTAGTTGTGGATTGTTTGTCTGCCCTCCTGGAATATAAGCCAGCCCACATAGAGATAGAGAAATAGAGGTAGAGGAAGAGGTACATGTAGATGTAGATGTAGATGTAGATGTAGATGTAGATGTAGATGTAGATGTAGATGTAGATGTAGATGTAGGTGTAGATGTAGATATAGCTGTAGACGCAGAGAAGACACAGACATAGAGATATATCCCTCTCTAGTAGGCACTCAATATGTTTTTGGAATTGGTGAGGAAACACAGTGAACCCAGGTGTCCTGGACACACACTCTACACTCACTATGCCTGTGCCTAGTTTCCAAGCCCTGTGTGTCTTAACAACAGATTGTGTTGGAAATTGTGCCACCAAAATTAGCCACATTTCCTGGTACCACAAATGACCATTCTAATGGTCACAAGTTAGGATGGCAGAGGGAGATAGACAAAGTGAATAAGGAAACAATTTTTCTTCTTCACCAGACTAAACGTTCCTCAAGAATGGCCCCAGTGTCTACTACAAATGAGAGGCCCAAGGTAGGTTTGCTAAGCTCTTAAACAAAATGCTTAGGAAATAAAAAACAATTCATTCTAGCTTTGTAAGAAACCAGACCTCCAAAAGATGCCCTCCCCCAACTCCTCCATCCCCTTGCATTCACCTAGGCACCCTATTTCCTGTCCCCCTCCTGTTCCTTTCTGTTAAATGAGATATTGGTGTTTTATATAAAAACCGTAGTTGACCCATCACTAGTGAAAAAGAATCAATGCGCATGCATTCCTCATGTAATAAGAAATAAACCCCTTAAGCCTATAATTTGCTTCTACTGGTGTCGAATTTTGAAGTCCTAGGATGTGTCTGCCATCAAGAAAGTTAATTCTGGGCTGCTGGCCCTGCGGCTCTGTATGTGGCCATTGTTCGTGAACGAGGAACGGTGAGGAGAGCAGTGCTCTGTTCTCATAATGAACCTTATGTTTCTAAACACAGGTGCGTTGGGATTGTAGACATCTGTGTCATTAAGGGGGAGGGGGGAGAAAGAGCACAAAAGCAGCTCAGAGATGGGCCCCTTGGAAACGCAAGATGGTCTTAATGCAGCAGCTCTTATCAACACCATCGTTATGTCTTTGATGAGGTATCAGGGTACAGAGCCGGTGGTAACGAATCCGGTCTCACCACCACGTTTGCAACATGCCGCCTTTCTCTGTGGGGGGAGGGGGAATCTTGTCAGAATTCACCTCATTGTCATCCTGTTGAAAAGAGTTGTCAGAGGGCCCCTATCCCATCCTACAATCATTTCAATCTGCTCTTTACTCCACGTCTGTATTTCATCTCTATTTGATGCGTAAGAATGAAAGAGCTCCCAGGAGATGCTTGTTCCAATGGCTCTGATGAGACAGATGTCCTGGGAAACTATCAAAAATGTGCAGGGCAAAGAAAGGATGGCTGTCCGATGGCGCATGGCCGGCCTCCTGCCACCCCCACTGAATAGGTCTACGTGTTCCGCATCTCAGTCCCGGGATTGCTGTAAGTCAGACATTTACAGGCATCAGGAGTACCACCTCTGACAACGATAGCCGTTCTCGGCCGTTCCATTGGCAGCGCGCACTGGCAACTTTTGCAGATCGTCATATGACACACTGTGATTTGCACTTGTCCCATATAAATAAATATTTTAAAACATTATAATAGAAGTATATCCCAATATCAGTAAAGAAAGTTAATTTTAAAAAATCTTAGGTGCATAGACTCATTTGACTAAAACAATCTCCTGTGTTCTTTTAATAAACTCTGAGTGAATACGGCTTTTTATAAACACTGTGGTAATGTTTTACTAACTACCTTGATTTCCAGTTGGAGCTGCCACTAACATTCATCCATCTAATCTAATATAACAGAGATATGGGAAGTTGAGTCATGTGCCAAGGACACAAAGCTAGGCAGTGGTAAAGCCAGGATTAGAATCCAATCTCCAAACTTGAAGTTCACTCTTGCCATGAAACCACGTGCATCAGTCAGATGCAGCTGGGATGGCAGAACCGCTGTGAGCGATGTTGATTACAGGAGCCGGGCCTTCCACAATGGCAAAAGCTGGTGGAGTCTTTAAGAGGGTATTGCTCTGTGTCCAGGGGGGGCCAAAATGGGCGGCATGTCAGCAGGACTTGAAGTTGGGAGGAAAAGCTGGATGTCGAGTGGGAAGGAACAAGAGCAAATTGGAATCCATGAGGACAAACTCCAACCTGCCTGCCTATCCTCTCCTCCACCCTCAACCATGTGGGTGACTTGCAGGAAGAAGCTGGCAGCCTTTGTCACCAAGCCACACACACAGCTGGCCCAGGCCACACAAAGTGGAAGGAGATCAGCAGGTGGTGAGGCAATGGAGGCCCAGCTGCTGCCCCCTGGCCACCGAGGGAGCTGGCAGATCAGCACATGGGGAGCTGCACTTGGCGGCCTACATTGACCTTGTGGGAGTAATGGCTATTGCTTCGCTGCCATCTTCAAAATCACACACAAATTTTTCCTGTGGCCAACCCTAACCCAGACCCACATGGTGAAGGGAATTCTGGGAAACCAGCTCTGGCTTTGGTCAATAAAAAGTCACCACACCATGTTACATGCTGCCAGTGTATTCACATATGCCTTTCATTTTTCCGTATGATAACCCCAATACAGAATAATTTATATGTAAAAGTACAAATATAGAGAAGCTTTCCATGGTTTCTGTAATTGAATCATTGCTTTTCTGTCACCTTAAATACTCAGTCATCTTGGATTATTTTCTTGCCATGTGCTTATTGGGATAAATTAAAACTACTGGACTATTTGTAGATGACCTGTATAAAATGCTGAATCTGTTGATCATATTTGCTGCAAAAACAGATCCTCCAGTATTCCATCTGTCATGTAAATGAGGATTAGACAAACTTCAGGATCATTTGGCATTGCTATGTGCTTATGTATTTATGTTTCTAGGTAGTTATGTTTATATGCTTGTTCTATCTCTCTTACAAAATAGTGCTATAAAGACCTAAGAAGAACAGTTTTGATGAGTACACAGGCAAATATCTAAATACAAGAGCTGAGAGACTGAGGAATTGGTGTTGTAACTCCTGAGTAATTATTTCAACTACTGAATACCTGTCACTAATCCAAAAGCTAAAAGAACTGACAGTTATGTAAACTGTTTCTTCACTTCGGCTTCTTGGGATTACTGAGATAGAGATAGGAAATTCAAAAACATTAACAAAGTAAAGAACAAAAACATCTAACCACACGAGTATTAGACATTTGTTCAACGTCTGCCTCTCTAAGCACGTCTTAGATTCTTTAGCTCTGTAGATTGTTTTCCTTGTGAGTCAACCCCAAACATGCGCTTTTCCTTTGCTCTTTCTCAGGGAAGGAGCAAATAAATCAACAAATCAATACAGTTTTGAGATTATAATGTCTTCAGCCCTCCAGTCTTCACCACTAACCCAAAGGGAAAAGGGAAAATAAGTGGTTTCCACACTCTTGAGAAAACATAGAGGTATTATTTGGGGGTGAAACGAGCTCTGATTTTGGATCTAGAAGAATGAGATTCAGTCCATCTATTAGCATCCTCTTTAGCGTTATTGAACTTAATAGAGTTTACTGTTCCTGTTCTGCAAAATGGCTCTGATCTTATCTGCTTCCTGAGAAGTTCCAGGGTTGAGTGAGATAATTAGTCTGTCCACCTCCTTCTCTTCCTCCCCTAATACCTCTTTACCTGCATTGACACCATTCGTCTCCTAATATGACTGATTATATACAAATGGAACTACAGTGGGTGGAGTCACATTATTTCTAAATACTAGAGGATTAGGTTTTGGTAGGCAAGTGAAAATTTCAAAAGAACTCATTTCTTCATCTGGCAGCCACTGCTTATTTTGCTTGATTGAAACAACTGAAGCAGCTGATTTTTCTCCTATCAGGAGAAAATCATGAAATATTTTGAAATGGGCAAAAAAGATGACTGGGTGTCCTGTCTAAAGTACTGTTCTGGGTTACCTATGTCTTTTATTGTCTTTGTGCTGTTTTACAATTTTGTATGTTGTAGGTCATTGATGCTAATGCAAATGCAAAGATTCTTCTCCAAAGACAAATACAGTCAAGGCTCCTTATTCATGGTAGTTTTGTCCTATAAAAGTTGCTGTGAGCACTGCATTAGTGAATCCTGAACCACTGCATTTAGGGAAAATATAGGGTTAGACTCCTGTAAGCCTCTGGTCACATTTTCATCAACCAATCTACACTAATAAAAGAGAAACATGGTAATTGGCATACGACCGCTACCCTTCCCATTGGCTAATCCCCCTGTCACTCACAGAGTAGGGCCGAGATATGCAAATTAACCGGCAGCCAAGATGGCGGCCGGCAGCCAGGCAGCTGATTCGAAGAGGGAGGCTTGCTTGCTTCAGTGACGGAGAACTCCAACGTTCCCCGCCTGACTTGCCGGCCTCTCAGCTGCAACTTTAAGCAACTGTGTTGCGAATAAAGAACCTAAAAAAACCCCAGAAACCTGCTTTACTCAGCGGAGCTTCAGCCAGCTGGACCACACCATTGTATCAAATACAGACGGTAAACAAAGGCCAGAAACCTGTTTTCAGCAGCCCAGGCCTCAGAGCTAAAGCTGGCCGAGAATAAAAAAAAAAAAAGAAAAAACGGAACAGTTGGGAGCTTCCATCACCCCCAGCCTGAAAACAGCCCTCAGCCCCTCAGCCAGACTGGCCAGGCACCCCAGTGGGGACCCCCACCCTGAAGGGGGTGTGACCAGCTGCAAACAGCCATCATCCCCTCACCCAGGCTGGCCAGGCACCCCAGTGGGGACCCCCATGCTGATCCAGGACACCCTTCAGGGCAAACCAGCGGGCCCCCACCTATGCACCAGGCCTCTATCCTATATAGTAAAAGGGTAATATGCCTCCCGGCACCGGGATCAGCGTGACAGGGGGCAGCACCCCAACCCCCTGATCGCCCTGCAGCTCTGTGTGTGACAGGGTGCGGCGCCCGCCCCCCCCCCCCCACGGGCCCTGCTCTGTGTGTGACAGGTAGAGCCATAACCTCCCCATTGGCCCTGCCCTGAGTGTGACAGGGGGGAGCTCCCCAACCCCCTGATTGACCCTGCTCTGTGCATGACAGGGTATGGAGCCCCAACCCCCTGATCGGCCCTGCTCTGTGCGTGACAGGGGGTGGTGCTGCAACCTCCCCATCGACCCTGCCTTGAGTGTGGCAGGGGGCGGTGCCCCAACCCCCCAATCGGCCCTACCCTGAGCGTGACTAGGGGTGGCATCGCAACCTCCCGATCGCCCTGCTCTGTGCATGACGGGGCGGTGCCCCCACTCCCCTTCGGCCCTGCTCTGAGCCCAACCAGGGGCTGCACCTAGGGATTGGGCCTGCCCTCTGCCACCCGGGAGCAGGCCTAAGCCAGCAGGTCGTTATCTCCCAAGGGGTCCCAGACTGCGAGAGGGCACAGGCCGGGCTGAGGGACCCCCCCCCCTCCCCCCAGTGCACAAATTTTTGTGCACCTGACCTCTAGTCAATACATAACCTTGTTTTATGTGTGTTTCTCTTTTAAAAAGCCATTGTCTTTTATTTACTCTGTTGTCTCATTAACATTTAATTCATGGCCAACCGCATTATAACTTGTGTCTAAATGAAGCCTTTCTAATCCATGTATTTTTAGAATGTATGTGAGTGAATTTGCAAATACTGAACAGCAAATAATGAGAACTGACCATATTGTGTTTACTGGATGTGCTTTGCCTTATCTCCCCCCTTCCCTACCAAGGAAGAAGCCAGTTTTACAACTATTAAGCAGATTTATTCTGGCCATTCCTGGCCAACTAGGAACTGTTAAAAGATAAACTGAGGCACATTAAAATTTATAAGCGTTTCTTTGAGCAAACATTGATTCCAACTGAAAGTGGTTCAAGGTGCGCCACTGGCAGGAGCTAAGGGGCATACTTTTATAGAAAAGACTCAAAGCAAGGACAATTATTTGATTGGCGGTAGCTTAAGTGGTTGCCTTATTTGGGAAAGCCTAGCTGGCTATCTGTGAATAATGAGCCTTGACTGTATTTGTCTTGGGAGAAGAATCTGTGATAGCCAACTAGGTTGTTTTTCAGTTTGGATTTCTTAAGTTTGAGGTAGTTATAGGAATTGACTCTGGCTTAGGTTCTGGTTTGCTTACATAGGCTGCCAAGGTATTAGAGCCACCTCGGCCTAATGGCCTCCTGTGTAATTACTTAGCAGTGCCACATGTGTCCACACTTCAGATTCTTCTTTAAACTGGCTGTAATGTCTTACTGGCTCCCTCGTTAATTGTTACATAAAAATTTTAGCCATGTGTTCATTTTAATTTTATATAGAGTCATGATTTTAACGTGAAAAGTTATTCTTTAATATTTGATTTCTTTGTTTTTTTGTGGTTGTCTGTTTACTTTGCCTTGTGGAATACCTAAATTGAAAGTATTGTTTATATATAGCAGCCATAAGAGTGTTGAAAGTAAGCACATGCTTTACAACTCATATCCTGGCCTCAGGGTTGGGCCGGAGTGGCAACCATTGCCCCAGGCCTCCGACAGGCACTTCCATCAATTGGTTTTTGGACACCGAGGCAATGGGCTGGCAATGGGGCCAGTGGGGACATGAAGGGAGAGACAGCAGTGACTGCCTACCTTTCAGCATTGCCCTGACCCCGCTGCGGAGCCTGCAGACCAGGAGAGAAATCCTGGACGAGGGAGCCTGGGACAACTGCCTTGTGGCGTGCTCTGAGCTGGAGCGTGTGAGTGCTGGATGGAGGGAGGCCTCTTCCCAGCCTGCGGGGCCAGGAGCTTCCACACAGAGAGGACTGAATCCTAGCAAGTGCTCCTGCCTTTTCCCTGGGCAGGTGCAGTAAGGAGGGCGGGTTGGAATTCCATCTCTATAGTTACTGCTCTCTGTGGAAGTCCCTGCAGCCAGAAGGCTATCAAAGCAGACCTCCTGTGCGGAGGTAACGCCAAACTGGCTGCAACTGTTCCTCTTCCTTTCCCAACAACACCACCGTCCCTTTCTAGAAAATCCAGTCAGTGTGCAAATGAGGGAGTGTGTTGTTATTCCCAGAAGAGCAGGTGTACAGCAGGGGAAACCTACGGTAGCTTTTAACTACTGCGGTCCTTGTCTATAATTTGGGGTAATCCATCTGAATAACCATAATTAACATAGGTAATTGGCATAGGGTACAAAAAGATATTTGTTTGCCTCAAATTCATACCATTTCTCCTTTGGTATTTTTTGAAATAAGAGTATGAAAGTTAATACTCTGGGGAGACAAGCCTCTTTCCCCCCCTCAGCACGCTGCCACTTGTATTTCCGTTTCTCGCCTCCTCTGCCTTCCCTTCATCAGCCATTATAAGAATTGAAGTGGATTTTGAGTCTTTAGCCCATTTTTTAAGAAAAAGGTATTTGTGTTCCCTGTTCTTAATTTTAAAATCACTTGAGCGTGACATTTCAGATCTCTTTCTCTTATAAAAACAAAACATAAAAAGACTTTTAATTAAGTCTTTTTATATTCCCACATGGTTGTGGTTTCCTTTCAAAGCAGGTCAGTTGCTCATAATAGAAAACTTTCCCAATTCTTGTTAAAAAGAAGAAGGAGAAGGAGAAGAAGGAGAAAAAGGAGGAGGAGGAGGAGGAGGAGGAGGAGGAGGAGGAGGAGGAGGAGGAGGAGGAGGAGGAGGAGGAGGAGATGTTCCAAACGTCACAGTCTAAAGTAGCACTGAAAAATAGAAAATCATGCAAACGACATGCATAACTCTAAATTTCTTAGTAGCCACATTTAAAAAAGAAAGAAGAAACAGGTGACATTAATTTAGTATGATATTTATTTAACCCAATGTATCCAAAATATCATTACTTCAATATGCAATCAATATTCAGCATTATTAATGAGATATTTTATCTTCTTTGTGGACTTACTTCTTTGTAATCCAGTGGGTGTTTACACGCACCCCTCAATTTGGGCCTGCACATTTTAAGTGCCCCATAGCCACATGTGGATACTTTATGGAGCAGCACTAGTCTAAAGATACTTTTTTGTGTGTGCTGATACCTAACTTTTCTTTTATTTCTCTTTGCTGCTACGTCTTAAAAGAGAGAAACCATTTAGAGTCCAAGTCTGATGTCAGAGGGGAAACCTTCATAGCAGTTCCCATGAGGTACAGAATTTTGCCAAGAAACAGCTATTTCTCATTAACGCCACTATTCCTTGCCCAGCAGAACATCAGCTGGTATAGAGGGTGAGCAGTGAGTCGAAGCAAAACTACTTGATTTCATTAATTCTGACGTTAACTCCCTGAAAAATCAAATTATTCCAATGAGAATTATCACCAGACATTACACAATAGTAAAGAAATTTTTATACTATCTTTTTCAATGTGCACAGGGCATCCCATTATTTTATAGCAACCTTGCAGATTGACACAAGCCCAGCTATTAGGTAGGACTTTCCAGGTGAAGAAAACTGCATGTCACATTGCTTCCTGAAGACAACACCATCAGTACTTCCTTTGTCTTCATTGCGACAGGGGAGAGGGCCTCCTCCTGCATTTCCCATATTCCGGATGGAATTCCTACTTTTGATTACAAATTCTGATACTGCATGTCTCCATCTCATTATCTTTTTTAAATTTTGTCTTTATTGATTTGATAAAGAGAGGAAGGGACATGGGGAGAGGGATAGAAACGTCGATGAGAGAGAATCATCAGTTGATTGCCTCCTGCATGCCCCCTACTGGGGATCAAGCCTACATGTGCCCTGGCTGGAAATCAAACCAGCGACCTCTTGGTGCATGGGCCGACACTCAAACAACTGAGCCACACTGGTAGGACTCTATCTCATTATCTTTATATAACATTAATATCCTATCTCTATTATTCTTCACGGTGTCTACCTGAACACAAGCAGTAATGCCTGATACATCGTGGGCACTCAGTAGTTTTTAATTGAAGGCAGGAATTTCTGCCCTGTTCACTTACGTTACCTCTTACTTATCATTCACTTTCCTTAGGACCCAGGCCAGGACTCACTTTCTTAATGAAACCTGTGCTGGTTTATCTCACACTACACTGACATTTCATACTGAATTTCATTCATTCAACAAACATTCATTGAAGGCCTGCTTTAAGCAAGGCACTATGCTAGGAAAGGTGGTGAAAAACACAGATCTGATCTTTAAAGTCAAGAGTAAGAGGGGAAATCATGGGAAAAATAAGTGTAATGGGTATTGTGGTTTTGAAATACCTTCCAGCAAATTTTTCTTCTGGGTAGTCTTCTTTGTTTTGTTTATTTGTTTTCTTCCCCTGGAACCCTTTCCACCATTCAGCCTTGAGGTTCAGAGTCTCAGAAAGGAGATCCAGATACTGCTTGAAGCAAACAAATAAAAGGGTAGGGAGGAAGGAGAGATCCCCAAAAGGCAAAGATATAAACAAAAGCTGTCTGGGGTCATTGCTGAGGGAGTACAGAGTTGAGAGAGGAGGGGATGAAGGAAAAGAGAAAGGGAGGGAACACCAAGAACGGCCACAGGAGTGAGGAAGATTGTTGTGGACCCTGAAACAAGGAGGTGAAGACCCCAGAACAGGGCACTCTGAAGAGGAAGGACACTCTGAAGAGGAAGGCTGACCAGGCCAGGAGAGAGGACGAAGAACCCACACATGCCAGGTGCAAAGATTGTTGTCTTAGCTCCCGCCAGTTCACCCAATCCCGTCATAAAAAGAAACTCGTGCTGATTTCCCTGTTCCACAGAATTACTTTCTTCTCTATATGTTTCTAGACAACTTAAACTCTAGTCAAATGGTTACATTGCAAAATCTAGATCATCTACTATTTAGCAAAGCCGTGTAACCCAGGTCTTTGTGGCAACAATGGAAAAGTATGTCAGGTATCGGGGTAGCGTGGCAGTTACCTGATGGTTCATGCCAACATTTCAGTGCCCAGAATACATATGTTTTACTCTGGGTCCCTCCAGAAGCTGACACTGAGGTAAAGATTCAAGTTCTAGCAGCAAGAGCAGGATACACTGGTAGGAAATGATGCAGGGAGGGGAAGCATAGGGAATGTTATTATACCACCTTCCACTGGGGGGCCCTGGAGCTTAATCCCACTGGGGAAACTGAAAACCAGTGTAGGACCCTGCCTGAGGGGCAGGGGAGCAGGGCATCGGTACACCAGCTCCAGTATCATCAGCTGATGGTGGTTCCCGGGGGACTTTAATTCCTTACCACAATTAACGTTAAGTGACCATATCTCCTATTTTTATTTTAAATAAAATGAATATTGGGTATAAGTACAGTGAAAGAAAGGAGAAGGAGGGTCAAAGGTAGGTAGGGAGTGATTGAAACAACTGGGCTAGAATTCCCCAAAGCCACCCCTTGCTCCTGCTCAAGCAGGGGCACAGGTCTGTCTTTCTGTGTCATTCCCCACTCCGCATTTTCACACACTGCAGAGTTCCCAAAGATGCTTAGAAATGGCATTTTTCATCATGGGAAATCTACTTTCATAATGAAAAAAAAATTTCTGAAAGATTATGGCAGGGAACTCTTAAACATTTACTTTTAATTTCCTAAATTGAAATCTAAATTGCAGTGCAAAGGCAAGTAAAGAATATATACCAACAAAGCATGTAAGTATGTGTGTGCTTATAAATACACAAGTCTTTTCTTAGTACATGAGCTGAAGCAGAGATCTTGCTTGTAGTAATTAAACTTCTAAGGTTCAGTTTCTGTCCCAGAAAAGCATTCTACTTCCCTCGCTATCACGTCACATGCTCTGGCCCCTGTGTGACTCAGTCTCCCCAGATGCACAGTAATCCAGTTCTCTCAGATCATCCTTCCCCCAACTCCCACCCATGGGAGCCATTGGGCACTCCGAGAGCTGTGCCTTTGGCTACTATCCAGGGAACAATTAATTCCTAACAAGTGCTGTGGCCCCCAGCTCCAAAGAGTTCATGAGAGCCTCCCAAAATATGTTCCTTTCTTCACAGGTCTAACTTTTGTCTGAAATCTACTAGTATAAAAATTCAAAATCAATTTCCTCTTTGAGAAGTGAAAGAAGTGATTTATTTAAATTAGAGGCACTGTCTTGCTGCTTGCCAGAACAAGAAAAAAACCTCTCTCTAGCTAAACTGAACTATGTCCTAGGGCTTCAGCTTCCCATTAAGTTTAAAATAAGGAAAATTCCCAGCTCGAATAAGGGACCCTTTCTTCTCTGATTTGCATTACCTGTCTCTTTTGTGGAGAAATTCAATATGACCACGAAGAAGCAAGGACTCAAGTGGGCCATTGTAACTGATGGAGAGTTTGGATGGAGCCCAAGGCAGATGGATCATCTTTGTTCAGGTGAGGCACTCCGCCTGGGTACAGGTCTTACTAGAATAGCATGATTGCTCCCCAAAATAATGTCTCTTAGACTTAAGGGAAGTGCCGTTGATCTGTCTTTGATGGCAGAATTCTTGAACCCTATCAAGTACACACACACACACACACACACACCTAGAAAAAGACAAAGAGCCAGAGCTTTCCTTTAAGCCTGAAATTCCAGGTTTGGTTTCAAGCTAGAAGAGAAGTTTTTTGTTGGGGAGAAAGCTTGTAGATAAATCATCAAACTGTTTGGGAATTTCAGCAGTTTGAAAAATGAGACTGTACAGAGGAATTTGTTTTTTTGCTGTGTTTCCATCTTTTTTTCTTTCCTCACCCATAACTCAAAAGAGATTGCCCTTTTACAAGGTCAGACTTTTTATTAATTTTGTTCTCATGTCAGATTGTTAAGAAGTATAGAATTCTGGATTTTGTGTGTGTCCCATATTTTAAAGAAACACAGATAGAATATCATACACTTGAAACTGACATTGCTGAAAAAAATGAGTTATCATGACTTAGGCCATAAAACATCAGGTTGGGAAAAAGATTTCCCTTGTGAACATGAAGTTCATTACTGACCGAAGATCCCCACATAAGTGCTTTAAAAGTTTCCCACTGTTGCTGAAATAGTAACTTGCACAAAGATGCACAGAAGACTGGATATTTGTTTTTCATCCTAAAATATGTTCTCTTTGACATGTTTGACCTTAAATGGAGTTTCTACCCTCTCTGATTTTCTGTTTCTCTCATGTTCATTGCAGCAACGTGCTGGATGGCTCAGATGTGACTGTCATACTGTTTTAAATTCTGTGCATTTAAATAGGTATTGTATTTAATATTCACAGACTCCATACCCTTTCTTCACATACCTCTCTGTCTTAAAAACACATTTCTTAAAATAGAACCTTTATCCAAAGACCTGGAACATTTTGAGGAATGCAGGGATAGAGTTAATCGCTTACCTGCGTTTATTTTGGTTATTCCATTGCAAGACTATATGGAAAATCTTTTATTTACCACTCAGTCTCTTACACCATGGGGTCAACTCTTGTTGATTCTAGAGAGTTCTGTGAAGGAAAGGGATGTTACGGATAGGAAGGCAGAAAATACGAGGTGATCGAATTTCCAGGTTGGCGGTCTTGACAACATCATCTAACCCAAGGCCTGCATCTCAAACTGGCATCTAGTCTATAACGTGCCTGGTTTTGCCTCAATACTGACGTTGAAGCACAAAGGACCCTCCACCCTTACACTACATTGTCAGAAAGTTCAGGTGGGAATCTTTTTCTCAGATTCTGGCTAGTTAACATTGATGTGACCTCAGATTCTCAGAGAATAAGTTTAACCCCAATGACATCACAAGGTTACCTGTTGGTAAAATTATTGTCAGCCTGTCCCTAGGCCCTACAGGCAGAGCATATCTGTTCACCAGTCTATCCCAGCACCTCTGGACGCTCATTAGCCATTCACTGAGCCCTGTGAGCAGGATCCCTGAGGCGCCACTGCTCCTGCCTGAGCTTCAGCGGCTTGGGTGTGGCTGCTTGTGTTCCCTGTGCTTTTCCTCCTTCTGGCCTAACCTTCAAAGGGGCCTCTGACAGCTCCTCTGGTACCTGGTCCAGTGTCTCCTTGCCACCTTGATTACCTTCTGGTAACTGCTTCTTTTCTTCTTTCTTTCTCCTTCTATTTTCACCTCCCCTTCTTTACCCCCTCCCTTTCCACTTCTCTTTGGCCTCTTTGTTATTCTTCTATAAAAAAGAACTTGATAGATGGATGTATAGATTAGATAGATAGATAGATAGATCATTAAAAATTGGTCCTTGATGGCATGTCTCTCAGTTATAAGATGATGGTACTAGTGGCTGTGATATACTGAGGTCAGCTGGGCACCACATGGCCTCATTGTGGTCACAGCCTGGTCCACAGGTCAGTTGACCTCTTAGATTCCTAGGCCTACCCAAGGGAATTTTGGTTCAGATACTCTCTGGTGGAGCTTAGGAGTTGTATTTCTTAAAAAAAAAAAAAAAAAAAAAAAAAAAAAAAAAGGTCCTGGGAGAGTCTGATTTATAACCAATGTGAGCACTAAAAGAATTTATCAAATATAACCCTGGCCCTTTCCCTGCATAACAGGAGTGCTTGCCCACTGCCAGGACTCCTTCGGCTATGTTTATGGAAAGTAAAGTAGATACCTAAAGATACAGGATGCCTTTGATTGAAGTAGATTAAACAACCTGAAAAACTAAGACTGAAAATCTAGCTGGAGGCTTGGCATTAGCTCAGATCTGGACCACACACTCAATTGCGCAGCTCCAGTAGACAAGAGGAGCTGGTGGGTGGAGATGTAGCTGAAATGAAGACCCTTGGCTTCATACTGAGGAAGCAGCCATTACTCAACATCTGATGCCAGGAAGTAGTGGGCCCAATGTTGCTAAACCTTCCTGATTTTAAAAAAGAAATCCATACTTATATGAAATTACCTAGCTTTCCGATCTTGGCAATTAATACATTTAAAAAAGTAAACCTGACTTGTTTTTGGCTGATGATTTGCTACCTTTGGTTTAGGCTGTCTGTGCTGAATACATTATTCTGAAAATTATACTCCTTTCATTGTAAACAAGTATGAAGCATTATATCAGTTAAGGGGAAGGTCAGCTACCAGTAATATAAACCTAAAATGACAGTGGCTTAAATATGTAGAGGTGTGTTTTCCCCTCACATTCAAAAAGTCCAGGGCTAAACAGCCCAGCAATACAATGGTGCCTACAGGATTGTCCTGTCTTTCTGCACTCTCTATGTTTCTGCTTACTATTCTTACTACAGAGCTTATATTGTCAAGGTTGACTCATGTTCACCACATGGCTGCTGGAGCATCACCCATCACATTTAAATTCTGAGCAGAAAGACAAAAAGGGGAAGAAGAACGCTTATCTCCCAGTTGAGTGGGCCCCTTTAAATTTTTTCCTTGGAAATCCTATCCAAAAGCATACACTTGCACATTGACCACTTTTATATGAAAGGGAGGATAAGGCACATAGTTTTTAAACTAAGAATAATGACACCCAACATGAGTGTGTTATTGAGGAAGAAGGAGATAATTGATCTTGGAAAGGCAATCAGCATTCATTCTCTCCCACATAATCCTCTATTATGATCCAGAACACTGAAACTCAAGGGTGAATAATTGAGAGTCCTTAACCTCAGGAAACAAGTCCAGTGTAAGAGAAACCATGCTGTTTTATAGTTAGTTGTGTCTATGTCAAAGTATTCTATTGATGATATAAACAGAATGCTATAGTACACAAAGGAGGGAACAATGAATTCATTTGACATCCAGCAAATTTAACTCTTTTTTTTAAAGAGCTTTTATTGTTTTTTATCTTGAGTTTTACATATGTCTCCTTTTCCCCCAATTTACAACCCCCCAACCATTCCCACCCCGGACAAGCCCCCACTGCCCTAGTGTCTGTGTCCATTGGTTACAGCAAGTTTAACTCTTAAGCAATGGCATTGTAAATGGAGAGAAGTCATTCCATTCAGTCACTTGCCTATGGAGCTTCTTTCTTAAGACTCCCTAAAAAGATGCCTGGAGGGCTTTGAAGAAACATTAAAACTTGGCCCAGTAAAGAAGGAACAAAACGGTTTTAAAAGCAGAGAGAACGACTAAAGAAAAGTGTTAACCTCACCCGTTCATGGACATATGCCTCTCAGTGGGGAAGAAGAATGGGTTCCAGTTCTATATCAGTTGCCCAACATGCATCATAAATGGCAGTGTGAGCATTTGAAAGAACAATCTTTATACAGAAAGATGATGACTTTCAGATTTTCCATGTGAAGAATCATGTCTGAGTTATTTCTGTGTTACTAATACTTGGCAAAGAATAAAATTTTAATAAGTGTTTAATGAAGCAATGGTTTACCTACTTGGGGTCAAATATGGTGTTTTCCATTTGTAATGAATGAGGCTGCATGATCTCTGGAAGATTCTAGTAGTTATCTTGGGACCAAGAGGGACATTTTAAGGAGAAGCCAAAATCGAATAAGGTGGAACAAAGTCAAAGATAAAACAATTACTGGGGGATATTACTGAGTGGCAGAGTTGAGATTGCTCTAAAGTCAGAATATACCTATATACAAGATGTCCCCAAAAATGTATATTCACTTTGAATATAAGTATTAATTCCAATGGGTTAAATCTGAAAAGAGAGAAACATCAATTGAGCTATCAGCTGTTAAATGTATATACATTTTGGGGGGGCAACCTATATTTATAGCAAATATATTTCCTTTACTACTTTTTTTTTTCTTTGGGTCTTTTTATTGCATATTTCAAACCTGCAGAAAAGAATAGAAAATTATACAAACCGGTGTATCTGCAATCCAGCATCCTAAAACTGACATATTTCCTTCTGTGTTTTTTTAAGAAACCGAACGTTAAATATGCTATTGAAGCTCTTTTGCAGCACCATGTGATCCAATGTTTTCAACTGCCATCCAAGTGTGGTATTTTGTAATTCCCATATTGTTGGTTATGTTGAGGCTAAGCTTCTGTAACAAAGAGACACAAAGCTTTAGTGGTTTCAAAACTGTGTAGCTTTATTTCTTTGTTTCTTAGCCCCAGCGTGAGCAACCCAGGCAGGAGGGCTAGTGGTATTCCACACGGTCCCTCAGGGAACTCAGTGAGCAGGTCTCTTGAAATGTCTGAAGCTCCTTATGAACGCACTTCATCATCAGAGAAAATTAATACTTTCACCTGCCTTGTTCTCCATCATTTCTTCTCAACCTCCATTCAGCCAATTATAGCCATTCCAAAGGAATACATTTCCATTTCCTGATCCTTTTGTTTAATGTAACTGTCCCAAAATTTGGGCCAGGTAATGCTTTTTCTTTTTCTCTCTCTTTTATTTTATTTTCCTCCCATGAAGCTAGTTAAGACACTTCTGTGTATTCTTTCTCCTTCTCCTATTGGTAAGAAGTTATTTACCACATCAGCTGAATGAGCAGGACTGGAAGTACTCCGTACCCTAAGAAATCTTCCAGTTTTCCTAGCATGCAATCAGCAGATATGAATACAAATAAAGTTAAAATTAAATCAGCGCCGGGGATGTGCTTTCCCACGTATATAAATAGTTCTTTCAAGAATGAACTCTCTCTTGACCTAAAATATAAAAGGTACAGTAATGTATTTCATCAAATAACACTATGGACAGTGACTCTTAACTACAGAATTGAGGGAGTATATGGTGATACCAGAATGCATATAGTATTAAAACAAAGTTTATTCATGAAATGACATATTATGACAATTTAATTTTTTAAAAGGTGGTTTCTCAAAGAGCCTTCCATGGAATATTTGTTTCACGGGAATATCTCTGGGCGTATCAGGCACCTCTTGAGCACAGCTTCAAATACCCACCTGGGACATGCTATGCACTTTATGCCATTTCTGAAAAGCCATGATGCCCATCAGCTTCTTTTAAGATCCTGAGGAATTTCACACCTAAAGAAACAACGAAAAAAAGAAATCTGCTTACTGCTTAACTTTGTTACAAATTACCAAAACCATTCCACCATGAAATTCATTTGGAAAATAACCCTTCAAAACTGGGTGCAAGAAACACACTCTGGTAAATGTAAATACAGAATTTACTCTGCCTATGCTGAGGATTTAGAGCTATTTTTGATAGTTTATTTACTTGAGTGCTGTAACGGGTTGAATGGTGACAACCAAAAAGGCCTTTCCCCCTCTTAACCTCTGGAATCTGTGAGTGTTACCTTATTGGAAAAAGGGTCTTCACTGATGTCATTAAGTTAAAGCTCTTGAGATGATAAAATAATCTTAGAGTAGCTGGGTGAGCCCTAAATGCAGTGACAAGTGTTCTCATCAGAGAAAGAGAAGACACAGCACAGAGAAGTCCATGCAGCCATGGAGATACAGGCTGGATTTATGCAACCATGAGCCAAAGAACACCTAGAACCACCGGAAGTTGGAAAAGGAAGAAAGATTTTCCTCCAGAGGTTTCAGAGAGAGCATCAACACCTCGATTTTGTACTTCTGGCTCTTCCAATGTGAAAGAATGAACTTTTGTTGTTTTAAGCCTCACGGTTGGAGGTAACTACGACAGCCATTGTACCTAATGGAAAAGACACATGGAAGCGAATGTCTTTGGCACCTGGACACCCGAATCTGGAGTTGGCTGAGTGCCAGGGTGCCCTCCTTGGAGGCCACTCTTCTAGAGAGAGATCCTAAAGACCCTGTTCTGCGTGAGGGAAGAGCAGAAAAGAGGAGAGGGGTCAGCTAAGGGGACCCAGCAACCTGGGAGACGCAGCTCTGTCTGACCAGCACTCAAGCCCTGCAGACATCGGTTCCAAGTCCTGGCTCTTGGTTTTCCTCATTTGTAAAAGGTATGGCATGGTTGCTAGGTCCCCTTTCAGCTCCGAAGTTCTGGGATCGCCCACAGGAGTCCTTAAGCAAGATTTCCCAATGCCTTTCAAAGCAAAGCGAAGAGAGAAGAGGAAGGGGAAGAAAGGGAACAAGTGTCTGCTCAGATGATCAGGAACACACTTCATATATAAAAATTGACTCGACAGGCTCATCCAAGTAAGGTTGGGGCCTTTTCTTTTCCACTTTGATTGACAAGCTTGGGAGGACTGTGAGGATTAATTGGGATAACAGTGATTGCGTCATCCTCAGTATATGTAGACCTCACCCATTAATTACCTTCTAAAGTTTCACTTCCTTGACTTATTTCAGAGGGAAAACATGGGCAGCAGCCTCTACTGCAAACCCTCTTATAAGTACAGATTTTTCTGAAATCTCTGCGAAGCTGGGACTCCTTTCACGTCCCTGGTCTTTCCTGGCTGGGTCTGTGAGGTCCTGAGAGGTCTTGGGCAGGTGGGACGGCTCAACCTCTGTAGTGCAGAGGCTCACGCACCATCAGCCTCCTTTGCAAATCCCAATGTTTCTTTTCAGTGTCTTTTCGTGTGACCTATGACTTTTTCAAGAAAGTCAAGTTGAACTTTTTTGTATGTTGAATTATCTTTTTAAAAAATCACTAGATTCATTCACTATGTGAAAGCTCCATGACAAATGAGCAAGTAGTTACCCACTTTCAAAAGCAGGGTCTCTGGGGGCCCCTCCTCCTGAGAGTCAGTTTTTCACAGAGTGGGGGGTGCCTTCACACCCCACAACCCCACAGCCTTTTCTATTCCGATGCCTACACTCCTGCCAGGGCCAGCCTGTCAGGGTGCTGCACAGAATTCTGCAGGGCGACCTCCAGGTTACAGAGCAGCAAAGAGATTCCTGAAAACATGCCAGATGGAAACACAGTGACAGCTTTGGATTGCTTCCAGGGCCCAGAGGAGAAGCCCTGCAGACAGTCATTTCTTCACAGGGACGTGAGAAAAGAAAAAAGAAGTTACTAATGTCTCTCAAATCTTTCCAGAGTCAGAAGTAAACAGACCTAGAAAGAGCCTATATTTCATAGACGTTTCCACGGGACATTTGTAGGATGTCGGAATCAAGGCCTTGGTGGAGAGAAGAAAGCCCGGACAAGAAATCAAGGGCTTAACATGCCGTTTGCCTGGGCTGCACCATGAGCAAGCCCCTGGCTGCTGGGAGCCTGAATTCTTCCTCCATGGAAGGCAGGGGAGTACCTGCTTCTCCAGGTCCTGTGAGGACCAAATGAGGCTGACAGAAATAAATGTAGTTTGTAAAGATGGCATTGGTCACACATATGTAAAATATTATTAGGCAAGACCTCGGGGGCACTTTCCTGAAAGGGATATTCAACCATTCTTGGGTAGTTACATAATTCTGAATGAAGCAGGAAAGTGCCTTAGATGTCCAATTTTTTTTTTCCTGTTTTGAAAAAAACAAGTTAATTATAACATTCCTCACCTTGTGAGATAGCCAACGATTGTGTGTTCTGTGGCCCGCCTGAGTGTGCGGGGACTGCAGGATGTCATTGGAATAATTTCCCATTAAGAGACCTGTGGTGATCTCATGGGGTTACATCTGAAAACCAGAATACGCAGCTTGAACGACAGAACTAAAAAAGGTGTAACTTCAGAATACTCCCAGTCATCGGTATGTTACAGACCTGCAAACACCATCACTAACCCTTACCCCTTGTGGTCTTTGAAAAATATGTCCTCCAGTGGAGCAAGAAAGCTGGGACAAATTTTCCCATAGAAATTATGCATAATTATGGGTCTCTGTTCCTGCTCAAGAACTTGGCATTAAATGGACCATTGACATTGCTGCAGAAATAAGTATACCAGAACTCCAGGTCATTATACTCATTTAAACCGGGAACATTTTGTTCCAAGCAGAGGGCTGTTAGAACTAGAAGGAATTTTTGAAGTAAAAAAATAAAAATTTTATTATTTATAAATAGTATTATTATCTACAAAAGAAACTCAGAAGTACCTACATCTAAGTATTGGCACATTGAACAAGTACACATATCATTTAGTAAATGATAAATCAATTTAGAAAAGTAATATATGTTTAATTTTTAATACC
Organism: Myotis myotis; assembly: GCF_014108235.1. Classification (NCBI taxonomy): domain Eukaryota; kingdom Metazoa; phylum Chordata; class Mammalia; order Chiroptera; family Vespertilionidae; genus Myotis; species Myotis myotis. The sequence goes on along the minus strand of NW_023416316.1, from coordinate 29,987,081 downwards.
AGCCATGAAATGCTAGAAATACTTCATGGACTCCACCTCTCCAGGCTGATCAGCCGACGAGACGGAGCCTTCCCACATCTCAGAGTAAGTTTGGTCTTCGTAGCTAGAGCTTCAGGTTTGAGGGGTAGGGACACTACAAAGATCACTGGTAGACCTACTTTGGACCTAAACAGACTTCATGTACATCCTGGCTCCTCCATTTGCCACTTAGGTGAATCTCTTTTTTCTTACCTGTACGGTGAGGTGACCATGGTGATTATGACAACTCACAATATGGCACTTGGTACAAATAATCTATGTGAAGGTAATCTATATCTAGAAACTCTTTATAACAGACCATTGCTGTTCACTGAGTCAGTGAGAGCACAGACCGAGGCCTATTACCTGGATCTTGGCTTTTCCACTGAAACCTGCATGACCTTGAGCCTCTCCAGGCCTCAGCTTCTTCATCTGTCAAGCGGAGATGATAACAGTATCGACTTCATAGGGTTGTAGTGAGGATGAAATGAGTTACCATATGCCAAGCTCTTAGAATAGTGATTGGCATCTGGCAAGTGTTAACTCTTACTGTATTTTCATGTCTGCCCAGGAGAAAGCTGTCTAAAGAACTGCCTATTGTAAACAATAAACTCTATTTAGAGTAAAAGAGAAAATTTAAAAAAAGAGAGAGAGAGAAAGAAAACAATGATCGTCTCAGATTAACCTCTCATTTCAGAGAAGAAAACTGAGGCCTGAAGCATTTCATCTGGTCACATAGCTGGGTCATCCAGGCGCTCTTGGCTCCCAAGTCAATATTTTCCCTATATACTGCTCTACTTTGTGACTAAAGATCTATGTGTAGACTATGCTATTCTCGCCAGCTAGGCAAAGGACTCACAAATCCCATAAAACTATATTTTTTATAGATGAGGAGCCTATAATTCAGTTCAAGAAGCTTGCTTAGAGTTGCAAAATACTGAACCATGTGAAATTAATGGATATTCATTATGGTCACTGGAGTAACCATTAACTAGTTGTAAATTCTGAAGCTACCCACTTGATCTACTCCCTTGATACTTGAAAGAGTGGTTTGTGGATTAGCATCACCCAGGAGCCAGACAGAAGGGCAGAATCTTGGGCTGGAACTGATAGCTTACAGAATCAGAAACTGTGTTTAAAAGTTCCTTCTAGAAGCATTCCTCCTTTTTTTGCTCATCTATAAAAGAGACCAGGAAATAGGATGTTCTTCACTTTGTCTTCTATCTCTAAAATGTTCTGAATTCTTCTCTCCTTGCCTCCTTACCCCCACTACCTCCCAATTCAAAGAAATATTTAAAGGGGAAGAGGTTACAAAAGCAGCCTGAAGGTCAAGATGAAGGGCAATTGGACAGGCCAGTGGTTGGCAAACTGCGGCTGGCGAGCCACACGCAGCTCTGTGGCCCCTTGAGTGTGGCTCTTCCACAAAATACCACATGCGGGCACGCATGTACAGTGCGATTGAAACTTCGTGGCCCATGTGCAGAAGTCGGTATTTTGTGGAAGAGCCACACTCAAGGGGCCAGAGAGCTGCATGTGGCTCACGAGCCGCAGTTTGCCGACCACTGGCAGGGGCTTATTTCTCTTCATTGGGGATCCTGGTTTCTGGGTGTCAGGAATTCTCCTTACCCTTTACAGATCTGTGTCTGACTTGGGTCAAATGATGGTTGGGTGCAGCCCCCTCCAACAGGAATCCAAGGGACCTGGGTGCCAGTCTTATCTTGGGAAAGCTTAAGTGATTGACCCAGTCTCCTCTTTTCTAAAATGAAGGAGTTGGCTTTCTAAATGTTTTCCATTTACACTTTCAGCCTGCAAAATCCATTTTTTAAAAATTACCTGTATATCTAACTTACCTGTGGTGCCTGTTTCTAGTAGAGTCTTAATTCCGAACCCAGGACTCTGGGGGCTGAGGAGGACGAGAGCGCTTAGGGTAAGGCCATGTAATCACAACAACCAGGATTTCCACAGGAACTAAGATCTCAGTGATCTTTCTACCAGGTTGATTTCTATCATCTTGTGTTAAATAATTGATCAATTGCATTCACTTTGGTCCCGAACCTACTTAAAAGGGTCTTTTCTTTTCCTCACAGTCCGCTGCTCATCTGCCTCACTTCTCTACATGACCAGGCGAGCCCATGTCTGAGCCTCTGCGGCTGAACACCCAGCTGCAAAAGCATGGAAACTAGCCCAAAGGCAACTGGAGTAATGAGCCCAAGTAAATCTCACCTTTAAAAGGCTCTGCCTGCTTTTCTTTGAATTTAAGCCCATTTTTCTGAGGCTCCCACTGCAATTCCTGGCTACAGAACATAAAACTGGACTTCTCAGGCTCAACGTTTGCACACAGAGCAATGTGGAGCTGGTTCTTCATATGCAGCAGGCTAAAATAATGGCTTTCCATTCTTGTAAGCTTGGAAGTTTTAGGAATCTAAAGTTGACTTTGAAAGTGACACATCGCTACACAGAGCTTTTGTTTGCCAAACACTTGCAAATCATCTTCCCTCCACAAAGCCTTTAAAATGTCAGCAGCCTGAATATCTCTGCCCACAGGGCTATTCTTTCCATGGGACCTGGGCAGTAATTCACTGCCTGGATCCACCAGCCCCTGGGCCCTGGGAAGCTTGCAAATGTTTATGGCCCTCCCGGCAAAAGTTTTCTGGAACTATCTGGGAGAAACGTGGGCCCTTTGACTCCCTCTGGGGCACTTAAAACATGTTTGTAAAGGTATTTTTATTTTAAATAAGTGAGCTCAACAAGTAAATGCGGAGTGAAGACTAGTAAAGTGCCTCAAAATGAAGCAGAAATTGAAGTAAAGAAGAAAGGCCTTCTGGGTTTTTTCATTTTTTCTCCCTCTCTCTTCTTCTTCTTCTTTTTTTTTTTGAGGAGCAAGTAAATGGAAAACAGGCATTCAGCTTCTTTTTAAGAACCAGCCTGTGTGTAAATCATAGTTACATGGGCTAAAAACAGACCCATGAGTGCAAGCAATGGTGTGGACTTCATTTCCCTGCACAGCTACCACGTGAAGGAAATAATTAGTCATCTTCCTGCTTCCTCTCTACTCAAGACTTTGGGAAGATCAAACTTGGCTGTAAAGACTATCATGAATTATCAAGAGAGAAGTCAAATTTATTTTCATTCATAAATGGGCCAAAGAGGCTTGTGGTCAAGTTCAGAGAGGTTAAGGCAAAATCATGGCCAAGAAGCACATCTAAGTTTTCCCAAACATATTACTCTCTATTTGACTAACACAATGTTCTCAAAAGCAGATGGGAAAAACAGCATACTATTTTTCCTCCAGAAAGGGGGACTTACCCCATATCACTGCAGTGTTTTAGCTCAAGCACATGTCAAGTGCATATTCAGCTGAGAAATTGATCTGCTTCCTCATAACCACATTCTGTAGGGCTGAACACGATGTAAGAAGAATTTCCAAGTCACTACTTAATCATGTTTTACTCGGATTTTGTTTTCCCAGCACTTACAGCGTCTATTTCTATAGCTCAGAAAACTGAAAATGATCCTCAAAGAGTGAAAAACTTTTATGGAGTTATATACAACAGTGTTGAACAACAAAAGTACTATTGGCCACAAATAGATTTTATTTTGCTGTTATATAGAATAGGGGAAAGAACATAGAGGAAAAAAACGATTTTTTTTTTAAAAATCAAGGGAATTGTGCAGATAAAGCTGATGGAGAACTGAAAGGACTTCCAGAAACAGATGACCATGAATTTAAAGTCAAGCTTTCAGCTGTGTTTTATTCTTGTATCTGCTCTTCTCTTTTCTGAAGTTTTCACATAGAGGGCAAACGTTTATAAAAAGTTCAAATTCCAAATGACCTCAACAGCTATGGGATGTCAACTAGGTAAATTCATTTCTGGAAATCTAAATAAACTCATTTATTTTGAGGCCATGGAAATAACAATAACATAAAATAACTGGATTGCTCTTCACGCTCAATGAACAAGCATAAATGCTTGTGTACCCACAGAGATATGCACACATCTCATGTAGCCAAAGCTAATCACTCCAGACAAAATCCAAGGATGTACTCATCTGTGACATAAAAGCTATGACTGAAAATCATCTGGGGGTCAGATGAGGCGCTTACTTTAGCTGGGGATCAGAGAGGAAGTCTTTCAGAAAGTGACATTTAGGCTAAAACCTGAAGGATGAGAAGAAAGCAGCTTCTGCTACCCCAGGAAGGTGAATAGTTCTGCTTCTCTGGGTCTCGAACCAGAGATCACAAAAGGAATGAAGTCTTTTTCTTTTTTTTTTTTTACCCTTTACGGCAACCTGAGTAATAACAGGACATATTGGTCAGTGATCACAAATTATAAACACCATGCCCTCCTCCCACCAAAAAAAGCAAAGCTCCACTATTTATTTGAATTGCAGCTGCATGCCCACATGTGTGCCGTCCACACAGCAGACTGGTTCCCAAACACCACAGCTTTTTCTCTCTCCGCTGAGAAAGTCCGTCCTGAGGAAACAGCATGGCATGCCCTCTGGATGGACTCTCCTCTGACCCCTCTCTTCTCTCTGAACTGCTGGCCAGACAGAGAAGCCTTTGTGAAATCCATGTTGGGGGCTCAGAAATTGCACAGACCCGTCTGACCAAAGTCTGAACATATTAGTCAAGGCACTTGAAAAACATTATCTTCTTCCCCTCAAGACACTTTATTCACAGTTTTACCAGGCCCTCACATTATAAATCAAATGAGCATGTGGTTCTTAAATTGCTCAGGAGATGAGAAGTAGTAGAAAGCATTCCCCCATGGACTATGGGGAAGGCTGAAACTTTCTGGAAAGATGCCTGAAGTGTGGGGCTGGTTTAGCCCCCCGTGTTAGCAAGGCTTGGTGTGCACACTCAGAAACTTGACATGTTTCTCCCACCTAAGCCATACAAACACCACTCACTTCTCCTCACAAACCCCCTCTGCACTCCCCCAGTTTTTCCTCCCATGTCCCTTTGAGTTCACAAATCATATTTTGTGACCTGTGACTTGAGAAATATAACCAAATATTTGTGTGAAGATTTTATAGCCCCCTTATAGAGCATTTTATGAGTTTGATGCAATGCCTACACTATCCCCAGGTCCTGGTAGGATGGGGATAAAGACAGGATCATGCCTGAAATTAGAAAGTCATAAGCTGAGCTGAACAAAGGGACCCCCTTAGCCACATAGGTTGGTGATAGAAGCACAGGTGTGCATGGACAGTCGAAGGCATCTAATTTCTAATGTCCCACACACCCCTTCCAGCCAGCTCCACTGTACTTCCTTATGATCGCAGCGTTTCAGAATAAGAATATTTGCATAGGTTAAATGTGGGATGAGATGGGTTACCTTATATACTTGAGTTTAAAATGTACTCTGATTTTAGAAGGCACACAGTGACCCACCTTGAAATGTACTCTTAAAGTATCCCTTTAAAACAGTTCCATTTGAAAATAATTTGATATCATATTTTGGTCTTTAGAGCATCTACAGTGTTCTTTCATTGTCAGTGTGCTGGGCAAAGGAAAAAAAGGAGGACAAAGAGAAGAGGAAGGAGAAGAGGGTAACGCAGGGGAGAGAAGGGAAAGAATGGGAGAACAATGTAAAGGGAGAAGAGCGGAGGGGAGTGAGATGGCAGTGGAAAGATGGGCTTATTTTCTCTGGCATATAGCTGTCTCTAAACTTCACAAAACATGGCACACTAGGGAGTTGATAGACTTTACAGAAGTATTTGAGATATCCACATCTCAAAGCACTTCTCCTGTCATTAATAATCTGTCCTCAAAGAAATGTCAGTAATAACCATTTGACCACAGCGCAAGCTGGAGACAAGTGCTAACTGATGCAGTCTGTCTTACGGAACAAATCGCAGGGAGAACATTTTTGGACCATGCTACGTTGGGCAACTTTTTTAGCTCTCAACTTTCTGTCTTGCTATGACCTGGAGAAGATTCATGGTTGTGTTCCGAGAAACCTGTGTCAGTGGGGACTGTCTCAGCCTTTTTCCTGGCAGACGTAGAATGACACTATTCAGGCCTAGCAAGGCTGTCGTCACACCGAGTGGGTAATATGAAATAATACACTCCAGACATTTGCTGGGGAGTATGATGTCAAGCTGACATGTGCCCAATAATTACTCAAAAGTCAAGTAGACAGAAACAGTATTCAAAATTGTTTGAAGGATCAGGGTCAAGTTGTTCTTCTAGATGTTTTCAACTATCCTCCTGGCTCAGAAGATCAGAAAGAAGCCTTCATTTTAATGCATCCCTGAAGAATTTCTTTTAATGAATTATGCTTTGGGAATTCTAAATAAAAGGTTATTATTTTGTTTTTTAAAAAAAGCCTTATGAAACTTCAACATCCAAGGAAAGACATGGTTGAGGACACTGATCAAAGGTCATGCTTGTGAGGACACCAGGGAGAACGGCCTGTCTTGCTTTTAGTAACAAGACTAATTAGAACTTGCTGTTTTCCATCTTAAAAACATTGTCAATTGTATAAATCCCCAAGTCAGAGCCATAGTTCAACCCAACTAAAACAGGTTTAGATCAATACACAACATGTTTTTAAGCCTCATCTCTTCTTTCATTGTATTCTTTTCCTGATTCATCTTTCTTCTCTCACTTAGATTATATTTAGCACCATACTTTATATTATACATGTTGCTATAATCAGCTAACTCATTTCTGGAATTAGGTGGATTATAAATTAATAAATAACTTCTTAAGGCCTAAAAGCCTGATTGAAGTCTAAGTTCTATGCATTTTGAACCATTGCAAGTAGTATCACTTCTTATAGAGGCTGTACCTTCTCAGATCTTAAGGGAAAAGGTGAGACCCATTCCATTCCATTACACTGAAAAAAATAGCTTGTCCTATACCCACAGTTCCCATTTCTATTTTCTTGACCTTCAGTCTGTGATTATTTAGAATTAATTTGAATATTTTTGGTTGTACCCCTTGTCTGAATCACTCAAGTAAGATTTAGAACGTCCTGTTGGTTTCTACATTCCAAGTATTCTGCCTTTAAGATTCCACAGATATATCAATTGGAGGAGGTGCAGTCATTACGGAGCACATCTTTCAGAATCATTTTTTTCCATCATTATGTTCTTACCCTAGTTCATCTTTCTCCTTTTACCCTATTTATATTTGAAGCCCTATCTTGCATGTACATGTTGTTATAAGCTAGTAACTCATTTCTGTAACTAGATCAGTGGTCGGCAAACTCATTAGTCAACAGAGCCAAATATCAACAGGACAACAACTGAAATTTCTTCTGAGAGCCAAATGTTTTAAACTTAAACTATATAGGTAGGTACATTGTTATTAACTTAATTAGGGTACTCCTAAGGCTTAGGAAGAGCCACATTCAAGGGGCCAAAGAGGCACATGTGGCTCTCGAGCCGCAGTTTGCTGACCACGGATTACTAGATGAACTACAAATTAATAAATAATTTCTTATTATCTGGAAGTTTTATGCCCTCTAAATTATAAATATCTGTGAAGTCACAGGCCTTCAAGCAGACCCTTTGGTGTTACCACACACTTGTGGTCAGCAGAATATTGCCTTCCCCAACGATGTCCATGTCTTTATCCCAAAAACCTGTGAATATGTCACCTTACATGACAAAAGGGACTTCGCAAATGTGATTAAGGCTTTGGACCTTAAAATGGGAGTAAAGGTATCCCTGGTTTATCTCAGTGGGTCTAATGCAATCCAAAATTCCTTATAAAAGGGAAGCAGGAGGGTGAGAGTCAGAGAAAGAAAACTGATTATGGGAATAGGGATGAGAGCTAGAGATTAGAAGGTGCTACACTGCTGGCTTTGAGGATGGAGGAAGGGACCAGAGAGCCACTCAATGCAAGTGGCCTCTGGAAGCTGAAAGGGGCAAGAAAACTAGAGCCTCCAGGAGAAATAGCCCTGCCACTGCCATTTTAGCCTAGTGAGACTTCTGACCGCCAGAACTCTAAGAATAAATTCATGTTGTTTTAAGCAAGAATGTTTGTGGTAATTGTTACAAGAGCAATAAGCTAAGACAACACTCCTTGAGGATTCTAGATCACTTCCATGTCACAATTGTGCTTCTGTGTTTTCTCTCTTTCTCTCTTGTTCTCCCTTGCCCCACAGGCTTCAGTGTCACTCATTTCTTAGCCCCCAGTTTGCTTGTGGTGTATGGATTAGGTTCTACCATCCTGCCCAGGATAGTTCAGCTTTGAACTTCATACCTCCGTTTTGTCATTGACTTAGCACATCTGTTCCACCTTGGAAGTTTGCCCATACTGGCCATCACCTTTCACTGTTTGTCTCTTTAACGAGATGGTGCCCACCTTCCAAGGGCTGACGACTTCCCACATCTGTAGAGCGCTCACTGTGCAGTCCATTGCCTTCATGCCTTAGGTGTCATGGCCCCCCACCAGAACTTCCTACAATGGCCGAAATGCTCTATCTATATGTCCAATGTGGTACCCGCTAGCTGTATGTGGTTACTGAGCTCTTGAAATGTGGCTAGTGTGAATGTGATTTTATTTGACTTTAATTAGTTTAAATTTATTTTAAGTAGACACATATGGCAAGTAGTTACCACAGTGGACAGCACAGCTAAGTGTGCATTAAATGCACATTGATGATGATTAATAGAAGCAGTCTTTAGACACCTATAATCCTCTAGCTCAAATAAGCAAGTTTTTCTTTAAATGTTACTTTAGAAGAAAGGCAGTCATGATGAAAAGTATCTGAAAAGCAAAGGCATTTACCCATGAAATAGACTTCAATGACATGAGAGAACGATGAGTACTGCAATGAAATCCCCAGAACTATTAAATCTCTGTGCATGATGCCATTATCTTCAGAAACTCATAAAAGAAAATGTCCTTAATTAAAAGTGTGATTTTGGGGGGTGGCTCTGGGGACTTTTAAATGTCTGGGGTATAAGTAAACCATATTCGTAGTTGGGTTTGAAGGTGCGCCCTGACTCGGTTCAGTTCCCAGGTTACACTGATGCTGGGTTACCTAAGAATCCAGGTCTGCAGCAGAATGAGAGAGAATGGCTGCCATGCATCTCTGCGGATAGCTGTGTCCCCATGCTGTTCTCTGTGATTTATCTTCCATGAAATGTCTGTGGATGTAAAAGCCCGTGTAAAAACGAGTGAGTAGGAGAGTTGTAACTACCAGGCACTTAACTGGCTGCATTAACTGGAGGAAATACAGAGGAAGCCTTGGGCTTTGGGCTAGATAGTGTTAGGTGAGCCGAGTGACACCAAATGGAAGCTGACATGGTTCCTGGGACAAAAACCAGATGGTTCAGTGGAGAATGCCGCCCCAGCTTCCTGCCACTCTCTTGATTTCTGCAGATAGATTCTGCAGGATTTGAACCAAAATCTTAAAAAGAAAGAGGCATCAATCAAAATGCTGAAAGTAAAACTTGCATTGGACATCTCTTACCTCTGTGTAGGCATCTACAGTGGTTAGGTTTGCAAATGCATTATAGCCCAGGAAGAAGGAAGTGACCACAGGAACAGCCTGTCTATCAGGGAGGATGCTGGTTCAACCCAGAGACAGGACCCATTATCCCAGTAAGGTAACTGTGTCTCTTCCCGGAGAATCAATGAGCTTCTTTATTAGGGCATTTCTTAACTGATTACAGGATTCATTAGTGTCAAACTTGCTTTCACTTAAAAAAAATATAATAAAGCAAGAAATAACTTTAAAATATAAGAAAGTGTGCCCAAAATATAAACCTCCAGAACATATAGACTGTTCTGATAACAGAACCCATCCAATTGTATGATGAAAATTATTCCTGCTTACTGCATTTTGGATGTTGCTGCCTCAGAAGTGTTTCTCAAGGAATTTCAAAATGTGACACAGCTTGATGCACAAATCTAATAGTCACATGATACATGTTGGGAGTTTGTAGAATATTCCAAACAATAACTTAATACTGTGTGATAATTATTTTCTACTTCTGCAATTCCCTCCTCAAAGGTAGAGAGAGCTGAGAAAAACATCCCTTTCCTGTCTTTTTTCTTGAGGGTATTTCTTTTCCCTGTGTGTTCCCTATGTCCCTGTCCAGGATCTGACCACCCCTTTCACCTCATTGCTCTTATTTGAAATGGTAGGTGCAGCCACAAAGCACTAGGTGTGGCTCGAATGGAAGGTTAACCACTGTGAGTTTTCAGGGATCATAAGTTGATATAAGACCCTGAGTCCCAAACCCTGTAACAAAAAATGCTGTATTTAAAATAGAAATATTTAGATTCCCTAAGTGGATAAAACAAGAACTTTTTTGTAATAGCTCACATTTCCTCAGTGTGGAATCACTTGCTTTATCAAACTTTAAACCAGCACCAAAAAGTCCTTCATTCCTTATCTTGCCAGCTAGGAACACCTCATTCAAAATGTCGCAGTGCTTACAGGACAAGGAAAGGCACCCAGCACCAAACAAGAAAAGTCAGACACTTCAACCTGAAGGGCTGCAGACGCCTGAGCCTGGTGAGTGCTGCTGGGTGCTGTGTTGCACTTGGACGTCCAATTTCAGTCCAATGAGCAGAGAAGGCGTGGTATTGGGTTTCCTGGGGGCATCTGGAAAGCAGTACTGCCTACCTTTTCCTCCGCTTAGCACACATGGTTGTGGGCCTTTAAACACATCGGGAGGAAAAAAGTCTAGCAAAGAGAGGAGAGAAGCCTAATTGAGAAAGAGACCAGAAGTCTGTCGCAGGCAGGAAGGAAAAAATTCAGATGTTCATACTCTTTAAAAAAATGATTTATTGTTCAAATTATACTTATTTGCTTTTTAAGAGCAGCCAGGAAAATGAAGTTATTGGTACATCGAATTTTCCTCTCTGCTGTCATTTCAATTTAATTATTGCTCGGACATCTGTAATGGAAAGAACTAGGGGCTCAGAGCAGGGCTTCCAGCGTGGATCTTTCTACATCTGTCCCTGGATAGAAGAGGGGACTGGGGCAAGGGACCAAGGCCCTCACACAGGTTGTTTCTTTATCTGAAACAAGGGCATCCCTATTGCTACCTTATGATGCAGATGAAAAGATTTTTTAAAGTTATGAATGTGACACCCAGTTAATGCTCAGCATGTTAACCGAGTCCAAGTTGAACTGTCACGTGTTTGAAACTTGACAGTAAGAGAGAGTCCTGCTACCTGCATAACCCAAAGTTTAGAGTTGGACTGTTGCGTCTTGGATGTCGGGATTTCATGTGAGGCCAAGTGATTCGGATTTGAGGAAAGGACGCACTGCCTGGGGTCACACTGAAGCGCTGGTCTCGGATTGCTGAGGGATCTCCTACCAAGACAACAGGCAGAATGAGATGCAGGTGGAGGGCTTTAAGACACCCTTTGCAGGAGTTTGAGATCCTTCTAATGGCCCTAGAAAGACGGCACTCCCTGCAAAGCCTTCTCCAGAGGTGGAATTTATTTAGACCAACTTGGAATTTAAAAATAGCTGCCACTCAGAATTTTAGGGAGGGGGGGAGCAGGAGAGTGCCCCGATCAGACGGGATGGAGTTACAGAATCCTCTGGCTAACAGTTAGGTTTGTTTATTTGTCATCTGGAGTCTCATCTACCATGAAATAAGTGAGCACCAACTAAAGACTCAACACAAACAGTAGGTTAATGCTGACTGGTTCAGTAGTATTGAGAGCTTTTAATAAAATTAGAAGTTTTCTGTGGTTTTTGTTGTTTTACAAATAGACTATTTTCTAAGAGACACTTGTAGACACAGACATGGGGCCACTGAAACGACCTTTTCCTCCTCTGGTTGTCTAGACTACAATTGTCCGGACTCCCAGAACAGGTGGAAGTGGAGAAACCTCCTCCAGTGCATACGAAAGTGTGGCTTGGCTTGGAAAGTCTTCTGCTCAAGTTGACACTGTGCCAGAGACCCGTGTTCAGCTTGTGGCGTGAGGCCTTCACTAGAATTGCTTACAGTTCTGTTTTGAGAAGAGCAACAGATCCTCTCAACCAAAGGGAGTGAAAGGAGCCCCTTCACCTCCCACTCATGTGTTCTTTCCAGTTCTGGTAATCGATTTTGTCAGCAGGAGCCACGTCAGGCTAGAGTTTTTCCATTGGTCAAACTCTGTGGCTCCTGCCCCTCTGACAATATTCTCCGGTGGACTGGGTTTCCTCATTAATCAAACGTTGCCCATATTGTGTTTCCTGGTTCAGCTGTTCATGTTGCCATGGTAAGGTTGGGGTACTGGGAGTCAGCATTAATCACAAGACATGCCACTCTCAGGGCTGGGGTTGCTTTGAGGATGACATCTTGTATTTGCCCATAGTCATGCTTTTTCCCTGGAGAAATCTCAGGTTAGACCGGGGGGCGGGGGGGGGGGGGGGAGGGGGGGCGGGGAGGGGGAGCCAGTTCCTGCTTGATGTTTAATAGCTTGGTCATTATGAGGGATCCTGTAAAACCCCCACCCCCTGCTGTTATGTGGGTGTTTGGTAACCATAAAACCTGCCGTCTCTGCCACAGCATATTAACTGGCTCCAAGTTTAAGGCAATCTACAAGGATTTTAATTAACTTCTCACCTGTCACCTTACCTAGTTCCCACACAATTATCCCTGGAGACTGGTGAACCATCATTGTTGTCATTCAGTCACGAGCATTTTTAAATCGTGTTGTGTCAAGTAATGAGAGCAGCTAGCAGCGGTGACACAAGGGATTGCTAGCTGTGGTAGTCAGGCACTGTGGAGAGTTTCAATCACACTATTTGCTTTCGTGCTAAACATTGCCTCCGCTTTGAGGTGTAGGAGCTGTAAATTAGCATCTGAAACAAGGCAGCTGTATTCCTGATGCAGAGTTTCTGGCCAGGGCCCATGTCCCTGTGACTTCTGAGTCTGTCTGGGAGCTGTTATTTGTTGAATGAGTTCTGCTTTGGGGGAGCAAATGTGGGCGTCCCCTGAATTAGCCTGTGGAAGAAATTTGCTGATGCTCCAACTACATTTTGGGTTCCCAGAAGCAGGTCCCCATAGCAAGGATTTGAGGGTAAGCCATTTATTTGAGAGGTGACTCTAGGAATCACTGGAAGGGGTATGGGGAAGGGAGACAAAGAAGGAAAGACAGGCAGTAAAGTTGTGTTATCAGGCTGGTTTCCTCTGTGGACACTGGAGCTTGACTTCCCTGGGGGGCACTGGGAGCCAGGGGAGCCATATCCCACCTGGTGATGGACAAGGAAGTTGGGCATAAGGATGCTTCCAGAAGCTGGTAATCCTCCAGCACTTCTGCTTGCAGGATCTGCTGGTGGAGTGGACTTCAAAGGCCGGACAAAGACCTTGCAGAAAAATGCAGGTGCTGGCAGGTGGGAGTCAGGCCTGTGTGTAAACATGGTAAGGCTTGGGGAAGGGGGCAAGACAGAGCAGCGCATTCGCTCCACAAATCCACAACCCCGGGACTAGAACAAACAGCTGGGGAAGCTGAAAGCCCTGTTAGATCTCATAGCGAGAAGAGACCTGGAGAGGCTCCCAGCCAGCCCTCTTGCTTCCACACAGAAATACTTTCTATAGCCGTTATCCACCTCCACCCAAACACTGTAAATGATGGCGGGCACATACATCAAAGCTGCCTGTACCAGGGATAGATGGTTCTAGTTGATATTCTACCTGATACTTTGTAAAATTCCATTGTTTATTTAAATGACCATGCAGTCTACATTTATTGGACATCTCCTGGGTATTAGATGCAGTGTGAGGACCTGAGAGTCACAGGTAACACTGCCCTATAGCTCTCATGTTTCCATGCCAGAGAGAGGAATGGGCAAGTAAATCTTATTCTCATACAGCATTTTTGTAGGGTGTCCTCATTGCACCAGATATGTGCTACAGAAAGGGGAATGAGTAACTGTCCATAAGTAGGGATTGTGAGGCAGTGAGAGGAGGCGTTAAAGAGGGGGAAAGACTTGGGAGGAGGTGGAAGGCAAGATATACTCAGCATGAGCTCAATTGTAGTAACAGCCACATCAGAGTCCTCAATTGTCCATGCGCCAAAACCATACACGCCAATAGCAATTCCCACACCTACAGATTGAGCACTTCACTAAGATTTTAAGCAGAGCTTGACTTGTAATGGGACTAAGAGAAATGACTTCTTCTCCACTTTAAAAAGTGTGGAATTTTTTCAGAATATCAGTATCTTTCCTTCTATTCAGCTTTCCATCCCTGTCACTATCTTACCCACGTGGCTGCAAATGTTTGCACCTAATACCTGATTAGGTACAACATAGGGATACCTAGAAACTGCCACCAGTCTTCCACTTTCAAATAGATCCTATAAAAAATAACTCAAATTAATCACTCACTGGTGGTTACTGTCACTTACTGCATGTGGCCCCCTAGGGAATATGGAAAAGAAGAGCTATATGAAGACATAAAGAGGTGAGTCTAGAAAACATGTTAGCCAAATATGGGTGTGACTAAAGTTTATATTTGCATATATGTACATATGTGCAAACATGTGTGTATATAGTATTTGTTTATATTCAATCCTGAAAAGTGAATAAAATGGATTGGTATACCACTCCGTAAAGTAAGAAGTTTATCTTCAACAATTTTGTTCATTTTAGAGAGAAAGCAGAAGAAGGAAGTCAAGATCCTATTATGTCATAAACCAGCTGTTCCACGTGCCAAATTCAGCTCGTTGATATGTTTTGCGTGGCTCACACATGTTCACCCGCATAGAGTTTTAAACATGCATTAGTTGCCATGCTTTAAAAATAAAGATACTAGTTCACTTCAACATCCAGCTCTCCAAATGCTCTTGGAATATCAAAATATCTGCAATGCTGAGTCTACTAGTACATGTCATGGGACAACGTTCAGAGAGGGTGAGCAGCTGCTATCTCCTTTAGACAAACCATAATTCCCTAGCTGGTCATGCTCCACCCCTCCCTTCCCTGGGGAAGGTCAGCCCTCACGTATCATGTCACTCCTTCTGGCTTCTTTCATTGATATTACCTGCCTGGTCCCTGCAAACCTTCAAGAGAGCCAGAAAGGAATAAACAAAGGTATGAGGAACTTCGGTACTTAGTTTAAGTACCTAAGACCGAGTCACTTAGTCTTTAGTTACTTGGATACTTTGTTAACTTAGCTACCCAATCAAGTGCCTAAATCTTAACTAAGTTAATGAAGTACCTAAGTTAAGATTTAGGCACTTACATTTTATTCCATAGGCTAGCATTTCCAAGGTCACTGGAAAACTAGAAGATGCTCCAGGAAAAAATGCATTCCCTGGTAAAATAATTTTGAGACACACTTCCCGTTTGAAATCCCCAGTGTGCAGTAGAGCCAGAAACTCTGGGAAGTAGCATGACATGCAAACGTGCATGCCTTTGGTTAAAAAATAGCAGCCCTCTGGGAAGTTTTAACAGCAGAGGGACTTGATCAGAGCTATGCATTGGAACTTAAATGTGCTAACAGTGAAATTCCCCTAAAAATAAAGGTTAAAAGTTAAAGAAGTACCATCCATATCCTCCATGATCTTTTCAGTCTTACACAGATGTTCTGCATTGAACATCTAATTCACTTATCTATAAATAGATAATAGCAATACCTTCCTGTTCTGATGTGTAGGGGGAGTGCATGAGATAATGCATGTGATAAGTAAATGTCAGCTATTCATACTCATATCTTCTGCTTCTCCTTACTTTTATTACCTATAGATTCATAAATTTCCATATACACCTATATGGAATGATGGAAAGCTCCCCACTTCCTGTGTAATTAGATATGTTAGGTAGGAGATCCTACTTCAGCTTTCCTACCCAGTTCAAACTTTGTGTCTTCTGGAATGAATTTGGAGAGCTCCTAGGCTGAAATACTAATTTCAATGTTTAGAGTTGTATATTTGTGTCTTCCCTAGGAAAAAAGATAAAGAGAGGAAAGACAAAGGCAAAGAAAGAAAGAAAGAAAGAAAGAAAGAAAGAAAGAAAGAAAGAAAGAAAGAAAGAAAGAAAGAAAGTCTGGCCGGCATGACTCAATGGTTAAGCGTCAACCTAACCAGGAGGTCACGGTTCAATTCCAGGTCAGAACATATGCCTGGGGTTATTGGCTCCAGCCCCAGTGTGGGGTGTGCAGGAGGCAGCTGATCAATGATTCTCTCTCATCATTGGTGTTTCTATCTCTCTCTCCCTCTCCCTTCCTTTCTAAAATCAATAAAAATATATTAAGAAAGGAAGGAAGGAAGGAAAGAAGGAAGGAAGGAAGGAAGGAAGGAAGGAAGGAAGGAAGGAAGGAAGGAAGGAAGGAAGGATGGAAGGAAGGAAGGAAGGAAGGGAGGGAGGGAGGAAGAAGGGAGGGAGAGAGGAAGAAAGATTTTATTCCCATAGATCACAGAACTGAAAGTAAGATAGTGTGGAAACTTAATGGTAGTCACAAACAACCATGCTCATTTGCAAAAGGGAGAACAGAGAATTGGCTGAGTCATTTCCCAGAAATCAAAATTGCTAGGTCAACCCACAAAATGAGAAGTTTATAACCAAGAATTCAGCCAAAAGAGCCAGCAGTTTCCCATGAGTCCAAAGGTTGTCTACTGCAGTTAAGTTCAAACTGTTTTTCTGCTTTCAGCTTGGTTTTCTATCTATGCTAGGACAGAAGTTTTTCTGATGTGCCCCCTGTAGGTGGAGGCTGGGTGTACAGACACAGGTGACATACCCTAAGCTCTGATGAGGCAGCCTGAACAGCCTCAGGAAGCACACCTCCAAGTACCTGAAGAGGGATTCGTTCCACATAGATTTCAAAAGTGTTAAGATTCTATTATGTTTCAGACAGCACACTACAGATGGGGAAACAATGCTAAACAAACCGCAGACATGACCCCTGCAGTGTGGAGCTCAGGATCCAGAGGAGGAGGCAGACAAACAATTCCGCAGTTAAGAAAAATGACACCTTTGGTGAGTTCCCAGAAGGAAAGGCGTGTGGTGCTTTGAGAATGTGGAACATCTGGCCTCATCTTGGAGACCAGAGAAGTCATTCCTGAGGACATGAAGTCTAGATAATGACTAAGAGTCAACCAGGCAAAAAAAGGACAGACGTAGAGTTTTAGGTTCATTTGCACAACCTGATGGCAATCTCATCATAAATATTCAAGAATGGGAAAAACTGTAGTGTAGCTGAAGAAAAAAAAAAAGATGCAAACTAAAGCATAGAGAGGAAAAGAATTAAAATAACAGAATGGAATATAAAAGATAAGGGAACCCAACCAAGTGCTGTAGCATAACTCCAACTCGAGTCCCTGAGGAGAGGAGAGACTGAGATTAAGGCAGAAATAATATTTGAAAAAACAATCTCCAAGAATATTCCAAAATGGATGAAAGACTTCAACCCACAGATTCCAAAAGCTCAGCAAATCCCAAAAATGATAATTGGATAAACAAACTGTGGTATACCTATATGGAATTCTATTTAGCAATAAAAATAAATAAACTTCTTATGCAACCATATGGAAGAATATCAAGAGCATTATGATAAAAGAAACTAGTCACAAAGGCCACATACTATATGATTCCATTTATGTAACATCTGAAAAAGGCTAAAATACAGTGGTAAAAATCAGATCAGTGGTAACTAAGACCTGGGTGGGTAGGAAATTGATTGGGAAAAAGTGTGAGGGAACATTTTGAGGTGATGATCATATCCTATCTAATAAAAGAGAAACATGGTAATTAGCGATAACTTCGCTACCCTTCCCATTGGCTAATCAGGGCATATGCAAATTAACTGCCAACTAAGATGGCGGCCGGAAGCCAGGCTACTGATGTGAACAGGAGGCTTGCTTGCCCCAGTGACGGAGGAAGCCAACTTCCCTGCCTGCCGCTGCTGGGCTCTGAGCTGCTCTCTAAGAAACATTGTTACAAATATAGAAGCTAAACAAAACCCCAGAAACCTGCTTTCAGTCAGCCGGGATCTCAGAGCTGGAGTCGCAACAAAGTTTCAAATACAGAAGGTAAACAAAGCACAGAATCCTGCTTTCAGCAGCTGAGGTCTGAGCTAAAGCCGGCTCTCAGCTCCAGTGACAGCCATAGAAGGTAAATAAATCCAAGAATTAAAAAAAAAAGGAAAAAAGGAGAGGTTGGGAGGAGCTTCAGTCACCCGCCAGCCTGAAAACGGCCCTCAGCCCCTCACCCAGACTGGCCAGGCACCATCATGTAAATACACCACATTGTATTCATCCATCCCCAGTTGATAGACATTTAAGTTATGCCAATGTTTCACCATCACAGACAATGCTGCAATGAATATAATCCTATCTGCTGATCGAGTGCACAAGCTCCTCCCATCCAGTCCTAGCCAGGACCCTTGTTGCCACATGGACGTGTCAGGAGGCTTACCATCAAGTCACATGATGCCTCACTCAGCCTCAGTTACAGATCATCAGGACCTCGGTGGAGCAGGGCTCTGGGGGATTTTGTGGCTATTATCACTTGGCCAGACTCTCTCCCTGGGTGGGGCAGACAAGCTAATGGGACTAAAGCCATCGCTTTCACCATTACTGGTCCACCCAACCAGCTCAAATGCTGACTTCGGCTCATTGGCAGATTCAAAAGCAAAATGGGATTATATCCCTTCAAACCTAAAAACCCATCTAAAGGTGACTTAGTATTTAACATTCCCTCCAAAGTGCTCCGGTCTGGGGAGGTCCCCACTGACTCTTGGCACATGAAAGAGGCTTGGAGGAGTGAGCAGAGGCGCTTGGGGAGTTTTTGCTGGAGATAAGAGTGATTTTCAAAAAACAGTAATATGGCAGGAGGTCCAGGCTGACGCAGTTCTTTCACACTTGCTACTTCCACCCTGTGAATACAATCCCGGCCCTGTTCCTCAGCCCCTTGGCCATTTGAGAACCATGAAGTCATCACAGCTGCCGCTGCAGCCGGCCAGTAAGGCCGGGAACAGGCTGGACGGCTGCCCATCCCCCGAGGCCAAAAATGTGCGCTCCCTGCAACTCCAGCACTCCCTGCAACGCCAGCACCACTGGGGAGAATGCGAGGGGCAGCAGCAGCAAACAGCCTGATGTGATGGCGCAGCTGTGAGGAGACTCCAATTCACACCCAGAGACAGGGCAGCCCCTGTCTGGGAACCAGCATTAGGCCTCTGGGCAGCCTAGGGCCGTACTCACAGATTCAAGTCACTTCAAATTTGGAATGTGTAACTAGGACCATCTCCAGGTTTAGCCCAATTCCACTCAATAAACCCCAGGGGCCCTGAGGGGTGTAAAGGACTGGGGCCTCCCAAGTGTCCATCTGAGGAGGGAGGCCTGGCCTCCTGCTCCGTCTGTGCCAGTGGAAAAAACTACGTAAGTGCCAAGTCACAGGAGAGCGAGTCACGGTCCAGGGCTTTACAATCTGTTTCATGAGCTATTCCTCCAAGCACGCAGCAGTGCAATCTCTCCGTTAGAGCCGCAGCAGGTGTGAGCTGGGGGGCTGCCTGTCGGGGGGCAGCACGTCCCCTGAGGCGAGCAGGTGGCAGCCCTGAACGTCCAGGGAGAGCTCAGGAGTGAAGCCGTGCATTCTGGTGTTTAAGGGGCCTCTCCTTTTATCTCGGCTGAGGGGGCCTAGGCAGTGGTCTGGGGTCAGCTTTAAGCGGAGACCCTCACCTGTCCTTTGCCTGATGCCATAAGCAGGGCTGCCTCTGGCAGGTGTCCATTGTCTCTCTGGAGCCAGAGATGCTAGGGGCTGTGAGCAGCAGCAAAGAGCCTCACAATATAAAACTCCCAAAGGGCCCTTGTCCTGGAGAGAGGCGGGCTGAGGGACAGCAAGGGCTAGGCATGGAGTAGGGAGCAGAAAAGTTACCAGGCACACTGACCAGCATAGATGGGGTGTTCCAAAGGGGCGGGGGGGGGGGGGGGGGAGGCGGCGGCACGCGGGTAGGAATTCAGCGTCTCCCATTGGTAGAAATCCTTGAAGATCTTTTACAATGTGCCCCTCACCCCCATCTCTCTCCCTCAGGTATCAGCTTCCTTTCCTTTACCATTAATCTGCTTGCTTCCAACTGCAGCTGTCGTCACGCCATGTCAGACTTCCGAGGGTTGTTACCAGGGGGGGTACTGAGAATGAGGATGGGGCTTTCCCGCCCCATTTCTGTGGGCCTCAGCCCCACTCCCACTAGTAAGTATTCCCTTCCTTCTTCATGAATCTGGAACTTTGTGTCCCCCTTCACCCAACCCCTGTTGCACTTTGGATTCATAAAGAACAGTAAAAGGGGTTGCCTTGGCTGATGGGGCTCAGTTGGTCGACCCGTGCACCAAGAGGGAGCCAGTTAGATTCCTGGTCAGGGCACATGGCTGGGTTGCAGGCTTGGTCCCCATTGGGGTGGGGGAGGTGCAGGAGGAGCTGATTGATGATTCTCTCTCGTCAGTCATTGATGTTTCTATCTCTCCCTTCCTCTCGTTCTAAAATCAATAAAAACATTTTTTTAAAGAAAGGTAAAAGAGGAAAGAAAGTTTTTCTAAAAGAAGCACAATGAAGCCATCCTCTCCTGGTGCAACACAGCAGCCGAGTCTGGAGCTGCAGAGAGAGAAAAGTAGGGGGAGGAGGAGAGTAAGGGAGGAGGGGAGGGGAGGAGGAAAGTGGGGAGAGGAGGGGAGGAGAGGGGGAGGGGTGACCCAGGAGTGATGGGGTGAAGATGGTGCTGAGGAAACCAATATCAAGCCAGTGGATAGAGCAGGGAAAGGTCAAAGTACCTGGAAGGTCTCATCGTCTTCCCTTCTTTCTCTCTCCCCTTCCTGGGAGGGCACTGATGCCCTATCTCAGGGTGGGGACAGGGGATAGCTTGGAGGGCTGCTTAGGCAACATCAAAAAAGAGAACATAGAAAATCCTGAGTGATGACTGCCATGGGTGTGAGAGAAAGCCCTGGAGAGTGGCCACCACAGCCCTTCCCTGGGCCTCTGTTCTCTCTTATCTGAAGGATTTCATGCATGAGGCCTGCTTAAATCCTTTTATGTTGTTTAAAAAAAAACAAAAACAAATATAGTGGAAACCATGCAATGTTTATGTCCCAAACAAGGACTCCTGATGAAGCCTGGAGAAAGCACAGTAGACACAGTTAGTAGGTAGGATGCAAAGCATGGATCATCGAGAAGCCTCTTAATGTATATAATCGATAATTGAAAATTTGTAAATACTCATTATGAAACAAATCACTCAACTATATGTGCAGCAGTTGAGCCCTCTAATCGTATATTGGCTATAATCTGGGTGTCACCTAATCTATCATCTGAACATCAGGAAACCGAGGGTTACAAGCTGACCATCCGGAATGCTCCTTCCACTGGCTACAGCTAAACTTGCCAGAGATTGTGTCTGTTTATGGATGTTTTATTTTACAGCGGCCCGCAGTGAACCCCATGAAAGGCAGGAAAGAGAGCCTAAGGCAAGAAAGGTGCCACGCCTTCATAAATTCAGCTTTGTGGCTCAGACACAGTGCAACACACTTTCCCTCACGCTCCTGACTGACGAGACACCCAGGGCAGCAGGTCAGAAGAGCAGCAAGTAGACCTCACAGAAGATGGAACCCCGCCTCCAGGGAGGTTGCTTCCTGCAACCCAGTCCTACCCTGACGGTAGAAAGTATTGTCCTTCATTCCTGAATTTCATTTTTGAGATTATGACACAACAGTTTCCTTGGATTCTTGAGATTTACATTAAAACGTAAGAATAAGTTTTGTGCCTCATGACCACATCCTCACAGCGATCAATGAGCCCAGGCATGGATAGAACCCTAACTCTTGCACCAAATAGTTCTGCAATTGGCATAACACCTTGGCCCTCAAGACAGATCGACAGCCCAAGAAAGACAGCCCATGCAGTCTTTCCAATGGCACCATGAGCTCCTTGAAGGGAGAGAATATACCCTAAACCACCGATCACCAACCGGTGGTCCACTGGTGGTCCGTGAGGTCCGAAAGGTTGGAGGCCGCTGCCCTAAACTGTAACTGCTGTCTTTTGATCTGAGAATATGTGCCCCGGGTAGCAACGTAAATACTAGTTCTCAACACATCCCTAAAAATGATGATTTTTCCAGCTTCCATTGTAGGTAAACAAAATGCAAAATCCTGGATTGTAGGTAAACAAAATGCGTCCTGTGAATTCCTAGGAGCTGTGGTGCACTAGACCAGGAAGGAGGCCCATGTATGGGAAGAGACAAGAGTGCTTCGGGCCCCCAAGCCCTTCCCTTGGAGATCTGCACCCTTCAGGAGGCAGCCTTGGAGATGCCACAAGTGCCAGGTGGGATTCAGAATCTGTAGGGAACCAGGTTCAGCACCCAGCAGTCCTGTGCAGTGCCCAGCATTGGCATTCGTGCTCAGAGATGCACCAAGCTGAACGTGCCTACGGAACACACACTCCTCCATCTTCTGGGGCCTGAGCATTATTTATTACATTGGGCTTTTCAGAAAGTAGCATTTAGAAATGCAAGAACTTTTGTATTATCTTTTATCTTCAAGACACTGTTCCAAGGACTCGAAAAGACCTTATTTGAGGGATAAGAAAGAGGAAGTGGCTGAGGCTCTAGCATTGTTTTATTTCTTGAATTGGAGTTTTATATAACTTATATTTGAATTGAAGTTTTATTTCAAAAACAATTGCAAATTGTTTCTCTACTCTATTGACTATGAGTAATATTTAATGCCTCCTACGTGCCAGGTGGAAATACAACCTGTGGTGTCCTCTCAAGGTGTCAGAGGCTAGGGAGATAAGAACGTGGATCAGTTCAGATCAGCACAGTCTCAGGCAGATGCGGGGAGGCCCTGCTTTAAGTTCTCACAATCTAGAGCCTTCCCCACTCACTGAGGGATGATAAGCAAATATCCAAACCCATTGTCTTTTGTTGTCTGGGAACTGACCTTTGGTCTCTGCTACATAATACTGGGTTTCATGGAGTTCCCAGGGTGCAGCAGGGGCAGCAGGAACAGTGGGGCGCTGTTTGGTGTCTTGCTCTACCAGACAGGACCCAGTCGTTTTTGCCTTATTTAGAAATAGATGTGTTTTATTATGACACGGGCCGTTTGTTAGCACAGAGAGAGACAGAGAAGCTCACAATGTTTGAGTCCCTTATCTCGCATTGTTTATGTTCTTAAAATAATTTAATTAGCTTCATAAACAAAAGCATTTTTAATTCATAAACAAAGGGAACTCAGAAAAATCAAATGTTCCAAAAGGCAAAAAGAAGAGAAAAGTCAAATCATTCCAAGACGTTCTCTCACTCTCTGTTTTGCACAAGCCCGCGAGCCTCGCCCCTGAGAGCCAGTGGGACTTCTAAGACATGTGCTCATTTGGGGTAGGTCACAGAAGCCTTCTAGAAGAATCACTATTTCAACTGTCTCTGAATAACATGACTCTGTCTACCTTCTTAAAAGACTCCCTAAAAAGTTAGAATGGACACAAGAGCCAAATATAGGGCTTATCATTTACAAGCAGTTTTAAATACATGGATTGATTCTGTTTTTAAAGCAGAAAGAATTTAGAACTCTAAGGCTTAAAGAAGATTTATAAAATAGTAAAAGGAATGAAGGAGTTCCATAACTCTGAGTTTATATTATCAGTGCAAGTTGACTATATCATTTTAATCCTTGATCATATCTTGTTAATATTTCTGACTTTTTGTTATTATAAACTCTTTAACCCATAAGTGACTAGGAATGGCCTCAAAATATTTATACTTATTATCTTGACAGCACATATAATCTCTATAGTCAATTTATGAAATGTGCATGTACTTCATAAATGCAGTTCACAAGTTATGGGTATAAATGTAAGTCAATGGACTATAAATTAGGGACAAAAGTGATAAGCTACAAGTAATTGTGCATTGCACACAATTAATATTAGCTAACTTGGCTTAAACATTAATTATTTGTCAGTCAAATATGAGAACTTAATATGGACTATCAATTCTTCATAGGCTCATAAGGTATATACAATTGTTCCTTCTATTTTACACATGAAGAAACTGAGATTTGGAGTTTGCCCAATGAACACAGCTAGGAAGTGATGGAGCCAGCCTTGAAACCAGCCTCTAACTCCAAAGGCTCACCACTAATCCCCATTCTCCCCTGTGAGAAGGTGAAGAGTTATGTGGTCTCTCTCTCTCTCTCTCTCTCTCTCTCTCTCTCTCTCTCTCTCTCTCTCTCTCTCCTTCTGATGGATTTCATTATTATTATAGCAATGTTTATTAGAAAGTCCAGATGGATTGCTGCTGTTTTTGACATGTCTCAAATTTTGTCAGATAAAGTCCTCTCACCCATATTAGTCATAGTTCATTCACATAAGCAGAATCTCTAGGACATAATACATGTATGTTATGTGTGTAAATGTATGCACCTTTATCACAGGATTTTTACCTCACAAAATTATGAGCTGACCAAGCAGTCTCTATAATAAAGCTGTTGTCCACAGGGCAAGCCGTGGAGAAGCAAGGACAGGCTGGAACCCATAAGGAAAGACAATGGAGAAGACCCAGCTCTGCCGCCCAGTGAGCAGCACCCTGTCATGTCAACAGACCCCCGAGCATCTCCTTTGTGCAGGCACTGTGCACCAAAGGTACCAAGATGGGTGGGAGCCTGGGTCCCACTTTAAAGAGATGTATTCTAGGGAGCTTGGACTTCATCTGCTAGTAACCAGGGACTGGTGAAAGAGTTAAACACAAGAAAATGATATGGTCATTGAGGTCAACAGTCTCCATTGTAACTACCTCAGACTTACTTCCCTGTAAATGTGTGCTGATCATCACATTACAGCTAAGGTCTAATTCCCCTCCCCTTGAGTCCTGAGCTGGCCAAGGAGCTTCTTGACTAAGAGAAGGTAAGAGAAGCAACATTCCAAGGGGAGATCTTAAGAAGTCTTTCAGCCTCTGTCTAGGCTCTTGGAACACTCACTCTTGGGACATGATACCTCTTCTTGGAAGCAAAGCCATGTTGTCAGAAGCCCAAACCACAGGGATGCCTTATGTAGGTTCTCCAGTCAATCACCCCAGATGGACTCCCAGATAAAAACCATTATGTATGTTATCATCATGAATGTCTAGCCAGGTCAAGCCTTTAGATATCTCCAGTCCCAGACACCATCTGAATGCAACTGCGAAAGAGACCCCAGATAAGGTGCCCCCATCAATTCTCTGTTGAGATGTGAGAGGAAAAAGAGAGGAATGTCACCGAAACAAAAGAGTTGAGGGGCAGGGAATTTTTGATGATGTGAGGGGAGGTTAGCCAAGCTGCAGTGGGATGTGAGGACTCATAGATGATTGTTTTCAGAAACTTTACTTGAACTAAAAGGATTGATGATGGTAGCCAGAGGACAACAGCAGGGTGAAGGAAGTTTTTGTTTGGTTGTTGTTCTTGTTGCTATTGTTGTTTACACACTGTTTTTGTTGGTTAAAAGAAGGAGAGATGTGAGTATAAGATAAAAGAACCTAGACATGGAGAAAAACAGAGAGGGCTTCCACACCCTTGATTGAGGACATCTAGTCCTGCAGGGGGCGACCGAAAGCATTGGCAGGGAGGTTAGTGTCTCAGACACAGCTGGCTCTGAACAGGTCCCTTTCTTAATTGGCAGGCTTGAGGGAGTATAATTTAGAAACAGGGTGTTAGAAGAGGCATGGTAATGTGAAATTTGATGACTCAGTTGAAGAAGATTTTGCATATTATGAGGTGGTTATGCAAGTATTTCCTTCTATGGACTTAAATGCTACTGCTGAGCATTAATGTTTGTCCTCAGGAGATAAAGGTGGGGACTGATCCAACAGTTACTACCTAGATAACAACCATGGCTTGTGTACGTAACCTGGTTTATAGAGTCGTGAAAGCCTTCAACTCATCCAGGTTCCAGGCTTACCGCACACAGTGGGACAGACCAGAGCAGCACTGCCAAGGCTTTGAAAATGAAGGTGAAATTTGAACCATGGCCCACAAAGTGGGCCAGGACCTGCAGTCTGAACCTGACTGGTTGACTGCGAGCCGAAACACAAAATTTCAGTAGGAACCAAAGTCACATAAATTAAAATGTTTTCATTTTAAAGCAATTAGGAATGCTTGAAATAAAAAAAAAATAAAGTCCCAGCAAATAAATAGAAAACAATAAAGAACCCAATGCAAATTCTAAAATTGAAAACATACAATAACAAAAACATTTTTTTAAATCACTGATAGGCTCAATAGCAGAAATGTATAAGAAAAGACAAACAACCCAGCAGAAAATGGGCAAAGACTATCAATTTACAGAAACGAAAATACAAATGAATCTTAAATATATAAAAAGATATCCACTCTCACGCATCATAAAAAATTAAAATTGTACTGATATACTGGCGTTCACCTGTCAGAGTGCCCAAGCCTCATAGCGTGAAGACACAGTGTGGTGAGCATGTGGAAATCTCTCAGAGGCTGCTTATGGCTAGTATCTAGAACAACTTGCCATACCTCTAAAATCCATGTGCCATTTGGCTCTGTAATTCCACTTTTGGAAGCTTATCATATAGAAAACTCATAAGTGGGTGAAATGACATATTTACAGTGTTATTCCTGTCTATATTGTTGGTAATCATAAAAGACTAGAAACAATTTAATGTTCGTCAATATAAGTTACTAGCGAAATTAATTCTTATACATCCACACAAAGGAAAGCTAAAGCTAAAAGAGAAAAGGGATGAAACCCCCTCTAAAACTTGCCATCACTGAGTAAATAAAAGGAGAAACAATAACATATATTTGATGTATTTATAGATACATAAGGACATTCTGAAAGGATGGGTAAAAGAAATGGCTGCCTCTGGGGAAGAGTGGGGGCTGGGCAGATAAGAGGGCGTCTTGAGTGTATGCCTCTTAATATGTTCTGGTTATTGAACCATGTGAATGTATTGCCTATCTGAAGAAAAAAAAAAAAGCTACAAACAAACACATACAAAGAATAGAAGTAGTCCTTAATGCCCAACCCCAGGGCTATAGCGTAGTGGTCCCTTTATGTCTGGATGAAGTAAACCTATCCAGTATTTCCATTAACGCGGCTTCAGTAGTAGCCGGGATACTGTTTCATCTCAGGCTGTGTTAGTCACACGCCTTCCATGAGCCCCAGGAGGACGCAGAGCCCTGAATCACCAGGGCACTGATTAGGATGAAAGCCTGTTGATTAGCAGTGCTTTCTCTCAGTGGCCTGGGCTGCTGAGGGCTTGGGGCCTGTCTCCTTCCGCCTCCCAGACCCCCACTGCTTTCTCTCTATCACACAAGGTCCCCTGCATGTTTTGGAGAGATTTCCTTGTTGGAAACACCCTAAAGCTGACGATGACCATGCAACCCAGCTCCCAGCACTCAGGTTCCAGAGAAGCTGGGCAGAGCAAGGGAGCGCTTCCCTTCCCTCTCATCTTCCAGGCACCAGCAGCAAAGCCTCACAGCAACAGGCCTTTGGGCACCTGCCACGGGGAAGGGCTTTCTTCCCAGGCTCGGAATTCGTGTCTTGGCTTTTGTCAGGGCCGCGGGGTGCCCATCAAACGGCAGTGCTTGAAGATGAGGGTCTCTCCTCAGGCTCCCCGGGACCCTGACTGCAAACACCATCACTTTCCATAAGGGCATCAAGTTGCTTTTCTGAAATCACAGAGTCAGTCTTTCTTCCTGTTAGAGCTGAGCTGGCTTTCCCACGGGGGCACGTGTGGGCCCAGGCCCAGCTGCTCCTGCCTGTACCGCGGGCTGACACACGCGGACAGCTGTTTGGAGGGGCACTCCCACTCCCTCTCTTTGTCACATTGAGCTCTTGCTGGAGCCCACTATCGAGTCCAGGTGATGCTTTCTAATCAGCAAACAAAAGCCACAGGAATAAGGCAAAAAACACTAGCTCGTGCAGAGCCCGGCTCCAGTCACTTAAAACCAAATCAATCTCACTTCTCCCCTTTTCCCTCAGTGTTCTGAAATAATATTTGAAGTTCTGTTTGGTCTCTTTGGAGAACTGCCAATGACTTCGAGGCATGTAGTGCAGTTATATATCAAGACGCGATTACACTCGGGACTTTTGAAAAGTGATTCTCACTTAGGAATAATATTCGATATGAATTTAATAATCTGCCATATGGCTCCATTTTGTTTCTCAAGGAAATGACTGGAAAACTTGCAGTAGCAAGAGGAACCTCTCCTTCATAGGGGTGATCAGTCAGCTTTTCTAAATTTTATAAACTATTATTGATCTTGAGTTTTGAAAGGAACAAAATGCATGAGTTCTTAGATTTTCTGTTTGTGCTGTGAACTACAGTAAATGCCTTCAAGAAATTTGTTAACTAAAAAAATATTGTAAAAATTCTTCTTGCTACATTGAAGTTAATGGGTGGAATGTAGTCTGTGAAAGTACAACAGAAAATCCACTTGTCTGTTTTGCCGTCCCGGCCATATTTATAAGTTTTTAAAGTCATGCTAATAAGAAATATTTTTGAGCATTCATCCCCAAAATGTTCTTTCCGTGACAAAAGTTTCTATTTAAAAAGCATTTGTAACCACTTACTGTTTAAAATGTCATTTTTCCTAATAGGAGCAGATTAAGTACAATTTCCTCCCCCCCCCCCCCCAAAAAAAACAAAAAACTATGCTTACAGGCATACTATTAATCATGGTCCTCATCATGGTAAAGTCAATTTATATTTTACTTTTTATTATAAAATAGTGTGAGAGCAGTACAAAGGACTCCTGCATATTCTTCACATAGATTCCCCATCTGTTATCATTTTATATGTTTGCTTTATCAGTCTCTCTCAATACATAGACATTAATTCTTAATGAACTCTCTGGGAGTAAGTTGCAGATATGCTGCTCCCTTACATCTGAATATTCAGTACATACTAGTACATATTCCCTATGAACTAGTACATTCTTACAAGTCATAATACAATGACAAAAACCAAGAACTTAACACTGAGAGAACACTATTATTTAATCTGCAAATTTTATTCAAATTTCCGAAATTATTCCAATAATTTTTTTTAGCAAGAATAAAAATGTGAAAAAAAATATCTCATTCAGGATCTCATCCAGTCACACACTACCATTACTTGACCTGCCTCTTTTGGCTTAATTTGGGGCACTTTTTCAGTCTTCCTTCTCCCCCATGACCTTAATATATTTGAAAAATTTAGGTTATTTGGATTTGTTGCCTCATGATTTATACTTTTCTTTTGTACAGAAGTGATTCTGTTTCCCTTCAATGCTCTTATCAAAAGATACATGTCATCCAACAATAGCAGAGTACATAGTCTTCCCAAGTGCACACATAACATTTACCATAATATAACATTCTGGACCATAAAACAAACCAGAAATTTTAAAGTGATTCAAGTCAAACTAGTACATTTTCTAATGACAATGAAATTAAATTAGGAATCTAAACCAGAAAGGTAAGTGAAATATTTTCCCAAATATTTGGAAACAAAATAATACATTACTAAATAACTCATGAATCAGAGAAGAAATCAAAAGGAAAATTTTAAAATATTTTTAATCTAATGAAAGTGAAAACACAACATACCAAATTTACCTCATGAGGCTAAAGCCGTACTTAGAAGAGAGGCCTCTGGGTCCTGGAAATATCGGGGAAACACTTTATAAAATTAAGATTGTCTAACCTCTATGCTCTATACCTGAAACTAACACAAAATAATATTGAATGAAAAAAAATGTATATATACTTTTGACTAAATGGAAAAAAAGAAGTCCTCACATAGTGACCTCAACTTTAATTTTAAGAAACTAGAAAAAAAGGAAGAGCACAGGAGACCTGTAGTAAGCAGCAGACAAGATGTCAAAATCATACAAAACCATTCTAAAAACAAAAACAAAAACAAAAAAATTGCAGACCAATATCCCCCATAAACAGAGATGCAAATAACAATATTAAAAAATAGACAATGCCTCAATGTCCAAATAGGCCTTATTTCAGAATGCAAAGTTAGTGTAACATTCAGAAAAACATTAATACAATTCATAATATTGATAAACTAAAAAAGACAAACCATATAATCATCTCAACAGATGCAGGAAAAACATTTGACAACTGTCAACAGCCATTCATTATGAAAATTCTCAGCAAATTTGGAATAAAAGTGAACATTATCAACTTGATAAAGAACATCTACAAAACACCTAAAGTTAATTTATTTAATTTAAAAAAATGCTTTCCTTCTCAAATTAAAATCAATGCAAGTATATTTACTTTCAAGACTTCTGTCCAATATTGTAGTGTGTGGAGGGTTTAGCCCATGCATTAGTTCCAGATTGGAAAGAAGAAGTAAAACTCTCTTTTCACAGACCACATAATCATCTAGACAGAATCAATATAAAAAAACACACACCTGAACTAGTAAGTGCATTTAGCAAGGTGATAGGACACAACATTAATATACAAAATTAACTGTATTTCTATCTACTAAAAACAATCTTAAATTGGACATTTTAAAAATATTTGTAATAGCATAAAAAATATTAAAATACTTGCGTTAATTATGACAAAACATGTAAGACCTGTATGCTTAAAACTATAAAACATTACAAAGAGAAATTAAAGAAGAATAAAAAGTGGAGAAATATACTATATTCATGTATTGATCTATATCTTCAAAACTTTCCCAATCAAAATCTAAGAAGGCTTTTTTTTTTTTAGAAATTGACAACCTGATTCTAAAATTAATATAAAATGCAAAGGACCTAAAATTGCCAAAACAACTTTGAAAAGAAGTTTATAATTGAAGGATATATACTACCTGACTTCAAGACTTATGATAAAGTTACAATGGTCAAAATACTATGGTATTGTTGAGGTAGACAAGTGGAACAGAATAATCTGGAAATAAATCCACACATATAGAGACAACTGATGTTTGGCAAAATGCAAAGATAATTCAGCAGATAAGTGATAGTCTTTTAAATAGATAATGCTGGAATAATTAACAATCTGTGTATAAAAATGAACTTTGATTCATACTTTGTACCATATACAAAAATTAACTCAAAATGGATTATAGACCTAAATATAAAAACTAGAACTATAAAACTTCTAGAAGAAATTATAGGAGAAAAATCTTTGTAACTTTGGGTCACACAAATATTTCTCTTTTTAAAAAATATATATTTATTGATTTCAGAGAGGAAGAGAGAGGGAGAGAGAGATAGAAACATCAATGATAAGAGAGAATCATTGGTCGGCTGCCTCCTGCACACCCCACTCTGGGGGGTCAGGTCAGCCTACAACCCAGGCATGTGCCCTGACTGGGAATTGAACTGTGACCTCCTAGTTCATAGGTCAATGTCAACCACTGAACCAGGCCAGGTGGGCACAGGTATTTCTTAGATACAACACCAGAAGCATATTCTGTAAAATAAAAGATTAATCACTACCATTATACCCTCTTTCTGAGATGTTATCATAACAAAAGAGCTGTTTAAAAGGGGAAGAGGATCTAGAAAATTGAAGAAAGGAGTGATAATGTGGAAAATGACATCCAGAATAAGAGATTTGACCAGCCAGGCTTTGAATGAGCAGATGAAGAAGACATGGGGGTGGGGGAGGGAATGGCAGCTTAGAAATGGCTTTGGGTAAATTTTCAGCAAGGACCCTGGGGGGACAGGTTGGTTTTGAATAAACAACCTTCATCAATAACAAAATAGTGGTATGCTCCTTATTGAAAACTAAATGTGCCTTATGAAACTATCTTAATGCTTTTCCTATAACTCATTTATTTCTTACAATAATCTTATGAGGTAGACATTTTAATCCCCATTTTATAGACACAAGAAATGAGGTTCAGAGAGGAAAGACATTTGCCCAAGTAGGATTAAGTAAGATGAAATCCAAAGCCTTCACTCTTAAACACTTCGCTTCTAGGAGTGTACCCATACTAGATAGACAGTCAATAAGCAATTGGCCTTAACTGGTTTGGCTCAGTGGATGGAGCGTCAGCCTGCGGACTGAAGGGTCCCAGGTTCGATTCCGGTCAAGGGCATGTACCTTGGTTGTGGGCACATCCCAAGTAGGAGGTGTGCAGGAGGCAGCTGGTCGGTGTTTCTCATCGATGTTTCTAACTCTCTATCCCTCTCCGTTCCTCTCTGCAAACAAAATCAATAAAATATATATATTTTTAAAAAGCAATTGAATGATCTGCATTCATTTGATTTTTAAAGTTAAAAATAATCTTCTCTCCTATAAAAACACACAATAATGACTAGAGGCTTTGAAATGTACTGCTTGATACTGGTACCAAACTAACGAAACTGACTCTCCTAGCTTGCAAAATGCATAAAAAGCACAAAAACTAAAGGTTTTCAACCCCATTTAAACAAGCAAGTAAATCTTGTGGCTATATTATCCATGTGACTTGGTCTTAAATAAATCCAAGTTTATTATTTAAGAATAAATAATGAGTTACAAATTATTTTTACAAGTATAAATCATTCACAACCATCTTCTTTTGTAAATGGTCAACTCAGCCTTTCTCAAAATCTTAAGCCAAAAGCTTTATGTTATTAGAGATTAAATTCCTTCACTGGTAGGCCAAGGATCAAAATATATTGTGTTTTTATTTGGATAATCTTAGCGTATTGAATTTGTCCTTTTCTTATCATTAACATTCATCTCTCTGGATCATCCACTTCTCTTTGAACTTGGGAACAGGAATTTGATAGCATACAGGATTTAAATCAATTAAAATAAGAACCCAAACAGAACCAAGTAATTCTGGGAGTTAACTATAATAACTCTTTCATCTCAATAAAGTTCGGTTTAATTGTTTATTTGGAAGATGACCAGCATCAACACTAACTTTCCAGGGTGCATAAGTGTGTTTTTCTACACTTGCTAATACTACGTTCTACTTTCCAAAGACCAGAAAGGCACACAAGCACTTGCTGGCAAAAGAAAAACAAAAGAGCTTCATTTTAGAGATTAGAAATTTGAATCAGCTTTTCAAGGAGCTCCCTAGCCCTAGCCTGTTTGGTTTAGTGGGTAGAGTGTCAGCCTGCAGACTGAAGGATCCCTGGTTTGATTCTGGTCAAGGGTATATTCCTGGGTTGTGGGCTCGATCCTCAGTGGGGGACGTGCAGGAGGCAACTGATCAATGATTCTCTCTCATCATTGATGTTTCTATCTCTCTCTCCCTCTCCCTTCCTCTCTGAAATCAATAAAAACATATTTTTTTTAAAAAAGAGCTCCATAAATCTTCTCTTTGATTCAACATGAGTTTCACATAGTAGGTATTCAACAAATTATGCTCACTTATGGTCATGGCTGTGAGTTATTGCTGTTGCGCATTAACTAAATAAAACGATTTCTCCAGGGAAAGGATAAAGTTGGTGGGTATCACTGTTAAAGCCAAAAAAGGAGTTCATAAAGTTTCATTTGATCTGATTTTGATTTGATCTGGTCTGGTCTGGTCTGAAGAGCACAAAAAAGCAAACAAACAAACAAACCATAATTACCACTCATATTTCAGCCCAGAATGCATCACTATTAATGTTTAGTATATTTGTTTCTAAATGTTTCTATCTAGGTATATAACTTTAAAAGTGTACAAGCTATAGGATTATAAAATTTTCTTTTAAAGAAATAATTAGATTCTTTCTAATAAAGCTAAGTGTTTTCAGAACTCCGCCCCTGAGCTGGCCCCTCCCCACTCACACACATGACTTGTTTTGCTCCCTTTCTTTAGCACAGAATTTTTTGGCCTCTGCTTCTATTTCTTTTCCCCTTTTCTCCTTTCCTTTCTCTTCTGCTTATACTCTTCCAAGTCCCCTTATCACCCAGTGTAATGAGCTAATGCAGTTTATTATGAAGTAAGGGCTTCCTATGAATCAGGAGGAGCATCTTCCTACTGAGGTGGGAATATTAAGATGTATCCCTATGATCTGTGGGAAGAAAATTCTCCCTGGCTTGGAGGTTCACATATTTTGGACTTATTGGATCGAATCTCCTTTTTTATAACTGTCCTTTTGGATGGGTTCAAAGAGTATATATTCTGATGATCTAAATAAGAACAAGGCACATACACTCAAAAGGCCAGCATGGCATGAAAAATAAATCAGAGAGACTTTATTCCTTAGACCAAAAGGAAATCTGTTCCCTACCCTGAATCTGTGACTTTGATGGCTTCACATCAATGTTTCATTTCCTGTTTTAAATGTATGTGATATTGCCAGAGTTCTTTATTATGAGATAAAATGAAATACATGGAAATGTACCTTGTGAAATAAAAAGATCTGTATCATTGTGAATGGTTATTATTAATATATGCTGTAAGTCTCTTTCCTCACCAAGATCAAGATAGTTTCTGTCCTATTGTTTCTATTGTACAATTTTAAAAGCTTTAAAAAATGTTTACAAGCAGAAAAAAAAAGTGGTATCTACTAATACTAAAAATGTTATGAGTTGTCTTTGAAATAAATAACAATGGGAACATTTTCAAAAAGCCACCATCCCTTCATAGCCCTTCTCACTAAACACTGACTGGAAAATACAAATAATTTATTCTTGACTTTGTTAAAATAGTTATGAATCTTATATTTCAAAAAGACTCACAGCAAGCCTGTATGTAGAGGAATACAAAAAATAAGATTAGTAATAGAATTATGAATCTGGATAATAAAATCTTACTTGCTCTTATCCCTGAAGGCATAGGAAGTCATATTTAATCAATAGTAAATTGAATAAATATACTTCATTTTATTGTACAAACTAACATAACATCAGTAAGGTGATCATTTTAATGCCTGGCCTTTTTAAAATGTCATAAACTCATCTTGGCATATCCTTCAAGCCCAATAAGTATTTCTTGAATATATTTGAATTAAATTAATATGAGGCACATCAGGGCACTATAATCCGATTTCCATCCCCAATTAATTATTACTTTTACCTCCATGAAATTCTATTTCTTCATGCCTGTGTTGATGGACAATGTAGAAATACTCAGGATTGAGACATAAACTCCAGAGGAACTGCTGTTATTTATGGACAGATTTCTGGAATTCCAGTTGTCTTCTGGTTGGCTTGTACTTAAAAAGAAAATCTAACTCAGTGTGTAAGAAGAATTTCAGGCAAGAGTATTCTGGAGTTGAAACTCATCTATTAAACTGAAATGATTTGTTCATGTCTAGAGATAATTTATATTACTTAAAAAAAATTTTCAGATAAAAAACTAATTACATAAAAAAAATCCTTGGGTAATAGAGCCTTGCCTTGGTATAGAGTTGACATTCCATCTTATTGCCTTGTCAAGAAGGAAATAAAAGTTTAACATCATGGAAATGCTTTTTAAAAAGTAACCTGATGACATGTACCATTTGATATCAAAGTTATCACATGGAGTAGATTGTATGGAGAACATATGAGTATGTGTACACCCAGGTATTTATTTGTTAGGTTCACCTGCTCATACTCTTGGCTATAATTTGTTGCCTTTTTTATTGTCCACTTTAAAGTGGACACACAGAAGAAGAACATGTTGAGAAGAGAGGCATGAGGGAACTTCAGAAGTGTGTCACATTAGTAGCGGGGGATGTGTAGGTATGTTGAAAATATTGTCAGCATACTTTTTATCCTTTAGGAAATAAAATTCCTTGTGATTCATCTGCCATTGAGAATAATTCATGAGACTGTTTTCCCAGGGAAGGAGGGGTAGGGATCCTTGCAATAAAGTGATTGTTGTACCACTTCAATTCACAAAGTTGATTATTCATAGGAAGACATTCTTAAACACCGGACTTTTTTTAAAAACAATTTTTTTCTAAATTCCTCTTTATATATCTTTATGTCTCTCCTTTAATAAATATCTCCATTATATATCAGTCCTGGTGTACTCAGAAAGCAGAATGATTATGTGGACATTGGTGGTAAAAGAGGAGAATATGGGGAAAGGAAGTTCCAACCCAAGACAAAAGAATGGGCCTCTTCACTCGAGAGAATGAACAGGAAAGGGCGGAGGAGATGGAGAGATGAAGGAGTTAAGATTAGAGTGAGAATGCGGCCTGGGTCCCTGACAGCCCTAGGCTTCAACCAAAGGGAGATGGTGAGACAATAGAAATTCTGATGGGCATCTCAGATAGGTGAGGGGAAATCTGAGAACACCCACATTAGCTTTCTACATTCCATGGACTCCAATATGACGCAGCACAGTGGACCAGCAAGGACAGCACAAGATTTCTAAACAAATGAGCCTGGAATGGCATTCCCTAGTCTCCTGGCACTTCATCTGGGGTGTGAGGGCCTCAGTGGTTTCTACAATTGCTATAGTTGGTGCACAAAAGATGACTGAGGGAAAGCCTAGCGAGCTTAACAACAAGAGGCAAAGAGACCACTGGCCTCTAGAATGGTGTGCTTACGCTTGGGACTACATTGTAGACTCGGCCAGACCTTGCCAAATCTACAGAACACAAAAGAGACAAACTGGGGTTAATCAACTTGGAGAGATGGACAAGTTCTCAAGAGCAACCAATCATGGCATCTTATCCAGGAGGAGAGAAAGGATCACAACGTAGCC
The DNA here is from genome assembly GCF_014108235.1 of Myotis myotis. Taxonomy (NCBI): domain Eukaryota; kingdom Metazoa; phylum Chordata; class Mammalia; order Chiroptera; family Vespertilionidae; genus Myotis; species Myotis myotis. Next base: position 29,950,577 of record NW_023416316.1, on the reverse strand, counting down.
CACCTGTGCATGCTTCAGCTGCCAATGCCAGTGCCCAACAGAACCAGACGGCACCATTTCTCTTCTTCGGGCCCCTGGGCATTAGAAACCTCTGAAGACCTAACAGACAGCATTCAGCTTCTGGTCTTTCCAGCTCTTCCTCCCAGGAGGCAGTGGGAGCACGCCCCTCCAGTTTGGAAGCTCAGAGAGGGGAGGGAAAAGGAGAAGAGTTTTCCTAATGGAGGCTTTAAACTTAAATTGAACTTGAATTAACCCAGCAGAGATTGGGTTACTTTCAATTTGGCAAGTTTACATTAGCTGGAAGATTCCAGAGAAAGATGAGTTCAGTCATGAAAAGTAAAGGAAGTTATAATTTTTTGCACATAGAAAGCTTAATGCATAAATCTTAACCCAGTTGCCTACGTTCGAAAGGTCAGCTCTATCCCTTGCTCCGAGAAATCTTGTGGCCATTTTCTCTGCCAAAGCAACTGAATCTTCTGCTCACAGATTCTCCCCAAGGATTTCTGAAGCTATCTCAAACTAACCAGCTTTAGTTTTTTCACCTTGTTGCTTTAACCTTTGGTGCTGGCATGCTTGCTAACCCTTCAGGCCTGATCAAATCTAATCCCCACCTCATCTAGTCCTTTAAGTTTTAATTCAGCCTTTTCCCCATCCTTTGAAAGGTCTGTTTTCCCATAGCTACTTCTCCCTGAATCCATATCTAATTAGATTCCATGTTATACACCTATATTCTAAGTTCTTAATAAAAGCATGTATATGTGAGTATGTATTCATGTTTTTTGCCCATATAGAAAAGGTAATTTTTGTATGTTGGATACATACATGCAAACATGCACACACACACTTTGCTCTCTATTCACACTGGGCATTAAAAGTGGGCCTTTTTATAGGCCTAACCAATAGACACAGACAACGGGGGGGGGGGGGGTGAGGGCATGAGTAGGGGTGGGGGGTAGGGGGTAATGTGGGGATAAGGACACATATGTAATAACTTAATCAATAAAAAAATAATAAAATTAAATTAAAGTGGGCCTTTTGAGGGTGTGGGCGGACTAGAAGGGGTCCATGGGGGGAAAAGGGGGACATATGTAATACTTTCAACAATAAAGATTTTTTTAAGTGGGCCTATTTCAGTGTGTATTTAGACAGTTCACAGAGGCATTACATCTAAACCAAAATCTCTTAAGGACCTCACAGTAGGCTAGTTTGATTACCATTATTGTTGGTAATATGTGAGTTGTTCTTATTTAGGCACAACTTATGCAATTATTGTTTTTCTGCTGAAATCATTGCCTATACAGTTACATGACACCAATAATACATTTGTAACTAATTTGTGACAAAGCTTTCTTTTGTTGTGTTCCAATAGAGTAAAATCCTGGGGCTAATTTTACCATTATGTACATATGATATCACCTCCTGAAAATATATGAACATGAGGTGTTTTTGTTGTTGTTTTAGTACAACAAAGTAAGAAATGTTATAGAAGAAATCGTTGATTCATATCTCAGGAATGTGTGTGAGGGACTAGGAGGATAGGTTTCCTCAAATAGCTGCTAAACCCAGCAGGCTCCAGCCAGCAGCCACTTAGCAACTAGATCCCAAAACTTTTACCTGCGTGCATCTTAAGTTTCCTGCTATTCCACCAGCTATGGGTACAAATGGACTGGCATGAACAATAATCATCTGTATTTCACCCAACCAGTCCTCTGCTTCTCACTTTAAATTAATTTTCCATAAAAAGTTCTCTTAAATATTTCTGAGATAATCCAGGGTGGGGTGGCTCATCTGAGCTTACTAACAAGTCTGGTCAAATGTTTCTTGACATCCCCCAGGCGCTGCTGTCACTTGCAACACAAAGCACAATCCCTCCAAACCCGACTGCCCCTCAGGACGCAGTCAGCTTCCTCTGTGGACGGCAAGCCCTTGGGCAGAGCCCACTCGGGCTCCGAGCACCTTCTCTCTGTCCCACAATCAGAATTGCTCCCACTCTAGAGGACGCACTCAGAGAAAGATGACTCCCTTTCTTGCCCGGTGTTTACTCTTGAGAAGACACAAACAATGTCATGAACAGATTTTAAGTAAAATCACTTTTTTAGTTTGTACTTAATGTGAGCTTTTTCTCAGGACCCGGATGGGAGTCCTAGGGACTGACTTGGGTCTGGGACAGAAGTGAGCGACAGGCATGATTGGACCAGAACAGCTCGAAGCCTCCACCGAGGCTTTGCCACCAGCAGACAAACGGACTTCCAGCAGGCTTATCACCTCAGTTCACCTGGAAGGCCCTGACAAGGACAAGTCCCAGCTCCGCTCAAGCTGGGCATCTGCTACACACTCTTTATGACAGCGGTTCTCAACCTGTGGGTCGCAGCCAATTTGGGGTCGAATGACCCTTTCACAGGGGTCACCTAAGACCATCAAAAAACACATATATAATTACATATTGTTTTGTGATTAATCACTATGCTTTAATTATGTTCAATTTGTAACAATGAAATTGGGGGTCACCACAACATGAGGAACTATAATTAAAGGGTCGCGGCATTAGGAAGATTGAGAACCACTGCTTTATGAAGACATACAGGGTTCATCCAAAGATAATCTACAGATACAAAATGAAGTCTAAACTGGAAATTTCAAAAATATACAGCAAGTGTTTTAATCAAAACCACAATGAGATACCATCTTACATCCATTTAGAATGCGAGATATGACAAAAAAAAAAAGAATAAAAGAAATCAGAAGTGTTGGAGAAGACGTGGAGAAACTGGAGCCTTGTGCACTGTTGGTGGGAGTGTAAAATGGTGCAGCCACTATGGGAAACAGTATGGCAGTTATGGTGGGCTCTCAAAAATGAAAACTGAGAATTACCATATAACGTAGAATCCCAGTTCTGGGTCTGCACTCAAAAGAACTGAGAGCAGGGACTCCAGAAGAATTTGTACACTCATGTTCATAACAGCATTATTCACAAGAGCTAAAGGTAGAAGCAACCCAAGTGCCAATTGATAAATAAATGGATAAATCAAGTGTAGTCTATTCATATGATAGAATAGTATTCAGCCTTAAAAAGGAAGGAAATTCTGACATATGCTACAGCACAGATGAAACTTGAGGACATTAGTGGAATAAGCCAGTCACAAAAAGACAAATACTGTAGGATTTCACTTAAATGAGGTACCTAGAGTATTAACATTTACAGAGACAGAAAGTACAAGGTGGTTGCTAGAGTCTGGAGGGAGGAGAACGGGGAGTTGTTGGTTTATGGGTACAGAGCTTCAGTTTTGCAAGAGAAAAAGAGTTCCATTACTATCACCATCCACAGTGTGAATGTACTTAAGGCCACTGAACTGTATACTTAAATGGTTACAATGGTAAAATTTATTGTATATGTATTTTACCACAAAACATTTTTATTGAAAAAACATTTTGAGAGTTTAACTTTTAGTCATGGCTAAGCAGGTTATTTTTGGCCAACCCTCCCTCTAAGAACAATTAAAAAGGTGGATTAAAATAATTTTATATACAAATTTTTTAAAAAACATATATTTTGTGTACTTTTCCATGTGTATGTTATGCTTCAATAGCAAAATTGTTTTTAAAAGTCTTTTTTTAAAACTCTCTTTGATTGACAATATTCTAGCACCTATTACATTCCAGGAACCAGAACTATAGCATTAGACAAAAGAAGCCAAAACTGTGGCTCTTTATGGAGTTTACATTTTGGTAAAAGCATAGTAATTATAATAATAGCTGTGCTTTCCATAAGCTGGTAGAGACTATATATTTCCTGCCAATATTTTTTAGAAAGAATTTTCATTGACCATCTGAATTGAAAATAAACTTTCTAAATAATAAGCATATTGGTTGCTATTTAATTATACCCTTATTAAAAAGTAATAGTATACTTACCTTAAAATGAACTATAACTATCTATATATATAAAAGGCTAAGTGACCAAGCGTCCGACTGACCGACCAACCAGCTGGCCGGTACATATGACACACACTGGCAATTTAAAAATAAATGTTTTTAAGCAATAAATAAAAAAAAATAAAAATAAAAATAAATGTTGACTTGTGCATGTGCAATACACATAAAGCTCTCACTAGCACCAATCGCATGCAACACCAGAATGTATCTGAAGACCAACTATTGTTTAATCAATTTATCAGTCATTGTTTTTATCAATGTTATTTTTATATCATGTTTTTGTTATTTTTATATCATGTCTTTGTTGTTGTTATATCATGTCGTTTTTGTTTATTTATTAATCAATTGATATATTATTTTCATATACATTTTACTAGTTTTCTTTCATCTCATCTCTGACACTTCTATTATAGAAAAGGAGAAAATAGCTATATTAAAATATTTTGTATTTTAATTTTATAATATTATATGTACAATTTTGACATGTAATTTTTTTTGCATTAATGTAATTATTGCATGAATCTTTCTTCTAATTAATTTTCTCTCAATGTGCACGAATCTGTGCACTGGGCCACTAATGTTAATAATAAATACATATATTTTAAATAAATCATTTAAAAGTTTTACAAATGCTTACCATGCTGACAATAAAAAAATAAAAATAAGACAAAGTTGGAACACATAGATATACACACACAAACACAAACACAAAATTGAGGGCTAAAGCAGAAGTCCCTTCCAAAGTGAAAACACATCCTCAATAGACAAAGCTACTCCCAGTAAAGGCACAATCTGTTTGAATCTAGAAGCTTAGGGAACTGACCATGGCTCAGCACCTCCTCCGCCCCAGGAACCACGCTGGAGGCTTTGCACATATTTTGGTAGAGAATCTTAGGTTCTTAGAGTTAGAACTTACTGATGACTAGTTCAGCTGACACACAAATGCCTTACCCTTTTAAAAATTAATGTTTTAATCTAAGTAACATAGTATAGCTTAAAGGGTCAAATATAACCCTCCTCTTCCCAAAAGAAAGAAAGGTAGCAATCTCTGCCTCATGCTTTCTAGCCACAATTTCAGCTTTCTAAAGGCAACCACTTTCAACAATTTTTAATGTTACTTGTGGTATTTATGTTCCTATTTCTAAATAACCAACTGAGTTACTGCTATTTGTTTATTCCAATTATTCATTGCTTTTATGCTATGGATGTTGAGGATTTAGTTCTATCCACGTTCTCACATTTATACCCCCACCCCACTTTCCCTCCAATAGAGCTACATTACTTTTAAAAAATAAGTAAATGGCCTTTCATTGCTTACATTATTATGGCTATATACATATTATTTATACTAAGGCATGTAATGCAATAAAAATATGTCTATTCCTAGACAAGATTTTGCTTTTTCTGAAGTAAAATTTTAACCTTTTTAAAAGATTTCTAAGAACCCATCCCCAGTCTCTTACACAGATGTTCTACCCATCAGGCATTTCATCATTTGTATCTAGATGTCTGACTGCTTCTCATACTGATCTTCAACCAAGCCTCCCAATTCTCTGCTGTCCCCCCATTTTGAGACATTTCTGTTCCTCTAATTCCTGAGGTTTTTCTGAGGTTCCACAACTGTAGGAGGGACAGCATATTAAGTTCTCTTTCAATCTGCAATTTACCCTTCTCTTTATCTCCCCTTGCAATTTATTTGTTGGCTTGACCAGGGCATCCATACTGTAGTTTCCCATACTGGATTTTGATCATCATACCCCTGCCTGTTGTTTAACATATTTATCTGTTCCTGTGTTTCCTGTAAATCACTAGTTAAATTCAGAGACTTGTGCAATTTAGTTTTGCATCCTGATTGGACCGCACAACACCATCTCTATGGAAATGCTCTGGCTTACACTTTCACTTCCGGTAATCAGAATGTGGGGTGTGTACACTGACATTGATAAGATCGTTAGTCTTGCTTTTTTTGTACTTTTTGGACTAAAATTTTGGATTTTGTTTTTCCCTTCCCTGAGGACATTAAGGAGATTAAAATTGTGCTCATTTCAGTGATATGAGAATTCCTAGAGCTAAGACCTTCCATTCAAGTTAATACTGTCTCAGGAACAGGCAGTTTCTCTGTCTGACTTCCAGCGACCACATTAAGTGCGCAAAGATTGTGGCTCTTCATTTTCAAGGAAGAAGTATTGAGCTGTGCTTTTTCTAAAAGCTAATATGAATCTATTTGCCCTTCCATTTCCACAAACATTTATGAAATTTAGTTCATGCGGAGCTAGTTTGGCTAAGATAATTGTGAAGATCCAGGGCAGTTTGGCTCCCCACTGTTTGAAGACAGAGACCTATGTATCCGCCCAGGGCCTGACAAAAAATGACTACGTCCGGATACCAGCCTCACGGAGCTTCTGGTCTTATACATAAGCAAACACCCAACTAATTGCAGTGCAAAATGTGCCAAAACAAAGAGCGCATGAGAAGGATGAATCAAGTCCAATGAAGGTTTTAAGAGGGAAAGACCCCAGCCAGGGCACAAAGCCTGCAGAGGGAAGGTAGGATTTGGAAGAACATTTTAGGACAGATAGGATTTTGACAAAAGGAGATAGCAGGGACTGTGGTGGGACAGAGGGTCTAGGACACAGACACAGTTGCTGCATTGAGGCTGGCCCCCAGGAAGTGTCTAGCATGGTTCTGAATTTGGCTGCCAGTAGAGTTTTGAAAACTACAGAGGCCTGCCTGCCTTCCATAACCAACTGACTCAGAGTATCTGGAGGGTGGAGTCTAAGTCTGGAATGTCTTGAAAGCTTCCCCAGATGATTTTTTAAGGGGGAAATAGGGAGCTTATACCTGTATAAGATGAAAAGGCTGTGCCGTCCTCTAGTGGAAGGTGGGGTGTTGGGTGTGCTTGGCCGGGACACTCTTATCTGTAGCAGGAGCCATCGCATAGCATTATATAGAATAACAGAGCTCCAGAAACTTTTAGAGAGCATCTGGCTCAATTTTTCTCTTTGGATTATATATCCTTATTACACAAGTAATGTCAGAATGGAGTCTTGAGGTCAATGGTCTACACAATGAAAATAAATACAGAATGAAAACCAGAAAGGCCCCTATCACCATCCTCCTATTCCCCAAACCCCAAAAGTTGCCATTGAAAACCAGTCAGTCCTCTTTTCCTGCCCTTTCTTTATATATTAACATTCTTAACTGTGGGTAAGAATTTTAGTCTTCATACTACAGTGGGAGAAATATCACATTTCTTTTCTATCCTTAAACAAAAGTAATCTGCTCTGAATCCATCTCATTTAGGCTTGGGGGAAATATGATTCCAGTAGATATTGGGGTTTCCTCTTATACCCTTACAGCATCAGAACTGATTTTGGAAGTCTTTATGCCTTCCAGAATATTCTAAGAAGGCTCTCTGTCTACCCATCGCTCAGTCTGTATCTCCCTTGAGGACCAGAAATACCCTGAAGTTTCTGAAGCAAATGTTGGCATGAGAGTCCTTTACAAAGACTCTCAATGCCACCCTCTTAGGATACATTCCCCACCAACCCTTGAGCATCCCAGTTCACTCCCAGCTGGATGATGCAGAGAAGGGGAAGGCAGATACTGTCCCCTCACAGACTTCTAAGGAGCCCAATCTTCTTTTAGACTGGCTGGCTAAATGTCACCTCTTTCTTCAGGTTTCAGCATCTTTTTGCTTCTTAAACTTGAACTACTTTCCTCTAGTCCCACTCCTTTAGGGTCAGTCCAGCAAAATTCCCCTCAATACATCTAGGCTTTCACAATAAGTGCCTGGAGGATGCTGTGTTTCTTGAGTTGGCATTCCAAGCCTCCCACAGAGCCTACATGCTGAGTTGGCAGTCAGCAGCTTTGCCATTAGATCCACTGGCAAACTGACCCCTTGGCAAAAGCTGGAAGCAGGCCAGGAGGCCAGGTGGAAGGCGTGGCAGAGAAACACAGAGGCGGGCCAGTGAGAGTCTAGATGGGGTAACAGCTAGTTCCTGAGTCCACTGGCTATGACCAAGTCAACTGAGATAGCAAACAAGTTCATAAACTATAGACTTCAGCATCAGGGCACCCAAGAAACAGGAGGACAGGGAGACTGGAGCAGAAGCATTACATGGCAAAACATACAGGTTTGAGACTCCCTCCCTGCTAATCCCATGCCACGAAGACCCAAGAATCTTCTTTAAATACTCTAAGTCATCTTGTAGAGAAACAATGAAAGTGGGTAGAACTCTGGAACACTAGCATTTCTACCTCGAGTCACTGAACAAACTGTGATGGACTATTTACATTACTACATTGGTATAGTTATGAAAGTAGTATATATATATATTTGAGCCAAGAAGTCAATCAAAAGTTCAAGACAATGCTGCATCTTTTAGATACATTCCAGATTACCTACTGAATCATGGCTAATACACACTGCACATTCATACCAAGAGCATAACCAAAGGCCAGCGCTAGCCTTCGTTTTTTATGTTTCCTGTTTCTTTTTCTTTTTTGATTGCCGTCTGATCCTTCATGTTGTTCCAACATAGAGTAACTTTTAAAGGAGAATTTAATTTAATATAAGTCTGAATATCCTTTGGAATGCTAGAAACCAGCATTACTGCAGCGACCCTAATGAAAAACACAAGTTCCGTGTACCAATTTGCGGTCAGAGCCAGCATTCCAGCTCTGCTCTCTCGTGGCTGCAAGTACTCCATCGTGCTCCTTTTCCCAGCCCTTTGCTACTCTAGTTAAAGATGTCAGCGGCTGTGGCCCACATGGCATGCTAAACAGTCCCCTGCTTACAGCAGGCTCCCTAGCTCACGTGCAAAGACTCTGAACTCAAAAAACATACCACCACCACCGCCATCACCATCACTACCATCACCTCCGAAAGGAAGTGTCTGAGGATTTCCTACTCGTGTCCTTGCAGGTAGAAGGGCACTTATTTTAAAACATCCAAGTGCACATAGATACATTCCCATATATTCATGCAAAGAACACAGCACCTTCCAGAAGAAAACTCGCACAGTTGGGCTGAGGCTGATTCACTCACAAGTTTTATCACCGGTGTGGAATGCCAGTAACAAGGGCAATCATTTGTTTGTGAATTCACGGAAGACTGGGCTTGCACACTGGAAAGGGACCTCCTAATGAATAGCAATGGGGAGACTTGCTGTGTATTAGCATATTTTATCTTCCCTTGTTTTGTAATTAAACCGAGTTGTGGCTGAAAAAGACCATCCAGGGATTGCCATTGGGCTGGCTTTTAGGAAAGTGGCATTTGCAATGAGGTTTAACCCTGTGGGCGAATTCTAAAGTTAACTGTTAGTATCCTCAGGCGGGCTTGCACAGACATTTTCCTCCTGCTCTTGTGATAACAGAATTTCCTAGTCACTATTATTCTTTCTTAAAAGCTACTCGTTCTTTAATGCAATGCCTCTCTGTTTTGTCTAGAGTTACTTTAATATAAATCAGGAGAATTCTGAACTGTGGCAAAGGCTAATCTGCAAAGCTCAATTAAATTTTATTCAGCATGTATTTATTGAACATATATTATGTACCCAAAGCTAATCTAAGAAACTTGGGGGCAGAGAAGGGATGGGAAAATATATGAATAATTTCAAATGCTTCTTGAATGAATACTTCTTAGGGTTCTCTTCCACCTGGAGGGTTGAGAAAATAGCCAGATGGATAGCTAGATATAGATATAAAAAGATGAATAAGACAATAAGGTAAAAATTAGTAGGATGTCATTAAGACCAACAAGTGTTCCCAAAGTTCTAAGAAGAAAATGATGGGCATAAACTAAAATATAGAGAAGAGGTGAATCATCATTAAAATTTGAAAGTTTGGATATATTAGGGACAGGCATTATGGAACTGGGGGACAGTAAATTATTTAGCACCATAATTGTGTAGGCTCTGTATTGTCAAAGTATAATTTTCAAAGTTAAAAGCATGATTCTCATAAAAATAGATTGAACACACCTTTCAAAGAGCCACCACGCTCATTAATGAAGGAATCAGTTATATAATAAAGCTGACTCGACAGAACAAAGGAGAAATCAAAGTATATATTGTTAATGAGAGTCAGAATACTGAAATAAAGTTGCTAAATTAAAAACAAAACTGATTAATGTTCTACAGGACAACAAAGCTATAACTTTTGGGGGTCCCTTTTATATGGGACAAAAATTGTTGCATGTCTACTGCATAAAAATCATTTGCAACTTGACAATCTTCACTGAGTTCAAAGAACTTCACAGAGTCTGGGTTCTAATCAATAGTCGATTTAAGTCGAATAAAAGTGTATTTCCCTGAGCACTCGGGTACTCCCTGTTGTGGCCTTTTAGACAATGCTCCAGTGTGACCTTGGAAGGACAGGCTATTGAAAGGATCTCCAAGTTTGAGGGGTTTTCTTAATAATATTCAGACAGAAGGGAGTTCTCATCTGGTCCTGCCACTTGCCAGCTGTACAATGTGGCAATGTGCCCTGTCTTCTCGATTCTTTGGGTTCTTTATCTATAAGACATAGACAATAATAATTTTTAGCACATCAAGTTGTGCTAGAGATCAAATGAGATAACCTACATTGTAAGGCTTTTGCATAAGAGCTAGCACACAGTAAGGGCTCAAGATATGTTCCCTGCCACAAAAGAGCAAAGACCCAGAGATAAGAGCGAGCGTGTTTCAAGGCCACTGGGTAGACCAACCTGGCTGAAAAGGACATTTTTGGGGGGGAAACAGAGAAAGATAAATTGAATGAAGAGTTTAGCCAGGTAACAGAAGATTTTTTTAAATAATAAAATAAGAAACAGAAAAGCACACACAATTTTTAGAAATATAGATTTTATCCTGAAGTCAGTAGAGCTACTGGCTTGCTTTATTTATTTGTTTGTTTGTTATTTTTGCACTGCATAGTAGCATAGTAAATGAAAAATTTGGGGGAAATTATCCCAGCCTTCTATAGGGCAACCTGAACAGGGAGAGTGTGTGGTTAGAGAAGAATTAGAACGTGGTAAAGGATTAAGAAGCCAAAAGAGGAGGAACCACACATCACACACAACTACCAGATTTTGAAACTGGGAGATTGTAGAAATGATGTTCTCTTTGGTGCAAATAAACAACTTAATTAAAGAATAATCTTTAAAGTAAAGAGGGGGGATTCTGTTTTGCATCTACTGGCTATAGTATTTGCAATTAAGGAACATGTAAATAGAAATTTTCAAGTAGACAGTGGGAGACCAGATAAGAAATGAGTGGTGGAGATAAAGATTTAAAGGTCATCCTTACAAATGTGACAGCTAAAGCTGTGAAAATCAATGGGCTGCCCTCGCACTGGAGGAAAAAAATGAGCGGAGGGACAAGAATCCTACTTTACCCTTTCTTCCTCTTTTTCCAAAAGGAGGCTGTTTTCAAAAGTGTAGAAACAGCAGGTCAATGAAGAGAGAAGGAACAAAGCGTTGTGACGCCTTGAAATGCCAAGCAAAGGGGAGACTTTGGTAAAAGGTCACTCTGTCAAATACTCTCCGTAGCTCATGAAGCAGAATGGAGCCAAAGTTCATTGAGTTTGGTTGATTTCACCATTAATAGAAGACACTTTGGGAATGGTGACACATTGGCTTAAATTCACTCTAAGATATAAATAACCCACATGACTATTTCCTAATGGAAGAGTTTACATTAAAGTAAAAGGGAAATTTAAGGTAAGGAGATCAGGGTAGGCAGTACCTACAGCTTGGCTTGCTCCCGAAGCAGTCCTGAGACAGCAATTCAAGTGCAAGGAGTTTATTTGGGAGGTGATATGAGAAAGAAGCAGGAATGGAGTAGACAGTGAGCACAGGAAGGGAAGAAAGCCAATAGAAGTACATTAAAGAGCAAGGTCACCCTGTGGACAACCAGGGCTCCCAGGGCTCAGTCCTGCTAGGAAGCTATGAGAGACTGTGAAGAACAAGCTTGAGAGTTTTCACACTCGAGGAATGAGTTGCTGAGTACTTATCCCCCAAGTCTAGGCTGTTGGTGGAGGGATGTTTCTGAAGTTGAATTTCTCAGTACCTAGTTCTGGTCTACCTGTGCCCACAGTCAGAGAAAACCATGGGAGAGAGCCACAGGCTGGCAGTAAGCAGCCTTTGGCGTGCCTGAGAGCAGCAAGTACTGAGCAGGTACATATGGGCTGAGTACCCAGAGTGCTTTGAGAGCAAAGGCTCTGGAGCCAGACTGCCTGGCTGTGACTTTGGCTGGCTTTGTTGCTTTAGAGAACAACTCTAGGCAGTGCCACTGAAAGGTCTGTGACAGTTCCCATTCCACTTGTCTCAAGTTTCCTAAGAGGGGCCACAAAAATCTAAAAACGCCAGGCTACCCATTGGAAGTCTAATATAACTACTACGAACGGTGCTGTGGTCACCCACTGGAGTAGACATTGTAAACTACGCTTTCTGTATGAGGCAGGACGGGGTTTTCTGACTCCTGACCACAATCTGCTCTGTCGGCCTCAACCTCCCTGGGGATGGAGGCAAATCTTTGTTACCCTGGTGTGAAATGGCACAGATTAGTTAGCAGAATAAATTCTGTCAGTTTTTCTATAAAGGAGATCAATATTAGAAGACGCTGTACTCTGAATACTCCCAAGACCTAAGAATCTACAGGTACTTTTCCAGGAGAGAGACAGGAACAATGGTTGTCTTCACTCTGAGAACATTGCTCACTGGCCATCAGGCAATCACAGACACACATTGAATCCAAGAGATGCTGTATCACATGGTGTTTCTCTTTCAGTCTCCTCTCTCCTCTCTGCCACCTCTGAGTTTTCTACCTCTCCAGCTCCACTTCATAATTCTCACTCTATTCTAGTAGAATTGTGCAAAGCTGGCTATGTTTCCTCTCCTGAGAATCCCAGGGCCTTTTGGGTGGCCCTCTCCTTATGGCCACAGTTCTCTGGCATTACTAGCCAACGTGGATGACAACATTCTTTATTAGAATCTTTAAACCTTGCCTACACCTTTATAGATAGTTCATTTATTAGCCTCTCCTCAAATCACCCAGTTGGGGTTAACTTGTTTCCTGCAAGACCCTGACTGATATAGCACCCAATCTGAATATAGGCAGTTCAATGATAGAAACCCTACCTTAAGCTTCTCTCCAAACCTGTTCTGGCTAAGATGCACCATAACTATTAGCAGAGCTTAAAACTCTGAGGTTCAGAGTAGACCCCATCAGAGGAAAGTGGCTGCCCCTGGAGAAAGAGCATTTTCAGTGGGGGTCATTCTAAGTTCCTTCTTTTGCCCAACAAACACTGAGAGCCTGCTATGCACCAGACACTGCTCTAGGTGCTAGGAGTATAGTGTGAGCAAGACAAGTTTCTGCCCCTTTGAGTTAATTTTTGTTTGTGTTTGTTTTTAATCTTCAGCCGAGGGTATTTTTCCATTGATTTTTAAAGAGAGTGGAAGAGAGAGGGAAAGACAGAGAGAAATATCGATGTGAGAGAAACACATCATTTGGTTGCCTCCTACATGAGCCCTGGCCAGGGCCGGAGCCAGGAAGGAACCTGCAACCAAGGTACATGCCCTTGACTGGAATCAAACCTGGAACCTTTTGGTCTGCAGGCTGATGCTCTATCCACTAAGCCAAACCAGTTAGGGTATGTAAAGTTAATTTTAATGGAAGGAAATAGTCAATACACACACACACACATCCATATAAATTTAAAAAGGCAAGTTGAAATAATGGTACATAACATTTTTAAAGAGCCAAACATGGAACTGTGCTATTTGGGGTTGGGTGACTAACAAATAAATGTTAATATCTAAGCTGCTTGGGCATTTTTCTTAGCATAACTGAGATCCCCATCTTAGGCTTCCTAAGGTCATTAAGGATCATTTTGAGGGATGCTGAAGCAATGCATTGGCAGGAAGCAACAATGAGTCCTGGACATCTGAATCTTAATGTTAAAGAGACTTATAGCCCTGCACCCAAAGGCGGCGTTAAACACCTCTTCACCCTCAGATGTGATGTCTCTACGAGTTCAATAAAACGGATTCCTTGAATAGTTGCTACAATTCTCTCTACTCAAGGAGGCAGCAACCCTAGTCAAAATGGAGTGAACAAGCTATTATATGAGTTCTGCAAACAGAATGGAAATGCCTTTTGGCTGTGAATGGTGTGTGTTTTTCTCAGAATGGAATAGTGAGATGGGCACTAATGTACTAATACACCACTCTTTGCTGGAAAAGCTCTTCCTCAATGAGCTCTGAGAGGTGCAGAATACAGTCAGAGGAAGTCCTGAGAGGGTTCGACTTTACAGGAATTGGAACCAAATCCAAACATTTTGTGGTTCAGGCATTTAAACGTCCACTTAAACTTTTAGACATGAATCCATCTCTGGTCCAGCCTGGAGCCACTGCGACTTTCACATGAAATCCACTGCAAGCTACTAATTATTGTCTTCACAAAAACCACAGCGCAAGCAGTAGCCGAATTCTGAACATGGGTTTTCTGCTCTCAAGTAATAATACTGAAGCATTTTAACACTTTGTAGATAACTAGTATTACTACCCACAAATGTTTCCCCAAACATCAATTCAACTCCAAGATTCTCCTTCCTTATTCTTAACCCCAACGCTACCAGCTCCTCTCATCCTTGGTCCTTCGGCTTCTTCCCCTAATGGCACTTTGATTGTAATCATGCGTGAGGTTGGCATCTAAAGCAAGCTGCCTCAGGACTGTGAGAGGTCATCTCAGGTGACTGTGATAACTTGTGGGTGGAGCCCTTGTCAAAGTGTTAAATGCTTACACATACACATGCCTGGTGTGCTTGACTTCTAAGAAACATGCCATTTGCCCAATATATCGATGAAAGCTTGGTAGTATAGGACTTTTCATACAAATGACATGTGAAAGGCAGTGATTCTCAGACTTTTTGGTTTCAGCACTTTTGCACATTCTTAAAATTATTAACACTCCCAAAATACTTTTGTTTGTGGGATAATATATTGATAATTACTATGTTGGAAATTAAAAGTGATCATTTTTTTCTTAATTCACTTGAAAAATAACAATCAAAACATGGCATGTTAATACCAAAACATACGTTTATGAACAATAGGTCCATTTAAAATAAATTAGTGAGAAGGCTGGTGTTGTTTCATAGTTTTGTGCCTCTCTTTAACTTAATATCTGGCTTAATAGAAAATAGCTAGAGCCTCATTTCTGTTTCTCTATCCAGCCAGTTGTAATATCACGTGCCCACGTAGCTGCCAGAAAACTCCGCTGGACACTGTGATAGAGCAAGATGAAAAAAGATAAATAATGTTTGAGCATATTGCTAAAAACAGTTTTGACCAGCAGATCTCCTGAAAGGCTCTCATGGACTCTCCGAGCTCCCAGATGACACTTTGAGAACTACGGTCATAAGGGAAAGGTTTACTATTTTTCCCAGTTGATAGGGAAGCAGCAACACGAGGAAGGAGTATAGTGGGCGGGGACATCAGGGGGAACTCAGCTAATCCCAAGAACGTGCCAGTGAGATTCGGAGAGTGACAGGAAACGTAGGGTTTTACCCCGTTTCACAGCTTAACCCTTTGGAGCTGCAAAGACAGATTTCAAAGATTGGAGCTGGGTGGGAACATAAGATCACTTGACAAACCCTTCATTCTAAAAAACATGTTGACTCATTGACTAGCTATTGGGAGGCCCAGCCACCACCTGGGCTGTAGTCTGAGTGTGGAATGATGGGTTCCCAGGAGCAAGAGGAGGAAGGGAGTGAGCTCCACATCCCCCCACCAGACTTCCCTTTCTTAATTACTGAATTGTTCTCTCTGGCAGATTTGGGCTCCATCCATGGAATATATGTTCTGCTAGCCACTTAACAAACTCAAGCTGTGGTTGAGGGCTGATAAATAATTATGTTAATTAACAGGTAGGAGGAAAAATATGATGTTATTCCTGTGGAATGCTCTGAGAAGCTGGAAACGCTTAACTGCAAAAATGACATGTGGTGAAATAACCAATAATTTGCTTAAAAAACCCACATCTGGTTTGCTGGCTCAAAGCAGGGGTTAATAGTCATTCGAGGGCAGCTCATGGTAGAGAGGGGTCCTAGGATAAACAGCCAAGCCTTCACCGCAGGAAATATGCTTGTTCTGGTAACACAAGCATTTATGTTGGCTTCTAACCAGGATGAAACGTAAAAGGAATTGTTTAGTTTACCTCTTTCTTCTTCTTATAACATATGATTCAAGAATGTCTTTGTCATATTTGTAGGTTTGAAGATGGGAAAGAGAGACTACTCATGGAAGGATTTAGAGAAATTATTTATTCCAAACTTCCAAAGTGATGCAAGCAAGCACATCACAGCAGTAAAGAATAGGTAAGTGAGTTTGCATCATATATGCATAATTACCTATTATAACAGACATGCTGATTTGATATTTATTATTTTTCTTGCACAAGACACAGATGCGAATGTTATAACTAATACATAGGTGAGTAATCTGTGGTCCAAGATCTCAAAGGTAAAAGTGTTCAGTAGAAAGACTAAGACAAATATACAATACTAGAGGCCTGGTGCACGACATTCATGCACTGGCGGGGGTGGGGTGGGAGGGAGAGTCCCTCAGACTGGCCTGAGCCTTCTAGCAGTATGGGACCCCTCAGCGAATGTCCACCTGCTGGCTTAGGCCTGCTCCCCACCAGACGCTGGGCCTGCTGCTCCTTAGTGCTGCCTCAGAGGTGGGAGAGGCTCCTACCACCTCTGCTGTGCTCACCAGCCGTGAGCCTGGCTTCTGGTGGTCAGTGCACATCATAGCAACAGGTTGTTCTGCCGTTCAGTCAATTTGCATATTATGGTTTTATTATATAGGATGTGCATAGTACAAATCCCAGGGTGATATATGTCAGGAGAGAGGAAGAAGTGTTACAAGAGCAAGGAAACTTCATGTAAGATTGGAGGAGTCCACAAACATCTCCTGTCAACAATGGTATTTTAGCTCAGGCATTAAAGATGTTAAGACTCCCACCAATGGAAATAAAGACAGAATGGCATTGGGATGGAGCGCACCAGCCCATCCATAGCATCTATAGATGGAGGCAGGGAATGGTGAGTAAACCCACTTGACTAGAATTCAGAGGAGATGTAAAGACTTTGAAAAGGTTAAGCAGAAAAAGTCATAATTGGAAATTCCTTTTAGAATATTGATCAGACAGCAGCACTGTGTATGATAAAGTAGAACAGAGAAATCTGAAGGTCGAGATGGGGCTCAAAAAGATAGTCTCATGATGGACCAGGAAATTATTACAGAGGCACTGTAGGTTGACCATCACCCTCTTGATATTAATATAATATGATGACTGACAAGGTAGGGAGAGCAGTTGAAGATATTTTCTAGGCTCCATCTCCAGAAACTAAGAGATTGTGCTTGACTTTCTGAGCCTTCGGGTAGACGTATCCAACAAGTGGTTGAAAATTAAGCTGTAGAGGCCAGAACTACGAAGGAAGGGGGTACATTTATGAAACAAGAGGAGGAAGCACAGCCATTGTAAGGAAAGAATGGGAAGCAGTCTCAGGTAGGAGGTGTCTTTGGATAAGTCATTGACCTCTCTGGGATCAGGGTCCTCACTTATGAAGTGAGGATTAAAAGACTTCCCAGCTCGCCCTCGCTGGTTTGGCTCAGTGGATAGAGCATCGGCCTGCAGACTGAAGGGTCCCAGGTTCGATTCCCGTCAAGGGCATGTATCTTGGTTGTGGGCACATCCCCAATGGGGGGGGGGCGTGCAGGAGGCAGCTGATTGATGTTTCTCTCTCATCGATGTTTCTGGTTCTCTATCCCTCTCCCTTCCTCTCTGTAAAAAATCAATAAAATATATTTTAAAAAAAGACTTCCCAGCTCCCCTCACTGAATTATTATAAATAACACAAGGCAAATGCATGTGAACACAGTGCTCGGCAAAGGGAAGTCACCACTGCATTGTTCTATTAATGAGAGAAATGCTAGGGACTCCGCGCCTGTGAGACTCTGCACAAATGTCGTAGTATTTTATGGCACCATATTTCCTGCTAACAATAGCACTAAATATGTGCATCCCTACAATTAAAAATTTGAAAGATGACTTTATTTCCTGAGATGAGATTATTTTCTGAAAAGCTTAGCTAAGATACATTTTGTTTATAACACTGATATTTTCATTTGCTGTTTTTCAGAACACTCAAATTGTTTCTCACATTTGAAATTGGCATTTGACTATACCTTCCAAAGATAATACCAAAATGGGGAAGTATCGATAAAATGTTAAAATCAGCACGTTTAGGGACATATTTGATCAGTGTTATGGAAGAGGAGAACTCCATTTTTTCAAAAATGTTTGCAATCACTGATGTGTGTGCCTATACATAATGTGTGTGTATGTGTGTGCACACATGTGTGTGCCTGTTGGTGAGCATGTATATCACAGTGAGGAAGAGGGAGGGGAATTCAATTAGCTGTAAGGCACAGAAGTGGCAATGGCACCCAGATCTACATCCCATCCTGCTGACCCCTGAAGTATCAGGCCAAGTTTTGTAGAACGGACAGATCAGAAGTGATTGACTGGGGATGCTTACATTTATTTATAGGAGGAAAAAAATTAAAGGCAACAAATCATTGATTCAAGTTCCACTAAGTATAAACTCTCTGTGGATAAAAAAAAAACAATATTCACAAAGTATATCATGATTGTAATAGAAAAAAAGAATACATCTGCCAAGAGGAAACTGGTTAAAGTTCATAAAATCTAGATAATTCTATTTCAAAATATGATGAGGATTTGTATTCAGATATTAAAAAATATGCATGAGCTATTTTTTTCACAGAATGAAAAAAGACTACATATATTCAATATATATCATGATACAATTCTAACTAAAATCTATGAGCATATTACATATTAATGTATGTATTGCATAAGAAAAAACCTAAGAGGATATACCTTAAAATGTTAACACTATTTATCTCAAAGTGACCCAAGTTAAAATATTTTTACCTTTTTTAAAAAATATTTATTGGGTGACATTGGCTAATAGGATCATATAGGTGTCAAGTATAGATTTCTATGATACAAGATTTGTATATTGCATTGTGTGCCCACCACCCAGAGTCAAATCATCTTTCATCACCATATATTAGGTCTCTTTCATCCCCATCCCCCCCGTAATGGATAGAATTTTTAACAATTTGAATATATTAACAACCATAACTAAAATAAAATCTCTTTTACTTTAAGAAAAGTAAGAAGACATATTGTCCACAAAAAAAAAAAATGCTTAGACGTCAAGCTTAGAAAGTGATTAAGAATAAGAAGTGTGCCCTAACCAGTTTGGCTCAGTGAATAGAACATTGGCCTGTGGACTGAAGGGTCCCAGATTCGATTCGGGTCAAGGGCATGTAGCTTGGTTGCGGGCACATCCCCAGTTGGGGGTGTGTAGGAGGCAGCTAATCAATGTTTCTCTCTCATCAATGTTTCTGATTCTCTATCCCTCTTCCTTCCTCTCTGAAAAATCAATAAAATATATTTTTTTAAAAAAAGAATAAGAAGTGAGCCCTGGCCAATTTGGCTCAGTGGAGAGAGCATTGGCCTGAGGATTGAAAGGTCCCAGGTTTGATGCCAGTCAAGGGCACGTACCTCAGTTGCAGGCCTGATCTGGGTGCAATCAGGAGGCAACCAATAGATGCATCTCTCCCATCATTGCTGTTTCTATCTCTTTCTTTCTCTCTCTCTCTCCCTTTTTCTCTGAAATCAATAAAAATATATTTTTTAAAAAAGAATAAGAAGTGACTATTAGGACTAAGAAGAGAGTAAGGATTAACCACATCCCTTCCCATCCTGAGTTCAGGTAATGTGTTCGTATCCCTCCCTCTCACCCCAATCTTTGACTTTGAGGAGTTGCAGAGTTTAAGAAGGAAACAACAAACCAGCCCAGTTGCTCAAGAAGAGCTTCAGATGACTGATATAAAAGTTCCTAAATCTTAAATAGCATCCATTCAATCAACACACTCATTCCTCTGTGAGCTTTCTTGCCTAGTTAGTATATCAGTACCAATGGCTTTGACAACATTTTTTAAAGCCACAGATAAAGGCAAAGCTTGAGTGCAAAGCCAAGTAATTATTTCTGCAGAATTAAAATCATTGTGGGTGAGGATACTGAGACAACTAAAGTTGATTTAAAGGAGGTTTAAATCAGGACCTCCAGTAGGAAGAACTAGTTTGACAAATTTATCACACCTAATACACTATGTAAACAAAGATTTCTTGTCAGAATAGTATTAACTATGATGTTTGGTGAGTAGAATGAAACATTTTCCTTCTTCTAATCCTTCCTTTAACATAGATAGTAACCACAGGGACCTATTATGGAATTAAAAGTAATTCAGATTTTATAGTTTTTATACGTAGCCAACAATTCCTCTAAACTCCCCGCTCCCTCACCCACTCCGGGCAGTCAGGCATTACTGTCTAACAAAAAAAAATGTTAGCAAAATAAGGAAGGAAGTGCTATGAATTCCAAGTAATGTTCTCTTCCATACTTAGTTCCCCTTTATATCCAGAGTTACGCTAATCTGGGAAGAAGCTTCATTGGAAAGCACTGGTTTGTGAGATTAGAGCTAATGTTGGTTTGTAGCATGGAAGATGTGCAGCAAGAAGGATGCAAAGGAACAGGGAGGGAGGGTTTGTTCCCCTGGCAAAAATGGGAGATGGAAGAATGGAGATCTGACATGTAATGCTTCTTGGTGAAAATGCTTCCTGCTCCCATCAGGCCAACCAAAAAAGTTAGTGCTGGCCAAGTGCTCCCGGGCTTTAAAGAAACATGAATATTGTTTCCTCTTTGTTTCTAATAATGCTGTTTAGTTTTGATGAGAGTGTGTATTTTATAGGAACCTGAATATTTATAGATACCTCCTGGCTCTTGGCTGTGTGATATGGGGGAAATGGGAAAGATGTGGAGGATTCTGGCTGGAGGCAGTTTTTCTCCATTTGCATTCTTAATTGTCCAGTAGAATGTTAAGAAACCTGAAAATTTGGGGATAGTGACTGTAAGCTTTGAAAACTAATAAGTCTCCTTGTTTATCAATGCCTCCTGGTAGCTACAATCCTATTTCTTTTATAGTTAAGCTTTGTTTTTTATGCCTTTTGGGAATGCATCCTTATGGGACAGCCCAGATGGATGGAGCCAGCAAAGTCTGACTACTGTCGCCTGCCAATGCTTTTCACCATGAAGAGGTTTCTCTCTGAGGGTCTCTATGTTTAGGCTTCACATGTTGGGGCTCCTAGGTCTTTGAAGCTGCTCCTTACACCTTACACCTCCACTGGGAGATGATACAGAGAGTGTTAACAAGGTGCCTGGGATGGAAACCACCTCTTCCTAGAGCCTGTGCTCATTCTAGCCAGCCCACAGTACTGAACTCAGAGGATAACAGATAAGTGGGTACACAACAGTCGTACATCCATGCAATGGACTACTACTTATCATTCAGCAATAAAAAAAGAACAAACTATTTTTCTAATATTTTTATTGATTTCGGAGAGGAAGAGGGGGCGAGAGAGAGAGAAATATTAGTGATGAAAGAGAATCATTGATTGGCTGCCTCCTGCATGCCCCACACTGGGGATCCAGCCTAGGCATGTGCCCTGACCAGGAACTGAACCATGACCTCCTGGTTCATAGGTTGATGCTCAACCACTGAACCAGGCCGGCAGAGTAAGAACAAACTATTGAAATATGCTACAACATAAGTGAGCCTCAAAAACATTATATTAAGTAAAAGAAACCAACACAAAAGACCGAATACTGTATGATTCCATTTATATGAGATGTCCGTAAGAGGCAAATCTATAGAGACAGAAATAGATTAGTGACTTTCTAAGACTGAGGGCGGGAGTAGGGATTAACTATAAGTGGTCATGAGCCATTTTATGGGGAGAAAAAATGTTCCAAAACTGGATTATGGTGATGGTTGCACAACTGGATAAATTTACTGAAAGTCATTGAACTGTAAACTTAAATGCATATATGTAAATTATATGCATGCATGTAAATTTTATGTGTAAATTATATCTCATTAACGTTGTTTTAAAAATTAAGTGAGAAATTTAAACAGCAGATTTGACATTGTCAAAATTGTAATTTAGATTCAAAGAAATAATATAGAATGCAGAACAAAAAGAGATGGAAAATATGAAAGAGAGGGAGAGTTGGGAGGACTATGAGAAGGCCCAATATATATCTAATAGGAGTCCAACAGAGAGAATGGAGAAAAAAAAAAGAGAGGAAAACTTTTTCTCAAAGAAATTAAGGTTGAAAATTTTCTAGAACTAATGAAAGACATCAATCACAAACTGAGGAAGAAAAAGAATAAACGTAGGAGACAAGTTTAGGGAGACAGAGCAAAGCTAGATTAGAGTGGACATTGAAGGGGCCTCTAAAGATTTGGATTTATTGATCCACCACAAAAATGATCCTGTTGATCCGTAATGGATCCTCTTTTTTTTTTTTTCTATTAAGTAGACCCTTGTTTTATACTAACTAAGAAATCCTACAATTTTAAAACTGAAAAGGCAGCTTTCTAAAAGTGAGAGTGCATTTTCCATTGGAACCCGTAAGAGTCCCAAAGTCCAAGTTAAACCTGAGCCTGGAAGACATGGGAAGCCCCAGGTTACTGCTGGGACATATTCGTGCTCATCAGGCAGACGGTGGGCACTGCCTCAGCCTCCCTGTATATTTTCTTTAAACTCCTATTAACTTAACAGGCTTGGGAAAAGGGTGAGTCATAAAGGTGGAAAAATATTTTGGCTGTAGCTTTGGTGAAAGGTGAAATGCATTAACCTTGCAATGAGTCATCATCACCTCAGGCAGCTTAAAAGAAAAAAACAACCTTCGCCCCGGTGGGTAAAGATCTCAGAGCATGTCTAACACACTGGCAGGATTTGGTAACTTCTTGTCTGGCACGGGTGCAGCCTGGTGTGAGTTTAGTTTCTCCAGAAGGAGGCCTGAAATGACTCGTTTCCAACGGGCAGCCTGGAGGGCTGGCTCTCCCACCTCCCAGAGCTCAGCGGGAGACACAGCTGCAGCCCACCTGCTTCCGTGGGGCCAGTTTCATTCCACTGTGAAGGACGGACTCGCTGGTGCCAATGGAGGCCCTAAAGGAGACATGCTTTAAAAATCAGGCGTAGCCCATTAAAGGCTAAGAAAATGACATTGGTAATAAAATTATGTGGAATTACTTCTCTGAACTGTGACTGCCAGCTCATTTAAAGTAAACCCTAACAACTCATTAGTAGGTTTAAATAGGAACAAAATTAACTGTTCTTCCATTATATCGTTCTAGAAAAATAATCACAAATCCTTTAACCTTATTTTTTAAAATGAAAACTGCCTGAATATCATGCTCAGGCATGTATTACTGTCACATGTTTTCAAAGAAGCTAATGGCCTCAGATTAGCTGTTGGAGGTTGGGAAGGGAGGGAAGGTCTCTTAAGCTGCACAAGTAAATAAATGCTTGTTTACTTACATCATCAGTAGAGAGTAGCTGCAGGCCTCCCATAGGCAAGGGAGGCAGCAGGCTGTACTGCCCAGATGTGGACTTGAATCTGAAACTAGCTGTTCGTAGCATGTGACCTTGACCAAGTTACTTAGCCTTGCTGACCCTCAACAAATGAAGGGATAACACTCTTGCAGGGTGGGTATGAGGATATATTGAGATGACAAATGTACCATTCCTTGGTACTCAATAATGCCAGCTCCCTTCTGTCTTCCCTCCCCTAAAAGCCTCAAACTTTCATTGCACTGGCAGCTGGGCTGGTGAGCTAGTCCAAGTCCATGAAAGGAGTGGGTAGCAATTGGATGGGCAAAGGAGAAATGAGAGGGTGTTCTTGACAGCAGGAAAAGCCTGAGCTATTTTGAGGGGTTATTAGGAGACAGTGAGGTAGCCATGTGGCTGAAAAACCTACTAACCATCCAGCTGTGATGAAGAGTCAAGCCTGGCTGGAAAAGTGGGTATTTGGCAAAATTTCATTCTTTTTTTTTTTTTATAAGAATAAATCCCTTAACACAATGCTTTCAAACTAAAAATGCTTACTTCATAGCACTGCCCTTCATCCATGTATTCCCCAATATCTGTTAAGTGTATTTAATAATTGCCTATTATGGGCCAGCATTCCATTGGATATCAGGCGAACAAAATAAAACAAAGCCCCTGTGTTTATGGAGCTTGCACACCATGAGTAGAGGCAGACATTGGCCACATGCTCAGACAAATCAGGTGACGTTACAGCTGTGAAGTGCAAACAAGAGATACTAGTGCCATGAGAAGGTATGGGGACATGGGGGCTCCTCTAGTGAGCAGAAGGCCCAGATGGTTTCCCTGAGGCAGAGATGACAAAGTTGCTCGAGGCACAAAGGATGAGAAAGGTAAAACAGAGAAGGTGGAAGAGCCTGGCAGGCAGAGGGACCAGAGAAAGCGAGGCGAAGCTAAAGATGTCTGAGGATGTCTGGGCCAAGGTGACAAGGTGGTGAGCTCCTATTGAGTCCTTAAGCACATTGCTCAAAAAAGCCCACGGCTTTGATCAGAGCTGATTGTGATCATGAAGGACAGCACAAGAGAAACAGTAAGTATTTGGGTAATATTATCTGTGTTGTTAAAAGACACCAAGAAAGCATTACAAAAAATTACACAAAAAGGAGTGTTCATATTTTGATTTACAAATTGTCGATTTTGTGTGCATTGATAAAGCCATAAATAAGTTTACATCTCTACTTATATCAGGCATATAGGATAATTTGTACAACTCTGTGATAAAATATATCTCTGTATTATTTATGCACTAGTATATTTTGTTTTGAATAAAGAGCAATGTAATACTGGCATCTACTAGGTGAAACTCTTAACTTGTAGAAAATTGACAATATTTTTTTCAGAAATTTCTATTTAGAGTATAAATTTTTAAAAGCACACAGACACATTCCTATAGTGTAGACATTTCAAGGTGAAATACTGCAAAAGATTCAGACTCCACAAGCCCGACTTTCCCAATAATCTGTCATCACTGAAAGTCTTGAAGGTACTGAGTGGAATATAATCATTTTACCAGTGCTTTTCTTAATTTTTTTGCTCAAGCAAAAAGTCTTTGGCTAAATCCTCGATGCAATGAGCAACTCTCATTAAACCTTAAAGATTGGGACATGTGGCAAAGTGGAATAAAAGGACCCTTTAATTGCCTTTCCAGTTTGCAAAGTGCTTTCAAATGAATTGCTTTATGAAACAGGGTATTAAAAGGCCTGCTTTTTCTTTCAGTGCCCATGACTTTGAGCTATTCATTTCATTTACATTGGTAGTATATCATGTACTACATTTCAAGCTGTATTTTGGAGCCCATTTCATCATGGGTGCATATGCAATGTGTCCAGAAGGATCTAGAATGAGATGGAGAGCATGTTGCTCCCAATCGCACTGCAGCCAGTTAAGTCTGTCATGCTCCAGGATAAGTTTTGAGTTATTTTTATTATTATCTATTCATTTTTTTAAATTTTTTTATTTTTAATCCTCACCCAAGGATATTTTCGCACTGATTTTTAGAGAGAGTGGAAGAGAGAGGGAAGGACAGAGAGAGACATCGATGTGAATGAAACACATTGATTGGTTGCCTCCTGCAGCCCCAACCAGGGCCCAGGTCCTGCAGGAGCCTGCAACTAAGGTACACGCCCTTGACCAGAATCAAACCCAGGACCCTTCAGCCCGCAGGCCGATGCTTTATTCACTGCACCAAACTGACTAGGGCCATTGTTTTTCATTTTTTAAACCAACCTGCTACTTGAAAAAAAGCCTTAAAGCTAATTACAACTTTTTTTTTTTATAGAACCAACTTGATTACAGAGCTAATTTAATAGATGAGTCCTTTCACTGTGAAGTGGGGCTCCTGGGAGAGACGGCGTGTATGCGAGAGGAGGGTCTGTACTCTTCAGTGCGCTTGTCCTTAAAATTCACACACCCAGCAGCAGCCTGCAGGTCCCGCTCCTCCTCAGCCCACCTTAATTCTGATACTTTCCTGTCTGTTTGCTACCTAAAACGCCTAAACACAGAAGAATATTAACATGCTTGGGCTGCCATAAGGAAGTATCACAAACTGAGTGACTTAAACAAGAGAAATGTATTGTCTCGCAGTTCTGGAGGCTGGGAGTCTGAGATCAGGGTGTCCGCAGGGCTGGTTCCTTCTGAGGCTGAGAGGGAGAATCTGTCCCAGGCCCCTCCCCCAATTCCTGATGGGTCACTGGCCATCTTTGAGGTTCTTTGCCTTGCGAAGCATCACCCCTATCTCAGCCTTCATCTTCACATGGTGGTCACCTGTGTGTATATCTTTTTCCAAATTTCTTCTTTATATAACAACACAGTCATATTGGCTTAGAGGCCCACCTTACTCCAGCATAACCTCATTCTAACCTAATTATTTATATCTCAAACTACCCTATCCCCAAATAAGATTATATTCTGAGGTACTGGGGCCTTAAATATGTGAATTCTGAGGTGACACAATCCCAACTCATAACATGTGTCATGTATAAATTGCTGGTTAACATTTCATAAAGGCACTGAAATTATACATACTAAGCAATTGGCCATGGTTACCCCTGGGGATGAGAGAAAGCTGGACCAGAATGGGGGAAGTCAAAGAGGACTTAATTTCAGATGTAATATCTTCTTTTTTTACAAGGAAAAGTGTATTGCCTGTGTAAGTGGGAATTAATATAAATAAATTGAGGTTTTGTAGTGATTCCCAATGGAAATGATATCAGCTGCCAAGGCATGTGTTGGAAATTTGTGGAGGGTTCTGTTGGCTGTTGCAATGACTGTGGGCACTTCTGGCAGTCAGTGGATGGAGACTGGGGGTGCCAGACATCCTGCGATGCTGGGGATCATCTCCCACAGAGAAGAATTGTCTGTGTCCCGCACTATTTACTTTATAAAAACAAAGTGATCTTTTGGCATGATTTTAACATACACTGAATTTTCCAGGAATGCAACGTGTGCACCTATGGGGGGGATCATACTTTGTTTGGTTCAGAACATTACCATGACTTTTCCCCTTATTGAAAAACTATGTCACCAATGGCAATATCACTCTCAATAGTTGAGTCACCCCCAGAACATGCCTATGGTGGGCTGAGCTGGAAGCTGTCACCTTCATGGTGATTCTTTTTGCAGGTGTCCACTTAGTTCTGGTTTCCAGTGTGTGTCTGTCAAGCCTTCAGTTACTGAAGTATGTATTATATGACTATAAACTTCTTTAATTCTATTTTTCCTTTACAACAAAGTTTGGGCTCTATGAGTATTTTTTAAATGCGTGTTCAGGTAGATTGTATTGTTTATGAATTTTATTTCAGGGTAGGAAAGGGGGTGTCACAAAATGTTTCTTATGAAATGGGAGCCTTTGTCCTGTGAGCGCTGAGCACTGCCAGGCTTCTCTGGTGCTCTGAAGAAGACATACTGAAGACCTAACGCAAAGATTTTGGAGATGGAGGAGAGGGAATGTATGCAGGAGATATTTTAAAAGCAACAATAAATCAAAGGGATGGAACTGTGTATCATATTTTAGACTGAAATGGATGGAACTGTCAAAAACGCCTCTAAGATGTTTAACTGGGGCTAAATGAAAAGTGTTAAGTGCGAGGAGGAGGGTGCGGGATTCAATGTGGAACATTTCACCCCAAGGCACCGAGGGGGCAAGAGGGAGATGTCCACAGACATTGAGCGGCAAATGTATGACGAAGGGATCCCGAGTGGGGGGTGACCATGCGACCAGGATTGCTAGAACCTTGAAAATGGAGAAGGTCATGAAAAAGTCTTGTCATTCTTCAATCTTATCTCCCTGCTGAGCTTGAAGCTTCTCAACATAAAGAGCAAAAACAGGCAACCAACAACATAACACAAGCCCCAGGACACATATCACTTTGTTACCCCTCACAATGCCTAGCCTAGCACTAGATACCCTATAAGCATCTCCCCACCAGCCAACTGGTTTTCCACAGCCCTTTCCTCCTGGAACATTCAGGAAGGGGGAAGAACATCCCTGCCATGATTGGGCTTCACCAAGCAAGACTTCATCGGGCCTGTGGGAAGATTTCTCCCAAAGCTCAGGCTATCTCAGGGCTCAGAGTCCTCGGGCAGGCAGAGGGAGGCCATCTTTACCTGACCACTGCATTGCCATGCCGGGAATTGCTATCTTGCCACCTGCAAGAGAGGCCATTTCTCTCACCAACAATATTAGACTAAACCATAACTAAAATTAATATCTGGAAAAGTGTTACTCCCCAAAATCTTCATCTAGCACAAATTCAGAAAAAAAAGAAAAAAAGCCATGGTCATGGAAAGCCCACGTCCCACACACAGGGGCACTCACCCTCCCGACAGTGACATGGCAGCCTCAGGGGCACTCCCCCTGCCTCCATTTCACCTTCCACTCGCCTGCCAGGAGATACAATATGGGATAGGAGAGCTGTCACCCAGGGCACATACCTGTGGTCACATGAACACATAAACACTTTCCCTAGCAGCCACGTTCTCCAGCTCTGGCCATGAGGGGCAGCCCACGGCCAGACAGGAGAGACCACGCCGAGCGCTGGCCGCTGCTCGGCATCCCCCGTCCACCCTGGCAGGAAATGGGTTCCAGATGTGGCCCCAGCTGAGACTCTCACGGAGTCAGACTGTTATAAATGCGCCTCCGGGCCTGGGTCTCCAGCCTTCAGTAAGCTCCCTGGACAATGCTGAGGAAGGGTGGGGAGGGGGAGTGGGGAAAAGGTAAGACTATTCTGCACTGCAAGGCACAGTGTCAGTAGGAAGATGACAATCTGTTTTGAGTTTTCAGGTCCTGTTTGTATTTTGTTTTTTGGAGATGATGCTGTGTGTGTGTGTGTGTGTGTGTGTGTGTGTGTAAGGAGGAGGAGAACAAAGGAAATGGGGGAAGGGAAGAGAAGAGCCTATTTCAGTTATAGAAAGGTATCGTGCATTTTAGACAAACTAAAATAATAATATAATCCCATGTCAACCCAGGAAATTCAAAAAAGGTAAAAAAAAGATCAACACTCTATCTTTGTTTCATCTTCATTGTATGTGGATACTTCTGAATTGTGGGAACAGGGTTCCTAACTCAAGTTTGTTACAGATCTTTATTAATAGCATTCAACTAGAATAGCTTTTATTCTAAATTTCCACATTTTACAGATGCGTAACCTTAGAATCTCTATACTTTGGCAGCTTAATTTTATTTTTATTTATAGGGATAACCACTTTCAAATCTCATTTGAAAGTAGAATTTACATAGTATGAGATCAAGACAGCCTGAGAAAAGTAAACAATAAGTAACCTAACCTCTGACGTTCTCCATAAATAGGCAATTTTAGCTTGGGGGTGGGGAGGGGTGTCTAAGCCTAAACTGCCAGGTTCAGAATTGATTATTCTCCAGAATCCTGATGAGATAAGCAGGCGGTTGTAGATCAGGCCCTCCAATGAGCAGCTGAGGAGGGCCCAAGTCCGGAGCTGGGCGGCACTGGCCATTTGTCATCGACTTGGAGCTGCTGCCTGATGGACAGAGTCCCGCCAAGGCCACTGAGTGAACTAGGATGAGATAACCACTCCGGTTCGCAGTTTCTTCTCTGGTAAAGGGAAAGGTTAGGTTATAGTCCACGGTAGTTTAGCGTTTCAGAGATTAATTTTTAAAAGCCTACTATGTTTTAAGCATCATTAAAATTCATCGTTCATGTAGGATTTGTTATTTTCTTTTTAAAAAATATATTTTATTGATTTTTTTACAGAGAGGAAGGGAAAGGGATAGAAAGCTAGAAACATCGATGAGAGAGAAACATCAATCAGCTGCCTCCTGCACACCCCCCACTGGGGATGTGCCCGCAACCAAGGTACGTGCCCTTGACCGGAATCGAACCCGGGACCCTCCAGTCCGCAGGCCGACTCTCTATCCACTGAGCCAAACTGGTCAGGGCTGTTATTTTCTTATTAAGCTATAGGCAGCCTTTGTATGTTCTGATAGTAATTCTTTTTCGTTACACTTATTAAAACTTTTCTCCAGTTTAATGACAGTTATTTGGCTTTGTCTATGGGGACTTCGTGTGAATAAAAGTTTCTTCCTCTTTCTTCTTGAAATATTTTTTATACATATATCCAAATGTATAGATTCATCTGCATAATTAGTATTGTATGAGTGGGGGTTTTTAGTCCAGTCTCTTTTATCCTTCCTTCCACTTGTCTCAGTCCCCTCTCTGTCTTAACTTCTTTTAGTCTCCTGCCCTGAGCCCCTCCAATTCAGCTGTATGGGAGGCAATAAAGAAAGACATGAGACAGAAAAATAAAAATGAGGAAAAATATAACAGGCAAATATTACCAACTAAAAAACGTTGTTATAAATATATTACTATCAAACAACATACACTTTAAACAAAAAGCAGTATTATGAATAAAGAGGGTCATTACATGATGATAACTGATTTATTTCACCAAGAACGTGTTATAAAGTGTATGCACCCAATAGCAGAGCCTTACATTACACAGAGCCAAATTTTGCTAGATTAAGAGGAAAATTGCCTTCTTGAGATTGCCTTTTCCCCTTTTCCTGAAAGCACAGAGTTGATTGTCGCAGAAGCCTGAGGATAGAATTTAAGATACATGGGAAGAAAAGCAAGTAACTAAAATATATTTTACTAATAGGAAAATCTTATCCATTTTTCTTGGGAGGCAGTACCAATCAAAGGGATCAGAAGAGATCATTTTGTTTATAGAAGAGTAAAAGAAATCAAGGTAGATTTAGAGGGAAGATGCTTGAAGTAAGTGAAAAACCAAGCTTTCAAGGAAATTTCCTGAAAAAAAATTTTTTTCTAGGTTTGGCAGTTTGTGTATGTTATGCATTTTAATTACAAAGTTCAGTGTTTCAACACTTGGTTAAGGAATCATTTATAATTGGGACCTGCCTGACCACAGTCAGCAAACCTTCTTCACCTCCAGGAGGTTTGGGAAATCAAAACAGAGCCTATCTGCCAGCGAGCTGTGGTCCTCCTCAAATAAAGCAGCCGCAGCTGGCATGCCTCTGCTGGGGACGGCCTCGGCTACCCGACGCGGAGACGAAAATATCTCCGGGCTGGTTGGAACGTGGGTAAATTCATAGCACAGAAACCAGCCTGTGTGAAACCCCTCACTTATAGCCAATCGGTATGTGGCTTGTGGAAAGAAGGGAGGTTTAATTTCTATTTCTTTCCATCCCATGTCATAAGCACAAAAATTGCTGTTGAACATTCAGCTAGTGGCTCTAGGACTTTCCCATCCTGAAATGTGAGGGGAAGGTGTGTGCACTCCTAAAACTCACCCTGCACGAAGATTTCTCCCAGGGGGAAAGGGGACTCGTGCACTTGAAATAAGAATTGTGAGGAGTTTATTTGCCAACATTCTCACCAAATAACATTAGTCATAGAAAAAAAATATAGTTTTCCAAATAAAATAGCTTCACTAATAACACCTCTCTCCCACAAAATGAAGGTGCTAATAACTCCTTGTTGGGTTATTTCAAATGCTACCATTATCAATGTTTCATGAACCTGAACTATATGACAAATAGATGAAGGGCCAGCGGAAACCGGACAAAGGGAAGGGGAAAGCAGGTGTACAAAATCACCGGGCCCGAAGTCGCAGAATTTCATCCTAAAGAGCTTTTAGATGACCTTAGGAGACGATAGTTGCACAAAAACTTTAGGCATAGTACTACAGATTTGCATTTAGTACCATCCTTCTAGAGCATTCTAGAAAGTTCCTTCAACACTTTAACATCAAGATGAACAAGCCAAAGCTCATCATCATAAAACCTCCTGCTTTTTTATTTATGTGAAATCAGCTTCACAGAGATGTGTGGCAGGCAGGCCTCTCTGCCCTCATCCATGTGCCCACTCAGTTATCAAGGCTGTTCATCTACCTCCAGATGTCACTCGCAGTTGTTTCCAACCCCCTCGTCAGACACTGTAGGTCTCACCTGGACTATTGCGATTGCATTAGCACTGGTGTTCTCCAATTCTTCTCTCTTGGATCCATTCTATGTGTTTGTTTTTTCCAGAATAATCCTCCTAAGAAACATATCTGGCCATCCAACAAAATAAGTTAAGAAGTTCTCGATTTCTAACCATTTTCAGTCAATATCGAAGCCCTCTCTACTATTCCTCCAAACTAATGCCCTACTAAGCTCCTGCTCTCCCTTATAGTACCAGATGGGCCCAACTAGTGGCTGTCCATTAACCACCATATATCTTCTTGCCTCAATGTCTTGTTCAAATTGTTCCCTCTACTTAAAATGCCATTCTCTCAACTCCACCCAACACAGTCTGTACCTCTGTCAAAGCTAAGGTCAAATTCTACATCCACATGAATGCTTTCCCTGAATCTCTGCTCTGAACATCCCCCCACTCTGTACCTCCCCAACGTGCTTTGTCACATTCTCTCTTTATTGATAACTAGAGGCATGAAATTCGTGCAAGGGGCTCAGCCCTCACAGCCCCTGCTTCATCTAGAAGGTCATTTGGCTTCCGGCCTAATTAGCATGTTACCCTTTTATTATTATGATAACAAAGCATGGGACATCACCTACACCAGTGGTCAGCAAACTGCAGCCCCTTGAGTGTGGCTCTTCCACAAAATACCACGTGTGGGCACGCACGTACAGTGCGATTGAAACTTCGTGGCCACACTCAAGGGGCCAAAGAGTCGCATGTGGCTCGTGAGCTGCAGTTTGCCGACCACTGACCTATACCATCAATCTTCCTCCCTGTGTCCAAAGAAGACACCATTTACATCATTAATCAGTCTCAACACTCTCTCTTACTAAATCCAGACCTGTTCTCAGACTTCATCTCAACACCAGGCTTCAGGCAGCCACTGTCAAGTCATTGAAGTTGATAACGTGAAAGAAAGACCTATATCATAGCAAATACCCAATAAATGGTAACTGTTATCATCATCATTATTATTATCCTCTGCATAATGCTCATCCCATAAAAGAGGGGATTGTTGAAGATAACATTATTTCTTAAACAAACTGCTTCTAAAATGTTATTCAACATTTCTTCACTCTGTACTTCATGAAGAAGGCAGAACATTTATACTCCTTGCAAGCCAGAGATTTTCTGTCATGCTGAAGAAAACTATGTTGTTTCCCAAAGCGAAATGTCATGATTTCTCTCTCTTCATGCACATGCTGACTTGTAATAAATGCTATCAATCCTCCAGTTCAGAATGAGTTATAGTTTTATCAACCCCAGAGAAATTTGAGGAAATTATGTCATCTCTGACTCTCCAGGATGGCTGGTGCTGTTTGAGCTCGCCGTAACAGCTGCATTCCCATGGAAAAGCTGGGTCCTGTTTTAAGTGCTGTGTTTGTGTGGATAATTTGACTGGGTGTTTCCCCAAGAGAACAGGTGAGGGGGAAATGTGCACGTGGGAGCACATGTGGAAACATCTGTTCTTAGATGTCATTGGTTGACTCAGGATGCTCTCGAGTTTGCTCTTCCAAAAGCTTAAGTACTTCTGCAGTGATTGCTGTTCACATGCTCTTTCTTGTCACCCTGTAGTGACAATGACAATGATTATGATGACTTTAATGCTGCTGGTGATGATAATGATGGCACATCCCTCTATATAATCCTCTACAATGTTCAAATAGAGGAATGGCTGGCAATTAAGTGTAAATAGGGACGAAGGGAAGTAAGGCAGGGACACTCAAATTAAAAATTATAAAACTCCAGACAGAAGGAAACATCTAAGCCCCACTGCAAAATTAGGACCAAGAGCTACTCCCCACTCCTTTAGGGCCTCATTCCAAGTTGGATGGTGAGTCTCAGAAGGGAATGGAGGCTGAAACCATGTCCAGACACTCCATTTGTATGGGAGATTTTAAATATAATTCCAGAAGTTCCAACACCTCAAACTTCATCTCCATTTTGGACCTTTTACAACATTATTTCTCCTTCCTTAAGATGCCTTCAGGGACTGGGATTGTTTGCCCACCCCCAATGTCCCTTAGATCACTCATTCCCCTACAGCAATTAACTCCAGCTTTGTTCATGTTTGTGTTGCTTTACTGGACTGTTTCTTTGGGGAAGGGAGTCCAGTTTTCATAGTGATGACAGAATAATCCATTGTGGTGTCTTTTCACCCTCTTGGGGCACCAGTCACTGGGGTGGAGCAGAAGACCACCAACTGTGCCACGTCTGCTCCTTGCCTCTCACCATGTGGATTTTATCACGAGTGGAACCAATGGAGATGATCACGTCCCAGTGGTTGGGTTTGAAGTTGGGCTCAACGTGCCTTTGCTGTACTCATTGATTTGTAACTTCAGATATTGATTTATTATACCTTTTGACCTTCAGCCCAGAGATATAATCTTGTGAGATGCTAACTAGTATATTTCCATCCCTGAAATTTATACAATTCCTTGATCATGGGAGAAAATCCAGTAGAAATTTTTTTTGAAACATTTCTATCCTGAATTAAGGTGCCCAAGGAAAACCAAATAAATAAAATAAGATTCGGTAATTTTTTTTCTTCTTCCTCTTTCTTTATTTAAATATCTAAAAACCTGGATTATCCAGGCAACAGAATAGTCTGCCCAGGACCTTTATTTTGCAGACCTTGTTTGAGAGATTTTAGGTAAACCTAAAGCATGAGCCAAGACAGGTTGTTGGTATGGAAAAGCCACTGGAAACAGCTTGGGTGAGCCCGAAAGTTCAGTGGGGTGGGGTCTCAGGGAATCTCGAGGGCAGGGCAAACAGGGTTATGGAGACTCAGATATGGTATCTTCCTACCAGCTCTATGGGGGAGGGCTCATAAAAGCAACAATGGCCTCTGCCAGCACTTCCGTCTATCAGAAAGCTGCCCCTCCAGCTTCATGCTGATGCCAGATAATTCAGTTCCTCCCCATATGTTCCTGGTGCCTGCCAAGCTGCTGCCCCAGTGCTGGAACTTAGAGCAAGTGAGCCCAAGCAAGTCCATTCTTGGGCCCTTTAGAAGGAAATTCTAGGATTCCAGCTCCCTTCTTTCTCACACAGCCACAATCCCCTCTGATATTTATAGCCAGAAATTATGGAACCTTCTCTTCCTGGCACTAGAACCCTAGGGTGGGGACCTAGTGTGGGGCTGGGTCCCTTCACTCCACAGAGTGGCCCTCCACAGCTGAGATATCTCTCTCAATCTGCTACACATGGGTATGGGACCAGCTCATTCCTTGTTTCCACCCCTCCTACCAGTCTCACTGTGGCTTCTTCTTTATATCCTTCATTGTAAGACTTCTGTTCAGCTAGATTTCAGGCGGTTCGGAATAAAGGTTGTTCTGTGTGTTAGTTGTAATTGTGATGTGGTGTTGCAGCGGTTCTCAACCTGTGGGTCGTGAACAATGAAAATACATACTGCATATCAGATATTTACATTACGATTCATAACAGTAGCAAAATTACAGTTATGAAGTAGCAACGAAAATAATTTTATGGTTGGGGGTCACCACAACATGAGGAACTGTATTAAAGGGTCACGGCATTAGGAAGGTTGAGAACCACTGTTAGGGGTATGTAAGTACCACATTTACCTATGTCTCCATCTTGACTGGAAACCCCTACCATTTTCTTACAGCTCACATTTGGTACCAAATTATTACAAAACATAGATCTTTTTTTGAGAATACTAAACTTGTCCTGGAATGAAATTATTTAGAAGCCTTTAGATACCTGGGTCAGATCCCAGACACTGCTTTTTTTTTTGCAGAAACATTATTACATTCTACTGCTTGTGATAATGAAACTGCTAATGTGCTTATGCCCACAAACTTAGACATTTGAACAAGAGCTTATAATTCTTTTAAAGTCTAAGAAATCTGATTCCCCAGAAACATGAGCTTCTCTGACAGTTTTGCATCCTCTATGCAAAACCTGAGTCTCCGTCATTGTATCTCTTAAAGTCTCTGCTGTGTCATTAAGAAATTGGAGCAAAGACAATTGCTCAGATTCTGGCAAATACTGTAGACGGTCAAGACAACCTTTTTTCCCAGAATAGCATGCCTCTGGACAAGAAAAAATTCTCAGGCTGAGTTCTTGTCGATGCCATTCAGCTGTGAGAGACGGGTTAGTGTGTATTAGTGGCTTGCCTTCTTCATTCCTAGGAGTAAATATAAGGTATTTGCTTATTCTCTGAGTAACTTCTTATGCCAAGGAAAATTCCCCGAAAAGATAGGGGTGACAGACCTCAAAAATATTCCGCTAAGTGAAAGAGCCAGAGAGGAAAAACCACATATTGTATGATCCCACACATAAAATGACCAGAACAGGCAAATCTATAAAGACAGAGAGTGCATTTGCTTGGGTCTGGGAGTAGGAACAGGGATTTACTGTAATTGGGCCCAAGGGATTCCTTTGGGGTGATGGAAACATTTAAAAACTGAATTGTGATGGTTGAACAACTCCATAAATTTAGTAAAAGTAGTTGAATTATACATTTAAAGCAGATACATTTTATGTATGTAAAAAATACAATGGCTATCTAACAAGGTATTTATAACCTTTTCTAACGTATGCAATATACTATGTTCAGAAAAAAGCAGTCACCTGTAATTGCACACCTGCATCCAAAGAAATTCAAAGAATTTGCTCAGTTTGCATTATATTTCAGTAAAAGTTATGAACTGAATGTGCAGTCATGTCGTGCATGCTTCCACTGTACAATAGCTTCTCCCTCAGCCTATAGTTTTCTCTATTATATTTTAAATCTATGATTTTAAGCAAAGCCTGTAATCTAGGCGTTGTTGGGATTCCTAGGGAAATTCCAAGCAAATTTATTGGAATTACCCCTGTTAAGCATTACCCGAGAATTACTGACATGCCTTTAATCTGTTTATGCCATTACAGTAACTTTTTATTCTGATATTATTTCAAACTTACAGAAAAGTCAAAAGATTAGTACAAAGAATTCCAAATGTCATTAGCCAGGTTCATGAATTGCTTACATTTTTACCATTTCATTTTCATTCTTTCTCTATCTATATATATTTTCTATATATTTTTCTTTTTCAGATACAAACATGTTGCTTGTGCATTGGAAAAGCAAAATTATTTATAAAATTACTTAAATAACTGTAATTTTCCTGCTTCCCTAGAAAAAAATCATTATTAACAAATCCTTAATTACTCTTCATAAGAGTTTTTGAGAGAAGCAAATGAAATAATCTGTGTTAAAATGCTTTGCAAATTGTAATGTGCATATACAAATATGAGTTACTATGAGAAACAAAACAAAAACAGTCCATTCTAGTTTCCTCTTGCAGTTGAACTGGCAATGACCTTGTACTCTATATCTCTCTTTGTATGTAAAGTGACTTCTTTGGAAGGCAGCTGAGCTGACAGATTTTCAGACTGAGTGTAATGGCTAAGTGAAAAGTCCCAGAAAAATAGAAGCAATCATCACACTTCTATGATATGTATCATAGGACATTCACAGAAAGGTAGAGACACCTGTGTGATCATACACCCGTACAAAGGAAATGAACCAACATTGGTAACTGTGTTTTGTAATTGTTTTTCCTAGCCATCCATCTCTAAGCCATGGGTCTCCCATCATTGATCATGTGTAGTTGGAATCACAACAGACAAAGCACATCTGAGCCAACGCTGATCAGAGACAGTTCATAGAAAGGACCCCTGGCTGCAACCCTGCTGACAATGGAGAGAGAGAAGAACAAATAATAGTGAGTGAAAAGGAGCTGTGCTAACAAGGAACATGTTAAAACAACAGCTACCACGAGTGCCCCATCTCCATGTTTATCATGTGCTTTCCCTCCAGCAGCCGCCCTAGTCTACAGTTTCTCATAATGACCCTCCTGACCTCATGGAACCTCACAGATCCTGTGCAGACGCCCAGCGGGTGTGGAGAGCAGCAGTGGCTGTAAATATAGACATTAACTGCTCCTGGAAAGTGGCTTGAGACAACGCTCTGGAAGGGCAAGGTCTTCCAAAGCCATAGGGAAGTCTTGTTCACAGGAACGTGAGCATTTATGTGAGTAAACATGTGCATACCTGGGTGCTAGTGCACTTGCAGGTGTGTGATTTGGTTTATGTCTAAACCATGCTGTTGTGGAAATTATCCCACAATCTCAGCATTGCCTCTGTTGTTGAAGGAAGTGAATGGGCAACATGCTAGGTCTGATCAGCATTTGTACAGTCAAGCAAAGATGATAAATCTGATTTTTCTAACTGTAACTAGATCATACATAGAACTTCTAAGTATATTAACAAGATTGTCCATTGAGTTTAGCACAGTATGAGAGACTAACAACTTGGAAAAGAACTTTCTTGACTGTTACCAGTCACCAATTGATTTATGATCATCATTGTCTAATTAAAAAAGGCTCCCATGGCTCTTAAGTTTAAAATGTTAAACATGACCCCGACCTGTCATCCTGGGCACTAGTGCATTGAAGAGATTGATTAAACTAAAACAATAGGCAGGGACATGCCTAAATGCTCCTGTAAGAGATGGGGAAGGTGCTCAAAGCCAAGACAATTAGGAAGAAGAGGAGGATCGCAGTCTGTTTGGCCTGAAGAAGAGAAATCCTAATGTCTTCAACTTTAAGATGGCTGTTAGAGCTAGATTTAATATTAATCTACAGATAGATTAATATTCAATATTGGGAAGGTATTTCTAATTACCATAGTTAATTTTAAAATCAAATGGGTGACTACTGAAGGGACAGAGTCTCTCTTATTGGAGTTGTTCAACAGTGATACTTACCTAAGTTAGAAGCAAACAGAGAACAGACTGCATCTGTATCCCACAGCTTAGCACAGATCCCAGCATGTGGCAGGTATCCAAACACCACTGGTTAGATGAAGTATGCCCAAGGTTCCTTTCCAGCTAATTATTTGGTTCAGTGAAGTCTTGGGAAGGAACAAGAGTATGGGAATGCAAAAATACATTGGGAAAGCAGGGGACACAGCATGCTTTAAACAATACATAATTGATACATGTCTTTGGAAAATACTTTCAAATATTTCAAAGCAAAATTCCATGGAGCATAAACAGTGGCCAGTTCTATGGTCCCTATCTTAGTTAGGGTATTGCCAGCTGCTGTAACAAATAAGCACTAATATTTCAATGACTTGATGTAATGAAAGTTTATTCTTGCAGACATAGTGGGCAATACAGGCAGTTCTACTGAAAGCCAACTCTCCCACCTGGAGATTCA
Source organism: Myotis myotis (assembly GCF_014108235.1). Lineage (NCBI taxonomy): Eukaryota > Metazoa > Chordata > Mammalia > Chiroptera > Vespertilionidae > Myotis > Myotis myotis. Next base: position 29,911,361 of record NW_023416316.1, on the reverse strand, counting down.
GATACTCAGGTTACATCTGTCTTAAAGTTCTGCCTTCCCTTAAGACTCCAGAGTCATTTTCAAGGGAAAGGGCTTGAAGGGGCATAAATACAAAAATTTTATGGCTTAAAGATGACACAGATTTGTTCTGTTCCCATTGCATGGAAGACTTTCATTCACGCCTAAATGCAAGGGATGCTGGGAGCTATTGCCAATAATTTTGGTGGACAGCTAGTAGTCTCCTCTGCTATATTCACGTGCACCCTTCTTCCCACACATAGATAACACTCAGTACCTCTCAGAGATCCATCTATTACAGCAACCATTTCAAAGATTCAGTTTTTTGAGAATTCATCACCAAATCAAGTGGCTAAGGATATGCTGATAAACTTTATGGGAGTCCAATAAAATGTTGAGAAATCTGCCAAAGTCACATTGCAGGAATTTATTTTCCAAGCAAGAGAACCCATGACTCTCTGAAACCAACTACTACACTTAATGCCATATTCAATTCCCTCTTTGAACAGTGAAAGGGATATCTCAACCAGGACCTGAGATGATACATTCTAGTTTTTCAACTATTCTGATTGTTTAAAGAGATTCTTTAATACCTAGCCAATGTTTCCCTCTTCATGGCAGCAAGCCAAAGCATTTTGCTCTTGTCTGTCAGTGGGTACAGTTTGCCATGCCAATAAAAAGAACAGCAAGATAAAACATGATGAAGGACTAATACCTTTGCATTCCTGTCTCCTGCCTTTTCTAGTACAGAGTGATTGGCACATTCTTGCTCCGTGACATCTGAGCTATATCCAGGATTACAATATCTTCAGAGTTCTTAGGGAGTCTGCTAAGCAACCTACCACTTACCCAAGCCCTTCAACTTCGGCCTAATAAGGCATTATTTCCTCTACATTAATGATCAATTACATGTTCATTGCTAATTTATTAACCATATCTCTTTTTTTAAGTTTACTTTCTGTCCCTAGGCCATAAAAAAAGAATGAAATCTTACTATTTGGGACAACATGGATAGACCTTGAGGGTATTATGCTAAGTGAAATAAGTCAAACAGAGAAAGACAAATGCCATATGATCTCACTCTATGTGGAATCTAGAAAAACAAAATAAATAAGTGAACAAACAAAACAGAAACAGATTCTTAGATACAGAGAACAAATTGATGGTTGCCAGATGGGAATGGGGTGGGGTACTGGGTAAAAAAGGTGAATGGGGTTAAGAAGTACAAACTGGCAGTTACAGAATAGTCACGGGTATGTAAAGGACAGCCTAGAGAATATAGTAAGAAATATTGTAATAACAATGTATGTCAGATGGGTACTGGAAATATCAAGGGGGTTACTTTGTAAGTTACATGTAATGTCTAACCACTATGTTGTACACATGAAACTAATATAATGTTGAATGTCAACTGTAATTGAAAAATAAATAAGTAATAATAAAAAGATTACTTTCCATTCTTTGCTCTTTGTTTTAAAACCTATCTTCCATTTGCTCTTCCAGGCCAATACTCTTTAATTTTAACAGCAATATCCTTCTTGCACTCAGCTACTGAATAATCAATTATGTTAAAAATTAGATTTCTTGCTCCAAAATACCTGGTTTTGTACTTTTTTATTATGCAATTTGTGATGTAGGTGTCTCCTCAGCCACCTGTTCTCTGAGCTCACCTTCTTCTCCCTCCCTGGGTTACGGTAGAGATTTTCTTTGCCTGCTCCTGTTTCTCCTCATCCTGTGGGCTCAAGTCCGTTTACAGGGAACCTTGAGCAGTAGCGACCTTATGAGGAGTTGGAGGCATAGGTTCCTGCCAGCAAAGTGGCCACCTTGGGTAAGGCACCGGAAGGGAGCATCTCTTCTCCTGGGAACGCTCAGCAGGGAGTCCTCCAGCCAGCCTCAGGGAGGCAGAAAGTCAGCCCACCAGGCATCTTCTCCCACAGTTCCCAAACCTGGCAGCCCAGAGGTTCTCTTAAGATGACATGCACACACTCTAGGGGTCACAGACCTCTGGTGGCCATGCAATTCTACCACCCTCATTCCGAGGTGCAAGTCCTGCACCTGTTCAACCTCCTCTGGCTCCTGGCAGAGCCTGAGGGTCACAGCCTTCCCGTCCTGTCCACTTGCAAGCCCGGCAGCTGTGCGCCCGGGACAGCTGGTGGTGGATCAAGAGGAGCGGCACAAGGAGGGCATCAGAAGTCCTCGCTCACTGCCAACTTCCCAGAATCTCCTTCACTAGATGCAATTTTAAGAATCTTAACATTCTTTCTGATAAAATGTCATTGTTCACTTATCTCCTTTAAAGAGTAGCATTTGGCTGCAGCTCAAATCTTTCAGCCAGGACTCTTGAGAACCAAGAGATAATTCTTCAGTTGGCTTGAGGATTTGGGGACAAAAGACCTTTTATTCTGATAGTTGATTCTGTTTCAGGAATCTATCAGGCTCTCCGATAGTCACTAATGTTTCCACATCTTCACATCTCTGCCCTCTTGGAGCTGGTTTGGGAATGTTAATTGCCAGGGCCAGTTAGGGGGAAAGAGCTACAAGAATGTCAACCACCATTTTGTATGGGAATGTCGTAGGGATGATCATAACAATGTTCTCTCACATTTATTAGGCATTACTATATATCAGACTGTCTTCGAAGAAAGTATTTTCTGCAAATAATGCCATCAAATTATCACAATAACCCCAAAGCCACCTTGCCGATGCGATACAAGGCGAAGGAATAGTCAGAAGAGAGACAACGGGACCATCTCAGCATTCTAACGCCAGTAGTGCAAGTCAGTGTGACCGTCAGGCTGTCGTTTCTTCTGCTGGAGTAAAGGTCTCCAGACTTGGGATTGCAGAGGAATGTTCACGTTGGCATAATTTGGTAATGAGTATAGGCCTGCCAGCATTTTTGTTGCCAAGTGTCTTTACTTGGAAACATCTACTATTTCATAAAATGAAATGTTAATTTCAAAAAAAGTAGGAAAGCCCTAGCCACTTTGACTCAGTGAATAGAGCATTGGCCAGTAGACTGAAGGGCCCCAGGTTTGATTCTGGCCAAGGGCACATACCTTGGTTTCAGTCTCAATCCCCAGCCCGGGTCAGGATGCATGCGGGAGGCAACCAACGGATGTGTCTCTCTCATATCTATGTTTCTCTCTGTCTCACCTTCTCCCTTCCACTCTTTCTAAATATCAATGGAAAAATATTCTCTGTGAAGATGGACAAAACAAACAAAAAAATATAGGAAAAGACAAAGTCTCATAATTTTAAAAGCAAATAAATATAAACTTTATGAAAATCTCACCCAAATGCGAAAATGTTACCACCAGCTGGCATCACATCACAGAGAAACTTTTGGAAACCAATTGTTGGGGAAGCTTCAGCTGCCAGAGGTATTTCCCTCCAGGAGAGACAAAGAAGGGTGGGAGTAGGCTCAGTGCTAGAGCCAGCCCTGCAGCATGCCTATGTCCCCTCTGGTTTCAAAGGGAATCCACCTAGCAAGTGTCATCTGCCTCCTTCATGTCTGAACAAGACGACAATAGAAGCAGCCACAGGGCTGTAATGGTGACAAATGATTCCACAAAAGAATAAACCACTGAAAGCCGATCTTTCCTCCTTTCAGTAGAATGTTCTGTGCTCCAGCTCTGGAGCCAGGCTGCTGAGTCGGAATTCCAGCTCCACATTTTACTAGTTTAATAATCTTGGGCAATTTTCCTACCACCTCCAAGCCTCAATTTGCTCAGCAAAATGGGGATAATAATACCTCAAAGAGTCGTGAGGTTTAAACAAGATGATGCATGTAAATGTTTACATAAGTGAAGCTTATTAAAATGCCAGTTCATATTACTATTGAGCAACTACGGTGCTCCAGGCATATGCTAAGTGTTGAGAATAAATAGGAGGTTACCAAAAAAATGGCCACATCAATCCCCTCATTCTCTCCTGCAGCATGACTTTGCTGATCCTGCCATCAAAGGGTGGAGTCTATTTCCCCACCCCATCAGCCAGGGCGTCCTTGTGTCTTGCTTTGGCTGAAGTGCTGCTGCATGACTTCTGGACTAAGATGAAAGAGACGTGGCACCTCCCATTTCTTCCTCTTGGGAGCCAGCTGCCATGTCAGAAGGCTCCAGCTGGACTATTGGATGATGCCAGACCTCTGGAGAGAGAGAACCTACACGGAGGACAACTGAGATGCCCCAGCCGACAGCCAGGACCAAGGCCCCAGATATGTGAGAGAGGTCATGGTAGGTACTCAGCCCCAGCTGAGCCACCTCACCTAAATTCCTCACTCCAGAGTCATGGGCAATTCAATGGTTTTAAGGCATTAAGTTCTGGGGTGGTTTGTGATGCAGCAATAGAAAACTGAAACAGAAGACATAACCCAATCCACAGTGGAAACGAGCAGAGACCCATAAACCACTCTCATGTCACATGGAAAATACCATGATAGAGGCACTAGGCCTATGCCACCTACTGTGAGCACACAGAGAAACAATGATTTGTCCTGTCTCAGCCAGAGAGTTGAAAAAGAGAAGACGTGGGCGGTTGGAAGGGACCATCAAAGCTACCTGAGTAGGCACAGCCCGAAAAATTGAAGGGAATTTCTGCTCTCCACAAAGGGCATGCCACTTCGTAGGCAGGGGGAGCTGGCAGGTCGGGACACCTCAGAGGGATGTATGTTCCTCTGCTATCTAGCTGAGCCTTTCTACTGAAAGGGACAGATATAAATATTACTTAAGTCAAGGATGGCCTGCCATTATCTTGTCATCTGTATGTATTTTGTGTTCCCAACAAAAATTGTACATTCCTTGAGAGCAGATGTTCCCTTTACTTTGTCTTATTTTCTACCCCTATTCCCACTCTGCCTATCCTACCCCCTAGCAAGGTGTTTTGCCTGAATATATGTCCAGTAAATACACAGAAAATGGTGGATTCATGCAATCTTATCCTTGAAAAGAAACTTGTAGCTCTTCTAGTTTAAGCTCCCCCACAAAGTCCTTCAAAGCGAGACAGCCCCAGCCTTGGCCACTGCTGACTGGTCAGTGGATAAATGTTCTATACGTCTCCTGCCCCACCCATGCAAGGATACAGAGACATGCTTGCTACCAGAGCCTTCACGAACCCTCAGGCTGAAGCAGGTCTGAAGACCTTACCACTCTCATGAGTCTTTGTGCTCCCTATTGATAGGAATTATCCAAGTACTTAATGGGTATCTGCCCCTTTGGACTATACACTTGGAGTGCATGGAAGCATTTACCCTGCTCTTTTCCAGACTCTTAAAGCCTAGAATAGTGCCTGCCACAGAGTGTGTGTTGTGTGAATGAATGAATAAATGAATTACTGAATCCAATTATAAAACATGGTCTTAGAGACCTGGCATTTATTGATTTATAATGTCTGGATATTTATGCTATAGCCAAATAAATAGCCAAATTCATGCAGGAAAGAGGTCCAAACATCTGTGTTCTATATATAATCTATATAATTTCCATAATAATAATTAATATAAGTTGAATGCTTACTGTATGCCAGGCAATGCTCTAAGTACTTACATATGTTTACCTTATTTTACACATGGGGGATTTCATTAAGGTAGTTCCTATTACAATCCTGATTTATAGGTGAAGAAATGTGAGGCACAGAAAGATTCAGTAACTTGTCCAAAGTCACACAGCTGGTAAGTAGCTGAGCTTGTATTCAGACCCAAGCAACTGCACATTATAGAGACTTCCCTTTACACCGCACAGTAATGCTTCTCTTAATGAGATTCCATTAAAATTAAAGAAAGAGCAACAGAAGACTCAGCTGACAAGATATGGCCACTTTTCCCCATGAGTTACTTTGCCCAGTTCCAGCTATGTGTGTGTTGAAGACTTGCTGTGTGTCTTTTGCAGCCTGCAAGGACTAAAAGTAAGTCCAAGAGAGTACTTCCGGGTGGGAAGGAGTCCGGGCATGGCAACAGCCATTGAGTGCTCAACATAGATAGCACACAGGGGATCCTTTTAACGAAGCTATTGAAGGATCTCAATGATGGGGCAGGGGCTCCTTCCAGAGAAATGCCCTTCTTTTTGAAAGGGTGGGGCCTCGTGGGCAGGGCCAAACACGTCTTGAAAGGAAGCACCAATTCTAGGTCCACCTCTGTCATCCACCAAGTGCTGGGGAAGTTCAGGGTCACATCCATCCACACCCAAAATCCCAAGCTCTTTTCCAGCAGCAAAATGCTACAGATTCTTTTGGAATTTACACGGAAACCTAACAGTTCCAGGAAAAGCAGTTCTAACAGTTCATGACCACCCTTCAGTCTAGTTCCCAATGATGACCGAGTGCAGGCGGCAGCAGCTCGCGGTCTTCAAGACAATTAAACCGAGTCAAGTCTTGATGGGCATTGGGTCTTGTATTAGCAACAATATAGCTATGAGAACTACAGACACAGCTTGCCAGACCAGAACTCTCTTATGTGATTTGTTTTTCATAAACAGAGAAAAAGCCACAGTTATCACACTGTGTTTGGTGTGAAATTTTTCCTAACAATGTTCTTGTAGATGTCAACAGAAATAGCAGGAAGGAGAAACTGCCATTACAAAGCTTTCTGTTTCTATATTGGTGGATGTCAAAACTTTCTGAAAAGAAGTGTGCTCTCCAAAGTCTCAGCTTGATTCTTTAGTCCTTTGCCCACATAAGTGAAGCACATGGGAGAACTTGAATGGCCCCACTCACCAAAGTGCTTCAGTGAAAGCAAAATTAAAAAGTAAGTATCGCCTGGCCAGTGTTGCTCAGTGGTTGAGCGTTGACCCAGGAACCAAGAAGTCATTGGTTTGATTCCTGGTCAGGGCACATGCCCAGGTTGTGGGCTCAATTCCCAGTATGGGGTGTGCAGGAGGCAGCCAGTTGACATGTTCCTCTCTCATTGATGTTTACATCTTTCTATTCCTCTCCCTTCCTCTCTCTCTAAAAATCAATAAAAACATATTTAAAAAAATAAGTATCTGTGTTGAGAGTTCCACAATCTCCACTTGAAGGCAAAGGAAACCAGATCCACAAGCAGGAAAAAGGAAGAAGACTCTAGGGTTAAAGGAAAACTCATTTTCCACATCTCTTCTCCTGCCACCCTTCTCATCTCTGGTCACTTCTGCTTGGTGTCCAACTGGCATCGATCCACTTGGAAGTCAACACCAAGAGTTTAAAATACAGTGACACCCTTTGTTTTCAGCTTTGCTGCATAGAAAAGAAGAAGAAGAAGAAGAAGAAGAAGAAGAAGAAGAAGAAGAAGAAGAAGAAGAAGAAGAAGAAGGAGGAGGAGGAGGAGGAGGAGGAGGAGGAGGAGGAGGAGGAGGAGGAGGAGGAGGAGGAGGAGGGGAAGGAGAGAGATAGGAAAGACCACAAAAGCCCTTATTAGAAGCTGCCTGATTCTGTTGAATGTAATCAATTTTCTGGTAGACAATGTTAACAAATCTGTGACTTTGTTCTTCTGTTCCAAGTCCCTTCTTGTCCACCCAGCCTCTCCAGCACTGGGTTCAAACTCTGAAAGCAGACTGGTCTCTAGGAAGACCCTTGCTTGTCAGTTTTCAGCCTTGTGATCATGGGCAGGTTGGTTTAACCTCTCAATGTCTTTATTCCCTCTTTTGTAAAATAAGGATAATAAATTGTAACAAGACATAGAGCGTAGTTATAATTGAGCAAATGGGTTAGTGGGTGCAAAGAAAATCAGCATAGAAGCACCTAGGAAACTCCAATTTTAACAATTAGTAATGTTATTCTTTTTATTAACCACCCTTATCTCACTAGTCAATGAAAATGATCTGTTAGCCAGTATTTGCACCAAGGCAGAAGCTCATTGACTTTAGTGTGTAAATTGGTGATGAATTTTCATGTTCCACTTTATATCTCTAATTGTGACATGCAAGGCTGTTTCCCTAGGTTACATTTATTCAACAGACTTTCACGAAGAACATATAGTATGCTGGGTACTATACTGTATTCCCAGTAGATAGGGGGTGCTCAGGAAATGTTGACTGGTAGATGAATGAATGAATGAACAAATGAACAACCCTCTCACAGATGTAATTGCAGAGGCTTGTCTGCCCCTTCATTTCAGCTCCTTCCAGATCTGGGTGCTCCCCACTCCTGCCCAGGGCTGCAGAGCCCCTGGCTTCAGCCCTTCTCCTGTTTCCCTACTTGGCTTCCAACCAAGAAGCTCTGACAAAGAAGCAGTCATTAGAACACATCCTCTTTGTATTACTATAGTCAGGGGTTATAAAGGATGCTCAAAAAGAATGCATCTCACATGCATATGGAAAGTATCTTCACCCTTTACTCCAATCAAGGACCTATTCTTATTTTGCCCCATATAACAGGGCCATCTCCCAAACTTGAATTACCAAGTGAGAAAGGAATACTTTGTACATGGCTGTGGCATCTGAGCTTTGACAGGCTCTGGGAGTAATCCAGCTGTATTTCCATCTTTATTTCCACATAGTAGACATTGATTGATTTTGGCCACTAATACCAATCTCCCTTATTTGGGTGATTACAGTCATACACCCTCTTCTGCAAGTGATTTAGGTGGGGCCCCTCCCCACCTAAAGTCTCCAAAATGGAACAAGTGTCACAACCTGGACTAGCAGGGCACCCAACCCACAGAGCCACAGGGATGGGTGAGGGAGGGTCCCTGACTCAAGTTGATCTAATCAAGATAAATCCCAGGACTAAACCAGGTGATTCCAGGATGAAACATTCTCTTCTTTTACGTGGACTATGCACAGGGGGAGATTGACCCTGGAACTATGGGGACCAGAAGATGGCACCTACGAATGAAGCAAATACAGGGAAAGACAGATCTGAGGCCCAGGAAAAGATTGCTTTGATGATTTCACTTGAGCCCTGAATCAACCCATGCGGGAAGCCAGATTTCCTCTGGATATTAAATGAACTCCCTTGTCCCTGCTTAAGCCTGTCAAGGTTCAGTTTTTATTTATAACCAAAGAGTCCTATGTTACCCACAGATCTTGTCACAGGGCCTAAAGTTTCACATTACTTATTCCTTTGTATTAATCCAGGAAATAAAGCTGTAAAATTGCAAATGTGTTCTAAGCAATCAGCCCAAGAGGCCTTTGTAGTTTGATAACTATCATTTTCATTTATTTGGTAATATTCACAATTAGACTGTAAGCACCCAAAGGATTTAACCCAAAACTACATTAAACAAAAGAAGCAAAGGCCACCGTGAAGTTTCATAGTCTAAGACACTCTTTTTAGGTAATCTCCCTTGGTAGAGAGCAGTAACTGAACACGGGAAGGTGGCTTAAACTTCTTGGATGTGTGGGGCTTGCAATGAGCTATAAATGGATAGGATTATAGAGATAACGGTAAAAGGAAAAATATTTTTTGTAAGTATTTTGTTTCCAGTGACTTCCACAGACATTATGGACCATAAAAGAAGAACCCAGAATTCAGTTACCTCAGCTGGATTGTCAGTAAGTCAGTTTTTCAAAGTCTTTGTCCAAAGTTGGCAAATAAGTGGAGCTTTATGAGCCCATGAGCCTGAGATTCTTTTATTCACTCAGTCAATGCTATTTATTGAGCACCTACTGAATATTAGGTGCTGTTATTGGGCACTGGAGATGCGAATGAGCACATTTCTTTCACTCAAGGCTTAAAGTCCATGAGTAATGCTGACAATTTCCCCCACAACTATAACAGGGTATTACTGATGCCTTTACAGAAATGAGCTTGTGGCAATGACAAGGGCACCAGTCCCAGGCTAAGAGATGGAGAAAGGGACTCAAGACCAAGTGGTTTTTGAGCAGGCATAAGCCAAGCAAATGGGGAAGGGATGGCAATGCAAGAGAGAATGATATTGGCAAAAATAGAACGGTAAGAGAAATGTTGGGACATTCAGTGAACTGGATTTGGTCAACTGAGCTCCCGTGCAAGAGTGGAAAACAGTGAGAGAGAAGACAAACACCTCATCATAAAGAGTTCTTTCTGCCAAGCCAAGGACAGCATTTGATTGGGGAAGCCTTCAGTGGCTCCCCATTTGCTACAGAATAAAATCCAGAACTCTGGGATCCTTGAATCAAGACCAGCGAGACGTGATTTTACTTTTTCACATCCAGGAGAAAAGAGAACAAAATATATGAAGAATGCAGAGCCTGAAGACACTCCCTGGTATGGCATTTTGTTCACATCAGCTGTATCTTTTCCCTTATCTCTACTTCCCAGGTAACCCTGGGCCCAGGAGATGAGAGGAACCACAAATATCCTCATGCAAGTCCCATGCTCAACGCCCCCTCCCCGCCAACAAGCCATACTCAGCTTAGAATCATTTTTCATTTGGTATGAAGTCATTTTTAAAGTGCCTGCTTTTCATTAGAAAGGTAACACGATAGTCCCCGCGGGGATGCATCTGAGGCAGAAGTGAAACAGCCTTTTCCTTCAGGCGGCGGCCTTTTCCTTCCCTGGTTTTCCTGAGAATAAGCGTTGCTGAGTCTTTTGTTCAGAAAACTCTGCCTGAATCTTGGACTCTGTGGTGTTTGGTGTTGTTGCTTTGTTTGTGTACTGATGTTTGTTTTGATAGGCATCTTTTCATAAAATGGGCCCAGTCCAAAAAACATTGGCTCTTTCCCCACGTCTCTGCCGTGGGTCAAATGTGTCCCAGGTGTGGCTCCCTCAACATTCAGTGTACACATGATTCTCATTACACAATTCCCAAGGGCTGTGAAAACATTTTCTTGAGCGTCCTCCAAACAGCCACAACTATGAACTGGTAAACACCCATTGGAAAAGCACTGTTTATTTCAAATGTAACTTGGGCAGCCCCTCAGCCCAATGCCTGCTCAGGCTCCACGTGGCTTCAGTGCCCTCCTGTCCATCACAACCAAGCTGTCTCCTACCCATCATGCTTCTTGGGTTTCTCAAGAGTCCCTCAGTCCTGCCCTGGAATTTCTGACTCCAAGGCACAGGAGCACCAAAAGCATGTGCAGGCGGGAGGAGGGCCAGACCTTCTGGTGCCCGCATTATAATTTCACTCCCTTGCTCATCCTTCAACTTGTGCAATTGGAACATGCTTATTTAGCCTTTAAAAAATATTGTAATTTAATAATTATTTAACTAAAATTCATCCATGGAAAGAAATGGACAAGATCACTAAGGGAAACATAGTTTGTAGAAAAAGCACTGGACCAAGAAGAGGGAGGAGCACTGGTGAAGGAATGCTTTGGGACCGTGTTAGAAAAGTCCTTTTTCCTCTCTGTGCCTTTGTTTCTCCATTTGTAAAATGAGGAGTTAGGTCAGATGGTCCCTAAGCTACTGAAATATTATGATTGGAATACTTGTTGAAATGCTATGATTCTATTATGTTGAATCTGGGTCATTAAAAGTAAAATTGTAAATTTAATTTGACTCATAATGGCATCTTCTTTGTGAAGCAGATATTGAGAATCTAAAATCTCACATTTGTCATCAATAAAAATAATCACTTTTAGAGTGGGAATGAAGGGGGAAATCTTAAGTCGTGTATAATACATAGAATAGAAATTAAGATGGGTTTTTCTTTCTCTTTTAAGGAACTGAGCATGAAAGTATTTCTGTAAAAGTCAAACTTGGCCTATCTGGTAAAGTCAACTTCTTCTCTAACTCTAGAGGTTTGAAACCATTCCTAGCAGCAAGCAATAGCAGACATAAAAAATGGAGAACGAAGTCATCAGAATCATGGCCAAGCTCCTCCATGCCCCACACCATCTCCTGATAATTCCAAGAGAGCCATCAGATAGAACCACTACACTGGGAACCCTGGGCCTGACCTAGGAAGGCAGCCTCCTGCCTTGGTCAAGCTCCTCTAAAGAGAAAAGAAAGAGGAACAGAAGGGCAGCTTAATACAGACACCTGGTTACCAGAACTTATATCTGAGTTTAATTGGAGCCCCTGAGGAGGGCTGCTTTTGCAGGGGAGGCTAGAGAAGATGACACAAAGATAAAAGAGGTCAGAATAGTTGATAGCAGTAAGGTTCTAGAAAAGCATCTCTCAGGCCCAGGATACTACTTGGGGACTAGAGGTATGGGGATAGGGTTCAAGATTCAAGGAATCTAAGCATAGTTTCAGGATGCTGGTCCCAGCAAGAAACTGGATTGCCAACTTTGAACCCAGTCTACTCTCCAGTGACAGATGGGGCAGGGTCTACTGAATCAAAGCTTTCCTGGCAGGATGGGCTCCAGAACCTGATGGTGGTATCAAGACTTAATGAGGAAATAAAAGTCCACCCTGTCCATCTTCCCTCCCCCAAGCTGCTCCTACTCCACTCTTCCTCCACCAGCTTAGACACTTGTCTTTATTACCTATTTACTGTCCTACCCCTAGCTGGAACCTGAGTTCTCATTTAGTTGGCCTGAGCTTAATCCTCACCTTTCCCTACACATTACATGCTACAGAGCCATGGGAAGGCTACTGCATCCTTGCTGACCCATAGGATATTGTCCTGCCTCCAGCCCCCAGCCAACACCTTAGCAAATACTGTGAAATCCAGACAGGATCGGGATCTGGACACCAAATCCAGGTGTTCTAGTTTTTTAGTCATTTTTAAAAACATATTTGACATCATCAATAGAGACTTGAACCTACTTCAGACAGTTTCCATTAGGAATCTCCAAATGAGTGCAGTGGCAAGCCATCCTATGGGTATCTCACACTTCTCAGAGGTTCTTGATCATTAATCAATTCCAAGGCAATCACTCAGGACACACTTATAGCCACACTCAATCCTGACAAATAGAGTTTCAAGTCCTTAGTTCTGTGACTCCAAGTTCTAAGTCATCCTGGACCTTCTGGATTTTCATACCAAGTCTTCCTGGTTTGGGGCTTCACATGGCCAAAGCTGTTCATCTCACACAGGGAAACAATAAAGGTCAAGGATTTTTCAGGCCATATTCATGCTCTGAGGCTTCAAGAAAATAAAGGAATACCAATATATAGTTAAAAACTGAGGTTAAGCCCAGCTGGTGTGGCTCAGTGGTTGATCATCGACCCCTGAACCAGGAGGTCATGGTTCGATTCCCAGTCAGGGCACATGCCTGGGTTGCAGGCTTGATCTCCAGTGGGGGTAGGGGGTTCAGGAAGCAGCTGATCAATGATTCTCTCTCATCATTGATGTTTCTATCGCTCTTTCCCTCTTCCTTTCTCTCTGAAATTGATTAAAAATAAAACTGAGGTTAAATATTTGCACCAAACAATTTAGCATTTTTAATGCAAAAAAATAAAATTCAATATAATTATGCTACTCACCGCACAAAAGATTAGTTAGAAATATTAGTTTGGTCCTAGCCAGTGTGGCTCAGTGGATGGAGTGTCAGCCTGCAGACTGAAGGATACCGGTTTCGATTTTGGTCAAGGGCACATGCCCGGGTTGCAGGCTGAATCCCCAGTGGGGAGCATGCAAAAGGCAGCCAATTGATGATACTCTCATCATTGATGTTTCTATCTCTCTCTCCCTGTCCCTTTCTCTCTGAAATCAATAAATATTATTTTTTAAAAGAAATATTAGTTTGTAGAGCCTCTGGTCTGGAAACGGGATCCAAAGTTTAAATTATTTCCATTTGGCCTTTTACACTATACATAAATTCATTTTGATGTGAACTCAAAGGTATGAATTGGAGGCCCGTGGTGAAAATGAGTCCTGTTTTGATTGACCTGTGGCCCCCACTTAAAGATGAATTCTTATCTTTTGAGCTCACCCCTTCGAAATTAAACCCCACCTCAGCTTGTCAAACTACCTCTGCTCTGCACCCTGTGAGGTTGGAGGTGCTTAGACACACTCCGGCCCTGATGATCAACACCAGTAGAAGTAACCAGAGGGAGTGATAATACAAAATGTATTCAATTTGATTCCCATATGCATTCCCCTCCCTCTCTCATTCGGGCCATAACTAGATTTTTGACTTGTTTTTTCCAAAATAATGGAGGCCTTTTGTGGGGTTGGAATGATGGATAATGAGGAAGAGAATATGAAAAGTTCAGTAATAAAGGTCATTCTGGCTTCTGGACATGCAGGAGGAAGGAAGCTCTCCCACTTTTTCTGATCCTTCTAGGCTGCCTGCTGAAAGCATCCTGAAAGATGAGGCTACAAAAAATGTCCGTAAGAAGCTGAATCCAAAGCAATGCCAAACGTAGCCAGACTTTCCATCTAGTCCCCAACTACCAGCCCTTGAATATTACAGTGGATAATGTTCAGGCTTTTCAGGCTTCCCAGTATGGTTTCCTATGTTGACGAAATCCCTTCCTTTGTGAGTCTTTGTAAGTAAGGGCCCCTGCCCCCTTCTAGAGATGAAAAACATTTATATTCATTTTCCCAGCCCTCTCAGCAGCTAGGACATGGCCACATGACTTAAATGTGGTCAGTAAGTGGCACCCACCCAGCACTTTAAATCTTAAGGGAGTGACATTGCAGGCTAAGGTCCAATTAAAGTTACTCACAGTGGCTTCAGGGAAATGGGCAGTGGCACGGGGAATGGAGTGCTGGCGATGCCAGAGGGCACAGCTCACAGGGGCCATGCTTGTGGTGGGACTGTGGTTGTGCCTCCCCCCCCTCCCTCTGGAGCCTTGTTCTCCAGGCTTCCTATCAATTGTGCGATTACCCAATAATCTTCCCATAAATCTTTCTTCTGCTTCAGTTAAAGAGAGTCCGCGTCTGCACAAATAAAATACAAATCATGTTGGAAGAGATTGATTTCTAGCCCCTTTGTTGAACTCAGGAGTGGCCACATGTCTTGTTGAGTGGAGAAACTGTGAGCAGAAATGACCACGTGCCCCTTCTGGGAAGAAGTTTTAAGAACCAGACCATGGTTTGCTCTGTCCCTTTTCCTTCAGCCAGAGGGCGGAAAATCATCAATGTTTCAGATAGACCAGGCAGGGGTCAGCCAACTTGCTTTATAAAGGACCAAAAATATAGACTTTGCTTTATGAGCCATATGTCCCTATTCCAACTACATTATTCTATTGTAGTGCAAAAGCAGCCATAAATAATACAAACACGAGTGACCATGTCTATGTTTCAATAAAACTTTATTTATAAAAAGAGATGGTAGACTGGATTTAGCCCATGACCCATAGTTTTCCACTCCTGAGACAGAGGCAGCTTTATCAGTCTTAGTCCTAGAGTAAGGAGATGAGGGGCAGAAAACTTGAAACAGGCATGTAGCATGAGTGAGAAACACACCTTTGTTTTTGTAAGCCTCTTAGCTTTGGGGGGTCATTTGTTACCACAACATAACTCAGCTTATCCTGACTGATACATAAGTATACAAAGATCACGTCCATGGGAGCAAACAAAAGTTCATTATATATGATTTGATGAGGTTGGATCTATGGAATGAAGCAAAAAACTCTTTTATGTCTCAAGGTCAGAGTCGTCAGTTCTGAGGTATGGCTTCAAATGGACCATCAGTGCCTGTAACCCCATCATCCTGGTCATCACAGAGCAGCAGTGTAGTTCTGTCTCAAATGGGCTGCTGGAATAGAAGCCCAGAGAACTGGATTCTCGTTCTCACTTCACCTGAAATTAGTCATGTGACTCTGAACCGCTCACCTCCCTCCCTGTCTCTCCAGTCCCCCATGTGAAAAACAAAAGGGTGCACCAACCCAGAGGCGTCTTCTTCAACCTCTCCCCTCTCCGACAGCCCTGTTTACCGGATGACTGACAACAACAGGAGGTGCAAAAACGGCCCTGGGTAACAAAAAGCTGCTTTTGAAATCGATCCTGTCTGCTGGCACATGCATGTTGAGCTCCTGGAAAGTTGGGGTCATTTTCCAGACCCACAGGAAGCAGCAGGATGGAGCCAGCCGAGCAAAGCCAAGCCGCCGGGATGAAATGTGAGTTCTGTGCCCACGCTTCCCTGCATCCCTACTGAGAACTTAACACTCAGCAGTTTAGTCACTCTTGGCCTTGGGAAGAAATTCCTTCATGCTCCTTGGTTGTTTCCAAAGTATGTTCTCATCTCAGATTCAGTAAAAATATTAAAAAATCGAGGCTGAAAGCAGAAAGGCAGACCCCCTCGTGTTTTTTCTTTAGTGTTATGCTCACAACAGGATTGAGGACCCTCTTGGAGCCAACAGCACGTGCTGCACCAGACCCAGCCCACCGTCTGGTGCCAGCGGGGTCTGTGCATGAGAAATTCCAGTTTAATCCCCACGCCGGAGGCTTAATCCCTGAACTCTGAATCAGTCCTTTGCACAGACGGCTCTCGGCCGACTTGTAAATTTCCATCCTCCAAACCATCCCAGGCCAGTCAACTGCTGACCAAGCTCCTGGTTTCGGCGTGAGAGCCTCAGCACAGCCCTGCCTGCATCTCAGGGACAGTCAGGCAAGGAAGGGGGGAGAGGCGGGGAGGGCAGGGCTCAAAGCCCTCTGCTTTAAAGTTCTTTCCCATAACCTGCAGCAACGTCTGGGGTTGCCACCGTCACTACCGTTCTTTTGTCTGTGGCAGAGGTCAGCAAACTGACTAAATCAAGCGCACTGTCCAGTTTTACAAATAAAGCTTTATTGGAACACAGCCATGCCCATTCATTTCTGTGTTGCCTACAGTTGCTTTCCTGTTACAATGGCAGGGTTCAGTTGTTGCAACAGAGACCGTATGGCCCATAAAACTGAAAATATTTACTAACTGGCCCTTTAGAGAAAAAGATGGCTGGCCCCTCATCCAGTGCTTTCTACCAAAAGTGGTTTTATGTTACATTAACCCATCAACAGCTCTGAAAATAACGTCAGGATAACAAATAGGGAGCAAGATCCTGTAGATTATGGGCCAAATTGGATGTGTGTGTGTGGCAGTTTGTGTGCATATATTAGAAATGAAACCTGGGAAAGAGAAAGCTGAGAGAAAAAATCTTGAATATTTAACAGGTTTAAGCAAAGCGTTTTAACAGAGGACTCTGGAAGGACAGCAGAATGCTGGGCTCTGGGAAGAAAAAAGGAAACTCTATTTATCTATATTATCACTGATATTATTATTAGACACAGTGTTTCACACAAACTATCTTATTTAATTTTCCCTCCGAAGCCACATGAGGCCTTAGGGAGGATGTAACTTTCTATCAGAGGGACCCGAGTTCTGAAACGTTGACCCAGTGTTGGGATTAGAATCCATTTCTTCTATTTTGGAGTTGAGTGCTCTTTTCACAGGGACATTTAGACTTCCTTCAAAATTTGCCCCAGGCTGAACATAGACCAGAACCAGATATGCCCTTCGACAGAGGAACAAAAAGCCTAGTAGAGCCTGATTGGGTATACAGCCGACAGGTGCCAACACAGAGCACAGGGGGGAGTGCAGGTGGAGCCAGGCTCACCCCATCCCGCTTCCTGCCACACCCAGCACCGCACCAAGCCACAACACATTCCAGACCTGCCCCTGCTGCCCGACTTTCTTTACTCCTGACTTTGGCCCAACACCCAAGATTTAAAATGGTAATGAGAAGCAAAATAAGCCAATCAGAGAAAAACAAGTATCACATGATCTCACACAAAATAAACTGATGGACAAAATAGATCCAGAGACATAGAAGCATGGAACAACCTGATGAATCTCAGAGGGAAGATAGGGATGGGTGGGAGGGGGGAAGAGATCAATCAAAGAACTTGTATGCATATATGCATAACCCATGGACACAGACAGCAAGCAGTGTGGTGAAGGCCTGGGGCAGGGAGCATTTGAAGGGATCAATGGGGGGGAAAGGAGGACATCGGTAATACTTTCAGCAATAAAAAATTTTTAAAATAATGAATAAATAAATGATAATAATAAGAAAACATTGAGTGCCTGCCTTTTATATATAACTAGAGGCCCAGTACACGGATTTGTGCACATCGAAAGGAAATTAATTAGCAGGACAGGGCTGGGCAAGACAGGCCAGACATGCCCTGGAGCCAACCTCCCTCGGTCCCTCCCTGGCCGGCCACACCTGGGGTGGCACTGAGGCTTGAAGGGCATCTGCCAAGTGAGTAGGGTCCCTCCGGCAGGTGGGGTCCTTTGGCCTAGCCTGCAGGGACCAGGCTGAAACCAGCAGTCCGACATCCCCCGAGGGGTCCAGGAGTGAGAGAGGGCACTCTGCAAAGTTGCTGTCACTTGGCAGCTCCTGCATTGAGCATCTACCCCCTGGTGGTCATTGTGCATCATAGCTACTGGCCGGTTGGCTGGTCAGCTGGTCACTTAGGCTTTTATATATCTAGATATCTGAGCTAACCCTAAGAACCCCATGAGGTGGTTGTGACCTCCTTTTTTTATAAGAACACTGAGGCTCAGAGAGGTTAAGGTCACACAGCTAATAAGAGAGGGAACCAGAATACAGATCAGCTTCAAGTCGGTGCTCTTCCAAGTGGCACACCAGCCCCTCAGGGCTGAGACACTAACACAAGGGTCCAGTGGGGATGTGGAGGGAAGCAAAGATGAGCACTCACTTCCCCCACATCCGCTGCCCTGACAAGGTGGTGGTCCTGGTGACAGTAACTTGGGGAGAGCTGTGGCTGTGGCAGTGAGGAGACAGACCAGGGAAGATGCCTGGCGTTCCTGCCTGAACCCCAAACCTTTCCTCACCTCTCTATCTTTCTTCACAGAATCTATCATTTGTTCCTAAACAACATCATTTTAGTTATTAATATAAGTCTTCAATACACGTGCATCATGCTATAGTTAAACAGGATTTCTACTTAGCAGGTTTGTTAAAGTCAAAGAATTATGATTAGGCCAGGGGAAAGTCAGGAATTTACAAAGAAAAGAGAGATTTGAGCCCTAACCGGTTTGGCTCAGTGGATAGAGCGTCGGCCTGCGAACTGAAAGGTCCCAGGTTCGATTCCAGCCAAGGGCATGTACCTTGGTTGCAGGCACATCCCCAGTAGGAGGTGTGCAAGAGGCAGCTGATCGATGTTTCTCTCTCATCAATGTTTCTAACTCTCTATCCCTCTCTCTTCTTCTCTGTGAAAAATCAATAAAATATATATTTTTTAAAAAAAAAGAAAAGAGAGATTTGAATGCTAAACCCAAATAATGGTAGAGAAATTTAAAAAACAACAACAACATGGTGTTCTTTCTGCATTTCTCTCCAGAGTCCCACATCTTAAGCTACCATTATATGTATAGTGACAAAAAAAGAAAAAAGGTGATTCTGAAAAATATCTATTCAGATTTGTTATTTGAGGTCTAAGGAATTCATTAAATCCCTTACACATTAATTTAAAATTTTTAAATAAAAGCCCCAATTTTCTTAATTTTTCATGTAGCTTTTATTTTTCATCTCTGGCTCTGGTGAATTTCAAGGCATTCGTTTTCCACTATAGGAAAAACAGTCTTAAGAGAAAGTGTGAAATCCCATCTCTCGAGGCTGTCTACACATCTGGGGAGGCGATCAGAGTGAATTCAAACCGCAAAGTCCAGGCTGGCACTAAATGTGAGCTGCTGGCCGGGAGGAGGAGGAGAGGAACTGGTCCTGCGATTCTGCACTTGCTCAGAGCAGAACGCATCTTTCCTTCTGTATTCTGAGCAGAAGGGAGATCTCAAACAAACGAACGAAAAGAATATGGACTGGGGAAGTTTTCACCTATCTGTTAGCCATATTTTTCTAAGCACATTTGCAGTGTAATACGTGTGTGTGTGTGTGTGTGTGTGTGTGTGTGTGTGTGTGTGTGTGTCTTCTAACCACAGACTCTCCTCTCCTTTGACTACGTCAACCTGCTGTGCCCCATTATCTCTGGCCTTTGTGGCTCAGAAGGTCAGAGACACTGGTCCCTGGATAAGACCCAGGGAAGGAAGGAAGCTGAAACAAAAATGTTTTCCCAGTGAAGTGACCTGATTACACACAGAGTGACTCTTTCTGAGCATCTCATAACTGCCCCCATTCACTGCTGGAGCCAGTCCACAGAGCAGCGGAGGCCTCCTCCAGCATCTGCTACTGGCAACACAAAAACTGCAGCCGCCTGGGGGAGGGGGCATGTGAATGGCAAAGATAGTCCTTTTTCCTGGGCGATTGTGGCTACCAGTGTGCATGGAGAGTTTGAAAGGATGGCCACACCTTCACGTTGACCAGGGGGTCCTCCTCAGTTAAGTGTAGTGACGACAAGTGTGGGTTCTGTATCCATTGGGGTTTGAATCTTGGCTCCATCATCTGCAAGCTGCATGACTTGAAACACTGCTTACTAAAGATGCTACCTCAGTTAGTCTTATCTGTGAAATGGGCAGCTGTGCTGAGTGATGTAGTGAAACAAATGAGTGCCCAGAATATAACATCACCTATTATTATTGTCTGATATCCTTACCGAGGCCCACAAAGCCCTCATCCCTCCCCAGTCCCTCCTGAACACTCTGACCTGGCCACCACCCATTTCTCAAATAGTCCAAGACCTTTTCTCTCTCGGGCCCCCTGCATTTCCTGTTCCTGCTGCCTGGGACACAATTCCCCTTGCTACCCACGTGTCTGCAACCTTCTCATCAGTACCCACCTTCCCATCCGTACCCACCTGCGTGTAAATGTGCTTTCCTCAGAGACCACCTTGAGACCACCCCTTCTGAAGTCCCAACGCACTGAAAATCCATGAATGCTTTCCAGAGCATCATCCTAAGAATTCGCTAGATGATACCTTTCCCTATCGGAAATTGCCTCTCCCTTATTTTTTAAAATTCACTTTTTTTAAAAAAAATTCCTTTATGTTCAGCCTTTCCCACATGGTGTGATGGACTGGTCCCCAGAACCTTCCCAGTTTTATCAGGAAGCCTGGGAAGGTGGGTCACCACACTCCTCCTAGGAGGTTAGGGCAGGTCACTCCTGTAGCTTCAGCTTTAGAAAAGTGTCTGACACAGAGCAGAATCCCAAGGACGATCTGTAGAATGAAGTAAGAAATTAATCATTTTCTCTTAAAAGTTGCTAAAAATTCCTTGTATCTAATCATAAGAGACTCGCGGTTCCTCTTGTTTCAAATCTATAAAGCAAACAGAAAAAAAGTAATAGTAAGAGTTGCCAGAGTGGTGGATGTTTTGAGCTAGAAGGAGCTTTGCTGGAAGGAAGACTCCAGGCCACTCCTCCCACCCTGGTGGGGAGGGGACGGGGGGAACTGAGGACCCAGACCTGAGAGGTCCTGGTTGCAGACATCAGCAGATCTACAACAGCAACAAGATCTCTCAGGATATGATTTATCTGAATGTGTTATATGTCAGTGATAGAATGCCTAAACCTGCAGAAAATTTTCATAGGAGTTTATTAGAATTTATTTGAGTCAAACAGAGGACACATCTGGATGCAAGATCTCAACAGACTGAGAAAAATGCTTCCCAGAATGACAATTTGCTGTTTCTTTTGTACATTTGGAATTGAGGAGGGAGTGTAAGGAAGATTGCAAGAATAGGAGAAAACTAGGTGGGGATTGGGTTACAAGGCAGTTAACAAGATTATGTGCTCTCCTGAGGGGTGATCATGCTTTTCAAGGGGTCTGAAAAAGAGGCATTTCAAAAGTGTATTAACCTAGATGCACAAAAACAATGTACAGGGCGTGTTTAACGCAAAGATAACCTTTTACTAGGAAAATTATAGTCCTGAGGTATGACCTGTCCAGTTAGGAATTTATGATCTGATTGCCCTATGAGGTTACTTTCAGTTAGATTCATTACAGAGCCCAGTTTTTATCCACATATATGGACTATAAAGCAGCATTTTGATGTAAGGCATTTACATTATTCTTTTTTTAATTAAATCTTTATTGTTTAGATTATTACAGTTGTTCCTCTCTCCCCGCCCCAATAGCTTCCCTCCACCCAGTTCCCACCCCACCCTCTGCCCTTACCCCCACACTCCTTACCCCTCCCCGAGACTAGTCAGTCCACTCCCTTTCTATGCCCCTGATTCTATTATATTCACCAGTTTATTCTGTTCATCAGATTATTTATTCACTTGATTTTTAGGTTCACTTGTTGATAGATGTGTATTTGTTGTTCAAAATTTGTATCTTTACCTTTTTCTTCTTCTTCCTCTTCTTAAAGGATATCTTTCAGCATTTCATATAATACTGGTTTGGTGGTGATGAACTCTTTTAGCTTTTTCTTACCTGTGAAGCTCTTTATCTGACCTTCAATTCTGAATGATAGCTTTGCTGGGTAGAGTAATCTTCGTTGTAGGTTCTTGGTATTCATCATTTTGAATATTTCTTGCCACTCCCTTCTGGCCTGCATAGTTTCTGTTGAGAAATCAGCTGACAGTTGTATGGGTACTCCCTTGTAGGTAACTGACTGTTTTTCCCTTGCTGCTTTTAAGATTCTCTCTTTGTCTTTTGCTCTTGGCATTTTAATGATGATGTGTCTTGGTGTGGTCCTCTTTGGATTCCTTTTGTTTGGGATTCTCTGAGCTTCCTGGACTTGTATGTCTATTTCTTTCACCAGGCAGGGGAATTTTTCTGTCATTATTTCTTCAAATAGGTTTTCAATATCTTGCTCTCTCTCTTCTTCTGGCACCCCTATAATTTGGATGTTGGTACACTTGAAGTTGTCCCAGAGGTTCCTTACACTATTCTTCATATTTTTGGATTCCTTTTTCTTTTTGCTTTTCTGGTTAGGTGTTTTTTGCTTCTTCGTATTTAAAATCTTTGACTTGATTCTTGCGATCCTCTAGTCTGCTGTTGGAACTCTGTGTATATTCTTTATTTCAATCAGTGTATGCTTAATTTCTAGTTGGTTCTTTTTCATAACCTCGAGGGTCTCACTACACTTATTGAGGATCTCATTAAATTTATCGGCGGTCTCACTAGATTTCTTGAGTGTCTCACTAAGTTTATCAGCAGTTTCTAGAAAATTCTTGAAAAACCGAAAAAGTGTGGTTTTGAACTCTATATCCAGTAGTTTGCTTTCCTCCATTTCTGTCATTTGTGACCTGTTTCTTTGTCTCCACATTTTTTATGCTTCCCTGTGTTGATAGAGTGGCTTTCTGTGCTATGTGTCCTATAGGGCCCAGTGGCTCAGCATCCCCAATTACCTGAGGTGGACACTCTTGGTGCACCCCCTTGTAGGCTTTGTGCACAGTCTTGTTGTAATTAAGCCTTGATTGTTATAGTTATCACTGTGAGGAATTGACCTCCAGGCCAATTGGCTGTGAGAATCAGCTGTGTCTATGGTGGGGGAACTTCTGTGCTGGAGACACCACTCTAGGGCAAGACTTGCTTCAGTGGGGCTTTGGTACTCACTGAGTCTGTCCCCTGAGTGTGTCCCTTATGGATCTGAGGACTTGTAATCTGGATGGTCCCACTCTGACCACTGGGTACACTGGCTCTTGGATCTCTAAGGAGGTGCTAATTTAGCCTCTGCCTGAGGCTACCCAGCAGGTGCTATGGAGAGATCTGCAGATTCCTATTCTTTGTTTGGGGTTTGCTGGTGCCCAGATGAGGGCCAGCTGTGAAGCAATGCAAGCTGCTGTGGGGCCTTGGGCCTTCTTTTGGATGTTCTGGGTTTCTCTGACCCAGCTGCAGTTTGTTAGGTAATTTTCAGATTGCAAAGGGCCAGGCCTTTCATATGCAAAAGCCTCTGAGCACAGCTTGAGTGGGGCAGGGTCTCAGGGGATCAATAGGGCGGAGCAAGCAGCTATGGCTGCTCCTCAGTCCTACCCTAAGAAGCCCGGGTCTCAGTGTCCCTGTAATCGCTGCAAGCACCTCTGAGAGAAAGCCGCCCTCAAGTTCTGATCAATGTCAAACAGTCCAGTTTCTCCCGTATGAGTCTGGGTCCCCAGAGACTCACCCAGAACTGGAGTTCATAGCAGTCGGGAGCTTGAGACTCCCTCCCAATTGAAAAAGTCAACCGCATCCTCAGCCGCCAGCCCTTTCCACGTGTGCCACGTCCTCAGCTGCCAGCCCTTTCCACGTGCACCTCCATACCTCTGCACTTTACTTCCGCACCTCCTCTGAGTCTCAGTGTGCTTTTCTCTTTCCTTCTAGTTGTATAATTTCCACTCAGCCAGCCTTCCTGTGGTTCTGGATGATGTCCGTTTTGTCTCTTAGTTGTATTTTTGAAGTGGTTGTGAGAGGCAGCAATTTCTGGTGTTTACCTATGCCGCCATCTTGGTTTCTCCCCTACATTATTCTTTTTTAATATATGTTTATTGATTTCAGAGAGGAAAGGAAAAAGAGAGGTTAAAACCTCAGTGATAAGAGAGAATCATTGATTGGCTGCCTTCTGCACATCCCCAACTGGGGATTGAGCCCACAACTTTGAAATGTGTCCTGAACTGTGTGATCTTCTGGTTCATAGTCCATGCTCAACCACATTATTCTTTAGTTATAAGTTTGTGATTATTTTATCTTAGCAGGAATCCAAAATGGAATAGGCTTAATACAGAGTGGGACAAAAGTTGTAAGTACTCAAAACACAGATTTCATTCTTGTGTCATTATTTATTAATTATTGTATTATTTTCCATACGAACAACTGTAAAACTACTTTTTCCCCACCCTGCATAAGGAACTGATCATTTATCTAGAACTCCTACATCAGTTCTAAACTAAAACATTACCATGACCCTAGTTGCTAATCAATTCAAATTATTTAAACATATTACATATTTTCATTCCTTTTTAATAAACTCAGCTATACCAGTGCCTCAGAAATGTCTGCCATTTGTCACAGGTGGTTCCATGAGACCAAAGAAAAGTTAAATCTAAGGATAAAAACACCTATGCAGGAAATCACACACACCAAATTTTTGGTGGGAATTTGTTGATCGCTGAGAAGAACAAGAAAAGAATACAAAAAGGGGTCCACCTCCATCTTGAGTGGTCTTCACGGTTTGGTGACACAAGACCCTATAGCCAGCCGGGGCGACAGCTGTCCTTGTTCATGTACAGTGGACAAAGGCAACGAAATGTCACCCTATTCATTCTGAGACCCAAATTCCACACGCGCATTTTAAAAATAAAGTCACCTTGGAACAAATTTTAACCTGATGTGAAGGCTGGTACTCATCCTAGTCACCTCTAGCATGTGTTTAGAAAGCACTCTAAAATTCACAGTGGGATTTCAGAAATAATCTTGCTTGTACTCAGTGCGGTCCAAGAGAACTATTATTCTGCTTATACACAAAATATCTGTAATTTATCAAAAGCGTGCTTTGTGGCCAGAGCTAAATGTGAAGAAAAGCTCAGTGAAATAAGCTGACTACCCCAAGTCTACCCAGCTATGATGCAGGAGAGTGGAATTCCAACTCAAATCTCTTTGTGTGATTCTCTTTCTTTTCCCCCATTTGTCTGTACACACGTGTGTAACACATACCCAAAATGATGTGAAGTAACTCATCAAAAGAAAATTCCCATACATGCATTTTATTTCCCAATTTACTATTGTCAGTGCTGCTTTGGGAAGAAGATAGAAGAAAAGAAGACCCTCAGACCAATGTATACTTTTTTGCGAAATGCACACCCAATGCAAATTACACAGTAAAGTTAGCCGAGGGGCGTAATTTGTTACACAAATAAACAAACACTATTTGGTTCCGTCTGTGGCTACTGCAGTTATAATGAAAATCTAAAAACAACTGTAATGCTTCTAACCATAAAATTATAAGGCAAGAAAGTGGATTTAGATAACTGTAAGAGCCTTAATTGTATGTTTGTAAACTCACAGACAAAGCTTCTACTCAAATTTAGCTCCGGCTCAAATAGCACATCCAAAGCCCAAGTTTTATTTCTCCCTTTCTTCTGCCATATGGGCCTAAGACCCCAAGCATTAGAAAATTCCATCCTTCTGAAAGTGTGTGTGCTGGCGATGGAGGGGAAGGAAGAGAGGAATGCAGCTTAATGTGGCCAACGAAGCCACAGAGACCAGATTTATTGATGTTGTGTTTCCAGGTACACCTACCTGTGTTCATTTAGCGCCTGATCAGAGAAGTCGGTCACAGTGCCAGAGGCTCAGAACTAGAAGGAGATCAGGTCCAATGTCCTCATCTTACAGCAGCTCTGAGAGGCCAGACAATGGCGGGGGTCCTACAGAAAGTTAGAACTCAAGTTCCCAGAACCCCAGGCCCCACTTTCTTGCCCTTCTCCGTGTCAGGCCGGCACCTAGAGACTGTGGCAGCATCTGTTTCCGGGGCCAGTGGTCAGGGAGATGTTTGGTCCAGGAATAAATTAGGGTGAGCAGTCCTTCCCTTTAGATGCCGCCCCAGTCACTTCGCCTCCGCCAACGTCAGGGTGGCGAGGTGCAGAAAGAGCAGCCGCCCGCCCTGTTCCTCCTTTCAGTCCCCAATTTTAACCTGGGCTGAGAACTGAGGAAGCAGCAGGATCAAGAAGTCTTGTCCTAGGAGAGCTGAGGGCTGCAGGCCACACACGGGTGAGAAATGTCAGAGCGCTCTCGCTGTGGAGACAGTAAAGCCAGGAGAACAGCGGGTGGGTGGTATTTTAGGTTAGGGGAAAGCTCTTATCTCCTTAGAGGTGACATTCAAGCAAAGACTTGAATGGCAAGAAGGGAGTAAGCCAATATCTGGGCTAAGAGCATTGCAGAGGGAGGGAAGGACAGGATGGAAAGATGAGCAAAGTCCTAAACGATGGGTGTACAACTCTGCTAAAATATGTAAAATTTAGTACAATATGCTAAAAACCACTCAATTGCACACGTTGAATGGATAAATGCTATGGCATGTGAACTACATCTCTCTCAATAAAGCTGTTAAAAATTAAAAATACGTTTTAAATGATAAAGTCACTCGTGGTTTTTCAAGTACACATTTTCATGATTCCTGACCACGTTCCTTTAGACAATGTACAGGAAATCGTGTGAGGAACAAACCCAGGGTCCTTCTCCTTAATCCTTTCCCTCTTCCTTTTATCGTCCTGGTCCCTGTGGCCTTCCTAAGTGACTGGGCTCATCAGTGAGTGAATTCCCGGTCAGGCCACCACGGTTGCTGATGGCACATCCACTGTTGGTTTCCTCCATCTCCACTCAACCAAGATTAGTATTTAGACAAAGGCCTTTGATGCCTTACCCCAATTTTCACCATTTTTGGCCAAAAGGCCTCAGTTTGGAGGAGAGAAGGACACACTTAAAAGTTGGAACTGTTAAATAACCTTCTGTGGGTTTTTTAAATTTTCAACTCCTAGAAACCCACATGCCACGATTAAGAGTGTGTGGTCTAAAGACTGGGATTTTTAAGCATCCCAGTAGGCCAATCGGACAGAAATGTTTAATTCGGGACAACTTTTCTGTTACCTTGAACCAAACCATATAGATAACTCTAGTTTCTCTTTTCAGGCATTCATATGCCAAAAGAGAGGGGAGCAAGCAGAAGAGAAACTTTCAAAGAATTTTTCTTGCACCATTTGCCCATACTTCTTATGTCTGAGTCAGACCACAGAAATGGTCAAATATGTGCAGAATACCTAAAAATATCAGAGGAATAATGAAGACAGATGTTGAAAATGCCATAAAGTAGAAATGGAGTTGGCCATCTTCTTAAAAACTCACTTTTAAAACAAATAGCACTTAATTTCAAACACTGTCAATAAGACCCAACTTCCTGGAAAACCATTCACCAAGGATTCCTATGAATCACATTGATGAAAGGCAGATAACGTGGTTCGTGTTGACCCAAACAAAACAATACTAATCTCTTCCATTTTTAGATACAACATCTCTCCCTGATGGATCACCAGAGCAGATTTTCTCTTCTCTCAGTTTGTAGACCTGCTTCAAGTTGTTGAAACCCAGGGCCACTGAAAGGGAAAAGCAAATTATTTCAATGCAAGAAAAAGCAAATGGCAGTACCAAGCTTGTGCAGCTGAGCTCCCGTAAAAGATGAATGTGGCCACGGTTAGTGAGCCTCCAGGGGAAAACTAAGGGGTGAGCTTACCACAGAAAAATGCAGGCCCCAGCTTGAAAGGTCTATAAAACTAATTGAAACAAAAAAAAAAAAGTGCAGGTTTTTCTGAACATACCAGGAAGAATCACCATCAGGCAATTGATGTCCATCAAGACTCACACCAGCTGTTGTGGTTTCTGGACAGCTGCTGTAGAGGGTTGTCACCTTATTTCTGTGCTTACAAATTAAATGGGGAGGGGGAGGGAATTAATATGTCAAAATCCAGAGATGAGATTTTAATAAGAAAAATATACCAGCAATGGTCATTCAAACAACTTGGCGGCAAGCATTGACCTTATTTGGGTGTTGTTGTTGTTTTTAGTTGTTTAAGTCATAGTTTCTTATGCAACACATGTTACAACATATTGTTACCCAGGTCGGCACATGTGAGACAAAGCCAGCCACTCAGCCAATTTTTCTCTGGAATAGACAGGGCCAAATCCTCCAACATGACCAATCAAAGAACAATTGTATGACCCAACTGAATGTAGGATCCAAACATGGCTTTGTCTTCAGCTGTGCCCCCTCTCTCCTTATGGCAGGAGGATGCTAGAACCAAGCTATCTAACTCATATGGCATAGAGACAAAGATAATGAAAAACAGAGTTACCAAAAAGTAGATATCCAGAGTATCCAAAGGAAAAGCTCCTAATAATAGATTTTTAAGCTTCTTTCCTCCTACCTCCTCTTTACTTCAAGGCTTCCAACACTCCCCTTCAAATGATATTCAATGTTTCAGTTGCAGAAACTGTATTAGTTTTTGTCAGCCTATTCCTTTGCATCTGTTAGGACTATGGGAAACAATATACTCATAAGCACCAAGCAGCCAACCATGTTTGATCTCTTTCATAAAAAATGCATGATCAAAAGTAAAATTTATTTTGCTTGGATGCCATTCTCCTACTCAAACTCTCCTCCCAGATTTGCACCTTGAACATAACAACTTTGGGAATTGCTTTGGAGGTCTTATCAGACACATGCTTCTCAACCTTTGTTTAACTAGGGTAATCATATACTTTAATGTATGATGATATAATTTAATGCCAAGATACATGGAAAGCAAAAAAGGGGTACTAAACATAATTATTTCTGAACAATAAGTATTAACTGGGACAGAACTAAAAAAACTGGACATACAGTCATCCTGTATCTAACTCATTCCTTTATAATATTATCTTTCTCTATTTTCTGCTTATCCACAATTTTCCATCTATCTAGAAGATATCCTAGCTCATCAAGCTAGGAAAATGTAGCCTCTCTTTCTTGAAGTCCATATTGTGGAAAAATAATTATATTGAAATATTTTTTACCCTGCAAACATCCCTCCACAGATACCACTATTCTTCCAAGAAGGGTATCTTTGTCCCTGCTGAATTGGTTCAATGGAAAATCACTGTATGTTGAAAACTCTGACAGAGACCCTGGGTCATGTGCTGTGGTAGAGAAAGCAGGCGGTGCAGTGCTTCCGCACCAATGAGCAAGAGGAGATCAGAGAGTTAGATGTCACCTTATGGCCTTTTAAGTTGAGTTTAAGGGATGGCTCTGTTCCAAATGTAGGGTCTGGGTGGGTCTAGAAAAATGGAAGGTTTCAATGAGTTTCCTGTCAATGACTGGCCACTGGGCAAATCCAACTTCAATGGCCTAGGCCTGGTTACTAAACCAACTACACCACGTCTAATAGAAATATAATCAAGGAAAGTAAAGCTGTCCTACATAATGTAGGAGACACTGCACTTCAGTTTCTTGATGATCTGTGAGAAACTGGACTGTGAAAGGGCTGAGATGAAAAGACATCTATGTGACAGAACAGGAACAGTATTTCCACAATGCAGCCTTTGAAAGACAAAGGGTCCAAACCCAGTAGGTCCTCAAGATTTGGTCATGTCCAAAGCTGTCGCCAACAGGGCAGGAAGCCACAGAAATGCTTGGTTTTGTTATTGTTGTGCTCTGGAATGGAGTTGTCCCAGACCGTTTCCTTCGCCAAAGGGAAAAATGCTTTATGCATTGGTATTTCACACAGTTCAGTAATATGAGCAGCCCTGCATAGGTCTTCGATAAGAAGCAGCAAGGTTGTTATTATTTATTTATCTGAAAGGAATCAGCTGGGGTTGGAGAGTGTTTAATGTCCCATAGGACACAGGATGGAAATGCTAACTCACAGAATTAGGGACTCACCTGAAGAAACCTTGCAAACATCTTCTAGTTCAGCCATTCATTTTTTTCTTAATCCTCACCTGAGGATATTTTTTCCATTGCTTTTCAAAAGAGAGTGAAAGGGAGGGAGGAAGGAGAGAGAGAGAGAGAGAGAGAGAGAGAGAGAGAGAGAATGAATATCAATGTGAGAGAGACACATCGATTGGTTGCCCCCACACACTCCCTGACCAGGGCTGGGGATTGAACCGCAACCCAGGTACATGCCCCTAATGGGGAATCAAACCTGTGGTGTGTGGGCAGATGCTCTAACTACTAAGCAACAGTGCCAGAGCCCAGCCATTCATTTTTATTGCAATATTGCCCAATAACCTAAATTTGAGTACTTCTGTTCTAGAATCAGCAACTTTCAGGGCTGAGTTGGATAATGGGCTGAGTAAGAATTTGTATCTGAACATCAATTCTAGAACTTACTTGATCATATGAATTATTTTTGATCGTCAGGGAGGAAGACAGAAAGATGAGCAAAGAGGCAAGACAGGTGGGCCTTCAGGGAGTCCCAGAACTTTGAGAAGATAGGTGGTCATTATGAAAAAGAAGTGATCTACCCTAAAAATAACTACCAAGGCCCAAGGGAAACTCAGAAATGTTCACGGCTGGCATTGGAAAAGTCTCAATGAAAATCTCACCCCCATTTCTCAGGTGGTGGAAAGGCAGTGAAGTTAAAAGCCTGGAAGCTTCTCTGAGGCCCAGGCCTACGGAGGCTTCAGCGATTCATGAGAGAAGATCCGGTTTGGCTGATGTTACTTATTATTTGTGGGGGGACCAGCATCGTGGTACGTTCTTTCATCTGAAGCAAGTAAATGCACAAGGATGTGTAATTTCCACTTACAGGGCATCTTCATGCCCCTACACTCCTGACTTATGAATGAAACCAGGAAGGGGAAACTCCTCACCACAAGGCTCGGTTACCACGGCCGGGGGCTTCCATTTAATTGCTCCTCCTCAACAGCCAGCCTCCATGGCGTGAAAACAACAAGAGACGCCAGACGATGTCTCCCTTTGTCGCCGGAGAGCCACATGAATAACCCTTGAAGCGCATTTTACATTCCTACTCTCCCGGAGGGTTTTTTTAAACCACGCAAGCCTGTGGTCTGTTTGAACAAGAAATCGCTTTACACTCCCGAATAATGCATTCCTCTCCAACGATTTCTCCATAGCCTTCCAGGGAATGACAACCACCCAAGGCTCCCAACATGGCTGCTTTCTTTGCCCTCATAAACACACTCCGCAGCAGTCATGCTGGTGTGGTCCCTCTGGAGCTCTGTATTGCTTAAGCTTTTCCCCTCCATCTTTTGTTCCGCCAGGCACTGATTATGGTATTTCACCCCAAGTCTGGAGAGGAGGAAGGCTCTCTTCTGCTGATCTCTTGCCTGCAGCCTTTTCCATTGTCGGCCACGCATACATGACGCCAGCATGATGG
Source organism: Myotis myotis (assembly GCF_014108235.1). NCBI lineage: Eukaryota > Metazoa > Chordata > Mammalia > Chiroptera > Vespertilionidae > Myotis > Myotis myotis. The sequence goes on along the minus strand of NW_023416316.1, from coordinate 29,879,894 downwards.
ACCCAGGCTCAGCTGGTAGGTTCTCTACTGGCCCCAAAGATTGTAGGTTCTAATCCCTTGAACATGTAAATGTCACCTTATAAGGAAAAAGGGTCTTTGCCAATGTAATTAAATTAAGGATGATGACGAAAGGACATTATCCCGAATTATCTGGGTGGGTCCTAAATGCAATCACATGTATCCTTCCTAAGGAGAGTAAGGTGAAGGGAGATTTGACACACAGAAAAGGAGACGGCAAGATGTCCACAGAGGCAGAGACCAGAGCGATGCAGCTATAAGCCAAGGCATCCTGGCCGCCTCCGGAAGAACAAGGAATAAATTCTACCCTAGAGTCTTTGGAGGGAGCAGGGCCTTGCCAACACCTTGATTTCAGTTCAATGAAACTGATTTCAGACATCTAGCCTCCAAAACTGTGAGAGAATAAATTTCTGCCGTTTTAAGCCATTTCTGTTGTTATAGCAACCACAGGAAACTAATACACTCAGTTACCTGGGTCAGACCTCCAGTCCCTGCAGCTTTATTCAAGTCATTGTTGTGACTTGTGCACTCAAGTGTATCCCAGCACACTAATTTCTATGATTTTTCTGAGGAAATCTGATTTTTCCCTCCCTCAACTGACTCAGGCAACTTGGCATCTCCTGTGTCATTCTGATCCCTTGAGAATAAACTTGGGGAAACAAAAGCCAAATGAATATTCAAACATTAATTTTCAAGCTCAACTATTGACTCCCAATGTAGTATGCCCCCTCCACTGAGCTCCTCTCTCTCATCTAAACTGCAATGCTGCACAAACTGTCTTCAGGCCACTTGATGGTCAGAATAATTTTGGTTTCGCTATGTGAATTTGGTTACTTAATGTTTTTTCTAGACTTGAATTTTGTCATCTGAATATGGAGATCATAAAACACCTATCAAAAACAAACAAAAAAAGAAACTTTCCTCGCTGTAGGATATATCTGAAATGCATCAATAAAATGTTTTCCAGTGGGGTAAATGTTGTCACCTAATTCTTTCTTCAGTGCCCATAGCTTTGACTGAATCTGATAGATTCAGAAACACAGGGTTTTGTCCCAGAACAATGCCGAAGAAAAAAAAAAGGAATTTCCTAAGTAAAAGACCTAATATAAAAGAACTTTAATTATAACCAGTTCAGGAAGCATTATTTCATATTAGGTTATTCCATGATTCCCAAAGGAATTTTCAACTCAGCCATGAAAACTATGTTCTAGATTAAACTTTAACCAATAAGATTCAACATAGAAAAAAAAATTATTTTTATAAAATCTTAAATTAGAAATGCTTTATTGAGTTTGAAATCTTAAGGAAACCAAAGGAAAAGAGGGGATTCATTCATTTCTTTCCCGTTTTTGAACTTTGCATTCCATGCAACTCTGCAAATGGCAAATGCTTTGTTAGAATGCTGTTTCATGGTCTTAAATATGCTTCAGAGCTTCGGGGTATTTAAAAAATATCATTAATATAAGCCAGGTTTAAAAAAAAAAAAAAGTAGCACTTCTGGAGTCTAAATTAAATTGGTTGCTGTCCAAGAAAACTCTTGCATGAGGAGCTGCTGGGAGACCAAAAAAGACCATTAATCACTTCCTGCAGGTACTCGGAGTCTCCTGCGCACCCAGGGATGAAAAGTGCTTTGGAAACAAGCTGCAAGGCCTCAGAGAGCACAGCTGCGACCCACCTTTACCAAGGAGACCCACGGTGGGATGGAGGGTGCTGGTGCTCGGTTCAGACGGGCCTGGATCCTAGGATGGGGTACTCGCTAACCCCCTAACAGTACCTCTCTGAGCTTCTGCCTTGTTGCCTGTAAAATGAGAGTTGAATCAGATGACCTGGAGAATTCCTTCAAGCTCATGTACTCCAGGATTGCAGGAAGATCAAGGAAAATTTGGGGGAAGGGAGGATCCAGGAGTCCATTTATAAAGTCCGCACCAAATGACAAGCTCTTAAAGGCCTGGGAAGGTGATAGGCTCTGCTCTAGGCAAACTGCGACTCAAAAAAAGAGAATGCACCTCGGGAGAAAAACCTCACCTCCTCACAGAGGCCTTCCGTGAAGTCAGTAGACTGGCGAAGGTAGCGCCCCCTGCTGCCAGCGTCCCTGTGCTGTCGACCAGATTACACTTGGTTGATTTTTTCACTGCTCTTGTTACCATTGGAAGTTATCACTTATCTTAATCCATGTGTCCATTTATTTTTCCTCACCCAATAAACTATAATTCCTGACAGGCAGGGACCATCACTTTCTCTCTCACCATTGTATCCCAGGTCCTGGGCCTGGCTGGAGAACAGGAAACATTTCATGAATAAATGAATGATTGAATGGATCCACTCTGGCATTCTGAACATCTGTTCCCTACACTGAAACAGAAGTAATCTTCTTGAAATGCAAATTTAATCTTGTCACTTTCCAGCATAGAACCCATTAGTAACTCTAAGGCTAGAAGCTAAATCTCTCCTCCTGGCCAATATCAGGGGTCCGGGGACCCTGCAGGTCCCTGTTGCTCCACTGTCCCTCTCATACTCAGAAAGCCAGCCTCTCTGGCCCAGGTTCATTTCTTCTGTCACCATCTGGCCTTTGTACATGTCACTCCCTCTGTCAGGAACACATCACTAAAAGCATACCCAAACCTGGATCCCCACCGTCAGCCAATGAACTCTCCCTCTCAGGAGTGCCTTCCTCAGGAGAGAGCCTGCCCTGACACACGCCCCAGCTCTCACACCCGGGCCTAGGTGGGACCCTCCTGTTATCTGCCCTGGAGAGATCCTCCTCTCCTCAGCACACCTATCTCCGTTTACAAATGTTCACTTATGCGTGTGGCTATTTATTTAATGTCGGTCACCATCACTTTGTGTAAGAGCTGAGAGAGCAGGGCCCAGTCTGCTTTTGCTTACTTGGCGTCCTCCGAGCCTAGCACAGTGCCTGATGCATCGTGGCCATGCAATCAACATTTGCAGGATGAATGAGTGAGCAAACAAAAGAATGAGTAACGGCGTCATATTTGGCTAAAGTCAAAACCTCTGTATTGTCTCAAATAGTCTAAGAAATTGTTTTTAAAACCCAACTGTCACGGGTAACAAGAACAGACTTCCTCTCAAAACCCCTCTCCTCCAGCTCCAAAGCCATGCTCCTTTCAGCCGATTAATCATATCAGAGACCAGCGAGGAAGGTCTCCCCGAGACATAATCCCTCTGTACAGCCGGAGCTCCCTGCTGCCCTGTCTCTTTATACTCACTCATTCCAACCAGAACGTTTTAATTTGGAGAGAATAATGAACCTCAAGAGAAAAGGGGGAAAGGGGAGGGTGGCCATGGGGCCACGGAATTTGAGTCAGTGTCTGGTTACCATTTCGGGCCTAAAAGGAAACAACTCAAACCAAGGAACTGGCAGTTGCAACTGCTCTTTGTTCTGTTTTTAAAAAGAAAATTCCACAAAACACAGTTCTGGGGCTCAAAGCAAAAATGTAGAGGATCTACCAGAAATGTTCCTCAAAACTGCTGAAAACGCCAAACATTTGCTAATTGGAGAGGAAGGACCAATTGAGATCCAGATGGACAGCCTGGAGAAAGAAGTCTTTCCCTCCGAAGAGACGGCTCACCGATGCTGACCCCCGTCTGCACAGCTATTTAGGAGATAATCTCTGCACCAACCAGACAACAAAAGGCGGAAAGTGACACAAATAGCCCTTCTGGCAGAACACAGGTAACTGATAACAAAGGAAACGACAGAGGGACAGAGACGTGAGGGGAACATTGTGCACAATGAACAGAGTCAAATGGCAAAAGCTTATCTGGGAGAGGAGACCAGGGAGCTGGAGAGCCTAATGATGCTGCCAAGATAAGAGAAAAATGTAAACACAACCGAGTAATCCACCAGCATTGCTCCCAGCCCAGGAGAACACGGCCATAAATCTTGTAGAAATGTGATATATTGGAAACCAGGAGAATGGATCTAATCCAGATCTTATCCTGACTTATGTCCCATTCCAGAGCCAGAAAATGAAAAAAAAAAAAAAATGAAGGTGAAATATTGGTGAACTGTTCGTTTTCTTCCATGTATGCCCCCTCCTGCCCTCTGTGGAGGCAGGCACCTGGGCTGGAGTTCTGGTGCCTGCCATAGCTAGATAGCCAGTGCACCCCCTGTAGACCCTACTTTCTCATGTGTGAAAGGAGGGTGCTTCTTGTCCCTCTGTGATCCATGGGTCCCTAACATCTGGACGTTATAAGAGCATGTGGGAAAGCACAGCTTTCACCGACAAAATTAACCATCCATCTATATCTGTATCTCTTTCATGGACTTGCTGTGTGACCTTGGGCAGGTGGCCCAACTCCATTCAGATCCAGTTGACTCATTTGACAAATGGGGAAAACAATGGAGAATCATTAACTGTGCTCAAAGTTATAGTCAGAATTCGGGCTCGAATCTTAGTAATAACAATGACCCTATTCTTTCCAGTATGGCCCACTGCTATCCAATGAGACAACATCAAGTCTTGTATTCATGAAAGACAGCTACTAATGGTCAGAACTAAAGGTAATAATAAACCACATAAATTCCCAACAGTTAAAATATATTTAGCAAATATGAGCCACTATTATAGTTATTTTTTATAACTGTAAATCCCTTGAGCCAAGGGTCATAAGGAATAAAGGGAGAAAAATGAATAACTTAATTTTTCACAAGGTAAATTTTATATACTTTTTCACATCTCTCTGCTCAAAGTCTTTCTTCTAAATATTTAGTTCATGTCATGATCCACAAATAATATATACTGAGCAAACTCAAATTTGCTAACCTTTTGAAAATTTTGCACAGTTGACCAAGTTCATTGGGAGATAACTGAGAAAAGATGTACTGAAAAGGTTCAGGGTCTGGCTTGGGTGAAATATGTGCTTTCTTACTTGACTATAAATATATTCAAGTACTTGGTCTACATCTGTGGGACACATGAAACTGAGCCCCATTTCACTTCAGTTTTTAGGGCTCTGTATACCCAAATCCATTCTGTTTCCTAGAGAGGTACAACTTTTTCCAGATGGAATTTCATAGTTTCACTCTAGCTTCCAAATACTGAATGTGTCCCCCAGACCCATCTCTAGCCCTTACATTTGGTTTTGGATGGTAATCGCCAAACCTTACCATGTCACTAAAATTTCAATTTGGTTTCTTAACTGAAACCTTGTGGTGCTCTGAAACCCACTCCCCCCTCCATTAATGGGCTGAATTTGAATCCTCCAGAGGTTCAGCCCTGAAGCCATAATCCCATCTGGCACAAACTCAGAGAGTAAAAGAATTGAATACCCAACACAGTCCCGGCACAAAGTAGGTGTTCAATAAGCATCTGTTGAGTGAAAGAATGAGAAACAAGACACAAATGAAAGGAAACCATCACAGATGGTACTAGGTTTCTCACTAGGTCTTTTCAATATTGTAGATTCTTTCTTTTTAACCTGAGGCCTCATTTTATAGATCAGAAAAATGAGGCTGGGAAAGAGACAGTTTAAAAGTGTACAGCTTGGCAATAGTGGCGTCAAGATTTAAATCCAATTCTGCCAGATGCCAAAGTCCCTACAATTTCCACTACTTCCTCCCTCTTCTATGAAACTTCAACTAATAGTTTTCCACGCATTCAGTGACAACTAAGTCAAAGCAAAAGGGTTTTTCCTCAGGCTAAATTAAACTTGAAAGGATGCTGCCTTTTTTTTCTTTTTTTAAAACTAGGCCTCGGTGCTATATAGGATTTATAGAGAGGACATGTCCCATCCTCAGTGTTAAAAGTTAGAATTTCCCCAAAACTCTTGGGTAAAGAATGTTTTCATGCCAGAAATTTATTTTTCTGTCTTATCTCTAAGTAATGCAACCGAAAAATTGAGAATTGAGTTTTGCTGCAATGTAACAGAAAACACATGTGACTTGAAAGAACAGTAGAGATGAGAACGTGATGGCTGACATGAAATTTCTGCAGTGTTATTTTCGAAATTATGATAGGCTCCTTCTATCCTGAGCACATAGTTTTCAATCATATAGTGTCTTCATGATCCCAAAATGGCTGCTGGAGCACCAATAACTACAATAGCCATTCCAAGCAAAAGGAAGATGGAAGGGCCAAGAGCAAAAGGATGCATGTCATTTGAGACTTTAAACTTCCCCTTTAATTTTTCTTATCCAGAAGCCCTCATCCAGTGATTTCTGTGAACATCTCTTTGACTAGAACTATGTCTCATGCAATAGGGGGTAGGAAACATACATATGCAAGGCAGTTACACTGCCAGCCCACCAAAATGTCATTCTCTTGGGAGGAAAACAGACAATAGTAGATAAGTAACTGCCAGGTCTGACACAAATTCCTGACACATCATTTAAATATCTGGAATTTAATGAGTGTCTTTTAGTTCCATGAGACTAGACAATTGGAAGAATTGAGTGGTATGTTGAAGATAGAATCCTTACTTCTTTGGAGTATAACAAAGCCATATTATAGCCTGTGACCTCAAATATTGGATAACAGAAGTTAAAAGTTATCTATTAAAAAGTCAATTTAAATGAAAAGAAAGCATGAGTTTATCAAGAATATCAGTCTGCCATTAAATACCCTTGACTTCAAAGCCTCTGAAGTATAGATCTATGAGGTTTGCATTTTCCTTGCATGTTCTCCAATAAACCTAAAAGCACATGTTCCTGATCTGATGGCTAAGGAAAGGTAAAGCACCCCTAACTAGAAAGAGAGACTACCACACTCAGGAAAACCAAAGATTCCCTTCTCCTACCCCAGGGCCCATCTCACAAAGCTGCTGTAAATGACCTTCTGCCAGACGTTAGAGGGGCTCAGAACCGAGCCCCCACATCATTGGCAAGAATGCAGGCTCTCTACATCAGAATGAGTCTTACAGGTGCTCAAGGTCAGTGCCTCGCAACCCACCTCCATCTCTGCAAAGTTAAGGAGAGCACAGTGAGGAAGTGAAAGAGTGGCCATATGGATGGTGGATGCAGAGGGGGCAGAGGGCAGAGTCAGCAGGGGGCAGAGTCTGACTCCCAGGACTTCCCACAGGAGGCTCACTTTCAACCCTGAGGAAGGTGCCCACTCCCAGTGACACCACTGGGGAATTGTTCTTGAAAACACTGCACCACTTTTTGTAACATTAAGTTAGTCCGGTGAGCTTCTTTAGGGTGTATTAACACCATATGGTTGGCTGAGCAGATTTTGGTCAACACTCGGGTGATCAATGAAAATTAGAACCAGGAGTGATGTGGTCCACCCATAAAGCCACTCAGATGTTGGCGAACCAAAGGATAACAGCCATCTCAGGAACAAAAGCTTTCTCAATTCCATCCTTGTGTTCACATGTTGTGTTCACATCTACTCTTACCCCTTGCTTTTCAGGCCATGTTCATTCTTGTCTGGTTTGTGACGATGTCCTAAAAAGTGTTGACTGACACACTCTTCTAAAGAGTGACACATTACAGAACAGGACTAGGTGGAGGAGATGTATACAGAGAAAGCCATGTGATGGAAAGTGCAAAGACAACAAAGGCTGAAGATGGTGTCACCCCTTACATTGTTCCCATCCACATGCCCTTGACATTGATATGCAGTGAATATTTCCAAGATATAGTTCATTATTTCTAAACACAAATATGCATCAACTTGAAGTCCTTAGATTTGTCCTGTGTATTCGACTATGTCATTCTTATATGCCATGGAGAAACCACAACTAGAAGAAAAAACGGCAGAAGGGACTGGACATAACTTCTGGAACACGGCTACCACATACGCTGAGGTAATTTTTTTTTATTTTTTTGTCTCTTTGTGTATAAACTTAAACACAGCCAACTGTTAAAAGCATCTACAGATCGACTTCAGGAATATTCCAGTCTACAAGAGCATCCCATATCTCTGAACTCTGGTCAGAACCGCAGTCTTTTCCCCATCACAAAGTCCTTTCTTATATGCCATCTTTGGCTGGTCTTGCCTTTCATGCAAGTTTGTCCTTTCTTTCAAGAAGTTCCAATCTGTTTAAGAAGACTCAGAACTGCTTTGTTCTTCTGAAATCACACAGTCTCAGCAGTTTTGCACATAGCAGGAATGCCCTAAGAATTCATTGATTTGTGTATTGCATGCAAATATTAGCTGTGCATCTATTAGAATCCAAAAAATCAATAAATATTTCCATTGCCCATGTCTGCTCTAAGTCCAGAATCAGTTGAGAGACATGGGGTCATGTCCATGAAGTTGAAAATGTGAGCTTTATTACAAATCAAAGCTGTTTTGGAAGGTGTGGGTTAGACAGTCAACCTCCCCTCTGAACTGGACAGACCGCTCCACTGTCATTGTTACAGGCTGAGGCTGGCCTCTCACGCACCCCACAGGGCTCCCAGCTAGGAGCCCTGAGCACAGCCTAAGGCACCCCTTTGAAAATGAGGAGATCTAGAGGGGCAGATATCACTGAGCTCCTTTTCCAAATATCACTGAGCAGATAAATCTCTCCTCCCATGCGGAGGCATTAGAAAGGGACTTAAGAACAAGGACCACAGTTCTGACTCCTGGCGATTGGAAGCCCCTTTCCCTCTGAGAAGAGTAGGGCATCTTCCCATTGAAATTCCGCAGATGCCTGATTTGTTTTTCCTCCCTAAATGTTAATCTACTGTCCTGTGAGAATCATTTATATTTATTAGGTGCCAAACCCAACACCCAACACATAATTCAAGATAACCCCCCTCATAAATTCTATGCATAGGATTTATCTAGCCCAGATGGGTGGAAGTTTTGATCTTTAGAACTGAGCAGATTTTTATAATTCATAAAAGTCCCTGCAATGCCCAGAGCTCTGTTCCTCATGTTTCCAATGCAGCCTCCTCCCTGTGCTGGGAGATTATGGAGCAAAGACAGTGAAATAAATACTAAGCTTGAAGAATTTGTTATAAGGGTGTTGATAAATGTTTTTGGATAAACGTGATTTATTCCATATGACTGATGCCTTCTCAGACTCTTTCCAACTAAGTAAGACAAATACTTTTTAGGGAAAGGTCTGTTTTGAAGATTGCCTGGGAGTAACAAAAATATGTACCCAGGTCACAGGCAGGGGACCATTCTAAAGGAATCACAGTTCTTTGGGTGAGTGGCCAGTCTAAGACACCTTAAGAAAAAGACAACGCGTGATCGGAGTTCTTGATACATAAAGTATAAAATATACACAATCGTGGGTTTTCAGAGTGTTTTAGTAGGAAAGGGAGATAAGACGCTGCTGTAGTAGACAACTCCTAAAATGCAGTGGCTAATTTTGCACAGTCAACATTTGTTGAAAGCCCAGAGCACACAGTCCAATACATTTTGCTCATTCAGCATCCCAGGCTTTTCCTATCTCCTGCTTTCACATTCTTCTGGGTCTTGGCAAGTCTCCTTATTCAGCCCAAATGTGGGAAAGAGTGTGTATGGGGGTAGGGGGGACCCTAGGATATTTGGTTTGGTTTAGCTTTCAAAGAACCAGTCCTAGAAATGGCACAGCCATCACTTCTGCTTGTACCGCTTTGGCCAGAACTCAGCCACATGCCACACCTGACTACAAGGGGGCTGGTAATGGAGTTTGCAGAGAGCCCAGGGAGAACAGAACACGAGTGGTGGTGACCACAGCAGCCTAACACAGCCAGGGCCAAAAGAAGCCAGAAACAAATACCACATATTACATGATGCAAAGCATATGAAATATCCAGACAGGTTGATCTATAAAAACAGAAGCAGATTAGTGGTTGCTTAGGGGTGGGAGGGGCTAGAGGGGAATAAAGGGATGATAACTAAAATATCATACAGGTTTCCTTTTTGAGATGAGAAAAATGTTTCAAAATTGGTAATGATGGTTGCACATATATGTGGTAATGATTGCACATCACACATATGTGAATATACTGAAAACCATTTAATTGTAAAAGACAAATTGTATAGCATATGAATTATATTTCAATAAAGCTGTTTAAAAAAACAAGACAGGCTAGATATATGGGAATCATTTGCACAACCTTTGCAACTTTTCTGTAAGTATTTAACTATGAGAAAAATAAATGATTTTTTAACTATTAAAAAAATAAAGAACTAAGACCAATTTCAAGGATAGTGATTATGTTTCCCTGCAGTGTCTTCCCTCTCACCTTTTTTCTCAGGTGAAATCTGGTGAAATTAAATATGAAAGGCCTTGTATTTCAAATCAGAAAGCTTCAACGTTAAGGGAGGATTTCGGTCTGTCTGGGGTTCACTTTCCTATTTTGCAAAATGGGAATAATACATTGACCTCAAAGGTTTGTTGTACTGATTAAGATAGTAAGTCTGAAAGCCTTGGCAATCCAGGCATCTAGTTGTCTCTTGATTAAAGAATATTAATTACTTAAACTATTCAAATGGAAATGAAATATTAAAATAAAACTAACCCAATAAAAAAATGTAAGACTTAAACAGATACTTCACAAAAAGAAGATGTTCAAATGTTCAATGTTGTGGGCGAAATGTTTGTGTCACCCCCCCCAAAATATATATAAATGTTGAAATCCTCCAATATGATGGTATGTGGAGGTGAGACCTTGGAGAGGTTGATTAGGTCATGAGGGTGGAGCCCTCATGAATGAGATTTGTGCCCTTTATAAGACTAGACATAAGAAGAGAGCTCTCTCTCTCTCTCTCTCTCTCTCTCTCTCTCTCTCTCTCTCTTTTCTCCCCTCCATCCTTCTCTCTCTGACATGTAAGCCTACAGTAAGAAAATGGCTGTCTACAAGCCATGGACCAGCCCTCACCAGGCACTGCTTTCCCAGCCTTCAGAACTGTGAAAAATAAATGTTTAGGATTAAGCCACCCAGTCTATGGAATTCTTGTTACAGCATCTGGAATGGACTAAGACAATCAATAAGCATATGAAAGAGTGCTCATCATTAGTCATCAGGAAAATGAAAAGCAAAATCACAATGAGATACCTTATACAGTCCAGAATGGTTAAAATTAAAACCAACTCTACTAAGTGTTGACAAGAATGTGGACCAACTAGAACTCTCATCATTGCTGGTGGGAGTTTAACATTTGGAAACAAGTTGTCACTGATAAATTTAAATGTTTACCTACCCTATGACCTACCAATAACACTGCTAGGTATTTACCAAGTAAAATAAATGTATATGTTCATAAAAACAGCTATCCATAAATAACAGCTTTATGTATAAAAAGCAATAATTGTTACAGTCCAGGTGTTCATCAATAGAAAAATGCATAAACAAATTGTGGTATGTCCATACAGTGGAAAAATACTGAGTAAAAACGAAGAATAAACTACCGATATACATAACATAGATGAGTCTCAAAAAATGTGCTAAGTGAAATGATGCACAAACAAAAGAACACATATGTATGATTCCATTTATATAAAGTTCGTAAACAGAAAATGAATTGATAGTGACAGAAAGCATGTCAGTGATTACCTGGAGGTGGGAGTTGTAGAATAAGAATTGACTAGAAAAAAGTTTGAAATCACTTTCTAAAGTGATGGGATTATTTTATATGTCAATCAGGGTACATGCATTTGTCAAAATTCATTGTGTTGAAGACAAGATTTATGCACTTTACTGAATATAATACAATACTTTTAATGTAAAAAAAAAATAAGGAAATGGGCTAATGGGAGGAGAAGAGAAACTATTCTATCCTTTTTGCCTTGGAAATGAGAGGGTGTGTGGTGCCTACATGTGTGTCCCACCAGCTGCCTTCCCAGGTCACCAAGGTGCAGAGCCCTGGGAAATGACCTCTTTAGACTCAATGTCATCTAAAGACAACTTTGTAAATAGCCATGCCCAGTGTACACGATGATGGTCAATATATTACATAGTACTAAAAATATATATATATATAATAACCTCTAACCCAGACATCTTGGATCACGGTTTTCGTAAGTTATAGAAAGCTAATGAAAACAGGAAATCAAGCACATTGAAGACATGGCAGAAAAAAATCCAAAATAGACTAAAATGCAAATGAAGGCTATGAGAAAAAGACAAAAGATGCTTTTTTTTTTCAGCTGCAAATTATTCTGGACACAACTCAGGAGAGGAGGAAATGAGAATCCTGGGATAGAAGGGCAATCAAAGGCAAGGAGACTCGGAACATTTCAAAGCATTGTGCATAAGCATGGAGGGGGGAAAGCTGCATAAGTCTGCGTATTAACTTACAGCCGGCAAGCCAGTTAAAATGGGAATTTAATGACTCTGACGGCTTATGTCTTATACATGAACGGGAATGGAATCAAAGTTGGAGGCAGAATCTTATTAAGTTACTGGAGCAGATTTTATTCCTTCATTTTTAGGTTTTAAGACTTAATCTTTGGTGTGATAGAAACATTCAGCTACCTGTTAGTAAACTTTGAATGTTCTTCTAATGGCTAATAAGACTTTACTGTTGTTAGCCATTTATGCAATACACATGCTTAGTAGCTCCTCTTTAAAAAATGTTCATAGATTCTAAAATAAGAACAAATTATGTACATGTATAAATAAGAAAGTATGTGTATCACTGCTGTTTATGAATTGTGCCTATTATAGTATCTGACCTATATTATCTATTTCTCTTAATAGTTTGATTTTTCATATATTTCAAGTTTACATTGTTAGGAATATAAAGATTCATCATGATTACATCTTCTCTGTGGATTATAAATCTTACTAAATAGAAATGATAACTCCTTTTCTCATGTAATGCTTTTCCCTTCGACACTATCTCTATCAGCCATTCACTTTCCTGTGCTTGCCTTTCCTTTGGCCAGAACCTGCCTGTTCTTTAATTTTTCATGTTCCTGGGTTGTTTTGTTTTAGGTGCACCTCTGTTAAACAGTATGTGGCTGCATTTTCCTGTCGATGCTGACGGGTTTTTATTGCTGCTTGGATTGGGTCTGGCTTCTCTGTGGCTTTTTGTCTTGTTTGGGAGCACAGAGTCCTTGGCCCTCCACACTTAACAGTGACATCTTCCTCCACCTCGTCCATGCCAACAACAGCTCCTGTGGCCCCATCCGGGGCCTGACCTCCACCATCTCCAGCATCTCAGGTTTAAGCATCTTACTGTCTGTCTATGATCACCACTCCTGGTATCAATCTTCAACAGTTCCTTCAGCAGTCCACTTAGACCTCAGATGATTGAATATGCCCCTTTATCACTTCTCCCTCAGCCCAAACTAGACTACACAGCCTGTCGCTGTTGTCATTCTGTGCAGATTCCCAGCCCTCTGTGCATATATGGCCTCACTCTCCTTTCCTGTCTCCGTCACTGGCACTTGGCAAATCCCATCGTGACTGAAACCAGCTCTGTTTACTCTCCACCTGCATCCGAGCAGCAAAACTTAGATGAACATGGAGCATCACTGAAATGGCCTGTATCTCTACAGTGGTTTTACTCTGAAGGTTGCTTTGCACCTACATTTTCTACCCTCTGGTTTCTCTGAAAATATAACCCTGTGCTCTCTTATCTTCCAGGAACAACACTTCTGGCTCCCTGGTGATGGTATCTCTTCTTGTTTCAAAGGCCATGTTTTTTTTTAGCAACTGTTCCTCTTACTTCAAGACCTAGAAAGGTGGGAGATGGATTCGTTCAGCTCACCCTCTACACTAATCTTCTGTCAAGTCATGGGATTGTTGGTAATACACTCAGAACCAACCAAATACTTTTTCATTTTATTGAAGAGGATGGGACAAATACTAATATATAATGAGGGCTGGCCTGGGGGGTGGGGGAGGTGCATCATCCCCCTTGGCCCTTTGGTAACAGAATCAAACAGATATCGGTCTGCCCTAGTTGATTTGGCTCAGTGGATAGAGCGTTGGCCTGCAGACTGAAGGGTCCTTGGTTCGATTCTGGTCAAGGGCACATGCCTGGGTGGGGTGTGTAGGAGGCAGCCAATCAATGATTCTCTCTTATCATTAATGTTCTCTCTCTCTCTCTCTCTCTCTCTCTCTCTCTCTCTCTCTCTCTCTCCCCCTTCCTCTCTAAAATCAATAAAAAAAATTTTTTTTAATTTTTAAAAGGGAAAGAAATCAGTCTAGAAAAAGAACCAGCAAGTCTCAGTATCTTCCCCTGAGCCAACAGACAGTAATAGGGAAAATGCACTATCGCCCCCACGGAAAAGAGGAAAGGAACTAGAACTCTGAAGAAAATAGAGCAGAAAAACATATTACCCAGTCACACTACAAATGATTCTCTTTTAAATGATCAGTCCCCAGAATAAACATTAAATTTACAAGGTCTTATTCTTTTCCTTGGTTTCACTACCTTAAAATATATCTGCTATATAGATTGACTGCATCCTTCATTGCAGGCCTAATGAATTTTTGGCATCGAAAACCTGATCCATTTTTGGTCCATACCTTATAAAACTTCATGTCTGTCAGATTCTTTAATGGACACAGAAGGTCATTAAATCTCCAGGCATTTCTGCAGCTCAGGTCTGGGAAGTAGCAAATCCCATTTTTTTTTTTTTTTTTCAAATTCAGTGATGGTCTGTATTATACAGCTGACTACAAAGATCTGATTGGACTGAGAACCTCCAAATCTGCTGAAGGTCTTTCTGAACCTGCATTTGTAATTCATGGTTCTGGAAGTCGGGCCCCACACCCAGTGGACATTTTTAGCAGCAAGAAGGAAAAATGATTAGTCACCTCTCAGCCAAAGTTGGAGAGGTGGTTCCTACCACCTTTAGGTTGATGGCATGCGGCTTTGGTCAATTGGGTTTCCACACAGGAAAGCATTCCAGAATATTCCTCTCCAGCACTGCAGTCCTTCAGGCAGATGTGGTAAGGTTGACAAGGTCTACATGACTATTGAAATACTACATACGAGTGGTGAAATTGAAAAGATCATTGAGTTTGAGATGAATTGGTGGGTCCAGGTGTAGCCTTGCAGTTATTTCATGGGCAGGATCTGGAGAAGAGGGTTGGTGATCATTATAACACAGCATAATCAGCTTTGGAGTTAAGAGTTGCGTGAACCTCAGTTCTGCCACTTACTAGCCATGTGGCCTCAGGTAAAACACCTCACCTCTCTGAGCTTCAGTAAAATGGAGATTGTAACAGCGTTGTTCCATGAGATCACAATGGAAAGTATGTATTAAATCAGTCATGTGCTAAGTAAGTCAGTACTCTTGTATTGAGGATTTGACCCTTTCCAAAGATTCCAAGTTCCAAGGACTTCAAATTTTCATAACTCTCTCCGGTGCCATTAGCTACAACAAGGTGACAAGAGTTGGTACTTGCCCATAGTAGTTGCTCAGGAAATACTTATTAAGTTGGTTTAATTTAACTGTGTCCTCAACCCTGATTAAACTGCCATTATCATTCCAATACACTACGGACTCTGCAGTCCCCAGAAAGACCAGATTGATCCTAGAGCCTCTAAAACTAACCCAGAGATGGGACGTTGAGGGCAGAGTGATCAGAAACAGGGCAAGATGACCACTCTCCAGGTCTGGAACAGTGTCTAGTAATTAGTGTCCAGGGCACATGGATAAGGGTTAACACCATCCTAGGTGTTGGTCGTTGCTCTAGGAAACCACCCATAGCCCATTTTAATTCAGACTTCTCAGAACCATCTAGAAGGCCTAAGAGTTCCTAAAATTATCTCAGGATTTAGGAGTGAAATCTTTGATCGCCCCACTCGTCATCCACATACCTGAAATGACCAAGCCTCTTGGTCATCCTACTGGTGTGCTGGACATCTTAACCTTGAGTATCTCCTTTTTGCTGAGACTTGGGAGTAAATGGAACTGCTTGGGGGAGGCATTTTCCCACATTCTGACCTATAATAACAGACACTTGGTAGCATCACATTCACCCATTCTGAGCTAATATGTTCATAGCTCCATTATTACAGAAGACCAAAAATCATTGCTATGGAGATCCTGGAGGAATCCAAGTAAGGTCAGTAATTTCCCTTTTTCTTGTTGTGGTCAGCTGAGTTTAGCTTGCATGAACACCAGAGCTCTGGTTTCTCGCAGAGCCCTGATCTTGGAAGTCTAGATCATTTGAGACAGCTGATGTTTGCTCCATCATATAGGTTTGGGATCCAAGTGAAAATGAAATGGAAAGCCAGCCCACAGATTCTCATCAGTCACTTTAACGATCTCAACAGGTAGTCAGGCCACGTGGGCACCGTCCTCTTGGGAACTCAGGCATCTTTCAGGGTCTCAGAGGACTGGCTGCAGCCCAGCCCTGGGAGTCCAGCTTGCAAGCATTAGCATTCACACCTGTATTCAAATGATGAGGAAGCAGCACTCCCTCCCTCCCCAAAGAAGAGATCACAGGACCATGATGCCCGACCTTCTGCTTGAATTAAAATTATAGTCCAGTCGTGGTCAAATCTCAGCTTGAGGAGCCTGCCTTCAAATAAGGGGTGGTAGGAGAATACAGAGGAGTGCATACAGCTAAATTTAGCCTACTAAAAGGATGTTAAAATACACACAATGTCCTTTCTTTTATGAGCGGCACTGACATCAGATAGTAGTTATGGCTTCTTAATGTCTTTACTTGTTCAAAGAAGAAGTTGGCAATTATATTATATTATATTATATTATATTATATTATATTATATTATATTATATTATATTATATTATACTATATTAATATTATTCATATTATATTATTCATGCTCCACTCCATCCCTGTTCCCATTTTTTTTAAATTGCTGATCTTTAAAATTCAGAAATACAGGACATCTGACAAAAAGTAAAATAGCAATATGTTTGTGCTGTACACCAGCTGTGGGATATCAAGCAAACCCCTCGGATTCCTTGGTATTTAGTTTCTTCATCAGGAAATTCCGGGGGAGTGGAGCCAGTGCACCCCCACCGGTGTGCTCATGCATAGCTTGGTGGCTTGGGGTCTCCTGGGGATCACACACATAATAAATGGCAATTTTTAAGAAAACTTTTTAAATGATGGAAATTACTTAGGTACATTTCAGATACCTATAACACTGTATAAGTATAGATCAAGAATTTTTCACAACATATAAATCTAAGGAACTCTTTCTTTCTTTCTTTCTTTCTTTCTTTCTTTCTTTCTTTCTTTCTTTTTCTTTTTCTTTCTTTCTTTCTATAGTGGCTGTAACAATCCTCCACCTAGCTTTGCTCTCCCTGCTCTCCATTTGTTTCTGAAATGCCCAAAGTGGAGACATTGGCACCAAAAGCAGCCAACAAGCCGGGACCCAGCCCTGTCCGTAACCTTCCTGGCTATGCTATTCTCTCTCCCAAGTTTCACTTGGAAGCTCATGATTAATCAGCCCCCACAGCAGGGCTCGCAGCGCTGGCCAGCCCTCCTCAGCTGCAGTCAAAAGCTCATAAATCTAATGAGGTAAAGACAGAGGGCAGCCAACAAACCCCTCTTTGAAAGAGTAGGGAGTGTCGAGGCAAGATCTCTGGGAATGTTATGGACACAATCCTGGCCTCAGCTTTTTGTTCCAGTCAACTAGCTAGGGATTCATAATCCAAAATTGGCATCTAAAAGTGTGCTCAGTACATACCTCAGACTTTCAGCTCCTCAGACCCCAAAGCAGGGGTTCACTGTGAAGTTAAATGTCCTCTGAATCTCCAAGGCTATGGAATCTTAAGACAGAGCCCAGGAAAGAAGATGCAATGGTTTCTGATCCTACTTCTGCAACTGACCAGCCATGTGACTCTCAGCAATTAATCCCTCTCAGGGTCAGTTTTGTCTTCATTGAAATGAGATACAACAATGGCTTGTCATCAGGCTTCAATAAGATAATGCAAGGAAAGCACTTAGCACAGTACTGGGCATATAGAAGGTGCTCGAAAAATATGTCCTTGTTATCCAAGGGTTTGTCTGTTATAGCAGTTGTCAAAGTTTTTGGCCTCAGAACCCCTTTGCACTTTAAAAAATTATGGAGAACCTCAAAGAACTTTTGTTCATAAGGGATATGTCTTTTTATATTTACCACTTTTGCTATTAAAACTAAAACAAATCTAAAAAACAAGAATACAGAAGCCCACATTCCATTAACCATCAGAGTAATGATATCATCACATGTCATCTGGCTTCTGGAAAACTCCATGTACATTCAAGAGAATGACAATGAACCCAGCAGGTGTGATTCAGTAGTTGAGTGGCAACCCATGAACCAGGAGGTCACGGTTCGATTCCTAATCAGGGCACATGCCCAGGTTTCAGGTTCGATCCCCAGTAGGGGGTGTGCAGGAGGGAGCTGACCAATGATCTCTCTCATCATGGATGTTTCTCTCTCTCTCCCCATTTCCTTTCCTCTCTCTGAAATCAATAAAAACATATTTTTTTTAAAAAGAGAGGGAATGACAATGAAAACGGTAAACAACAGTTTAGTTATAGCTTGGACCTGTACAGACCTCAGATTACAGTATATTCTTTTGGTGTATTATGTTCCTTTTTTCAAGCAATAGTATACTTTAAAATGCCCCACACTATGGCTGTCCTAATCAATTGGATGCCATCAGGTAAAGAAGCCAAGTCTTATTTTAAGGAGCTATTTACAAGTTGGTGCCAAGAACTCTCCCTTATATTATTATGTAATTAAGTCTATAATTTGCCTCATGTCTTTAATTCTCTTCTGAACAGAAGTGATAAATGTCCAATGACAATAATAATTGCGATTATATACTGGGCACCAATGTGCCAGACTATGCCAGGAGCATAAAAAAACAAGTTGTCTGACTTGATGCTTATAATCACCCTACAATATACCCATATTTACTCCAACTTTATAATTTTTATGAGGAAACAGAAAAAAAGTTAAACAGAAAAAAGTTAAATAACTTATGCAAAAATTATATTAGTAATTGGAGCACCCAGAAGGAGCCCAGACCTCCCTGATTCCAAGCATATGCTACAATTTAACCTTCCTCTCTAGCTCACTATGCACACACTTCACAATCATTTTGTTTTCTTATATTTTAAGATAATGGTAGTGGTTGAGTCATGACTTCTTTTTTTTTTTAACAAATCCTATTTCACTATCAAAACCTCAGCTGCCACTTTTGCAAAAATTGACCAGCTGATTTAAAATTTATATAGAAATGCAACGAATTCACAATAACCAAAAATATCTTGAAAAAGTTGTAGGTCTTCATACTCCCCAATTTTAAACTTACAACAAAACTACCATAATCAAGACAGCCTGGTTGGTGCTGGCATGATGATGGACAACATAGATCAGTGGAATAGAATTGAGAATCCAGATATAACCTTGATTTTCAGCAAAGATGCCAAGGCAATTTAACGGGGAAAAATAGTCTATTCAACAAATGGTGCTGGGACAACTGGATATTCACTGCAAACATAAGAAGGTGGAGCCCTACTTCACACCATATACAAAAATTAACAGACTATGGATCCAAGATTCCTTTTAAAGCTAAAACTATAAATTCTTAAAATAAGACATAGGAGTAAATATTCACACCTTTGGATTAGGCAATGTTTTTTTTTTTAGATAAAACACCAAAAGCATAAGTGAAAAAAGGAAATATGATCAATTGAACTTCATAGAAATTAAAAACATTTGCGTTTTTAAAGAAACCCCTAGGAAAGTGAAAACACAGTCCACAGGATGGGAGAAAACATTTGTAAATCATATACAAGGGACTTGTATCCGGAATATATAAAGAACTCTTACAACTCAACAATAAAAAGACAAATGACTCAATTTAAAAATGAGTGAGAGGTTTGAACAGACATTTCTCCAACACAAATAGCCAACAAGTACATGAAAAGATGTTCAACATCATTAGTTATTAGGGAGATGCACATCAAAAGCACAATAAGATACCAATTCACACCCACTAAAATGACTAAAATAAAAAAAGAAAGATAATAACAAGTGTCAGCAAGGATGTAGAGAAGTTAGAATCCTCAGACACTACTGGTAGGAAAAATGGTGCAGCTACTTTAGAAAGCAATCAGTTCCTCAAAAGGTTAAACACAGACCCAGCAATCCCACTCCTAAGTACACAACAAGAGAACTGGAAACATTCGTTCACACAAGAACTTGTACGTGAATGTTTATAGTAGAATTATTCATAATAATCAAAAAATGTCTTGAAATGTCATTTAACTGATATATGATTAAGTAAAATGTGTATATATATGTGTGTATACACATAATAAAATATAATTCAGCATGAAAACATGCTAAATGAAAAAAGAATGTCCAAAAAAGCACATTTATATAGCTTCATTTATATAATGTATCTACAATAGGCAAATCGATAGGGACAAAAATGGGGTTCTAGAATGGGGCTCTGGTGAATGGGAAGTTACTTGTAAAAGGCTTTTTTCTGGGGTGATGAAAATATTCTGAAATTAGATAGTGGTGATGGTTGCACAACTTTACGAATATACTAAAAATTACTGAATTATTATGGTATGTGAAATATATCTCACTAACGCTGTTATTTTTAAAATGTCAAATCCTATTCTTGTGTTGGGCTTTATATCATTGCATTACTTCTGTTTTTCTTGATCTTCTTACCCACCCCAGGCAGTGAATCTAAAAACGAAACAAGTTATTAATTTTATTTAGTTGAAGTACTCTGCATTGCTGAAAGCTGAAGGAAATACTGTTTACACCCAAGCAAACCATATCATAAATTAAAGCTAGGAAGTACATGTAAATAAAACCAGCAATGATTCAAGATTTCACCTTGTGAGTGGGTGTTAGTTATCCAGAGAAAATGTGTTTCATAGGTGGGGGAAAAATGGGCCTGCTTTTGTGAGCAGGATTGGATCACTTTAAGCAGATAATAAATGCTACGTCCCCATGTTTTACCCTCTTGTGCCCCACCGCCCAAGGTACCAATTCTCACCTCAATTCACCAACATTCTGTGAGCCTCTGGAGACAGCTAGTGGACACAAGCAAGCTCCAGAGTCCTGTCTTCTGCAGAGGAAGGCTGTTAGCAGGGTTGGCAGGAGCCTGAGCCTCTCTGAAGAGCCACGGACCCACCTGAGTCTTGCAGACCAGCTGTCCTCCCGTGATTCCTGCTGAAGAATAGCACTCCAATCCAGCAGTCTGAGAGCAAAGCATTCTTGACACTTGTCAAAGTCACCAAATCTGGAAGAGCTGAGTAAAATTCACCTAGGAAGTTGGAATGACAGGAGAATTAGATAAAAGAAGACAGTTGGAAGAATTAAGGAGGGAAAATAAACTGTCCAACAGACCTTCATACTATCTCAAAGGTGACAGATCATAAGTACTCTTTTTACTTTATTAACCCATGTAAAATACTTGGGATTCTTTAAATGTGTTACTTTGGAGCTACTTTTTTGTAAAGCAAGGAGTAGGGATTGAGTTTCAGTGTTTGTGCCGGGAAGAGGGGAGGGGGTTAACAGGAATGGGAGCACTGCTTTTATTGTTGTTCTCGTGTCCAAAGCCATTATTCGTAATACCAAAGCACCCATATTAGCTTTAAGAACCAACAAAAGGGCAAGTCAAGAAATAAGAGAAGTAGTAAAAGATTTCCAAGCCCCACCTCCGGCTTGCAAACAACCCCAACATTCCTTATGGGAAATTCATCATGTCCCACTTTGGGAATATTGATGTTCTGACAAAATTTGAGCCTCTCAAAATGCAAATATTTTTGTTCATGAAAAGGACATTCATTAAATTAAAGCCAAAGAAAGGAAATGGGTAAAAAATTCATGAGGTTCAATGAAAATTAGAAATGAAAACAACAAATAACTGACCAAACACCATTCTGCTGAGTTATATGCAAATAATCAGAAACATATTGTGCTGATTAACTCTCCCTTGAACTTCACTTCGATTTTGAAGTTAATAGACAAAGAGTTCAGCAAAAACTAAACCAAAAACAGCCAAACATATATGGGGTTTTGCCAGGAATCAAAATAGCTTTAAAAAAAAAAAAAAAAAAAGCCTATGATCTTGTTTTTCCTAAACTGTCTAGATGCCTTCAGGATAACCATTTTTCCTACCAATGGTGACTAAAATAAGAAATATTGGGAAGTCAAACCTCCTTCCCTTATCCAAATCTGAATCCATTTGCTCTAAAAATGTTCACTACCTTATTCAAGCTATTTTAACTCATTTGTTTATAAGTTTAATGCTTTAAAAAAGAGAGAGAGAGAAAATAAAAAAATAAAAAAGAGAGAGAGAAGTTCCTTTTATAAAATAATACCATATATGTCAATACAAAAAGAAGGTGTGAGTTTCCCTTCTGGGTAAGAAAAAATTATGTGCAAAAAGTTGAATAGGGACTGTATGAGTCTCTTTGGTCAATATTCAACCTGTTCATGCTCCTTGAAAATTCCCTTGCTCTCAATCATAGAAGTTCATGCCTGAATATAAACACAATCTAGTCAGTTCTGCCATAATGCATATTTCTGGAACATAAACTATTTCCTATGTGATTAATAAATAAGGGAATGATGTAAGTAGGAGTTACATGGATTCATACAAGTCCCAGTGTGTTAAAGTTGAGCATCACTGATGCCAAGTACACTAACAAGATTGAAAGCTGCAAACAATGAAGGAATACAGTACCGTGCAAGATGCCCACTCACCCCATGTCTTCCTCTTTGCTCTGTTCAGCTACGTATAGCAAAGACATATTGCTCAGCTGTCCCCAAACTTTATGCATCGCCCTTGTCTCCAGAACTCAGCTGCCGGGAGCCGGTCCATGCTTGCTGTTTCAAGGGACCTGGCATATATGGCATACTGTTCTTAATATGTTTGCTCACCTTCTTGGCACTATGTGTTTTAACCAAGGTCTCTGAGAAAGGTTGTTTCCCCAGGTAGGGATTTTCCCCTGAAGTTAGGGAGGGAATAAAACCTCTTAACTAAGTACCAGGCGGGTAATTAATCACTTTAACTACGAACAATCATGCTTAAGCTACATAATCTTTACTCCCTGGAATGGAGATAAGAAACACCCTAACCTTTGGAATAGAGATTGATAGGATTGGAATCAACTGGTATAAATACAGATGTAAGAACACAGAACTTAGAATACAGAACTTAGAACACAGAACTTAGAACACAGAACTTAGACACAGAACTCAGAAGACAGAAGGAAGAACACAGAACCTACTCAGAACCTAGAGACAGAAGAACTTCGCTGGAGAGAACATGGCAAAAGATCCTGGACTGAACCTGACTACAGAAATTGGCAAGAGAACCTGACTAGAACCTGGTGACTGAACCTAGCTGGAGAACCTAGCGAGGGAACATGGCTACAGAACCTGGCTGGAGAACCTAGCAAGAGAATCTAGCAAGAGAACATGGACACAGAACCTGGCTGGAGATCCTAAGCAGAACCTCTCTGGAGATCCAGACCAGAACTTGGCTGGAGATCCTGGCTGGAGATCCTGGCTAGGCTGCTGATCAACTGAACACTGTCTCCGTGTCCTTCCTTCTTGGCCGACTCCGTCTACACCTTTGGGGACCCCTGGACCTGCTGGGGTTGGACCCTGGCACTCAGCAAGCCCTTCTTGTCTAAAATCCCCTTCAAACAAGCTACCTTCATCTTTGTTTTAGAGGCAAAGTCGGTTTTTAAGTAGTTTTTATTTTTTTAGAAACTTAGTCTTTTATAATGTATTAGCATTTTTATGATGATTATTTGTATTGTGTTGTCCAGTTACAAAAGTGCAAAGGTAAAAATAAGCCCAGTTCTTTTAATTGCTCAATTTCGCAGAATTCAACTTTCTTTGAAATGCAAATGTCACATGACAGCAGAAATATATGTCTATGAAATGGAATAATATTTGCCTATTTACCTAGGATGGTAATAGTCGTGGTATAGAGAATCCATAACTTTGGTTGGATCCAAATCTCTAAACTGACTCAGCTAATAAAAGGCACTGGCAAGTTTTTTTTTCCATGAGTCCTAGTTTAGTCTAGTTTATCCAATCATTTGGAATTGTGCCTAGTTGGGGTAAATATTGCCTCCAGCCCTTTCATTGACAACAGTCCAAAGTGGATTGGGAGTTTGCCAACAACAGTGGATCTGAACTCAAAGGACATCACTAAACACCCATGATAACCCAGCCTGACCCCTGACCCCAAGGCCCGCTTTGTTTCAAAGCATCACAGCTAACACAAGCTGAAAGGCAAAAGCTACACCAACTTTCTAAAGAAGTTGGTGGTCCAAGACTCGCAGTGGAATTTTTGCTGAAGTATCAATTCTCGCTCTGATTGCAGGAAAAAAACAGTGCTGGTCTGTCTCTCTATAGATGAAAATCATGTTATTGACCACTCAAGGGATGAGGCCTGGGAGGGAGATGAAGCCAACACAGCTCTGACCAGCAAGAAGCTTATGGTCTCTGCCCAGGGAGTGACAGATGCTTGAGTAGGCATGTGTCCACTCTGGCATGAGCCTGGTAGTAGGTCCCTCCTTACATTTTGCAGCCTAGGCACCTTGCTGGCCTCACCCTACTGAATGGATTCATACTTTATGTACACACTGAAAACCTCAAGGTGATATATATGTAATTTGCACAGTTTCTCATTTTCATTCAGCCAAAGGAAGTTGGTCCTAGTCATTATATTCATCACAAAAATGCAGAAACTAAGGCCTAGATATCATTCAGCAAACAAACAAAGAAGCCGGGTCCAAAACCTCCAGGCCTGACTTTAAAGCCTGTGCTCTTCCATAGCGTAGTGCTACTTTTTGTTAAGTAATGGCCTAGTACATACATATATATATACTGTATGTGTTACTGTACATCTACGATATAATGGCTTAATAAACATAATAGCTTGATATATATATATGCCTAAGCGACCATAAAGATTGAGGAATGACCAGTTGCTATGATGCACACTGACCACTAGGGGGAAGATGCTCAATGCAGGAGCTGCCCCTGATAGTCAATGATCTCCCACAGCCAACCTCCCCTGGCTGGCCAACCTCCCACAGCCCCTCCCTGCCGGAGTCCATTCGTTGTCTTTACTAGTTGAGTTTAGACAGAGACCCCCCAAGAAAGGCTAGTAACCTTTGAAGTTCTGGTGAAGGTTAGAACTGTGAACTACCCAGTTAATTTGGGTGATAATGGTTGAAGCATCTCCACCTTAGTTCACTTAGTTCCTTGGGTGCTTATGTAGATCTTTGCTGATTGTTGTTGATCAGATACTCCTGGAGATCTGTTGATGAGTTAATCAGATACTCTGCCTATTCCTGAAAATTGTCTGCTGATGTGTGTCATTAAAACTTCCTTACCCTAAGGGCTACTCCAGATGAATAAAAGCTTGGTGAGACCTGAGCACGGCGGAGGAAGTCTTTCCAGACTTGCCCGCCTGGTCCCCCGGTATTGCAAAATTATCTCGTGTCTCTTTCTTTCATTTGTGTGCAGCTCCTCTTCCAGATATTGAACCCTGAACCACGCAGGACGTGGAAGGAATCACTCAACACCTCCCCCCAGCCCTGGGCTGGGATGGGGAACCTGGGGTGGGTGGCTGCAGATGCGGCCACCCACCCCCGGCAGCCAACCTCCTGCACCCCGTCCCTCCCCCCAATCGGCCTGCCACCCACCCGCCATGGTGGCGGTGCGGCAGTGAGGGAAGGAGGAGGGGGCGGTGCGGGGAACCACGCTGTGGTGGCATCAGTGTCAGGCATCCGTTCCTTCCGCACCCAGCCCAGAGACCATCGCCTCCTCTCCCGACCCCGCCAGAGCCTCAGACCCTGATCAGCCCAGCCCTGATTGCTGACCAGGCCTAGGGATCCCACCCATGAGCGAATTCCATGCACTGGGCCTCTAGTATGTATATGTGTGTGTGTGTGTGTGTGTGTGTGTGTGTGTGTGTGTGTGTATATCCCTAATATGCAAATAGACAGAACAGTGGAACAACCGAACAACCAGTCGCTATGACATGCGCTGACCACCAGGGGTTGTGCGTGGAACATGGCGGACGTCAGTTGCAGCAGGATGGTGGAGCAGGTGAGCGGGGGCACCAGACCAAGGAGGGGTGCCAGTCGCTGTCATCGGGGTGAGCCTCTGGTGGTTATTGAAAATTCTTTGCTCCCGTGCACTGCAGTCCCACCCAGCACTCACAGCTGCTGCTGGCACCGGCCCCGCTCACACCCACTGCCGGCACCTGGCGCCAGCCCAGATTGCTCGGCACCATTAGTGGGTACAAGTGGCAGCAGCTGGCCCTAGTCACCCCTCAGGGCTTCTCCACCTCCCCCTGCTCCTGAAGGGTGATCAGGGCAGCAGCCATTGCTCACATCCACTGCTGGCGCTGGCCCCAATCACTCTGTGCCATCAGCAAGTGCGAGCAGGGCCGGCACCATCAGCACATGGGAGCAGTGGCAGCAGGAGCGGGGCTGCTGGCAGACAGGGACCGGGGGCCGTGGCAGGAGGGACCAGGCAGGGGCTCAGAGGATGGGCCAAGACCCACCCCTTTGCCCACCGTGGCCCACAATTCCTTTCAAGGTGTACGAATTTGTGCACTGGGCCCCTAGTATATATATATATAATGTGTGTGTGTGTGTGTGTATAATATGTGTATATAACATATACATATATGACATAAATATATATATACTAGAAGCACAGTGCATGAATTTGTGCATGGGTGGGGGTCCGGCCGGCTGCCCCAATCGGGGCCGATTAGGGCCAGCCAGCCAGGGGGAGGGGACACAGGTGGTTGGCCGGCCGGCCTTGCCCCCATTGGGCCAGTGCAGTGTGCATCATAGCAATGGTTGTTCTGGTCATTCTGGTCATTCCGGTAGTTCTGGTTGCTTGGCTTTTATATATATAGATATTTATACCAGTCAAAATAAGCTGAGATTAATCTATTAAAACAAATCATCAAATCTTGGTGGCATGAAATATACCTTAGAGGTCAGGGCCACTCTGCAGGCCAGCTGTACTCCACGTGCTGACTCACCATCAGCTCTCCATATCAATAAATATTTCCATACTTGCTGAGGCAGGGAAAAGAGGCTGGACAGTTGAGCACCATTCATTTACAGTCTCCTCTGGAAAGTGACACATGGCACTTCCATTCACATTTCACTGGTTGAAGCAGGTCATGCTTCATGTCTAACTTCAAGGGGACGGGATGTACAATTTTTGCAGGTGTCTGCAAGCAGAGGTAAATCAGACCTTGATGAAAAGTAGCAACATCTGCCACTTTGCTCACCAATAGTAACTAGGCAGTGCAGTGATTCCAACAGGGAGGTGGTAACTTTCTAGTCATACCCCCTTGGACTTTCACTAATAAAAGAGAGCACCAAAATAAATAAGTAAATACAAGATTACAACTGGTCTTTAGATCTCTGGGCTCAACCCATCATTTATTCTGGCAATAATAGCAAGGCATCTACTGGCAACCACAATGAAAACCATCATTAACATGTATAGAGTGCTTTATAATTTACACACCATTTGCATATATATGAGATCTATCGAGCAACATGAGAAACCTCCAGAAAAGTTTTCAAGTGTTCCTTTCCTTCAGAATTTCACAACATGCTATGAAATAAACACCAAGGGTTAGACTAAGTGCTGAATCTAAGTATAAAAGGATGTGAGGGAAAGAGTGGTCAGTGTGGGCCCAATATGAGCTTCAAGGGAGGGAAACTTGAAACCACAGTACAGGGTGACCTCCGGTCACCTCAAGGATGGAGTGTGGACGTCAGTTTTCTCCACCCTGCCCTCCTCATGCTGACCCTGGGGAAGCTGTGACCCACCCTGGGCTGGGCAGACATTCTGAAGTTTGATTAATGTATCCCATAAACTGGAAGTTGGAAAGGGATGGCTGCTGAGCTGAATCTGGCCCATGGATATATTTAGTTTGGCCCACCATTTTAGTAAATGAATTTTCATCAAAATTATTTTTTAGAATTATTGTGTTTTATTTCTTAAAACATATTTCAATTTTAGGGGGGCTTTAAAAGACAGTCACCACTCATATATTCTCCCACCTCCCCTCCTAAACCTCTTAATTTTTAAAAATTATATTAGGAAGTACTATGTTTTCATTGTAAGCATAACACAAGTATATGGGTTGTGTGTTTTTTTAATTATAGGAAAGTCTTTAGAGAGGAAGGATCCAAAATGGCAGCAGAGTAGGTGGTTGCTACATTCACCTCCTCCTGGGACCAAACTGAAATTACAAATAAGATATAGATAGATCAACCAACCTGAATAACCAACTGAAGACTAGCTGAAGAGAAGTCTTATAACCAAGGATTTATAGGAGAAGCCATTTTGAGGCTGGTAGGAAGGGTGGAGATGCAGAAAGGGCTGGCTCTAGGCAGTGGCTGAGATTCCAGAGGGATGTCTCTCAGCTGTGGGGGTCTCCCCTGAGAAGCATGGTGTCTCAACCCCAAGCCGGGCTCCCCAGCCCAGAACACCAGAGCCAGGAAGAGGTGCCCACATAATATCAGGCTGTGAAAACCAGCAGGGATTCTGTCCATCAAGGAAAGACAGGAGTCTACTAGAGACAGAGGCACCCTCTTAAAGGGCCAATGCACAAAAACTCATTCATTTGCCCTGGGTTCCTATGGAGAGAGGGCAACATGGACTAGAGTCACCAGAGGAGAGACTAGAGTCTATGGCTCTGGGGAGAGAGCTGAAGGGACAGTCTCCAGGATCCCTGTGCTGAGTCACTATTCCACACCCCAGACACTATCTTTCTTGGCTGAAGCACTTCCTTCCGTACCCATCAGCCTGGGAGAAAGCAATAAGCCCCACCCTCTAGACTTCCTCTTTCCCCAGCCTGCAGAGCTTGCACCCTGCTGAGGAGTCAGCTGCCCAGGCTGAGTTGTAGAAGTCAGGGCAGACTCAGAAGATGTCATTAACTGGGTTGTGTGGCTTTGAGGTGGGGGTCATTCCCCCCACTTACCTGTGAACCTAACTGGCACCTCCCCTTCAGGGGAGATCTGTTAGCCCCACTCTCTGGGCTCCCTGTGGCCCCACCCTCTCAACTCCTGGTGCCTCTACCTGCCAAGGTCTAGCCAGAATCTGGGACAGACTGAGTTGTGTGGCTTTGGGGCAAGAACCACTCCCCCCACCTTCTCCCAAGCCTGACCAGCATCTCACCCTCCCAGAAGATCCACTAGCCCCATCCCCTTGATTCCTGGCAGCTCCACCCCGCTGTGATTGGATCACCTGACTATTTGAACATAAAGTTGAGCCAACCAAGAGATGAATGCAAAAAGAAAAGGCAGGGATTATGTTTACCGAACAAAATATAAATAAGATTTGACCACGATTGACATTTTTAAACCGGAAACTTCACATGAAAATTCTGTACTTCCAGCTCCTCCTTAAATGGCTGACCACTCCACGCTCACTGGTGTCATCCTGCTAGAGTGCCGGGGGCTGTCCTGGTGGGTGAGGCCCTCGCTGCATCTCTAAGACTTCCAATTGTCTCCCCCAGGCCTGCCTCACTAATGTGCCTGGCCTCCATTCACATTTTTGTTCACATTTCCTGAAGCAGACAAATAGTGGACCTGTGCTGGAAAAAAAAACAAAAAAACCCACTGGAACACTGACTGCTTCATTTCTATTAACAATTTACCCAAGTATCCACCTCAGTCTTTCACAACGACAGTCCCCCTGGACCACTGTTCCTCCACACGCCTGCAGGGATGCACGCTCTCACCTCCTGCAAGCCTGCTCAATGTGTGTATGCATTCAACTACCACCAACTGCCAACCCCCAGCGCCCGCTTTCTCCATAGCAATCACTGTCTAGCTTCCTTATGGACTCAATAAATGTATTATATTATTTATATTAATGTAAATTTATTATGACTACATCTATTGTTTATTCTCTGTCCCCTCCAGCCCTCACTGTTAAAATATAAGTTCCATGAAGCCCGGGATCTTTATCTACTTCATTTATTAATGGATTTCAAGTGCTTAAAAGAGGCCTGGCACACAGTAGGTGCTCAATCAATACTTGTACAATGAAGGCTGTCCCCAGTTTACCTCTGTTGCTGCAAACATCTTACTCTACTATGTTACTTCTACTACTGAGACAGAATATATTATCATCATTACAATAAAAATACTTTAAGACATTAGCTATCACTTAAGAAAGTGATAATATATTTGCTCATCATGAAGAAAGCATTTTTGCATATATCATCTTTCTTGAGTGCTTCAGTGAGCCCCTGAGGTTGACTAATGTGGCAGGCTGAATAATGACCCTGAATGATAAAGACCTAAGCTCCAGAATCTGTAAATATTACCTCATAAGGCAAAAACTGCAGGTGTTAAGGTTCTTAAGATAGGGAGTGGATCCTGATTGTTAGGTGAGCCCTAAATGTAATCACTAATATCCTTATGAGAGGAAGGCAGAGGGAGATTTGACACACACAGAAGAGGAGGGGGCAATATGACCATCGAGGCAGAGACTGGAGTGATGGGGCCACGAGCCAAGGAATGGCAGCAGCTTCCAGGAGCTAGAAGAGGCAAAAGAAACGGATACTCATATAGAGCCTCCGGAGGGAGTATGGCTCCAACCAACACCTTGATTTCAGCCTAATGACACTAATTTTGGACTTCTGACCTCCACAACTGTAAGAAAATAAACATCTGCTGTTTTAAACCACCAAGTTTGTGGTGACTTGTTGCAGCAACCACAGGAAGCTAATATGACTAGTCCCCTGATTATTATGATTTTCCTTTTCCAGATGAGACGACTGTGGCCCAGTGAAAGAAAACAACTTCCCCATCATCTGGAAGCGAGATAGTAGGGGGTTAAGACTAGAAAACAGGAGCTTCTGGCTCTGCTCCTTTACCAAAGCATCTCCAAGCAGGATGTATGTGACAGCAGGACTTCTCCCAGGAGATCATAGGAAGTGACCCACCATGACTTATAATAGGAAAAACAAAATACTCCATCACTGCAAGTCAAGGGTAAAGCAGTGTGGTGGTTGGGAGAGGGAGAAGCTTCTGAAAGAAACACTCACTGCTTCGCTCACTTGCAGATGCTCTTGGGAAGGCCCTGGGCCTCGGTCCCTCATACGTCAGAGGAAAAAATTGGACCACTTTGCTGGTTCTCAGAGGCTCCTCCTGGGGGTTGTTGTGAGAGCTGAGGGCACAACCCTGGAAAATATTAGCCCACACGCCCTGCCTTGACCGCTTTAACCTGAAGTGCCCCCTTCCATCAACTTTCCACATTGCAATTTTGTAACACATTTATTTTAAACAAAAGACTCCTTAACGAAAATTAAGTTTGAAAACCACTAAACCCACCATCTCTAAGGTCATACCCTTCCAGTCCCAAGTCTCTGTGGTTCTAGAACTCCACATGGAACAGTAGCAACCAACCCACCAGAGACCAGATCTGTCCAGAGACTGGATCCCAGCCAGCATGACAGAGAAGGTCTTCCCAGGCGTCAGAAAGCATTTAAGAGGCATAAACTGCAAAGTCATTTCACCTCCATGCTCTGTGTCCACAGCAAGTTAGAGAATTGCTCTGTTTACAGGCCCTGGGTCACAGCTGTTTTATCATAAAAGCGTCCTGAGCCAACCCTCATCAGTGAGCACTTACTGATGTGAGACTGCTCTGGGATTACACAGAACCATCCTAGTCCTCCTTAATGGTCCACCAGGACCTGGGGCTACCAGGCTTACATAGGCATGCGACCGTTCTCACCAACACACACTAAAACCAGACAGCAAACGACCCAGGCCCAGTGAGCACACCTCCTAGATCAGGCCACTTAAGTCAAAGAGAATCTGTTTGGTTCCACTTTAAGTGATGGACCCTGACACTTATATGGCTGTTCTCCCCAACCCGCTCAGACACGTGAGAGAAAATGCATGATGAATAGCAATCAATGCATTATGAAAATGAATTGGGCAAACTATAATTTTATTGGCTCTGAGGCCAAGTAATAAAGAGGAAAATGTGAGCAGGTGTGCCAGTTAATGTTTCTGGGTAATTGATTAAGTATGGTAACCCCCAAGAAGCTGCCTCTATTCAGCTCACACAACTTAAACTGCAGAAAGTAGGAAGTGCAAAATATGCCCCCTTTTTAGAGCTCCTTTTTTAAAAAGCTTATTATATGGTCCCCACCTGGTCCATAATTAAGCTCTCATTATTGCAGTAACAATGACGCCATTGTTTCTTTTTTATCCTAATAACCATATTTAAATTACAGAAATTTTTGAGAGCTATAGCCATAATGAAACTGAGGCCCAGGAAGGTTGATTGGTTTTCCCAAGGTCACAGAGGGCCAGAGCCAGAAGCCTAACACAAGCTCCAAATTCTCAACCCAATAATTGCTTTAATGGATGTAACAAGGGGTCATTCACTACTGTTCCAGCTCAGAAGGCCCTGCGCTTACTATAATCTGTGATGGTCTGGGTCCTACAGAGAAATAGAACCAACAGGCTCATAAAGAGAGAGAGAGAGAGAGAGAGAGAGAGAGAGAGAGAGAGAGAGAGAGAGAGAGAGAGAGAGATTTTAAGGAGCTGGCTCACACAATTGTGGAAGGGATGGGTGAGTTCAAAACCCGATGGGGTAGGCCACCAGGCTAGAGACTCAAGGAAGCATTGCAATTCGAGTCTGAAGACCTACTGCTGGTAGCATTTCTCCTTGCTCTAGGGAGGTCAGTCTTTGTTCTATTAAGGCCTTCAACTGATTAGATGAGACTCACCCACATTAAAACTCAAGTCCACAACTTGCACTATGGCACTGCTGTAGTATTCTACTGTTAAAGTAACTCACAGACCCAGATCAGATTCAAGAGGAAGAGACAACACAAGTCCAGCTGGCATGGGAGAGCGTCGGCCTATGAACCAGATCATGGCTCGATTCCCAGTCAGGGCATATGCCCGGGTTGTGGGCTCCATCCCCGTCGTGGGGCATGTGTGAGGCAGCCAATCATGATTCTCTCTCATCATTGATGTTTCTCTCTCTCTCTCCCTCTCCCTTCCTCTCTGAAATCAATAAAAATATTTTTTTTAAAAAAAAAAGAGACAACACAAGTGTGTGAATACTGGAGGCATACTTCATTGAGAATCACAAAAATGACAACATACTCCATCATTCATGATGACCTTTGGCTAAGTGTACATAGCCATGCAAGTCTTCCCAGGGTGAGAGTCCTTATTCCTTGGGCAATTTCTCTCAGATCAGCTCCATAATTCCCTTCCTTCTTCTTCCCCATCCTCTGACTTCATTTTGTCTTAGAGATCTCATCCTATATCAAGCTAGCTGCATCTCAAGCTCACTTTTTATCTAGTTCTTTCACACTAGAGTACATAATCCATTAAAAGCAGAAACTTTCCCCAAAGCAAAACTAGTTTCCCTTTCCTGGAGCGTCTAGAAGATTTAATATCCAAATTTTCTAGGAGGTTTGGGGCAGGAAAGATATTGCATTCCATTCTCCTAAGGCAAAAACAAAGCGGGTAAAACAAATGAATTGCTTTTCCATTTTCAGAGACAGACACCAGAGTGGTTGAGACAGCTGACCTCAGAGTGAGCCTGGCTCTTACTAGCTATCTCCCTGTCCTCAGCTGCAAGTGGGTATATCCATCCCATGGGGTTGCGGTGAGCATTAAATGAGTGAAAGTATGTAAAGTGCTTAGAACAAAGAACAGTAACTGTTTGCTGTGCTTCTATAAACAGTTGTATCCTGTCACACACATCATGCGTCTGCCTCAAGTTTACGGTGTGATGAGCACAATCCAAGTGCATATAATTTCTAAGATATACATCTTAATCCTTTTTCTTGGAAAACGAAGTTCCATCAAAATGCAAAAAAAAAAAAAAATTATAGGGCTCTTCTCCTAGAAAATGAAGAAATATGGGTCAGTGTCTGGGTGTACATCTAGGCATTGGGTTCCCAGATGAAATACATTTGGGGTATTTTCTCTAAAATATGTTTCTTTTGGGAACACATTTACCTAAGAAACACTGATCTCAGTGTTAATCTCAACTAAAGAACACCTGTACAGAAACATCCAGAATACTGTGTGACCACATATCTGGGCACTATGGTCCAGCCAAGTTGGCATAAACCTATGGAAGCGATCATACACTCAGGGTGTGACAGTACAAAAGAAGCATAATTCCTCTGAAACTAATACAAAGTCATATTGAATGTAAATTGCAATTGAAAAATAAAGAAATAGTTTCTACTTCCATGTATGGGTTTTCCCAACCCTCCTTCCCAGCTATCTATGCAGTCATGGGCCTTGGGAAAACCTGGTTCTGTGTCACCACCAGCACTCATCAAAATGTCTGGGGTGGAGAAAGGAAGAAAGGAAGGTCAAGAGAAAAACTGTAGGGCCATGAGAATATGTTTCTGGTGAGACAGCAAATATGGGTAAGACTTCACAACCCAAACTACTCCCTGACTAGCCCCTTTCTCTTCATCATAGATCGAGGGTTAAGCTCTTAAGTAAGAGCGTCTTGATTTTTTCTTAAAATGTCATTTACCAAGAAGACTTTTTTTAAAAACACAGTTAGATGTGGTTTTTCCCCCCTTTGTGTTTTCAAGACAGGATCTGACCTCTCCGTAGGACATGTAGCAAATACACGACTCTCCAAGCAGTGGCCCTCGGGCCTGCAGAGGCAGTTTCCTAGTCATTCTTTGCTCTTGCCAATGCTCTCCAGCCCTTGTTTTGTGCTTGTGGCTGCATGGACCCTGCTCTGGGTGGCTTCTCTCACCCTCCCATATCCGCAGTTCCTTTGGAATTAGTGACAGATGTGGGTTCTCCAGTTATGAGTCTCTACACACTGTGGCTGAACCCCTACCGTCTCTGGGACCTGAGTGAACTCTGGTCCCCGCTACTCTCCTAGACTCCCATGGGCTACTCAAGCCCTTCATGAGGTTAAATCAAACTGGGATAAAAGGAAGGTCACTTTCCCTGCACCATTCAGCCAGATGGCCAACCAGTTGACCATAATTCCAAAACTGCCTCTTTCTTTCTTTTCTTTTTAATTAAATCTTTATTGTTCAGATTATTACAGTTGTTCCTCTTTTTTCTCCCCATAGCTCCCCTCCACCCGGTTCCCACCCCACCCTCTGCCCTTACCCTCCCCCCCCCCCACACACACACACACACTGTCCTCATCCATAGGTGTACGATTTTTGTTCAGTCTCTTCCCGCACCCCCCACCCCCCTCCCCCCCACCAGAATAGTCAGTGCACTCCCTTTCTATGCCCCTGATTCTATTATATTCACCAGTTTATTCTGTTCATCAGATTATTTATTCACTTGATTTTTAGGTTCACTTGTTGATAGATGTGTATTTGTTGTTCATAATTTGTATCCTTACTTTTTTCTTCTTCTTCCTCTTCTTAAAGGATACCTTTCAGCATTTCATATAATACTGGTTTGGTGGTGATGAACTCCTTTAGCTTTTTCTTATCTGTGAAACTCTTTGTCTGACCTTTAATTCTGAATGATAGCTTTGCTGGATAAAGTAATCTTGGTTGTAGGTTCTTGGTATTCATCACTTTGAATGTTTCTTGCCACTCCCTTCTGGCCTGCATAGTTTCTGTTGAGAAATCAGCTGACAGTTGTATGTGTACTCCCTTGTAGGTAACTGACTGTTTTTCCCTTGCTGCTTTTAAGATTCTCTCTTTGTCTTTTGCTCTTGGCATTTTAATTATGATGTGTCTTGGTGTGGTCCTCTTTGGATTCCTTTTGTTTGGGGTTCTCTGTGCTTCCTGGACTTATAAGTCTATTTCTTTCACCAGGCAGGGGAATTTTTCTGTCATTATTTCTTCAAATAGGTTTTCAATATCTTGCTCTCTCTCTTCTTCTGGCACCCCTATAATTTGGATGTTGGTATGCTTGAAGTTGTCCCAGAGGCTCCTTACACTGTCTTCATATTTCTGGATTCTTTTTTCTTTTTGTTTTTCCAGTTGGGTGTTTTTTGCTTCTTCGTATTTCAAATCTTTGACTTGATTCTTGTGATTCTCTAGTCTGCTTGTTGAACTCTGTATGATATTCTTTATTTCAGTCAGTGTATGCTTAATTTCAAGTTGGTCCTTTTTCATATCCTCGAGGATTTCACTAGACTTATTGAGGGTCTTACTAAATTTATCGGCGGTTTCTAGAAAATTCTTGAAAAACCTCATAAGTGTGGTTTTGAACTCTATATCCAGTCATTTGCTTTCCTCCATTTCTGTCATTTGTGACCTGTTTCTTTGTCTCCGCATTTTTTATGCTTCCCTGTGTTGATAGAGTGGCTTTCTGTGCTAGGTGTCCTATGGGGCCCAGTGGCTCAGCCTCCTCAGTTACCTGAGGTGGATACTCTTGGTGCACACCTTTGTGGGCTTTGTGCACAGTCTTGTTGTAGTTAAGCCTTGATTGTTGTAGGTATCACTGGGAGGAATTGACCTCCAGGCCAATTGGCTGTGAGAATCAGCTGTGTCTATGGTGGGGGAACTTCTGTGCTGGAGACACCACTCTGGGGCAAGACTTGCTTCAGTGGGGCTTTGGTATTCACTGAGTCTGCCCCCTGAGTGTGTCCCTTATGGATCTGAGGACTTGTAATCTGGATGGTCCCACTCTGACCACTGGGTACACTGGCTCTTGGATCTCTAAGGAGGTGCTAATTTAGCCTCTGCCTGAGGCTACCCAGCAGGTGCTATGGAGAGATCTGCAGATTCCTATTCTTTGTTTGGGGTTTGCTGGTGCCCAGATGAGGGCCAGCTGTGAAGCAATGCAAGCTGCTGTGGGGCCTTGGGCCTTCTTTTGGAAGTTCTGGGTCTCTCTGACCCAGCTGCAGTTTGTTAGGTAATTTTCAGATTGCAAAGGGCAAGGTCTTTCATATGCAAAAGCCTCTGAGCACAGCTTGAGTGGGGCAGGGTCTCAGGGGATCAACAGGGCGGAGCAAGCAGCTATAGCTGCTCCTTGGTCCTACCCTAAGAGGCCCCGAGTCTCAGTGTCCCAGTAATCGCTGCAAGCACCTCTGAGAGAAAGCCACCCTCGAGTTCCGACCAATGCCAGACAGTCCAGTTTCTCCCAGTATGAGTCTGGGTCCCCAGAGATTCACCCAGAACTGGAGTCAGGGCCCTCGGGAGCTTGAGACTCCCTCCCGATTGAAAAAGACAACCATGTCCTCAGTTGCCAGGCCTTTCCACGTGCGCCTTTGTACCTCTGCACTTTACTTCCGCAGCTCCTCTGAGTCTCAGTGTGCTTTTCTCTTTCCTTCTAGTTGTAGAATTTCCACTCAGCCAGCCTTCCGGTGGTTCTGGATGATATCCGTTTTGTCTTATAGTTGTATTTTCGAAGTGGTTGTGTGAGGCAGCAATTTCTGGTGTTTACTTATGCCGCCATCTTGGTTTCTCCCAAAACTGCCTCTTTCTTATTCTGAACAAAAATGAAGCATGTGAGAGGGTCCAGAAAGGCTTCTCAATTGGCACCTGCAAACAGGGAGATGTTCAGTGGCAAATGTCTTTTCACAGCACTTTGAAGTTAAAATTATATTTAATTCTGTGAATTAATAATTTCTGCTTTATACATGAATCACAAACATTGGTTTTATTCCTAAGGAATATTTGATGAGTTTATAACAATCTTTTTACAGAACCAAGGAAAAGAGATGACACAAGGATAATAAAATAGGGTTTTCTCACTTCCCTTGCAAAGCAGATAGTCTCTGTAAGTCAATTTTTCTAAATTACCATGTGTAATTTTTAGCCAAGAAAGTAAAGTGAAAGTGA
This sequence comes from Myotis myotis, assembly GCF_014108235.1. Taxonomy (NCBI): domain Eukaryota; kingdom Metazoa; phylum Chordata; class Mammalia; order Chiroptera; family Vespertilionidae; genus Myotis; species Myotis myotis. Next base: position 29,842,231 of record NW_023416316.1, on the reverse strand, counting down.
ACACAGCTATGGGTCATAAGCTCCTACAAGGACCACAGAGCACATCTCTCAGTCTCCATGTTAGATATTTTTAAGAGATTTTCCCTCTCTCTTTCGGATTATAAATGATTCACTTTTTTTTTTCCACCTTTGCTATTTTCTTGCATTGAATATAGCGTGTCTGAAATCATTTTAAGCCAGAGAAAACTGGCTTAACTGTTTCACTTTTTGGATTTCTCTGTAAGAGCTCCTTTAACACCAGACAAATTGGGGTTCACATATCATCAAAGCCAAGAAAATATGGCAAAGTCAAGAGTATTTGAAAACACCTGCAAAATGAAATAAAAGTGGGGAGAAAAACTTTTCAAGACAAGCCAGGAAGATGAGGCAAGTTTGGAAATGTTAATAAAACATGGAGAAATGAAACCATAATAAAGTTCAGTTTTATACACCACAGCACGTTTTTCATTGAAACTGCGTTTCTGATGCCCATGTTCTCTTCATCTGAGTCAAAACCTCCCTCTACATCCTCCAAGTCATTATCCTTGAGGACTTCTGACCAAGTTTCCAATATTAAAATAAAGTTAAAACAAGTTCATCTTCATCTATTTTAACATTAGTGCTATATTCATGCAACTTCTCTGCATTGACTTTTCTCTCTGGGTTGCAATACTTGTCATTCCGACCACTGGAACCACTGCCCAGGCAGCATTTCATTGTCTCATTCTCTCACGTTCTCCTTCATTCACTCATCATTCATTCAGCTCAGGCGATGGGCTCTCCTATTGAACGGCGGCAGAGTGGAGTATGTGGCTGTGACTTCTAGAGCCAGATTGCCTGCTTCTTACCAGCTCTGTGACCTTGAGCAGTTCACTTTGCTCTGTGCCTCCATTTCCCAAATATGAAATGAGGGTGGCAATAACTACTTCCAACTTTACTGGAGCATTGTGAGGATAAATGAGTTAATACTTGTGACAGACTTAGCACATAGCAAGCCTTTCATAAACACCTAGTGCTACTGGCACCTGCAATGGACTTTTTATTTGGATATTTTTGAAGTGAGTGAGTGCTGGGAGGGGGAGGGGATGTTCTTTACCTACCCTGGGATTTGTATTTCAAATCAGTGCAGCAAAATGTTTGTATTGCCTTTTTGAACACGGTTCTGTCTGATAAGTATAAAATTATGGTGTTTTTAGGAATCTGACTGAAGACCTTGTGCATAAGTGATTTTATCTATATCCCTTAAAGTTGATGGATCCTGAACACGCTCCAGTTCCTATCTCTATCTTTGCTATGGAAATGGCTCCCCTCGGTGGAATTGCTGAGTTATTACACAGTATCCTCCCCTCACATTTAAGAACAGGAGTCCCGCTTTAATGGAAACCAGCATCAATAGCTAAAGCCATTTTGTAACATTACATTAAATTGGGTTTAAAATTATTTTCCCAAAGATTCACTCAACCAACCAAAACCCCATTCCAATTTCATAACATCATAATGTCCTATCGAGAAGAGAGTTAGTATTGAGCTGTACCAACAAAAGGCAAAGACATATTGCCACCTAATTAAAATGATGTCTATCTATTCAAGTTGCAAAGTAGTTTACACATTTGTCTAATTCTGTGCATGTTTTAAACATCAGTCTTGGCCCTTTAAGAAGTATCTGCGTTCGGGTAGGATTGGTCTGTTGACCGCTAGGAAACCTGGGGGAACAAAGAAGAACCAGGTTTATACTTGTCCAGATGCCGAAGCTGGTCTGGACATTATTGAGATCTTCCACATTTGAACTGGCATTTCATAAAGTATTTGCAGGGTCTTCCAATTGCTGGCATGCGAACTATGCAATCAGAACAGGCTTTCCTGATCTCCTTGTCTTCTTTTGTGACATTTGGGGATTGGACTAATCGCTTTACAGTTCTGGAATTAAATAGAAATTAGTGGATTTTCTAAATGTGTATTAGTCAATGTATATTTTCAGGGAACATAGTCATGGACCAGCTGATGATAATGATGATGATGGTGGTGGTGATGGAGATGATGATGATAGTGACACTTATACAGCACTTACTATGTGACAGGCTCCCCTCACTTACTTATGTGATAGTAAGTGCTGTCACATACATCACATGAATCATCTCATATTATCCTCACAATAACTCTTCACAGTAAATACTCTTCTATCCTTATCTTACAGACAAGGAAACAGTCACAGAATTTCACAACAACCTGCCCAAGAGCATGTGGCTAGTAAGTTACTGAGCTGCAGTTAGAACCCTGCTCCTGTCCCTAACAACTACACTCTTCTGCGTCCTCCATAATGATTAGAAGTAAACATTTTAAATTTTATGTGAACATCCATTATGTGTTGGAATTAATTATATTTGTTACTAAGCATAAGGTTAATGAAAATAAAATTTTATTTTTAGGAAAGCATTTCAAAGAAGACATAGAGATAGCCAATAAACCCATGAAAACATGCTCAGCGTCACTAGTCACGTGGAAAATGCATATTAAAACCACAGTGAGAAACCACTACACAACTATTAGAATGGCTTAAAAAAAATTTTAAACCTGACTATTCCAAGTGCTGAAAAAGATGTAGAGCAACTGAGAAGATCACACATTGCTGGTGAAAACACAAAACAGTACAGCCTTTTTGAAAGAAGCAGTTTGGCTCTTTCATACAAAGTTTGATGTTTGCTTATTATATGACCCAGCAATCCTGCTCCTAGGCATTAACCCAAGAAAATGAAAATATTTTTTCATACAAATATCTGTAGGCAAATACTTATAGCAGCTTCATTCATAATCACCTAAAACTGAGAAATAGCCATCAAGTGGAAATTATATAAATAAACTGTTAAGCATTCATACGATGGAATACCCCTCAGTCATAAACAAGAACAAACTACTCATACATGCAGCAGCATGGATGAATTTCATGCACATTATGCTGAGTGAAAGAAGGCTACTCAAAAGGCTACACACGCTATCATTCTACTCATGTGACATTCTCCAAAAGGCAAAGCCACAGGGAGAGGGAATAGATCATTGGTTGCCAGAGCCTGGGGGTGAAGGAAAATAACTTCTTGGAGTGAAGAGAATGTCTGTATCTTGATTCTGGTATCATTAGCCATTTGTCAATTACATAATAATGTAATATAAACATGTGTTAAAGAAAAAAGAAGGAAAGACAAACAGAAGGAAGGAAAGAAGGGAGGGAGGGAGAAAGGGAAATGCATTGGCAAGAGAACCAGGGTAGCAAAGTGACTGAGAGCACGGATGGGCCTAAGTGTAGACTTCCTGTGTTCAAATAGGGTTCAACCACTGTGGGACCTGAGGGACATTATTGGGCCTCTCTGTGCCTTAATTTCTTCACCTATAAAATGAGATAATAACACTTCTTACTTACAGTGTTGATGTAAGAATCAAATTACTTAATTGTTTAAAGCAGTTAGAACAATATCTTGCAACAGTAGGTTCTCAATTGTGCCATAAATGATCATAGACCTTAATGCAACCCACTCAATCAGCAAATTATGCCAGCTGTAAAGTGGGCAGAATCAGGGCTTGTTAAGCCATCTGCCCTGACAGTGTTTACTAATCTAAGCTGGTGATGGACATCCAAGTGACATCCATTTCAACTTCATGATGCTGAATATACAACTAAATCCCTGGTTGATTTTTTTAAATAAGTCAGATGCTTTATTTAAAATTACAGTTTCTATTCAATATTATTTTGTATTAGTTACAGGTGTGCAGCATAGCAGTTAGACAATCATATACTCTGGTTGATTTTCAATGCTCTAAACCAACCCCTAAGGTAGGCCTCCTGCGAGCACCAACATTGTCGACTCCAAACCCAAAGCTGCAGCCCAGCTGCCCACACAGTCCCGTGCACAGCATTCACAGTGTGCATCGTTTAAGCCCAAACCTCAATTGATTGTGAGTAGTCTCTCCACAACCCTTCCAGGACCCTCCCACCCACTTAGATAGGAATACTTCAGAGTGGCTTCAGGAGGCAGGGTGATGAACCCCTCAGGCTCTACTTCACTGCCCCTACCCCACCCACCCCCAAGGGACAAGGAGTCTCTTAGAAGTGACCAGAGTGAGGCAGGGAAAGAGGCACCAGCAGGGGATGCTACTGGCTGCTTCAAGAGGCGAAACAGCTGCACCGCAGGGCAGATGGTCCAGGGAAGTAAGGGCACTGTCTATCTACTGGCTCCTATGCCCCAGCGCCAAAGGTTTGGCCCATGGGCATTAGCTCCCCGCACTTCACGGTATACACGCTAGGTAAGACATTGAGCAAGGATCTGTGGTGTCCCTTGCCTAAGCCTGAGCTGGTGGCAAGAGGCAGGCAGCACAGACAGGAGGAAATGCCTGTGCAGAGTCACTGGGAACTCCCTCAGAGCTGGTTGCCATGGCAATAACAGAAAAACCAGGTCAGGCCAACAGGCAATGAATTGTGCATAAGTGGTATCTGAGTCTCCACAACCCAGTAGTTTCACTCCCCAGTATATCTTGGAAATAAAAGCCACACATGTCCACAAAGGCACACGTACTAAAGTTTTATTGGTGCGTTATTATGTAATAGCAAAGAAGAAGGAGGAGGAGGAGGAGACTAAACTACCGAATGTCCACAATATGAGAATGGGTTATTGTGTGGTGTAATCAGAAAATGAAGCCTTTTACAACAGTAACAATGAGTAGATTAAAACTGCAGGTATTGACATGCAAAACCTTACAAGTTCATTAGAATTACTGAAGGATTAGCAAGGTGACTGATATAAGAACAAAATGTTAACATCAGTTGGATTCCTATAACAGCACCAAACAGTTAAAAGTGCAATATTTCCAAAAGACACCACTTATAATGTAACCAAACTGTAAAGCAGAAAATATTCATATATTTCCTCACCTTTTATACCTGTAGCTGTCAGTAAATACTGCCCAAAGGTGACCAATCAACAAGAAAGTATTTTTTCAAAAAAAAAAAAGTACTTTTTCATATGACACAAAGATAAGCACCAGAATTAAAATATATGTAAGTAAGAAAAATCAGTACATAAATGAGGAAGAAGAAGAGGAAGTAGTGTAAGTCAAAAATAACTTCTTATTCTTCATGACAGGGGTTCTCAGAATATGGTCCTTGACAAAAGCATCAACATCACTGAGGAACGTGCTAGAAATGCAAATTCTCAGGCCCCACCCCCACCTGCTGAATCAGAAACTCTGGCAGTATTTTAAGAAACCTTCAAGATGTTTCTGACAAATGCCAAAATTTGGGAACAACTGCTTGCTAATGAGGACACAACAAATACTGTTTAAATTTACCAATCAAGAAAGAAAGAAAGAGAGGTACAAATATATTAGGTTAATTTCCAATGGCAGCCCTGGACTGTGTGGCTCAGTTGGTTGAGCGAAGTCCCATGCACCAAGAAGTCACTGGTTCAATTCCGAGTCAGGGCACGTGTCCAATTTTCAGGCTCAATTCCCAGTAGGGGCTGTGCAGAAGGCAGCCAATCGATGGTCCTTGCTCAGTGATATTTCTCTCTCTCCCCCTTTCATTTCCTCTCTCTCTCTCTCTCTCAAATCAATAAAAACTTATATTTAACAAAAAGAAACAAAAAATTTTCCAATGGCAACGACCAGAGGATCTGACACCAGAAACTGTTGATGGTCTCTGGAGATTGGTGCAGAGTTTTTGAAAGAGGTGAGGCATGAGCAGAGAAAAATTTTTCTGTCATTCTGAATTATTTGAATTGTGATAGCATGTTAAACTGTGTTTTAAAAACACACACCAGACATACACTAAAATTAAATTAGTGGGGAAATTCCTCCTTTTTTCTCGTTAGGGAGGACTGCAACTCCTTGTTGATGTTCCATTACCCAGATTATAATCAGCCAGAGAATTCATAACAATTTACAAAAAAAAAAAAAAAAGGAATGCTGTGGTGGCTCTCTATTCTGCATATCAACGCTAAATATGACTCGGTGTCATACCATAATCCCTGTTTTTCCAACTTTTTACCAAGATTTACTATTCAACAGAAGGAAACATCACATGCATTTTTCTTGCACTGGATTCTCGGGAGATAGAGAGTGAAATATCATCCATTTCATAAATTTCCATACTCACCTCAGTTGGTTTTTCCTACTAGAGGGTATTTTCTGAAATGTTTCCCTAATGTAAACTAAGTAGTGATCACTGCACATAGATTTTATTACCAGGAAGGCCAAAGTTACATTGGCGGTAGAGTATCACACTTCCCAAACGAATTAATTCATCCTTGACTTACAAATTCTAAATACAGTTGTCATCCACAAGGTGGCTCTGTACGCAACAAAATACAGCCTTCCAGACCAGCCCTGCCACTAAAAGGAGTTATATTCGTGTTTTTTTTTTGTTTTCCCATTCTCATTTATGGGCAATTAACTGAATGGCGGGGTGGGGAGCGGGGGAGGGGGGATAATTAAGCATTGTGCTAACAGATTGGTGTCTTAAGTGAGTGGAAAGGAACCACGTAGACAGCAACACAGCACACCTTGTCTGCTTCAGAAACCAAGGGACCTTGCGTGACTTCGAAGGATTTCTGCCAATTTTTTAAACATAAAATACTGTAATAATGGTAAAGGAGCCAGCCCTGATACACTAGCAATTGTGCAAATGGGGTTTTAAAAAAAAAAGAAGAAGAAAAACAGTCTTCAGCCATCACAAAATTCCAGATTGCCAGATTTCTTGATTGTGGCTTTTAATCAAAACACAGCCAGCTGCCTGTATTTAAAACTAATCGTTAAGCTCTAAGTCTCAGCCAATCATCTTACTTCTGAGCTGGCAGGGTAACAACAACAACAAAAATATGAAACTCCCTAACCCAGTTTAGGGGAGCGTGGGGGGAAAGAAGAGGAAAAAGAATGAATACTAGGATTTGGTCGGCTTTCCTATGAAAAATGCATCTCTAGCGTTCTAAAGCAAAACATCGGTGCCTGGAAACTGGCCTTGCGCCTTCAAGATGAACAGATAGTGTGTTTACAACCCTGTAATTCCCTCTCCTTTCTCCTTACCTCCCCCTCCATCGGAAAGCAAGGTTAGCACTTCAAAGAGATGAGTGTGTTGTTTGTGCTCAGCCAGTGGGGTGGCCCCTGAGGAATCTTTCTTAGCTGTCCTCTGCTTCCCTGTTGGCTAAGAACTCACTCTGTGCTCATAATTTCTCTGTTCTTGACCCTTTGGGTGATTTGGAGGAAGAATTGCTCTCTCCTCCTAGATTACTAACAGCTCCAAATAGCCAAGACCCCTATTTTCCTATCTGTCCTCAGGGGACTGATGCCTTAGCTGACTTTCTGGACCTGCAATGCGAAGAATGCTCCTTCTTTTAAGTGAATTAAGAATTCTTGATAAACAGAAAGAATCCATCTCTCTCTGTCCTCCTTCCATCTTTCTCTCATAAATCATAAATAACAGACAAGATGGAGATCTTTCTGACATTCTTTAAAAAAACAAAAGCTGCTTTTTAGAATCACCTTAAGCACAGATCTGGCAGGTGGAGTGTCTTCCTTCAGGGTCTGCAAACAACCTCCCCTCACCCCCACCCAGCAACCAATTTGACTTTGAGCTTGACCTTGAGATCTGACACAAGGTTAGCCAGCAAGAATGGCGTCGGGAATAGGTCACAGTGCACAGCAACAAGTTTCCTTCTCTCCGGTCATTTACATGTAGACGACAGCTAATATTCAAATTGGTGCAAGCAAACACACCGTTGATTAAATTAAATCTCTTCCCTAGCTTGATTTGCATAACTTGCAATAATCAGAATGGAGAGGAAATCATAATTGAAAGGAGAAAATATAACTGCAGCGACTTGGAATTAGGTGTAGTTGAATTAAGCTTGTAAATTCTGCTATTTCTAAATGCAGAACTGTCCTGGGCTAACTTTAATTTTAAGATATTAAGATATTTGAGTTGAAGAACTGGAAAGTCAATGCACAAATAAAGTCCTAGAACACCTTTGATTAACTACAACATCAAAAAAAGTAAGAGAAAAAAATGTTGAGCAGGGGTCTGAAAAGTTTGCTCACATGATCTTGGGCCCATCAGAGGCCTCTCTGCATACCACGCTCTATTCTAGCCTTTGGAAGGGAAATAATTCAGCCAGTATTTTCTTTATTTTATTGAAAAAATTTACTCCATGATCCTCCCCCCATTGCTGCACCCAAATTCCAGTTCTCTTTTGTTATAGCCCATATATGGCACCCCCACTTCCTCCCTCTGCCCACATTACCTTTATATAAGAACAAAGCCTGAAAGAAAACCCCCTCCATGCCCTGCAAGGACTGGGCGGCCCACTGTCAGGAAACGAACTTTACAGATCTGGTACACAGACACCTTAATTTTCTTCATTTCACCTTTCCTTGCTGTTCCCATCACCTGGGGTCTCAGAAGAGAAAGGGGAAAAGCGAACTGGCACAGCAGCAATGCCTGGATCTAGAGCGCGCCACCTCCCACACCCTCGATTACCTCCCATCTCTTTCTCAAGTAGCAGAGGCAGCAGCAGGTCGAGGCCCTGCACCCCAAACTGAGCAGAAGTAGAGGACAATCTAAGGAACAGAGTCCCCTCACATGAGCACGTCAGGCCTTGGACAGTGTCACATTCTCCCACCAACAGCACAGGTCGCCTTCTTGTCTGCAGTAAACATGTTCCTTTGTCGTAGAATTTCCACAATAATGTGCAGACTGTATTGGTTAGGATAAATGTCCTATATTTGTTCTTGAAATCCACTACATACTGAAAATGTCAAAAATAAAATTGAAGTTTAAGGGTAAACAAGGATTTTATAACAGAATGCATTAGAACTTCCTTTCACTGCCCCACAATTAGCCAGTTATAGTAATCGCTGCATTCAATAGCCATCACGTTTAAGGAGATGAATATGAAAATTAATATGTTCCCCTTTTTGCAGATAAGAACACTAAGGCTCAGTGAGGGGAAGTAACTTAGCCACGACCCACCCCTAGAAAGAAGCAGCCAGCAATTCAAACCCAGGCCGTCTGTACAGAAACCCCCACTCTTAACCACCAGGCCAACTGCCTTCCTAAACAGCAGGAATAATTTTTCTGGGTATTTAGAGATTGTTTTACTTTAACAGCCAAGGTGGAGAACACAGTTCAGAAATAGTTGTTTATGCCTCAGAGTTTGGTCCACGTCCCTAAGGTCCTCTTTGTTTTGTCTCAATTTACCTTCCAGCACTGAGGTTGGTGTAGAATGATCTTCCTTCAGGGAACTCCTAGAAAGTTCTATTCTTTGCTCAGCTGCAAATCCCAGGGAACTTGGAATTTGGGGAAAACCCTGAATATCTAATAAGCAAGCACAAAGACCACTCTAGTCAGCAAAACCAGGCCTGGGTGCAACTCCGGGAGACTATTGAGTCTCCCTCTTTCAGCTCTAAGGACAGGGGCACATTAGAGTTGGTACAGGTGGTTGAGAGCATTGAAGGACACCTGTGTAAACAGGCTTGTTTCTGCCAACTGGGCTGACAGGGACTTGGGAACAACCTACTCCTGAAGAAGAAGAAACCCTTTCAAGTCCTGGAGACCAGCTATAGCCAGGCCTCTTTCCTCCTCCTGGGAACTTCCCAGGCACTGCCCAGACTCCCTTGCAGCTCGGTGCAGGACCACATAACAAGTAAGTTCTAGCCTATTCCAAGCCTGTCCCTTAGAAACATCCCTTCAGCTCTATCCTCCTGGGTCTCAACCTCTTGGGACCACATGTTACAGATGGTATAACTATAAAAAGGAGAGTCTGCCCTGCCCTTATTGGAATTTGTGTGAGAAACAAATATAGTACATTAAGCCACTGGGATTTCAGGGTTAATTTGTTATAAGAGCACAGCTTGATCTATCCTGACTACATGCTCGTATTCCTTCTGCAACAGGGATTTTAGTTCTGACTTCGGTGCAAGGCAAACTAATTACCTGGAAAGTTATTGGAAATAGAGATTCCTGGATTTACTCCTGAGATTCTGAGGAAATGGGGAGGGGGGCTGTGTTTGGGGCAGGCAACCTGGGCCCTGGTGTGTCCGGTACAAAAGGGAATGAAAAGATATCCCAAAAACATCTCTAAAGAAGAAGCCACAGGATTTCTGTGACAGTTTGGATGAGGCATTGGGGGGAAAAGTGAAGTCCAGGGCTTCTAGCTTGAGAGGCTGGAAAAAATGGGATAGTGGGAGTCTGAGGGTCCATGTTAGAGAGAAAGCTGAGTTTGACTTCTAGATGCTGGAGGTCTGAGCTGAAGGGTGTCTGTACAGTTAGAAACACAGCCAGGCATGAGGGTAACCACAGATACGCAGGTGGGAGGTTGGGATGGGACTCCTCCAGGTGTTTCAGAGCCCCCCACGGAGCAAGTGCATAGAAAAGGGCGGGTCAAGGCCTGGGCACATGGGGATGAGTCCCAGGCCTTGGGCCACCTGCCTGCTCTTTCTCTTCTGCTGACCTCATCAGTGCCCTTCACCACTTGTTCCTCCTGCGCCCACGATGTCACAGCAGCCTTACTTACTGGTGGCCACGGCCAGTTCCCTCTGACAGGACACTAAGCCCTCTTCTTTCCTTGCCTGTTGGTCTCTGAACACCAGGGCCCCATAGAGCTCAAGTAGCAGCTGAAACTTACGGTTCGAAAAGAACTCTGGATTCTTGATTAGATCCTGGGCTTCAGCCTCAGTGTTCACTGCCTTCCCACAACAGGAGATGAGACCTCTTTGTAAGGTACCAAGGACACCCTCAGGCGTTTATACTTGGCCTATTCTTAGAGCTTCCAGGGGCCATCTTTTTCCAAAGGCCAGCAGGGTCCTTCAGCATCTCCTGGCTGGTCTCAGTAAGAACTGAGTGGGGATAATGAAATCGCCCGAGGTTGTCAGCAATGAGTCCCAGACTGAAGGACTAGGCCAGGGGTGGGCAAACTTTTTGACTCAAGGGCCCCAATGGGTTCTTAAACTGGACCGGAGGGCCGGAACAAAATCATGGATGGAGTGTTTGTGTGAACTAATATAAATTCAAAGTAAACATCATTACATAAAAGGGTACGGTCTTCTTTTTTTTTTAGTTTTATTCGTTTCAAACGGGCCGGATCCGGCCCGCGGGCTGTAGTTTGCCCATGGCTGGACTAGGGGCAGGTCAACCTGCTGGCTCAGCAGGGTTAAAACATGAGGGAGAAGGAGGAAAGTTTCATTCTTCCGAATCTGAGCACTGGGGCTGAACTGAACCTGAATTGACAAGCACTCGGTCATGTCTGAACTCGCACAGATGGAATTTTAAATACATGAAACTCTGCAGCGCTTGTGCCAAAGAGCCAGCTTTAGCAGCAGACTTCTGCTGGTCCCACGAGGGCAACAGGAACGAATGAGCCGATGTCTCAGCAAAGTGAATGTCTGTCTATTTTGTACCTGGAAAACATGGCTCCTTAGCAGGCACCAATGGACACACCTTCGTGTGGAGGCAGATGCCTCGGGTCCTGGTAGTGAGGCTGATTGACCTTCTCTCAGCTCATCCAAATCCCAGAGAGAGGCTCTTACCTCCTCCACCACAACCCTCTCTGGGTTCCTAGGGCCCAGTCTCCATCTGGAGGAAATGAAAAAAGAGATTTTACATGTGTGTTAAGTCACATGTAGACTGAGAAAAGACTGGGAGCTCAAACATATAACACTCCTGTTGGACTGTTGTCAAAATGAGGGGAATGCTGTCAAAATGAAGCCAATGGGAAGGGTGATCACATTGTCCCACGACGCAGGCCCTGTCAGGTGCTTCTTAGTTCCCGCATGGGCTCTGGGTGCTGGTAGTTGGTGGTGCTGGCTCCAGGGGCGGGTAGCGTTCTTTGAGTGCTGATGACACTCTTCCACTTGGGGTCCCCTAGGGCCCTATGCTTTCAGAACCTTACCAACCTCTCTCCCTTTGCCTTTCCTCTCTGTCTTTCCCCACACTCCCTAGGTCCAGGAAGTATTTTCTAGTCAAAAGAAGGGGAGGAAAGCTTTGCTCTCATATTACGTGCATTGTCACAAACCTATTTTATTGCCTAAGATGCAATAACTTCATATTTTGTGTCACTCCAAAAGTCTACCCTTTTGAAACATGAAAGCCAAGGGAAAAAAAATCTCCTAAGTTCCCTCCTGCTGCTGCCTCGCCTTTTCCTTGTGGTGATGAGTGGAGGTGCCCCTGGCTGTTTTTCAACTTAGGCAGCAGTGGGGAAGGGGCATATGGTAACAGGGATACTCAGGGACACACATCAGCTAATATTTTTAAAAAAGCTCCCACCTTTTTGATAATGTCTCAGAAATAGTCATTTTTACACCCTGTCTGCATTGTCTTCACATAATAGTCATTCCAGGCCCATTGAAAGTCTTTCCACATGGCCTTCCCTAAACAGCGCCTCTGACATCCTAAGGGTTGTCCAGCCTGGAGTCTTCTGCTCCAGGTGGTACATCAGAAAGGAGTGGCTCCAGGAGGCACTGGCCCGGGGGCACCTAGGCCCAGTCACAGATGCCACTGCCACGAGTCCTCAGGTTCACTTTGTTCTCCCCTCAGTTGGACATCACTGAGTCTCTTCTCTTTAGCATTTAAATAAAATAATAATGAGAATAATAATAATAAATAAACAAATAAATAAATAAAATAGAAACCATTCTTTGGTGGAAGATGCACATCCTAAGCTAAATTCAAATCTTAACTTTGCCCTCAAATTAACTTCTGTTATGTTGTTCCAAACTCTCTAAATCTATATCTTCTGCCAAATTGAGTTACTAATACCTGCTACATGGAGTCAACCTACACAGTAAATACAGGGCTGGCTTCCTATCCCCTCCACAAACGGGAGAGGAAATGCGGGTTGTTCTATCAGACCAATGCTTCCCTCTTAAATTAACCACTCACCAAGTGCTGCGCCATTTCACATGGAACAATACCATCCACCCACACCATCAGCCCTGTGCGGGCAAATTCAAAAGAGAGCAAAGCTCACAAACCAAGAAATAGCTCTTGATTCCTTTTCCCAATTTAAAAAAAAAAAAAAAAAATTACAGGCTGCCTCCTGGTTCTCCAGGCCCTGCCTCCTACTTCTCAGCACTTCCAGTGTGTCCTGCCTCTTTCTAGGCCTTTGTTTGAGATGTTTCCCGTTTTCTCTAAATTGTAGCCTGCCTTGGGAGCAAAGAATATGTTCTGCCTGCCATGCTAAGTGCCCAGGGCATGCAGAAAACTTCTTATATTACAAAATCCAGAAGATCCTGGTTCAATGGGAAGATGTATGCAGTGATCTCTCTCTAGTCTCTCCCCTTATCCTGGTGTATTTTCAGAAGGCAGATACCTTGGAGCTCCAGGGCCCACAGAGCCAAGTGTCTACAGGTTTTGGCAGAGAAAGGCCATCTCTCAATATCCATTACCAAGTGATTCCTCCAAGTCTCCTGCTAAGTAATTCCAGGAACCCTGTTGTATCACTTCCCACTTACTGTGGCCAGATTACCTCATGGTATTGAAGCAATTTACCTCCCTAGGGGTGGATGCCATGTCCCATTCACCTTTGCATCCCTCACCCTCTGTACAACGCCTGGCACACAGAGCAGGATGGTTGGATTGAATGAGCCACAATATTCCTCGCCACAGTGCACTGTACTTAGACTGTTCACATGTGGATCGAGCGCAGCTGAGCACACTTGGTAGGAATCCTGTGATTGCTCTCCAGCTGGAAGCAGCGTTACGTGGCCCGACTTGAGAAGTGATTTTGTGCTCTGGCTGTTTTAAGTAGTGAGAGAGTCTCCAAGAAGAAAGAGAACCATGAAAAGGGACTAGCAGATGGTATTCAATATAGGAGAGCCACATACTCACCGAAAGGGCATTGTCTAGGTAGTTTGAGAGTCAAATGGAATATTCCTGCCTGACTTCTTTGGAGGATCAATATTGCTCCATCCCAAAAAGAATGGAGCCTGAATGTTTTGTTTGTCCAAGATGTTGAACCAGATCTTCCGACTCCAAGGTTCAATAGCTTGGATTCCTTAGAATGAATTCCGCATGTTGGTCAGTGTATTCACTTGCTAGAGCTGCCGTGACAAAGTGCCACAGACGGAGTGGCTTAAACAACAGGAACTTATTTTCTCACAGTCCTGGAGACTAGGAGTCCAAGATCAAGATGTTGCCAAGGTTGGTTTCTGCTGAGTCCCCATTCCTTGGTTTGTAGTTGGCTGTCCTCTTGTGTCTTCACATGTTCCCTCTGCATGTGTCTGTGTCCAAATTTCCAATTCTTATCAGGATACCGGTGGTACTGATTAGAGTCGACACTACTGAGATCATTTCGCCTTACTTACCTCCTTTATGGCCCCTCCCTAAATACAGAGCATCAGCCCACGGAAGTCTACTCTTGAGACTTAAGATCTAATGGGATTTTGCCTTGCTACGTTTTGGACTTGCTTGGTTCCCACCTCCCATTCCTTCTTTCCTATCTCTCCCTTTTGGGACGGGAATGTCTGTCTTATGCCAGGTCCATCATTATATGTTAGAAGCACATCACTTGTCTGTGGGTTCATAACTGGAGAGGAATTTTATCTCAGGATGAATCATACCTTGAGTCTCACCCATACCTGATTTAGATGATATTTAGATAAGACACTGGACTTTTAGAATTTAGAACTGCTAAAATGAGAGTTCAGACTTTGGAGCTTGTTGCGTTAGAATGAATGTATTTTGCATAGAACTCCACAAATTTTGAAAGAATCAAAGCAAAAAATATTATAGACTGAATGTGTGTGTCCCTCTAAAAGTTATATGTTAAAGTCATAGCGCCCCACTGTGATGTTATTTGGAGGTGAGGTCTTTGGGAGGTTAAATAGGTTTAAATGAGGTCATGAGGGTAGGAATCTCATGGTAGGATTAGTGTTCTTATCAGAAGAGAAAATGAGACCAATCTCCTCTCTCTCTCTCCCTCTCTCTCTCTCTCTCTCTCTCTCTCTCTCTCCAGAACTACGAGAAATAAATTCCTATTGCTTAAGCCACCCAGTTTATGATATTTTATATTTTGTAACGGCAGCTCCAGCTAACTAGTACAGTATATAAGCAATAAGATCAGGGAGTCTTCACCAACAATCAGCACATTCATAACCCATTTAAGCAATTTTCTTCCCATTTTATTGGTTTCTTTATTTAACCGTTGTTTGTATTTCCTTGAGGGGCTGTGTGATAGCTGGCCTCAAGGCCAGCAGCACATTTCTGCACAGGCACTGTAACTCGTGCATTGACTGCGCGATTCAAATTAGCTCAAGTTTAAGAGGTGAAGCCATTTAAATTCTCAGAATAGATCTTTTTTTTAATTTGGTTGAGCCTTAAGGGCACTTTTTATTTTGTGGAATTAAAAATCTGTCTGTATAAAAAAAACCCAATACAATAGAAAGATTCATAGGGGGCTCCAGGGCATCTGTTACTGTTGAAAATCTATTTCAATAAATTTTCAGAATTGGCTTAATTACTTAAATAACTAGGATGTGCTAAAAGGAAAGTCTGTTTGGGGTTATTTTTTTTAAATGTATTTTTATTGAATTTTTTACAGAGAGGAAGGGAGAGGGATAGTCAGAAACAACGAGAGAGAAACATGGATCAGCTGCTTCCTGCACACCCCCCACTGGGGATGTGCCCGCAACCAAGGTACATGCCCTTGACCGGAATCAAACCTGGGACGCCCGCCCACCCCACCCCCCACCCCCCCAGTCTGCAGGCCGACGCTCTATCCACTGAGCCAAACCGGCCAGGGCTGGGGTTATTTTTTAATATTGGAAATGAAATAAGTAAACTGAGTGCCATTAAAGTACACGCTGAAATAGCCAAGCCTTTGGGGAGTTAAGTGCATTCTTTGTAACTTCTCCAGGCAATAATCACAGTGTATGGGATCAGATTGTGTTCCCTACTTTGTATTACCAAGAAAAGAAACAAACACCCATTTTCCCTCGAGCAGTTTATGAAAAGAAAGTCCAACGTAATTGTGGCAATGCATGTCCTTTCTCCTGCTTGCAGCTCCCAGAATGGTACGTATTTTAATCATGTCTCAGCCTTCACAGGGAAGTCCACCACTGTTAAGCAAGCGAGACATCTATCAACTTGTGTTTCAAGTTCCAAGATTTTTGTTTAACAATACCCGAAGGCTGTCAGCTCCCCAGACAGGCGTATCAAAATGATGAACAACCCAGGCATGGCAGGAAAGCCTTTGCGGAGGGAGCTAGAGAAGTCTGTGGAGGGAGGAGAGATGAAAGTGAAGTGGTCTGTCTCTCAGAGTCAAGTTATCGGTGTGTAGGGGACCATGACGGAAGTGGCTAGGTCAGTTTTACTATCCCTAAAATCTTTTCATTCATTTAAAAATAATAATCAAGATCTATCAAGTACCGGGCATTGTTATGAGCTCTGGAAACCTCAGGGTATGATAGGAGGCAGATCTGGCAAATGCAGTAGTAATTTTTATTCACATGAACTCATTTATCTTTTCGTTTCTATGTGAACTACAAATTTAAGAACAAGATCCAAACACAGAGTTGAATCTGCAATGATTATATTTATATTCACTCATTCGAAGAACATTTTTAGTTTTGGACTTTGGAGTGTTTTTTCAATAGAAAACTCATTGCTTGAAATTCAGATGCTTCCAAAATAGTTTTTGAAACCTACTATGGCCTTTTGATGTAGTTCATTAAGGAAATAACATTTATTTTATTTTTACCATTGTTTCTATTAGCGATCATATTACCATGACTGCTTGGCCAATGGCACTTCACATTTTTTGATTCCTTAATAATTTTCAAAAGATTTAACTAATTTTGATGACATTTATTGCACTACTAAATCATGTCAAGATTCATATTATCACTTCTTCCTATTAAAACAAATTATTATTCAGCAGATGGCTCCAAATCTTGCACATAGACAGTACCTTCACCCATATGTTTTAAAAGTGTATTTATTTTCTGTCAACTATTTTTCAACAGATTCCAATGTTTGGTTGTTTTTATTACTCATAATGGCTATAAAATATTTTCATATTTATATGGTTTCACTGATTAAAGTCTCTAGTTCATAAAAACACCAATTCCTTTTATAAACCCAGAATGAGTGCCTATATCAATCTCTTATTTCAAGCAGTTTAATTGAGATATAATTGGCATATTAGACTGCACATGTTAATCATGTAAACTCAGATAAATTAGGCATATGTATATATCTGTGAAACCATTACCACACCAAAATCATGAGCATATTTATACAAAAAGATTCCTTGTGTCTTTTTCTAACTCGTCCTTCCCACCACTCTCCACACTTTCCCTCTCCCCTCCCCTTTCCAAGGATCCGCACACTGTGACTATGGATTAAATTAAGTTTTCTAAAATGTTATGTAAATTAAATCAGACAATCTGTACTCAATTTCTCATGCAACATAATGCTCTTAAGATTCGTCCATATTGTTGTGTCTTTCAACAGCTTCTCCTTTTTACTAGTATTGCATGGATCCACCACAGTTTGCTTGTCCACTCACCTGTCGATGGCTATTTCAGTAGTTTGAAGCTATTACAAATAAAGCTACCAGGAATACTTGTGCACAGGTGTTTGCATGGACATATAATTTTATTTATCTTTCATAGGTTCCTAAAAGTTCAATGACTGCATCTCTGGGATGTGCATGTTTAACATTTGAAGAAACTGTCCAACTGTTCTCCAAAATGGCTGCTCCCTTACACGCCCATCAGAAGTGTCTGAGAATTCCGGTTGTTTCACACCCTCACCGACACTTAGTGTGGTCAGTTTTTATAAAAGGTAAACCACGCTCATAGGTCCCTGTGGTATCTCATTGTGTGAACTTTCATTTCTCTGGTGACTAACGATGGGGAGCAGCATTCCACACGCTTACCGCCATCCTGATGCCTCCTTTGGTGAAGTGCTTGTTCACATTTTTGGCCATTTTTTTCATTGAGTTTTTGTTTTCTTCATCCTGCATTCTCTCTATACCCCTCTCTCCTCGCTGGGGCTCTGCCCTGTGAATTCTAGCAGCCCCGACTGCAGTTTTGTTTTTCTCAGCTCAAAGAGAGTTCCCCCTCCCTGCACTACAGACCAGGAACTTACCATAGGGCTCCTTTCATTTGTTTCAGGTCATGGTCTTTCATTACCTAATGCTCCACGTGTTGCCTGCCTTCCCCGCCCCCCCCCCCCTTTTTCTTTTGGTATACTTTTGTCTGACTTTTTGGTTATTTCAGGCTGGGAGATAAATCCAGTCCCTGTTACTCCATTTTGACCAGAAACAAAAGTCTATTAACCTTCTTTTTAATCTTTTCTAGAACACAGAGCCTCAGTGGTCATTTTTGAAATTCCAAATGAATATAATATATGATCAACAACTGTAAAATTTAAGATATATGAGCCATAAATATGCTTTTTAAAGATATGTTTCCTTTAATCTTACCAAATATGTGCTCCCAATTTTGCTTTCCAGTATTGTTGTTTTTTTTTTCCAGTATTGTTTTATTCGTTGTGACAGCTTGATTATTTTCTTCATGAAGAAGTAAACTATGTCAGACTAAAACAACATGGGGGTTTATTTTCACCTTTTTTTGTTGTTGTTAGCAAATGCAATGATTAAAAAATTAAATTTGACTTAAGTTCAAACACACAAAGAAAGCAGTAGCAACACTTCCCTGAGTTAGAAATACTTTTGATTCTCTCTTGTCTTGATGTTTAAAAGTTTGTGAGTTTAATGACTTTGAAAGAAAAATGACTCTCGGCCATTTCAGGAACAAGGAAGGAGACAGCTTAAGGGAGGATTGGAAATTTGATCTTTATCTTTGGGTTTGCAGCTTTTAGGAATGACACTCTACCCATCTCTAGCTGTTTCACCACTCTATCCCCCACAAGTATTCCTGGCGCTCTCCTAACCCTGACTCAAAACATGCTTCCTTTTTGTTGCTCATCTACATCTAAGCAAATCCATAAGAATGAAATTTGAGCAAGCTCATGATCTTAATCAGTGCTGCCTAAGGCTTTAATGTCCGGGCAGCGGGCTTGGAGTCAAAGAGATGAAATTCACCCAGGACCTCCCATCAATTTACTTATCTTTTAAAGGCACTTATCTTTTAATGACTAGGAGAATGCAGCCTGGGTGATAGTTTGGGTTTGTTTTGCTTTTGTTGGTTTATTTTGGGTTAAAAGGTATTAGCTTAAAACAACATCAAGGACATTCCCAAAGAGGGAAAGAATCGATAAACAGGCAACTCACAGCTGAAGGAGAGAAAGACGGTGGAGGGGATGAAGAGCTGACTTCCACACACGTCTCTATCATGGCAGGGGCAGGATGAGAACAGGTCCTGAGGTGGCGAATGTGTCAGACACTCAGTGGTTTAACCCGCACCCTGGACCAGGCTACACATAGGCAGATGAAGTAGCAGGTGGAGTTCACCTCGGCCCAGGTCTCGGCACAGGCGACTGGCCTTGGGTGATCCACTGGCAAGCTGGGGCGGACGAGAGTCTCGGGAGCAGAGTCAGGGACAGGGCTAGGTGCTGGAAGAGTCACATCCGGAGGGAAAGGCTCTGGTCCTCTGGGCCTTCCATTTTACCAACAGTTGCTGAGCCCCTGCCTCTGGGTCAGGCGCTGTGCTCTTGATAGTGGTACTGATACACCAGAACCAGTCCCTGGCGTGGGCTGTGATGGTGCATCTTACCGGGACACACACACACACACACACACACACACACACACACACACACATACACACACGTACACACACACACGTGTACACACACGTACACACACGTGTACACACACACGTACACACACAAGCAAAAATGAGCCATAAACAATTAACTATAACCCAATAGCAGATCTCTAAAAGTGATACCAGGAAAATTTGTGGGAAACAGGTCAGGGAGGAATCAGTTCTTGAGAAAAGAGGAGACAGAAGTTTCTAGAAAAGGGACATTTGAGCTACACTTTTTAAAAGAAGGAAACTAAGTGGTTGGAGGGGGAGAGTTGGAAGGAGAGCACCGAAGGGAGTGAAAGCCACGTGGTGGAAGGCCCCGGGTGTGGGAGGCCTGAGTGGTTCTGTGGGACTGACCTTGGGGGTGAGGAGGCTGGGAGGCAGAATCAGCCTCGGGTGGTGTGTGGGGGGGGGGGGGGGGGGGGGGAGCCTTTCCCTGGCCTGTAAAGTACCCTCAGGAGCAGTTCTGTGTTTTAGAAAGCGAGAGCCAGCAGTGAAATGGAGAATGAAGTATTACATAGGGAGTGACAGGAAGTAAGGAAATCGATGAGAAAGTTACCGTAATAGACCAGGCAAAGGATCTTGATGGCTTTTCACATGGTGGAATACTCCTAGAGCAAGAGTTTTATGAGCACATTAAATTACAGTTAACATATTTATGTTCAGAAACTAACAGAATTGAGAAATGGGAACACATAAATTTCCTTCCCGGCTCGCCTCTCTCAGTCCCAATTCCTGCAAAAAAAAAAAAAAAAAATTTTTTTCCCCCCTCATTTTAGCTTTAAATTTTTCAGAGTGTTTACATCTCTACTTTTCACAACACCTAGCAGGGATGCGGGCAAAGAGAAGGTGGTTAATAGATAACGTTGCCCTTAGAGAAAAGTAACACGGGATAAAATATAACTCTGGGTGACCTGCTGTTGCCCCATATACGTGCAAACACCACACTCCCCTCAAGTGCCGTTAATGAAACCAGGGAGAGTGGACAAGGGCCGTTACCACAACACGCCAGCACGCCCCACTGCATTCCTCAGAGGCAGATCCTCGCCTCGATCCAGCCCCCATCACCACCACCACCCGTAACTGGGAAAAACAGAGATAAAACCAAATATGCAGACTGTGCCTGGCCTTTAACTATCAACCCCCATTTCAAAATGCACTGGAACTATCACACACAAAAAACTCTAAAATGGGTGTTAGGAGCCTTCGTATGAGCCGCTGCTCTGCCATCATGGACCAACTGGGCATCAAGCAAGTTTCCCCTTCTGTTCAAGGATATGTAACTTCCCTACCCATGTTTCCTAGAGTGTTTTCATAAAGGTAATAGCTGAAAAATATAATCTGCGAGATGATATGTACCTGTAAAATATGAACAAATAAATATATATAACATGGTATTTGACTTTAAAAATTAGAAAGGGCTTCCCTTTATCAATAACCAGCACCTACATATTGATCCTAATAAGTGTTAAGATAATATGACATCGTATTTGTTTTCCTTTCCTTTCTCTCCTCCTTTCTGTATTTTTCTCTGTGTACTGTTACTTCTTAAAAATCAATCCAAGGTCCTGAATGATCTGAGAAGGTCTGCTACTGTTTTTGAAAGCCATCTGCCATCTTTGCTGGATCTTCACTTTTCCCTCGACTCGATCCCTGTTGCAGAACTAGTCTGAGCCTCGAGATCCATTTGAGATGGAAAGATGGTGTCTTAGGACAAGCTCTACCCAGTGAAGGAATTTAGGCCACAGGGGCCTCTGGGTGCCTCTCACATTTGCTCTCCTAATTTGCTCTCACATTTGCTCTCCTAAAGGCCGCATTCAAAGCTCTCCTAAAAAGCTTTGCTAGTGAGTATAGTCTTTCGTAGCACCTTTAGTAAGTAGGCTAATTAGTCTGCACATCTACTTCAGCGGCTGAAAAAAAATCACCGAGTTTAGCCCCTTTATACTTTGTCCACAGAGACACCCAGATGGTCACACTGCTCTTACTGACCACCAGGCTCACTACACCAGCACGTTTACAAATATAATTATTATTCAAGTTATTTGCTTTCCTGGGAAACTAGAGCACAGTTGAGGGGGGCAAATGTTTACAAAGTTCATCAAGGAAAAGAGTTCTTGCTGGGGCTGAAGCAGGACTTCAAAGCCTGGAAGCCAGACGTTGATCTACAGCACAGTTTGCTCGCATGGCAACCTCAAGTTTAAAATCAACAGTTGGTAATACTTAGTGACGGCCTAGCTTTGTAGTGGTCTGCAGTTAAGCATCACTCTTGTCAAGGAGCTTTAAAATATACCCTAGACAAACATGGAGATCTATGGGCAGATATGCAGAGTATTTGGAGATACAGATGGCAACAAGGTTTAAAATATAACTAGGATCCCAAACGCAAATGTCTTCAGAGCCTCTCAGGTAATATAAACGTGTACATGGGAGACAGGGACAAAGGAGAGTGGTGGGGCCTGCAGCAGAGTGGAGAGCACATGCTTTGCTGAAAGTCTGTAAATTCCAATTATCCTAACACATGATTTGAGACATGTCGGTGGACTGCAGTGGCCTGTGGACCACAGCCCGAGACTCTCTGATTCTGATAGGCTGCCAGAACATTCATTTCTTTATTGCTGTTGCTAACACTAAAGGTCATTGCCATGAGTGCCGACGAATTAGTAAACAGGATTCATCCACACTTGTTGACCTCAGTGGTTTGGGGCAGAAAAGAGAGAGGGGCTGCATAATGATGCCATTCATTCATGCCCACCATCATAGGAGATGCAAATCCCTGTCCTCCACAAGTTAAGGGGCAAAGAGAGGGAAAATGGGTTTGTAAACGAAGGGCCAATTACCAAGCAGTACCAACAAGACTGGTCCAGACGATCCATATCACAGCTTGTCAGAGCGGGGGAGGGTCTTTCTAGATGCGGTCAACTGGAAAAGCATTACAAAAATATTTGGGGTTTTCACTCTACTTGAAGAATAGGTGAGCTTTTTGAGATACCAAGATGGAGAAGAATAAGGTCAGCCTTTTCCATTAGTGTGAAAATGTTTAATTTCAAAAATTAAAATTACAAATTGATATTCATGCTGCCTCCACAAACCAACTCAGTCCATCTGTGAAACTTGATGAAGATAACAAAGAAATACTTTGGAAAGAGGCCCCAAAGTCTAGAATGGAACCTAGAGACGGGTACCAGGAGCACAAATGACCCAGACCAGAAGAAAACAACAAAGGGCTGGTGGCCAGATCCTCCCCTTCACGGTGAAATCTGCCGGAGTCTGGACACCACTTTCCAGACTGAGCTGCAGTGACAGTACCAACAGCTTGGATAAGCCATCCCAAGAGTATAAACTAATCCAGAAAAAATAGGCCTGTCAAAATATTTGTGTAAGCCCAGCAACGTTAAACTGCTTATTAATATGTTTTTTCCCAACACCATTTGCTGTGCAAGATCCCATAATTAACCTTTTAACAATGATTCATTTTGGTTGGATTTTAAAAATCTTTAAAGAAGACTAGAGTTTCTGGAATGGCTATCATGTGAGGACATCTAAGTTACTCACAAATATATCCTGTCTTCGTCATTGTATCCCTTAGATTTCTAGGGTCACAAGCAAACAAAACCAGATCAAGTTAATTTAAGTAACAATGGAGAATATTGAATCAGAAAAGGACAAATATAGAGAAACTAAGATGGCGGCATAGGGAAATTTTATCCATAACCAGCTGAATGTCTGCCTTGGTAAGATATATAATTTTTGCTTCTTCTGTGGGGCTGATGTTAGTCTCCCTTAGAAATTTATTAAAGAATGGATGACAAAGGAAATATTTTAGGCACTTAATTTGTACTTAAAAGTTTGCTTGACGTTATTTTTCTACCTAAGGTTTCCTCTGACCAAGTATTGAGATTGACATAAAGACCACTTATATTTAGAGACTGAGAGTCTCTCTATGCACTGGGGAGAGACTCTGGAAGAAATAGAATGTTATATTCACTCTATCCACTGCCACCCTAATATATAAGCTATTTCGTTTAACCAACCACCAAAAAAGACGGAGAGGAGAGTAGCATGTGCCATTAAGGGTAGGAAGATGGAAAAGGAAGAAGAAAATTTAGGGGAGAAACTAAGATGGCGGCATAGGGAAACACCGAAATTGCTGCCTCCTACAACAACTTCAAAACGCAATAAGAAGACAAAACGGACATCATCCAGAACTTACAGGAAGTGTAGCGGAGTGGAAATTCTACAACTAGAAGGAAAGAGAAAAGCACATTGAGGGTCAGGAGCTGCAGAAGTAAAGTGCAAAGGTACGGAGGCTCGAGAGTGCGCGGAAGGGGCTGGTACTTGAGGACGTGGCTGTCTTTTTGAATCGGGAGGGAGTCACAAGCTCCCGACTGCTCTGAACTCCGGTTCCGGGAAGTCTCTGGGGACCCAGGACTCATACGGGGAGAAACTGGACTGTCTGGCAGCGGGCAGAACTCGGAACTCGAGGGCGGCTTTCCCTCAGAGATGCTTGCAGCAATTAAATTATCAGGACACTGAGACGCGCACGGCCCCTTAGGGCAGGGCTGAGAATCCGCCATAGTTCCTTGCTCCGCCCTTTGATTCCCTGAGTCCCCACCCCACCCAGGCTGTGGCAGAGGCTTTTGCATATAAATGCCCTGGCCCTTTGCAACCTGAAAATTACCTAACAAACTGCAGCTGGGCCACAGACCCAGAACTTCCAAGAGAAGGCCCAAGACCCCACAGCAGCTTGCATTGCTTCACAGCAGGGCCTCATCAGGGCACCTCCAAACTCCAAAAAAGGAAGGGGAATCTGCAGTTCTCTTCATAGCTCCTGCTGGGTAACCTCCAAGAGCCAGTGTACCCAGTGGTCAGAGGGGGACCATCCAGATTACAACCCCTCAGATCCATAAGGGACACACCCACGGGGCAGACTCAGTGAGCACCAAAGCCCCACTGAATCAAGTCTTGCCCCAGAAGGGTGTCTTCAGCACAGAAGTTCTCCCACTGCAGACACAGCCGATTCTCACTGCCAATTGGCCTGGAGGTCAACTCCTCCCAGTGATCCTACAACAATCAAGGCATAACTACAACAAGACTGTGCACAAAGCCCACAAGGGGGTGCACCAAGAGTGTCCACCTCAGGTAACAGGGGAGGCTGAGCCACTGGGCCCTACAGGACACCTAGCACACAAAACCACTCTACCAACACAGGGAAGCATAAAAAATGTGGAGACAAAGAAACAGGTCACAAATGACAGAAATGGAGGAAAGCAAATGACTGGATATAGAGTTCAAAACCACGTTTATAAGGTTTTTCAAGAATTTTATGGAAACCGCCGATAAATTTAGTGAGACCCTCAAGAAATCTAGTGAGGCCCTCGAGGATATGAAAAAGGACCAACTAGAAATTAAGCATACACTGACTGAAATAAAGAATAATATACAGAGATCCAACAGCAGACAAGAGGATCCCAAGAATCAAGTCAAAGATTTGAAATACAAAGAAACAAAAAATACCCAACCAAAAAAGAAAAAAGAAAAAAGATTCCAAAAATATGAAGATAGTGTAAGGAGCCTCTGGGACAACTTCAAGCGTACCAACATCAGAATTATAGGGATACCAAAAGAAGAGAGAGGGCAAGATATTGAAAACCTATTTGAAGAAATAATGACAGAAAACTTCCCCTACCTGGTGAAAGAAATAGACTTACAAGTCCAGGAAGTGCAGAGAACCCCAAACAAAAGGAACCCAAAGAGGACCACACTAAGACACATCATAATTAAAATGCCAAGAGCAAAAGACAAAGAGAGAATCTTAAAAGCAGCAAGAGAAAGAAACTCAGTTACCTACAAGGGAGTACCCATACGACTGTCAGCTGATTTCTCAACAGAAACCATGCAGGCCAGAAAAGAGTGGCAAGAAATATTCAAAGTGATGAATAGCAAGAACCTACAACCAAGATTACTTTATCCAGCAAAGCTATCATTCAGAACAGAAGGTCAGATAAAGAGCTTCACAGATAAGAAAAAGCTAAAGGAGTTCATTACCACCAAACCAGCATTATATGAAATGCTGAAAGGTATTCTTTAAGAAGAGGAAGAAGAAAAAGGAACTCTTACCATTTGCCACAGCATGGATGGAACTGGAGAGCGGATAAATACCACATGATCTCACTCATTTGTGGAATACAATGAACAACATAAACTGATGAACAAGGACTGATCCAGGGACAAAGAGGCATTGATTGGACTGTCGGGCCTTGGAGGGAAGGTAGGGGAGGGTGGGGGTAAGGGGGAAAGATCAACCAAAGGACTTATATGCAAGTATATAGGCCTAACCAATGGACACGGACAACGGGGGGGGGGGGGGGGCATGAGCGGGGGGGGGGGGGTAGGGGGTAACGTGGGGATAAGGACACATATGTAATATCTTAATCAATAAAAAATATATTTTAAAAAATGGGAAATATTGAATGGCTGACAGAATGGGAAACAAGGCTGAAGAAACAGATCTCATGAGGGAGCAGACACTAAATGTTAGTCTCTCTGGGGTAATATCCTTGAATGAATGAATGCTACTTGTTTTCCGTTTCTGCCTAATATTCAGATTCCATGGGGAGAGTGTGATTGAACTTGGGATTACACACTTGCCTACCCCCTGGCAAGTAAATGGAAGACACCTTGGACACCAATGCCATCAACATTATATCTGATAACAGCATTGAGGTGTGATTTCAGGAGCGTGTCAATGGATCCTTGTCACTCAAAAGCAATGGAACACCATGTATAAATGCAGCGTCATTATAACTGTATGCCCATGTTACAAAGGGAAAAGGGAAAATGTTTGAGTGTTGAGTCAGTTGTAGCAATCTCATGTTCTCAAATGCCATCTGAAAAACACCTAGCTCTTGACGATTAGCTCTGCTCTAACTAACGCAATGTAACATATAAGGACAGTAACAGAATGTGGAGTCATGATTTGCAGGATAAGACGATGGTAGTGAATCTCCCTAACATCCAGAGGATCATTTGGGTGAATTTCAAGGAGCTGGCAAGAAAAGAAATTTTTTTTAACAACATGCTTTTTCTGATATTTCTGACTCTGGGTTTGAGGAAAATCAGCATCTTTCAAAAATTTCTCTTAGGGCCTTTTCAGATTTCTTTTGATTTTAGATTCATGTCATCCATTATTGGTTTTTAGCTTAACCCCTCTGTCACAGAAGAGCTAGTGTGATATGCTGTTCTTTTGATTTAAGAAAAGATGATTAATTTAAGCATAAAAATTAGAAAAGTCTTTTTAGAAAGAAAGAAAGAAAGAAAGAAAGAAAGAAAGAAAGAAAGAAAGAAAGAAAGAAGTGATCTTCCTAGAAAGATGGTGATTTCCTTCTCCCAAAAAGTTGCCAAGCAAAGGGAGAGGAGTCCTGAGTTGTGTCCTAATGGCCAAATCTTATGACCTTCATGTCTGTTTCAGTGATAAGAATCTGGAATGCTAAATCTATTTAACACCAATATAGCATCTCAAAACACAACCAGCAGTTGTAGAAAAGGAAGATATTATTTCAGAAGATATCATCACTTTCACCCAGAAATTATTCAAATCTTAACACCTAAAGAAACCAATAAATTGAAATTTATGAAAAATTATAAATAATGGAAAGTATGATGTGCTTCTTCAGTAAGATTGGCTGTTGCTTTTAGCCTGGCTTTTAGAACAGTGGAAGCAAGTAATTCTAGCCAAAGCAAAGATTTGTAAATGGAAAATGACTTCATTGTTAATGATATTTCTAAGTGCTATGCTTTGGTGTAGTAGAAGAGTGTGATAGCATATCAAAGCAGAGTATCAATTGCACTAAAAAAAGCATAAGCCAAAACAGCAAAAATTGGCAATATAAAAACATTATGGAGTTATCAAAGAAAAGAAAAAAGGCTCATAGAACTTTATAAGAGTCTAAATGTAATCATTAGAATAACATATCTTTTAATGAGTAAAACTCAAGTGCTTTCTAAATGCTGCTGAAATAATAGCCATTGAAATTCATATGTACATGTGATTATCAAACTGGTAAGTCTAGAGAAAGAAAGGGAGATGAAGCTATTCAATGGATTCTAGATCTTCAATTGTTTTTTAAAATGCTTAATGAATGGAAACAATCTCAAACTTCCCGTAGAAAGCCTGGTTAAATCAATCCTGATGTATGCATTTAATGATAATCCATGCAACCGTAAAAAAAGGGGGGGGGGGAGAAAAACAGAATGAAAGGCCCCATCATGTTGTAACACAGAAATCAAGGTCTAGATCAATTTATATTAGCTGCTGTTTGAGGACAAAGAGAAAAATACCAAGAGAATGCTTTCGCATATGCTTCTATGTGCATTGAATAGCTCCGAAGGTCATATCAGAAACTGATAGCACTGATTGCTTCTGAAGCAAGCTGGGTAGCTGGGGAAGGACTAAGTAGAGATTTTTTTTTTTACTACATATGCTTTTTTTCCCCTCTTGGGTTAAAATAATGTGAATATATTATCTAATCAATACATAAATAAAAAAAATATTCACTTTCTCGATTCATTAAATTGTTTCTAATAATGGATGAGACTATGGGATATTAAATCAAGAATCACCTGGTAGTGCTACCTAAAGCAATTTGGACAGCTTGCTAGAGGACGTTCACATTACATGGTGATCAGTATCAACCTTCAGCAACACCCTATTGCTGTTTCCTTTGGCCTCTATTAAGAACATAAAAAACTCAGCTACCAGATGGCAAAAGACAAATCCGTTGGTATTGAGCAGAATCAACAGGACCAACGGGGGGGGGGGGGGGGGGGGGGTCTTCCTCCTTATTCTTTCTGTCAAAAGACAGACCCAAACACAGTGGGTACCAATGTCAGACACAGGTGTATAAGATCTATAGCATTTTTTATTTTCTGTAATTCAACTAAAACTGTCCTGAGGCCTGCTCCACCAAATCCCATATTCTCCCTTCTTTTCCAAGAATGGTTCCTAAGGTCTTTGTGCCAAAGGGCTGGGGTGAGAGGAGGAAGTAACATCTGATTTTCTATGTCTGTCCATGAAGACATCTGTTAAGATTTCATTGCCCCTACTTGGTCCCCCATCGCAATTTATCCCTCGTGTCTACGAGGGTCTCCAACACCCCAAATAAATTAGCCTCATCACTTTCCCCCTGGTTCCTCCTTTCATCATCCTTGCAGCCTAAAGAATCTTTTCCTTTGCTTTGCTTCCTTGTAACTCATGCTGTTTTCTGTGGATCTTCTGTCTGTCTTGTATCCTTTCCATTCCCCTGCTAGTCTGCTAAAACTCACACAGAGTTTTCTGATATCTTTCTTTTTTCTCTCTTTAAATGTTTAGCTCTTGCATGAGAATTTCAGTCATCCCAGTGATCCTCAAATTTGACTGTATGTTAGAAACCTCTAGAGAGCTTTTCAAAAATATCCATGGTCTGAGCCAGTATCTGTGCCCTCTGGGGGTAAAGCCCATACAGGGTTAATTTGTAAAAGCCCAGGTGATTCTAAGGCGAGGTCAGTTTTTTAGCACTGAAAGAAATGGAAGTTCAAAGGAAATACTGGGAAAAGAAAACTTTGCTTAATGAATATTTCATGATATTACACAGTCATATAGGAACGCCAGAAGATAGGAAAGTCCTTGAGAAGGACTTTGACTGTGAGTGTGAACAGAGAAAATGAAAAGAAAACTGTGAAAACATTACCTTTCACAGGCATCTAGTGGCTTTTCTCTTTTATGTGACTCAGGATATCAGAATACTGACCCCATCCTGGCCGTGTATTTAGAAAATCCTGTTTTCCAACTTACATATTTTGATTATCTTACTTTTTTTCTGAAGTCTAGCAGCCAGCTAGGACCAAGCTAGCTTGGATTCTCATGGAAAGGAGAGGGCTCAGGTTTGACTGTGACCTTCAGAGGTATCTGAGCACAAATTACAGTGACCTTTGAACAACAGTGAGGTTAGAGATGCCAACCTCCCACCCCCCCATGCAATCAAAAATCGTGTATAACTTTTTACTCTATAGCAGGCCCGTCGCATCTGCAGATTCAACCAACCTCAAATGACAAACAGTATTTTCAGTCCCACGGGTGGGAATGAAAAAATACTGGTTTTGATCCTCAGTTGGTTGAATCCATGTATGCAAAACCCATAGATACAAAGTGCCAACTCCATTTATTGAAAAAAAAATCTGAGTATTAGTGGATACAGGCAGTTCAGTAAACCATGTTGTTCCAGGGTCAACTGTAGATCCTGAGAAGCTAAAAAGAAAAGGATCCTGATTCCAAGTCCTAAGAGCTTCAGGGTGGTACGTTGTGACCCCTTATGCCAAGTTCTAAGAAATCAGGATTCTGTCCCACATGCAAAAGGCTACACCCAGCTTCCTTCTCTGGAGACTCCCCTGGCTGCTCACTGAGACCCTCAGGAAGTCCTTGGGAGAGGCCAAGGCGTGGATCTATGGGCGTGGGATTCAAGCACACAGTGTTCCTGTTCAGAATGAGTAAGTCCAGCTGAGAGTTTGCTACTTGAGCACTAAAATCTCATGATTAGAAGATACACCAGTGCTTGCTTGGAAGCAGAAATATACAAAATGTGGGCTCTGGAACTAGTCCAAATCCTGGCTCCTGGCTCCACCGTGTGTCAGCTGTGTGAGCTTGAGCAAATCACTGGACCTCTCTGTGCCTCATTTGGCACATCCGTCAAACAAGGACAATAAGAGAACCTTCTTAGTAGGGTTTTTAGAAAGGATTAAATGTGAAAAATTGATAGAAATCTTCATATGGTACCTCACCCAGAAAGCCCTCAGTAAACACCAGTTAACACAATTTTTTAATTTAGTTACATGGATGAACCCCTTCTATGACATTTCTAAAGAAATGGTGCAGATCACCTTGAAACGTGCTAAGTGGCCAGACAGAAGTAGTGAAAAAGAGAAAGAAGTCACAGAGTAATATTTTTTAAGAGTTGGCATTTCGATCAATCAGTCAGAGCGACCCTCCGTCATCGAAGCGTCGGGCAGCCCTCCGCCTGCTCTCTCGGCACATTGGGTAGAGATCGCCGTGTATGCGTGAGTCTGTCTCAGGACAGGAGCTGTGTTTTCTCCATCTTTGTCCGCCCAGAGCCGAACACCTACTAGGTGCTCAATAAACGGACGTTTAACTGAGCCAATCACCACGTCTTCCCCTTGCAACGGTACAGCACTTCTCTAGACTTGGGGAGACTAGAGAATGACGAAGGAAAGCAGACAGGGAATATTCTCCCTCCTTTCTTAACACTGACAAGAGCCGCCAACCAGCACATCTCAAAGACGTGCCTTGCCCATCTCCAGGCAGGGTCTCAGTCAGGCAGGCCCCTCCAGGTCCTCTGTTTTTATTATCAGGGGTTGCAGCCCTGCTGGTGATGGCACGCCTCCCCCTCCTCTTCCTCCTCTGTTTCTCTAGAGGACTTCACAAATTCTCAATTCTTCCTCTCGTTCTCCAGACTCTAAGGAAATCTCAGTGAGGTATTGCTGGGAGTTCCGTACCAGATACAAAATGGCTATGACTTCTATGCAATTACAAATTTAATGATACGTAAAATTTACCATTTAAAGTGAGAAAAGTGGTTTTGCAAGTCTCTGAGTCCTATTCACAGGGTAAAATATGTATTATGCAAAAAAGAATAAGGTGACAACAGGTACAATGGGAGTTAACAATTGTTATTACTCCCTCCTACGTGATGTTTCCCTTTTCATCTTGCCTTTGCCATCGAGAGCTTTCCTCTCCCTCACACAAACCTCCCTCGGAAGCCTGGTGTTTGCACACTGCCGCGTGATACCCTGCAGCTTGACCCCCCGTCTAACAAAAGGCATGGAGAGAAACTGCAGCGAAGCGGATGAATCATAATTAGCTGAAGAAACAAAACAAATGCCCACCTACGTGTGAACTGATCTCACCCGTTGCCTGAGAACCACTTTGTGAGAGAGAGCATGGAGATTCCGAAGGGACATCTCTTCATAACCTGGCCTCGCTGGCGATTGCTCGTGGATTCTGGGAGCTTAGACACTCACCTTCTGCACTGCTGCCCATGTTTGTTTATATGTAGGAAAGGAGAGGGAGAGAGAGATAGAAACATCAATGATGAGAGCGAATCATTGATTGGCTGCCTCCTGCACGTCCCCTACTGGGATCAAGCCTGCAACCTGGGCATGTGCCCTTGGCCGGAATTGAACCTGGGACCCTTCAGTCCACAGGCCGATACTCCATCCACTGAGCCAAACCAGCTAGGGCTGCTGACCATGTTTTATCATCGAGAGGCTTTCTTACAGAAATAGGAAAAATAAAGGAGAAAGAAAAAAAAATATTAAGATGAAATTAATATGAGGCCCTTGGTAGTTTTTAAATCTGCCATTGATTAGTGTTTACTTATTGCTATGTACTAAAGCAGCCCAAACTTAGTAGCAGAAAACAGCAACAATTTTTATTAGAAAGAGGAGGAGGGAAAGGGGAGGGGGAAATCTCTCTTATTTCCATAGGTTGAGTGGGTTCAGCTAGGCGTTCTCACTCAGGGTCTCTCATGAGGTTGCTGTTGAAACTGGACTGGGGCTGGGTCTTCCGGAAGCTTCCTCACTCACAGGTCTGACAGGTGCTGCTGGTGTTGGCTGGCAGTTCAGCTGAGGCTGCTAACCAGACCCCCTACACATGGCTCTCCATCATTGCCTGGGTTTCCTCCAAGCAAGGTAGCTGGGTTCCAAGAGCAAGTGTCCCAGGAAAAAGCCGGGTGATCACCGGCTAAGACTAGCCTCTGGGGTCATGCTGTCACTTCTATTACATTCTATTAATTAGGAGCTAACCCACATTGGAGTGAAGGGGAATTAGACTCTTAGTTGGAGGAGTATCAAAGCAGATGCGGACATGTTTTTAAACCACCACAATTAGCATTGTCATCCTTTTTCTTGTTTATCTCTTTCAAAACCTTGACTAAACATTTTTTTAAAACTCTACAAATGCAAGCATCCAAAATTAGATCTCTCTACTTCTTTTTGCTCTAACAATCAACCCCTTCTTCTCACACATTCTTTGATGACTCAAAGCATCTCTGACACAGTCTCTTCTTCCTCCTTCCTTGCCCATTCCTAAATACATCCTCTTGTGGGCTCCTTTGGGAAAGACCACTCACCACAATGAAACCCTAGACCAGTGTTCACAATAGGAAGACTTGATAGAAGGTAAGTTTACTTTCTTTCAAATCTCCTTTCCATTCAACTACAGCACTGTTACTGGTAGCGACTGTCTGCTGTCATCTTTGAGAGTCTTCACATCCTGTCAGTCATCAGGCCCAGAACTAAGCATTCATATACCAGAGTCTTTCCCACATCACCTAGACTGTCCAGAACTCACCCTCTGTTCTCTGGACTCCCACCTTCTCCATGGTTGTCCATGGAGATAATGATGATTATCTCTTCAAGTTTAGTGACCAAGATATCTTTTTGAAATGTTGGCTACCTTCACAATTCTGGCAAGACCTCTATAGTTGCTGTATGCATTTTACCCAAACTCATGGTCATGGATTTCAAAGATCTGATCATCACTCACAGATATATATATGCCCTGCAAATTGTGTTCCTCTTCCATTCCTGTCCTGTTACAACTTCAACTGCATGTTCAGGAAAAACTTTTTATTGTCCTGTCTCCACACTCATACGCCCAATGATGGATGATTCCTCAATCCAACTATGTGTTTTCACCTGCCAGCCTCCTTCAGTGGTAGAATGGAAAGATCACGGGATTTAAAAACAAGAGACCCAAGTTCCAGTGTTATAAAGCTAAAAATAAGATATTCAATACAATTATTTTTTAAATTTTATTTATGTATTGATTTTTTTTTTCTGAGAAAGAGAGAAAGACATCAATGTGTTGTTCCACTTATTTATGCATTCATTAACTAATTCTTGTATGTGCCCTGACAGGGGACCAAACACGCAATCTTGGCATCTTTGGGTGATGCTCTAACCAACTCAGCTATCCAGCCAGGGCTCGATACAATCATTTGAAGAAGTAAAAGATACACTATCACAGTGAGCATTCCTTCCATCTTTAGAAAATTCTTCTCAAGTTTCATTTACCTCATGAATCTTCCACTATGAAAAAAAAAAAGGAAGCTCCCATTGTGTTGCTGCTCACAACAGCCTTTCCTGAGAGCCGGTGGCTGTGCCCATCCTGCAGCCTCCCTTCTGTGAAGACAGTGTTGACAAAGGCCAGCTCAGGGCTTATAGGCCTCTACGGCAATCACAGAGTATTGGTGATGTGAGAAGACCCCAGGTATCTCACGCTGGACACTCCCTCAGTTCACACATAGCTGAGGGCTTGTCCTGAATTCCACCTGAGCAGCAAAGGATATTTACAACCAATGAGGAGGTCTCAGAATGCACCTGGCAAGGACTTCCTGAGAAGGCACGGAGATTTGGAGATTCGGGTGCTCATTACACTGTCAGAGTGGTAGAGACTTGCCTTTCTTGAGGCAGGCCAACTTGAATCTTCCAATAAGATAGCGAACATATGTGCAGTCCTCTAGAAGTTACTAGGACATTTCATGTGAATTCCCTCACCACAATCCAACAACATATCCCGGAATATACAAGGTGGGGCAAAAGTACATTTACAGTTGTGAGTATATGAACCACAGAGTTCATTCTTATATTATTATTTATTTAATTTTGTATTCTTTTCCATACGAACAACTATAAACCTACTTTTGCCCCACCCGGTATTATCTCTATTCTGTAGGCTCTGTCTCTTACCTCCGCATGTCTCACACCTAAAACAGTGCCTTCCAACTGCATGCCCCAAAGGGTCACTGAATGGCAAAAACGGAAGTTCACATGTTCATGTGGTCCAGCCCACTATTTCAAATTGGGATTTGGGGACAAAGTTCCAATTGATTATAAAAGATATATCCCCGAGCTTCTGTTGTGCATACAGCTCCCTCAGGAAGCCTGAAAGGAGACGTGGCTGGTGCTCTGTGAGGATGTGGGTGTTCCCGGGTCCCTGGCCAAATAGCATTAAGTCTGTCCTATGAGCTCTCCCAACCTGGGAAGGACTCAAGCATTGGCACTCCCTGAAAAAATGACTGTGCCCAAAAATCTAAGTGGAAGCTACCCATACGCACCATTTAGACAGAACCGGGATGTCTAAATCTTGTTCAGTGCACAAGCAGAGATCAATGAGAACACCTTCAAGGGCGGTCGCATCTTTCACATTTCAGTGACACTGTCAACATTTATTCATTCAACACCTATCTGTTGAGTACCTCCTGTGCGCAGGCACTGCTCTGGATGCTGGGATATAGAGGTAAACAAACCAAGCTCACATTCTAGGGTGAGACAAACAACTTACCTGTGTGTGGCTGATAACTACTGTGGAGAAAAATCAAGCAGGGAAGAGGCAGGCCTGGGTAATAGGGATTAAGCATATAGGATGGTCAGGGAGGCCTCTGATAAGGTGCCATTTGAGCCAAGGCCTAAAGGAGGGATAAGGATGAGTCCCGCAGATGTGCGGGCAGAGGAGGTAGGAACCTGAGGTGTAAGCAGGCGTGGCAGACCCCACTGTCAACCCCCACCCTAAGCAGCTCAAAGCTTCAAGACAATGAAGAATTCCAACTCCCTCCACACCCAGAGAGAGTCTCCTGTAAGAGCCCAGTCCATTCTCCCAATAACTAATTGCAGAGTTTGTTCGCTCAAGTTAAGAATTTCACCAGAGCCTCTTGTGGTAGCGCATGGACTCACTAATAGATGTTGGAAAGAAAAATGGAAAAATGAAGAACAAAGAGGAGGTAGAAATGGTGTAGAAGAAAGAAAAATATATATATAATTCATATAGTAATTAAAGCAGTCACATCTTTGATGCCTAAGGCAAGCAATTTTGCCTAAGCCTCAATAACTTTATCTCTACAAAGGTGCATTTGATTAAACAGTGGTTACCCAGTTTTAAAGAGTTCAACCTTTCTGTGAATTAGCATGAAAAATAAGTATTTTCTTTATAAGCTTTTTTTAAAAAAAAAAAAAAATCCACAATTAAAAAAAAACTCTCCCTTTTGATCTATTTCATACATGTATTTATATACGTCAGGTGTACTTATAGCTTATAAGTTTATTCTATTTCAAATATGTCAAGTAAATGTATTTCTTCAGCACATTTCTAACCTCCAAAAGCCCTTTTATTGTATCTGGGCAGATTTCTTTCAAAAGGCCATCAAGAGTTATTTGAAATGTGCAAAAATAAGGAGAAGTTGAATGAACAAATGCTAAAGCCTTTATTTGATTCTAAAGTATTTCTCTGATGTTTTGGGGGAAACTTTTTAAAGGCTACTGGCCCTTTAAATATGCTTAATCCCATCCTGAACAGCAGCTGTCATTACAGGAAGCAGGGGTTCTGGCTTCCACAAAGCAGTTGATAAAGAGGTGCTGATTGAGAGGCCCATTTACCCTCTCTGCCTCAACCACACCGCAAAGAAGTGGTTACACCGGGTTTTCAGACTCAGCTATGATCTGGCTGAGCAATTCTTGTCACTAAGGGACTTTACCTTGAAGTTCTTACATAAAATAATACTAAAATTACATTCGAAGAACGATTGCTTGTGATTTTGTGTTTGTTATCAACACAAAAGACCTGCATCCAAAGCATGATAGTCTGAATACTTTGTACACAAAGAAACAACAATCATCTATAAAGTCCTTTCAAAGCATAACTGGCAACACCAAATTATATTTAATTACCAGAGGAAGTGATCTATATGCCAAAAACAAATATCTAAATTAATTCTAATGTGAGAATTTACAACAGCCTAGAATGTGGCCGCTGAAAATAAATAGCACAATCAATGGTGCTGAAGTTTCCGGTCAAAAATGGAGGAGTGACTTGTCTTCTCCTTAAAACAAACCAAACATAAAAGAAAAAGAAAAATTATTTAATGCATCTTTCATGAAACCAGAAGTATGTCATCATTTTTTTTTAAAACATATTCAAGGAAGAAGGACTATAAAATGCAGAAAAAAGTGAATTAGCCAAGGCAAGGGCCATGTGATGGGGATTGCTATGTGCTCACAGAACTCATTTCCTATTCTTGCTTAGCACACAGACAGACTACATTTCCCAGCCTCCCTTGCAGTTAGTTTTGGCATGCTGCTGAGTTTTGACTCAGAGAGCAAGAGAGGGAACAAGGGGAAGGGGTTTAAAATGGCCACTTTCAATTTTAAACCACATTATTTGATGAGGGAAGTTCATACTCCCACCCAAATTTTGTGATCAAAGAGTTTGGTAGCCCAATGCTCGAAGGAGAAATTCTAGCAGGGAATATAGTTTGATTTGGTTCTGTTATGTTAGAAGCTGAAACTATTCTACGACCAGTCTGGGCTCTTCATACAACTGCCCTCACAAGCAGAGGAGAGGGTTTCTACTGACAAGGTGACAGGTGGGCACTGGGTGCTGGGACAATAGATATAAGGAGCTCCAGGTCTGGGATCCAGGAGGCTGACTGCGGTGCCTCTTAATATTTCCTGGCCCAGTGCTTCTGGTCACTGGAAAACTGGCAATGTAATAAAGAGAAAACAATCAAGGTGTCAGACCCCACAGAACTGAAGATTTCAGTAAGGTACCAGGAAAAGGGCCCGATGCAGCTGAGATGTTGCTAGAAAATATGAAAACATGGAATGCGAGTATTCACTTTGCTATGCTCTGTTGCCTTCTGAGTTCGCAAAATGCATAATAATCATTATCTACTAATATGTAAGCTGAGGTTTTCTAAAAATCTTAAGAGAATGTGGTAAAGTGGGTTTTTAATAAAGTCTAATCCCTCCAGCCAAGACCTGGCAACAGAGTGGCCATGATCGTAGCAGAGGGCAACAGAGCTGAGGCCTGGACCTTTCCCACAGATTGTATTTCCTCCAGCTCCCTGACTTAAAAACAACAAAGCAGAACACAGGCATTCACTAATTCTCTTTTCTACATCCTGAAAAGCACCAAAAAGACATTTGGTAGCAAGAGTCTGCAAAAGAAGTAAGCAGCATTCACTTTGTTGACTTCTATGTAACCCCAAACATTTTTAAATAAGCAACCACAGGAATTATATCATGAGAAGACATAATGCATGATAGTCAGCGAAGCTCTCAAAACCAACTATATTATACTAGAGGCCTGGTGCATGAATTCATGCACCAGTGGGGTCCCTTGGCCTGGCCTGCAGGATCGGGCCGAAACCAGCTCTCTGACATCCCCCTAGGGGTCCCAGGTTGCGAGAGGGTGCAGGTCAGGCCGAGGGACCCCACCGATGCATGATCAGGGCCAGGGAGGGATAAGAGAGGTTGTCCAGCTGGGGAGGGACCATGGGAGGACTCCAGGGCATGTCCAGCCCATCTCACTCAGTCCCGATCAGCCAGACCCCAGCAGCAAGCTAACCTACCAGTCGGAACATCTGCCCCCTGGTGGTCAGTGCACATCATAGCGAGCGGTTGAGCGGCCT
This sequence comes from Myotis myotis, assembly GCF_014108235.1. Lineage (NCBI taxonomy): Eukaryota > Metazoa > Chordata > Mammalia > Chiroptera > Vespertilionidae > Myotis > Myotis myotis. The sequence continues at coordinate 29,803,988 of NW_023416316.1, read as the reverse complement.
TCCCATATCATAGACATATTACACTTTGATTGGTTGAACAGATGACCAGATGACTGGACACTTAGCTTATTAGGCTTTTATTATATAGGATTACTCTTATAAATAAATAAAAAAAAATCCCAAAACAAAAACAAAAACTAATTCAAAGAATAAGACGCTCTGGATAAATTGGAAAGATAACTCATTATCCTAGATTGAATGATGAAGACCACAGGAGGGTGGGAGGGTGGGGAAAGGGGTAGATTAAAAGACTATTTTCCTAAACTCCCATGCAGTGATCTGATTATTTCCTGGGTCGTAGAGCAAACATGCCTTGAAAGAATGTATTTACTTACAGTGGTGCCCTTTGGAAGGTACTTGTATGACCTCACTTTCCTTTTATGCCTATTGAGGAAACCCAAGGTTGGGTCTTCCCATGTTTCCCATGGGGCAGCCACGAGAGCATTCAGGCACACAATGTTTTTCTCTCAAAAAAAAAAAAAAGAAAGAAAGAAAAGAAAAGAAAGAAAAAGAAGAGAAACCAAAAAGAAACAAACAAAAAAATACTGTCAGAACCAAAAGATAACTAGAATCTTCTCCGAGTTCCTTTATCACTTAAAGCCCAAATTTTTAGTTTGATTTCTCCCATTGTGAGGAATTTCCATGCCAAATCAATTAATTACAGATTTATGTGTCCCCATTTCCCTTCCACTCAAAATAAAATGAATCCCTACCACATTAGAATTTCATGCATGTTTCCCCATGAAAAAATAGTCATGCTCATTTATCTAACCTCCAAAGTAAGATACCGTTTTATTTTTTAAAGCATTTTAGAGCCATGATTAAACTAGCAACCAAAATGAATATTAAATGAAGCAGATAACTTTAAAATTGCTTAATACCATCTTCATGTTGAGCTCTAAATATTTGCTGTCAACTAAAGACGAAGAATTCATCAGCACTGTATTGTGTTTTATTGAACATTGACATGCTTCATTGTTCTCTTTGCCTGGTCTTAACATGCTCCAACTCTTTTTCCAGGATGAAACCAGAACAGTCATCTAAAAGCCACAATTCTGATCTCAACATATCCCTTTTTTAACCCATCACTGGTTCCCATTGTCCTTTGAGTGACGCACGAATTTTCAACATGGCTCCCAAGTTCCCAAATTATCTGACCTCCTGTTTTCCTCTCCAGTTATAACAGCTCAACCTTAACCTTCATATTCTATGTTCCTGCCCAGCTAAGGCTTCTTAAAAATGCAACACTACCTCCTGCCTATGATCTTCACATGTGCTGTTCTATTGTAGAAACTTAGTGCTCACCATGCATCCATGTCTTCCTATTTCCCAGACCCTATGTATGTAGGAGGGTCACGTGTTGTTTTTTGCCAATTATGTGTGAGCAAAAGTGGGCATCATCTCCAGTCCAAGGACTGAAGAACAGGTATGAGATTTTCATTCTATACGTCACTGTCTCTCCCATCTGTGCACATGGAAGTGAAGGACTGCAGGGTTCCAAGATGGAAGCAGCCAGGGTCCCAAAGTCACTGCTTGGAAGAAAGTCATGCTGAAAAGCTGCCTCATCCACCTTGAACTTGATATGACTAAAAAGTAATCCTTTATTGTTACATCACTGAGATTTAGGGGTTTCCTACTGCAGCAGCAAGCTTTGATTAACTTGCTAACCACTCAGCCTGTAAAATGTTCTCCCTATTTTTTCACCTTCACCTCTACCATCTATTCCTCTATAAATTTCCATGTAAATCTCTCTTTTTCTAGGATTCCTGTCCTCTCACATCAGGTCTCACATTTCTTCAATGAATTCATTCATCATATTTCATTATAATGACTTTATTAAAATTCCTTATTCCTATATGGACAGTAAGGTCCAAAAGGTCCGGGATTCAGACCACATTAATCCCCATTGTATCCTCAGGGCTGACATGCTGTGTCACATATAACAGGTGCTTAACCACTAGAGGAGAGTGAATGAATGAACAGAGACTTGGTTTTCAGCAAGTGTTAAAGTCAACATGATTTTGTTCATTGAGACAATAAATGTTCACTGATTATCTAAGAGACTAAATATACACATGGTCAGCGGCCAAACAGTATATAAAAATAAAACTCTCATCTCCAATCTGCAGTAACCAGTGTAGGACACCAATCCATTATCTACAGTAAGCAGCCCAAGAAACCAGCCAGTCTAGCAATCTGTAAGTCAGCCTAGGAAGCCAAACCATTATCTCTAGCAACCAGTCCAGGAAGCCAAACAATAACCACTGTAGCAATCAGCCCCAAAGGTCCAGGACTTAATTAATAACTGACAGCTTCTCTGACTTTTGTCAACACTTCTAACTTAAGACCAGCCAGAGAAAGCCAAATGTAGCCCACTCCCAGTTAGCCTGTCTACAGCTTCCCCATGCAAACAATCTCCAATCAGAGCAGCCCTGAGGGCTGGGAAAGGCAATCTTTTGACCACCACTAAGCCGCATAAGAATGGGTCTATGGGCCCTAGCCAGTTTGCTCAGTGGATAGAGCATCGACCTGCAGTCTAAAGGGGCCCGGGTTCGATTCCAATCAAGGGCACATGCCCGGGGTGCCGGCTCGTTCCCCAGTGTGGGGAGTGCAGGAGGCAGCTGAACAATGATTCTCTCTCATCATTGATGTGTGTCTCTCTCTCTCTCTCTCTCTCTCTCTCTCTCTCCCTTCCTCTCTGAAATCAATAAAAATATATTTTTTAAAAAAGAATGGGTTTTTGGACTGAAACACTTTCTTTCCAACACATAACATGAGTCCTCATAGCCTATGAGGGTTATCTACTTATGTGGGAATCTCTTGCCCTATTTCAAACTTAATGAATGCTCTTTTGTCTATGCTTAAAGCATGTGCATCATATAGCACCCAGCCAACCCTGCTGTTACACTGGTCCTCCTTTGCGAAGGGACAGGGTCCTTCCACTGCAGTACAAGAGGGGTACACTTGGGCAAATTGCCCTGTGTTGACCACAGGGAAAGACCCATTGGTCATGGGGAACCAATACTCACTATTGTTGATCCTGCTCTATCTCTTCTCTATGTGAGGAAAGTGTTATTCCATCTAGTACTTGAGTGTGTTGTTTTCTTTGATGACTGATACTGAGATGCAATGAGTGGAAGTGGTTAGACTCCTCCCCTGGCCTGGTAGATACCCTATTCCCTTGGAATTCGTAACCAGTGCTTGGTGCTCTGCCCTACATGAAGTTTCTATTTCTAAAGTTTCCCCACTTCTCTGCCTTCTTCCAGTCTCTGCCAAAATGCAAGTGATGGTGGCTGACTCCCTCACGACAGCACACCCTGAATAAAGAAGGAGAGCAAGGGCAAGTCAACCTCTAGTGGCTCATGTGGAACTTGGACACCAGCATCAGCCTCATCTGAGAAGTGGTTAGAAATGCCAATTCTCAGGCCCCATCCCAGACCAACTGAGTCAGAAACTCTGGATATGGGCCCCCCATCTGTTAAAACAAGGTCTCCAAGTGCTGCTGATGCTAAAGTTTGAGAACCACAGCCATATAATCAGATCTGAATTACCTTATGTCCCAAAGGCATCTACCCTTTGGGGCCTATTTCATAAGTGGCACCAGAAGGTTCCTTCCCTGTGAGAAGGTCCTACCAATCTGTTCTTCCCCCAGTCATTGCTACCAAGCGCCAGACAAGCCCCATCTGAACATCAGGTACAGCAAATGCCTTCCTCTGGGATCCATGCCTTTTGCATAACACAGCAATCCCCTTTGCAACATGCTGCATGCTTCTCCTTTCCCTCTTTTTCTATGCCACCTGGCATTATGGTCTGTTAGAAGACAAACACACCAATTTTGGCTGCGCCCCGTTACTAACTGTTCTTAAGAACCAGCCAAATTATTCTTATGACATGGCTTCCTTCCTACTGAACGTTGCTTTATATTTTTAGAGATTTCTGTGTGTTGATCTAACATGAGGAAATGGCTGAAATCTTATTTTTATAAAAGCCAGGAGAATCTGAGTACAGATTCAGAATAGCAGTTTCCAATATTGATGGCCTTCTCTCCAGGCTCAAATATATTGTTTTACAAGTGCCTGGGAACACAGGAGACTAGGAAGGTGAAGCTTTTAACTTCCGAGTTGAAACCTCCTGATTTAGAAGCCTTACAAAACAAGTTTCTTTCATTTTTATTTTTTCAGCTTTTATTTTTTCAGAAGGATCACAGCGCTTTCAAACAGTTGGAGCCAGGAACAGGTCTAGGTGTGGAAGCCTCTGAAGATTTCTTTTTTTCAGAAAGGATACAAAATTGGGTATAATGAGAGGGAAGTCAGAAATCATAACAAAATACTAATTTTGGGAAACTGACAAATATCACAAGCAGCATAAAACACAGGGGAAAACAAAATAAAATATACAATTAATACAAATTAAAGTCCTGACATCTCAATAACACCTTCCTTCCCACATTTTTGGCTGCATTATCTTTGATCACCTCTTCACATGGCGAAGAGGTTGTAACATCACATACAAGATCAAAGACCTTTACGTTAGCATGCTTGAGCAAATTGTTTTATTGATAGTTGAGAAAATGCTCTTAGCATCACAATCACTATTGATACTGCTTGGGAAGCTTTCTATTAACTTCCCCTCACATTTGAGCTTTAAAACGTGGAAGAGTTTTTCACAGACTGGCTTCAGGCTCTGTACCCTTTAGATTGCATCTCTCCAGCCTCACATATATTTAGGGTGTGAGGGTCCCTAGGTCATTCTCGCAGAGAACCAGAGCTCGCCATTCCTCCATGAAGGCAACCAGCAATAACTGAACGACATACACAGACACGAGTGCCAACCAAGTAAGTCTATTCCACTGAATCCAAATCAGATGTGTCCCCAGCTCAGGTTTCCCTTAGTTCCCCCAAAATGTCCATGGCCATTGGAACTCCGCCCGTGTGAAGGGAGATGGACCGAGAAGTCGGAGTAGAGAGAGGCTAAATATCTGACATTTGTCCCTTTCACAATGTACGGTCATGTGAACACTTTGCAAAGGCCCTAAAGCTAAACTTCCTCAAAAAACCCACCTGCAGTCGAGCCTGAGAAGCCGCGCCTGAGTCCTGATGAGCCCGGGCAGGTGCAGGTACATTTGGGCCTTTCATTGGCAACCGAGGAAAGGGGGAGAGCAGAAGGAGATGATGTAGAGAAGGTGATACGAAAACATGAGTGGCCTGAGGCTAGTGTGTGAACCGGGAACAGTACACTGGAGAATACGAGCATTTTTAAAGAGGCAACTGGGCTCCCCTGTTCTGGGGCTCGTCTGCACCACAGAGCGCACGCATCTGCCAAGCAAATTTGTCACAAATGATTAACTTTTGGGAGAACAAATCCTTTGACCTCTCCAGCTGAACAAACACAGAGCTGCAGTAACTAAACGAGCCAAAGGCAATGCTTCAGCAACACTGAACACATTTTCATGGAAGTCCTGCCGTTTTATGTCAGGGGAGCCGGAGGGGAAGCTCAGGTAATGGCGGCTCTTTAGCTAAAGGAAGCTAAGGGTGGCAGTCTGGGAAAGATGCAGAGAATGGCTTCCGATTCAAAGGCTGATTGTGCTTTAAAAGCATGGACCTATGAGTTCTTGAAAGGAGAGTTTGATTTATGAAAAGATTCTAATTTGGGAGATGTCAACAGAGAAACGGAATGAAGGAAGCAAAATGGCACAAGGAACCATCCGGTAACACCATGTGCAAGTTTCAAGGGGCTCCGTGCTTCTCTCCTAAGCGCCCAGCCACCAGCATTTATACAAAATAGCTTTTAGCTAAAGGGTTCTTTAAGATACAGCATGCAAATGTGCAACCACATTAATTCCAAGCTTCCCTGTTCCATGCAGCCTTCAATTTCAATGACAAGTAGATTTTTAAATAAGGACTAAGCACCCCTGCCCCCAGGGAATTCTTGTTTCATTCAGATATCACGTTACAAGGACTTTCACAAATAAAATGCAAATGAGAATAGAGAAAATTAACTAGAAACAAAGATCAGAATTCCGTTTCATTAACTCCTTAAAAACCACCATTTCCCTCAAAGAAACTCTAAGAAATGTTAATACACTAAAGTTGAAATTGGAGTCCCCACTTGGTGGTGGTGGTGGTGGTGAGGGGGGGGTGGGGGGGCGGGTGTTGATGGGGTGTTGTTTTTTTTTGCAATGACCTTGCTAAACTAAAATTAATGATCTGGTCAGCCCAGAGAACACGTCTTAAAGGGCATTTACTTCTATAAAACGAAAGGTCAGAATTCTGTTTTGAAGCCTGTACCTGATCCATGGTTATTTTAAAAACTGCGTTCTCCCTTTATAGGCTCTGGAAGCCAGAACCCACTGAACATGATTCAACAGCCCTGATGGATTGTTGATTTCTTTGGATGAAGCATCAAGTACATGGCAATTCCTGTAATATATTTTTAATTATCTCAGCTTTACTTTATTTTATATTTTACTTTATTTATTATTTTATTTTATAGTATACCCATACAGTACATACAGAGTCACCTATGGTTTCATCTTACGTTTAAAAAGTTGAAAAGATAGAAATAATTTATGAATAATCATTTAAAACAAAATGCATTCAAGTTTAAAGCAGCTCCATTTTTATACCATTTACATGCAATGCATGCTTGACCCTGGCTGGGTAACTCAGTTGGTTAGAGCATCGTCTCTGATACTCCAAGGCTGAGGTTTTTGATCCCCAGTCAGGACACATACAAGTATCAAACCATGAATGTATAAATAAGTGTTTATTTGACGTTTCTTTCTCTCTCTAAAATCAATCAATAAGTAAACATTTATATGCAATGCATTCTTTAAAAAACACATATTTTTTTTAATTTAAAAGAAAGGTGTGCTCATCACAAACCACTACTTGAAAAAAAAACAAACCCAGAAGACAAAAGGAAATCACTGAAATATCTAACCTCTAGATACAGTACACTCATGCTAACCCATGGGCTCATCTTCTTCCAGTATTTTTGCTGTTCATATTTTTATGTATATGTCCCAATATGTGGAGTACTCAAGATTTTATATGCTGATTTTCAGTCTTTTTCTGATTATAAAAATACCTGCTTATTGTAGATTATCTGAATAATATAGAAAATTATACACCTAAAATGCTTCCATGCAGAGATAACTTTTTAAATACAATGGTATAATTCTTTATATTCTTTTTTTTTAACTTCAACAAGTAAATATGCTTATATTTTTGTTTAAAATATTTTTTAAAAGAGAAACATAAGGAGTAAAACATGAAATGGCCCCTTTACACTCCCCATCAATGTCTGCCACTCCCACCCCATCTTTGGGCATGTATGTTAGTCCTCTTTTTTTATTATAAACTAGAGGCTCTGTGCACAGACTTCCTGTACTCTGGGGGGGGGGGGGGTATCCCTCAGCCTGGTCTGCACCCTCTCGCAGACCAGGAGCCCTCAGGAGTTGTCTGACTGATGGCTTAAGCCCAAGCGGGCTTCAGCCGTCAGTCAGACATCCTTAGCGCTGCTGCGGAGGCGGGAGAGGCTCCCACCACCACTGCTGCACTCTCCATCCATGAGCCAGCTTCTGGCTGAGCGGTACTCCCCATGTGGGAGCGCACTGACCACCAGGGGGCAACTCCTGCATTGAGCGTCTGCCCCCTTGTGGTCAGTGCACATCATAGCAACCATTCGTTCTGCTGTTCGATGGATTGCATACTAGCCTTTTATTATATAGGATAATGCTGCAAAGGACATCTTTCTATACACATTTGTGTACATATACAAGTATTTCTTTAAACAAACCCTAGATTTAAAATTCCTTCATCAAAGAATAATTTGCAATTTGTATTCTAATCTATAGTGTGAATATATATCCTTGCCTACCAATTATGAACTATACTTGTAATTCATACTTCCCTAATGGCTAGCAAGGTTAAGCATCTTTCTATTTGCTCATTGGCCCTTTGTGTTTATTTCATAAATTTCTTGTTCATATCTGTTCATTTGTATTCTTTATTGATTTTTAGGAGTTCTTATGCTTTCTGGATACTAATAATCTTCTCCCTGTCTGCCAAGTGTCTTAGCTTTTTACAGTGACATTTGTCATAATGACATTTGTTATTTTTATGTAGTCCCATTTGTAAATCTTTTTTTCTGGGACTCTGGGTTTTGTATCTTACTCTGAAAGTCCTTCCCACTCCCAATATTATTTTTTAAATTTAAAATTATTTTCTTCTAATACTTCTTTGGTTTTTCTCTTGAGACTTATCTCTTTATATCTGTTTCTGGTATAAAGTAAGGTCATAATTTCATATATTTCCCAATAGCTTAGTGTTCCAATATTTTTCGTCAAATTGTCCAAATTTGTGTTCGGCATCTAATAGCATATTTTAAATTACTCCAGCTTTGTAGTATATTTTGGTGCAGGATAGTGGATAGTAGTGGTGAAGGGTCTCCCCTCAGCCTCTGTTGGTTTTTTTATTATTTCAGCATTCATAACTATTCTGTGTTTTCTCTTTCAGAAGAATTTTGAAATTATTTTACCCATAAATAATTCCCCTGGGATTTGATTGGAAATATCCTGAATTTATAGATTAATCTGGCAGTTGATAAAATTCTGATAATATCATCTTGCCATTAAGAGCATGCTATCTTTCTCCAACATGTAACTATTATTTTGTGTTTTTCAATAAAGATTTACAATTTTTTCTTGTTTTATTTTTCTTATTTTGTTTTTTTAATTGAATTTATTGTGGTGACATTGGTTAATAAAATCATATAGGTTCAGGTATACAATTCTATAACACATTATCTTTTAGAATTTTTTCATATAGGCCTTAAACATTTGGGAGGGTTATTTCTGGGTTTTCAATTGGAAATAGTTTTGGAATATGATAATTTTTATTTTCCTGGAAAATCATTCTTTCAAATGCATTAGCTTGACTTGTCCAATTATTCCCTTCAATATTTTTTCATTTCCCGCAGTGATGTCAATTTCTCATTTCCAATATTTTTTTGTGTGTGATTGAGTTTGCTATAAGTTTGCTTCTTTAATTTGTATTTTTTAAAATCAAGTTTGTTTTTTATGTCATTAATTCTACTTTTTTTGTTTGTTTTCTTCCTTCTTTTTGGGGAGAAGAGGTTTGTGGGTGGTTTTTTGTGTGTGTTTGTTTGTTTTGTTTTCTTCCTTCTTTGGATTTCTTGTTGTTCACTCTTCAGCTTCTTTCTTATTCTGTAATACAATGTGTAACACTATACATTTGCCTTGAGTACTCCTTTGGCCACTTCCCACATGGTTGATACTTCGGAGACTTCAAAGCTGATAGCCTCTGTCTCTGCGTCTCCTTCCCCCACAGGGTATCCCTTACATTTACCCCCTTTCTTCAGCATTGCTACACCCCACACTCCTGGGATTATCCAGTTATGTTTCATTACCAAGAAAACCACTGATGTGCTGTCAATTGATCACATCAGGCTGCCCTGGGTGCCAGAGCCACATTCCTTAGCACATCTTCCTCCTCCCTTGGCAAATTCTCTGTGCTGCCAAGGGGCCCCCATACTGTTACTGCCCCTTGTGAGTCACTGATACCCTTTTTGCCTCCATCATGAGAAAAGCCAGATTATCATATTTTTCTAAATGGATTACCCATAAGAAACAAACCTTTTCCTGCTACTATCAACCACCTCTTTTACATATTGTTGGTATGTGATTATACTATGCATATAAGGAAACACACAACGTGCTCTTTAGGGCTGTCAAAATGGGATGAATTTCCTAATGTCCTTTTAGAGAGAACTTTTCTGAATCGTGGTTGGGATTTTCCCATCTCTTACCATTTTCTTCCCCAAACAGCATCCATCCTGGGCACACCTACTGAATCTCCCACAGGCCAGAAATCTGATGACCTATACTAAGGTCTAGATGAGAAGGGCGTGCCCCTGCCTTGGAGAATTAGAAGCTGGTCCTCCACTGCACCCCAGATGGAGTTTACCAGGTTCACAACCAGACCAAAGGAGAAACAAAGAGCAGACACACATATAAATCCCAAGAAGTGCTAAAATGAATTTGCATAATAAATGCAAAACTTGCTTTCCATGAGGAGGGAGGGGATCAATTGCCCCTCCACCAGACGAAGTTTATTTGCATGCCCATGGCCAAGAATCATGTTCATTGCTATCAGTTATCTACAATTTACAAAACTGTAAAGTAGCTAAAACAATAAAACTGTAGAGATAATTTAGAAAAGTATGCTATACAAGACATCTGATAATCTGTGTTGCCCATTTCAAAGGCATTCACAATTTTTCTGATGTGCTTACCTTAAAAGCTTCAGTTCCAGCTTTACTGTATAAACTGTTAGGGTCCCCTTACCATGCCTGGTAGTTTGTGACTACCTGGGATTTCCAAATGAGATATATTCTGACTCCTGCCAGGCCAGTTATCATGGGGCCTTCTGTTGAATAATCAAGCTCCCATGGATACCAGCTATTGAGCTGCTTGTAACTTTCCCTCAGATCAGGTTTGCACTGGATGAGTCTTTCTTCTTCTGCCTTTTAACCACACACAAAAGTCACTGGGTATCTAGGGGTCCTTCAGATATCAAGAGCTAGGAACTGAATCATTATTTGCAATGGCTGTATGTGGACCAGTCCTTTTTTTTTATTCCAATTCATCTTACAAATATGTTGTACTCCCTTTCAAGAGCATAAGGAATGGCTGTAGACTTTTTAAATGTCTCCCACTGAAATAATTCCAGCACGAATCCACTCCCACAATCTCTCCTTTGCTGCACATGAACTCAATCTAAATTCATGAACCTACAGGCACTGCTCTGATCTCTTAACATAAGTGGGATGTGGATTGTGATAGGCGACTCTTGACTTTTTAGAGTCATTTTTAATGTGATTGCTCTTTTAAGAAATAATAATTTAAAGGGTTATATTAATTCTAATCCTGACCTAGTCCTACTGAGGTCAGTATAATTTTCCCACTACATAGATGAAGAAACTAAAGCTCAGAGAGGTTCAGAGACTTGCTCAGAATCCCACAATGATTAGGTAACCACGCAGAGGTTCAAGCGAAGTCATTGTGACTCCACATACTAACTGCCCCCATCACCCTGTGCTGTCTTCTATATTCCAGGTATTTGCCCCGCCATTCTGCAAATATTCACTCAGTGCTTACCGTGTGTAAGGCATGGTGGGCATCACCGTCTATCTGGTCATCCAAGATAGAAAGTTTCATATTAGCCTCACCCCCATTGGCTCCACCGTGTACATCTGGTTGAATTCTCAGTTCTAGAAATTTTATCTTGATGTATTTCTCCACTTTATTCCTTCATCTCTATACCCCACACTATTGGCTTATTCGTCTCTTTTCTGGAACAACACAATGTTGTATTCTGGCCACCCCAATCCTCATGTGTTCCCACCTCTTTTTCTTCTCCATGTACCCTTCCTATTATCAGTGACTAATACTGCTAATCTGCATGTCCCCCCTTACTTGACAAATCTCAAAGGCTCCCTTTTACTGTAAGATAATGTGCAAACACCTTAGTTATCCTAGCCCATAAAGACTAAAAGCATACCAGCTCATCTCTCTGATCACTCTTCCTCTTCGCTGTGGGAGAACCTATGATCTAGCCACAGCATATTACTGCCTAATTCCTTTGCATCTTCTCACTTTCCTGCCTCTGTGCCTTTCCTCATGTTGTTCTTCTGAGTTGCAAAGCCCTTCCCTGATTCCAGGTCAAATCTTTCCTCTTCTCTGACACATTCACTGATACCACCACCACCACCATTCCCTGTGCACCAGGGAAAATAATTTTCCAATCGGACTGTACATTCCTCTATCACACACACACACACACACACACACACACACACACACACACACACTCTTTCTACAATAGATGGAGCATTGTATACTTTTACGTTTGTATCCCTGGCTGGGCTGCAGTCTCCTAATGGGTGAGGGCCCTTCCATGCACCTTAGAACTCACAGCATACAGCACAGAGCCTACCAGGAGGCACTCAATAAATGTGCTGTTGAAAATCTAAATTAATAAGGAACAGATGTTGAACTCAAGGATCGCACTCTGGGGCTCTTTTCACCATATCTTAGAAATTTAGAGAAAATAATAATAAAATCAAACAAGCAGAAGGAAGTACATTCCAAAAGCTAGCATTGCTGGAAAGCTATATACCCCTCGAGGTCTCCCTAAACCATGGTGGGGAGGAAACAAATTCCCACCCTGGGAACCAGCGGTGCCCTGGAGCCTGTGCCCTTCCCAGTGGCACATTCGGTGATCCCATTGGGGCCCCTTGAAATCAGAATCAGTGTGAGTATTTATACCTTGGACACTGGCAAATGGTGTGAACAAGGTTTGGAAGGAGGTGGGTTTTGTGTTGTTGTTCCTCATTTTAATTTGTACAATTCAGTGTAGTTCAGTGTATTCACTATGTCATCAATATCAAATTTTAGAATATTTTCATCATCCCCGTAAAGAAACCCGTACCCATTAGCCATCATTCCCCTTCCTCTCCTGCCCCCAGGCCCTGCCAATATTTCTAGTTTTTTGAGAGCTGGTTGTTAAACATTTACAACACTCCACTGCTGAAACCCATCTGTTTCCATAATAACAGTTACTTTTCTCCTCTTCACTTAACTCCTTGATTCTTCAAGTACCTAGAGGCCTCCAAAACCTCAAGGCTTCAATCACAAAGATTTATATATCTTTAAAAAGAAGTTATTTCAGCTCTTGCTTAATTCAATTTATCCATCACAGAATGGGATGAAAAATAGTCATGCATAGAAAGGAGATCAGGAACTAATAAATCTTTTAAAAGGCTAGATCACTTTCTGGCGGATTCATATGTGGGATTTACTTTTGCCTGAGACAATGGGCTCTTGTCTATTTTTAGATTAGATAATGCATTTCCTAGGACCCACAGGAGGCCTTGGCTTCTCTTATTACTGAGCACACATGCAGAGACCAGAGATTTTGTGAAAGGGAAAAAGAAAAAAACAGGGTGAAAGGATTGGTGCTTTACTCTTTTGATCACTAATGCAACTCCATCAGGAAAAATGAAATAACTGCCCAAGAATTTCCTCAAAGAAGTTCACCACAAATGCACAAAAACACACATGTATCAGAAGATGTATGCACATGCACACACACACATGTTCATGTGAGTGCACTTGCACTATGAGATCACTGGTTAATGTCCTAATGACCCCATAGACCCAGAACAGTGTCCTCACATGTGGGCCCCAATACACCAGATGCATATTACTCATCTAATTAATGCCTGCTGATTGAACTTGTTTCTAAATCTTTTATATTAGCAGGCAGGGAATGCTGGGCTGTCCTCTAAGCCTTGAATGTAAAGTGTGCTCCATGGACCAGCAACATCTGCATTATCTGAGAGCTTGTTAGAAATGCAGGGCCTCAGGCTCCAACCAGACTTACTAAATTTGATTTGTGTTGTATTGACATCTCTAGTTGTTTCATGTGCACATCAGTGTTTGAGAAGGACTAGGGACTAAAACCAATGGAGGACCCTTTAATCGGTATCTGCCCTCAACTCACTTTCTTGAGTTTGTGTGGAGGGAAATGTTGTTGAGACTTAGAATTCATCCAGACCATCCCCAGTCAGATCTTAAATGTCTGGGGAATTCTCATCCCATCTCTGTCTTTAGTTTTGGAGCTAGAACAAGAGACTAATTCTCTCCATAGGATGGAACTCTACTGGCTCCAGAAGGGCCAATACACATCTGTGAAGATGTGTTACTTAAAATAACATTTTTCTGTTATAAAAGAACATAATATGCTCATTACAAAATCTATGAAGTATGAAGAAGAAAATTCAAATCATCTGACTTCTACCATTGAGTGTTAATCACTTAATATTTTGGCACTTTTTCTTTCTTTCTTTCTTTTTTTTGTACATGTGGGTGTTATATGTCCTTTTTTCAATGGAATTCTTTATTTTACATAATTGGGAATAAAAAGCATATAGAGTGTATTCTGGTTGTTGTTGTTTTTTCCATGTCATGATTATTCTCATGCCCTTAAAAATTCTGCAAGAATATGATCTTAATGAACTTACATTCTTGAGTGACTAAACCATATTTTATTGACATATTCTCATATTCTACAATGCTTTTAGATTTTTTAAGCCCTCATAATTGGATTAACATCCTTGTGTATAACTCTCTCTCTGACTTTCTGAGTATTTCTTCTGTATAGATTTTCAGAAGTACACTTGCTGTCTCAAATGGTGTTAGATTTACAGATTATTGATACATAATGTGGAACTTTATTCTGTATCATAATATGGGACTCCCCCCAAGACCCCAGCAGTCAAGTCACACTTCCCCAACCTTTTCAACTCCCCAGCCTCTTGGGTTATAATTACCGTTGCATGTTTTAATTTGTATTTCTTTAATAATCCCTGTGTGTTTTTCTGTGAATTTCCTATACGTCTTGGTCTTGGTCTTCTTTATTGATGGGGTGTTACTACCATCAGAAATGCTAATATATTAAGATCATTAATTCTTTATTTATCTTATCATTTCTCTATCTTCCCAACTGGCATTTAATTATTTTTAAAGTCATGTAAATGTTTTACATTTTAAATTGAATATAGTAAAAATTATGAATCTTTTTTGTGTGATTCCTTCCATAATGCCTGTACTTAGAAAAATTCTCCCCATTTGCAAAGGGCATAATTAAATCTATATAGTTTTCCAGAACAAAGTGAAAAAGTAAGACTGATAGCAGCTATCTTCACCTTATTCCTGATCAAGTGTGATTGCTGGCTTTTACCTGGATCCCTTGCTGAATAACTCATTCCTTCATATTTTTTGTAATCTTTCCTTAATCATTTTATTTGCTCCTAAAACATACTCAGAAGTCTGTTTCACAGATGCCCTTTCTCGCTGATCTGTCCATTTTTGCTCTGGTATCATATACTAGTATGTCATAGCCTTAAAACACCTGGCCAACTCCATTTTTACAAACAAGGTGTCTTTTATTACTTTACTTTCTAACTCTGGCCCCTTATAAAATAAATCAAATTTCTAACCCAAAAACTGATATGTAAGTCCACATTTTCAGACAAAAAAAAAAAGAAAGAAAGAAACCACACCACTAGTCGTCTTTTGTTGTCTTAATGTAGAGCATCAGATATGAATAGAGGTAGCTCCTCAAAATGCCCTGATAGCTTTGCTTTTCCAAGCTTTTTAATGTAAAGTCTGAAGTTTCATTATATTTTGTCTTGCAAAATGATGCCCAGTCTCCATTTTTTAACATATCTGGCAGTATGGGGATATTAAAAAGTCCCTTTAAAACAGCTAGGAAAACATCTGTTTGTTTTTGTGGCTATATTTGGTGTTAAGATCAAGTGTCTTATATTTTCTTGAAGAAAGTTTTTCTTTCACTTTTGGCTCATCTCACACCAACTCATTTTTTAAATTTCTCACAGTTGTTGTTCTTAAGTAAATGACTCAAGGGCTGTTGAGAAGGATGAAGAATTTGCCCTCTGGTGCCCATCAGAACTGGTTTGCCTGTACATTTCCCTAATGCCCATTAGCTTTCGCTATATCAGCTATAAAACTGAGAAAGTAATTGTTCCTGTCTCGTTGAGTTGGTAGAATAGTTAATGAGATTAGTCATGGGAGGAGCTAGCACAATGCTTGGCTTAAATGTAAGCTTAAAAAATAATCAAGCAGAGGGAAAGGCCCCCACAGTCTTTGCAGATGATCTTGCTGGGCTGCTATTTTGCTGAGAAGATAAAATTCTCAGTCGACCCCCTCTTTAATGCTCATCCCTAACAATCTTATTCCTCTTTCTTCTGATCTCAAGAAAAATAGGTCCTCTTCCCTGATGAGCATCTTAGAATGGGTTCCCCAGAAGTAAACCCAGAGACAAGACTTCATTTCTGAGCAATTTATTAAGCAGTCAGATTAGATAGCAGGAAAACAAAGACACGAGAGAAGCTTAATAAGGTTACTGAGTGGCATTCAATGTGTAATGGAGATTTGTGGTCACGAAGCGAAGCAAGAACCAGTCAACACAGCGTTGTTTTTCCAGCAATAATTAGCTGCTCGATTTTAAGTGCGAAGGAGATGGAGAATCGGGTTTAATTAAGATTTTTAGGCTTGCTAGAGAAGTAAACCATTGGGAACAGAGCCTGTGAGCTTTATGGCATGTGCAAAAGGGGGCTGTAGTGATGAGCCATGACCTCTAAATGAGAATATGATGAAGTGCTGCTTGTGAAAAGGGGATAGGACCAAAGGATTAGGGTCCTTGTTGAGGCTGGAGAATTGTTGGCGTGGAGGTTCTAGAGAAAGAGAGGCAGAGGACAGGAGGTCATGGTCACATAATGAGGTACTGAAGTTGATTTTCAGGGACCATGCATCTAGGGATAATGAAAAGTTCATGTTGTAGCCATGTCAGTCAATAGCTTAGGTCAGTGGTCAGCAAACTCATTAGTCAACAGAGCCAAATATCAACAGTACAACGATTGAAATTTCTTTTGAGAGCCAAATTTTTTAAACTTAAACTATATAGGTAGGTACATTGTTATTAACTTAATTAGGGTACTCGGAAGGCTTAGGAAGAGCCACACTCAAGGGGCCAAAGAGCCGCTTGTGGCTCGCAAGCCGCAGTTTGCAGACCACTGGCTTAGGTGGAATAAAAGAAAATAATGGACGTGAAGGGGTAGAGAAACTGAAACTCTGAAGTGCAAGATGGGTCATCCATGTGGTTGTGGAAATCTCCAAGAACAGAGTGGAGAGGTGAGTTTTCGGTGAGTGAACCATTAAATGTCCTTGGGATATGGAGGGCATTTAATCCTCTCAAGGATTTTATGTGGTATGACAATTTTATCCCCATTTTACAGAAAAAGGTGCCTTGAATAATAACCTAACAGCACTCAGAGACTAAGGGGTTGAGCTGGAATTTGAAAATAAGTCTTTCTGGCTCCAAAGTTTATTATAGTCTTTCTATGCCAGGGTATTTCTTCCATTTTTCACTGGTGAGACTAAGCAGAAGAGAATTAAGACATGATCCATGGCATTCTCAGGCAATGAATTCTAAGCCCAGCAAAGAAAATAAAAGGCCGAACTGAGATGCCTTGGGGGAAAAAATCAGGCTCTAGAAACTCTTAATCTCATTAATCTTAATAATATTAATTTCTAGACACTACAATCCCAGTAAGAAACGTGACTTAACTGTTCAGAAGAATAAGCAGGGTTCTGAAAATAAAGGTACATAATTGAACCATAGAATCTTGGAACTAAAAGGTACCTTAGAAAGTACGTTTCTCCAACTCGTTTTCTGCTTAGAAAACTGGCACCTAAAAAGGCTAAGTGTTTTTGCCCTGGCTGGTTTGGCTCAGTGGATAGAGCGTCGGCCTGTGGACTGAAGGGTCCCAGGCTTGATCCCCAGTGGGGAGCGTGCAGGAGGCAGCAGATCGATGATTCTCTCTCATCATTGATGTTTTTATCTCTCTGTCCCTCACTCTTCCTCTCTGAAATCAATAAAGAAATATATATATTTTTTTAAAAAAGCTAAGTGCTTTTGCCTAATATCGCAAAGCTAAGAGGTAGCTATGTCAAGTCTAACCAGGCCACTGCCAACCCCTTCCATCATACAGACTGTGGCTTTTTCCTCCCACTCCAGGAATATTTTGACTCCAAATCTTGGAGACTGTATCTCTTTTCTCAGATTGAAGTTACCCACAAGTTAAAATTCATTTTGCTTGGAGGTCTTCTCTGCAGTGCATTTGGCATTGATATCCATGTGGGCCCTTTTGGCTTGGATTTGCTGATGCTGGCCTTCTTAGGGACCCAGAAACCATCATAGAAACCATGACTTAACATGCTGTGACCTTGTGGGCAAATCTTGCCAGAGGCAAGAGCCACTTCCTGATGGGTCTTTTCTCGTGCAGGACAGCTCTCTTGAGAAACCGGAAATGCAAGTACCTGTTGCCAAGAAAAAAGTACAAATCATTGAGCACTAAAATGTGAGACAATAGAGGACCAACCGCTCACCAACTGAAATTTGGAAAGCTGAAAATACACTGAGCTTTCCTGGCTTCTTCAGTGAAGTCAGATTCAGCAAATGGGCATTTTTCTGTACCTTCCAGTCTTAGGATTCTCCTGTGCTGGGAGAAAGAGTGGGGTGGATTGGCTTAAAGCCTCCACTGTCAACCTATGCTTTGGAGTTGTTATTCTTTTTCTCTGTTTTGAACAGGACTATAGCGTTCAAGCACAAATCCAAATCAAAACCTCATTTCTTCAGGTGGTTCATTGAATCAAAAGAAGAGTTGCTTCTAATTATCAGCTGTCTCCTGATTGCAGGGTTTTATCTGTATTCATCCATGACTAGGAAATTCATAATTTATGAGCCCTACACAGCCACTTGCCTTAATAGCCTTCATCTTAGAAAGCTGATGTCTTCGAGCCAAAGGATGCTTAACACAATGTTTATTAATGTTTGATATGCCTTGATTGACTTCCTGAAGTAAGTGCTTGTGGAAAAGAAAGTAGTTTCTAATTCATCTCTCTTTCTTTTCTCAACTATGGTTAAACGTCAATGCTTTTTTATTTTTTTAATCTCTCACCATGTGTTATTGTTGTGAATGATTGCCATTGATCAAATCAGGTGGGAGGATGGGACAAAATATCTTCCATTTCTGAAATCTGATCATCCCCACAGTTGAAGACAGGCACCTGCTCCAACCGGTTTGGTTTGACGAATGGGAACCTAAGGTTGAGAAGTCGCCCCGTGATTACCTAGTGAGTAGGCTATAGACTGAGCTCCTCATTTTCTAATCTATTGCTTGCTACCTACAGCAATGACCCCCCAGATGTGCAAGGATAGAGAAGGAAAATTCATCTACTGATCTGTATTAGATCCTGTGCCCCCCTTCCAACCCCCCAGTTTGCTACCCTATTGATATATAAGACAGAGCAGAATGTTTTCCTCCACCCTCACCCCCACAAGTCAGGTGGTTTAATAAAATCTACAAAATGTAGTCAGCTTACTATTTTCAGATTCATTAATGATATTACATGAGTAGTTCATCTTTTTTTCTTTTTCTGAGTAGTATCATCTTTGGCTGTACCACTATTAGTTTATCCATTCCTTTATTTATAGACAAGTGTTTCCAGCTGTATTTCCCTTATCTTTTCTCAATAACTTAGAGTGCACTGTCTGAGTCACAGTGTAGGTTAACATTTAAGTTTGGGGGGAAAAACTAAAAAATTGTGGTCTAATCTGATTGTACTTTTTGCATTCTTACCAGCAGTGTATGAGGGTTCCATTACTCGCACATTGTAGCAAATTCTTCAGTTATTTGTTTTAAATTTTAGTTCTTTTAATAAATCTGTCGTGCTATATCTCTGTTGTTGTAGTTGCATTTCCCTGAGGATTCGTGATGAACATTTTTGCAGATGTGTATTTACTACTGATAAGTTTTTACTAAAATGTGTGCTCAAAAAAAAAAATGTGGTCAGCATCTCTGAAGAAAGGTGTTGCCTGGCAGCAGTGACCTTTAAAAAAAGGTCAAACAGGTTTTTCCTGAAGATTTTTCAGGATATTTGCAGCCAAGTTTCCTAATTATTTACCTAAACATAGTACTGAGAACTTACCACCTGCATTATTAGAGAGAGCCTTTCAATACTCAGGCTCGATATATATATATATATATATATATATATATATATATATATATATATATAAATGATGGGCAACATTGACTTGGTGCATTGTTTCACAAAGTATGGTACAGTACCTGTTCAGATACCACAGCTGGTATGCAAAGTGATCTTAGGTCCTATCAGGTGAATATTTATTATTTTAAAGGTTATGTATATGCAATAGAGTGGCTCATACCAGCTCATGTGAGTTGGTTATGTGCATCCCTTCCCAACTCTGCATTCCAGAACAGCATGTTGGTAGCTTGAAATTGCCCATGATGAGAGTATTTACACCATAGGTATTGGTAAAGGCTATAACTTAGAGTTTGAGTTTGTTTCCTGCTGGACAACCAGTTGTTAAATATTTACCAAAATAAAACTGTATTCAACCTCATTTGTAAAGTTTACCTACAACACATCACTCTGTCTCTGCACAATCAGAAACATCTACCTAAACATATGTGCAAATATGACAGCAGCAGAGTGAAGCATGGAAGGAAAGATAGATAGTTTCTTTTTTAAAACTCTTCTTCCATTAAAAAGATAAATTTAAAAACTGAAAAAAAACTTTCCAATAAATGCAAGTTTGATTATACAAAAAAAATCTCTTCTTCCAATCAAAACATATACTTTTGTTACATGGCTAAAAGTGGGTTATTAACTTTTTAAAATCCTCACTCATATATTGATTTTCTGGAAAGGAAGGGAAAGAGAGAGAATGCGCCCTGACCAGGATCAAATCAGCAACATGGGTATGTGCCCTGACCAGGAATCAAACCTGCCACCCTTTGGTGTACAGGAGGATGCTCCAACCAACTGAGCCACACTGGCCAGGGAAGGTTGTTAAGTTTTTACCAGTAAATGCTACCAGGATTGCATATCTTCCAAATGACATTAGTAAATCAATCAGCTCTCTACTCGTTTATGCTACACACCACATCTTAAAATATTGTATCTAGGTGATATCTGATTCATAACAAACATCAAGCTAATATCAAAAAAGGAAAGAAATTAGAATGCCACAAGAAGGCAAAAAGTAAAATGGTGTGAAGGGGGAAGGAAATAGCGTTGCTAGGCAACTACCTCCATAGTTAGTTAATATACATATGATAATCTCTAGTTTTTCTCAGCATCATTTGACCCATCTTTCTCTACCCAATCTGCGCTGATGCTCCTGTAGCCTGACAGAAAGTATCTCTGGAGTCCTCAAAGCTCAGAGTTCAGGACCCCAGTGTGAGCCTGATTGGCTGTCTCCTGTAGAGATGAAAACTTCAGAACATGTGTAAGCTTTCTGTTTCCCTCATAGGTTTATACTTGCTGATTCCCACTTAACAAATAAAATCTCAAAAGCATAAAGCTCATTACAGCAGGGTTGACTACTTCCCTGGTGGGCATTTCATTATGACTTCAAGCGCATACCATTGACTATGGACTACACCTTGATTATGGGAGAGGTCAATGAGGTAGCATTGACTTCAAGCCAAGAAAGTCACAATTCTTACTAGGCTCTGCCACTGAGGGTAGTTAGCAACAGAAGGCCCTCCATGGTGCACTCCAGGGAATCCATTTTACATTGTCATCTATGTGATGGTGGCTCCTAAATGTTGTACATTGCACACAAATTATCAAACCTTCACAGGTAAAGAAAGCAAGGCCGTTGGTTAGAGAAGATGACTTCTCCCAGTTATTTAGCTACTAATAGCAGAACCGGATCATAATCTTTCTAAAACTCTATAAACTACCTCCCATCTTTAACGAATAACAACAGAAATTTATGATGCTCCTGTATTGAAGATTTACTTTGTGCCTGGCTCCTGAGGGCGTCTGGACCCACCACATGTTGGCCAAGTCATAAGAAAGGATTTGGTGGAGTTTTAGAAAGCCTCGGGGTGAATGCAGCAGGACTCAATGTTTCTCCTTGCTTCAAAGCACAATAGCCTTCTCTCATTTACTCTGCCCCTGAGGTGCCGGGGTCCAACCCCAGCAGGTCCAGGGGTCCCCAAAAGTGTGGACGGAGTCGGCAAAGAAGGAATGACACGGAGACAGCGTTCAGTTGATCAGCAGCCCTGCCAGGATCTCTAGCCACAATCTCCAGCGAAGTTCTGGTTAGGATCTCCAGCCAGGTTCTGTGTCCATATTCTCTTGCTAGGTTCTCCAGCCAGGTTCTCCAGGTTCTCCAGCCAGGTTCTGTAGCCATGTTCCCTCGCTAGGTTCTCCAGCCAGGTTCTGTCCAGGTTCTCCAGCCAGGTCCAGTCACCAGGTTCTAGTCAGGTTCTCTTGCCGTGTTCTATCCAGGTTCTGTAGCCAGGTTCTGTCTCTAGGTTCTTCAGCCAGGTTCTCTCGCTAGGTTCTGTCTGCAGGTTCTGTGGCCAGTTTCTGTCCAGGATCTTTTGCCATGTTCTCTCCAGCGAAGTTCTTCTGTCTCTAGGTTCTGTGTAGGTTCTGTCTTCTTGGTTCTGTCTTCTAAGTTCTGTGTCTTGTCTTGTTACATCTGTATTTATACCAGTTGATTCAATCCTATCAATCTCTATTACAAAGGTTAGGGCGTTTCTTATCTCCATTCCAGGGAGTAAAGATTATGTAGCTTAAGCATGATTGTTCATAGTTAAAGTGATTAATTACCCCCCTGGCACTTAGTTGAGGGGTTTTATTCCCTCCCTAACTTCAGGGGGAAATCCCTACCTGGGGAAACAACCTTTCTCAGAGAGGTGACCCTGGCCAAAACACACAGTGCCAAGAAGGTGAGCAAACATATTAAGAACAGTATGCCATATATGCCAGGTCCTTTGAAACAGCAAGGATGGACCAGCTCCTGGCACTGAGGAGCTGAGGTGACTTAACTAATCACTAGTATTTGGCCTGTGTAGTGCAGCCCACTGTCTTTCCGCTGTCTCTGCATACTTTACATCTTACCTGGGCGAGATTATCATGTAGACAGAGCCTGTCCTAATGTTCCCCTAACCTAGCAGCCAGAGGGGTCCAGAGAAAGGCCTTCCCGGGCTACACAGGGAACAGATGCCCCTGTATATGGGCTGAGAGGCAGCTGGTGGTAGTCATGGCCATGTGGTCTCTTGGATAGCTGGGGTTCTGTACTCCCATCCTCCCACTGCACCATTTCTGGAACCCGGGGAGAGCCTCTTTCTGGTGTGCTTGATAGTCTTCTTCCTATGGCTGGGCCCTGTTTACACTCTTCATTGCCCCTGAGATTGATTCATACAGGGCTCTGCATGCCCGAGTTGTTCCATGGTCTTCCCTCTATGCTGAGCAGCCACAGCCCCTAACAAACAAACTCACTCCCACCAAACACAAATGCACACCTCTCTGCTCTGGCTCTCAAAGCCTATTTGAATCTAGCCTATTTTTCTGCAGCTCCACCTCCTATCTCTATTTCTGCTCTCACACACACCCCATCTGACACATTTTGACCACACTAACCAGTAAAGACTTTGTCATTGTCTAACTAGGGGAACTTGGATGAATCTCTTAGTCCCTCCTATCTCAGTTTCTTTATCAGAATGATGGGGTTGAACAGTGAACTTAAAGATCCCTTCCCATTCTTTCTTTTTTTTTAATGTATTTTTTTATTGATTTCAGAGAAGAAGGGAGAGGGGGAGAGAGATAGAAACATCAATGATGAGAGAGAATCATTGATCGGCTGCCTCCTGTATGCCCCACACTGGGGATTGAGCCCACAATAAGGGGATTAAGTCCACAACCTGAGCATGTGCCTTGACCTCCTGGTTCATAGGTAGATACTCAACCACTGAGCCATGCTGGCTGGGCAAGATCCCTTCCCATTCTGAAAGACTGCCATATTTTGTGCATAGATTCTCTCCCATTCAGGCCCATATCTTTCCTGATAGGTAATATAGATAGTAATAGTGATAGCTGACACAGAGTACCTACCATGTGCAAGGCATAGTACAAATGGCTTGATCTGCATTATGTCATTTGACTCCTCCAAACTAGTCTATAAAAAATGAAGACAGCCCTAACTGGTTTGGCTTAGCGGATAGAGCATCGGCCTGTGGACTGAAGGGTCCCAGGTTCGATTCCGGTCAAGTGCATGTACCTTGGTTTCAGGCACATCCCCAGTAGGCAGCTGATCGATGTTTCTCTCTCATCGATGTTTCTAACTCTTTATTCTTCTCCCTTCCTCTCTGTAAAAAATCAATAAAATATATATATTTTAAAAAAGATGAACACCGTTATTCTCCTTCTTTTGCATCAAAGAAAAACCAGAGTGTTAGAACAATATGTCCAAGGTAACAACGATTGCAGCCAGGACTGACCCCAGAACTGATCTCATGACCACTGTGCCAGAGTCCTAGGTTCAAATTCTGATACCACCACCTCCAAGTAAAGTTTTGAAAACAATGTCAGCATTTAATAAATGACCAATTTTTATCAGCTATTATTCTTGTTGCTCCCAAAGCTCTTCCGTTATTGTTTCCTCTTAGGAGCAACAGATTCCTTTTGTCTGCAATATACATAGACTACCTCCTGAAAACAAATTAATGACACCACAGAAGAGGGAACTCCAAGAAAAAATAAACCCTTTGGAGAAGAATTTATTTTTCAAAACCTTGACATAATTCAACCTCCACAAAGTATGATTGTTTCAGAGGAACATTTGAAGCGGGGGGGAGGGGGGGGTGGTATATATGGAATTCAAAGAACTGCTTTAACAAGAATTCAAGTTCCACTTAAAAACTCTACTGGTAATAGCATGTTCTGCAGATATGCTATTGGGTAAAGAAGCTACACTGTTCCTAGGCAACAGACCAAAGCAACAGAGGTGAACTAGCAAACAACTCAAGCTCAAGGACTGTGAATTCCAGTTCCCATTCTGCTTCTATGACTTTGAGCAAGTCACCTGCTCCATGCACCTTTTGCACCTTGTTCTGTTAAATGGGGATAACAAATTCAGCCTTGTATTGAAAAAGCAATTTCTCAAAGCAACCTGCCAATAAAATGCATAATTAAAATGTATAATAGAATGTTATTTATCCATTAACATAATTGCCTATTCATTAATATACATGTGTGGCCTTGGCTTTCATGCATTATAATTATTAAGAATTCTTCAATCAGAGTCTTCCTGAATGTAAACTAGGGCCAGACTTGTGTTCTATATTAAGATTGAAAAATGCCAAAACTGGTTTGGCTCGGTGGATAGAGCGTCGGCCTGCGGACTGAAGGGTCCCGGGTTCGATTCCGGTCAGGGGCATGTACCTGGGTTGCAGGCACATCCCCAGTAGGAGATGTGCAGGAAGCAGCTGATCGATGTTTCTCTCTCATCAATGTTTCTAACTCTCTATCTCTCTCCCTTCCTCTCTGTAAAAAATCAATAAAATATATTTTTTTTAAAAAAAAGATTGAAAAATATGACCTCAAGGGAGCCCAGGTCTTAGAGCTGTAATTTATACAAGGACACAAATACCTTTGATATAATTGTTCTGCTGCCCATCGTTATTTCTAGCTAAATTAGCTTTAATTGAGAAAGATCCTGAAAGCTGTTTAGCATCTCGGTAGGGAGGATGACCCCAGATGCCCTAAGTTTTATGTATCATTCTTGTATAACTAATTATAATCATCATCCTATTATCAACCACAAGAGAATGAAGACCCAACTAATTACTTAATAGAGTAGCTGAGCGTCAGTAAACATTGGGAGGCCCTTCCATTTTCCTTAAGTTATTATTTAGTTCAGCAGAGAACATGAAGTTCAACCTCACAGTACATCTGCTTTCATTTTGATGGAGAAGAAAGAAAAAGAATTCAGCCAAAATTAAAGATAAGACCTGCAGGCTTCTTGCCCTTTTCTTCTGAGGAAAAGCAGATTATAAAGCCTGCAGAGAGTCTGACCTGGTTATTTCTATATTTTAGAAATTGGAGAGAAGAGAGACACTGAAAATGACCCCCCAAAAATTTATTACTAAAGATTCATGACTAGCTGATCTATTTCCCTCAGTCATGGTGGTAACCCAGAATTCCCTCACATGCTTGTACTTTCTTTGGTTCTTTCTTTTCAAAGACACTATGAGCACCCTTGGAAAGACTCGGTCAGAATCTCACCTCAAGGAAGACTGAGACTCAAAGAATCTCACCTTCCAATAACAATTGAGAGTGTGCCAGAACTTCCTTGGTTCTTATATTGTTTTTGTTTTGCTTCTTTCCTTTTTTTAAGAATTGTTTTTGGGTTTGTTTGTTTTTTTACA
Source organism: Myotis myotis (assembly GCF_014108235.1). Classification (NCBI taxonomy): domain Eukaryota; kingdom Metazoa; phylum Chordata; class Mammalia; order Chiroptera; family Vespertilionidae; genus Myotis; species Myotis myotis. The sequence goes on along the minus strand of NW_023416316.1, from coordinate 29,778,059 downwards.
AAATGAAGCCACTCTGGTTTGGAAAGCATCCAATAAGCGGTTCTTTATTTGGAGATTTCCCTTTCTCACTTTAAAGACATCTCTGGTGAGCAGAAGCCTGTTTAAATCAACCAAGCGGGGAGGAAATTGTTATTAATAGAGCTCTCCCTTCAGGTCCCCAAATATAATTCATAAGAGCCACTCGAAGCTGATGTTCTCCTGCTGAGAGGTTAGTAATATAAACATTGGAGATATCAAGTTAAACAGCGAAGTCAGTATTGTCTCAGTTTACACATCAAACTGGAAAACCAAACAAACGACTCTGACTGTAAGAAATGAACTGGGGATGGCGATTTTGTTATGCTATTTTGATAACAGGGTCGGCAGGAGCCCAGAAGCTATCTACCAAGGAAGTCATACACAGACGGGGTAACACAATCATAAGACCACAAAGTTATGAATATGTGAAATCTACTCGTCTGCAAACCAAACATCCATTCTTAGGTGTTGACAGAAAAAGGCAGCCACAGTGTATCTAAGTCCTGAGGTCACTGCCCCTGGTTACCTCATTCCCTGCACACAGGTGGAAGGAAGCAAGTATTTCTTGGTGATGATGTCTGTCGGTGAGGGGGGAGCTGAGTTACCTCATCAGAAGCCTCCACCTCCCTTTCTCCATCCCAGGTCAGACCCCCCCTCACAAGGTTATCAACTGTTCAGTTAACATCTTCTCATAGTAAAGGCTCTTGAAAAGGTTCACTTTTCAAACGATCAACTTTCTTGCCCCTTATAGTTAGTACACTATGTACCAACTATATTTATTAACTTTCAAATTATTCTTTAGAACTTATATAAAAGTATCATTGTTCAATTTTCTGTCTGTAAACATTGTTTGAGCATGTTGGTGCTGGTCTGGAACACATTCTAATGTTTTCTATTAAAGATAATGAGAGCCCCGCCAGTGTGGTTCAGTGGTTGAGCGTCAACCTATGAACCAGATCATGGTTTGATTCCCATTCAGAGCACATGCCAGCTCCATCCCCAGTAGGGGGCGTGTAGGAGGCAGCTGATCAATTACTCTTTCTCATCATTGATGTTTCTATCTCTCCCTCTCCCTCTCTGAAATCAATAAAAATAGAAATGATAATGGAAATTTTTCTTCACTCAATGGCTTTTCAATGAACAACAGGGTTTGCAGGAATGAATGATACTTGCTAAGGGAGGAACAGGTGTACTCTTTAGAATCTGATCTACAAATGCATTCTTGCATCTTCTCAGTGGAATCTGTTCTCTCTAATCTCTAATTGGGTGCTTTCACTGGGCCTTAAAAGTAGTTCTTTTCCTAGCTTCCTTCTTTTGGCAGGTTATTCCCGTTCCTTGGAATTTTTTCTCCATGCAAATCACCCAAACCAAAGCATGCTCATGCTTTAACATTATACTTAAGTGCCTCTGATGTATAGCTGCTTTCTCTGGCATCCAGATTGTCTTCTTGGCTGCACCATTCATTTTTTCATGTAAGCACATCTTACTTGAACATTACCATAAAACCGGTGCACAAGGCCAAGTCCTTCCCCCAGTTAGACTGCAAATCCTATTGTTTCCTCTCCCCACCATCACCAAGTCACCTTCTCACAGCAACTAGCAGGGAGCTGGACAAAGGTGTATATACTCAATAAATATTTATTGAATTGCAATTCAATAGAATTGTTTTCTAGTTCAGCATACAACAGAGGCCAAATCTATGCACATCCAAATCATTTTTAACAATGTATTCTGTTGCATTTCTTCGATTTCTGCCAATGCCTGAAACAGGCAAAGACATTTTGCCCTCGACACTGATGAGTAATAATAATAATACAGTGCTTAAGTCATTGGCTTTCGAGGCAGCTCTGAGTGTGAAACCTGGCTCTCCTACTTACTGGCTGTAGGATATTGAGCTAGTTTCTTAATCTGTCTAAGCCTTAGATCCTTAATTAGCAAAAGAACAAAATGACACCTGCTTTCCTGTTGTTGTAAGGCTTAAATGAATGTTTTTCCTTCCTCTGTCTCTTTTAACGGTAGGCATACTTATTTTACAGTCATTTTCAGATTGCTCCATTATTTTCATTTCCTTGGGAGTAAATTCATCACTCAACTGCGGAGCGTATTCCTTGTCTTTGTTAGCATCAGCTTTCTTCAAACGTTTTGACCTTAGAGCCTGTGAGCATCTCATGAGTAGTTGGGCTGTACTTGTGTTCCCTTCTCTCCAGTTTGGCCTCCCTTTCTAGCAGCTTTGCTGTTTCCCCGGCATGCTACCTCTGTGCTTCCAGAGAGAGCCAGATCTTACATGACAATCGCAGGACTCCTACCTTAGGGTGAGATTGACGTTGCAGAGGCATCGACTGACACACCCATGACGGTTGGACTCCTTCTTAGATTGAGGCTGAATCTGCTTCCTCCTGACACCAAGGTACATAACTTTATCAACACCACCCTCCAGAAAGTATTGGCACGCCCGTCAGTTTCTGTTTGTGGGCCAGAGATTTGATGGGATTCCCTAGTGTTAGGCAGGGTGCCTGATTCACCTTTCCGGGGGTATTTTGGTCCTAATTACCCCATAGAAGTTGAATTCTTTTCCCAGACCCAGAGACCCACTGGCCTGTGATTTCAGCCTGCTCACTGCTTTGTGTTTCTGTCCTATGTTCAGGCTTAGAAAGATCTTTGTCTTGTTTGGGGGAAAGGCACGCCTTTATTACTTATTTATGTTTTATTATTGTCATATATTTTTAATATATGTCTGGAGCTATAGACAGAAAGAAACAGGGTGCTGGAGGGGGACTTGCGGGTGTTTGAAATCACAGTGCCATCTTAACCTGCAAGGAGCGCCGAGGAAGGCTTACTGAAGGAGGCTCCTTTGAAGTGGGCCGTAGACTATGGATGGCAAGAGATGAAGGCCGACCCTGTGGAGGGGCATGAGCTCCCCTCTGGAGGAAGGAACTGAAGCCATATGTCAGGGAGGGCAAGGGACTGATTTCAGTAGGTATACCATGGCTGCTGACCTCTGAAACTGTTCTCCTGTAGAAGCAAATTAACTTCAAAACTGAATCATGTTTTTCTCTCAAGCATAAACTTAATGCATAGATGTAGCATCTTTTTTTTCTTTCTAATCAAAAGCTGACCTTCTCTCCAAAGCCCCTAGTATTGAATTTTGACATTTTATTAAACTTTGGTTTGGTTTCTAAAGCAAAATTGAACCTTAGGAGACACTAATAAGATAAAGGAATTTATTGTCCTATCCTATCATGCTGTATTTCTAGAGATAGTGTATGATCTTTTCACTGGAAAGACTATGATTTTTATCATTATTAAAGTTCTTATTGTTTAAAAAAAAAGAAGTTTAGATATTTTAAGCAAGCAATTCCCTTTCTAGGAAGCAACTCTAAGGAAACAATCAGAAAGTCAGATTAATATATAGATATGCTCATTACTTAATCACCTATCATCATAAAAATAAACGTCAGTCCAAAAGTCAAACAATACTTGAAACCTATATAATCTTATTAAATAATATCACCACAATAAATTTAATTTTTAAAAAAGAAGAAAATTCAAACAATAGTAGAATAATTAAATTATATACACTAGATACATACATACACTAGAATATTAGATACTATTGAGTTACATACACTAGAATACATACACTAGAATATTAGATACTATTGAGTTCATATTTCAAAGAACATTTAAGGTCATGGGACAATATCTCCTACAGAATGTAAACTCCATGACAATAGAGGCCAGATCTGAGTTCGCTCTACACTGTTTTCTCAATTTCTAGCACAATAGCTCAATGAATATTTGTTGGATGAATGAATGGGTAGATATAAATATTAAGTTAAAACAAGAAAGAATAATTTAAAGCTATATATACATTGCAAATTACACTAGTTCTCAAGTAGAAGACTCCAAAGAGATACTGTCACTATTATTACAAACAAAATAATATCACCAAAAACATTTCTTTCTTGTGGCTTTATATCATGTAAACATAATTAAACTGTGTTTGCTTTTGAAAGTAGAAATTTGTTTCTTGGGTGCTCATGTAGCATTTTGGTGCATATAAAAAGTTGAGAGTAAAACAAAAGATAAATAGTTTCTATTCTAATCAATTTTTCTCCCCTAATTCTATTATATTGAACGCTATTTTTTCAAAATGTGTTCTCTGTTGCCATAGTGATCAGCTCCCAATGTGAAATTATATCACACTGGCTTTCTTTCAAGTTTCAATAATGTGCCATCACCACCCACTCCTCTTTCAAAATGTTCAAATCCTCTAATCACTCAGTACCTTAAGCCTCACTTTTGGGGAGCTGAAGTAGGAGCTGGGGGGTTAGGAAAGAGATATATGCAGAGAGTAGGAATGAAATAAAAAGAAAAAAGAAAAATTTGAAAATAAGTTAATTTACAATATAAAACAAGGCTTCGCCTCCATATAGCAATCTACTCTTCCCAATATACCTTAACTTTTCATTTTATAAATGATATGCTAATGAGTGAATGGAGCCTTAATGGAAAATAAGAGTAATTTGAGAATAAACGTGTATGATCTGTATTAGAACTTACAGGTTATTCTTAATAAAGAAAAAGACTTTGCAAAGCAATAAGAAAATTTTTCCCAATAGAAGAATGGGGGAAAGTTATAGACAGCTGCACATTACAAAAGAAAATAATAAAATGGTCAATAAACACATAAAAGATGTTCAACTTTGCTAGTACTTAAAGAAATAATAATAAAGTAAAATGCCATCTTTTGTCTGATGAGTGGTAAAAATTTCAAAAGATGATAATGCCAATATAATTAGAGTTTAGAGAAATAGACATTCTTATACACTGTGGTAAGAATGTAAATTGATACAGCCTTTCTGAATATCTTTTAAATTCAAATTTCCACTTCTAGGAATTTATCCAAGAGAGGAAAAATAGAGAAATGGGAATATATATTTATAGAGATGAAATAGATAAAGATATTCATCTTAGCTTTGATTTCATACAATAAATGGAATCAAGCTCAATGTCAGTCAATGGAGGATAGTTATGTAAATTAGGACAATTGTATAATGGAGAGTTCTGAAGCCCTTGAAAATGCTACAAATCTATATTTCTTCATGTAAAAAGTTTTCATATTGAGCCCTAGCCTGTTTGGCTCAGTGGATAGAGCGTCAGCCTGCGGACTGAGGGGTCCCAGGTTCGATTCCGGCCAAGGGCACATGCCTGGGTTGCGGGCTTGATCCCCAGTAGGGGGCGTGCAGGAGGCAGCCGATCAATGATTCTCTCTCATCATTGATGTTTCCATCTCTCTCTCTCCTTCTCCCTTCCTCTCTGAAATCAATAAAGAAATATATATATATATATTTAAAAAATTTTCATATTGATATAAAAAGATGTCCACATAACATGTGGTGGTGATGGTGGGGGGAAACACAGGAATTTGGAAGTCTTCTGAAAATGCCCTAGGAGAACATAAATATGTATGAGTCTCCACAGAAACAGGTCTAGATCCTGCTATATCAAAATATGAACTGTGATTATTGCTGAGAGATACACTTTCAAGTGATTTTTAGTGTCTAATGCCTGTATTATATGAATATTTATAATTGGCAAGTGGAAAAAAGGAAAAACAATAGAGATGTTTTCATTTTTGTTACACACTAAGTTCCTTACAGGATTTGAAACCTAACTTCACAGACACATAAAGCGATGAGGACTGAAGTGGACCTTGGAAGTCAGGTAGCCCTAAAGGGAAATGGAGATTCCTGGCACATACCTGTTAGTCAACAAGCAGCTATTGAATAAGAACCTGGCTTTAGCCTCCTCATTGAACAAGACAGGAAGCCCAGGCTCAGAAGGGTAAAGATGCTTGCTCAAGTTCACATGTGAATGAGGGAGGAACTTATGTTTCCTGACTCTGGGTGTCTTGGTTTTCCCACCCCAACATGCCATCGCTGTTGTGCAAACCGACTGCAGCCTGCAGCACTTCCAGGTGACCGACTGCCTATTTTGTACAGCCAAACATGCTATTGTTGTTGTTTTTAATGGATGACAAGTCTTAAGCAAAGAAAGAAACAGACCAAGCCTCAGTCAGTTGAGTTTACATAGAAATTACAGGCTGTGCTGCGGTTTGGTAAGCGTTTGGAACTAATTACAAGGTAGTCCCCAAACAACACCTCTTTGGGCATCACATGCATTTCTGAAGATTTCCTGCAGATGACTGTTGGCCAGGGGCATTTCCTCTGTGAAAATCCAAACATTGCTTGTTTATTCTTACATTCCAGTGTAAGATTTCTAGAAGTCTTTCTAGGAACCAAAGACTTAACTGGATGTGTTTCCTCTCGCCATTGACCTGCCTGCTTGGTGACCTATCACGCTAAGGCAGCATTTTTGTTGCTGATGTAAATCGTCATTCCCAAATCAAAGCGATCCCAACTTTCTAGTAGTCGAAGGTCTGCTCGCCTATAGCAGGAACTGAGTATAAATGGAGTCATACTAATGAGAAAAGCATGTATTTCTCTGAGTCTTGACCTGATCTGTTCTAGAACACTGAGAAGTATTGCAAATGATATCTGGGTGCCCCTGGCTGGTGTCTCATGTGGGCTCCCACACCTGATCCTCAGCTACAGCCCTCAAGGAGGGGTGGGTGGGCACCCTCACATTCTTCCCCTCTGCTTGGTCTCTTCATTGATACTCTCTGCCCTCTGAGACCCTCATCCTGCTGCCGGCACCCACCAGAGGAAGATCAAAGTTTATCCTCTGGCTCTCTCTGGGGGCTCCCAAGAGTATCAAGCTTTAATGGCAGCACGGTGACATCTCTGCGGATTGGGAAGAAAGCATCAGTGACTCTAACCATATTTTGTCACCAGCTGCTGAAGGAAACTCAGTCTCTTACTAATGACTCCACCAGGGCCAGAAAGAGGGGGGTTGGGCAGGCACCAGAACACCCTCCCCAAACACCTATCTCTCCCTAGGAATCCTCCTCATCTCTCCTGCAACAAAAAACAGGCTAGATGAAGATCAGCTCATGTAAATCTCTTCTCAACAACCCACCCCCAGCTCTTGATCCAGGTCTGAATCTTGAAATGGGCTCAAGTAAAAATCTTGGCTACACCCATTTCCCTTGCCATTTTACAGTCCAGAGCAAAAGCCTGTTTTGAAAGAATAAAACCAGTTTGAATGTGATAAAAGAAATTGAGCATCTGGCATCCCTAAAAAATGGTCTATCGGCTCAGGTCAAATTCACTGGGAAAGGAACTGGCAAAGCAAAACACCTAAACATGGATATGAAAACAAACAATGAAAATGTTGCCTTTCCTTTATGGCTTTAATTTGTCATTTCTGTCAGCTCAGATAAAATCACTATTTAGACAGCTTTATAAAAGTTAGCAACAGTTCAAGCTTAATTTTATTTCACTTTTCAAAGTCAACTTAAAAAATGCCTTACGTGACTTCCACGAATAGACTGAAATGCTAAACACATTATGCAGTGGCTGAAAGAGATCAGACTCCATTTCGATAATATATGCCTGGGTCTGCGGGGACGCACTCAGATCAATCTCAAACGTCAGGGATTACCTACACAAACACGCAAAACTTGGCACCACTGAATTTGACCACTCAGACGTAAATGCAACTGTTCTCAGAAAAGATCGATGTTTATGGCCTTAAATTCATTCAATATTTGATTTAAATGCAAGCTGGTTTATGCCTCAAGCCAAGGCTTGACATTTCAGGATTTACTTTTTTTAAATTGTTGACAGCCCAGCCCAGCAAAAAGCATCAAACAAACTCTCAGGTGCCAGTGAGGTTTCAGGGCTGCAACCACAAGTACCACCCGGCCAGGGGTCCAGGAAAAAGGTAGGAAAGCAGGCTCACTCACCTGACCGAGTCCTGGGAAGCCTGCTTGCTGGCTGCCCCGCCTCCTGGCTGGTTTTTCTGCCTCTCCTTAAGCCTCTATATGGGGCTGCCAGGGCTATCCTTTCAGGGGCAAAGTTGAGGAAACATTCAACTCACCATCCCATTCAAGGCCAAAATAAACACTTAGGAAAACATTGCCAAAAAGCAGAACAGACATAATGGGTTGGAAATGAGAAGCAGAACCCAAACAAACGCTCCAAATAATTCTAGATCCAACTCTCCATTGTTTCTTTAATTGGATTTTGTTTTATTATCTTGCATTTCAAATGCCATGCACGCTTAGCCCAGAAAATAGAAATAAGCAAAAAGAACATCTTTATATTTAGACTTGTATCTCCTGGAATGGAATATTTGTACCTGTCCTTCCAGGTTCTTTTTCCTGGCAGCACATAAACATATAGACAATATTTTTACAAAACTGGATACCTGAAGTTTTGTTGCCCACCATGGCTTGGGTCAGTGGTTCTCAGACTTGACTATATATTATAATCCCCTGGGGAGATTTTTAATACCTTGGTAGACAGGCCTCACTCCTTATGACTAAATTAGAATGTCTGGAATGAGAATCAGACATCAGTATTTTGTAAAACTTCCTAATGCATCTAAGGTAAAAACTAGTTTGAGGTCAATAGTCTTATGAACCTGCCACTCCAAACTACACATGTGTATTTTTAACATAAGGGTTATTTTGAGAAACTGCAGACATAGAAGTTACCCTTACCTAAGGAACATTTGCATTGATAAGGGAAAATTATGTAGAAGATTTTGAGCTGTCAACAATAATTAAAAAAAAAAAAAATCCTTCTCCATCCTACCAGAAAAAGTACGATGACTCTAAATCTCCAGAAACTCTTATCAATGGAGAAGGCACCACTTTACCCAGTTTGCTGTGCTTTTCCTGGTAACCTCCCATAACTGGCCTCCCCACCCCAACATTTTTCTTTTGTCTTTAGCTGAAGATCGTATTTTAGGTGGTGCTTGAGCCATATCAAGGAGAGTTACTCAGTTTTCCTGGGTTTCTCCCAAGTCTCCAGGAGGTACATACCACTAAACTTCTATTTGTTTTTCTCTTGTCAATCTCCTGTCTTACAGTGTGACTCAGCTAAGAACCTAGAATCGGGGAGGGAAGATTATTTTTCCTCCCCTGCGCTTGCCTAAAGAACTGGGAGGGGAAAAGATTAGGTTTGGGGTGAGGAAGGGCAGTGGTTGCTAAACTTTGCTGTGTATCAGGGTCCTCTGGGGAACCTGGTGAAGATGCACAGTCCCAGGTTCTCCTACTTCCTCGAGCCTTGGGTTCTGTGCTCTTTGTTAGTTCTCTGGGCAATTCACATACAGACCCAGTTGGAAAGCCACCAGTGTAGGTGAGCGTCTCCTACAGTGTCATCGCTTCTTAGGCGGCCTGCTCCTTTCTCAGGCCCACAAGACTACGCTTCAGGAGCTGGGCTGTTCCCTAGGCACATGGGGCTATTGAGCACTTGTAATGTGGCCAGTTCAAATAGAGAGGTGCTGCAAATATAAAACGAGCTCTGGACTTTAAAGACTTAGTGCACATTGAAATGATAGTATTTTGGGTTCCTTTGTTTCCCCTCCTTTTCCCCCCAATGAAATTACACATATAACTCACTTTATACTACTAAGGGAGAGACTGCTCTAGGGAACAGAATCTATTTCTATTCACTACTGTCTTTCCAGCATCTAGCTCAGCAATTTGGCATCGAATAGGCACTCCATCAATTTTTTTTTTTTAATGAGTCAATTCCACATCAAAGGAGAAGCTTCTGGAAAATAGACGTTATTCTGGTTTGAATTCCCCTGAAGGAGTCCCTGAGACAAGGATCCAAGTGCAAGCAATCTATTAGGGAGCGGGAGGGGCGGGGGGGGGGGGGAAAAACCCCAGTCCCAGAGTGGAGAAGTAAAGCTGGGAAGGGAAGGAGGCCGATAAGTGTGTTTTCTTGAGCCAGTTACTGCTGTAGGCAACTGGAGCTTGATCTTGCTGAGGAACTGTAGGGGACAGGACAGCATTTGTGCCTCAAAGTTATCTTCTTCCACCAGCGTGAGGGAGCCAGGGCACTTACACACCATTTCCCATGAAGGCTTCTGGGAGGGCTGCATGCATTACTCCCAGGCTCTTCTGTCCTACTGTGTAGGGTACACAGAGAAAGCCTGCAGGCAGAGATACTATGCTTAGAGATAGCATGTGTTAAAATGGTATGGCTGAGGGGACAGGGGCAGAACCAGTGACAACTAACTATAGTTTCTTTCTAAACAAGCCTATTAACTCCATCATTTAATAATTAAAATTGTTGCCACCATCACACAGCTCTACCCATCTCCCTAGATGGTCAATAAAGCCCCTTTGTGGTCCTTTGCCAGCTCCTTCCTTGTGGAACCCACTTCTTTCTCTGCCATCCTATCCTTGAGGTGCCAAACAGATGTGGGGAAGAGGCCCCCAGTGATGAGCCCAGTGTGGCTTGATTACGAGTTGACCGAGTTGAGGGACTTGATGAGCTCTGGTGGGCCTAGGCCTCTTCCCAGGCCGGCGCTCGTCAAGGAGAAGGCTCTGTTCGGTTAAAACACCAAGATGGAGAAGCCCAACAGTGAGAAGAAGGATGAGTTCAACTCGCTGGAGCTGGAGATGAACTCAGACCTCAAGGCCCAGCTGTGGGAGCTGAATATCAAAATGATCAAGGAAATTAAAGTTGGTGGCAATAGCAAAGTTAGTATCATCTTTGTTCCTGTTCCTCAACTGAAGTCTTTCCAGTAAATCTAAGTACGGCTGGTACATGAGTTGGAAAAAAAGTTCAGCGGGAAGCCTGCTGTCCTGGTCACTCAGAGGAGAATTCTGCCTAAGCCAACTCGAAAGAGCCGTACAAAGAAGAAGCAAAAGTGTCCCAGGAGCCCCACTCTAGAGGAAGCTCATTGGCAAGGATGTTAATTTTGAATTCCCAGAGTTTCCAATGTAAACAAAAATGACTAAATAAAATATCACTTAAAGATAGTCCCACCTCCTCTGTCCCTGAGTCCACAGCTCCGCCTTCCGTCTCCTGTTAGTTCACCCTCCACAGCTGTTGGCAGGCAGTTGTCTTTCTTCTTCTTCTTCTTCTTCTTCTTCTTCTTCTTCTTCTTCTTCTTCTTCTTCTTCTTCTTCTTTTTTATTATGATGTCAGCTCGCTGTTGTCTTTGAATTGCCCACAATGCATGCACACAGACCTGAAATGGTAGCAGCTGAGTGTTTTAATAAAGAGTCTCAAATTCTTAGCTTCAGAAAATATAACTCCACTCGATATTAAATCATTTCACAGAACACAGACCATCTTGGTTCTGTGTGGGGAGGTTAATTCAGTCTAGTTCTAATTTGAAACGAATCAGGAGAAGCTTCGGAATCATTTCCTAAGCACAGTGGAGCAAGGCAAATAAGAGAGAAGTTGAAAACAAACTGAAGCTGAGAAATGGCTGTTATAAAGGGAATTGAACTCTAAGGACTTACAAGTTTTTTCAGTAATTTTAAATTTACTTGATGCCATAAAAATGTATCTGTGTTTTCCATGAACCGTTCATTTCAGTCAAGGCCTTGGTTTCACTCAGAAGACGTGGGCCAAACCATTGTCACAACCTATCATGGCTGAAAGTTTAAGTTCAAGGTCTTGTCCCCAATCTAACATTCTAGTATTTATTTCCTCCCTCTGGAATTCAGGAAGTATAAAACTTTAGGTTATTTAATTAAAATGTTGTTATAGCCGAAACCGGTTTGGCTCAGTGGATGGAGCGTCGGCCTGCGGACTGAAGGGTCCCGGGTTCGATTCCGGTCGAGGGCATGTACCTTGGTTGCAGGCACATCCCCAGTAGGAGATGTGCAGGAGGCAGCTGATCGATGTTTCTCTCTCATCGATGTTTCTAGCTCTCTGTCTCTCTCCCTTCCTCTCTGTAAAAAAATCAATAAAATATATTTTAAAAAAATAAAAAAAATAAAATGTTGTTATAGATAATTAGGTTATTTAATTTAAATAGATGATAGATAGCTAAAAAGATCATAGATGATAATCTTATAAATCCTGCAAATAACTGAGCCAGGACAACTTTCAAAATAAAATGAGAAATTCCAATAAAAATCATACAGATTTAAAGGAATCCCCAACTCTCTCTCCCTTCTATGAAACATCAAGGATTGGCAAACACAGATGTCTATAGTCAGGTATACTGGATAACACCTCTGTCTAGGCAAACAGCCCCCAAGGAACTCTACCCAATTGTTGTGATAAAGACATATGAGCTTTGTGTTTTCAAATCTACTGATTTTACAAGAAAAGTCAAATTCCCAAATTTTTATGAGAAATACTCTTTTTTTAAACATTGGCGACTAACTTGTAAAAATACTGTACAGACCCAAATGAGCAGGGCTGAGCAGGGGACAGGCAAGGTTGTGAGTTGGATCTACTAGATACAATCCTAGGCACTAACGGGCTTGTTACAAAGATCCTTATGCTCTGCCTTCCAGCAGTTCCAGAGGAATTCAATGATGAATACAACTGAAATTTTCATACAAAGAAAATAAGGTGGGCATAGGGTGGGATGTGTGAGTCAAGGTTCTCCAGAGAAATGAAACCAATAGATTCTCCTCTTAGGGGATATATATATATATATATATATATATTTCTAATAAAAGAGAAACATGGTAATTGGCGTATGACTGCTACCCTTCCCATTGGCTAATCAGCGAGATATGCAAATTAACTGCCAGCCAAGATGGCGGCCGGCAGCCAGGCAGCTTGAAACTAACATGAGGCTTGCTTGCTTCAGTGACGGAGGACTCCAACGTTCCCCGCCTGCCTTGCTGGCCTCTGAGCCTGCAGTATAAGAAACATTGTAACAAATATAGAAGCTAAACAAAACCCCAGAAACCAGCTTTCAGCGAGCTGGGACCTCAGAGCTGGAGTTATACATTGTTTCGATTATAGAACCTAAACAAACCAGATACCTTCTTTCAGCAGCAGAGGCCTCAGAGCTGGAGCCAGAGCTAAAGCTGGCCCCGAATTAAAAAAAAAAGTAAAAAAGGAGCAGTTGGGAGCTTCAGTCGCAGCCTGAAAACAACCCTCAGCCCCTCACCCAGACTGGCCAGGCACCCCAGTGGGGACCCCCACCCTGATCCAGGACACCCTTCAGGGCAAACCAGCCAGCCCCCACCCATGCACCAGCCCTCTATTCTATATAGTAAAAGGGTAATATGCCTCCCAGCACCAGGGAGCCGCAAGGCCTCCAGGCACCAGGATCAGCATGATGGGGGCAGCGCCCAAACCCCCTGATCGCCCTGCGGCTCTGTGTGTGACAGGGGGCGGGGCCACAACCTCCCTATCGGCCCTGCTCTGTTCCTGATAGGGGAAGGCGCCCCAACCCCCTGATCGGCCCTGCTCTGTGCCTGATAAGGGGGAGCTCCCCAACCCCCTGATCGCCCTGCCGCTCTGTGTGTGACGGGGTGCGGCGCCGCAACTCCCCAATCAGCCCTGCTCTGAGCCCGACCAGGGGCTGCACCTAGGGATTGGGCCTGCCCTCTGCCACCCGGGAGCAGGCCTAAGCCAGCAGGTCGTTATCTCCCAAGGGGTCCCAGACTGCGAGAGGGCACAGCCCTGCCTGTGCCCTCTCGCAGCCTGGTACCCCTCGGGGGATGACCACCTGCTGGCTTAGGCCTGCTCCCCAGGGGATTGGGCCTAAGCTGGCAATCAGACATCCCTCTGGCAGCCCAGCAGCCCTTGGGGGATGTCCACTTGCCAGTGGGGAGCAGACCTAAGCTGCAGTCGGACATCCTTAGTGCTGCTGAGGAGGCAGGAGAGGCTCCCACAACCACCGCTGTACTGGCAGCCATCAGCCTGGCTTGTGGCTGAGCAGAGCTCCCCCATGTGGGATCGCACTGACCACCAGAGGGCAGCTCCTGCATTGAGTGTCTGCCCCCTGGTGGTGTGTGTCATAGTGACCAGTCTTTCTGCTATTAGGGCCAGTTTGCATATTACCCTTTTACTATATAGGATAGAGGCCTGGTGCACAGGTGGGGGCTGGCTGGTTTGCTCTGAAGGGTGTCCCGGATCAGGGTGGGGGTCCTGCTTGTGTGCCTGGCCAGCCTGGGTGAGGGGCTGATGGCTGTTTGCAACTGGTCACACCCCCTTCAGGGTGGGGGTCCCCACTGGGGTGCCTGGCCAGTCTGGGTGAGGGGCTGAGGGCTGTTTTCAGGCTGGCAGTGACTGAAGCTCCCAGCCTCTCCTTTTTTTCTTTTTTTTATTCTGGGATTTATTTACCTTCTATAATTGAAACTCTGTTGCAGTCACTGGCACTCCCAGCTCCTCGGCTGAAAGCAGGTATCTGGGGTTTGTTTGGCTTCTATAATTGAAACTTTGTTGCTTTCAGAGCTTAGAGCAGGCCGCGGCAGGCAGGGAACCTTGGCTTCCTCCATCACTGGAGCAAGCAAACCTCATGTTCACTTCAGCTGCGTGGCTGCCGGCCGCCATCTTTGTTGGCAGTTAATTTGCATATCTAGCTGATTAGCCAATGGGAGGTGTAGCGGAGGTATGGTTAATTACCCTTTTTGTCTTTTATTAGATAGGATATATATATGAGAGAGAGAGAGACAGAGATAAATGGAGAGATTTATGATATTTGCAGGGTGGCATGGGATTGGCAAGTCTGTAAGTAGGGCAGGCTGGCAGGTTGGCAACTCAGGCAGGAGTTGGTGCTGCAGTCTGGAGGCAGGATTTCTTCTTTTCCAAGAAACCTCGTTTTTTTCTCCTCAGGCCTCAACGGCTGGATGAGGTCCACCCACACGATCCAGGGCAGTATCAGTGACCAGAAGCCAGCTGAATATAGATGTTAGCCACATCCACAAAGGCCTTCATACAACACGTAGTTTTGTGTTTGACTGATTAACTATATCCAGCCACGTTGACACATAAAACGAACTATCCCGTGAGATAAGTGCTCTAAGAGAGGTACGAGAAATTACTACAGGAGTTCCAAAGAATGAAAAATTAAGGCGCTTTCAGGGGTTAAAAAAATAATCCTCATGATAAAAACTAAAGACATATGGATGTCTCAATAGAGAAGATCAAAAAGAAATACTACTAGCACATATTAGTTGTTATCATGTAATATTTCATCTAATCATCTCGACTCGCCCTGTTGGGGGGTATCAAGTATCATCATCTCTGTACAAAAAATATATCTAAAAGGAGCCAGTTTAAAATTTGGAGTTGGAGCTGCCATGCCAGAGGAACTGCCTTTCATGTCTGAGGCCTCAAATCTCTGGAATGTTAAAAGAAAGCAAAATAACCTTTGGACTGGGCCTAAAGCAACATGATGTCCCAAAGCACTACTTGCAAAGATAACAAGAAAACAGATATTGTAACTATCAGATTGAAAATTAAAAACATTCTTTAGAATTAATGTCACTGTGTTAGCTTATCTGCACCCACAGAATGCCTTGGCTCCTCTTCCCTTTCTCATAAATCCCCTTGCCTTTGTCTCCCACTTGGAATACCATTTGGGCTTCTGCCTAAATCAGTGCTTCCCAAATAGCTATTCTTTTTTTTTTTTTTTAATCTCAAATAAATGCTTACTGGCTAGCTTTGGTCTTTTCTTTTTAGGTTAACATCCCCATTTTATTGATGAAGCCCCCAACCCCAGTGTCTTTAATACCATCTATAATAATAAAAGTGTAATATGCTCCTGGTAATTAGACTGGGCAGCCAAATGACCTCCCGGATGATGCGGCGGCTGCGAGGGCTGAGCCCCTTGCACGAATTTTGTGCATTGGGCCTCTAGTACAACTATAAAGTGATGGAGATGGGACTCAGATTCTGGCAACTGAAGTCTTCAGAGCCTTAACCACTACTTATGCCACCTCTCAAATGAACTCATACCCATACATGACCTCATCAATTCTCACAAGAGTCCCGTGAGACAGGAATTATTATTATCATTATTACTCACATTGGACAAAGGAGGAAACTGAGTCTTGGAGTACAGGTGGCAGCACAATTAGATCCTCGCGTATCTGACTCTGAACATGTGCTCTGATCCCTCCACTGCACCCATTATGCGAGGGACCCACCCCGCTCCAATTATACAAGGGAGAATGAGTCAAGTGGTCTGGTTTATAGCCATATGTGACCAACAAGAAGAGTGGGGCTTAAATTAAAGTGGAAAAAAGTGTTGGTAGAACATTGAATGTAACTTCATGATTGTCCATCAGGGAAATACATACCTCACCTGGAGAAAAAAATCATCCCTCCTCAGAGATCCAGCTACTTTCAACCTGAATCTCCCTGAAGACCAGAGATAAGGTTATGGTCATTGAACGGGAACGTGCATTGAGACTCTAGGTTTTGGTTATCGGTTGGCAAGAATAAAAACATAGCATTGCCACTCACACAACAGCAACGTTGGCTTCTCTTCCATGAAAATATTTTCTTGGCTTTCTCTGAGCTACATATTTTTAGCAGAAATTTAACATACACTGCAAACCATGCCTTCGTTTCTTGGGTGGGAAACAGACTCATTTCGATCGAACGTCAAAGGAGCATCCAGGGAACTTTCTTTCCTAGCCCACTTTGAAACACTCCTACACTATTTTGTCCTTTTTCTTCTCAGAGTTATTTTTTCTCTCCTCGGAACGTATAGTATGTGAGAAATCTGTACTATTCTATTTTTTCTGAGGGCTGAATTTTGAACTCAGAAATTGTTATCTATTCAATTGTTATCCTTTTTTTCAGACCATTATATTAGAATCAATGCCAGGTCATATTGCTAACATGAGAGGAGCTGATGTAAGTATTGTCTAAGACTAAATGATGCCCTTTAATTGTAAGTACTATTTTCATTGTAATTATATCTCTATCATAGTAATCAGCCAGCTTCTCATAATTTTATGTGATGGCTATGATATCACAGATCAAGTAATAAAAGTAAAATCTATATTCATTAGCCCTACTATGTCCCAGGCACAAAGCTATACACACATTTAAAACTCATATCAACCCTATAAGATAGATACTAATTATCCCCATTTTTTTAATCTTTAAAAAAATATTTATTTTTCAATTACAGTTGACATTCAATATATGTCCATGTTTTCCTCGAGAGAAAATTGAGGTGTAGCTGACATCAGTAACTGGCCTGTGTTTACTATATAGGGATGGAGTTGAGATTTAAGATGCAGCATCTAACTGTAGAAACCATCTGTGTTTGTAACGTGAACAACTCCCACTAAAAAATAATGAGATTTTATTTTCTTGTGTTACTTTTCCTTCTTGGGAGTTCAAAACAACATTCTATGGCAGAACAAATAACCACAAACACTCCAAGGGGAAACACTGTGGTTAAGTAGGTGGTTTTACCCATCTTCCAGGGGAGATGCCGGCAAAGAGGTGAGCCATGAGTCTATTCCTGAGAATAACATGGAAGGTGAAGACTTTGGGAGACCCTTCACCCAAATCACCAGACCTTAAGGACCCTAATAGGATTTTTCTGATGTAGCAAACTTGGGGAGAAATGGTAGACCTAGAGCCTGACAACTGTTTCAGTCTCTTCAGGCTGCTGTAACAAAATACTGTAGACTGGATGGCTTATGAACAATAGACATGTATTGCTCACAGTTCTGGGGGCTGGGAGCCCAAGATCAGGGCGCCAGTGTGGTGGTGGGGTTCTGGTGAAAGCCGTCTTGCAGGTTACAGAATGCCACCTTTTTACTGTGTCCTCACACAGTGGAAGGAGAGGAAGTTCTCCCAGATCTCTTTTATCGGAACACGAATCCTATTCATGAGGGTTCCGCCCTATAACCCAATCATCTCCCAAAGGCCCCATCTCCTAATACTATCACACTGGGCATGAGGATTCAACATACACATTCGGGAAGGAGTACAATTATTTAGTCCATAGCAACACTCAACCTAACTCCCCGTTTTTACCGAAGCGACAACAGAGGTCTAAAGTGGCCAAGTGGCATATCCAGATCCACAAAAGTTTTGGGTAAAACTAGAACCATTTATCCAGTTAGCCAATTTCTCTGCACTTCATGCCCAAGTTAAACACAGAGACAAGAACACCAAGGTAGCAGACATTCCCTTTCTACGTGGCGTTGCAGCAGGTTTTAGTGATCTCTCGGCACCTCTGAATCTCTGTTAATCCGACTTCTATAAAAGATGCTCGTAATTCTTCAAGAGCTCATGGCACCTTCTGGATCATTTTGGAAGAGATAAAATTGTGGTCAGTGCAGTTTTGCTGTTGTGCAATCTATTTTATTCCATCTCTTCATATGGTATTTTATCTCATATCTCCTGAACTTGAGAATGCTTGTTAACCAGAGCAGCCAGGCTGAGCAGGAGCTGCTAAAAGTCAACGGAGGTGAATCATCTTGTCCCTCCAGAAAAGGCAGTGGGTTCTAAGTATAACTGGAAGGAAACTGGGACAATATAACAACAAAGAGCTGTAATACAGCATCAAGATCTCTCAGACATAGAAATATAATCTCTGCTTTCATGCAGGGGGGGTGGGGGGGAAGAAGCTTCCTTAAGCTTATATATAAAACCTTTATAAACATACCTCTTCCACATATTTAAAGCTGCAGAACTCAGTCTCATTTCAAGAAACACTCGGAGCCTGGCCAGCATGGCTCAGTAGTTGAGCATCAACCTATGAACCAGGAGATCACAGTTCCATTTCCTGTCAGGGCACATGCCTGGTTGTGGGGTCGATTCCCATTGAGGGGTGTGCAGGAGGCAGCCTCATCATTGATGTTTCCATCTTTCTCTCCCTCTCCCTTCCTCTCTGAAAATCAATAAACATATATTTTTAAAAAGAAAGAAAAGAAATACTTGGAAACAGGGTGCAGAGCCCTGCCAGAGAATCCAGGTGGCTCTGAACATGTAAAACCAGAGCAGAGGGTGTCATTTCAGAAGTCCTGGAGGCCCACGTACAGAGGTGTGGGCAGGCTGGATTCCTGGGATTCTGAGCTGAGGAGATAAGCCTGCAGAGGGTCGGTTGCTTTGGGGATCAACACCTGAAGAAAGAAATGGCAGGAAATAAAACTGGGCCAAGGGTGAAGCTGAGCAGCCAAAGGCCATAGAAAATTCCACCAGGAGGTCTGAGACTGGGATAACCATTCATAGTGGTCCCAAGTTCCTGCAAAGGGTGAATGGGTCTTTGTGCCCCATCTCCGGCAGTCACTGGATGCTGTTCGCCCCAGCGAGGACCAGGAGTCCCCCAGTGGGCTGACAGTTAAGAGCTTTCTGCCAGGAGCACCCCCAGCAGCTGGAACCATTAGTCCTTCATTCCTAAAGGGAACCCTGTGGGGGCACATCCCAGGACCATCCCAGGACCGTGAACATGCTCCTCTCCTGGGAGCGGGGCCTTTCAAGAGGGTGTCAGAGCTGCCATCTGAAAAGCAAGGGGAGGGAATATATGGGGCCTGCAAGATGAATCTGTGCTTCCCAACAGAGCACCAGCTAGATTCAAGGCCAGCCTTTGACAGGGCCAACTCAGACAGAAGGGGTGCCAACATGCGGCTATGTAAGGACTTGGGGTACGACATGAGGCCCATGCCCTGCTGTCCTCTCTCTCTCCCTCTCCCCCACCCCCACCCCACCCAAAGCCCCCTCTCAAGCCTCTTGAGTTATGAGCCACCTCTGCACTGAGGTGGCTGAGCCATTGCGGATTTCCTTGGCCCGGTGACCATCCTTGCCCAGGAAGACGCCTCTAGTAGTCCTTTCATCTTCTTACCCTTCACTTTCTCATTCACAATGTTAAATGACATCACCATTTTGGGGGGGGAGACTCACCCAAACTGGGCAGATGGCGAGGTCATGTCATTACTTTAATGTTTAACCAAACCAGCCACAGCACTGTCAGCAGCAACCTCAGCTCCAAGGAAGTCGCTCCTCGTGTCTGGTCTGTGGGACTGAAATACGTGTTTTGTGCAAGAAAACATATAACAGCAAAAGATAAGCTCTCAGCAGTCGTAACTGTCAATCAAACATGACTCTGCAAGAGGTGCATTGTGGGACCAAAGCATAAACTAAGGTAAACAGTAATGCACAGGCTTGCCTATTAAAATGAAGGGTTGACCACATCCCATGGCTGTAGACTGGATTGAGTGGCTGTAGACAAAGAAGGCAGGACAATGGAAAATCATATACGCACAACCTGAGAGGCTGATTGAAATTGCCATTGCCAGCTGCTCACAAGTGGCTCTTTGAGGTCACATCCTTATTATTTTAACAGGCGAAGCATAGCCCTTCAATGCCAATTAACAAATGCTTTATTCAGTTATTTGCATGCTTATAACTGTTGAGGGATGTCCTTGCACAGGGCAGCATCTTGCTGTCTATTTTCAGGTACAGTACCTAATTAATGGCCTTGCTCCAGGATAAACATCATGTTTTCAATAACTCGATGAAAAGCTTTGGGGGGGGGGGGAGGGGGGGGGAGGGAGTATCTTGAGCTTCCTTACACTTGAAATTGTCCTTCAACACAAAATTGTGAACAATTATTTTATTTTTAATCCTCACCCGAGAATATGTTTTTATTGAATTTTTAGAGAGAGGAAGGAAGAGAGAGAGAGAAGGAAACATCGATCAGCTGCCATTTCTCCCACCAGCCTCCCCGTATGGGCCCCTACAACCCAAGAATGTGCCCTGACCGGAAATTGAACAGCAACCTTTTGGTGCACAGGATGATACTCAACCAACTGAGCCAACCCTAGCCGGGCGTGACCAATTATTTTAAAGAAAACTATGGTAGCAGCAACTGAAGAGGGTGTGAATTCTGTGGTTTCTCTGACAGCTAATTCAGCCATACTGCAGAGATTTTAAGAAGATGCTTATACTATATATTAAATGTAATATGTGGTATGTTCGATGACATCCCAGCAGTACTCACCTTCAAGAATTTCAAAAGTGAGGAGCAACTAAGATGGCGGCATAGGTAAACACCGGGAAATTATCGCCTCACACAACAATTGAAAATTACCGCAAAGGACTGAGCAAACATCATCCAGAACAACAGGAAGGCTGGCTGAGTGTAAATTCCACAACTAGAAGGAAAGAAAAGCACGCTGAGAGCCAGAGGCGCTGCGGAGGTGAAGTGCAGAGGTACAGCGGCGCGCGCGCGAGGAAAGGGGGTGGCGCCTGAGGACGCGGCTGTCTTTTTGAGTCACAAGCTCCTGACTGCTCTGAACTCTGGTTCCGGGAAGTCTCTGGGGACCCAGGACTCATACGGGGAGAGGCTGGTCTGTCCAGCAGCGAGCGAACTTGAGGGCGGCTTTCCCTCAGAGGTGCTTGCAGCCGTTACCGGAACACTGAGACGCGCGACTCCGGGCGGAGAATCGGCCATGGCTGCTTTCTCCGCCCTCTGACTCCCTGAGACCCCGCCCCACCCAGGCTGCGGCAGAGGCTTTTGCATGTGAATGTACCTAACTGCAGCCGAACCAGGCAGACCTGGAACTTCCAAGAGAAGGCCCAAGGCCCCGCAGCGGCTTGCATTGCTTCACAGCTGAGCCTCTTCGTGGCTCCTGCTGTGTGGCCTCAGGCAGAGGCTGAATTAGCACCTCCTTAGATCCAGGAGCCACTGTACCCAGTGATCAGAGGGGGTCCATCCAGACTGCAACTCCTCAGATCCATAAGGGACGCACTCAGGGAGCAGACTCAGTGAGCACCAAAGCCCCACTGAAGCAAGTCTTGCCCCAGAAGGGTGTCTTCAGCACAGAAGTTCTCCCACTTTAGACACAGCTGATTCTCACAGCCAATTGGCCTGGAGGTCAATTCCTCCCAGTGATTCTACAACAACCAAGGCACCAAGAGTGCACCAAGAGTGTCCACCCCAGGTAACTGGGGAGGCTGAGCTACTGGGCCCTACAGGACACCTGGCACACAGGGCCACTCTATCAACACAGGGAAGCTGCCAAAATGCGGAGACAAAGAAACAGGTCACAAATGGCAGAAATGGAGGAAAGCAAACGATTGGATATAGAGTTCAAGGCCACGGTTATAAGGTTTTTCAAGAATTTTATGGAAACCGCCGATAAATTTAATGAATCCCTCAATAAGTATAGGGAGACCATGGAGGACATGAAAAAGGACCAACTAGAAATTAAGCATACACTGACTGAAATAAAGAATAATTTACAGAGATCCAGCAGCAGAAAAGAGGATCCCAAGAATCAAGTCAAAGATTTGAAATACAAAGAAACAAAAAATACCCAACCGAAAAAGAAAAAAGAAAAGAGATTCCAAAAATATGAAGATAGTGTAAGGAACCTCTGGGACAACTTCAAGCGTACCAACATCAGAATTATAGGGGTACCAGAAGGAGAGAGAGGGCAAGATATTGAAAACCTTTTTGAAGAAATAATGACAGAAAACTTCCCCTACCTGGTGAAAGAAATGGACTTACAAGTCCAGGAAGCGCAGAGAACCCCAAACAAAAGGAATCCAAGGAGGACCACACCAAGACACATCATAATTAAAATGCCAAGAGCAAAAGATAAAGAGAGAATCTTAAAAGCAGCAAGAGAAAGACAGTCAGTTACCTACAAGGGAGTACCCATACGACTGTCAGCTGATTTCTCAACAGAAACCATGCAGGCCAGAAGAGACTGGCAAGAAATATTCAAAGTGATGAATAGCAAGAACCTGCAACCAAGATTACTTTATCCAGCAAAGCTATCATTCAGAATAGAAGGTCAGATAAAGAGCTTCACGGATAAGAAAACGCTAAAGGAGTTCATCACCACCAAACCAGCATTATATGAAATGCTGAAAGGTATTCTTTAAGAAGAGGAAGAAGAAAAAGGAACTCTTACCATTTGCCACAGCATGGATGGAACTTGAGAGCGGATAAACACCACAGGATCTCACTCATTTGTGGAATATAATGAACAACATAAGCTGATGAACAAGGACCGATCCAGAGACAGAGAGGCATTGATTGGACTGTCGGGACTTGGAGGGAAGGTAGGGGAGGGTGGGGGTAAGGGGGAAAGATCAACCAAAGGACTTATATGCAAGCATATAGGCCTAATCAATGGACATGGACAACGGGGGGGGGTGAGGGCATGAGCGGGGGTGGGGGGGGTGGGGGGTAGAGGGTAACGTGGGGACAAGGACACATATGTAATATCTTAATCAATAAAAAAATATATTAAAAAAAAAAAAGAATTTCAAAAGCACTCTTGATTCCACTCTGGATAAAATTCTGCAATTCGTTTGTTTTAAAACAGTTTATGTGTGATTTACTTGTTTTAAATGCCCAGTTGAATGATGGTTAGTACATTTTGCAATTCCTTTTAAAAATGATTGTCCCTGGTAAAAGCATGTATTGGGTTTTTCCCAGTCAGGTGAATCATTTTCAATTCAGGTATTTGGGCTGCTCCCGTTTCTAGGTGACGCATTTGTGCAGAACTTCCAGATCTTTCTAGTTGGAAGATTGAAAACCCTGGGTTTCCCTCATGACAGATTTTAACAAATATTTGATTGCCTCTGCATTGTAATCGGGATACTGAGAAATCAGCCTGACTAATCCTATTTAACACCACAAATCCCTCCAAGGGCAGGCCGTGATATGTTAAATATTTGCAATGCTGCTTATACGTCTGTCCTGTTGCAATCATATTTTAAAATGGTTTATTCCACTGTCAAAATACAATGCACTTAGTCATCATTAAGTACATTTTGCTCTGCTTTTTGGCAGATGTACAAGCTATGGGTGTTTGGAAAGATTGCCACAAAGCATAATTTAAAGGTGCTGGAAAGTTTGCACTTATGGACACCAGTGCATTCATGTGCTTAAACAGCTCACAGTACATATTAGAAGAAGCCAGCTGATGTAATTTAGCAGTACTGTGATCCACTTTGAAAACAGAACTGTTATGCTTTCAATTAACATATATTTTTAAAATATATTTTATTGATTTTTTACAGAGAAGAAGGGAGAGGGATACAGAGTTAGAAACATCGATGAGAGAGAAACATCGATTCAGCTGCCTCTTGCAGGCCCCCTACTGGGGATGTGCCCGCAACCCAGGTACACGCCCTTGACCGGATCGAACCTGGGACCATTCAGTCTGCAGGCCGATGCTCTATCCCCTGAGCCAAACCAGTTAGGGCCAATTAACATGTATTTAATCAAAATGAAAGAAGGAAAAGTAGGAGGGAGAGAGGGAGGGGGGAGGGAGGGAATGGAGGGAGGAGAGAGAGGGAGGGAAGGAAGGAAGGAAGGAAGGAAGGAAGGAAGGAAGGAAGGAAGGAAGGAAGGAAGGAAGGAAGGAAGAAGGAAGGGTATGGAGAAGGAAAGAAGGCAGGCAGGCAACCCTAGAAAAAAAACACTATCTGACAGTTTTAATTAAAAGCCATGTGTAGAACACTCAAATACAAGAAGCAAACTCTGTATTGAAAGATGAGATCATGGAACATAGAATAATGAAGGCTATACAAGGGAACACATTTATGGGGGTAAATTGCATAGAAGGAGCGAAAGGTCAAAGTAGTTTAGAAAAGAAAAACCAATGTAGACCATAAATATTAGGGAAATTTTCATGGAGGAAACAGGACATCAGGAAAGGTTAATACTTTTAACAGTAAGTTTCCAAATTTGGGACTACTCTGGTACATACAGGCATAATTTTGAGAGAGTGGCATAACCTATATTTATATCCACCTAAATTCACTTAGAAATAGCACATAAATAGAAGTGTGTCCATATGGTTTTATGCAGAACAATGGAGCTGAAAGACACAAAAAGTAGTTTGCCAGCACCTAGTGTTCCCAGCTGTTCTCATGGTCCTGGCAAAATGGGGTCCAATAACCTGGCTCACCAAATTCTGGACTTGGAACATCACCCATACATTAGAATATTAAAGGCCTGAGAAGTTGTACTGAAGCAAAACCATTTAGCTCTGCTTATTTTATTTTATTTTTAATATATTTTTATTGATTTTGGAGAGGGAGATACAGAAACAACAATGATGAGAGAGAATCATTGATCGACTGCCTCCTGTATGTCCCCTACCAGGGACGAGTCCGCAACCAAGACATGTGCCCTTGACCTGAATCAAACTTGGGACCCTTCAGTCCACAGGCTGACGCTCTATCCACTGAGCCAAACTGGCTAGGGCAGCTCTGCTTATTTTTAAATTCCCCAAGGTCATCTGACTATAGACCTCTCTTTCCCACAGAATACACATGTCAAGGAACTAAATTCCATGGAACACAGACAGGGAAATAGTAATCCACAAAACAAACAAACAAACAAAAACCAACAAGTAACCAGATTTTTAGAAATGGGCAACAGACCTTAACAGACACTTCACCAAAGAAGATACATAGACGGCAAATAAGCATATAAAAAGATGTCCACATCACATGTCATCAGGGAAATGCAAATTAAAACAACAACGAGGTGCCACTACACACCTATTTGAATGGCCAACACAGTGACAACACCAAATGCTGGTGAGGGAGTGGAGTAGAGGTATGCAGAAGAGGTGAGCAATGCATTTTCATTTATTAGGCCTTTTTCAGTAATCTTGGTCAGGAAGTACTTTCGTTGATTGTGGTTGCAGAGCTCCAATTGGAGAATGTCTTCTGGGAAACTTAAACAAGACATTTCAGAAAAAACAACAAGTAGATCTTTTATTTGAGAAGAATCTAAAGAAATACAAAATGTGCTTACTTCTAAATCATAAACTCCTTGGATCTATCTTATTCACCATTGTCCTTATCACTCAATAAATAATTAAATGAATGAGGAACATTAACCTATCAGATGTAAGTCTGGATTTCTATGGTAGCATAAACCCAGAATAGTGTTCTTTTTTCTTTTAATACATTTTTATTTATTTCAGAGATGAAGAGGGGGCAAGAGTGAGATAGAGAAAGAGAGAGAGAGATCAATGATGAGATAGAATCATTGATCGCTGCCTCCTGCAGGCCCCACACTGGGGATCAAGCCTGCAACTTGGGCATGTGCCCTGACTGAGAATTGAACCGTGACCTCCTGGTTCATAGGTCAACACTCAACCACTGAACCATGCCAGTTGGGCTATAGTATTCTTTTTAAATTAAATTTTTGGGGGTAGCATTGGTTAATAACAGGATATACTCTTTACATGTATAACATTTTAATTTGACATCTGTGTGCTCTATTGCCCGTTCCCTGCTCGAAGTTAGTTTCCTTCCATTATAATATACTAGTGACCCGGTGCACAGATTCATGCACATTGAAAGGAAATTAATTAGAAAGTGGCTGGCAGGGTGGGACTGGGTGAGATGGGCCAGACACACCCTAGAGCCAATCTCCTGCGGTCCCTCCCCTGTGTCTGCAGAGTGAGCAGGGTCCCTCCAGCAGGTAGGGTCCCTAAGCCTGGTCTCTGGGGATGGGGCCAAAACCAGCTCTCTGACATCTCCCGAGGGGTCCTGGAGTACGAGAGGGCACTCTGCAAAGTTGCTGTCATACAGGGTGTGGAACGCAAACACAAGTGTGCAGTAAACCAGATTTGGGGCCGACAGAGCCCCAGCAACAACATAACCCATGGCCAAAGGTGGAATCGCCCAGCCCTGCGAGGAATTGGGCTCCCTCATCTCTGGTTTTGGGGTGTGTCACCTGAGAAATGCCGCTGCAAAGTCCCTGCAGCTTGGCCACTCCTGCATTGAGGGTCTTCCCCCTGGTGGTCAGTGTGCATCATAACGACTGGTCAGGTGATCGAACACTTAGCATATTAACCTTTTATATATATAGATTAGAGCCCTTTACCCATTGCACCCTCTTTCCAGCCTCTTTCTCCTCTTGTAACCACCATTCTGTTATTAAACTTAATTTATTTTATTTTTCAGTTTTTGTCTCCTTTCAATATTATTTTGTATTGGTTTCAGGTATACAGCATAATATTTAGACAATCATATACTTTACAACCCAATATAGTGTTCTTGAGAGGTATTTCCTCAGAAATTCTTATCAACTCAGAATCTCTTAAAATTAAGAGAAAAATTCCAGAAAATGTTTAAGCAAGAAATAAAATTGCCAATTTTCTCATGTAATTTTTTAAAGAGTATATTGAATCTAGAAAAGCAAAAATATTGGACTTATGGAGTCTAGATAAGCAAAAATCACCAATTTTATAGGTGTGTAAATTTATGAGACTACAGCATTGAAAGGGTCAAAGATTATTGCTCTATTTGCAAATCTTCAAACTGACAAAACCTCCTGGAAGAATTTATGGAAAGTTTATCTTTTTTAAAAAGCAATATTTCTATACATCCTACCAAACTGCTATGAATAAAGCTGTAAATCACTTCACTGGCTTGAGTAATGGGACTTTGCAGTTCGCAAAACCATGCCAAGGCACCTACCTAAAGGCTTTCACTGATATTGAATTTTCTGTAAAACTTAATACCTATCTGCCCCTAAAAGATGAATTTTGATTCAACTGAAAATATTTTTACCATGGTTTTTGCTGAAAGAACACCAAATAGAAATCACTGGTATTAAGTCTGGATGGTTCTAAAGAAGTTCATTAGTCACCACAGAGAAAAAAAAGTTGGAAGCAACAGAAAATAACTTCATCACTCCATCAGCGTGGCTGTAAGTTCAGATGTTATCTGTAATTGTGATTTGTGCATCCAGTTCTAATGGATGAATAATGTTGAGTGCTTTTTTCTGGGTGATTTTTTCTGTCTCGCTTTAAGTTTGACAAAACAGAAACTCTTTTGAATGTTTCACTCTTCTCCTTCCCCATCATATCTATGTATCTCAAAGGGAAACAGAGTCTGGTAGCTAATGGCACTTCACATCCAATAGCGGGAAGCCCTGTGGGGAGGAAGGGTACAGGTTACATGAGTGCTAATTGGCATTACCAGCAAAATGAGTGACGTCTACACTGCCTAAAGGCAACTCTGTGTACCTTTAGTTAGGACCCCGGCTGATGTTCTGGGCCATGAGTTTTATAAGTGCTGTTCAGTGCTACCAATTCTTCGCTTCAGGTAGTGTCAGAACCTAAAAGAAATCGGGCCAGGCACTAAAAGAAATCAGACTAAAGGTAAAAGTAAACCTGTAACCCAAGATACTTACAATCTCCTCTGGCCTTTCAAATACTGGTCAGTGATTTGTATGTCTTTATGTACCCCCTGCTTATTTTTACGAAGGATTTAATGAGGGTTAGAGATACATTCAATACCACGAGGCCCAATAAGTGAAAACTGGAAAGAAACTGAGTCAGGGGGAAAGAGAGTTGGGCAAGGTCTATGCCATGGGGTCTTCAACTTGGCGTCACAATCAGCTAGTTCAGAGGGCCAGGCAGGTAATGTGAGCCCTAATCTTTACACCCATGAGCTACAAAACGCTGTGTTTTTGGAGCAATGGTGGTAAAAGAGGTCAGAGGGGTGCTTTAAATAACTCACAGCTCAGAAGAAGGTCTGTAATGTGCATTTGCTATTTTGTTTGTGAATATTACATTTTGCTGTAGAAAACAAGAAAAGAAAAGGGATGGATGAAACCCACAAGATGTGTTAAGCATAGATAAGGAAGTTAATTATCTACTAAGCTGAGAAGACAAGAAATATTCAAGACGTACTATGTATACAGGAGGCATATGAGGCACTCAATATTCATGAGGTTTTAATCCACCACCCTTTAGTGGTGCCCATTCTAGCCCCAAGAAATACAAGCAAACCATAGCTGCTCACAAGACTAATTGGCAATCTATAGCTATTGGCCAGGCATACTTTCCTCCGTATTTGCTTAGGTTAATATGCTTCTGTTCCCACGAGTTCTGCCCCCTAGTGCTCCTCTTTTCAGTCTTGTATCCTGTTCCTAGGTGACCTCATCTACCTCATGCTCGAGGGTACCCTGGTGTACACCACAATCACTCCTGTCTATCCTGTAGGTACCCATCTACACTTTGACATCATCTAGATGCCCTCAAATTTCAGATCTCCAAGACATTTTGTCTCCCCCAAACAGCTTGCCCATCTGTATTTCAGTCTACATGGCAGCAATATCTACCCAATCACTCAACTAAAACTTTGGATAGTGCCTGGTCTCTGTCCTTTTTCTTAAATACCAAGTCCTACAATTTTTACTTCCTTAAAGGATCTTATAGTTTTTCTCTACTCACCATCTCTGAGGATGTGCCAAATTAATCAACCCTGAGTATCAAAGAGTCTTCAGAGCAAAGACCCAAGTGTTGAGCATAATGGACAAGACTGTCAAGATCTAGCTTGGTTTACCTTTCCACTCTTATCCAAGACCTGAGTATGGTGGAAAAGGCCCATCCCCTCTCTGTTCTTACTTCTTGCCATTTCATTATGTGACCTGTTACTACTTATAGATGCCTGAATGAGCCACTATCTTTTTCACGTCTGTGGTTTTCGTCTCACTCTTTTCCTCTGATGCTCTCCAGATCTGCTAACCTTACCATCCCATCATCCACCATTTTTTCTGCTCTTACTCTTCTTTCATGTTTTTTACTGGGATGTCAGCTCCTCTAGGAAACTTTTTCTGAAACCCCAGGCTCACTCCTATGGTTACCCCCCATCCCTGGCCTTTATCTGAATTAAGTGTTATGACCTTTGTGTTTCCACAGCAGTCTGAGATTCCTCTCTTACGCTATCAAGCAGGGTCCCAGAGGAAAGAGATGGCATATTCCAAAGAGGATGATTCAAAGGAGGTGCAGGGGAACCATAAGGGATGGGAGAGGAACACAGGTTAGTAACAGTGGAGCTGGCACCAACTCTAAGTCCAAAGAGACAAGGAGAGAGAGTGGTTTAAAAAGCCTGGACAGAGAAAAACATGTGGAAAAAAATTACCTGGTGAGGCATGGTGACTTTTGCTTGATAGTAATTGAGGCAACCTAAAGAGAGAAAAGCAAGAGAATAACTATCCTGGCCTTATTTGCCTCCCTTCTACTGGACCTCATTCCAAAATTCCTCACTGGCCAAATGGACCAGAAGCCAGAGGACAAGGAAGTGAGTTTAAAAACTCTTACAGCTCAGCCTGCTGATTGTCAGGGTGAAGGGTAGATAGTAATCTAGAGAAGCAAATGGATTGTATCTGGCACAATCACACTTTAATGGAATTGTCTCTTTGTTCATTGGTCTTCCTCATTAGTTTGAGTTACTTGAAGACAGGGAATGTTTCTTTTATCTCTGCATCCTTAGCATCTAATATATACTAGATAATAAATGCTTATTGATTGATTCAGAGGACATGGTAAATGGACATCACTTGGAGGGCTGTACTTTCTGAGCTTGGCACATGCTTTCCGCATTATCTTGTTTTGTGCACTATCTTTTAGATTCTTCCAACAACTCTGAGGAATATCCAGGGAGAAATGGAGAACAGAGTGAGCTCTATAATTTTCATTATCTGGCAAAAAAAAAAATGAAAAAGAAAGAAAGGAAGGAAGGAAGGAAGGAAGGAAGGAAGGAAGGAAGGAAAACATTTGGTCAAGAGAGGCAAGTTCTCTTAGCACTCAACACTGAGAGGAACTGGAATCAGTCATAAGATTGCTTATACAAGAAGCACTCAGTTGCAAAATGGTCAATATCTTCAACAGCAAAACCATGGGTGCAGAAACTTTCTCATGGAGCCATTTAAAAGTATTAAACCTTACTAAAAGCCAAAGGCCTGTTATTAAAAAGTAACCCAAAGGTTAACTGAGTTAGTGTAATTCACTTTGGTTGATCTTAAAAGGCCTTACCCCCCAAAATAATTAAGCTTTAAACTTCTAGCCTAGCCAGTATGGCTTGGATTCTCCCTTCTCTTATCAGCCAATAGATGAAAAGGACCAACTGAGAAACTCAGATGCACCGAGAGACCATAGATCCACGGGAAGGCAAAACCTGAGTCCCTGAATAATACTACGTGGAGTGGAGCCCTCTCCCCAACCCCTCTAAACATCTGTGCTGAGAGCAAGAAATAAACCTTTAATGTGTCAAGCCTCTGATATTTGTTGGGCTTTACAGCAGTAGGTTTCTTCCCCTGACTTATAAGACATATAAAATAATATTCTAAATTTTATATTTGAGTCTGTTTTCAAAGCTATCACCATGATTATCATAATCTGTTGTCTATATCATCAGTTATTTTCATGAAAGTCCTTTCCAGCTTGAATCTCATAGTTTCAGGGCTATTGTATTGTCATCTGCCATGTGAGAGGTGTCCCTTAGAGCCCTTCTTGCTTGGAACATGATGAAAAATATAGTACTGACATTCTGTGTATTTTTCTAATGTACAGAGTCTTGTTTCGTGCATTATCTCTTTAGATTCTCCCAACAACTCTGAGGTATATGCAAGGGCCTATTATTGTCCCCATTTTTCAGGTGATAAAACTGATACTAAGAAGGTTAAGTATAAAGTGTGTGTGTGTGTGTGTGTGTGTGTGTGTGTGTGTTTGTGTGTGTGTGTAGAACCTAATTTACAGAGTTGTTTGAGGATTAAGTGAGAAAATAATTGTCAGCCTGGAACCTGGTACATGTTACAAGTTAAGTTTTCTTATTCTCTTTGTAATTTCCTTATCAGTTATCTATTGGTGTATAACAAACCACCCCAAAATAAGGACTTAAAATAGTAACAATAATTTATTCTGCTTACAGAACTTGGGCTGAAAAGACACAAATAGCTGGGGTGGGGGGTAGGGTTGGAACAGCTGGCTTCCTTCTCTCTGTCTGTGATCTCTCCACATGGCAGCCCCTGGGTAACCATGGCAGCTGACGACTTCCAGAGGGAGTGGAGAGAGCGAGAAAAGTGCAGGTTCAAGAGAGAGAAAAAGAGACAGACAGAGAGGCAGACAGGCAGAAGCTCTGACACCTTACGACCTAGACATCACTTCCATCATATTTTCTTAGAAGCAAGCCACTAGGGCCAACTCATATTCACAGGAAGGGGAAGTAGAATCTACTTCTTGACTGAGTTTTGGGGTATATTCTTCAACTACCACATTTTCCTCTCTAAAATGCTTGCCTAAATTAGCACAGACATGAAGCTCAGGAATAAGTGAAGTGACACACCAAGTGTCATTCAGCTGTTAAATGGTTCCACCAATATTAATCCAAGTTTGTGTTTCCCAAGTCCATGCTCTTTTTCATTACCCCAGAAAATCTCCTGTGATCAGCATGTCGAATAGAGAAGAGAAGACATGCCAGTGCCCAAATGGGGCCAATATTTTTCATTGCCTTGAAAAACACATTTATTTTGCAGGAAAAATGTTATCCATAAAACAGTCATCCATAAACACTTTCCAAGTTTCTCCCAAACATCTGTGTTTTAATTTTCCCTGTGACAGATGTATTCATTTGCATTTCCCCCAGATGAATCTCTTTTCTGTTATTTTTTTACTATTTCTCACCTCCCAAGATCCTTTTGTATTAATTCTCAAACCCCACCACTTGGGTTCATAGCACCTCCTAATGTAGACCTTTCCCTCGATTCTATCTCATGAAAATGTGCCCTTCCTGCGGGCCATTAAAATGTTCAATAAGAGACAGTGTGATCTAAGTTCTGAGGGGCATCACACTCCCCCACCCCACCCCCCAAGAGATCAAAATATCGAAGGTTGAAAATTTCTATTGAACCAAAGAGAGTTTAAGTTCTTCCATTTTAGAAAATCTGGGAATTTGAACAATGCTGTGGATCTGAAATCTCAAAGGTCTCACACATCAGGTTTTGTTATTCTAGGCAGGAAGGCAGATTTCCCTGTGGGGGCCTTTCTCTGGGGATCTCTAGCAGTTCCTATGGGGGAACCATCCTTTCTGTTCCCCAC
This sequence comes from Myotis myotis, assembly GCF_014108235.1. NCBI lineage: Eukaryota > Metazoa > Chordata > Mammalia > Chiroptera > Vespertilionidae > Myotis > Myotis myotis. Next base: position 29,745,346 of record NW_023416316.1, on the reverse strand, counting down.
ACCCAAAGGCTTAGTGGGAACATGGGGTAAGAAATACAGAGAACTAGCAGTGGGTTCTGTGTGTAGGCTACCTCAGCCCACAGAAATATAACACAAGCCACACTGGTCCATTTATATTTTCTAACTAGTGGCCCAGTGCACGGATTGGTGCACATTGAAAGGAAATTCATTAGAAGGTGGCTGGTGGAGCAGGACTGGGTGAGATGGGCTGGGCACGCCCTGGAGCCAACCTCCCATGGTCCCTCCTTGGCCAGCGTACCTGGGGCAGTGCCACAGCTCAAAGGGTGTCTATGGTCACTGCAGCTTGGCAGTAAACCAGATTCAGGGCTGACAGTGACCCAGCAACAACATAACCCATGACTGAGGGTGGAATTGCTGGGCTCTACAAGGAATTGGGCTCCCTCCTCTCTGATTCTGGGGTGCATCACCTGAGAACCACCGCTGCCAAGTCACCGCAGCTGGGCAGCTCCTGCATTGAGCGGCTGCCCCCAGGTGGTCAGTGCACATCATAGCGACCGCTGGTCGGATGGTCACTTAGCCTTTTATATACATATATAGCCGCATTTTAAAAAGTAAAAGGTGAAATTAATTTTGATAATATAGTTTATTTACCCCAATATATCCAAAGTACTATGATTTGAACATGTGGTTAATATAAAAGTATTTATGAGATATTTTTCATTCTTATTTCAGTACTGTCGTGGAATCCAATGTGTATTTCACACTTACTGCACACCTCATTTGGAACTAGCCACATTTCAACTCATCAACAGGCAGTACTGTATTGGACAGCACGCAGACACCCTTGGTTTCTGTTGCTTCATTGGGCCTCTGAGACCTCAACCCATTTTGCTGTGGTTGCATGCCTTTTACAGTTATGAGCTCAAAACACCTACATTGGAGAGGAACTCCATCTAATGCGGCCCACTTCCTCCTTGTCATTCTGTCCCATTATCCTGTTTTATGGTCTCAATAGCACTGATCTCTTCGAAAATAATCTTATTTGCTTGCATCTTCTCCACCAGAATGTAAGTTTCACGAGGACAGGACATTTTTTTAAATCTATTTTGGTCGCGGTGATTTTTCCCGTGGCGAGCACCATTCCTGGCACACCGCCGGCGATCGCTTTTGCGGGACGCAGGAATCGCATTTCTCTGGAGCCCAGCCGAAGGGGGCAGCAGAGCGGCGTGTCCCAGGTGGGGCGCCCACGTTGCGCGCGGCTGCGCCCGCTCTCCGCTCAGCGTGGGTGTGGAGTGGGTGGGTGTGTGCGGGGTGTGCGCGGTAGAGCGCGCCAGTGAGTCCGGAGCGGTGAGCCGAGGGGAGCAGCGCGCTGCTCACAATCCGCAGCGCCGGCCTGGCTAGGCAGCGTGGAGGTGGGTGGGCCGAGCCGCTAGCCCGCCCGCGGGGTCCCCATTGGTCGCTTGCCGGCCGCCCATCGCCCGGAAGCCGGCGAGGAGCCGAGGGGCTGCTCCCGAGCCGGAGCGGGAAAGCCCGACTGAGCAGACGCTGGGGCGGACGCACGGGATCCGCGTTCCCCACTCGCTCCCTCCCTGCGCTCTCGCCACCGCCCCGATCGTCTCCGGCGCTGGCGCCAGCGATCGGCCTCCCACCGCGCTCGGAGGGACCCGGGCGGCAGCTCCCGGGCGCCGGGTGAGTGGCCGTGAATGGCTCCCCGGCTGCTCCCGGGCCCCGCCGCCTGCTTTTGCTTTCGCGGCCGCAGCGCGGCGGGGTTTGCCGGGGCAGCGCCCCGGGCCACCGGGAAGGCCAAGGCGGGGAAACTTGGCTGCGGAGAGAAGGAGGCGCCCCCAGCCCTGCGGGCCGGGTGGGAACAGGTGGCGCGGGCCGGGCCGCGTGCTTTGTGTCGGGGCGCTCAGACCGGCAGCGGGCGGCCGCGCCTCCCTCGGCCGCTCCCTTCCCTCCACTGTTCCCCCGGGCGGTCGCACGCCGGGTCGGCTCGGTAACGGAGCGGGAATCACCAGGAATGAGCCTCTAGGGACTGCCTGGCTCCAGGGAGGAGAAGGGGTGGCGACCGTGGTGCGGGAGCCGAGAGGTGGCGCGGGGGCTCCGCCGCGGATGCCGGTTGGAGAGTGATGTTTCCAGCCGGGCGCGTTCTTCCCGGGCTAGCGCTTCATTCTTCCGCGGCATCCCTGGAGGTGGGGAGCTGGGTGGGCGTGTGTGCAGAAAAAGGGGAGGCGGGGAGGCCAGTCACTTCCGGAGCTGGTTCTTATCAGTACAGAGCACCCTGCTTTTGGGGACGCGGGTCTTGGGGTGCGGTTGTGCCCGGCCCCAAGCGCGCCGACGATGCGGGGCTGGGGGACGTCCCTGGCCCGGTTTTAACAAAGGGTGCTCCTCTCCACCTGGTGGGAGGGGCACCTCCGGAAAAGTGGTCGTTAGCAGCGGGTCTTAGCCCTGGGGAGGTTTTTTTGGGTTGTCATTTTATTAGTATTATTGCCTTTTTTTTTTTTTTTTTAAAGGACCGGAGACTGATGCCTGAGGGGCCCATGGAGGCGAAGGAGCGGTGGTGATGGTTTGGGGAGCGGAGCTGAAGTGCGCTGGGCTTTGGTGAGGCGTGACAGTTTATCATGACCGTGTTCAGGCAGGAAAACGTGGATGATTACTACGACACCGGCGAGGAACTTGGCAGGTACTGGGGGTGCCAGAGGCTACCCTACTGAGTTGTGGGGCTGCATAATGTTGTGGGCAGTGGGGCTGTGAACACATGCAGTTTGAATCAGGCGTCTCCCTCACCCTTCCAGGAGATGCGCAAATTATAGAGAAAAGAGTTACCCGCTGAGGGCCAGGGACCAGAAATAAACCACGTAGTCAAAGGGACTGGGGTGGAGAGGCAGTTTCAGTGTTAGGTTATGATGCAAAGTGTATTGATCAAGACCCCTGGACAAGAGCAGACAGAATTGTCTGCAGTGACTCTAATCAGCTTTTGCCCTCAAGACACAAGGAGGCAAATGCTAGGATATCATTGCAACAGGAGTCGGCTCTTGTGTGATTAAAACAGAGAATAAAAGTAACTAATAGACTTTTTAAATGTTCATTCTTGCCTTCCTTCTGAATTTTTGGAATAACATGCACAAGTATGGTGCCCTGTATGGAGACTTGCCAGATGTTGATGTTGGGTTTGGATCTTGAAAGGGACTCAAGCCAGGAATTTAATTACCCTGTTGGTGTTAGTGGTAGCTTTGGTTTCATTCCTAACGTTAAATTTTTTTAACAAATCAATGAGTGAGAGTGTAATATGGCCATCTGGATTCACAGCCCATTCCACTGCTGTGGGAGCTGTGATTCTGTGTGTCAAGTCCTTCAGTTTCCAAGCGAACAAAGAATGATTTCTTTGGGGGCATCTAAGGGCTGGTTTGGTTTTCCATTGACTGGCTATTTGACAGGGTGTGTTGAGCTCCCATCTTTCTGGAGCAGAAAACCGAGTTTTAACACCTAACTTAAAATTCAACACATGAAACTTGACTGCAGCGTATTTGTATTGTGCGTAAAGTAGGCAAAAGGATCTTTAAAACAAAAACATATGCATTGACTTACACTTGTATCAAAATATGTATTTTTCCATATACACCTGATGTCCTGATACCAGCTTCCTTTTGGTGAAAAGGAAATTTACAAACAGCCACACCTAGATTACCTAATGAGAATTGTGAAAGTTGAGCTTAACTGAAAAATGTTTTATGGGTTTAAATAATACTGCAGAACGCAGGCAATTTTTTAAAAGTTACTGTAACCGCATATTTCTGTATATGTTTAGGATTGGCTGAGAACATCACTGGCTTTGGAGTTGCTTACTATATATTGGAGATTTACTGACTGAGTAAGTCAGAAGGAAAGCTCTCAAAAGTCATGTTTCGTGGCTATGATTAAGATTTATGAGTATGTGGTTGAAATACTTGGTTTAACTAGAATTAAATCACTTTATCCCTGTGGTTTCCAGCAAGATGAGTGGCATATGGAGTTTTCCTTTGGAGGTAGGGGGAAAGGTGAAAAAAAATGTATTTGAATTCTGTTTGTGTAGTGTGGCCTGATTATCTAAATTCTCGTAGAGAGAGATGATTAAAATTAGGTGAGATGATTGCTTTATGGATTGAGTGTATTGACCTTATTTTCATTAAGATCTTTTGCTTAGAGTTATGTGTTATGAAAAAAAAAATGAGGCCTCCATGTGGCTGGTTCGGGGAGTCTGTAATCTTTATTTTGTGGGTGTGATGGCCAGCCCTCAGCCTCTGGGCTAGAGGGTGGTTTGCGGGTTTGTCACTAGCACTTCGCTTTGATTTTGGCTCTGTCTACATTTCTGTGTATAACTGTCTCCCCGCTGTGCAAGAATAATTGACAAGTTGTTTCTTGAATAATTTCATTTCTGTGACCTCTGTCTTTGAAAGAAGTGCTCTGAAAAACTGAGAGTTGGGGATTTTTAAAAAGAAAGAATATGTGCCCCTTCTAGCTGCTATAGCTTTTGGTTCTGCTTAAAAAATGGGTTAAATGTTTGGGTTGGTTTTTTGTTTTTTTTTTAAGTCCTCTGATTTTTATGTCCTATGATTTTTAAGTGGAAACAACCACTTCCTGAAAACAAGTCCTGACGTAAGACAGACCAGTAGGAAAGATGCTGCTTCATGTGTTTCTGAGAGAAGATTGGGAGTGGAGACAGGAGTTTTAGTGGCAGAAAATGGAAATGGGCAGGTATTTCACACAAAAGCAAGGTTGTTCTAAGCTAGTGATGGCGAACCTATGACACGCGTGTCAGAGTTGGCACGTGAACTCATTTTTTTGGTTGATTTTTCTTTGTTAAATGGCATTTAAATATATAAAATAAATATCAGAAATATAAGTCTTTGTTTTACTATGGTTGCAAATATCAAAAAATTTCTATATGTGACACGGCACCAGAGTTAAGTTAGGGTTTTTCAAAATGCTGACACGCCGAGCTCAAAAGGTTCGCCATCACTGTTCTAAGGAATGAGTTATACGCAGACCGACAGCCAGGATTTAAGACTTTACATACTATAGTATCGGTCATCTAAATACTAGTATTAGCTACTCACCTTATAAATGTACTGAGACAAGGTCCACGGCTAGAGGGGGGAAAATAGATTTTTAAACAAGTAGAATATTACTGTTGTCATTTTACTTTTAGGAAAACAAGAGAGTATGTATGTTGGAGGATGAGTAGGTGGGTGTGTCTGTGTGTCTGTGTCTGTCAGTCTGTCTATGTGTGTTAGTGTGTGTCTGTTTGTACTGCCCCAGGCTGCTATACCAAAGTTGGCTTTGAACACTAAAGAACTTGATAAAGTATGCTTATTGCAGTAGCGATACAGCTAATAGATCATTGGACAGATACCCTGATCCAAAATCAGCTCTGCCGCTTGCTAGCTTTATAACCTTGAACAGGTCACTTACCCTCTCTGACCCTGAGGATCTTCATCTAAAAAACAAGAGGCCTAGTGATTATCTCATGGCTGTTGTGAAAACCAAGTCATCTAACACATGTAAAAGCTTCTTATCCGCAGTAAAGAGTTAAACATATATAGATATCATCGCAGGACTGGCCGAGACACGGGGATGTTCCAGGCAGGCTGATAACTCGGCCTGCAACTCACTATTCTTTTAAATATCTGCTTACTCATTTGGGGAAGGGAGGCCCTCTGGGAAAGGGTCATGGGGAGACCCATTGCTGCCAGCCCTGGGCCTCTCCACTCTGATTCTAAATAATGCACCTCTCTCTGGCCTCGAACTTGCACACCTTCCGAGTGGAAACAAGTCCCTGCAGTGAAAGGACATCACCTTTAGAAGTCTGTTTGGTGACCTTCTGTATTGACTCCCCGGGGCCCCTTTGGGGTCTCACCCTGGGTCCCAGGAGGTAGTGGTCTCTGGGAGGAATTCTTATAAATGCAGATTTCTCCATCTGCTGTTATGCTTGGGTGGTTTTAATGCCCAGGTGCCTTCGATTCTCTTATCGATGGGCACTTGGGGCAGCTGCAGGCTGGCTTGTCCCACCATTGGGCTCTGGTTACACCCTTGGCTGTGGTACAGCCTAACCTGTGAGCTTTCTGGGCACCTCTCCGAACATTGCTACCCTGAGGGCCTGGCCTTCTTCTCTCTTCTGCTGTCTGACCTTACATGATATGAAGACCTAGGTCCCATGCCCTGAATAAATGACCCTATGATGCTTTCTCCTTTTTAGGAGCCCAGTGACTCGCTGTCTGAAATACCCCATTGGTCCATCGTGACCCTAGACTTCCCTGTGCCATGCCCCTCCTTGCTCTGTGTTATTATCATCCTTGTAGCCAGCTTGACAGTTCTTCCAGGTGGTCTTTTCTCCCCAGGGCGTGCATAATACCGGGCAAAGTTTGATTGATGCCTGAACGAGTAAAGCAGGTTGGCAGGTGCAATATTGAGACCAGAATGGGAATTTAAGATGTAAATGGTGATGCAGATGCTGATGCTGATAGAGAGGCAATGTGCAGTGTGGTTCAGCCACGGCATACTCATATGCGGGATGTTGTGAGAATTAGAGACCGTGGCTACAAACATCTGACACATAGTCACTGCCTACGATATTATTTTTAATAACCTGCTTCTCCTGTCACAGCGTTTACCACATTGCATAGCCATTACTTAGTTGATCATCTGCTTTTCCCACAGGTTATCACAGAGTTGTGACCTTGGACTTACATGTCATTTTATCTCTAATACCTAATTAGATGTGTGACACCAGGTGCTCAATAAATGCTGATTAAATGAATGGATTAACATATGTAAAGCATGCACACATATACACAGATGTGTGTGTGTGGATGCACACACATATATGGTCCTCAATAAATGATATCTCTGGTGGAGATGAACTTAAGACATGAAAGGCTGCAGCTCATAAGAATAAAAGTTTCTTTTGCTTTTGCGTTCTCTGTGACTGAACACTAATGTGCACAGCAGCCAAAATTTCCAGCCACAAGATCAGTTTAAGCAAAGCAAGGTGGAGCATTAAATATTTTATGTTGGTTTGGGAGGGTTGCTAGAAAGTAATAATTCTCATTTAAAGCATCCTCGTTTTGGCGTAAAATCCATGGGCATTGTAATTGGCAAAATAAAATCCATGGGCAAGGAATGGTAAGAACCCCTGACAGTCCGAGCACATCTTTCAGTTGGCTTACTGCGGGCTGCGGGAGGAGTCCTGGGAATTCTGGCATTCGTGTGTGGATGGAAGGAGGAGAAAAACGTCCGTGTGGGAAACGCGGGCTCACGAGGCTGACCAGTGAGAGCGTCCTGGAGGACTGTGCCGAGTGTGGTTTTTCTCTTTCCTTTCTGCTCCCGCGGGCCCTCAGATGTTTCCTCTGATCAGAAGGGCTGCAAAGTTTTAGAGAGATAAAGTTCAAGTGTATGTATTAGAGGTAACCGTTGGTGATTATTAAATTCTCTGCATTTTAGGAAGGTCTGATAAGGGTCTTCGAGGATGTGAAGGGAGGGCATGATGATGGTAGTGGGTGACGGTTTGGCTGAATGCTTACTTACTTGCTAGCACTGGGAATGTATCTCTGGGCCACCCGAGCATCATCGTTTAGGTTCCATGAGGCCAGGAAGCTAGCGGGGCTCAAGGTTCTTACTGATGGAGAAACCAAGGAGCACTGAGGCTGCCTTCTTTTTTGTTGTTGTTATTTACTTTGAGGCTGACTTCTTGGTCCCTCTATGTCCATTTATCCTCAGCTTTTGTCTTCTCCAGCCACTTAGGAACCGAAAGGCCGCATAGCATTGTCACACCCTCTCAAGCTGGGAAAAACACAAAAGCTTACGCGATGGATGCTCAGATGGATTTCAGTAATTACATACAGGGGTCATATCGAGAGGTGACATTGTCAGACATGCCCTCTTGTTTCCAGCCAAGTTGTAAGTCCTCGAAGGCAGAAGCCATTTCCTTCCAGATGGGATGAGGGGAAGGAAGTCGTCTGGGGGGCGAGGCACGAACCTGTGCTGCTGGATTCCTTTGGAGATGGTGTGGCCTGAGCCACTTGAGTGACAAGATTAAGGTTACTTTGTCTACCCGGCTTTCCTGCTGGGAAATGTATCATGAACGTTCACCCTCAATTCTAGCCAACTGCTGTCTGTGTGCCTAACCTACCCAGGCATGTTGATCTCACTGACGACACACCAGGAAGTCTCTCCTTCATAGTAGAAACTTATTTCTAATTAGGAGATACAGAAAGCCTCCTATTGGTAGGAAGGGAGGCGCCTCGTTTCTGTTGGTGAGAGCCCCACAGACACCCTTAGTCATCCAGACCTGGAAGAAGCTGGAGTGATCAGCTCCCTTCTCATTTCGTCCAGTCAGTGCTTAGGGCAAGTGTCTTTCTCAAGGCAGCTGGTTAGTAAATAGCAAGAGATGGACCCAGAACCCCAGGCAGGCCCAGTTGCATTTTGTTCTCTGCACTACTTACTTTTGGCAATCTTTTTTTTTGGGGGGGGGGGGGGGTGGGAAGGGGCAGATAAAATTGCTCTTTTAAAAGAGGTGGTTTGGGCAGCCACCTCAGGACAATCCATTTTAACATCCATATTGGAGAGGATGGTTAGAAATAATTGGCACCATTTCATTTCTACCCCAGCCAGAACCTGACCCTTTGACCTCAGAACTCACGTGGGCACTTACTTTACTACACACGGGACCTTCTTTCTTTTTCCAAATGGCTTGTGCCCAAGTAATGAATGGTGTTAGTGTGTGGCATGGTTTTACCCAAGCCCCAGAGTTAATGGGTTAGCTTTTTAGAAACTTCACAGAACATTCTTATTATTATTTAACCTTTAAGTAATGTAATGCGTAAGAGTCCTGGCCCCGCCCATCTGGCCACCCCCTAAATGACAGTTTCTCATTTCATTAAGTGGCACTAGTCTGTCTGGTTTAGGGCGGGTGTGTGATTGTTTGAAACTATGTGAAAGGTAATGCTTAATTGTTTTGCTCTGATTTGTTGTGGTAAATTATGAAAACAGAATGCATCGTCTCTCAGCCTTGAAGGAGATGATATAGACGTATAATTATTTATAATAAATCCAGTGTATCAGTTTGTCAACATTCTAAATGAATTCCTTTAAATGTTCAGTTAGGAGGTTGTGGGGGCAGAGTTGACATTTGTTTTTTTCTATATCTAACAAAAATGGGTTTAAAATAGCTTTGTCTAACAAGTAAATTTTTCTCAGGTAAAACAAAAGGTGTGGTTGTACCCCAATTCTAGGTTTAATGTGCTGGGAGGGTTTTTACAACAACAAAGTCTAAAACCTAAAATAGTTTGTGTCTGATTTTCAACCCTGGTCCCAAACAAAACAAAACAGTCATGTGCTGGTAACTAATCTCTGGTGATAGCTGACAAGTGTGATCCTGTTTGTCACTTCTGTCTCTTTAGGTGACGCTGAGAGCTAGTGTGGCTTACAGATCACACTGTGGTCATTGAAGTATAATGTTGCTTACCTCTGAGAAATGACTGTGGGGTTTGCCCCGTATGTTCTATTTGTCCACATTTCTGTTGCGAGCTTGAAAAATTTTATTCAATAACCTAATGTATATTCAGTAACATCAGGAAGAGGAGGGGAGAGGGAGATATTTTTTCCCTTTATAAATACATTCAACTTTGGATGTAAAACAATGTTTGAACAAATGAGTACTGTAAACTGCTGATCTCTGGTGTTTGAAAATTTTATATTGGTGATGCTTATAGTCATAGGCCTGGTGGTTTTTGGCTGAGAAATTTGGCTCTGAGTATGGGCTCTTGGGACACATTTTTATTTTTCCTTCCAAACTGTCTGATTATTCTTATTTAGATATAATGTGATGAATGGGGCTGGCTTTAAATACTTCAAGTACAATTGATGTAAGTTTTTCCCTTCAAGGAATGAGCTGATTTCCATTTCCCCCCATTGCTGAATAGTTCTTTCTGCAGTTCATTGTTAGAAAATGGTACCTTTGAAACGATGCAAACTTTTCCTTTTTAACTTAAAAAGAGTATCAGGATTTTTAAACCTTTACTTTAATCTTCCAGCTCTTGTTCCTGGTCCCCCACGGAAGAATTTTCTAGCTGAAAAAGCAATGTAGGGGAATATTCAATCCCCTCCCCCCCTTTTTTTGGTCCTATCATAAAAAAAGCTTAGATTTTCCTCTGAGTTTCTTATGTGTGTGTCTGTCTAGCAACTCATACGTCTGTCTATGACCAGGCTGTATATGCAGGAGGGTAGCTATGACTCGGGTGACGCAGGTAAAAGTGACAGAGGGATCCAGGGGACAAAGAGGGAGGGGCTTGGGAGCGAAGAGGTCAGTCGTTGATGCTGGTTCAGTTCTGATGTTTCCATTCTCCCCTGAAAAGTTCTAAATCTGTGTAGAGCTCAGTATTTTTTTCTTTTTTCATCTGTGGTTTACGAGTAGGCAGCGGAAATGTGTATCTCTGAGATAGTGATGGAAGGCTGCAACCTTTTGAGCGTAATATTTAATAGGCTGGGAGCTACAAGCTGCTTCCCTTTACAAAAACAAAGTGATGGCACTGGAGGTGTATGGCTACTGTAGAGAATAGACCTAATAGCTAACTGCTGACGTTTGAGACACTGAATTGCACATCATACTCAGGGGAAATGTCTGTCAGATAGCTCTAGGACAGGGGTGGGCAGCCCCTGGCACACATGCCGAACATGGCACGCCAGTAACTTTTGCTGGCACGCGAAACCCTCTCTTATAATCTTCCATTTACAGTTTTTTTTTCTTAATATCGACTTTTTTATTTTTCAGATAAATTCAGTGTAGGTGCATCTTAGATAAATAAATAATTTTACATAACAAGTTATCTTAAAGACCGTAGACATGGATTGACAAGAGAGGGGAAGAGCAATTTCTATGCCTCTGCCTTAACTCTCCCTGCCTTCCTAGATCCAACCAGTGTTTTGGTTTCATCCACATACGCTTGTGAATCTTTGCTCTCAGTGATGAATTTTGTTAAGTCTCGTAATAGGAGTAGCCTGACGGATGAAAGTAGTAGCTCGTGCATATCTCTGAAGGTCACGAAATATAAACCTGATGTAAAATCTCTGTCATCAGTGATGCAGCAGCAAAAGTCCCACTGATAATATCAAACAGAGTCATAAAGTTTTCTGTCGGACTATCAGTGTACATGTATACATTAAAAAATAAATGTATTTTTCATCATCATATACTGTGTTTTTGTCGCTCAAATGAATTTTATTATTTCTTCAAGGTTCTTCACATACGTACACCTTAAGAGATATCAAGCAGGTGTAACATGTTCTCAAAAAATTAGGGTTGGCACGCGGAAGAATTTTGAGTCAGAGATTTTGCTGGTTTTGGCACGCACTCACAAAAAGGTTGCCCACCCCTGCTCTAGGAGGTCATTTGCTATCCATATAATTGAAAGCAGAACCTGCCAGGAGATTCCTCTGCACACCTGGCATGTGAATATAGGGAGTTGTCTTTCTAAATGTTGTCTTTGCCACTCAGGGTGTCCAGGATCAGCATGTAAACTGCTGTTAGTGGAGCCGAAACTGTCACCGAGTTTATCTTCAGCAGCTCCTCTGGCTTCAGATAATCACGGGGTTGCTTCCTTCCCCACCACAGCCTGGAGTAGCCCCTCTCCTGCCTGGTTACCCACTCCACTGACCAGTAGTGCATTGGCGCCCACGTGCTCGGGGACCAGGCCTGGCCCACGTAGGCATTGCTGCTCTCTGTTCTCCCTGACGTCACTTTTTCCACATTGTGCAATGGGAATGAAGTGGAATCCTCGCCTGTCATACCATTTGCTGGTGACATTTCTTTGCACCGTAATTCAAACGAGCTTCAGGATAGATGGGAGATATTGCAGACTTTCCATTTAGAGCTGATAAGGGTTTGGTCCAAGCACCATCATATATGCAACCCCCTCCCACCCCCACATCACGTAGAACTGTAGGCAGATGACCTAATTGTTTGGGAGAGGAAATGGATTAGAACAAGTAGAATCTTTTCCGGGACAAAGTGTTATCAGTCTGTGTTTTCCTCCCTCCCCACCCCTCCTTTGGCACAGAAAGAGAGGAATGCTGGCCAACAGAGCCACGGCCAGGCGAGGTGAGCCTGGTGGCGGTGTGGAAGTCCCTCGGCTTTGCGAGATGTGATTTGGACACTGACTGGGTATATGCGGTTTTATGTATATGACTAATTAATGTGGACCAACATTTGCAGGCCTCAGCTTCGGAAGCAATATTCTCTTTAATGCAGATCATTTAAAAAATTATCTATGTTAGAGAGAAGTTATAACCTGGAGAAATAAGCAAACGCGAAGTGACCTGGCCAATTTCAGCCTGCAGCCTTCTCCCCAGCATGTTCATCGGGGAGGCTCTATTCCTTAGTTCCCGCAACCCTTAGCAGTTTGGATGAAATAGCTGGCCACTTTGTCGTGTTTTACAGTCAGTTATGCATGTGATTCTTGCTCTCTCTATGGATTGCAAGTTTTGTGCAAGTAGAGAACATGGCTTTTTGTGTCTCTTGTGTTGGGTGGGAGTAATCGAAGCGCACAGTAGGCCTTGGTTTTTTTTTGCCCAATGAAGATACATATCCAGAAATGAGTATGGTTCAGAGCTTTGAGCCCAAATCCCTGACTCCACAATGTACTTACTGTTACTTTGGGAAAGTCACCAGACTTTGTGAAACTCACTTTTCTCATCTGCAAAATGGGAATAATGATTATACTAACCTCAAGGTTGTTGTGAGGGTGTGTGTGATGTGTGTAGAGTGCTTGACCTGACACCGGGCACACAATAAGTGCTCAAGGAGTGGTGGTTGTTTAACAAGACAGAGAGAATGAGTGAGAGCAAGAAGGAGAAATGCTATAACATGCGTCTGAGTCTCTGTGACCAGGATCCTGCCTCTTCTCCGTCTGTCCCTCATTTCTCTGCCCAGGCTCTGGCCTGGACACCCAGGGGGGCTGGGTGGAGGTGAGGGCTCTTTTCTCCGCAGTTCCATCCTTCCTCTTTCTCTTCTCCCTCTCTCCCCATCTTGGGCTCAACCTGCAGGTTGGGCTCATTCTGCCAAATTTGGCCTTGTTTATCCTATCTGCCCTTCAAGAAGTCCTAACCCCATTCTGGCATAAACCCAGGACCAGGACTGATTTTATGTGCTGGATAGATGATTCTTAAGAGTTCCTGAGAAACAAATGAGCTAGGATTGAGCTGTGCATTCAAAGACTGCTAGAGACAGGGTTTAAGGAGATGCCATTTTCAAAGCCCACCTGGTCACCATGGGGAGAGGGCAGAAGTCTTATGCTAAAGAGTTTCTATTAAGATGGAAAGAGCTGCATTCAGGGAAGCCCGCGCAAGTAAAAGCTGCCTGACAAGACAGCCGGGAGTTGGCTGCTCAGTGAGAGAGCTGCTCACACATGTGGGCGGGATGGTCTCCTGATGCTACTGAGAACCTGAGCTTTGTCAGCATGCAAATTTATGTGTTTAATATGCTGTACTTTAAGTTCTGAAAAGTCTATTTTGTTTTTCTAGCTGATTTTTAAATTAAAAACCATTTTAGGCAGCCAAAAAAGACCCTAGGAATTTGATCAGAAAAACAAATCGTTGATTTCCGTAACCGATCTTTATGGAGAAAGGAGCTGAAACGCGTGTGTGGGCCCCTGAGTGCCTGACCAAGATGAGCTTGCTGCAGAACGCATGACATACAGCGGGTGTGAGCCTCCATTCATTTCTGACACATGCTGATTTAAGATGTGAAAATGAGTGTTTGGCCAAGCCAACAGTGCCCGTGCCAAGAAAAGCCTATTAGGTTGGTGGCTGAAAGGCTGAATTGTTAGGATTTACTTAACGGCGAGTCTCTGCCAGCTGCTGTGAGTAAGTGCCCACTTACATGTCTGAGTGCCCGTCCTTGTTCCCCTGGACGGGGGTCTTGTTTGTGCAAGGAACATGGCTGCCACATGAGAGGCCACTTGAAAAGGACGCTTCCTTATTCTTTGGGCCCTTTAAGTGGATATCTTTAGTTTAGCAAAGTAACATGAGGCACTCACAAATTTTAAAAGGCAAATGCCTGGAAATTGGGTCTATAGATGTGTGCAGGAGGAATTTCAGGGAGTGCCAATGGTAAACAATAGTCAGCATAAACAGACTGTTAAACAAAACTGTCATGGAAATCATACTGTTTGTCCCTTACCCATTCATCCAGAAAGTGGGTTGGACATCTAATCTATATGGCATTTGCTGGTGTGTTGGGTAGGACCCCACATCTCAACAAGTTTCCAACCCAGCAGGGTAGACAGATGTTACACAAAAGCCTAAGGAAGAAATGAGAGGCACCAAGCCTTAAAAACTGTTTTTGGAGTTCAGGCACGAAGAGGCCATTCTGACTTGGAGGGTTTGTTCATTTTTTCTCTCCTTCATCCAGATTCTTGTGGGAACATAAAGATGTATGGAAGCAGGTGGGCGTGAGAACGGATATGTGTGTCTCTACACATACATTCCCTGGAAGGAACTGGAAATTAGGCATGAGAAAGGAGACAAGGAAACTAATATTTACTGGGAACCCATTCTCGACCAGGGGCTGGGGATGGGTATTGTAGTCTACCTTTTACAGATGAGAAAACTGAGGTTCAGAAAGACATCGGTCTTAGATAATATGCTTAAAATGGTGGCGGTAACCGTTGGACACTCCAGAATGCTAAGCCGTGTCTGGAAATTGGGCGGGTAGGTTGGGGGGGCCACTCTGTGTCCTGTTTTTCGGTCACTGTCTCCGAAGGGAAGTTTAAAGGACTTGAAACATTTAGCCAGTGCCTGGCTCATACGATGTAGTCAATACACGTTTCCTTCCCTCCTGTAAACCAGGGATTCTCAACCTCGGCACTAGTGCCACTTTGGTCAGGGGTGCTGTGCTTTGTAGGCCTCGGCCCATTGGATGCCAGTAACACCCTCTCCCAGGTGTAACAACCACAGTTTTTCTAGACCTGCTAACAGCCTGTTGGGGGCACCTCTGACCCATTGAGAACTACTGAGCTACAGAATCCAGACAGGAAAGTGGGACTGTGCGCCTAGGGGTTGGAGGTGATAGTAGGCAAGGAGGATCCTGGACCCAATGGGAAAGAAAATGACCTTGAAAGAAGGTATTTACCTTGGGTGTCCAGAGGTGGGGAAGGGAGAGAGTGGATGTGAGTAGAGGTCTGGGGCAGTGGCTGTTTTAATCTGGCTGTAGTGTGCTGTCCTAGGAAGGGACAGGTCTGCTGTGTCCCAGAGGCTTAGGGCGGGACCAACAATGAGTAAGACTTAGAGAGGCTGCTGGTCAGACTTCCTGATGTCACGAACCTGGGTGTGAGAGCCACCCATGGCTAACACCGAAGTTCCGCTGTGCCCCTCCTTACTGAGCAGGCTGCTGTGAGCCAGGGCTCTGAGGCCTAATTGCCTAACCTCCATCCACCTCTCTCCCAGGCTGGCACTGGGCTGCCATCTTCATGATCTGTTTTCAACCTGCTTTAATAGCTGTGTGTTTTTTCATGTTGATTCCTAATTTTTAGTCAAAGTTAAATAACTCTTACTTTTTAGTTACAGCTAAATCACTCTTCTCATTCTCTTGGGCCCCCGGTTTCTGCCTTTCCAGCAGGCTGGATAGTGTAGCTTGCTGTGTGACTGTGGGGAGCCCTCATAGCTTAGTTGTTGCATCAAATATCCCTTCCTCATCACAGGGCTTTTAAAGGTGAAAGGTCGGGTCGGGGACCCCTGGCAAGTGGTGTGAAGTGTACTTTCTGCTCTGTCGCCCAGCTCTCTGGGGAGGGGCACTTGTTTGCAAGCCAACGGGGGAAGCTTGTCAGAGGGGAAGAGTGTGAAAGGCAAGGGCTGATTGGGAGGGCACGTGGAAAGGGAAATGTGTCAGTCATGGTGCTGGCTGGAAAGAGTCCACTCCTGAAGGTCTAGGGCCTAGGCGAAGGCTGTGGGATGGCCAAGTGTGCGCTGTCTGGGGATTCCGCAGAGTGCCTAGGGCCGAGGAGGCCACATGCACCTGCCACTTCAGGGAAGAAGCACCCACCTCTCCCTCCTTCTGCCCTGCAGCCTCCCGCCAGTGCCTCTCATCAACCACCTGCAGGGAGTCAGGGTGGCGGTATTCAAGGACAGCCTCCTGGCTGGGCAGAGAAGAGTGAAGAATAGATTAATGGGGCTGGGGGGGGGGGGGGCGGGCGGGAGGTAGATAGAGGAGATGGAGAATATCCAGGAAAGGGACGTCCAGTGGTGACAGTAGTGAAATGATACTGGGTTTGCTGTGAGACTGCTCCCCTCTTGGTGCACATGATCCGAATCTGCGCTGTCAATATGCGGAGCCCTCTTCTCTACTCTGATCCTGGGTTTAGCCTTCATTCTCCCCAGGAAGACATTCCTGACCACCCCCTTCAAAGCGCTGCCCTCCTCTCGCAAATTCCTGGGGCATTTCCTGTATAAAGCAGTCTTCCAGCATTAGACTTCCCACACTGCACTGCTGGCTCTGTGTGTGTGTGTGTGTGTGTGTGTGTGTGTGTGTGTGTGTGTGTCTTCCCTAGTTTGCCCCTTAAGGTCTTCTTTTGTTCCCAGCGTCTTGCAAAGAGAATGTATTCCAGAAATATGTACTTTTTGATGATCGATTATTATAATAAATCATAATCACAACATTTTGAAATGAAGGAGTGCAGTCATTGTTCCTATGAGTTTTAAAAGTGGACAAGTAATCACTAAAAAGTTCCTTAAAATGCATGGTATGTTTTCATCCTGGGAGTCGCCCTGAGAGGTGACAGCCCCACAGAAGTATGAGGGTCCCAGTATCACTGTGCTAAATGGAGAGCAGGATATGGACAAAATGGCTACCTCCTTTCCACTGTAGCCTACTGATGGTTTCCCCAAAATAGGTTGGCACTTTTTACCATCTTACCTATTCTCAGTGTCATATATATTTTAAAATTTTTAAATATGGGGGAAGAGGTGAGTCCGGTGGGAGTAAAATGTGGTTCACCCCATTTCAATGACCTGAGGGGAAACAGGTACCAGGAGCAGTGGCACTCAACACTGACCCGCCCCACGTCACAGCCAGGGCGGTCCTTAGAGAAAGCTGGCATCCAAGCTAGCACCCATCGTGCCTAGCCTGTGGGCACAGCCTCTTAACGGCGACAGCACATCGGGTGGCCCTGGAATCTTGGTGATTTAAAAGGGAAAAGTCAAGGGACCTGGGTTGAATCTTTTGGGAACTGGCACTCTCTCTGCTGTCAGTCAGTCCTCTCAAATTTGCTCTTTTTTATGATGCTTGAAAATTGGGGCAGCAAAAAGGAAAGAGGGAGTTTTAAGATGGAATTCTTCCCCAGTAAATTTTTTTAATTGATTCTAGGACACGTAGAAAAGTGTACCATGTGTGCTGAAAGGATAGGATTTAATTATTGTTTAAAATTAGTTCTAGAGGACGTGCTTGGAGTTGTACCCAAGAGAAGTGAGGGTTCTAGTGGAATTGTGTACACGGGTTGATGGGAAAAGAGGCTTCCGCTGCACAGGGTTTGGGGGAGTGTTGTCAGCCCTACAACAAGGGGTCAGTCAGCCTGCCTGCACTGGGGGAGCAAGTGGAAGATCCGCCAGGTGTGAGGATGTGAAAGGATCAGGGAGAGCTTCCTTACCTTACAGACAGGGACAGCTGGACACAGAGCCGTTTGCAACGCGGCATCACTCTTGTTCCTTGGGTTGCACTCTTTCCTGCAACAAGAAAGAGGCTAAAGGCAAGAAGACAGTAGCCTGAGAGCCAAGTGACCCGGGGAAAGTTGTTGGGAGCAGGCATTTAAAACCCAGCCGCTGCGGGGTGGGAGGAATGAGGATATTGGTGACAAGTAGAGTTCAGCGTGAGAGCTTCCAGTTTCTCACTGACCCTGGAGGGGAAATGGGAAGTGGGTTTTTATGCTTCTCTTACAGAACTCAGAGAAGTTAAGCTTGAGGTGGCAGAGTTCAGTTCAGTGTGGATTGAAATGCATGTATGTATGTTTGTATAGAAAATAATATAATAAATAATATAAGAATTAACTGTCTCATGTACTCACAACTGTAAATCTACTTTTGCCCCACCCTGTACTTACGTGTGTGTGTGTGTGTGTGTGTGTGTGTGTGTGTGTGTGTGTGTGATGTATATAGTTGACACTTGAACAATGCAGTGATTAGGGATTCAGACCCCCTGTGCAGTTGAAAATCCACTTATAACTTTTGACTCCCTAAAAACTTTACTTACAGCCTACTGTTGACCAGGAGCCTTACTAATAACATAGTCAATTAACATGTTTTTTGTATGTTATATGTATTTTATATATGGTATTGTTATAATAAACTAAGCTAGAGGAAAGAAAATGTTATTAAGAAAACCGTAAGAAGCCCTAACCGGTTTGGCTCAGTGGATAGAGCGTCGGCCTGGGGACTGAAATGTCCCAGGTTTGATTCCGGTCAAGGGCATGTACCTTGGTTGTGGGCACATTCCCAGTAGGAGGTGTGCAGGAGGCAGCTGATCGATGTTTCTAACTCTCTATCCCTCTCCCTTCCTCTCTGTAAAAAAATCAATAAAAATATATTTTAAAAAAAGAAAACGATAAGAAAAAGAAAATACATTCATAATTTGTGTATAAGTGGACCCCCCACAGTTCAAACCCATGTAGTTCAAGGGTCAGCTCACACACATATGTGTATACATGGGCATATAGTTATTGTAAATTTTACTGATGTAGAGGATGTATAACAATTTATAAGTAATAACAAAATATGCATATTCTTTATTGGAAATTCCATATGGCCAACTAAATCTCACAGAATGCTTTCATTGATTTTTCCCATGGCCTGACCTATGGTGGATCACGTTTTGACAAATAGATTTACATCTTGATCTGCTAATTCATTTTTCCAATAAATGTATTGCCATTAAGTGTGACATGTGATCTACTGTTCGGCTATTTCTCACACTTCTACAAATTATATTCGTTAAACTGAACTTCTTTCAACCTCAGCACTGCTGATTGCTGTAGTGCTAACTATCTTTCTAGCTTTTGGTGTCATTGCAGGGATTGGGACAGTGCATGAGTCTATATTATTTAACAGTGACCGTGTTTAACAACCGGCTCACAAAATTCCTACAAAGTGAGCAGTGGGCTCTCACGAACCAGGATGGGCAGGCTCAAGCCCTTCCCCAGCTCCATTGTTAAGGTCTGAAAAGGCAGGTGCTTATCTGTCTTATTCACTATTGATCCCCAGTCCCAAGGATGATGCTGATGGTGTGGCTAGAGACTCAGTAGTATTGGTGGCATGAATGAGTGAAGTTTGAAAGCTGGGCCAAGAGCCAGTTCATGGGACTCCATTTGCAACGCTTGAGGACAAGGTCCTTCGTTGGCAGTGAGGACACTCGGGAGAGAAGGGGCACTAGAGACCATCTCCAGATCAGAACCTGCTGACAGAGCCCTGCCTTCCGGTAGGATGTTAGCACTCGGGGCCGTGTGACACCAAGAAGAGGGGAGAGGCCAGCATCTCCTTTGTGGCCCGTTCTTCCAGCTTTATTTAATCTGGCATGATCTTCCCCATCTTCAAGGAAAGGAAAGGCCTTCTCGTCTAGCAGTGTGGTGACTTCTGGTAGTCATCATACCCAAGGGGAGCAAGAGTGTTATGCCCCCTGTGCCATTTACATTTAAGTAGATAATGCATCATGTGACACAGAAGTCAAAGAGGGTATGCAGGGAAAGGTAGTGTTGCTCCTTCTGTCTTCCAAAAATCAGCTCCTTAGCCTCTTGGGGATCCTTCCAGATTCCGTCTATGCATAAAGTCAAACTTCTATTTTTATGTTTTTACTGAAATAGTATCATGTTAAACACATTGTTCGGTACTTTGGTTTTTCCCCTCCTAATAACATATCTTGAAAATCATCACTCTACAAAGATAAATGCCTCTTTCTATTCTCTGGGTTTACCATCATTTATTGAACTCTCTTCCCTATTTATGAACTTTGGAGTTCTTTTATATTTTCTTATTACAAACAATTCTTCAATGGACACCTTTGTATAAAATGTTGAAATTATCTGTAGGAAAAATTCCCAGAAATGGAGTTGCTGGGTCAAAGGTTATAAGCATTTGTCACTCTGGTAGGTATTGCTGACTTGCTCTTCATATAAGTCAGTTTGCAATCCGATGACCCACAATTGAGAGAGAGCTGATTTCTCTGTCCTTTCCCACAACGATTTAGTTCTTGCCACTCTGATAAGTGTAGTTCCATTAATTTTTAAGTATGAATGAGTATACACATTTTTTCCATGTGTTTAAAAACTCTGCTGTGAACTTTCAGTTCATACTATTTGCTCATTTTTCAATAGCTTTCTAGACCTCTATAATATGTAGGAGCTCTTTATATTTTAAAAATAACTTTATGCCCAGGTTGTGGACTCCATCCTCAGTGTGGGGCGGGCAGGAGGCAGCCAATCAATGATTCTCTCTCATCATTGATGTTTCTATCTCTCTCTGCCTCACCCTTCCTCTCTTAAACCAATAAAAAAATAAAATAACTTTATGTCTATGGTGTGATTTATACATCTGTTCTCTAGGTTGCCATTTGTCTTTTGACTTTGTTTTTGGTGTCCCCCCTCCACAGATATGTTGTTTTGTGTGTTCTTTTTTAATTAATGTATTTTTTAATGAGTGAAAAGCAGAGTTTTATTACAGAAAAGCTCCCTGCTGCAGGGAAGGGACCCACGAGGGTTGGTGGAGCAGCTCCTTTAGGGGTTAATATGTGCCCTGCTGACTTCTCATTGGTTGGTTTAAAATTTCTACCCTAGCAACATCCATACATTTTCACTTCAGGGTTCCCGCTCATTCTCCCTGCCCTGGGTGTTCAGCCCAGGATGAGGGCCCTTTGTTCTTGCGATTTTACAGGGGACAGGGTGCGGCTGAGGAACTGGTTTCTGTCCATGTCTGCAGAATCCAGCTGCACCTCCCCTTTACATTTCCTCTTCTGTGTTGTGATAAAATACACATAACAAATGCATCATTTTAGCCATTTTTAAGTGTACAGCTCAGTGGCATGGAGGACATTCACATTGGTGGTACAACCATCACCACCATCCATCCACCTCCAGAACTTTTTCATCATCTCAAATGGATATTTTTTTTAAAGTGTCAAATTTCTCAAAAATTTTTTTATCTTTCACAGGTTTTGTGTCACCGCTAAAAAGTCCTTTCCCACTTTGAATTTACCAGAAAATATTTTCTATGGTTTCTCCTAGTACTTTTATGTTTGAATAGATGATCCATCTGGAATTCATTTGGGTGGAAAGTGTGAGGTGTGGCTCCAACTGTATCGTTTCCAGATAGTGCGCCTTTGAATGCCGCTCGGTCATCAAGCACGGTCTGAGGCCTAGCTGGACTCAGCTGGGGAAGTTTCTGGCACTCGTGGTGGCTACAGGGAAACGGCAAGGAAGCCATTGTGATCAGTCCATGTGAGTTTCTAAAGTTAAGCCTGACCGAGAGTAATGACATCCCATTCTAGAAAAATCCGAGCTCCCGAGTGTTTGTGTTTGCTAACCCCATAAAATCGCAGACACGCCAGTCAGGACTGTGTATGAAGTTGCTGACTGCCGTCAGGATCCCCAGCAATGGAGTTGGATAGGATGGACCTAGCCCACCGAACTCCCTGACTCACAGTCAGCGTGTCCCCTGGGCCCGCAGTCTGTGCCTTGCCAGAGGCTCCAAAGGAGGCCAGGAAGGGGGAGGAGGTTCTAGACTGAAATCCTGCTGATGCTCTGAGGCCTCTGCCTGGAGGAAGTGGCACCTGTTTCTCATTCACCCAAAGGCACCCAATAGGCCAAAGGTGCCCTGACACTAGAAGTCAGTTTCCCAAGTCCCCAGGCCCATTAGCAGGACCTTCTGCATATGTCCTCCCAGGACAGAGGAAGGTCATGGAGCACCCCTGGCATTCCGTCACTCAGGGTAGCTGGGCAGGGTCTGGAGGATTGGAGCCCCCAGGCTGGTTATCTCAGGCTGCAAGCAGCGGAGACAGCATTTCTGTGTGTTCCATGAGGTGTCAAGCACAGACCTGACACCTTGGACTCGCGTCTTT
This sequence comes from Myotis myotis, assembly GCF_014108235.1. NCBI lineage: Eukaryota > Metazoa > Chordata > Mammalia > Chiroptera > Vespertilionidae > Myotis > Myotis myotis. Next base: position 29,723,262 of record NW_023416316.1, on the reverse strand, counting down.
CTCGAAAGCCTGAAGGTGAAGCTGAGGTGGGTTCCCTGCCAGAACCACCTCCTTACAGAATTCCAGGGGACACCAGTCACCGTCCGTTCACATTCAAAATGGCATGGACATTGTGCCCGTGGTCTCCCCAGGGTCCTCTTTTATCCCATGGGAGCCTGTGGTTGACTATGGAAGCAATTGGGGTGCAAGAATGTGTTTTTTTTGCATGTGGGGGTGAGTTCCAGGACTTTCTGCATCTCTGTTTTTCACTGTGCTTCGCTCAAAATGAATTGAATTCATGAATCACATCTTAAATTCCAGAAATAATCCAAGGTAGTTCTTTTGTCAGAGCAGCCGTGTCTGTGTTGGGGACTTCTGGTCCACCTCCTCCCTGTGTTTCCGTCTCTTCCCCCGTGAGCTCTCCAAGGTCTGGCTCTGCGGCTTCTCCACGGGCTGCCCAGCTCCTCTCACTATGCCTGGCACATACTGGATGCTTGATGTTTGAGAAGCTTAATTATCTATCCCTGTTGCTCTCACTATGAAGTAAGAAGTCAGTTGTTCTTAAGGACATGACCAATCAATTGAGCCACAGATGCACAGAAAGATGTAAGTTTGTTTTTAAATATTAAAATTCAGTAAATATTTAAATTCTTTGTTGAATTTTGCTCTTTTTCCTGATTACTACTAGTTGTTGTTTTTTTAGGTATAATTTGCATACAGGAACATTATACTTTTTATTGTACAGTTCTATGAGGTGCTTTTCTTTTTATTTATTTATTTATTTATTTTTTTGTTAATCCTCAAAGGATATTTTTCCATTGATTTTTAGAGAGAGTGGAAGGGAGAGAGAGAGAGAGAAACATCGATTGGTTGCCTTCACACACATCTCAACCAGGGCTGGGAATTGAGCCTGCAACCGAGGTACATGCTCTTGACCAGAATCAAACCCAGGACCTTTCAGTCCATAGGCCAAATCTCTTTCCACTGAGCCAGGGCTAGGGCTCCATGAGTTTTAACAAATGCGTATTGTTATGTGACTACCAATGCAATAAAAATATACAGCAGTTCCATAATTCCCCCAAATTCCCTGTGCCCTGTAGTCAACACCTCCATGGCCCCCAGCATCTGGCAGCCACTGATCAGTTTTCTGAATTAGTTTGAGCATGGCATAGAAATGGAATCATAGCATAGGTACCTTTTAAGTGTGGCTCGAATAATGCATTTGAGATTCATCTATGTTGCTATATCAGTTCTTTCCTTTTTATTGCTGAGTGGTCTTCTATTATATGAATATGCCACAGTTTATCTAGTCACCAACTGAAGGACATTCAGAGTTTTCCAGTATATTATTATATATTTTAACTATTTCTATCTACTAGTCGGTGGGATGCTTTTTAGAGAATCATTACGGTACTAACCAAGTATGTTTGGTATCTTTTTTTGAGGGAAAAGTGGGCAGCATCCCCCAAGACACTCTGTATAATTGTGCACTGAATAGTCCTTTAAGATGATGGCTGTAGTGGTGGCATTACTGTTCCCAAATCTGGTTGACATCTCACCTCTCAACCAGCCTTAATGATTCTCTGCTGCTCTCTCTTGTGAGTGATATGCCTTCTTTGATGTTGAGGCCAATTAGAAAGTTATAAAAGTGTTTCTCTGACAATGCAGAGCCCAAACTAAACCATCTCCAGATGCTGTTTTCTACTTCAAAGACAGTTGGAGGATAGTTCACCACAATTTCTCCCCATTAGGATGGGAAAGACTCTTAGCATTGGGGGCCAGGGAGGAGGGCATAGAAAGAACCAACTGAACAGACCTGTCTTGGCAGGCGGTCAGAGGGGACACCTGGAGATCAGAGGGCAAGATGTTGTTAGTTGTTTGTAGTTATTTAGCTGATGGGAACAGAATGACATAAACATTCCGTGAGAGCAAGCCTGGGACACAACTTCACACTCCAATGAGGAGAACTGGTGTCTGCTTCCTCACTGGCAGGTTGTGTCATCTCAGGCAACCCTCTGCCTATGTAGGTGTTGGTGTCCCAGGGATTGAAAAAAATCCAAGAGTGGCATTCAGGAGACTCGGCTTTTGACCTTGGCTTGTGTACTCTCGAGCATTGTGTGTCCTTGGGCAGATCACTGGCCTTCCAGCTCCTCTCTGCTAAGGTGTAAGGCTCGGAGGGGATGGGCTTCTTGGGGCTCTGACCCTGTTCTCACCCTCTCAGAGCCCTAGCACATGATTGCTCTTTGTATCTGCTGGGTCTACAAGTCCAGAAATGACAACTCAGCCCCACGGACGTCTCTGTTGCTATCATTGCTTACTGAGCATCAAGGGTGACTATGCTCAGTTGTGGGACAAGCCTGGGCTGGCCGAGCCCACCTACTAGCAGAACGCAGATAGAGCTTGCTCCCGCAGAGGTGAGCTTCCAGGGAAATTTTCTGATGTTTTCTGAATCCAGGCCTACAAGGAAAGTGATCTGGCAAAAGATCCCCCAAACCTTTAAAAGTCCCTTATATAGATGTGCATGCAATACAGTCTTCCATTAACCAATCTATCAAAACACAAACCTAATGTCGTCTTTGGACCATTTCCAAACACTGAGCTTTTTGAGCTATTACTTGCTGAATTATTGGGACTTCCCTTAGGTGGTTATTCATATCCTCCTTTTCTTGCAAGTGACGTTTGAAATACTTCTCCTTTAAAGCACGCAGGCTAAGCCTGGAGAAAATCCTAGGACACGAAGGGATCTTTTGGCTGAGGGCAAAAGATCATTTGCGGACCAGAATGCGGAAATCACTAAACATCTTTACTGCTGCGTTCCAGTGAGTTTGAAAGGGAAAGTTACATTTTAAAAGCATTCACGTTGCACATATGCCTCCCACATTATTTCAGACGCATAAGTAGTGTGAATTCCATATGTCGCTATAGCAAGTCACACTTGTACTGAACATGCTGATGACACTAATATTAATGTACAGCGTAAGTCTAATAGCCTCTACTTTGAACACTCACCTACATTAGTCAGACCTGTGAGAACGAAGCCTGCCGTGAGTGTGTGGACGCTGTGTCCATTGGGAGTGTACTGTTAGGATGCATTGACTGTTTTCTCTTCCTTGGGTGCTGTTCCCCTGAAGAGCCACATGTTAACCCCCATCTCCTTCAGCGTTAGCTCCCAGGTCATATTCCCAGTGAAGCCCTATAAAAATCACCTCTCACCCCACACCGTTCCCCATTTTCTGCCCTACGTTCTCTCCAGTATTTAACATTTTCTAAAGCACTTCTCACAGAACCTCACTGTCTCATCTTCTTTAAATGAAGGCTGTTGTTGATGGTGACTCCTTGGGCAGAGACCTTTGTTTCATCCCAGGCATCTAGAACAGTATCTGACACGTAGTAGTTGCTCAAGAAAAAGTGGCCAATGTGTGTCTGGGTGCATGAGGGGGTGCTTCGCATGGTTTTTTGATTATTAGCTTTTTTTCCCTTCATTTCTTGACTGCAAGGCTGGAGGAAAGGCCCAGGTTGCATTGGAGGAGGCTGAGCTTTTTGCTTTTCTTAAAATATATTTTATTGATTTTTTACAGAGAGGAAGGGAGAGAGATAGAGACTTAGAAACATCGATGAGAGAGAAACATTGATCAGCTACCTCCTACACACCCCCTACTGGGGATATGCCGGCAACCAAGGCACATGCCCTTGACTGGAATCGAACCTGGGACCCTTCAGTCCACAGGCCGACGCTCTATCCACTGAGCCAAACCGGTTAGGGCGGAGGCTGAGTTTTAACAGCACATGGTCTGCAGCCCACATCCCTTTTCCTGCAAGAATGACTGACCGCATTGAGGCTGCCTGGGGGCAAGAAGCCGCCAGCCCCAGGGGCTCAGGCCAGCCCAGGAGAGCCCAGAAGGGAGTTCCTGTCACTTGCCCCTCCATGCAGGTCAGATTCCCCCTGCTGCACTGGGATCTGGTCGCCTGCTGTGAATCTCCTCCTGGTCACCTCTGGCTCTTTAAATTTGGGGAGATTTTGAGAATTCTTGGTGTGGGGGAGTATCTGATGGCTCCCTAACTTCTCAGAACCCCTCGTTTCTGATCTGCAAAATCAGATCATGAGAACTGCCGTAGAGATCTGTGCACATTATGTGAAAGAATGTACATGATTTCTTATCGCAGTGCTCTTATTGTTTTAAAGCTCCCCCCTTCCCCATATTACCTCTCCCTACCCAGTGTTTACAAGGAAAAAACGAATCTTGTCCCCGTCTTTTTCCCAGCAAGAAGCTATGTGGTTTCTCTTGTATTCTGTTGTTATTCCATTCACCATAGCTTATGTCACAGCAACATAGCATCCTCCAGGATGTGAGAAATAAGCCGAACCTTTAGGCCGTCGCTTTCATGCACTTGTCAGAAGTCCAGACGCAGCTGTGAGCTCTTGTAACTTTGAACATTAACCTCAGAGACCCTGCATTCCCAGCACAGTTGTATCATCAGTTCATGCATGTAGTCCTCTGTAGGGCCACCTGATTTTAAATTTGCAAATTGATTTCAAGTTTATTTTGTATGCACAATTTCTATCAAGCACCGTTAGCAACATCGGTCTCCCCGAGGGTCAAATAATACGTCTGCTTTTCTGGACCCATTTTGAAATTGGAAGAGAAAGTTAAGATGCAGCTGCATGCACCATTTAGTTTTAATAATGGATGAGTTCTTTCAGCCACTGTACGTCTTTAAAAATCCCAGAATAATGTCCTTCTGTTTGAGGAATATTAATTTGGCGCCTTAAAGAGATAAACATGTTATTTAATTTTTAACCCCCCGCCCCCCCCCCCCCCTTTATGTGGGATTCTGACATTTTGCAGCAGCCCGAATAGGAGGATTTTCCTTTTTGTGGGCTGGGTATGGGTGGTGCCATGTGAAAAGGATGCGCAGAGGGGAGCCTTCTGTGGCAGGTGGGAACCAATATCCCAGGAACTCCCCAAGGGGCCCTTTTGAAGGTCAGCCTTTCTGGAACAAAGGTAGTCATTGGGGCCAGACCAATGACCTCTCCATATTCATGCAGGTCTCCCCTTCAAAGGAGACTTTTAAGTAATTTTCTTCCCCATGGGGATGGAGCAGCTGTGAGCCAAGGATTAGCATCAGGCCTTTTAAAAATAGACTGGTGAATTTCAGAAATGCTTTCCCTCTGGAAAGTCAAGTAGAGGCATGGAAATATTTTAAAAGTATCTGTTCATCTAACCCTGTCTCTCAAAGGGGAAGGAGAGGGAGGGGGCAGTCAGAGTGAGAGAGAAAGCTGAGAGAGAGAGAGAGAGAGAGAGAGAGGCCCTCCAGCTGCATTTCTGGAAGGGGGTGGGGGGACGGAGGCGGGTGAGAGAAGGCTCAGAGAGACCTTTGTCAAAAGCATTATTTAAAGGAAAATGGCCTGGTCTTTTCGGTTTGCACGCAGTGAGTACTCTTCATGTCCATCCAGCATGGATCATAGCTTGTCCACGAGCATCCCTTTTGTGCACGGTCCCCTCTGAGTGGAGGCTGTGCCCCTGTGCCCGCTGGCTGCCAGGAGCTGGCTGGGGCTCTTTACTGGTGCCACCAGTCCCCAGCCTGGTTATTCAAAGGAGAAGCAACGTTTGAAAGCAGGCCTGGTTTCTTTCCCCTCCGGGCTGTCCTGTGTTTTCTTCATTGAGCACGTATTACTTTGTAATTGGGAAAGACAGAATAAACAGCAAAAGGAAGGGCCATGAGGTTAGCCTATCTGAAGGTTGTGTAAGTGGTAAGAGGGACAGGCAGGGGCTGAGAGCCCATTTACTGGGCAGCAAAGACTGGCGTGTTTCAGACCAGTGCAAACCTCTGGTAAATGGTGACCCAGGACGAGTAGAGAGGCAGAAGAAAGTAGCCACTTCAGTTGAATGCTAAGAAAAACAACCCTTGCCAGACCAGTTTGGCTCAGTGGATGGAGCGTCGGCCTGCGGACTGAAAGGTCCTGGGTTCGATTCCGGTCAAGGGCATGTGCCTTGGTTGTGGGCGCATCCCCAGTGGGAGGTGTGCGGGAGGCGGCTGGTCGATGTTTCTCTTTCTCTCTCATCGCTGTTTCTGGCTCGCTGTCCCTCTCCCTTCCTCTCTGTGAAAAAACAATAAAATACATTTTTAAAAAGAAAAGAAAAGAAAAACAACCCTTTCCTCAGCAGAGGGCACGGAATCCCTCAGAATTTCATACTGAGGCTATATACACAGTTGACCTTGAACAATGCGGGGTGGGGGGCCAGATTAGGGGTTCTCACCCCTGCACAGATGAAAATTCACATATAACGTTTGACTGCCTTGAAACTTAACTACTAATAGCCTATGTTGGCCAGGAGTCTTACCAATAATCCAAACAGTTTATTAACACATGTTCTGCATGGTATATGTACTATACAGTGTACTCTTACAATAAAGTAAACTAGAGAAAAGAAAATGTTATTAAGGATATTATAAGGTTTGTAAATTATTTCAAATTTTTACAAATCTTCCAAAAACTTTTCCAATATACATATTTAAAAAAATCACCATGTAAGTGGTCCTGCACAGTTCAAACCCATGTTGACCGAGGATGAACCGTATTGTATGTGGTTTAAAAGGCCAGTTGCCTGAAAGTTAAACTATCATCTTGTTTGCTATGCACATGGAGGAGTTCACAGAATGCCGGAGAATACTGGAATGCAGGGAGGGACCAGTGTCTGAGCGCTGAGTATCAGTTCAGAACAAACCTCAGGGCTTTCTAAGCATATTTTCCATGAGACGTAATAGGTGATGCTGAGAGTGGTCAGGCTGGCTCTTGGCTTTCCTTTACGAGGTACCATCATCATTAACAAATTCCTCAACAGGCGTTAGTGCTGAGGTAGGCCTGCTCTTTTTCTGGGCAAATTGGGATTAATGACACCCTTTGATCTGTTGGCAAGCACATGCGCCATTAGTAACTGGTACCAGATGTGGCCAGGGTCGCGTGATTTACATCAGGGGTCACAAAATACGGCTTTAAGGCCACATCTGGCCCCCTGCCTTTTTTTGTACAGCCCACATGCTAGGAATGTTTTTCACATCCAAAAAAAAAAAAATGATTAGGGGGGAATCAAAAGACAAATAATATTTTGTGGCATGTGAAAATTACATGAGATTCAAATGTCAGTATTCATAAATAAAGTTTTATTGGAACACAGCCACGCCCATTTGCTGGCCGTTGGTCTATGGCTGCTTTCATGCCGCAGCAGCAAAGCTGAGGCGTTGTGACAGATCTGTAGCCTTCGGAGCTGAAAATACCTCTGTCCAGCCTTTTGCAGAAAAGCGCCAGTCCCTGGTTTACATCAGTGGGCTAGGCATGTTGTACCATCACCCTGTGTTATTAAACTCTGAGATCTGAAATGTATTAAACTAGTTCCATTTATATCATAATGTAACAATTTTAACTTTGATAATGTCAATACTTTTCATGCTCCCTATAAAAATCTGAAAATGCCAAACCGTGAAAAATGTGTAAACTGTTGAGTACCCAGAACCTGTTGTTCCTGACAGAGCCCTTCGATGCTTTCAGAGAAGAAAAACCTCATCCTTCTCTGCCCTTTCCTTTTCTTCCAGCGTCTTATGATGGACGTTTTCAAATATACAGAGAACCGTACCATGACACCAATATGCCCACCACCAGATTCTACTACTGCTAACACTTTGCTGTGTTTCCTCTCATGCATCGATCACCTATCCATCCATCATTCTGTCTCATTTTTTGATGCATTTTAATGAGTTATAGATATTGCTACATTCCACTATAGGTTACTGTTATTTCTATTATTGATTAGCCATTGCATGAATGAATATTTTCATTCCCTAAATGGAATAAAAGGGAGGTATTAAAAGCAGATTGGAGCAAACAGGAAGCTATGATATAATTGAAGCTTGTGTGTGTGTGTGTGTGTGTGTCTGTGTGTGTGTGTGTGTTGTTGTTGTTGTTGAGAGGGAAGCTTCCCTCTATCCCTCTTAGTTCTTCTGGCCTGTCTAATAATGAAATGGACATAAGACACATTAACAGGGGGGAAAAAGACAAATTTTAATTTTGTATGTACAGAGGTCTCATAGATATAGGAGCAAAAGAAATGACCAAATCAGACAGCTTTTTAAAAATTTTATCTTTATTGTTGAAAGTATTACAGACGTCCCCTTTCCCCCCCATTCAACCCCTCCACCCTGCACCTGTCCCCCTTTTCCCAGGCCTCACCACACTATTGTCTATGTCCGTGGGTTACGCATATATGCATATAAGTTCTGTGATTAATCTCTCCCCACTCACCCACCCACCCCCACCTTCCCTCCGAGATTCATTGGACTGTTCCATGCTTCCTTGTCTCTGGATCTAGTGTGTTCATCAGTTTATTTTGTGCATTAAATTCCACATATGAGTGAGATCATGTGATACTTGTCTTTCTCTGACTCTGGCAGCTTTTGCACTTTTTAGACAAAGAAACAATGCTAGTAAATTTGTGAGGAATTGACAAGACCAATTTAGGCATGGCTACTTACTTAGTGAAGAATCTAAAGAGAGTCTGAGCTTGGGGTAGTAAATTAGTGAAGAGAAAAAATAACAAGGTTTGTTTACACAGGATTCTCGGCCCTGAACGCCCTATCTGTGGTGATCAGGTGACCAGGTGTCTCTCAATCTCCTGGTGCAGGGAGGTTACCTTTACCGGGAAAGTTATCTCCTGCTTCCAGGTGGGTAGAGAGGAGGGTCAGAGTGTCCTTCTATACCAGCTGTTTCTCAAGTAACTTTGATTTTAAATAATCAGTATGCTATTGTGGCATATTTTGGGGTGTCCTGCCCTGAGCCCCAACTATGTGTGTGTGTATGTGTGTATATATATACATACATATATATATATATATGTATGTATATATACACACACATTGTAAAATTTTGTAAAATATGTGTGTACGTACACACATGTGTGTATATATATATGCATGCATGTGTATGTATGTCTACATATAAAATGAAAGAAGAAACTTGTCTATAAAGTAGTGGAGTATTTGGGAAGCAGGCTCAGGCAGCTGCTGGGAGAGAACCATACCTAGCAGTGCTCGCACACCAGGGCAGTGTTGTGAAATTAAAGATGCCAGGCTCATGTCCCTGTTGAGTGTCTAGATTGTAAGCAGATGTGTTTTAACTAGCAAGAAGACACATGTCTACATGGACAGCTCTGCCTCTAGCCACAGCACGTGGATTCCCCAGGATGGCCTTGGCTTTCACGCCCATTGCTGGGGAATCCTCGAGAAGCCAGAGGGCTCCTGCAGTTGTGTCGCAGTTCTGCCAGAACCTATTGGGCTCCACTCCAGAAGGACATCCAAGGAGTAAAAAGGGGCAGGAGAAGCAGCATGTGTGTGTTCCAGGCATTGTCAGATGGGTGGAGAGGTGCCCTGCAAGACCAGAGGCTGGGCCAGCCTGGTGTGTGCTTGTGCACAGGTGTGCGAGGAGCTGCTGGGAGGCAGAGATGGATTTGAAATGCAGTAGGCAGCCTGCTCCCTGAAGGACCAGGGAGGAAACTTTTGGTGACCCAAGAATCCTTTTAGGACAGGAACAGTTAATTCTTAATTGACCCATTGTGTCCAGTCATTTTCACCACAGTTCTCAGGTCCCTGCCCATAGGCCGCTTTGAATGGACATTTGCGAAGCGCTTTACAATTTTTAAAGCACTTTTTATGGGTAGTATCGGCTTTCACTGTGATCCTGTGGGAATTATTATCCCAGTTTCTTAGGTGATTTTTTTTTTTTAATTTTTAATTTTGCTGCTTTGAATTCTTGGGAGAAAATGTGAAATAAACAGTAGTGCCAGTTTATCAGTAAATGTATGCTGTGCCGTATGCCACATGTGTGGCTAAATGTGGTGTTCTTTCCTGATTTATTTTCTATAATCAATTTGATTCGTGCAAATGTATTTCTTAATATGAAGAGCACTTTTTTAGAAGGCATGTTATTCAGAAGATTTGAAAACAAATAAAAGCACTTTGTGATTTCAAATGGTACTACAAAGCCCTAGTAATCACAACAGTAGGGTATTGATACAAAAAGCAGACATGTAAATCAGGGGAACAGAAATAAACCCACATATATATGGTCAATTTTCAACAACGGAGCCGAAAATATACAACGGGGAAAAGGCAGTCTCTTTAATAAATAGTGTTGGGAAAACTGGACAGCCACATGGAAAAGGATGAAATTGTACCCCTATTTTATACCGTATGCAAAAATCAGCTCCAAGTGGATTAAAGACTTGAACGTAAGACCTGAAACCATAAAACTCCTAGAAGAAAACATACAGGATAAGCTCCTTGGCATCAGTCTTGGCAATGATTGTTTTTGGATTTGACACCAAAAGCCAAAATAAACAAGTGAGACTACATCAAACTAAAAAGCTTCTAATAATCAACAAAATGAAAAAACAAACTACTGAATGGGAAAAAAAATCTATAAATGTCTGATAAGCGGTTAATCTCCAAAATACATAAAGATGTCATACAACTCAATAGCACACTATCTAAAAATACAAGTTTTTTACCTCCAAGAAAGGCTGTATGTAGTCTTGGCTCTAATTAACTTCAATATATAGTCCTTCAGAGTTTTCTCTTTATATCATAAGAACGTAATTATAAATATCTTGAAAGAGTTTTTCTAGATCCATTAATTTTCTCCACCAATTCTTTACAAAATTATTAGATAAAATATGTATTATTTTTAATAAAATAGATGATGGTATAGTAAATGTAAGTTCAAGGATGGGAAAGAATTTTAATTAAGCTGATCATTTTATATATTTTTTATAATGGAGTAACTGTTTCATCATCTGGTCAACAATAGTTGTTTTAAATTAAATTTTACTTTAAGAAACTTGGTATTGGAAAGGTAATGTTTTGATGTGTTCTGGAAGCCCTGTTTACGCAGTACATCCGTGCCTACTGTTCTGCAGCACAGTCTTAGCTCACCCCACTGGACAGGCTGATGCCAGGGAGGTGTTGCTGGGTATGCTTGGTATGGTATTTGTGTGTGTGGTATATGGTGTGTGTGTGTGTGTGTGTGTGAGTGTGTGTGTAGCATGTGATGTATAGGGCAGTGCTCATGTATATGTGATGTATGTATGTTTAGAATATGTGATATGTGTGGTATATGTATATATAGAGTATATATATTTCATATATATGATGGGTGCATGTGGAATATGGTGCATGTGTGTATGTAGAGAGAGAGTGTGTGTGTAATATGTGGTGTGTGTGTAGTATATGGAGTATATTTATATGTTTTCAGAAGGAACCATGGAAAACATCATATAAAGGATTCATTTCTCACTCTGTGCTCTTAATGGAGAAGGTTTTTTGAAGCAGCAGATGGTATGAAAAATACAGCTGTAAAACTGGAAGAAAATCTTGGTGAGGGCCAGATTGGTTCTGAGGACAAAGAAGCAGCATCCTCATAAACCATAAACCTCAAATGGTGGAACCCGAGGCCACCCAGGGGTTGAGAGGAGCTGAAATGTGCTTCATTCACAGAAGTAGCGGCTGCCAGTGTTGATCCACTGTCCCTTACGAATTACAGTTCTTTTACTGTCCAGAATGCTTTGTGACTCAGCAGATGGCTTGAAGAATTCAGTCTTCCCATTTTTCTTTAAGGTCAAAGGGATTCAAATTAAAGCTAAAACTACAATCTCAGTGTCATTGTGTATATGAATTCACCAAGACTGTTAGCTGTGGAATCCTTTTTTAAGAGGCAATTTAAGATGTTAATTTCCACAGAGGTATAATATGCTAATAATTAAGCCAAATAATAGTACTAATGAATGATTTAGGAATCTTCCTTCTTGTAGTACATATTTAATAAAGAAAGGTATTTTTTCCTAATTATTAAAAGTAATACATGGTCGTTGAATATGAGTGAAGGGAGGAAAGGGGAAAAGAAAGGAAGAAGGAAGGAAGGAAGGGAGGGAGGAGGAGGAGGGTGGGAGGGAGGGAGGGAGGGAGGGAGGGAGGGAGGGAGGGAAGAAGGAACCCCACCACACAGAATAATTATAAATAGCCAGTCATTTCCCAGTCATATTTGTAGATGTCTGAGTGTGTGATGTGTGTGTATGTTGGTTTAGTTTGCATCTCTGCAGTTCATGTTGTATGTATAAAGGCTAAGATGTTTCCACTCACCTTAAGATTCTATTATTTTCTTCCTTTAAAAGGCCTTTAACTGAAGAATACTGAACTCATCTGTGTCACAGTTCACAACAGGAAGACCTGTTGTTTGATCAAAAATTTGAACAGAATTTTTTTTTTAAATATGAAGTAAGTGTGCCCCAGTATTTAAGGAAGAGTGGCTCTCTGCCCAGCTGTTTTCTTGCTGGCTGATTCTACAGAAATTGCCCACATAACTAAAAAGAAACTGAGAAAGTAAAAAAAAAAACCAAACAAACAAAAAAAACAAACCCTCTGTATGTTGGCTTTGTGCTTTTTTAAAAATTAAATTTAACTCAATTTTTTAAAATTAGGTGTTTTTGAGTTTTTAGAGGTGATGAATCTTTGCACTTGTTATTATAGTAAATGCATTTGTACTCTAAGAAGTGGGCTAAACACCCCAATTGAATTGCATGTGTATATATGAAAACTCTTTGTATGTTAGCTTAAATTAAGTCTTATAAAAGTGATGAGACTTTTTAAGACAGTTATTGACGTTTAAGATGTATAAATTTTGTATAGATTTTAGATCTATAGCTGTATAGATTAAAGTCATATGTAGAGTATCTGTGCTGGTGAAAACTAAGTTATAACCTTTCCTGACTGCTATTAAATCAGTTTAATAAGATAAATAATTGTAGCTGATAATAGGAGTATCAGTGGACCTCAGTAAATGATTCTTTTGTTATACACATTATACTGTCATCAAAAGTTTGCTGCCACCAATTCAATGCCAACAGAGCCCCCAATCTGGGGTGAGGTAAAGGGAAAAATTTTTTTCAGATGAACGGTTTGCAGACTGGGGAGATGCAGCCTCCAGGGGGAACTGAAAGTGCACTCCCTGAAGATAAAAGGGAGGCCCCTTTTTACAAAGAAAGTCCTGCCCTAGTCCCTGATTAGTCCATTTTGATGCAAATGAGAAATCAAATTTACACAATCTTGATTTGTCCATATAATACTGTCCTGATTGGTCGGAATTGGGTGTTCTTACTTGTTGTTGTGGAGATGCTCTGATTGGTCAGTAAAGGAGGATATAGCTGTGCAGTTCTGATTGGACAGGACCGGACAGGTCTCCACCCACTGGTAAAAATATGATACTAGGAACTCCTTTAAAGGTTCTGCTGGAGAACAGTGGAAGGAAGCTAGCAGCCCAGTCTGTGGCTTTTCCCCGAGATGCAGGGTGGTGGGTGAGAGGCCTCCATTAGCAACCACTGCTGGACTCTGCTTATGATTTGGGGCACAATTAACTATAAGGAGTCCTTTCTTTTCGGGGCCAACAATACCAAAATGTAGTTGCTCACTTCTTTCTCTTTCTCATACTGTGAGTGCTTAAGAGAACCTGTGTCTTAATCATTTTTTAATTCCTAGGGCTGCCATGTACTTGAGTTATAAAAAAATTATTGAATTAATGAAAGGCCCTCTCACTGACCCGCTTTCCCTTTAGCCAGGTTCACCTGGACTATGACATACACACCACGGAAATCTGTTTTAATTTTCCACACCAACCAAAACCTCATCCAAAAATGCAAGTACTTTGAAAGACTTTCCAGCTGCCATTATCATATTTTACCATATTTTAATGACAATGCTCCAAACGTTCAAAAAGTGATGATATTTATGTGTAAATTACCGAAACTATTTTTAGAAAAGACAAAATCAAGACATCCAAATAGAACACCCTTTTACTAAACATTGAGTATTGGTAACTGCTTTTATTCCTTGACCAACCATTTTTGGTAACTGCTTATCTATTCCTGCATAATTCAGGCCCCGCTCAAGTATAAGGGATTCTTCCAATACTTAAAGAATAATGGAGAAAGACAACATAAGGCAGTAGAGCAGACTGCATTCCACTAGACTAGAAGAAATATGACTTTGAAAAGTTTCTCAAAACACCCTGGTTGACCATTGGAGAAATGCAGTAGAGGACATGTGAGATTTATTTTCAGACGAGATAGACGTGAAAAGAGAATCTCTCAAGGATATGTTTACACAAACTACTATAACGCATTACATGTCAACACATGTGGTTTGTATAGCCATTACTCTTACTAATGTGTTTAACTCATTTTTCTATTACATACCGTCTACGGTGTAGTCCACATATTATATTTATGTTGTTCCTGTTTGTCACAATTAGATATTGTTGTTTTTGATTATTGCTCATGTCTCAGGTCAAAGAGGTCTTGACTCATCTTTAAAATGTTATATTGATAGCTACACAAAGTTGAATGAATTTTTTAAGAAATGGAAATAAGCAGATTGTTTTAGATCCCAAACTAAAGGACAGCAGCAGTCATTATAAGCCCTCAGCTCTGATAAGAAAGAGTCAGGGACTTAGTCAAAGAAAAATAAATAGCTTACAGGGTTTGTCAGCAAAGTTTCATACTAATCTGTACCTGGGGAACATCATAATGATTTAGCTCACTTTCACTCCATTTTAACAATAAAAAATTAATGCTGTACTTCCTAAGGTGTAAAAATTACTTATTAGCGATAATAGGTAACATTTCCTGAATACTTAAGACAAATCAGACAGTGTTTGTGTTTAGCATTGCTCTCTATGGGTTAACCCATGAATCATCACAACAATCCTAAGAGGTCAATGCTGTTATGTGCATTTTACAGACTTGAAAACTGAGTCCAGATGAGGAAAGGGATTTCATTCATGATTACACAGGGACTGGGGGGTAAAGGCAGGCCATGAGATAGGTGTCAGACATCCTAGTCCCTGACCCTGTGCTCCACTCACTTTTTTGCTAACTTTATCAATAGCCCAGTGTGAAGCTGCAGGCAGTCTGCACATAGGCGCCTTACCAGAGCCACTCTGTGTTGGTTTCCCTATGCATGCTAATACTCTAGTTTGTAAGAGAAATGAATATCAAGTACCTACTGTGTTGGTTGACTTACATTCAGTGACTTCTTGAAGCCTCACCAAACCCTAAGAGGTAAGAAGGATCATTCCCATTTTAAGGATGAACAAACAGTGGCTAAGTGGCTAAGTCACCTAAGGACAGAGGTCCAACAGAAGTGAAATTCAAGTCTATCTGACAGTCAGAGGATTGGCCAGGCCATTGCCCAAGGCTGTCTGACTTCAGAGTTAACTCCGACTACTCCACCAGGCCTCCAAATGAATTGATGCAGGTACACACATTTCCTTGCCCTCACCACACAGAGATCATTGAGATATATGAAATGTCATCATGATCATAAATAGACATTTAAGTAATATGTCTCTTTTTTTTTTAATATATTTTATTGATTTTTTTACAGAGAGGAAGGGAGATGGATAGAGAGTTAGGAACATCGATGAGAGAGAAACATCGATCAGCTGCCTCCTGCACACTCCCCACTGAGGATGTGCCCGCAACCAAGGTACATGCCCTCGGCCGGAATCGAACCTGGGACCTTTCAGTCCGCAGGTCGACGCTCTATCCACTGAGTCAAACCGGTTAGGGGCAGCTCTTTTTATAATTAAACTAGAGGCCCAACGCACAAAATTCGTGCGTGGGTACAGTCCCTAGGCCTGGCCTGCGATCAGGGCCATTAATTAAATATCTTCATGTGACTATACAGGTGACAAATTAGAAAATGCATTTTTATTGATTGTATAGTGAAACTTGGTAGTAATTAGTTTAATTACTTTATTTAAAATATGGGACATATTGTATAGAAGAAGTTAGAGAAGGTTAACATAAAAGAGGTTTTAAAAGTACTATTTAAAGGTTCACATTTATGTGTAAAATATGTCATCTTTGACTGTGATCGTTCTGCTTGTCTAAAACAAATGATCTGATAAAGCATGTACCTTATCCCTGAAATGGAGGGAGAGGAAGCCTGTACCAAAAAAATATAAAAAAATAAAAATTACGATGGGCTTCCTAATGGGCATGTGCTTGAGTCTTTCTCAGTGCCCATCGCGTACAAATCACTTTTCATATAGACAGTTTCCATTGCTTACCAATTAAGTATAACTATTAATCATTTTGAACTCAATTTCTTTAAAACACACGGTTACTAATAAAAGTTTTCCTAGCATAGATAAGTGGATTCTGACATAGTTAATCAAAACAACACAATCAGCCGAAATGCTTCTCAGGATTATCTTTTCATTTCATGGAGCTTTCTGCAAATTCATCGTTGGTCCTTACCTGGGGGTTTTCTGCATTTGCTTCATTAAGCATTGCATTGTTTGGTGGTACAGACTGTGAGCTGGATAAAGTGACAAACTTGGAAAAAATGTAAAAGCCTCACTTGTTAAATATCCAGATTAAATACAGTATAGTCTAGGCATATGTGTTTGGATTTTGTTTATTTTAACATATGTCGTGGGTTTAAGAATTGAGGGTTTAGAAGATTTGGTGTGCCCTTAATTAGCAATCGGTCATATTTAAAAATAAATTTGTGTTCAGTTAATAAAGGTAGAATTTGTAAATATATAATCTCTTGGAAGGCAGGGATTTATCCATGAAGTTGTTTCAGATAAAGTTTCAGAAGAGTTATATACATAAGTAGATAAATAAATACATTAGCTTAGCTTAAAAATATATACAATTGTTATAATTCACTATCCTAACTTTGGAAAGAAAGGGGGGGGGGGAAATCACTCGTAATTCCTAGCTCAGTGAAACCTTTGTCATGATTTTGAGTTATTAAATGGTTTTTGACAATGAAGATAAACCAGCAAGCTCACTAGATTTTCATTTTTAAATATTGCATGCATGAGCAGGAAAAAATGTCATAAATATCATACTCAAGGATATATAGTATTTGAGAATATACAGTGGGGCCTTGACTTACGAGTTTAATTCGTTCCGTGATGGAGCTCGTAACTCAAATTACTCACATGTCAAATCAAGAAGTGAACGAGTGAGACACGTGATGCTGGGCTGATGTTGTGGCGTTCACTGTGACGTTCACTGCGCCAACTAGAAGTGGGGTATCTGAAGCTGGCTCGCAACCCGAATTTTAGCTCGCAACTCGAAGCAAAAAATCGGCCGAGAGACGGCTTGTATCTCGAAAAACTCGTTAGTCGGGACACTTGTAAGTCAAGGCCCCACTGTATGTGTGTACATGAATAGGTATATACAGGGTGGGGCAAAAGTAGGTTTACAGTTGTGAGTACACGAAACAAGAGTTTTATTCTTGGGTTGTTTTTTTTATTAATCTTTGTATTATTTCCAACTGTAAATCTACTTTTGCCCCACCCTGTATACACGCATTTATGTATATACACGTATCAGTACATTTATCTAAATTCCTCCCAAAACACAATCTGCACCTTTCTGAAAATAAGTATTTTTGCAATGTATTTAGTGACCGTAGCATGATTTTTTAAGATTTGGGTAACCCTTAGCGATAGTGCTCTCCTCCCAGCTCTGATTATAAGGCAGGAGGGCTGGATAATGGTAACTTTTAAATGAGAGTTTAAAATTGACATAAAGCTAATTTCCTAACAAGTATCCAAAATGCAGGAAGAAAGGCCTTCTTCTATAAGATAAAACTGAAAAATAGAGATTTTTAACCCCCCCACACCCACCCCAAATGGAACTGGCCATAAGCTGTGCTTTCTCACAGTAAAAGGGTTTTATGCACCAAGGCCACCATGTCCCTGTACTGTGGGCGCTTGCTTTCCTGTCTTGAAGATTGTCAGTGACCCCTGTCCTTTTCATGCAAGGACAGAACTGAAGAACCGAGGTTGTCAGACCAGCTGCTGAAGAGCTTAACACCTTTTGTTTAGCAAACAGAGGCCTCCCATAGCCTGGTCCCTTGCTTCTCCCAGACCAGGCTCCCTGGTGAAGTAAGTGCCTAGCTTAAGAAACAGTTCCTGCACTGTTAATTATTATTAATAAAGTTATTATTATTAGTCATCTCAACTCCAGCAGTTACATGGAATGAAGAGATCTTCATGGCTGTTTTAATTAAAAGAGACACAATGCTGGAGGTTTAGCAGACCACAAAGCAAGAGTCTAAGTCATTGATTAGTTTCTTTCCATTTTAGGTGAATGTGGAATGATCTGGGGGGAAATGCCAAACAGGCATCAGGCAGGATGCTTTGCCCCCACCAGTGACTTTGGGCGAGAGCTTTCATCTGTAAAATAGCAGGTTTACCTGATCATCTGATAGCTAAAGTTTGAGCCATTCCACACAAAAAGTGTAAAGAAAAGGTGGATTTTTATTTTATTTTATTTTTTACATATCCTCAGTACTTCCCACAGCACAGTTGAATAACATAATGCAACTCATTGGCTGAGAAATGGATTTTCCGTTAAATAAACTAGAGTTTTCCAGTAGCGAGACTGTGTGTGGTGGAGTGGAAGTATTTTAAAATATGGATTTTGTTATTATTCACATATGGTGAGGCCTCCAGTTCAGCAGACCACTGCCGTTGAAAAGATTGCTACTCACAGTTCCCAGGAGGAGGGGGAACACCACTTCATGAGGGGGCCCCACGGGGAAGCCCCTGGGTGGGTCAGGAGGCCGAGGGAGTGAGGGGAGAACTGGACAAGAGCCTTTATTGTGGGTTCGCAGGAAGGAATGGGGGAGGCAGGGTAAGCAGGTTTAGGATGGGTGGTTCAAAAGTTTTAGGGGGCTCTGACGCAGGAGCTGTCTGACACCTGGCCGTGCGGTGATGAAGACGGGAGCAGTGGCCTGTGTGTAAGGAAAGGACACTAGCAGGTGAATTGTCTACTGTCGCTAGGAACTGGCTAGCCCTGGGAGGGGCAGCCCTCCAGGGTCAGCAAGGCCCCGGTGTCCAAGCATCAGAATGCGGAAAATGAAAAGGCATGGTTAGTACAGACAGACCAGGTGTTGGCTGTGGATGACAAGATGACCGCCTTCTCTCTCTTCCCACACCGGCTCCCTGTGCACCTCTCTTCCTTTCCCTGCCCCATTCTCTCTCGCTCCCTCCTCATCTATTTCTTTTCCTCATCCTTTCTGTGAGTGGAGGTGTCATTTCAGGTCAGAAAAAGGCTGCATTGACTAGAGGCATCTGCATTCCATGTTACATTTTTAAGGAAAAAATTCACAGGGGGCATTACAAACCTTGTAATAATGATGAGGAGGATGGTGGCGATGATGATGATGATGATGGCAACCTTTTACTTATGAGCCACTGGCTTCCCTGGGGAAAAGCTCATTCATTTCCTTTTCTAGGCGAGCACCGTCCAGTAGAGCTTTCTGTGACGATGGAACCTTTCTGTATCTGCACTGTGCAGCGTGGTCCCACTGGCCACAGGTGGCTATTGAGCATTTGGGAAGTAGGCTAGGGAGGCTGAGGAGCTGAATTTTTCATTTTAGCTCGTCTAAAGCTAAATCTAAATAGCCACCTCTGGCTAGTGGCTACAGTGCTGGACAGCACAGGTCTGGGGACCATCTGCCTGCAGAGTGCCAGGGCATTATTCCAAGCACTCTGCTCGGGGCTCCATCAGGTACGTGGGGTTATACATACTATAAACCCGTTAATGCAGCAAGAAGAGAGGAAGGCACTTGCCCAAGGTGACACAGCTAGTCCATCAGGATTCACACCCAGGCAGCAGCTTGGCCACAGGGGCTGAGTTTACCATCCCCTCTGCTGAGCCTCCCTCAGCTCTGATGGACGGAGTTATTTCCTAGATGCAAACCGTCCCCCCCCCCCCCCCCCGGGGGCTGAAGTCAGAAGGCCTGGATTAGAACCCGGTTCTGCCCCTTCAACAGCTGTGTGATGCGGAAGTCACTGGACCTCTCTGGACCTCTCTGGACCTCAGTGTCATCATCTGTAACACGGGGATAACTCTCTCCCTGGGGATTTTGGGGGAGGAAGGGGGGTCCTGACATTTTGCTTTCTTTCTCTCTCTCACCATTTTGTGGTCTACATTTTTCCTATTCCTGTGTCTATTCTGCAAAATATAAATAAGCTGGATGACACTATGAATAAAAGACGTCTGGTTATTGAAAAGTTGAATTGATTTACATTCTTGTTTCTTTCATACGAAATGCTGCAATTCTTTGATTCTGCAACTGAATTTACGCGTTCAGAGGTGCCTGGCCTACTCAGAGAGGAAAGCATGGCATTGTTCTTATTTGTGGACGTTTTTCTCTTGGGAAGCTGTGTTGAGCCAGCATTCTGGGTGTTTGGCTGTCGTCTTGGGAAGCAGTGTGTTGATTTTCCTCCTGGGGAGCACTCTTCCCATGTGCGTTTCAGTTTCTGGTTCTGCTTCTGAGGCTGCCGGCAGCACCAGCCCCCCAGGCGAGGTTGTAAAGAACGCACCTTTGGGAGACTCACCACCAAGTGTCAATTTAATCTTATGGCGTTGGTTGGTTTGGGCTGACCTCGGGGTATTTAAGAAGAGACGCCTCTGAAATGCGCCACACAGCACGAGGGCCAGATGAGAAGGCGGGCCTGCCAGGGGCTCCAGGTTTCCAGACAGAGGACACTCGGAAACCCTGTGTCATCTCAGGAACCGGGGACCAAGGACAAGGGTGAGAGGTCCCAGCACCCAGAAGCAGCACTGTTCAGGAAGGCGAAGACAGAAAAGTACGGGGATGGGGACTGATCTTGGGGCTGATGATCAAGCATGCGCCCCTCTAGGCCAGAGACCCCAGCCGGCAGGGACCCCCATCTCACCGTGGGCTGTAGCCTGGAGTGTTGCGGGGACAGAGTCCAGATAGGAGGCAGCAATTATGAACTACAGGTCCTCCTTAAAAGTGAGCGACATCTTCATGTCCTTTTAGTTAGATGCTAAGCCAGGGTTTGTTGGTCTCCTTGTACATTTAGTGATGAAATCCTTCAAAGACCCAATGGCTTAGGCCTGTTATCTGGGACAGCAAAGCAGAGGAGAGCTAGAGAGATTGTTCTAGTTCTCAGGCCCGTCTAGGACAGGGAAGCAGGCAAAATCCCCCAGAGCTGCAGGGGAAGGGGAGCAAGATCCCTACCCCGCCAGGGGAAATGATCAGCACCAGACACTGTCAGGGCAGCTCAGGTCCTGATACATCAGCACAGAGAAGCTGTAACAGAACCAGAGGTGTAGCCGCAGACCCTGAAGGAGGATCTTGAAGATAAGCATCACCAAGGTGCTGTCATCTCCCCGGAGGGAGCGCTGCTGATAGACACGCGAGCCTGAAGCAGATGCGGAGTTTCAGATCCCTCTGTGGGGTGGCCATCGGCAGGGGAATCTAGATGAAGTGCACCGGGTAATCTCAGCTGCCAGTACGCCCGGGTGTCGTGGGCACGGAGTCTGTGATAACCAAGATCAAGTTCAGAGATGACCAGGAGGCCCATGTAACTCTCCCGTCCAAGCTCCCCCACCTGGTGGCTCACTTTTCAGGCTGCTAGTCAGGGAAATGTGACACTGAGGCCGCACTCTTCAGGACCCAGCGGGGGGCGGGCAGGAGAGGCTGGTGCTGGTGGCTGCTGCCCAGTGTGGGAACGTGGTCAGATGAGGCTGTCAGTTCTGTCAGGGCCTCCCAGGGCTTCCTTCCCAGCCCAGCTGACTGTCCCAGAGAAGAGAAAGGAGCTGAGGATGTCACCTGAGCAGTGACAGGAGCGCTGGAAAATAGCACGGATATTAGGGTTCGTGAAGCTCTCAGCCCAGCAGACCATTTTCTCCAGCACCTGGCAGAAATGGACTCCAGGAACACCTCTCTTTGCCAAACACATACCAAAAAATCGAGACTACTGGTTTTTAGTGTGCTAAAATCTATACTCTATAACATTTACCACTTTAACCATTGTGTGCGGTTCATTGCCATGGAGTCCATTCACCTGGTGTAACCATCACTACCATCCATCTCCAGAACATTTCCATTTCACCTTCCCCAACTGAAACTCTGCCCACAAAACACTAACGCCCATTCCCAACCCTCCTCCCAGCCCTGGTAACCATCGTTCTACTTCCTGTCTCTGAATTTAAGACATTTGAGAAGACTTGTTTCATCCTTGACCTTAAGTTCCAGCCAGCCAGCTAGGCAAGCAACCAAGCAAAAAGCTATTCATCAGACTCTTCATATATCTTTTTCTTGTATCTTGTCGATGAGGGGGGAGGGTTGTGTGATGGGGAATGCACCCACTTGCATCTCAGTGATTACACACACCCAGTTCTGCGTCCTTTTCTAGGAGCACCTGGAAAACATGGCCCCTGTCTGCTTTGTCTTCATATCCCCAATACTGGGCACTGTGCCTGGCATGTGTGGTGCTCTATATTTGTTTTTTAAAACTATATACCCCCTAATTTTTTAATTAAAATATATATATATGTGTGTGTGTGTGTGTGTGTGTGTGTGTGTGTGTGTGTGTGTAAAGATGAGGGGGATGAGGAGAGGAAGAGAAAGAATGAGACATGTGGCCTATGGGCAAAAGGGGGCGCAGGAAAACACCCCCAATATGTGCCTTCACCGAGCTTTGATGTTTTCAATGGGATAAAAGGAACTGGATTGGGAAACTTTGCTGTAAATTAAGTAAACTCTAAACTTAGTATTTTGGGGACCCCCCCTTTGAGAATAGTTGAGAGCTGTATATCTCCCCAGAAAAATGCCCTCAAATACGCGGTCATATCGCCCACAATCTCAGCTGACTCACAGACCCCCAGTCAGAAATCCTGTGCCAAGATGTAAAAAATACATTTTGTATTCCTCTATGTAGCTTAGTTCATAAAGAGCTACTGATTCATTAAAATTTTTCACTTGGTTTTGCCATCAGTCATCCTTTCAACAAGCACCAGGAAGTCAAAGGAGGTTAGTCTTGAATGCATTTACACTGATGCTTTTAAGGGTCCTTGAGCTGACTGCCGCTTTTTAAATTATCATCATCCCCGTTTTCTGCTCCAGGTGTTTCTTAGCTCACTAGCAATCATTAATTTAAGTGATTGTGAATTACTGGAAGAAGCAGTAAAAATAAACTATAACACACACACACACACACACAAAAGTCATCTTTTCTTCACCTAGAAATTCGGGTCAAAGGGAAAAACCCTTTGACAGTGACAAAGCTGGAGTGCTCCCTCTAACTCAGCAGGAAGCTTGGGGCCCAACCTACCAATTCTGTACACAAAGCCTCCCCGTGCCCCCCACTGCCATGTGACTTAGGGTGCTCACTTAGCTCACTTGTCAAGAAAGTTCCAAGTGGTTATATAGTGGGGCATTGAGGGAGACTGCTGATCTCCATGGCAACCTACACCCATCAGCTGTTCTGGGCCTGCTGACTACTGTAGGAAGGCAAGAGGCAGCCATCCCCCCTCACCCCACCCCCAAAGACTTCCTGGCCACCTGTGAGCACAGGGCTTTTACTCTCGGCCTCAGCTGATTCTCCAGGTCTTTATTGAGAAACCCAGCTGGTGACAAGTTCTCTGCCATAGCGTGCAGTGAGATTGTAATGATGGCTCCATGGATGGTTCAGCGTGCCCAGTGACATGCTGGAATCAAGGATGAACCGTGCTGGCCTCTCAGAGCCAGCACAGAGCGAGTGGGGAAGACCTGTGTGCTCAGGGCAGCCTCACTCACCATTATGACTTTAGGACATGAGGGTTTACATAACATCCCTTTTTCTCAGCGAAGTTCCTTTTTATCTAAACCTCACTAGAAGTCCGGTGCATGAAATTCGTGCATTCAGGGGCGGGGGTCCCTCAGCCCTCTCGCAGTCTGGGAGCCCTCAGGAACTGACCCCTGGTGGTCAGTGCACATCATAGCGACTGGTTGTTCTGCTGTTCGGTCGATTTGCATATTAGCCTTTTATTATATAGGATGCTCCCAGAAGACTCAGTTCCTGACCTAGCTGCCCCACTAGAGCCTTCTGTAATACAGCATGTTCTTAAACAGTTGTTATATCAGGAAGCAATTAGGTCAGAACTGAGCCTGGTCTTAACCTTTTAAAGTAATGTCTCCATCCTTCCTTTTGTCTTCAGTTTTCTCTCTCACAGACACAGGGCGAAGGGGACCCTGGGGTCACCTGGTATTATTCCTTGGAAAAGAGTAAATGAACAACAAAAAAAACAAAAAAGTAAATTAAAAAAAATTTAAGCCCCAAATTTAAAAAAACAAAGCACTAGAAGTACCTTAAAACTTATTTTTAAACCCAAATATGTAATCATGCAAGAGCACACTATTAAGAAATTACTGGCTAAAAGAAGGTGAGTTCCCTATCAATATGATTAAACAATGCATAGGAAATTATTATTTAAAGGAATGAAAGTAGTCATATGCTGTCACTGTGGTAGATATTTTGTTATTCTAAAAAGATGAATGAGAGCCTGGCCCATGTGGCTCAGTGGCTGAGCATCGACCTATGAACCAGGAGGTCAAGGTTCGATTCCTGGTCAGGGTGCATGCCCAGGTTGTGGTCTCGATCCCCATTAGGGGGCGTGCAGGAGGCAACCAATCAATGTTTCTCGTTGATGTTTCTATCTCTCCCTCTTTCTCTCTAAAGTCAATAAAAACATATTTTTAAAAAAGACAAATGAGAAAATTAGATATCATAAAGGAAAAAGCAAGAGTGAATGTGATCATCAGAATTACTGCCGCGGAGCTGATGAGGAGTGTTTATTTGCATTCTGGTCTTGGTCACTGGGACTCATCGGTGATGCAGGACCCAAAACAGAAGAAGACAATTTGGGTGACATTTCATTCACCATAATTTATGTGGCTGGGCGTGTGTGTGAGTTGGACATGGTGCTAAGTGCTTTTTCATGTATCATTTAATCCTTACACCAGCCCTGAGGTAAATCCAAGTATTATGTTCATATCCTGGGTGAGGAAACAGAGGCACGGAGAGGTGGCCAAGCTTCCCTGGTCAAGGGTGGCAGGTCTGCATAAAGTGCCCCTGCTTGGGCTCACACCCACCTTGCACACAGCCTCTCATGCTACCCATAGTGGGCTTCGGGATGCTCTCTGCTCTGATTAGTCACCGTATATTGATGGGGAAGCTTTCATATACCGGTCAGTATTCTGGCTCCTGAGTGTGCAGCAGTGGGCAAAATAGTCTGACCTCATGGTGCGCATGTCTGTTGGGGTGGAGGAGATGGTTGGTGGGAGGTGGGGCAGGAAGAGCCATAGTGTTCTCCTGCCCAATCCCTGTGAAGTGGCCTCAAATGCCTTTGCAGGGAGGGGCGTTTGGGTCTCTGGGAGGTGAAGCCATTTGCCCAAGGCCAAGGTACTTGGAACATGGTGGCGAGGATTCCAGCCCAGGCCCGTGTGGCTCCCTCAGCCCCACACCTCAGAAGGAGGAATCGCCTCCTCGAGTTTTACTTAAAGAGGTGGCAGAATTGCTCTTCCTCGCCATTGCTCTCAGCAAGGGAGCAGGAATGGCAATGGCTTGCCCCTGCCTGGCTGATGTGGGGTTGTCACAAAGGTCGGCCTGTGGGCCTCCTTCTGAGTTGGTGTGAGTGAGGGACCAGCTCAGTGGTTGGGGGCAGGGTGGGAGGCGCTCCTTTGAGCCTGGTGGCTTCTCCCTTTCTGGCCTCCAGCTGCCCACATCTGAGGGACAGGAAAGAGGAAGGCGAAGGCCTGTCTCTGCCCTCCGATCCCTGTGGCTCTGTGCAGAAAGGGAGGGGCAGCGCCTCCCTCAGCAATGGGCCTTCTCTAGTCAGTGTCTGGCTGTGCAAGGCCAGTGGTTTTCAAACCCTCCTTGGTCTCAGAGCCCTTTGCTTCCTGGGAGCCCCACACCCCCCAGGCAGCCTCCTGAGAGACGGGCAGGACCCTCTGAAGAGTGCGGGAATCCAGGACCCGCCTGGGTCACCTTGGCTGGGCCTGGGAGGAGCCTTGTCCCTCATCTTCCCATCCAGCCCCCTGTTCACTACACACGGCCGCCTCCCTCCTCCGCCTGAATGCAGAACCGTCGTCTCACGAAGAAAATTACAGATTTCTTTCTATGACTCAAAGAATCCTCTTTTGTGAGCTCTCAAACCATGCAGATTAAGAAATTATCAATTCAAAATAGCATTGAATGTCCACAGCTCTTGTTGACAAATGATTCTGGGGACAAAAGTCCTTGGATTTTTTAAAAATCTCCCACAGATTACTTATTACTTAAATCATTACTTAAATCATTACTCATTGAGATATAATCGAGTAAAAGAAAAATGTATTGGTTTTTTTTTTTTTTAAATACCTAACTCTTCAGGCAGGTGTATCTCTTGACTAAGTCAGCCAGCAGTCCTTTGAGTGCCTTCCTTTCTTCACTTACCCAGCGTCATCTTTGTAAATGTTAGTGATCAGCATCGTGAGGAAGAGCCCAGTGTGGTAACTGGTAGTTAGCTCGCCACAGGCCCACTTATCTCCCCGCTCCCTGGAAAGCCAAGTGCAGGAGGCAGGTGATCTGTCTGGTTTCATATCTTGGTCACAGAATCTCCTGGTGGCTGGTGTCTTATCTGCACAGCAGGGCTCTTAGCCTGTCAGTACCTCCCTGCAGCATCCTAGGAAGACACGAAATTAAGTGGGCCATGTCCTTTTTTCCAGAGCAGCCCATTGGGTAGCATTACAGAACCCAAGGATGAACCCCAGAGACCAAGGGAAGAAAAGAAATAAAGCAAGTCTGAAAAAGAAATGAAGAGATATACTCCATTAACCTTTAACTAAAAATCTGAAATGAAGACACTTGACAGTATGCTCCACACATGTGTATATGCCCTCACACAAATATATACATGCACGTGGCCCATACACATAAACATGATTCTATCTCCATATAAATACCTGTGTGTATATGCATAGCCATAAATACACTCATGTGCGTACCCACACATATGTCTGTACACATAAATACTCACAGGTATCTATGTCTACACACATAAACACGTTTATGTCCAGGCAAATGCACACACTTGTATAGGTCCACGCACATAAATCTGCACATGTGTAGCGGTATATGTGCATGCAGGGTGCAGACACTCATTGCATGTAAACATGCCTTTTGAGAGAAATGAAGCGTTGCCAGGCACCAGCTGGCTCTGGCTTTCTGCTGTCTATTAGTCTGTTCCTGCAGTCACTGCAGGGAAGGGCTGTGATGGAAGGCGTTCCTGTTGGCACGGGCAGCAGTTCCCTTCTGTGGATCCCTCACTTGCCTTATTGAACAGCCTGCCAGGGCCAGTGAAGGCTCAGTCAGAGCCTGCTCTGGGCTGCACCCACCCAAGTGGGCTCCCACACATGGTCCCCCCTCCGTGCCCCCTGTGGGTGGACTCCTGATAGGTGGGTGGGGGAAGGAACACCAGGCCACCTCAAGCCTGGCCACAGTGCCTGGTACCCGGTAGAGGCAGTCCATTTCAGCTGTTTAATCAGAATCTTCTACTCCTTGCAGGGGTGGGGAGGGTGGGCGGTAGCGGGGAGAGGAGTGATTCATGGTCTCCCTCTGCAAGGAGTCACAGATGTGTTTGTGTGCATACGTGCTCCAGGTACCCCTTCCTCCCCCCGCTCCCCCCAGGTAATAGCTAGCATTCGTTGAGCCCTTACTGTGTCCCAGGCGTGTGTGATTCATATATATGATCTCATTTACTCCATTTAGCCCTGTAAGTTAGTGCTACTATCAACCTCCTTTTACAGATGAGGAAACTGAGGCAGAGGGCAGGTGTGTGTCATCACTGGTACTCCCCGAGTTCCCAATGCCCAAGGAAGGCTTCTTTCATCACAGTGTAGTCTAAGGTGCAGAATTCCCTGCCATGATGGAAATGTTCTGTGCTATCCAATGTGGTGGCCACTAGCCATGTGCAGCTGTGGCGCATGTGGGATGTGAGCAGTGCTTCTGAGGAACTGATGTTAACATTCATTCATGTTAGTTCATTTAAAGTTAAAATTTAGTAGCCACTCGAGGCACGGCACCTCGCAGTGCATAGGGGCGCTCTTCAGAAGCGCTCTAAAGCAGGACTCGGAGGCCACTGCCCTCGATGGTGCTAAGTCATTGATTGATTGCTTTACAAGGTCTTCTCGGAGCCTCTGGGGTACCAGGCAGCTGAGGCGGTGTGAAAGCATTCGGAAGCCCTCCCCACCGAGGGCGCACTCCACGTTTCTTTCTGAACTGAGACCAGGAGCAGCTGAATGCCTGTAACCGTCGTGGTGCCGGTGTTTAAAGGGAATCTGACTTGGGCTTCTGACGTCTGTAGCCCCAGCCAGTCACCCAGCGGGACCAAACTTGTGTACCCACACCTCAGAGAGCCCCCACCCATTCTGCATCCCCTCCTCCCGGTGTGAAATCTCCGTTCTCCGCTTCCCTCCTAGAGCTTCTATCCTGAAAATGTTTTATATTCCGTTTACTTGTGGTGCAATCACAGAGCACTAGATTCACCACCTCACACATTTCTGCGTGCACAGCTCAGTGGGATTAAGTATATTCACATTCTTGTGCAGTGAATGCCCAGAACTTTTTCCACCTTGCAAAACTGAAACTTTGTGCCCATTAAACATTAATTTCCCCTCCTCCCAGCCCTTAGCAACCTTTTTTTTTTTTTTTTTTTTTTTTACTTTCTGTCTCTCTGACTTTCACTACTTTAGTTATGTCACATGGGTGGAATCAGAGGACTTGGCCTTTGGTATCTGGCTCATTTATCCATGTTGCAGCATATGACAAGCTTTCCTTCTTCCGTTGTAAGGGTATGTCACATTTCCTTTATCCATTCATCCCTTGATGGACATTGGGCTCCCTTCTATCTTGTCTTATCTTCCTTCCCCTCCCATTTTCCCCAAAATATAATATGTAGTAAACTATCTAGACAATTATTATATGAGATAAAGAGTAGTGTGTGCTTATTTCATATTTTAAGAGCAGCAAGAGATACTCTCCGCCATCATCACCCCAAATGTACCTAATATGTTGAATCAGAGTAGATTTTTAGTTTAATGAAACCTTCCATTGATTTTTAATTTCTCTAGGTCATTGATTTTCCAGAGACAACAGAAATCCCCCAGGCCTGCCTAGGGGATGACCCTCTTCAGATGGCAGGCTGGACAGGCATTGCATCTGGGTAAGGTTTGGGCATGCTGGGTGACAGTAATTTAGAAAAGTTAAGGGTCAATTTTATGTCCTACAAAAGCAGGGAGGGAGGTGGCCTCGTGTGACATAGCAACCCCTCAGTGCCATTGGAGCCTCGGGCTCCTCCTGCGCGTCATCCTTAGAGGTCACTGTCATCTGTGAGATTCCATGATGTTCCCCAAACTCCATCCCCATGCCTGTGGTTTGGGCAAGAGGAAGGGAAGCATAAAGGGCAAAGGAGGTGTGCGACTGCTTTATTGGTCCCGGGACAGGCTTCCCCAAAAGTGCCGCGCGGGACTCTGTTCTCATCAGCCCCGAGCGTGGAAATGAGGCACATTGCTGCCCTGAATAAAACTTGATTCTGATGGGAAGACGGGAGGGGGTTCAGCAGGCAGCCAGCAACTGCCCATTCACGTGGTGGTCTCAGCATCCGCCCTCTTGGGATTCAGGC
This sequence comes from Myotis myotis, assembly GCF_014108235.1. NCBI lineage: Eukaryota > Metazoa > Chordata > Mammalia > Chiroptera > Vespertilionidae > Myotis > Myotis myotis. The sequence goes on along the minus strand of NW_023416316.1, from coordinate 29,693,695 downwards.
CATGGTTCCAAGAATTGGGGGCACAGGCTTCTTTCAAGTGGCCTGCCCTTGGTCCTAGAGGCATGCGACTGCCTTTTTTTACTGCTAGAGCGTGCCAGCTTCCCTTTGTGGGTGCGGATTCTAAATTCTTCCAGAAATAGAGGAAAGGTTGTGTTGTATCTCTGTCTGGTCTCAGTTTCTTTGTGTGTCTGGTCATGGAGAAGTGTGGGATAAAGTAGCTGCTTGTCAGGACTCCTGGATGGGTCTGCTTTTAAAATTCTTCTATTTAAATGGGTTTAAAATGTGAAAGGGATTGGCCCCTTAAAAAAGTCTCTTTCAAATGATAGTTCATCAAACTGCCGTTTAATAAAGACACTCATTCATAGTGATTAGGCCTTCATTAAAAAGGAGGGGGAGAGTTACTGAAGCTTGTTTGCAGAGGCTGCGATGGCACAGATACCCTCGTGGTTGGAGCAGAGGCGTAACTTAATCTTCCTCCACACTCCACTGTGGGTCTGTGAAGAAAGGGGGTGCGGGGAGTGCAGGAATGCGGTGAGTCCTGGCTCCCAGAAGGTGTGAAGCAGGAACTGGGTGGTCAGGCCTAGCCCTCCTTTTGAGGGCTCAGTGGGAGTGCCAGAGAATCTAGCCACGTTTTCATTTCTGAGCCTCTGAAAGCAGAAGTTACTGGCTCTTGGCATCCAGAAGCTGGCCTTTGGGGAGAGGCAGCTGTAGGGCCAGGGAAAAGAAACCTCACGAGGGAGCAAAGGGACTCAGGCCCAGGAGCCCTCTGATGAGCTGCAGAGACAGAAATTCAAGTTCAGACTGCAGGGGAGCGAGCAGGCAGGCTGGAACGGGGTTCCACACAGTGCATGCACTAGTGTTGGGGGGCAGTTCAGGAGGCAGCACTTGGGCCAGGAGTGAGCCCACAAAAGCAGCCTGGGTTTCAGACCTGGGTTTGCTACTTACCCTCGGCAAACTGTGAATGAGTTGGCCTCTGGTCCCATGATCTAGACTTGGGGGGTGGCTATCAAAGGAGTGAAAGCAAAGGTCCTGTGGCCGGTAAGGAACCTGATATGCCCCAAGCTCTCCCCCTTCACCCAGTAGCTTCTGTGGGTTTCCTGTAAAGAAAGGAAATAAAGCAGTTTCCTAAACTCAAGACAAGCAGGAACAGAGAAGTAGGAGTGATTAGCTAGAGGGAAGTGGGGAGCAGCATAGGTACTAGCATTTTAATTGCTCTAAAAGCAGAAGCCATCTTGCTTACAGTAGGCTCTTTCTTCAACATAGCAGTTAAAGATAGTTATATGCTCGTTGTAGTTATACTGTTAGGAGAGGCAAAGTTTTGCTGCTGTAACAAACAACACCAGTGGCTAATGTGAGTTAGCTGGAGACCGTCTCACACGTCCTGAATCTGAGACCAATTGCAGTCACTTTTGGTGAGGGAAGAAGATGTAGCAAATTGAGGCATGCTCTTGAAGCTTTCCTCTGGAACCAACACAAGCACTTCTGCTCACATTTCATTGGCTCAAAGAAGTCACATGCCCATGTCTACCTTGAAGACCATGGGTCAGGGGGCTACCCTCCTACCATATGCTGAAGTGAAAGGACCCTGATACAGTGATGAATAGCACTGCCACTGTAGTTATTTTAATAAAGAATTACATTTTTACAGAAAAGGGGTCAGGAACTGGGTCATTTGCCAACCCCAAATCCCTACATTATTTACACCCGAAGAAAGTTGAGATTGCCCATATAACCTCTGACCATGCTGTTTCTCTTACTCTCGGGCACAAAGTCCAGAAAGGAAATAAATCTTTCCAATTCTAACTCATAAAATGATAGCTTGTCAGCTACCCAAATTAGGAAGACGGACGGACACAGCAGCCTGCTGCTGTGGCAGAGCAAAGGCAGTTTGCTGTGTATGAAGCTTCCAGCGCGACTTAAAGAGAATTCTGCCCAGACATGACTGGCCCTGCCTTTTTATGGAGTCTGAAGCAAGTGCCGACCGCTTAGGTTCTTTGACTTCCTCCGTGACAAACGGTGGGATTTGGAGTGAAGGTTGGAAAACAGAAGGAAAGCAGCAGTCGGCCCTCAGATTTGTTACTGGTGAATTTCAGGGCAGATATTCCTTGTGAAGTAATCATGTGCTTAGTCTACCTTCTGGAAGTTTCTCGTGAGAAAAAAGGACTTTTTACTTTTTAGTAACTGTACCTTCAGGCATTCTCTGCTAGTAAATTCAAATTCCTAAGTTTATAAATATGTGCATTTGTGAGAATTTAATTAATTCACGCAAATTTATTCAACACCCACTGTGCTGAAAGAACTGTGGGGGTTGCACCTGGGGGGTACAAAGGTACATAGGATTTTAAGCCCCTCAAATGCTTTTGAATTTAAGGGGCTCACAGATAGAGTGTGAACACAGGCATTGATAATATGTCTTTCCACCCTGGAGTGGATTATAATATTCACGGTTCCCCCAAGAACCTCCCTGTGCCACACGGACAGTTTGGCTTTGCTGTTCTTCCCACCCCTTGAATCCGGGCTGTCCTGTGGCGGGCTCTGAGTAGCAGAGTGCTGCAGACGGGATGCTGTGTGACTTCCAAGGCCAGGCATTGCTTCCTTGGGACAATTCACTGTCAGGTAGAGAAGCTCTGGGCGGCCTCTTGGAGGAGGAGAGGCATGTGGAGGGAGAGGCCCTGCTAGCAACCAGCACACACCACCAGACATGTGAGCGAGGCTGGCCGCCCCAGGCAGCCCCAGCTGATCTTACTGGGCTGCAAACACGTGGATGAGTTCGGACAACACCACGAAGAGTGGGCCACCTGCCCAGAAGAGCCCGGCCAGTATTGCAGCCCTCAGAACTGGGAGTGAGACAGTGGTGGTTATCTGGGTGTGGTTTGTGTACCCAGTGGTTGATCTTTGCCCACCCCTTTGCACTTTCCTTCTGTGACAGCCACACAGATCTTCTTGCCATTCCCCAGTGTAATGTGATTTTTGGCACCTTCTCGGGTAGGTCCTTTAGTCTAGAGTGCCTGCCTCCCCTTTCCTCCCTCGGCACTTCCTTGTCCTGTCTTCAAGACCCAGGTGCCTCTCCTGATTCCCCCTAGCCCTCCGTACACATTGCTGTTATTGGCACTTTCGCCACTGCCCTGCGGTTGTTTACAGGTTGGTAACTCCCACTGGACTCTGACCTCCTAGGGGAAGAGGCTGTTTCCTCTCCTTCAATGACTCTTGGCTACTACTCAGATCCTGGCACGCAGCAGGCAGCGTGTTCCATTGAGTGGCAAGGCACGGAGAAAAACTGTTTTGTGAGGGTGAGCACCACACTGGGAGTCAGTGACGTCGAGTTTTGGATATAACTGGATACCATACAAACAGTGCTTCTCAAATTTTAATAATGTCCACAAGAATCTTCCAGGATCTTGGCCAAATGCAGGTTCTAATTCAGTAGATCTGGAGAGGGGCCTAAAGGCCTGCATTTCTAATGAGGTCCCACAGTCCACAGTTGGAGTAAGCAGGCCACGGAAGATAATTCAGGTGCCCAAGAAAGATGATCAGTAATGAAACAGGCCACCCACTGGGCCTGTCTAGGAGATGAATGATAGAGATGAGTCTTGACCATTGTGTGCATGGCCACAGAGAATAGAATATGACTAATAAAGTGAGCCTGATTGTTTCTAGGGTGTCTCAATTGAAGAGAAATTGTAGGAGAATACTTATTGGGAAAGGAATGTTCTAAATACGTTTAGATTTTTAAAGGCTCTACCAAAAATAAGGTGGAGAGGATCCATTATTGTAAGTCCTGTTGACTGTAGGGCCTGGCTGATTGTGACAAATACTAAATACAGAAGCAAGATAAACAAACAAAAAAATCTCTGTAGACCTATGTTCTGAACAAGAACAAGGATGGGATAGACATATTGGTTGGGCTCTGAGGATGAAAGAAGCACAGTGAATGCTAGGGAGCAGTTCCCTGGGCTCACCTTATTTTCTTATTTGAAAAGGTCGCTGGGCTGCTGACCAGAGATAGGTAGTCATGGCACACAGAGCATTGCAGTCGGGGTTTGACAGTGTCCTTCCTGCGGCAGATCCTGAGGTCAGTATGGAGAGAGCGTGTACATTTGGAAAGATACCACACATTTCAGTGACTGATTAGAAAGCAAACTAAGAAGAAAGCTGGTTGATGAAGGTTTACCAGTGCAAACAGAAATGCCCCGGAATTCATGGTGGTAGTTCATCTGAAAATATAGATAAGCTACTTATGAAATCTAGAGTTCCTTCCCAACCTAATTATTATTATGAGATTAAAACATACTCTTTCTATCGTCAAAGCGAGTGAAGGCAAAGTTGAGAGGACATGGCGGACTTCTGAGATGCTTGGCGCCTCTTCCCGGGTTTGCCGGTGCCAAGTCAGTCTGTAGTTGATTATTGTGTTGAATACGTACTCAAATTAGCTGTGTAGCGGGCCATCTGCCGTCTCCTCCAGACTTGGTTGACAAGCCCCCGGAAAAGGGAAATCCTGCCAAAATACAAATAACCTACTAACCTGGTGATACAGGGAAAGATAAGGTCCGTGGGGGGGTGGGGAAGGAATAAGGGACTATCTTCTCAGCCCGTCTATGTCTCTCCTTCCTCCTGTGTTTCTTTCCATTGGAGAAACACCACGTGTGGATCAGGAGACCCTAGACTCAACCAGAGATGCTGGGTCAGACCCGAATGAGGGAACAAGGAGGCTCAGTTGTGAGAATGCATTTTGCAGTCTCCCAAACTAGTCTCTTCATTGGAACTCAAGAGCTTGCATCCTCTTGGTTTTTCTGGCGGGCTTGCCCTGGTGGGAGCCATCCTGGGATTTGTGCTCTTCTAGGTGCTGCCCCCTTGGGGCTATACCTAGACTCTCCACGTTGCCTTCTCATTCATCCGTGAGCCCAATCCCACCTTTACTGTCCTCGGTAGGCATCACTCAAGTTTTTTGAGTAATAGTCTTGAACTGGTTGAACAACCGTCATTTATATGTGCATACTGCTTTGTAGTTTCCAAACACTTTCATATTCACATTCATTTCCTTATAATACTCAGACACCCCAAGAAGTTGTCACTGTTCAATCGAAATAGTAATGCCAAAGCAACTAAGGCTCCACCAAGGAGATATGGCCATCTGAGGTCTCATGACTAGTAAGTAGAAGACCAAAAATGTGACTGCACAACCTATCACTAGTTCCGCCCCTTTAGAGTGAGTCGTTGATTAAAGAAGAGTCTGCAAGGTGCCGTGCTTGCAGGGGCTCTGCACGTTGCAGCGGTGAGTGAGGCAGACCAGGCGTAAAGCAATAGGGAGCAGTGAGGCCTGTGTCCAGCGGGAGAGCACAGGGCCACCCAAAGGGGCAGCTGTTGGTCACTGTGTGGGTTGTATGTGGGGATGTCGGCCAGCGCTGCCAGCTCTTCCAGGTCTAGGCAATGCTGAGAATTGGACTTTTACGGTATTGACAGTGGATTTCATTCCTTTAAAAAACACTCTGAGGCTCAAACAAAAATCATCTGCACAACCCTTCAGCTTTGATTAATGGATTAAAGCAGCGGTTTTCAACTGCTGTGCCGCAAGAACTTCTAAAACATGCAGTACCGGACTGTTCAGTCAGAGGCACTGACCTCTTTTCCCTTAGATTGTCAAATTAAATATGACAACAACCCACACAACCATAGCTGTCGGGTGTGAATGAATCAAAATTATACCTATTTTGGGGGGTTAGATCGGCCAAAAGAAAAAAAGATGTGTTTTGGTGTGCCTCAGAATTTTGGTGATTATTTTATGTGTGCCATGAGATCGAAAAGGTTGAAAATTGCTGGATTAAGGTCACACTCCCTGGGGAACGAGGCTTAGCTTCTTTGGAAGCTACTTGCATTTTAAACGTTCATTGAAGCAATTTTGTTTCTAATGAATGCTGTCCATGGGAGAGATTTGTTTCATCCATCACACCTTCTTGTGCCTGCTCCCAGTCCCCAGTTTCAGCGAACCTTAGCTGTAGAGGGTGGGGAATTGAGATGCAGTGCACATCGTGTTGCCTTGCAGCTAAACCTTGTTCCCCCGTTCTGTCTGCTTGGGGTTCTGAACCCCACAGGGTGACAGTCCCCAGGATATTGAGGGTGAGGCTATCTAAATATACCCTTGGAGATGCACAGAAGTCATGAAAAGGCCCTTTTCTAAAACACCTTGGAACGAGGGGAAAGTGCTGCCTGAGCCTTACTTTGTACTTGGGGAGTCCACTTTTAAATCACCTATGCCAGGTGTCTGAGGAGGGGCTCTCCGCTGGAAAGGGCTCAGTTTGCTCCTGGGCTGTGCTGTGGGTGGGCCGATGATCAGCAGACTTCCTACTAAGACAGGAATTCTAGGGGAACATGGAACCAGCTCCTGAAATGAAGTGTCCACCTAGCAGGAGGGATTAAAAACTATTTGGGGGAAGAGGGGTCTTCTTGATAGAGGAAGCTTGTTAGAGCCTCAGTGGTTCTCAGCACTGGTACCTCCCAGGAGCCTTAAAAACCACCACCACCTGGGCCCAGCCTCAGAGATGAGGATTGAATTGGTCCGAGTCTGTCTAGGCACCTGCCTTTTCCACAGCTCTCCGCACGCTGGTTGAGAAGCACTAATGTCTTAAGTTCCAGACTTCACTGCCTCAGAGCACCTTCCCTGAATCCTTATGTACCTAAGGGAGGCCCTGGAATCTGCATTAAAGTATTTATTGTTTAAAGTATTACATATGTTCCCCTTTTTCTCCCATTGACCCCTTATAGCCTGCGCCCCCCTCCCCCATCTGTATTTTTTTTTAAAAATATCTTTTTATTGATTTCAGAGAGAAAGGGAGATGGACAGAGAGAAACATCGATGAGAGAGAAACATCCATTGGCTGCCTCACACTGGGGATCGGGCCCACAATCCGGGCATGTGCCCTGACTGGGAATTGAACCATGACCTCCTGGTTCTTAGGTCAACACTCAACCCCTGAGCAACAATGGCTGGGCTGGAATGTGTAGTTGTGAAGGCACTGCCGCTAACCCTGGCTGCAGTGATCCTTGGCTTAGGTTATGAGCAGCCCTTTCTGCGTCCCAGAGTGGGCGCCCCCGTGCAAATACACACACTGTTTGCAACTAACAAATAGAAACACTCGAGTGTCCCACTTTGGGCACTTGAGGGAGAAATAATAGATTTTCTGGAACAGATGTCAGTTGAGTTGCCAAGGCGGTGACTTCCTGATTCTTCACTGTGGGGGTGGGGTGGGCTCTGGCGGGGCAGGCTGTGTCGGCGAGGGGCAGGGGAGGGCTGGATCAGGCAGTGGGTGGCAGTGGCTTTCCCAGCGAGAGGTCTTCCAGTCCATTGGTCTTGTGTCCTTACTTCTGGCCTGGAATGGTGGCTCATAGAAACGGTGCCAGACGACCATCAGTGCAAGATGGGGTCGGGGGAGGGGGAGTAGCGGGGGAGGAGGGCTGTTTGTCCCCTTGCTTGGTTCATTTTAAGGATCCAGACAACAACTCTGCCCAATGTGGTAAGTTAAGTTTTCCTTCTTCTCTTTTGATTGAAGACATCACTGTAAAATACAACTTCAAGGCCTCTGACTGTCATGGTTTTATTTCTGGCAATATAATATTTGTGTATCTGGGTCTTAACTGGTTACAAAAGCTTATGAAACAAAAGCAGTTTGTTTTTCCCGCCTCTGATTCTTATGCCCCTTATCTCGACGTTCGCTTTGCACTTTCGGTGTTGGACTTTGCATAACTGAGTCACCTGCTCGTATTTGTTGTTGTTGTTACTTTGTGATAAGAGAAGGATGGATGTGAGCCACAGCCCAGGAAAGCGAAGGCACCAATACTGTGGATCAGATATCACCTCAGCCTGTATGGACTCCTGACCTCATTTTCCCTCCCGTATTTACAGAAGACTCACCTCATTCTGACTGTTTAGGCCTCTGTCTTCCAGAAACTTCCCTTCTGATTCCAACCTTGTCTAATCATTAACTCTGAGAGATACTACAAGTTGTCAGCTGGGGGAGAAAACGTATGTGTAGGGAACTCACTGTATTGCATCTGAAAATGGCTTTGATGTAAAGCTACCCTAAGTGTCTTTTTCTATATTGTCAAACACTTTGCTTTAAACTCCGAGAAGACGACCCTTCCAGTTGGGTCACGCTCTTTTCCATTCTTTTTGTTATTTTGTTATGCAAATAAATAGTCAATTATACGTACATGGCATAAATATAGGGTGTCCCCCAAAAATGTATACACACATTTTGAATCATTATAAAGGCAGTGTTGTTTTTTTAAAGTACATTTCATTTTCAAAATTGAGCTGGTAAAGTGTGTATATATTTTTGGAGGGCACCCTGTATATGCAGGCTTTCCCCTGCAGAGCTGTATAAATGTATGAGATACCTATAGGCAGGGAACTTTTGTGCAAAGACTAAAAAATAAAAAGCCCACTTAACAAACATCGTTTGTGGCAGCCATTTAGATTTTCTTCCAAAGACTGGATTTCCTGTTTATATATTCGAAATGCCTGATTCCCCAGATGTGGGGGGCAGGAAAGGGAGAGGAACCACTCAGGAACACATAGGAGGTCGGGTATGAGTCTCAGTGATTTTTTTTTTTTCATCCAGAGTCTCATATACTCAATGTGTTTGCCTTGCTTACATGGGGAACTGACCCCTAAACGTGCTGATAAGAGAAGAATAAGTAAGCAAACGCTCCCAGGGTTTGAGGCTGATATAAAAGTCACTTGGTTTCAGTAAACCGGACTGGAACACGAGCCTTTTGTTTGCTGTTGAAAGTTTAGCACTTGAATTTCGGGTTGGGCTGTTCGGTTCATTAAGGAAAATGTGGACACCTCATGCCAACGCCTGTTTTCTTTAGTCCCTGAGAATGGAGGGCATTGTGTGTTCGGTACACACACCAGAAAAGCGAACAGTGACTTGCTTGTGCCCTGGGAACAAAAGCTCTTACCTGGGGACAAGAAGGGAGACCCCAGGCTTCTGCTGGCCCGGCTTCGTGCTTTGCAAGGCCCGTGTTGCTGGGAACCCCCGAGCAAATGTCTGCCATGTTGCTGGTGTTTGAGTGTGAAATGAAGCCGTGGATTGCTTTCTCCGGGAGCTTACAGATGAGAGGGACATGGCACATTGGGAAGAGACCAAGAGCCTGGGCCCTAGGCTTCCCGACAAACACCAGACATCACGCAGGAGCCTGAAGAGGGAACAGAGTTTGGTTCCCCCGCTCAATCTGCCTCTTTGCGAACACCCCGGTGACACAGATTGATGGTTGCGTCATGTGGCTGCCCATCTGCTTGCCAGCAGTTGAGCTTTGGTTAAATCCATTTTAAAAGCCTTTGCCCACTGTTCAGTTGTCTGCAGCAGTGGGTGCACGAGAGAGTGAGTGGGAATTTGGGAGCATTTGGCCAGGAATTGGCTTTGCCGTCGGCTCCAGCCAGTGCTTTGGTTGGTGACCCTGAGTCCCGGGTCAGTGTAGTTCTTTTGGCCTTTAGAGTATCAGTCAAGACCGGGATTTCAAGTGTTCTTTGTTCATTGGGGAGAATGTTAGCTTGCCAGGGGTTGGGAATATAGGGATGCAAGTAATAAGTTGCTTCAGTATTTGAAATTCTTATTCCCCCAGTGGTTCTCTTGAGTTTTTGTACATCTAAACCAGAGAATAGAGCTGCTAATAATAATAATAGGGGTAGCAAAGTCAAACATGTACTGACCTTTCACCTTGTACTGTGCCCTTTATAAGCATTATCACACATAATCCTCACAATAAGTGAGGGTTTTGAAAATTAAGCAAAATGAAAAGCAGGTACTTAGATTGGGTCCCAGGATAATGGCTGAGTATATTAGGTTCTCCTTGAAGTCATGACATCATGGCTCTAAGCCAGCATTTCCCCACATCAGTGTATACATGTGTCCTCTGGGATGTTAACATGCAGACTCTGATTCAGTAGGTCTGGGTGGGGACTGGGAGGGTGCAGGTCCACAGAACATACTGGGGGGCAAGTTTCTAAGTCAGGCATTGCCAAGCCTGGCCCATGATTGAAATTGCCTGGAGAGATTCTAAACACACAACCTCCCTCCCATCTCCAGGTGCTGATTCTTAGGATGCCAGCCTTGCTTCTCAAACCAGTGAGCAAACGGGGGGGGGGGGGGGGGGGGCCTGAGAGCATCCAAGATCTGTACAAGGTCACACAGGGAGAACTCCGGGGCCCAGGACGTGCTCTGTCCTCACACTGCCTGGGACTTAACGCTGACTGGTACCACCTGCTGAAAGGTGTGCACAAATTCATCCTCCCAGGTGGCACTAAATTAAGCCTTTGCCTCTCCTGGGTAGAAGCACTGCTCCCCGAAGAACCCGTAGGAACTCAAGTTTTGTCCTTGGCTCACAGCTGTTTATGAATACAGCATCTGGTTGACATGAGGAGGAACAGGAGAGGGGGAGGGGGTGAGTCTGAGGTGGAGGGGACATGTGATTCTGGAAGAGGCTGGTGTGTTTGCAGAGGTAGGCAGCACAGCTGGGGGCTTCCCCCAACATGTGATTCTGGAGGAGGCTGCATTGTTGTGGCCTGTCCCTGGCTAGGAAGGCTCAGCCTTCCAGAAGGGCTCCCAGCCCCAGCCAGCACCCTACGGACCTCAACAAGCTGTAGGAAACGGTCCCACAGGATTCAGGCCCCTGATCTCTAGGATTCTAGCTCAAGCTGACCCTTGATCATTTGGAGTTGTGAAAGTATTTTTATTATTGAATGTTTGTTAGGATTAGTTTTGGCTACTTGTGCCAGAAATCCAAAATCATCGTGGCTTTAAAAAAAAAAAAAAAAAGGAGTTTATTTCTATCTCATGAAGAAGAAGCACAGAGCTGGTGTGGTAGCAAAGACTTTGCCTCCTTTTATGATGTCACTCTGACATCCTAAGCTGTGACTTTTACTTTAGGGTTCAATACAGCTGCTCCTGCTCCAGCCATCACATCTTCATTCCGTCTGGAAGAAGAAGGGCATGCTCTTTCTCACGAAGGACATTCCTTGGATGTTGCACACAATACCTAAGTGTCCATCCTATTGGCCAGAACATAGGTACCTGGCCTTAGCTAGGTAGTTACGCGGCCATACGAAAGGGTAGGAAATGTGGTCTTTACACCAAGGGGCCAAATTCCAGCTAAAAATCAGCATTTCTAGGACTCAAGACAAAGGAAAGATCAAATATTGGGATGAACAACCGACCCTGCCTTACCAGGATCTTAAGATCATTTCCAAAGCCACATAGTGTTTGGATTAGATCCACACGTTTTAAGATCGATGCTTCTGAGCCCCTTTATATATCATAGGAGGTTTGGGGTCGTGCTGGCTCTCTTAAGCATTCCTCCAAGAGGAGCCAGAGCTAGCCATTCTAGATGTTATTCAATTAATTATGACTTAATGATTTAATGAGAGCTGATGTGGAATGCAGATATAAGGAGCAAATTGCTGGCAGTAATCAAAGCTTAAGGGTAGAAGGCAAGACTTGCGGATTCATAGTGGTCCCCCTGGTGCCATCTTCAGCTTGCTGGGGATGTCTGCTCATGTGTTTGGAACCCTACTGAGACTAACAACGGTAACCACAGCAAGAGCAGAAAAATGGTCCAGGTCTCAGTGCCAGAAGGGATGTTGGTTCGGAGTCACATTGGGTGCTTTCTGGGGCATGATGGGTCTTAAAGGCGTGTTTGGGTCCTGAGATCCTTATTTTGTAAAAGGAAGCCTAAAGCTGGGGGTACCTGGCCTATCAGTCTTCATGGAGGTTTCAAAAGAGCAATGTGAAAAGTAGCATCCATATTATGTGAACATTGATAATTACATAGATTTCTAGAGCTAGTGGGCCAATCTGTGTCCTTTCTAGAATGTTCCACCTTGTTCCTAGAAAATACCTAGGATGACTCCTGTACAGCCAAAGACTCATAAGTGGGAATGGGAATAAAGGTTACAAACTCCCCCTGCCCCCCATTCCCCACCCCCACCCTCACCCCCGTTTTGCCTAGCAGTAAACAACATTTTCCCTTTAGGAGAGAATGTGTGAAGAGAGGAGGAAGAACAAGTCATTTTCTTCAACCTCATCACCCCAAACTTGAACAGAACACCCTGCACATTCACAGACATGAAGGAGCTCCCCTGGCAAGTGAAATCTAGGGCAGAGCAGAAGGTGTGGGCAGGATGCGTGCTGCAGGGCCTGGGGGCGGACCCGGCCAGGCCTTGGGGGAGCTGGGAATAATACAGTCAAGTCCTGACCCCGAATTAGCCAAATCTCACACATTTCACAGAAGCTTCCCCTGGACCCACATTTGCTTTTTCTAACCAGCGCAGGATGTCTGTTTTAGTATAATCCTCTTTAATGTGAATTCCAATTCTGAGTGGATTTTGATGGGCTCATTCTTCACACACATGCGCATACGTGCAGGGCAGTCAATGAAGAAAATGTTTGAACTGGTGCTAAAGGCAGGCTGAGCAAATTAAGATTTCCTGTTCTGAATGCATTGCTTTCTTATGTGTACTAAGAATTTAAAAATAAAGCATAATGAACTCATATATTTGCTCTTATGTTTTTCCAATAGTATCTAAGTCATGTCTCTTTAAGTAGCATGATGTCTGCATTTAGGAAAGGTTTTGTCTTAAGTGTGTGTCTGTTCTCAGAGGGAGAGAAGCCAGGACTTGGACGTCTGACAATCCTTGGTTGCGTCTCTGCCTCTCCCCTTCACTAGCTGCCTGTCTCTGGCAAATGTCCATGTTTCCCTAGATCTCAGTTTTCATTTTTCTACAATAGAAACGGCTGTGCCCTCCTTCCTCGCAGGAGGATGACATGAGCTCTGGAGGCTATGAAGGATCCAGCCCAGTGCCTGGCCCCCTGCAGCTGCTCGATGAATGGGCATTTCGTTTGTCTTGATATTTTGCTTTGCCTTTTTTAGAAAAAAAAAAAAAAAAAACCTGCCAGTCAAGGGAAGAAATATTAATCTGGTTTGTCAATACAGTTTTTATGAGCTGGCATGGCTCAGAGGTTTGAGCATTGTCACCCTGCACGCGGAGGGTCTTGGGTTCAATTCCCAGTGAAGGCCACGTACCTGGGTTGCAGGTCTGATACCCATATCCGGTCTGGGCTCACGTGGGAGTCAATCAATCAATGTGTCTGTCACATCAATGTTTTTCTCTCCCCTCTCCTTTCTCTTTCTCTCTCTCTCTCTCTCTCTCTCTCTCTCTCTCTCTCTCTCTCTCTCTCTCTCCCTCTTCCCCATACCTTCCACTCTCTCTTTTAAAAAAGTTATGAAAACCTGATGTGGGATTCAAGGTCAACGGGGCAAATCTAAGAAGCTGTCTGCCCTCCTTCTGTGGTCCATAGCACTAACAGCACCTGGAACTCGTTAGGAATGCAGACTCTCGGGCCCGCCTGAGACTTACCGATCCAAAACTCTGGGATGGGAGTCCAGCGATCTGTGTTTAAACCAGACCTCTGGGTGATTTGAAGGTATACTACTGTTTGGGAACCACTGGTCTCTACATCTTGGTTCTCAGACCTTGCTGGGACTTAGAATTTCCTGGGGAGCATTTTAGAATACCAACACGAGAGATTCTGGTTCAGTGGGTTTGGGATAGAGCCCAGGGGTGGGGATTTTTAAAAGGCTCCACGGGTGATTCCTGTGTGCACCCAGGATTGAAAAATTCTGCTCTGAAGAGTCTTTGTCCTCTCTCTCCTTCCCTTTTCCACTTCTGCCTCCTCCTCCTTGGACTCTGGGTTGGTAGGTTGGAATTAGGGGAAGAATTCTCTTCCAACCTCAGCTCAGAGGAACTCATGGGGACTGGGCAATATGCTACTCACAGAACATGGAAAATTCCCATTGTCCTTGCCTCATTCCTACCGCGTTCTGATCTCTCTGGATGGCAGTCTTCTACTTTTAAATGTAGCACATGCTCATGTAGAAAGTTTGAAAAAAACTAGGAAACTTTGCAGGAGAAAATAGAAATCTCTCATAATCTTGTTCCTCCAAAGGTCCTGTTAAATGTTAACACTTTGCTGTATTTGCCTCTGATCTTGCATGTAGATGTCATTTTTTTTTTAAATATAAAATTGGGATTATACAATGTATGTAGTTGCATGTGTTGCTTTTTTACTAATACCATATTATGATAATTTTGCTTGATATTCTTTGAATTCTGTTTTAAAAGCCAACATCAGATTGCATCCTGTGGATTTTTCATAATTGGTCAGCCATTTCCCTTTGGTTAATCCCATCCCCACCTCATCCCACCTCACCTCCCTGCCCATGATAAGTTCAAATACCCTTGTAAATAAATATTTGATTGTGTTTTCATTTCCTTAGGATAGATTCCTAGAAATAGAATCACTGAGCCAAAAGTTAGAAGCACTGTAAAGGTTCTTGTTACATAGCGCTATTTGCCTCCAGAAGGCTGTGCCATTTTTACTCCCACTTTCAGAGCTGCCTGCTTCCCTGTACTTTCGCTAACATTGGTTATTATCTTACAAAACAAGCAAACATACAAACAAAATGTGTCATTTTGCTGAGCCAAGTGGTCATGGCCTTATTCTCTAGCAGCTCTCCGTGAATGTGGTCACAGGTTTCTAAACCCATGTGGGTTTGTCTTCCTTTCATTCATCTTTGGAATCATGTTTACCTTTTCATGTCTGACAGCTCTGGTTGGGGGATTTTCATCTTATCTGGGGATTTGAGACCTGGAATTCTCAGCTCTGCTCTCTGTAGCTCTGTCTTCATTGTCTCTGGGCTTCATCTTTAATGCCTTTTGTGCCTTTTAACCCATTCATGCCATGCCCAGCAGCGCTTACCAAGAAGACACTTAGCACAACACCCTCAAGAGACCCTTAGTGAATGCTCTGGAATCTTGCCGCAAAAGGCAGAGATAGCATTACAGTCAAAGGTAAATTATTCTGGATCACCGAGGTGTATGTCATCTAGTACAGAAGTGATACTGTACCCCTGTCCACACACACACACACACACACACACACACATATACACGCATGCACGTGCGCACACAAGCTCAAGTGCACGTCAGTGTATCATGCAGGGAAGTCTTTTAGGGCTCCCAACTGAAATAATCAGAGAATCCATTTTCTTGGCCTTCCTTGGCAAATGATATCTGATGTAGACTCCTTTCAAACAGAAGGTGGTAAAAGAAGAATTACTTAGTAAATTCTTACTTACTGGGGGTACCTGGCTTGTACTTAGTAAAGGAAGAAGTTAAGAACATTCCCATTGTCCACATTCCACATCTTGCAGCCACCTCAGCTTATCACAGTGGCTAACAGAGGGTCACCACTGTCCTAACCCAGGGGGCTTCCTTGGGCACCCCTGTGTCCTAGGTGCTCCACTTTTGGAGGCGTAAGCATCTACCTGTCTGCTTGAATTCAAGTTCAGAGCTTCAGAGGGTGAAGAAAAACAGCAGAGGCTCCGCTGTTGATGAATTCAAATGACTTGACATTATTTGGGGAGTTGAGACGCTCAGGAAGGACAAAGCAGAGGGACAGCTCAGGGTCAAGGCCAGACATTTACACACTCTCTTCTGTTTGTTTACAAAGTGACCCCTCTTCTTCAGCTTATGGACATTGAATACTCATGTTGCAGGAAAGAACTGGTGGTCTTACCTTTATCTCAGAGGCTGCTGGATGTGTTCGTTCCCATCCATCCACCCATCCATCCATCCATCCTTCCTTCCTTCCAGTAAATATTTATGGAATGCCTACTACTAGGCAACCACTTGTGTGTGGTCCATGGCTTTCTAAAGCACAGAAATAACGTACAACACCTAAGTGTATGCTGATCCCGAGGCCCTGTCGTGTAGACGCATTAGTATATACAGAATGTTTTTTTTGTTATAAGAAGCAAATAGAATATTAGCAATAATAAGGCCTTATCTATTCAGAGACAGTGCGTACAGCATGTCAATAGGGACTGAAGAGGCAGGCAAAGAAAACCTTTAACTGTGGGTGAGAGAACATCATGGTTATAGATGGAACCGCCCAGAACTTCTTCCAGACAATTCCTTTAGTTCCTAATTTAAAAAAAAAAAAAGTAAATAAAGAGGTCTGTGGTCGTGGTTAGCCCATTTGTGGGGGGAGTAGTCTCGGATAATGGCCCCCAATGATGTCCTCCTCCTAGCCCCTGGGACCTGCAGTTGCATTATATGGTATAAGGGACTTTGCAGAGGTGGCGGTACGTGGGGTGCGTGTTCCTGATGTTGCGATGCAGAAGCGATGTCAGATATTTTGTATAATTTTACTGTTTAGACCACAGGTCCTAGTTTGGGTTTGGAAAATACAATCTCCACGGCAGATTACACAGGAGTGAATTCTATCCCTCATCCTTGTATCTTCGGAAGAATCTCTTGCTCCAAAGTTTCATTTATTGGATATTATTGAGCACTTTCGGTATACAAGGCTAGCATAGGAGTGACGACACAGGTGATCCCTGCTCCTGCTCTGCTGGACCTCACCACCTGCCCTCAGACTTCCTTTGTTTCTGTCCCCGTGGTCTTCCGGCAGTGATTGGAGGGCCCCTGTAAAGGTCGCCCATATGTGGATCCCCCACGTACGACTGGATGTTAAACATATAAAGAGGTTTTCTAAAATTTTAAGAGAAGCAGTGCTCAGAGTGTGGTTCTGACTGCACGTGAGGACATTTAATACGAACACTTGGTCGCTATTTTGGTATGTGGCCTTTATTCAACTCGGTGTAGGCTTTCCTATAAAATGCTGATGACGCAGACCTCTGTCGGACCACTGTACCCACTCCCTCTCTTCCCCCCTCAATTGCAGAGTCAGTGCAGAGCAAACACGTGGCTCAGAGAGATGAAATCAGGTAACTTACCCGAATGGTTTCCCTCCACCTGCTCTCAGTCTCCATAACCGCTTTCAAACTCAGTGTCTAAAACTGTGATGCTGGCTGTTTTACTCTGCTGGTCAGACCAGCGTCCAAAACCAAATAGCTTTTGGAGATGCACAGATGTATTTATTATTCCTTGGAAACTGATTGTATCGTTCAAATTGCACATTTTTATTGTGCTTTTGTTTTCATTTTTCCATCCGAGGGGAGCAGCTGGGAAGAGCAGTGAGTGGGGCTTGGCGGGTGGGAGTGTCCTGGCTGCATGTCAGAGCTCTCCTGCCTGGAGGCAGGTAGGCTCAGGTTCGCCTGAGCACCAGCCCTGAGGATGGAACCAGCTGTGACTCTGAAAAACTTAGTTAATTTTACTAACAACAATATCCTGAAATCAAAGTGCGTAGTTATCAGATAAATCCCAGTTACCAATAACAGAGAAGGCTGGTGCCAGGGCCTGAGTTTTCGGAGGCATTTAAGCCTGCTTCAGTTTTGAGATCCACCTGTCCCGTGTGTCTTTGGGGCCAGGTTGGGTTGTGAACTAGAATTGGTCCTCTCCCCTAACCGCCCCACTTCCCGTTTGGCTGCATGGAACATAGCCGTTGGGGACAAAAGCAATGTGCTCACATGACAAGCCCACAAAACAGAGCCAGCCTGGAAACCTGCCTGGCAGAGCCGGCTGGGAAACTTAGAGGAACCTCACCTGGTGGGGAGAGAGGGTCTGCATTGAGGGAACAAACCAGCAATTAATTCATCACGCCCTTCACCCTGGAGTAGATCATACATCGGAGACCATATGTTGTAACACATTCATTCCCTCTCATTTTCTTTCATTTGAAACTCTTGGGCTTAATGTGATAAGAAATTTGAACAGGGCCTCACATAGAGTTTGGTACTACATAAGAATAGAGCTAAACCGTAAAAGAGAACAACATAGAACAGTGGTTCTCAACCTTCTGGCCCTTTAAATACAGTTCCTCATGTTGTGACCCAACCATAGAATTATTTTCGTTGCTACTTCATAACTGTAATGTTGCTACTGTTATGAATCGTAATGTAAGTATCTGATATGCAAGATGGTCTTAGGCGACCCCTGTGAAAGGGTCGTTCGACCGCCAAAGGGGTCGCGACCCACAGGTTGAGAGCCGCTGACATAGAAGGCCTTCGAAGCTAGACTACGTAAAAGAATCAACTTTATGTTTTCAACAAAGATGGGTTTTGCGCTCTGCTGGAATCTGGTCCCATACCAGGTCCATCCTTCTCCTCCAGTTCCTTTCTTAACCAGCTGGAGTATCTAGTGAGATCTGAAGTGAGTGGACATAATGTAATATTGAAAGAATTGCTAGAATCTTGGCAGCTTTTCTGATTGTACCAAATGATTTTAAAGCAAAGGGGACTTGGAGGTGTGTTTTAGTCTTATCACAGACTGAGTGGTTTAAACCAGTTTAATTAAAACTGAAATTAATTTCCTCAGTTCTGGAGGCCGGAGGTTGGGATCTGTGAGAGCTCTTTCTCGCTTGCAGACAGCTGCCTTTTCACTGTGTCCTCAGATGCCAGAGGGAGCAAGCTCTCTGGTGTCTCTTCTTCTAAGACAGCGGTTCTCAACCTGTGGGTCGCGACCCTTTTGGGGGTCGAACGACCCTTTCACAGGGGTCGCCTAAGACCATCAGAAAACACATATATAATTACATATTGTTTTTGTGATTAATCACTATGCCTTAATTATGTTCAATTTGTAACAATGAAAATACATCCTGCATATCAGATATTTACATTACGATTCATAACAGTAGCAACATTATAATTATGAAGTAGCAACGAAAGTAATTTTATGGTTGGGGGTCACCACAACATGAGGAACTGTACTAAAGGGTCAAGGCATTAGGAAGGTTGAGAACCACTTGTCCTAAGAGCATTAATCCGATCATGGGGCCACTCTCATGACCTCATCTAACTATAATCACCTCCCAACGGCCCCACCCCCAGGTACCATCACAGTGGGGGCTGGGGCTTCAACATATGAATTGGATGGGACGGGCACATGCATTCGGTCCATAGCAGGTGAAAGGAGTTAAAAGGTGTCAGGAAAAGGCCAGTAGAGAAGCAGGAGTCATTAGAATCTCTGCGGCTGTAGCATCTAGCCTTCGGGGCCCAGGGATGGTTGACATTCCGTGACGGTCTTCACTGCGCTTCCATAGATGGACAGGTCCTGGAAAATGTGGTCAGGACATGCTTAGCAAGTTCATTGAAACTGATACCCATTTCAGTTGGTTCCGCCGTGGTTCCCGGTGACCATGAAGCTTTTCTCCCTGCCGCAGTCACACTTTACCAACTGCCCCCACTTCTAATGGGATCTCTGAGCTATGAAGGACCCTGCGATATTGATGATCGGAATCTGCAGCAGCGTAGTATGTTCATGTTCTGTCAAGAAGTAACTGATCTGGCACCTTCTTTCTCTAGGTCAGTAGCGGACACAGCTGGCCACTTCTAAAGGGGCAAGATGTTTATCTTTCTGTTTTTTATAGAGAGAAGGGAGGAAGCCAAGGCATGGTAAAGTGGGAGAAAGACTCATAGATTGTCTCAGCCGGGAGAGGGAAGAATATCATGTCATTGTTACAGATTCCCCTTTTGCGGGGGGGAACCATCATGCCATATCTGACACATAGACAATCCTCTAGAAATATTCATTGAGTGAGTGAGTGAGTGGATGAATGAATGAATGAATGTAGCAATTACTTGGAGTTCAGGGAGAAACCCCAGTTGTTTCACACGTTTAAACTGGCAGTTTGGCAGGAGCACTGAGCACTCTGTGAAAATGCCTGCAGCAGTCCTATGTGTCCCTCATGACCGGCTTGCTAATTCCTGTGATTATCATGAGCTGGGGCAAATAATGGATATCAGTGTGAGGATCTCTCACAAGGGAAGAAGAAATGAATGAGCCCTGGGTTTATGGGCAGATGCCTGTGAACAGTGGAAACCTTCTGCTCCCCTGCCATCCTGTCAGCCTGGTTAACCTCCTTGAGAATGATGTAACCATTACCTCCTCATTTCCAGGAACCTTTTCCTCTGCTCCACAGCATCACCAGAAACTCGACCCAAATCTCCACGTCCAGGCAGCCGTTCTCACCGCTCCTCCTCCCACCCCTGCCGCCATCGCCGCTCTTTGGCCTCATTGGAAACTTCTAGTCCATCCACCACTTTTTCACTATCTGTCACTGTCCTCCTTTCTGTACTCTAGTCCTTGGCAGGAGGGAAGGGGTAACTATGAAATAAACAACATTATATTAAAAAATCAACTTACCAGATAGGATCAGACTTTTAAAATCAGCTGAATCATAACCTCTGTATTTCTCACTGGGCTGGTTATTTTTTTGCATAGAAATCTTGATGTTTGCCTTTTTGGAGCCACCAGCTCATCTGCATGAAGCAGTGGTTATACCAACAGGAATGTGCTAGAGAAAGACTGATTCAAGACTTGGTAAATGCCTTCAAGAACATAAATGTTTGTTAGAACATGTTGGTTGTCCAATTGACTTCCATAGTCCAAATAGCAGGGTATGTTTAAAAAGAAAGCCACCTTAATGCACATAACTGAAGAGGTGAAAATGTGCTCACATATTTTTAAGAGAAATGTCCAAAATACTTACTAGTAGAATGGTTTCCAAGAGAAATCTTGGTCTCTATTAGTCTTCTAATAAGGTCAGCTGTGATATCTTTTATCTTCCAGTGCTGAATGTGCTCAATTAGCCATGGTTGACCTCCCAGTGACTTTATGAGTATCCTTTCCACTTTTCTTCTATAAACAAAATAATCAAGATATGCCCCAGTTTTATATTATAGCTCTAATATTAGCTAGAGTACTTAAAATGCGGCTAGTCTAAACTGAGGTGTGCTGTGGGAGTAAGGCACACGCTAGGATTCAAGCACACATACACACAAAAAGGTAATATATGTCACAATTTTTAATTCTTGACATGTTGAAATTATAATATTTTAATATGTTGGGATACATAAAACATATTATTAAAGTTAATTTCACCTGCATTTCCAAATAGAGTTTAGCGATGTTGAGGGCAATATGGGTTTTATTTTGAGTTTCAATCTGGGACGATCATTAGTATAACAGAAATTCAGAAAATACATAAGAAAGAAATTCTGTTGTAGGATTTCAACTGCACATACTCGAAAATATGTTCTCCTTATTTCTGCAATATGTTCTCCTGGGTTTCTGCAGTCCCTAGAAGCAACGCATCGTAAGGTTGGGAGGAATCTAAGAGACCATTGTGCAACCTCCCCCTCATTCCTGGTTGATGGCCTCTTGACAACCCTTCAGGTAGCAACAGTTGTCATCACCAGAGGCAAAACCTTCTTACTGCCCTGTCCTCCCCCTGACTGCCACCTACACTGTCAGCATCTTTCCTCAAAAGTGCAAGTGCCCAGCACGGGGCCCAGCTCTTCCTGAGCACTGGGGTGACAGTGCCGTTGCACTGTGCTTGTGTCCTTTGTAATCAGCTAGAACCATCAGATATTTTCTATATGAATTGCCTATAGTTAGGTCCAAAGATTAATTTCTTTGGACCTAACTATAGACATTTCTCTTATGAAATTTTTTAAAAATATATTTTTATTGATTTCAGAGAGAAGAGAGAGGGAGAGAGAGATAGAAACATCAATGATGAGAGAGAACCATTGATCGGCTGCCTCCTGCACGTCTCACACTGGGGACCAAGCCTGCAACCTGGGCATGTACCCTGACCAGGAATTAAACCTCTGACCTCCTGGTTCATAGGTCGACACTCAACCACTGAGTTATGCCAGTCGGGCTCTCTTATGAATTTTATTATTGAGCCTGTGGGATAATTTAGATTCTAGGTTCTGTCAGTAAAGTCAGCCATTCCTTTTAGACTAGTTATTTTAAAATGTGGTAAGTATGCTTTCCTCTGATGTACTGAAGAATGTCTTGTCTAGGACAGCGCTAAACTCCAGAGCCTTGTGGCCTGCCAAATCCACCACATGGTGAGTCATCACTTCACCTACAAAAATATCATGAAAAATCATGTCACAGGCCATGCTGAAATAAAAACATTCCTTTCTCGTCTGTATAATTTCCCATTTCTGCTCGCCTCAGAATCCAGTCGGGGGCAGGGGAGCATGTTTGCTGCTTGTGCAGCCTATTGATCCACCTGCTGTTTTGAACTCATTTGATCAGTAATTGATTCTCAGTGTTTGCTGGCGACTAATAAAAGCTAATTGATCTTACAAAGGGATCCAGTTAGGTCTTCTTTTCAACATCAGTACAGCATCACTTCTTAACATTTGTCCAAGATGATCAGCATGGTTTTAAGCTGCTTCCGCCGCACTGAAGTGTAACTTTCTTAGACCTGAAGATATGGACTTCTTTGAAATGCCTAGCCAGGGAATCTTTTATTTTCTCTTTTCCAAACTCTAGCTTCATCTCCACCTTAACAGTACTCTCCCAACTTTCCCCTCACTAAAGGTCATTGCTGGCCTTCCACACACTAGTCACACGCAAACATGGAAGCGGAAGAGTGTTAGTTTTGTTTTCTACACCCTTGGCTCTGACCGGCCATTTTTAGTCCTTTTCTACCCATCGTCTTGCTCAGAAGTGAACTTAAGTTTGGGTTATGGTTTTTGTTTCCCATTTCTAAATCTTAGTTCATTTAGAAATCTGACCTTCTTAGAGCTCGCACATTTCATTGGCCTTTCAAGGGCCCATTATAAATTGCTTAATGACTATGAGAAATTTTTATTTAAGAAATATTTAGGTTGTGCTCCAATTAGGGAATTTACCTACCTACCTGAAGTTATGGTCTAAGGCAACCGCTTATGCAAAGCACTTGGCCCCAAGGAGACTGGGAGAATTCCCCTGAAGCGTAGATAGCCTACATGAGGACTGTCATATACCTTAGCTTTAAAAGTGAATGTAGGATGCCCTAACCGGTTTGGCTCAGTGGATAGAGCATCTGCCTGCGGACTGAAGGGTCCCAGGTTCGATTCCGGTCAAGGGCATGTACCTTGGTTGCGGACACATCCCCAGTAGGGGGTGTGCAGGAGGCAGCTGATCGATGTTTCTCTCTCATTGATGTTTCTAACTCTCTATCCCTCTCCCTTCCTCTCTGTAAAAAAATCAATAAAAATATATTTTTTTTAAAAAGTGAATGTAGGAGATCAAATACACTGATTGTCCCCTTGACAAGCTTCCAAGGCAGATGAGCAGCTCCCAGGGACCAGTTGGGGCCCAGCACAGAGCTGGAGCCTAGTGAATGTTTGAGAGAAATAAATGAATATGGACTGCCCTGGGCCAAGATGTTCTTGAAGCAAATGATGAGACATCTTGTGTGATATTTTTAAGTCCTGGAATAACTGCTTTTCCATGTCCAGAAAGGTCAGTGGAAACAATTTAAATAGATAGGTAGTCCACTTTTAAATTAAGGTGACTCATAAGGTGATTGAGTCAAACATATTAATTCTAACGTGTTACTGAGTGCAATGTTGGACTCTTGGGACTGAATAGTGGTGTTAATTTTCAGAAAGAATCCTGTATACAAGTGTGATGTAAACAGTTTCCCAAAAGCTAATATATTGGGTGATGATCTCTATGAAGTGGCTCAAAGTTCAAACTTTAAGAGTCAAAGTTGTCATCAGTGTGGAGAGGGGTGTCGAGACCCTCAGCCCCCAAAACTATTGATGAGGAAGTGGGAGCCTGCGAGCAGAATGGGGGCCAGCACCCCCTCCCACCCTTGACGCCTTCCTCCCTCGCCTGCCAGAAAGTTATGTTTCTACCAGACAAAGCTCCTGAAGCCCCCTGTGCGCGATCACTCCAAATCTCCCTGAATTCAGGTTACACGTTTTCTTAGGAAGCGATGCCCCATGAAAAGGTCGTTGAGTTTGCAATCCCAACTTCAAGAGGTATCACTTTCATACCTCATACACACAAATTACTTCTCACTTCTTGAGGGTTTGACCTATGACCTGATTGGAGACATCTGTTCCTCAGAAGTCTCATTTCCTGGGAGAAGTGGCGTCATCCATGTATTTGGTCTCCTGGATGCGGTATTTACAGCCTTCCCCTGCCTCTGACAGGAGCCTCACGTCTGCTCGGTCTGATCACAGGGGTGAGGTCAGCCCGCATGGCAGGCTTCCAGGGAGCTCTGCTTCCACTGAGGGAACACTCAGACTTCCCGGGAGCTCTGGTTTCTCTCTCACTTATCATCTTTCAGTTTTATCTGCGTGGCTCTCTCTTCAGGTAACTCCAGCAGTGAATTTCCCTGCCAGCCTTGCCTGGCCTGGCCTGAAGTGACCCCCCTCGGTCCTCTGCCTGTTTTCTCCCCTCCTTAGACTTCCTCTGTGAGGTGAGTCCCCACCTGGTTCCTAGCCAAGGTGACAGATCTGTAGACATCATGGGTAAGGGCTGGCCAAGAGCACAGTGAAAAGGATTCCTCTCGGCTGGGCAGACAGCCAGACAACCACTAGCTGCCTTCGCTGAGACCCGGGCCTGCGACTCTTGCAACCACAGGGAAGGAAAACCCGGAAGAAGCTGCTACAGCCCCTGTTGGATTCAGCCTCCAGAGCCAGGCAGGCCCTTGTACAGCATCTCCGATGAGCATCAGTCATGGGGCTGCCCTAAAAGCCACACTACGCCAAGCACATTTGCATTTCTTTCAAGTCACTCAAGTCCAGACTCTTCACCAACACAGACCTGACTTCTTTGGAGCTAATTCTTTCCATGACAAAGCATGACAGAGGGTCCCAAACCTGCCCATGAAAACACACAGGCAAACAGCATTTCCACCGAAGCTGATAGGGAAGACATGAAAATACTAGTACCTCTGTATGCAGGGCCTGTCATGCTCCAGGACTGGGCAGAGGACGGACGGATCAGGGAGGATTGCCCACAGATCCTAGAAGCTCCCTCTCATCTGTACAACTCAACGTAGTATTTGCACAGCCCCAGCCTGCGCCCATCAGCCTGCCCCACTGTTCCTTTCTCTTTACCTTTGGCTTCCATCTGAGCCTCTTGAACGAATCTTTCTTTTTGGGGGCCATGGAATAAGGAACTTCACCTCAGCTCCTTGTCTGTCTTCTCTTTCGCCATGAAGTTACATGAACCTCCTGCTCCCTTTTTCAACCTTTTTCCCCTGAGAGCAGCTTGCTGAGTTGAATACAGATCGTGCCTTATGGCCCAGTTAACTTTAGCCAGTAGCTGAAAGGGGATTACATGACAAAGTCAGGATGATCAAATAATGGGAGTGGCCCAAGGGACAGCACGCTGAAGTCGGAATGATCAAGCACAGGACTGAGCCCCCTGAGACTCAGCTGGGCGGCCGGAGGGCCCCCCTGCAGCTCAAACATGGACTTGGGGAAGGAAGCCTCGATCTCCAGTCACCTGATGTTGTTACCACTGATTAAATGGGAGGGCTGAGCCCTGTGTGACAGCCTTTCTCTATTAGGTCATTTTATTCTCCCCGGGGTCATCCTGATTCCGACAGGGCGCTTGTATATTTCGGAGAAAATATTTGGGGTATTGTTGTTTGTTTTATAGTCTGGTCCATTGGCGGTCCCGTGTAGACGGTGTCGGATGACACTTTTCTAAGGCTTGTTTTCATCTTTCCTTTCTCTTCGGCTTTAAAAAAAAAAGCAAACAACCCTGACTGGTTTGGCTCAGCGGATAGAGCGTCGGCCTGCGGACTGAAGAGTCCCGGGTTCGCTTCCGGTCAAGGGCATGTACCTGGGTTGTGGGCACATCCCCAGTAGGAGGTGTGCAGGAGGCAGCTGATCGATGTTTCTCTCTCATTGATGTTTCTAACTCTCTATCCCTCTCCCTTCTTCTCTGTAAAATATTAATAAATAAATAAATAAATAAATAAATAAAATATATTTTTTAAAAAAGCAAACAGCTATCAAGCACCAAACCTACCCTGTGCTCTGGCCCTGGCCCTGAGTTAGGTTGTCTCAGGCCTCTTCTAGAGCGGGATCCCCCCCCCCGCTCGCTGTGCACACCCCCTTCATGTAGCATTCGCTGCTCTGATAAGGCAGGGTCTTGTGAATTCCTGCCGGTTGTAAAATCCCGAAGTCACAGACCAGATATGAATCTGGCAGGATTAGGCATGGCAGCGAGTGACAGAAACCAAAGGAGCTGCACCCAGAACACGATGGCAGCGTTATCGCCAGGCTTGTGTCAGTCAAGGGCCTGGGAGGCCAGTCAGGCCTTGCTCAGGGCTCCACAGGGTCGGGCCCCTGCCCGTCACCTCCTCACTCTTCTCCGGGGTGGGTCGCATGGTCCAACGTGGCAGCGAGGGCTCAGCAACACCTGTAGATCCACCAGCAAGTACCACTGCTCTGCCTCGGAGCTCCCGCTCTCCACACCTGCTCTGCCTGCTCTCACTGCCTCTTTAAATAACCAAATACACTTGATTCTGGAAGAAAAAAACATCAGAATCCCCTGCTGGGCTCAATGGTACCAGGCTTCTGGCAGGACTGGGACCATCGTGCATTTTCCTGTCTCCTCTACTCAGCCCTCGACCAGGAGGCAGAAGGCAGAGGCCAGGGGTGGCCTGACTTAGTTGTCCCCACCCTTCTAATGGGCCACCATCCGAAAAGGGTCTGCACCTCGTGGGCACCTGCACCCCCAGCCCTGAGCTCAGCCCTCCCAGGCCTGAGGGAGAATACTGTGACTGGTGTCCTGCGTGAGGAAATAACCTCCAAACACAGCTCTGTGCTGAGAATGGAAAGGAATCAGTGTGTCGAGAGTCCCAGCTCTCAGAGGCCAGCCATTTAATGGGAGAGAGGACCAAAGCGAACTTTCCTAAGAAAACTGGGTTTCAAAATGCCCCGTGCCAAAAAAAAAAAAAAAAAAAAAAATGGGGGGAATAGTCCCAAACCCCTTGAAACACTGAATGCTCTACCCCCTCTTGGAGAGAGCAGGGTCTGCTGAGTCCTGCATACAGAGGCCTGTTGTGACTCTGTTTACCCTGTTTCCCCCAAACTTCTTGGCCGTGAAACCCCTTTCTCTCAGTAGCATGTCTTTAACGGACGTGCCCCTCCAGATGGGTCTCAGACGGCCCCTGCTACGGTCTCATCGAGACAGGTGGACTGAACAAAGGTGCTCACTGCTGTCCTAATTTCTTATTTCTGAGTCCTCACCGGCTCTGCTTTGCTAAGCCCTTCATTATCATGAGGCTGCTCCAGCCACCCAATCCTCTGTGTATTTGGTTCTTTGACCCCCTGGCTGCAGCACTTGTGCAGAAATTCAGACCCTCGTACGCTCTTGCCTTGGGCCCCGGGTTTTGCCCTGCTCGGCTTGGCAGCCTTCTGTGTGTGGTCCTGACCTCCGGGGAGGGTGCTGTCCCCAAGGTGTGCGCCTCTGGGGCTGGCCCTCCTCCACCAGGTGTGTTCCTCAAGCCTCCCTGCCCGCCCTTGGGCAGCGCTTCGCATCCAGCATCTCACTCCTGAGTCGCATGTGTTGCCCGGTTCCCAGGGTGACCTGCTGCTGTTTATCCCTCCGCAAACTCTGCCTCTCCCTGTGGGCGCCCTGGCAACCTGCTGCTTTCCTCCTTGGGTTCTCTAGACCTTGCCACCTTGACTGAGCCCTGGTAGCCATTCAAATAATTGTTGGAGTGTTTAAAAATATAATAATAATAATAATAATAATAATAAATCACAACTTTGGCATTTTTGTCAAAAGCGGTTTGCCTTCCTGTCACGCATAGCTTCTCAGAGGCCAGGAAGAGAGCAGTTCCTAATGTGGGCTTCACCGGGGGACACTCTGAGGGAACTGAGCTCGGTGCTGAGGACCCAGTTCCCCGAGGGGGTCAGCCTTCTTCATCGGGTTAGGATGGAAGGGGAGGTTTCCATGAACCAGGACGAAGCACTTGGTCTTCACCTGGGTCCCCTAAGGTGGTGTCACTGTGGGACTGTGACTGGCATTCGGGGCAGTCAGAATACAGATTAGGTAGCGGTATGTGTGCTGGGTCCTGTTGGACTGGTTGGTTTATGTGTTTCCCTGGTGGGGGAGGGGAGGCAGGGGGAGGTGAAAGGTAAACTGGAGATGAGCACAGCTCAGCCAGAATTCTGTTAAGACATTTCAGTGAGTCTTTGGGGTTTGGTGGTGATGGTTTTGGTCTTGGCACAGAGGTCCCTCCCAGAGGATGCAGCACTTTTGAAAGATGGGGGACTGCTGCCAAGATGAGAAGCGAAGAACCTGAAAGGTGAGCCCTCACACGCTGATGTAACGAGAGGGCTCGCTTGTGAGCCTGGGGGGAACCTGTGTTCAAGATGGTCAGGGCGCTCCCACTCCTTTCCACGCTCTTTCCTTAGGTCGGTCGGTGGCATTGGTCAGCTACTGGCCGCCCACCCTCTGCATGGAAGCCTTCCTCCACACCGCTTCCTGGGTCCTCCGTTAAACCCCAAATATTTCAGTGGCTGTTCCTCCTGTCCATTGCTGTGTAACACACCACCCCCAAACCTGGTAGCTTCAAACATCTCTCATGCTCTGTGGCTGCCTAGGTGTTCTCACCTAGGGTGTCCCGTGTGGTTGCACGAAGATGCTGGCTGGGACAGGGGCCATCTGAAGACTTGCTAGGCCAGACATCCGTGATGGTCAGTCGCCTGGTGGGCCTTTTAAAGCTGCTTGCAGCTCAGCAGGAGCTGTTGACGGAAGCACGTCCATGCGGCCTCTCCACATAGCTTAGACTTCTCCCAGCACGGTGGCGGGGCTCCAAGAGGGAGCTCCCAAGAATGCGTGTTCTGAGAACTCCAGACAGAACCCCCAGAAGCGCTTCTGCCACATTCTCTATTGGTCAAGCAAGGCTCAGGTTCCAGGGGAGCAGGCTGAGGTCACCCTGCAGGGGAGCATGGGAGATGAAAGATACGGCCAAGGCCATCTTTGCAAACTGCTGTCAGACTCACCTCCCTACCGGCGAACACTTCAGCAGCCAAAGTCACAAGGTCCTTTGGGGACCCAAGGGGAGAAATTGAATAGGCCTCCATCTAAAATGAAAATAGCTTTGTTATTCCTGATTGGGGGTTGGGGGTGGGGGGGGAGGAGGAGCGGGGGGAGCTAGAGACTTAACACATAGATTTCCAAGTTGTTGGGTAGAAAGGCCAAGAAGAAATTGGTGCTGCTTTTCAGCCTCTGAAATATGACCCTTTGTGCTTCTTTGAGAAGCAGGAAGCAGAGACCGCTTGCTACGCTTGCTAATTTTCATCCTTTATATGGACCTGATGTGCTTAGAGAACCCAGTGTACACTCACATGCAGGGTCTCACTCCATGTTGTCATCACCCTTGCATGAATGGGGAAACTGAGGCTCAGAAGCCCCTGCTTTCCCACGTTACTGACAGAGTTGGGGTTGGCCTTGCTTCGTTCTGGGCGGGACCCTGTTTGTGGAGCTGCTCTTCATCTTCCCCCACCATTCCCTCTTCTCTCAGAAATGCTAGGCAGGCTCTTTTGTGCTCCCTGCCCTGGCTCACCCATGCCTCCTCTCAGAACTCATCCCTCCACACACACCTTCATCTCCCAGGTCACATCCTGCCTTCAAGACACAGCCTGGGTCTCCTGACCTCCCTTCGTCTTTTTTATGGCCCTTCCAACATTCTGGTGTTACATGCTTGTCTCTCCCATTAGTCTATAAACTCTTCAGGGTCTTTCCGCTGCCATAAATGTGAATTATTACCCAATGTTAACTCATCCTTGAAAAATCATTTCTGTCTCTTCTCTTATTTAAGACCTGTAAGTCCAGTTTTCTACCGGGATCCAAGCTGCTGCCACTCTGTCAACACAGCTCTTCAGGAAAAATAGTTGGCTCATAAGCCAGCACTATAATTGTGCCAGGGGGTTGATAGGTGAATTCAAAAGTAAAAGTTATTTTGTGTTAATTAGAACCCTTATTGAAAAGACTTGGAAGGAGGGTAGAGTTGAAACTTTTCAGCTGTTTTGATTTAAGCCAGATCTGTTTCTAGCATTAATGTAGGGAATTCGCAATAACACATAGTTCCCATAAATAATTTTTAACTGTCATATGTACTGGGTAGATGCATGCTTTAAATTCTCCCAAAAATTATAAGCTGTTTGAGTATGGTTTTTTTCAATCTGCACTTACTGGGTGGGAGCTTGTTCTAATGTGGCGTCTGGATCAAAGTCCGCAGTGAAAGTGTGAGAGCCCAGGTTAGGCACCAGCCCACGGGCAGGAAAAATAGTTGCTCCCAGACAACTTGCTCTTCCTGCATTCTGAAAGCAACATCTTTGACTTCGCTTGTCCACCCCATCTTTCCCAAAGTGAGAGCAAAACTCCCACAAAGAAATGAATTGGAAAATAAAACCTGAAGGGATAAAACAGAGTTCAACCAGTGTTTGTTGTTGTTGTTTTAAAAATATATTTTATTGATTTCAGAGAGGAAGGGAGAGGGAGAGAGAGAGAGAGAAACATCAATGATGAGAGAGAATCATTGATCGGCTGCCTCCTTCACACCCCCCACCAGGGATCGAGCCCGCAACCCTTGCCTGAAATCGAACCTGGGACCCTTCTATCCACAGGCTGATGCTCTATCCACTGAGCCAAATCAGCTAGGGCCGACAGGTTCATTTTTAATGCACTGTGAAATACATAAGACCTCCAAAAACACAGATGCTTCACCAATTGCTTGCCATCTGACCTTGAGACTCTCCTGTGGTTCTTTCTAATTGTTAATGCCGTGCTTCCTAAGCACACACGCAAATGTGGTTTACCTTTCCTTGCAGAGCACCGACAAGGATATTCAAGCCAGGGCTTCGTTCATTCAAGCACTTGATGAATTTTTGGTGGCGAGAAGGCTACATTGCCCAAGCGTTTTAACCACAAGCCTCTTCTCCTTGCCTTCCCCCCAGAAGGCTCTTTCCTAGAATGAGGTCCTGCTACTCAGAGGGGGGTGGCTTATATCTCAAACAAAATGGACCCAAGCCTAGCATAGCAGCCTGGCTCAATGAATAGAGCTTTGGAGCAAATACACTTGCATGTGGAGTCATTTCTGAATTTTGCAAACTTACTTGCTGAATGATTTAGAGAAATTTTTAAAACGTCTCTCTGAAGCTTGGCTTTCTCATTGACCGAAGAAATGAAGATGGTGTGAATCTCATAGAGTTAAAAGGGGGAAACAGTCAACAATGGATCATTTGGCGATGAAAACATACTCAGATAGTCTTTAAATTTAGGCTTGTATTTAAATTCTTTGTGGTTTGCCTGCAGATTTTATTTTGTTTGGCACGTTAGTTTTGTTTTTTTAAAGCAAGGTGATTCAAACCACAGGCTGCCTCAAGTCATTACAGCCCCTGAGACAAGTCTGGTGCCTGTAGGTGCCTGTAGCCTGTGGGCGGCATCACAACTCACCACCACCACCACCACCACCACCACCACCACCACCCCGCCCCCAAGCACAGATGTTTGTGGTTTGGAGGTGCTGCCCTGGGAAGTACACTCTGCCTCCTCTTGCCCTGGGGTCCCTTGAGAGCCCTCTGTGGGGACATGATACCGTCTCTGTGAGGAGTGGGGCTGAGTTCCTGCTTTTCTCCATAAACCCCATCTCTGCAGCCCACCCCTTTTCCCTCAATAGACAGAAAGCCCAGTCCTTCACTCCCCAGAGAAATTAGAAAATGGTTGTAATAAAGTCGTAACAGATTCCCCTGGCTCTTTAAGGTCGGGAGTTTACAGACAGTCGGCGCTAGGTGTGATTTATTCTTCAACTTCTCTGCTCTCCTGCTGCAGGGGGAGAGAGGGCATTAATAACCTGTCATGCAAAAAATTTGATACTGCCATAAAAATAATCCTTCACTGTGTGTTTTTTCTTCTCTGGCCTCCTGCTGCTCAAGGAAATGAATAACATTTTTAAGTATCCATTCTTTAGCATCAAAATATTACCAGTTATTTGATTTTCTCTCCCCTTTTTGTCTTCATGTGAGGGGAAGGAAACTAGCTGAAAATAACTGTGATCATGCTCTGCATAGCAGTTCTCCAGCTGGTGCCAAGCAATGTACAGGTCCTGTGATGGGGGACCGACCCTGCCTTGGGCGCTAGGGAAGAAGTGAGGGTCGTTACAGGAAGCATCTTTCTGTTGTTTCACCTACATTCAGGGTAGCCTACTTACCTCTCAAGATCGCACCCACTTATGTCTTCACCTTTTATTGTGTGTCAAGTTATTTTATAACTAGCGGCCCAGTGCACAAATTCGTGCACAGGGGCCAGCCGGCAGGGGGAAGGGACCGCAGGAGGTTGGCTATGGGAGCTCACTGATCTCCAGGGGGCAGCTCCTGCATTGAGCATCTGCCCCCTAATGGTCAGTGTGCATCATAGCGACCAGTCGTAATGGTCGCTTAGGCTTTTATATATATAGATATTCCTTTATATATGCATAGGAGGCTCTCGTTATTTGCTGTGGCACTGGATGGATAGGATGCTTTCCTCTGTAAGAAATGGAAAACACAAATCACTGGCTTTAGCAGTAAAGAGAATTTATTGGCCTATGTTGCTGAAATTTCCAAAGGCAGATGGCTTCAGGCTAGGGTTGATCTAGCCACTCCTGGTGTTACCACAGACCTAGTCTTATTGCTTCTACTGGCTCTGTCTCTGCAATGTGATTAGCTTTAAACCAAGAGTGACTCCTCATATGGTTCCGAGGTGTCTGCCAGCAGCTTTGAGGGATCAGAAAGTCTCAGAAAAAGTCTCTGTCTAAACATTCTCTGGAAGGTCTTTACTTAGGTCCTGGGCCTATCACTGGAGCCAGGAGAACATCGTGCACTGATTGGCCAAGCTCAGGTCACATGATCTGTATCTATAGTTGTGGATGGAGACAGCTTCCCAGAACCACAACAATCCCTAGATAAAGGTATTGGAAAAGGAAGAGGAGGGTGGTGATGCTGGAGAAGCAGCCAGCAGATGTCTAGTCCATAGGGCTTATCAATTCCCAAAGTGTGAAAAAAACATATAGCTTATTTTTGTTCTGGGTGTTTCAGTTGATAACTGTTGGTGCTAGAAATATGTCATCAGAGTCAGAGCTCTATATATTTTCCTACCAATTCCCTGGTCTCCATCTCTTGTTTTCCTACACACACAAGGAAAAGAGCTTGTTGGGAGTGAGGTCTGATCCAGGAGCTCCTTCCTGTGGTCCCTGAATCTGAAATGGGAGGGAAGGAGGCCAGCACAGAAGTGGAGGCATCATTGCCGATTCAACAAAGCATAATTCAGGAAAATAACTTTTATCCCTCGTTCACAAAGAAACTGGCTTAATAAAACTGAAATAGAATAAGAACTAGCCCTATTTACTGTGTTAATTGCTCACAATTTGAACTTTTCTACTCACAACTCCCACTTTTCCCCCCCCCCCCGCCCCCCCCACCCCCGCCACACACACACACCCTTGCTCAAATCTTGTATTTTAATGAACAAAAAGAATGTGTAAATGACCCGTGTCCTTCTTCCGCCCCTCTCTTCAGCGGGCAGTTTGCCGTGGTGAAGAAATGCCGCGAGAAGAGCACGGGTCTGCAGTATGCCGCCAAGTTCATCAAGAAAAGGAGGACGAAGTCCAGCCGGCGGGGCGTGAGCCGCGAAGACATCGAGCGTGAGGTCGGCATCCTGAAGGAGATCCAGCACCCCAACGTCATCACCCTGCACGAGGTGTATGAGAACAAGACGGACGTCATCCTGATTCTGGAGCTGTGAGTGCCCTCTGCGGGCTGGGGCGGGCTGGCAGCGGGGAGGCAGGGCGCAGGCATGAAGGTGGGCCGTGCCCAGCCTGGTCAAGAATGGACTCTGCTTTGCCACGTCCGAGAAGTTACTAGGGTGTGTTGCCTGCCCCGAGGCCTAGCTGCAGTTACCTGGAGTAATTTTGAAGACCATTCACGTTTTCCCGCCTGATTTGCGAGTGTTCCCCAATCGTAGGGTTCTTTGCTAATTATGAGGTTACCTGTTTTCTGAGTCTTATGTTAAGCTTTTAAGTATACTATGTCCTTCTCTGCTTCTTTCTTCATTCTCTTTCCCCCTTTCTTCTACTCTGTCTCTCCCTCCTTCCTCTGTCTTACACACACACCCATTTTCAGCTGCTGGAACTGTCAGCACTCATTATATGAAAGGGTAAAATGGAACCAGAATCACTCAGAGGTGATTACGAAACTTGTTTTTAAAGCAGTTTGCTTGGTGTCTGAGGCCCACCCTGCCCACGGGATGTGGATCCTAGTGCGCTGCTCTGGGACTGGCGCCCGTCCCTGGCTGCTGTCTGAATGCCCAGTCCCCGCAGCACAGGCGGGGGGAGGGGAGAGGACACTGTCCCGGAACAGCTGGCTGGGAATGTCTCTGGGCTCTTTGGAGAGAGGAGAGACTTGAGTGCGCTTAGGGCGGAGGGATGGGTGATGCAAAAGGACACTGGTGACAACCAAACCTGGAGTTCTGAGTGCTGACGGGCCCACTCATTTCCTGGGAGCCTCTAGAGTTCACATTCCCTCCTGCCAGCCCGCAGCTCCCCTTGTCTGCAGATCTCTTAGGGCTACCAGGAAGAGACCAGAGGAGATGGAAGTGAGGAGGGTAACGGAGGGTCCAGCCCACCCCTGAGCACCACACTGTGGGAACGCTGGGCTTTGTCATCACAGCAGCCTGGGACAGCCACAGCTTCTTGTCTCATCACGGGGGTTTGGCCACATTGCTCTGTGGGTCTGAGCCACCACCTTCTTAACTGTAAACTGGGGTTAATAATACTTACCTCAAAAGGGTCTTGAGTTACGCATTTAAAAATGCCCAGCCCAGTGTCTGGCTCATACATATTTCCTCTCTTCATTCCTTTAAACCAAGAGGTTTGAGCCTCTGCACTGGTGACATTTGGGGCTGGGTAATTACTTTTTCAGGGGGCCATGCTGTACACTGTAGGATGCTTAGCAGCATCTCTGGTTCCTACCTACCAGATGCTGGTAGCATTGCCCTCTCCAGCTGTGACAGCCAAAACGTCTCCAGACATTGCCCTATGCCCCTTGAGGGCAAAATAGTCTCCCTTCCCCAATCACTGCTTTAAAGGCAGAGCAGGACTTGAAGAGCACCAAGGATTAAGGGGCCTGCTCAAGGTATAGCATTGAAAAGAGAGGAGTCACAGTTTAATCCACGCTGTGGCTTTCTGTGGCCGCTGGGGAACCAGACAGAACCGATATCAACATCAGGGTAAATCCTTTACCATCGCTAAGCCTAACTTTCCTCCCTTACAGCAGTTGTAAGAGACCATGGGTACAAAGTTCCCGGTAAGGAAACGTTACAGATCACAGCTCTTTTGCCTTTTCAGAGAATTACCAGGTTGTGCCCAGTGACTGAGTGTCACTTACCCTCTTGACATACCAAACTGTACCCAGGAGGCCTGTGAGTTCCTGCCCTCCTCATGCCACCTGCGGGTGTTCGGTATGGATTCAGCCTCTGTTGACTGGCCCCATTTCAGAGACATTTTTTATTGGGCGCATTTACCCGGAGTGTAAATTGGGTGACATCGTAAATTATCATACAGTAAACTTGATGTTGGAGGAGGGTGGTACAAATCCATGGAACTTAACGTGGATTCCTGTACCCACCACCCAAATCAGGATTCAGAACAGTCCCACCACCCCCTAACTCCCCTCTACTAATCCCTTTGTAGTCACACCCACCCTCCACCTCCATCCCCACCCCCAGGCAACCAATGTGCTGTTCTCCATCCATTTGTCTTTTGGAAAATGTCATGTAAGTCTATTTATATAGTATACTAGAGGCCCGACGCACAAAATTCGTTCAAGAGTAAGTCTTCCTTCCCCCCGGTTGCCGGCACAGGCTCTGGCACCCAGGACCCAGGCTTCCCTCCGGGCTCCGGCTTTGTCAGGAAGGATGTCCAGTCTAATTAGCATATTACACTTTCATTAAATAGATAGTCTTTAGAGACCGGCTCTTTCACTCAGCATAATGCTTTTGAGATTTGCACACGAGTTCCTCGCTGAGTAGTATTCCACTGCATGATGTTTATCCACTCACCCCCTGAAGGACGTTTGTGTTGTTTCTAGTGTTTGGCAATCATTAATAAAGCTGCTCTCAACATTCACATACAGACGTGTGTGTGAACTTAAGTTTTCATTGCCTGGGCGTAAACACCTATGAGTGGGATTGCTGGGTCACGTGGTAAGTGTGGGTATAACTTTAAAAGACACGGCCAAACTGCTTTCTAAAGTGGCCGCACCATCGTCAGGCCCTCCAGCAAAGGATGAGAGTTTCCGTTGCTGCACCAGCACCCAGTGTGATCAGAATCTGTTTTTCATTGTAACCGTTCTGGTGGGTACGTAGTGGCTCACAACATTGCATAGTTCATTGTGTGGTGACCTTGAATAAAAGTTGCGCCAACTCACCAAGAGCAACTATGGGAAAGGGCTGGAGGGGCCTTAGGACACAGTCCCTAACCCACAGGAAGACTCTGTGCTCTCTTCAGGGTGGTTATGCTTATTTCAAAGGTGTGTTAACCTAGATGCATAAAAACAATGGACAGGGCTTGCTTAAGGCAAAGATAAACCTTTTACTAAAGAAGTGACTAGTGTATGCCTGGGGCATGACTACCCACAAGGACCTGGCCAATTAGGAATTTATTATCACATCACCTGTGATGTTACATTCCATAGAACCCCGTCTCCGCCTACAGTTCTAAATTCTAACAGCTTTAAAGGAAGATTTAGTCCTCGGTGACATATTCCATCTCCTTTCTTTCTAAGGAATGCTGAGGTACGGTGGTGGTGAAGGAGAGAATAAAGTTTGAGAATTTGTCGGAAGATAGCCCTGTGATGTTAGAATGGCCGTGTATCTCTCCTTCTGGCTCAGTGATCTCTGAGTAGCTGTATTTCTCTGATGTATTGCTTTGGGATGGGCGCCATGGCACGTGTAGCTTTCTGGAGCTGACTAATGAAGCTTATTGCCTCGTTGAAAACTTGGGCCCATCTCCACTGTGATGTGTGAGTTCCCCCTCTGAACCCCAGGCCACCGCTCCGCTCACCTTTTCATGAACTTGCTCCCAGTGTCTTGGGTGAGGTACGGAAATGGTATCTTTTCTTTTTTCTAACTATTTGGTGTCTGGGTTACAGGCGCAGTTGTCAAATCTAGTCCAGGATCTGCCCTTTAAAATATGTGTAAGCCTGAAAGTAGTTTTAAAGTCTGACTTTTCCCCCACTTGCTTCTCTGGGCAGTAATCTTTTCACAGCTGATCTGCTATTGGAGCTCAGCCTAGCATAGACACGAAGGAGGCCTATGTGATGCTTCAAAATCACGACCTCATGCCCTGCACACCCACTGTTCCCCAAATCATGCTGATGTAAAATCTCTTTACCGTGTTATCGCTCACCTACGCATGGTCGCACGGGTAGAGCCCTACAAACCTTTGATCCTCCGTGCTGTAGGATTTCTTAACTCAACCTGTGAAACATGAAGCTAAACTCTCAGAACCGAAGTCAGTGCTAATCAGTGACGCTGGCTCTGAAATTCCATTTCTAAAGTTGCTGCTCAGAAACAGTTAAGTATCCTTAGTTAAGTATTTCAGGCTGTGGATAGGGATGCATTTTTCTATCTGCCTTCCTTCTCTCCAGCATGGTTTAGATCTAAATGTTTTTAGGGGCCAGATAGGCGATGTAAATAAGCGAGGTTGTTCTGCATAAGGCCCCAGTGTCGGGGAGGCATCAGGGAATGGTGAGGACTGTGGCTAACTGGAACCCTGATGCCCCACCTCAAAGAGGCAGCCATCAATCAGTTGATGGTTGCTGTGTGGAATTTCAGATCCAGTGATTGCCAGCAATCTTGCAAAAAAAAAAAAAAATCTTTTTTTTTGTTCAAAAAAACCCCCTCTGCAGTCTAGGTTTTTTATGTTGGCAATTAGTTCATAGTATTCTGGGGCAGACAAAATAAAACCCGTCTATAGGCCACATGTGGCCTGTACAGACGTCCAGATTCTAGCCTACCAATGCAATCATTATTTATTTATTTATTTATTTATGTGAACGATAAGTATTAGTTGCTCACAACTGTGGAAGAAGCAAGATGGGATAAATACAGTCAGAGACAGCCCCAAAGGGCTAGCAATTCTGTTGGAAGGGCAAAATATGCACTTAACATGCCGGAATGATTTTTTAAATGTACAGCATGATGTGACGTCATGGTCCTCAAACTCTAGCATGCATCAGAATCACTTTGAAAGGCTTGTTAAAATATATACAATTGATCACCTGCATTTCCAGAGTTTCTGATTCAGTGGGTCCAGGGTGGAGCCCAAGAATTTGCATTTTAAACAAATTTCCAGCTGATGTTCGTCTTACACACACACACACACACACACACACACACACACACACACAGCTACGTTGAAGTTCTGAAGTTCTAATCCCCTTTACCTCAAAAAATGTGGCCTTATTTGGAAATAGGGTCATTGTATATGTAATTTGTTAAGATGTTGTGGCAGATCAGCCAGCACTCTGAGGGAGGAAAGTTTAACCTTTATTTTGCAAATCTGCTGGTCCAGGAGAATTCTGATCCAAACCCTCAACTGAACTCCTGGGGAGACTCTGACCTATATATCTCCTCCTGTGGCGGCCCTTGAGGGTCCCCCCAAGTCAGCAGTGGCAGGGCCCTGGGGTTAGGCTCTGTAGCTCCGCCCAAGTCAGAGTGGGGAAGTAAGACTACAGTTTTAACCAGATACTGAACTAGGTTGCAAGCCCCCGCCCGTTCCTGCCCCCCATTTTCCTTTTCAAGATGGGTCACACTGGAGTAAGGTGGGCCCCTAATCCCATATGACTGCTGTCCTTGTAAGAAGAAGGCCGTGTAAAGACAGAGACAAAGGGAGAGTGCCATTCGGAGATGGAGGATTGGAGTGGCACTTCCTCCGAGCTCTTAGGAGGAACTAAGACTGCCACCCTTTGATTTTGGGCTTCTGGCCTCTAGGGCTATGAGACAATAAATTCCTGTGGTTTTAAGCCACCCCGTGTGGGGTGCTGTGTTACAGCAGCCCTCACAAACTAATGCAGAAGCACTAGTTAAATCGAAGCTAGTTAAAAATAAAGCACGGAATCATGGTAGTCACGTCAGGCAACTGAGAAATGATGTGGAGTGTGATTCGTACTCCCTGCAGGCCCGGGCAGAGGAGCGCTGCAGAGGGGCGGGTGTGTCTGGGTCTGACCTGAGGCAGGAGTGGGCATCACCCCGTCTCAGCCTGCTCCAGGATGGTCGCCTTAGCTTTGAATCACCCATCTGAAAGGCCACCCTGTTAACATTGAAAGTAAAAATCCTAGCATGGTCACGTAAGTATTGGCATAGTGCATTGTTTCAAAGAAATCAAGCCAGTTTTAAGTCTCCAACTCTAAATTTTCCCCTTATTTGTTCTGCTTGGAATTTAAAGGCGATTCTTAACCCTTTTTAGCTAGCATGCATGTGTTATTGTGTTCGTTTTCTCTCTCTCTCTCTCTCTCTCTCTCTCTCTCTCTCTCTTCAGGAAACTCAATTTAATTGGTGAAGTATGCTGTGGTTGTAGCCAAGGGCATGGAATGAAAAATGCATTCTGTTATTTTTTTTTAACTTAAATTTTTTAAAAAACACAACATAAAATTGACCATCTTAACCATCTTTAAGGTACAGGGCAGTAGTGTTAGGTGTAGGCACCTTGTTATGCAACAGATCTCCAGAACTTCTTCAACTTGCAGAACTGAAACTCTACACCTCGGGAACAACTCCCCTTTTTAGCTCTCTTTTTGACTTTGACTGAGTTAATAATTTGTGGAATTTGGTTTGCTCATGGCAAACAGCTGCCGTGTTGTATCGAAACATTTGTGCAATATTACACCACTTTATGCATGATCATTAAGTTGGCTCACTCTCTCATACCCAAACCGAGATGCAAATTAGTAGGACTATGAATATGAATGTTTCTCATTCTCTATCAGCACAGTGGATGTATGTGGATGAGTTCATGCTGCACCGTCAGCAAGTCCAGAATTGCAAGAACCTTTCGGGAAGTAAATACAAGGATTGAAGCGATGGTTTAAAAGTGACAGAGCTGCACTAAGCTGGAGACAGTCACAGGGACCGACGTGATCCTAGTAAATGAGGTGATTCCAATGCCTGAAGCCTTTCTACCCCCATCTCCACCCTTCTCTCTGCCTCTCCTAGTCCTCACAAGGCACAATAGCGCGCTCAGATGTCTTAAATGGTTGGGGTTTTTTGCTGCTACATTTGTTCTCTCTTCCCTGACCTCGAGCCAGCTCTTTTGACTTTTTGAACTTTTGTTTTTATTCACAAAGGTAATTTCAAGAACTGTTCTGAGTTACACTTTTGGCATCTGGCTCCTCAGATGTCTGCGGTTAGGCAAGAACAGAGATCTGAAAGCACATTTGGCAGCAGTCTCAACCTTTACAACAGAATTAAATCACATAAAGTAGGTGAATTTCCATCCAGGCATTCTCTCGCGAAACAAAGCCCTGTACGTACGGCGTCTTCCCCCGCACTCTGAACTTCTTGCCAGTTCAGTTGTAAGGTGTTTCCTTCGTGTTTATTGAATGGGCATTTTTGGTCTTAGAAAAATTGGGACAATGCAAATCATGAAAGCAGACTACATGTGGTATCTGAGCTCATGGATCTGTAGTTTTTATTATGTAGTCATAACTTAATATCTGGCTTGATGTTCTCTGCTGTATCCATAGGTTATAAATAGAAGGTATTTTTGCTTATTTCCAAGAAAGCTCTATAATCGTTAAGGTTTGGTATACTGGGTAACATTACCGCCCGCCAGCCAGCCTGAGGGACTTCCACAGCTCAGTCACGGTATTCTTAGACCCTCGTCTGGACGCCGCAGACTCTACCTATGACTCGAAATCCCTGAGAACTGCTCACACTTCCTCTTGGAAATTCACAGCCATGTCATGAATCGTATTACTCTTCCTGTCTTGGCCAACCACCCCCCCTAACCATTGACTTGAGAGGCTGTCCTAGGAGGAACTCTGTGGAATTGTGGCTCCAACTGACCCTTCGGACATTCTGACTTCCCCTCTTGTTCTGTGCCCTCTCCTTGCTGGCCCCTCTTTCCTCTCTGTGTGGGGGAGGTTGTCCCAGTCACAGGCTGCCTGCCCCACTCAGCTACCTCTGCACACCCAGATCCCAGGAGTAGAAAGGGGAGCTGCACTTCATTTGATTCTTCGGGTCAGCACTGTGGGGCCCCTCCCTTGCATTATCTCATTTAATCCTGGTTTCAGAAGGCTGAGCCCTTCCTCTCCCGATATAAGGGTGGGGACCCTAATTCTCAGACAGTAGCTTCTTGGGGAGGGAACTTTTTTTGTTTGAGTCCTTAAATTCTGCTGAGCCTGTATGGGACTTAGCCTACAAGGCCCATTGTCCATCTTTTCTAAGCTGTCGCCTTTCCCGGGAACAGGAGGAGTGAGTTAAATAAAAAAGACCACCTTGGAGCAGAGAGGGTGTTCCCAGCCTGCCCCAAGGCTGGGGGCTCCCCTCCTCATCTAGGGCTGCCAGTCACCTTGACCTCTACCACCGAGGGCAGTGCTTCTCGTGTTCCTGTGGCCTTGAGCTGCCTTTGGCCGCCTCCATGTCCAAGCTGTGGCTCAGCAGCTTTTGAAAGCCAATCTGGACTTGGAGGAGCTTCCCAAGTCTCTCTCCAGGGCTCCTGCTTCGGCAGCCATGTTGTTCTTGCCCCTCATTTCTTAGCATTTCCATGGTGCTGGGAAGGGGCAGAGAATGTGCTCATGTTCCTGTGGGAATGAAGGCCAGGATGGCTTTGTGAGGGCTCTCATTATAGCTGTACGTGCATATCTGCCCCCTCAATGTGTTTCTTTGAGGGCAAGACTGTGTCCTGCTTTGGCACCCACAGCACCTACGTTGTACTTGGCCCAATAAATGTGCGGACAGTCCAAACAGAGCAAGAAGCACAAGACAATGTGATGAAAGTACCTCATGTGGCTGGAGAGCCAGTAAGTTGACCACTAATGGAGGTGTTGTTCTTTGTGAGATGCTGATCTACCTGCTTGGGCCTTAGGCAACAACTCTTGACTAAGTGTCCTAGAGGGTAAGGAATGAAACCTTGAACATTGGAATAAGGAAACAAGTGACAGGGCAGCACCCTAGGACTATTTTTTTTTAATATATTGATTTTTTACAGAGAGGATAGAAGAGGGACAGAGAGCCAGAAACATCGATGAGAGAGAAACATCAATCAGCCGCCTCCTGCACAGCCCCCACTGGGGATGTGCCCGCAACCAAAGCACATGCCCCCGACCGGAATCGAACCTGGGACCCCTCAGTCCACAGGCCGATGCTCTATCCACTGAGCCAATCCGGCCAGGGCACCCTAGGACTATTGATAGCCAGAAGCTCCGACCACCCTTAGACCTGTAGGGTAGGAAGGGAGTGGCTTGGGGAACCTGGAAAGGATAATTTCAGAGAGAGAGAGAGAGCAGAACCACCTGACATGAGCTGAGCCCTCCGTAGGGGAACTCAGCCAACTCATGGCAACTTGACAGTGAGGAGGTGGAGTTGACCTCAGTCTTCTTCCTTATTGGTGCTACCTGTTGGCCAAACCAAACGAGAAGCTTGACAGAGAAAGCTTTTTATTCCGCCTCTGTGCGCAGCTTCCCTGGACCCAGAACTGACGGAGAAGCATAGGACATGGATCTGGAGAGGTAAATAGAAAATACCTCTAGTGTCTGGTCCTCTCGACACTTCAACCCAGATGCTGTAGCTAAGGCGTTACAGTCCAAACTTACTGGTGCCCCACAATGAACTCTTTCCAGGACTGAAGAATACACAATTTGTCACTGGATGGGCAGGATCCGTTGGATCTCATGCCCTTTTTTCTCAAAGGCGGTGTGCCCATCACAGATTCTTAGAGGGGAAGTACATTTTTTTTCGAAGCATCCCCCTTTTGTGTTCCTAATTTTTCACTTTTTTAAAAGTGTTACTGGAATGAGGAAGTGGAGACATGGCCCAAGGCTAGAAGTCTTGGTTCTTTTGCAGGTGGTAGCTCTCTGTTGCCAGGGCAACTTGCCCGGCAGGAGAGTTGTGTTCATTCTGCCTCGCCTGCCCTTTGGGTGCTGTGTCCCCCTCGGAAGGGTTGGGAGTTGTCTCTGAGCTCCTTGGCATCCATGTGTCTACTGGACACTATGGGAAGAATTTCCATAGAAATAGGAAGCAACCTATACCTGCCCCCTTCTTTTCCTTGACTCCCATTCCCTCTTCGGATCACTTTAATCTACCTTTTAACCTTCTGCTTGCCACTGAAAGGATTCCTGCCAAAGCTTCCTAATTTGCAAAATTCCTTAATATATATGCAGCTCATAATACTCCATTATCACCTCCCAATATATTGATATTCCCTAAAGCTATATCTCTAGGTCTTTCTCTGGAACCCCACAATTACTTCTCCAGTTGCCTATTCAACATCTCCACCAAATGGATCTCCCCCAGGTACCTCAAGCTTACTGTGTCCTAA
The DNA here is from genome assembly GCF_014108235.1 of Myotis myotis. NCBI lineage: Eukaryota > Metazoa > Chordata > Mammalia > Chiroptera > Vespertilionidae > Myotis > Myotis myotis. Next base: position 29,650,334 of record NW_023416316.1, on the reverse strand, counting down.
ACTGAATTTATAATCTCCCCCCCCCTGCCCACTCTCTCCTCTCCTTCTCTAGCTTGGTTTATGACGTCACCATCTTCCAGTTTTCCCAGACTGGAAGCCATGGCACCATCCTTGCCTTTCCTTCTCCCCTGACTCTCTGCCATGCCACACAGCCCGTCTTTCCTTAAGTCCCGTGGGTTCTGCCCGCGTCTCTCTCTTTATTATCGTTCTCGTGTTTTCTCTCCTGTCCAGCTCACCCTCAGATTTATTACAAAACAGCTACATATCTTGCTTAAGAATCTTTGCTGAATAATTATATGAAAATATTCTCATTATCACTCATCATTAGGTATCTCTTCAAATCAAAACCACAATGAGAGCAGCTCATGTCCACTAGGATGGCCATAATTAAAAAGACAGGTGATATTAAGTGTTGGTGGGGCTTTGGAAGAAATTGGAACATTTCTCCATAACATTACCGGAGACTAGAGGTATTTTCTATTTACAGCAATGGAACTACTGTAATGTAGTGTAATATAAAATGGATCAGCTGCTTTAAAAAACAGCGTGGCCATTCCCGAAAATATCCAGTGTAGAGTTACCATATGACTCAGCATTTCCACTCCTCAGACTATACCCAAGAGAAATAGAAATATATGTCCACACAAAAACTTACACATGAAGTTTATAGCAGCATTTTTCACAATAGCTAAAAAGTAGGAGCAACCCAATGTCCGTCAGCTGATGAATGGATCAGCAACATGTTGTGTAGTGATCCAACAGACTATTATTTGGCAGCAAATGAGAGAGAAACATCGATCAGCTGCCTCCTGCACACCCCCTACTGGGGATGTGCCCGCAACCAAGGTATATTCTGGCCCTTGACCAGAATCGAACCTGGGACCCTTCAGTCCGCAGGCCGACGCTCTATCCACCGAGCCAAACCAGCTAGGGCTGGATGTATACTTTAAAAGAGTCAATTATATGGTATGTGAGTTATATCATAATAAAGCTTTAGAAAACATCTCTGGCCCTTCTGCCTACAGAATGAGGCCCAGAGAAAGACCTAGAGATATAGCTTTAGGGATATCAATATATTGGGAGGTGATAATGGAGTATTATGAGCTGCATATATATTAAGGAATTTTGCAAATTAGGAAGCTTTGGCAGGAATCCTTTCAGTGGCAAGCAGAAGGTTAAAAGGTAGATTAAAGTGATCCAAAGAGGGAATGGGAGTCAAGGAAAAGAAGGGGGCAGGTATAGGTTGCTTCCTATTTCTATGGAAATAGCACACAGTCAGCCGTCAGTGCCCCACAAAAGTGGTTGAAGTTGAATTCAGTCGAGGAGACCAGTGAGAGGTCCCGATGAGCAGCAGTGAGGGGCTTTCCAGAGTGAGGACAGTGGAGATGTGAAGAGGAAACAAGCCAAAAGTCTGCATCGTCGGTGACCTGCTGAAAGTAGCCTCCCTCCCGAGAACGGAGCAGTTTGTCGTCTTAGCTAATGTCCACTCTGGGCCTGAAAGGGGTGAGACGTGAGACCAAATGTCTAAGTTGGGCTCATGGGTGGGCAGAGGGTAGGATAGGAGGAGAGTTGATGGCATTCCAAGGGACAGGAGTTGAGAACCTACAATATGCCTGACATTAAGAGGCTAGATAACAATCAGAGGCCAGCGGCTAAAATTAAAGCTGCTGATTATCATTGGCATCTAGTATGATAATGTCCATCACATGGCAGCTACTCAGTAAACATTTATGCAAAGGAAAGAAAGCAGGTGAGCTCTTCAGACACTCAAAGTCACCTTTGCCCATTAGAGCAGCGGTTCTCAACCTGTGGGTCGCAACCCCTTTGGCGGTCAAACGACCCCTTCACAGGGGTCGCCTAAGACCATCCTGCATGTCAGATATTTACATTACGATTCATAACAGGAGCAACATTACAGTTATGCAGTAGCAACGAAATAATTTTATGGTTGGGTCACAACATGAAGAACTGTATTTAAAGGGCCAGAAGGTTGAGAACCACTGCCTTAGAGTCTCCTACATAGAGCCAACCCTGCTCAAGCCCTGGTATGGCCCCAGGCTGACTGTGCTGCTGAAAAAGAGACCCATTCTCTTCTCATCTCCATCTTAGAGGCCTCTGGTGGGGGTGACTCTCCACTCCTGGCCTCCTCTTCCAACACAGCAGGGTTTCAGGTAGACTTCTCCTTTCTTTTCCCTTCCCTGAGGTGGCCAGTAGGAAGTACTCAGCTCCATGCCCCTTCCCTGCCTGACTCCCCATCTTCTGCCAGTGGCCAACGTCATCTCTGAGCCTCACCACCTGATGAGTGAATGTCAGCTCGCTCACCTTTTCCACCTCTTCCTCCTCCAGCCTTCCTTTCTTCTCAAGCTCATCCCAAACTGAAGGGCAGGACCACTCTGCCCTGTGTCTCTTTAAGTTGCAGGCTTCTACATCCCAGGGCAACACCGTCCTTCAGTCTGGCTGGGGCTTCTATCTGATGGGCTAGGGGTCTTTCATCCAGGATTTCCAGGTTCTTAACAACAACCAGCAGCCTTTATCTCAGCCCTTTGAGCTCAGGGAGAACAAACCCGGTCAGCAGTGAGAGGGGCGGGTCCCCGTGCTTCCCCAGATAATAGCCTTCCCTTGTTTTCACCCAGACCAGACGATAGACTTTGGAAAAACCTGCATCTTTGCTCTCCCAGCTTGGTTCACTTCCCACGGCCTTTATTCTAGCACCAGTTATAATGACCCAGGCCGCAGAGCTGTCTGGCTGCCCCAGCTTTTCCGTGTGCCCCACTTTTGATCGGCCTCGTTATTCCTGTGGGTCCCCAAAGCTTGAACTGAAGCCATGGAAGTAGAAAGAGGCTTGGCGTTGGCTGTGGTCGGTCCGGCTGTTAGGTTTCTTATGTCCCTGTACATGAGGACCTTCTTTAGTTCAGGAACTCTGCCTGGGCCGATTGGGGATGGGACTCCAGTTTGTCTCTCAGCCCCTTCTCTGTCTCTAACAAATTTTCTCATCCTGTTGGTCACGTCATTTGTTCGGAGCACTGGAGTGAACGGATGAGGTTATTCGTGGCTGGGATGACCACCTCTAGGTCCAGCCAGGCACCTCTGAGCCCCATACAGACACCTGAGGGCTCGGGCTCCTGTACCCCTGCACACCTGTACCCCATTGTTGGTAACCCTGTTGGCAGGCTCAGCTGCAGAACGGTAGGGCACCATGCCTGGAAGGCCATCAGTGGCCTTTCTAGTGCGATTCCTGCCTGAACTAGCCCAGCCAAGGATTCCTCCATTCCTGAGGCCACCTGCCCAGCATTTCTGCGCCTTCTGGCCTCCCGACACTTCTCAGACCCTCTCACCCTGGGTTCCCCTTCTGGCACGTCAGCATCTGCTTTCTTCTCATCTGCATTAGTTTATAATTTCTCCAGAGTGGACATTTTGGCTCTTCCTCTCTACCCTCCCTTTCCACTTCCCCACCACCCCCAGAACCAAGGCCTGGGTGGTTCCAGATCCCAGGCTTCTCATCGCTGTAACCCAGAAACCCCGGTTCTCCGGACATCCACGCTTGGCTGCCGACACCCTCTCTTGCACCTGTCACCTCTCTCTGAGTGCACCCTTTGGTCTCATGGAATTATTTGGGAAGCACATTGAGCCACTGCTCTGCACAGGTTCATTCTTGCTGTCTTACGCTTTTCTCCTGTTTCCCTTCCTGAATTGACGCACTCACTCCGTTGTTTTTGCTTCTGGGGTGGGTTCTGGAAGCTTTAAACTCATTTCATCCATTGGAATATTTTTATGTTACCTCCCCCATCCGTTTCTCTTTCTCACATCGCCTCTCTCTATTCAGTATGGAAACAAAAATGCAGGTGGGGAATCAGAAAATGAGCAGGCGCTCAGAGTTGGGGGTGGGAGGGCTGCGGCTCACATTAATCCACAGTAGGTGTGATGACCACCTACATAAGACATCCTGTAGGTGTGACATGTCACCCCGCTGCCTGAGCAGCCGGCCTCGATCGCCCAGAAAACAACCGTCAAGGTTTTCTTCTCCAGAGAGCTGGCTCAACAAACCACGTCTCTGAACTAGTAGCATATTTTCCAGAGTTGCAATCATTTTGATCTCGTCAGTGGGTAGAGGGCACCTAGATTCAGTTCCCTGAAAGAGGAAGAGGGAAATGAAACTGGTTTTGGTTTGTCGGCTTGTTGCATAAATGCCTCGTTATATTCCACATAAAGCTTCTTCAGTTAAAAAAAGGGGGGGGGGGTGATTTTTTTTTTCCCTTTAGTATCATGTCTAGCTGAGAACTGCAGCCTCCTTTTTGAAAACCTGCCTCAGCAAACTGCAGTTTCATCATTTGGCCTTGAATTTGAACATGCAGTCATCCAGTGAGGGGGCTGGACAGTCCTATGAGGGGGCCCCTCGGACTGGAGCACAGCCTCTTACTATGCTTTGTCCTCAACTCCTGCCTCCTCCCCAACGGCTGAGCAGTGTGGCTGGTCCCATGTCATGCTGTGCCTGCTGATGTTGACAAAAGATGATGCATTTTCTGTTTACCCATCCAGCATCCTGTTTCCATCTTGGGACTCAAAGAAAGTCGTAATTCTGCTCTTTTATCTTGAATGAAAGTGATTGCTTTGAAATCTTCTCCCTCCCCTCTCCCCCGACAGAGACCATACTTTCATTCAGCTTCACAGATTAGTCCGTTGTTCATGACAATAGAAGACCAGATTTCTGAGGCTAGCGACCTTTGGGGGATCCCAGCTTATTGCCATGCGGGTGGTTTTACAGGACTGAAATCTTTCTTTTCTTGCCATTAGCTGGCAGACCTAACAGCGTTGGTCCCTCACGCACAACGCATACATCGCTAAAAGCATATAGACCAACTCTCCATTTATTCCATGTTCTTGCCCGTGACAGCAGGCTCCCCTTTGAATCATGGAGGCCCCGTGTCCACCTGGATGCCAAGGAACTGAAATAACAGTTGTTAGTTCTTGGAGGGCGTAAAGGTCAGGCAGAACTTTCAGGTGCGGTGTTTATATGGCGGGCTGCAGGGTGGGTTGGGAGTGAAGGTGTGAGACGAGTTAGAGCTTTCGTGACAGTTTCTGGGCATCAAAGCGGACAGATTCTTGCCATTTCCTGAGCAACTACTATATGCCATACGCTGTGCTAAGTGCTTTGCGTTTTATTTCATTTAATAAAGAAATCACAAAAAGCAGCCTCTTCAGAAAACGTCCTGAGGACCAAGTCCCCTAAGATAATGAGGTAAAACATATCCCCTATCTCTGGAAGGGAACTCAAGCCGCTGTATTTTTTCTGAAAAATAATTACATTCATTGAGGCCTTTTTATGCGCCAAGCATTAAGCTAAGCACATTATAGACATTTAATCTTCACAAAAGCCCAGGGAAGTAGGGCTCTGAACCCCGATCTGGTTATCTTTTGCTGCTTAGCAAACGACTTCAAAGCTTAATGACTTCAGATGGCAACAGTCATCTGTTCTGATCACGACTCTGCGATGTGCCAGCTCATCTCTGTTCCCTGCAGCATCAGCTGGGAGGCTGTCTGGGGCCCTGGATCACACGGCTGACGTGTGGAGAGGTCCCCTGTGCTCTGCTGCTACTAGACCCTGTGGCATTCCTGAGTTGGCCAGAGCCCCTGACTGGCCTCAGCCCAGGTTTCTGTACCTTTTCCCGCCTTCACTGGGCCTGTAATGTCCTGCCCACCACAGTCCAGGCCCAGGGAAGCAGATTCTAGGAACATTCCTAAATCCCTTCACCTGTGCAGAACCCTCGGCGTGAGAAGAAGAGACCCTGAGATATGTGAGAGCCATCTTCAGAGGTGGGAGGGTGATTGTGTGGGTCGCAGAGTGGCTTGTGTTCTGTGGCCCGAGTTGGTTGTGAGCATCGCTTGGCAAACTGCAGCCAGTGGGCCGGAGCCCGCTGCCTGTGTATGCATAGTCCTTGAGGAAAAACAATTTTTAAATGGCTGAGGAAGAAAAAACACCAAGGAGAATACGGAGCAGAGTCGAGTAGTTGCAACAGAGACATATGGCCCACACATCTTCTTGTAGAAAATGTTTGTTCTAGAGGCAGACTCTGGGTCTGTGTTGGCAGAGCCAGATTCCAGGTCTACACAGGAAAGTTTCCTGGCTACAGCTGTCCGTGATAGGCACAGGGCCCTCAGCTGAGCGTATGCAGGCAGGTGGCTGTGCCGAGGGCACTGTCGGCCAGTGGTGTGAGGGTAAATGAGTAACAACGGGTTCTCCGGGCAAGAAAAGCCCTGGTTTTAATGTTTGTCTATTTCTATGATGGCCCATTTCCAGTCCTGATGTGATGTCACTAAAGGTGGAGTTGGGACGAGATGCATGTAATTGGCTCTGCAGGGGCTCGGGGCATCACCAGTTGTCATGCTGCCCTCGGGGGGCTCCCGCTCTAGAGACACACGGGGGCTTGGGAAGGAACATGGTGCTGGAAAAAAGCGTTGACGTTCCATTGGCTTCTTGGGACTCAGGCAGCTGCCATCAATATCTGCAGAGCAGGAAGATGAAGCCATGGACCACAGAGCTGCCGAATTCCACCTGCTATTTCATTGTCCTCACATGGGTTTAGAAAATCTTGATTCCTGCAAAGATTGATAAGTTTGAACAAAACCACTTTGAGTAACGTTAAAAGGCAAGTGACAGATGGGAGAGAACATTTGGGATACAGAAGAGATCCAGGCTTAGTATGGAGAGGAGGTAAGGAGCATCCATCAATCAATTCAGAACAGTGACAGTCCGGTAGAAAAATAGGCAAAGGGTGTGGGCAGACAGTTTATACCTACTCAAATACAAACGGTCAATAAACGATGAAAGAGTATTGGTCTCTCTGCCAAGCAGGGGAATGTAGGGTAAAACAGTGCCCTGTGTATTTCACCCATCGGATTAGTTAGCCCAAACTAAGGATATCAAGCAAGAGGCTGTGCTGACAGCAGCCCGTTCCTTAAATACATAACAACCAGCATAACCTTTGACCCAGAAATTCTATATGGGGGGGCTGTATATCCCCCCTGGCTAAGAAAAATTCTCACACCTTCAGAGGAAGCAGGTACAGCAAAAGTCATTGCCTCATTGCTTGTGGTAGTGGAAAATTAAAAACACATAATGGCTAGATAAACTCTGATCTAGACATCCCGACGAACATCAGGCAGCAGCGAAAGCAGGACGTGAGAGCTCTCTACCAAGGGTCATTGCAGAGGTGAGCGAGGTGAGCGAGCACACTGCAGAAGAGCGAGCATAGTCTGATGCCACTGGTGTTCTAAATGTCCATAAGTCGGTGCTGTATAGTACACACACACACAATGTTCCGAAGGGCTGTGCACCATGTTCATACTAGGATATACTTTTTTTTTATAAATATATTTTATTGATTTTTTACAGAGAGGAAGGGAGAGGGATACAGAGTCAAAAACATTGATGAGAGAGAAACATCAACCAGCTGCCTCCTGCACACCCCCCACTGGGGATGTGCCCGCAACCAAGGTACATGCCCTTGACCGGAATCGAACCTGGGACCTTTCAGTCCACGGGCCGACGCTCTATCCACTGCGCCAAACCGGTTTGGCCATACTAGGATATACCTTGGGGGAGGTAGGGAGGGGAGAGGTCCAGGATTGGGGTGGAGGGGAGCTAGTCCGAGGGTCTTTAGTTTTATATATGCATGTTTTTATTTTTCTTAAGAAGAATATATTCGTGTACTTCGTGTGTAATATTTCTAAGAAACCAAATTAAAGTTTAATTCTCCCCAAATGGAACGGAGGGGGGAATTCCCATCCCCCTGGGTAAGCCCAGATCTTCCAGGTTGGCCTGTGGGGCCACATGGGGAGAAGGAGATTGAACTTTAACTTCCTGCTGTTACACAATTGAGACTGGACAGAAACCTGTTAAATACATCTTTATTTAACAAGGAACTAGAGTCACTTTAAATGGGTGCTGCTGGGTTGGGGTTGCCAGCACTTCCTCCTGCTGAAGCCCAGCCCCCCTTCCCCCTCCAGGCGCCCTTTCTCCCCCCCTCCCCTCCCCCTCTCTGGCGGCTCTCAGCACATCTAGATTCCTCTATGGCCAGACTCAAGGAAAGATGCAGAGAGAGATGTTCTCTCTCCCCCGAGCCAAGGCCCAGCTTCCAGCTCACCTAGTAAATATCCAGGTATCCGCCTCTCCCCCAGGTGTTTGGCCCCAGGAATGTCCACCCATTTCAGGAAAACCCCACTATTTAAGCGCAGGCGTGTGTGGCCTCATTCCATTGTTAACACGACAGCCACATCTGCACCCACATCAGAATCTGCCGCCATTAGCCAGCATCTGGAACAGAGAGCAGCACAGACAGTAGCTTCAAGGGTTTTTCTACCCCGTTGCCTGTGGCCAAGAGAAGGTAAGGCACTTACCTTGTGTCCGACACTCATATCCTTATCCCCAGCCCCCAGTAGTAATGATGAACAGCAGGCATTAATGTACCCCATTCTGTAGGCAAAGCATGGGTGCCGCAGAAAGAAACTTAACCCATCTGAGTCACAGGGCAGACTGAAACCCAGAATGCCTGCCTCCAACGCCTTTACCCTTTGAACATGTTCTTCCCTTAGGGGTTTCATTCTAGAAACGTTCAGAAGGCTCCTGCCTGCTTTTTGCACAGCCTCCCTGGGTAGCATGGAAATGAAAGATCACTTCCCCCGTGTGATCTTGAGTGCCAGGCTTGCTTTCCTGTGAGAATCCCCAGAACTCCTTTTAAGTTGTTACTGAATTTTAGGTGAAACAGATAGAACATGTGTTTTCAGAGACAGCTTGCATTTTGGATCCAAAGAAAGTGTGAAGGTTAGGAATTCCTTTGATATTTTCTGTGTAATTTAGATAAACTACAAATGGTGTTCCCAAACCCCCAGTCTACTTCGGACCTTAAAGTCACACCTATTTTTCACGAATGGGAAAAGGAGGGTGTGAGGCCTCATCTTTCCCTTTAAATTCTGCAGAGTCCTCAGTTACCCGAGGAATGTAAATGAGAACAGGAGAGGTGAGAATGTGAAAACCCTCCAGGACTTCCCCACAATTAATGAGATAGAACAGTCAGCACAGGGGAGGACAATGGGGCACTAGTTTCAAGTTTGGGTTTACTTAGAGGCAGAGCCAAGAAGTTGAGAGGACTTCCTCCCCTCACCCGGCACATCACAGCCACCAACATGGTTATGTTTAAAGGAAGAACCATCTCAAAGGGTTGAGGGATTCCTTCAGGACTACAGCAGCTCTGCACTTCTCACCCACGTTTTTCTGATCTGAATTTAAAAGTTTTTACACAGTGCGTGAATGAACCCTTCCTTCGTGGGAGAACTGGAAAGCAAGACTAACAAAAACTATCGGATTCCAATTCTCTCCCTCTGCCCGAGTTGCTTTAGCCATCCTGTAACATTTTGTTTTCAGCCTGTGAGCAGTTACTCTCTGTTATGGGTTGAATTATGTCTCCCCCCCGTCCCCTCCCCCCCCCCCAAAAAAAGATAAGTTGAAGCCCTAACCCCAGTATATAGAAACTGGCCTTATTTGAAATTGTAAGCAGGTTAAAATAAGGCTGCTGGGACGGGTCCTAATCCAGTCTGAATGGTGTCCTTATAAAAAGCGGAAGTGCTGCACAGAGGGACGACAACGTGAAGACACAGGCTGAGGCTACGTAAAGGCCGGAGATTGGAGTGGTGCATCTACATCCAAGGGATGCCAAAGGTTGCCAGCAACTGCTAAAAATTAGGAATATGATCCAGCTGACACCTTGATTTCACACTTCTAGCCTACAGGACTGGGAGAAAATAAATTTCTGTTGTTGTAAGCCATCCAGTTTGTTAATGCAGCTCTAGCAAACCAATACCAGTACCTGTACCTAGCCCTTATAAAAGATACATTTAAGATAAAATAAGATTGAGAATGTCAGTTCATCTGTCATAAGTAATATGGCATGTTTTCCAAAGATGGCTGTAGCATCTTCTCCTGACCTACATGTTTGTCTAGACCTTGGAAATTTCTCCATCAAGCAATGGAGTCTAAATCCCTTTTCTTTGAATCTGGATGGGTTTATGACTCACTTTGATGCTGTGTGACTTCTGAGGCAGCTTCTGCCCTGCTTGCTGGAGCTCTTGCCCTGGAGCCTTGGATTGCCATGTAAATGGTCCACTTGCATTGAGTCTGCCATGCTGTGAGGAAGCCCAACTAGCTCAAATGGAGACCACGTGGAGACTTGAAACTACGTGGAGAGAGGGGCCCAGACAGGTCCCAGATGCTCCAGTCCTGGGTTCTACTTCAGCCACTCTCTGATTGTACCCCCATGACAAGGACAGACCCTGTGCCAGAGCTGCCCAGCCAACCCATCCTGGACTCCTGATCCATAGAAACTTTCAGAGATAAGAACAAAAATGATTGCCAAAAATGAGTGTGCTCTGTGCATTGCACTGGATGCTTGCTTTTAATTTTAATGTTTAAAATGTACTGTATTATCACTTCTGATTAAATAAACTTGTATTTAGAGCAGATGAAACACAACCACAAGATCTCAGTGGCTTAACATGATAGGATTTATTTCTCACTTGCTCAGAGTCTCATGTGGATGTCACAGGTTGGCTGGCTCTCCCTCAAACAGTGACTTGGATACATATTCTTTTTTCTTAAATTTTTTTTATTGATTTCAGAGATGAAGAGATAGGTAGGAAGATAGATAGATGAGAAAGAACCATTGATCAGCTGCCTCCTGCTTACCCCACAATGGGAATTGAGCCCACAACCCAGGCATGTGCCCTGACCGGAATTGAACCATGACCTTCTAATTCATAGGTCAATGCTCGAGGGCCAGGCAAGGGATCCATATTCTTAAACCTAATGTCTCTGCTGCCCCCTGGTCCTCCTTGGGGCCCTCTGCTGGGTATAGAGGTGTCAGGGGTTATTTTCTGGTTAGTTTCATTTTAAAGAACATCATCCAAAAGGAACCAGGACCCAGGCCAGTCTGCCCCCAGGCAGTCTGGAATGTGTAAACCATTTGTTCCTTGGGTGGGAACGATAAAACCTTGTGATTCATTAGCTGGCTGTAAACTGCTCAGATTGTTTGGCCTCCTTTAACCATATTGTCTCTTATTCCACTTGTCAAGGAATCTCCCCAGCTCCTAACTATCCTGCCTCATGGTCAGACGCAGTCCCAGCATCAAGTCCTGTTAAGTCTTGCGTAATTTCTAGGAAGCGTTAGGAACCCCAAATAGTGTTTTATGTTAGAAATTGGAATCCTGTGATCGTTTCTCTTATGTAACTCTGAAGGCCCACTTTGTTTTTAAAGCTGTAATGTATCCTAACTACATTCTGTTAGGGATCGCTTTTAGGAGAGGCATTGGTGGGAGGGGAAGGAATGGGAGGAGAGGGAACCTTCACATTTCCCAGCTCTCTCTGGGAGAAAGCAGCCCGTGCTCATTAGCATTCATTTCACGTAATTTCCATAATAATGCTATAATTTAAAACACTCTGACTCAAAGACCTAATAAAGGAGGTAAGATTTTCTAAATTTGCTGCATAGATTGCTCATCTCTCCTTCAATCTTCCTTCTCTTAAGCAAAATGTAAAATTTGGAACGAAGAGTGGAAGTGCCAGGGTTTGACTGATCCCTTGTTAACATTATTCTGCTCTTCAGCCTTTGAGTTCTGGTTCTGACATGTGTGTGAAAGTGCCTACATGAAAGAACCTTCAGGTCACTTTCTACCTTCTGAGATGGGGGCAGGGGGACAGTAAACTGCCAAACGATGCTTGTCATGCTCCCCAACCTTGGCTGAAATCACTTCCTTCCAATCACTTTGATTAATGACTAGAGATTTTATAAGCAGAGACTCATGGTGGAGACATCTGCCTTCCCGTAGGGGTGTGAGGAGGATGCATGTGTATGTAGGGCCTTCAGGCAGCAGGAAACCAATGATGGGCCTGGGCCTAGTGAGCTGGGCTCCCTCACCCTCCTGATGTCCAGCTGCATGACTTGGCTTCCTGGACAAGAGACGGTGTGGACCTCGTCGTGAACAGCAGGATATCTGAACAGGACCTGCGAGCGGGGTAGAGGAGAAAGCTGGAGATGGCCCGGGCCTCCTTCCTCAGTCCTGTCAGACCCTGCCCCCCTTCAGGCTGGTCCCTCACCTGGGGGCCCCAGGGTTGTTCTGGTTCTCACTTCTGTGGTCAGGAAGCACCTTGGAGGTGAGTTGCTCAGCACAAGAAGACTGAATAGGGGACCGAGCCGGTTTGGCTCAGTGGATAGAGCGTCAGCTTGAGGACTGAAAGATCCCAGGTTCAATTCCGGTCAAGGGCCCATGTCCAGGTTGCAGGCTCGATCCCCAGTAGGGGGCATGCAGATTACAGCCAATCAATGATTATCTCTCATCATTGATGTTTCTATCTCTCCCTCTCTCTTCCTCTCTGAAATCAATAAGTATATTTTTTTAAAATATATTTTATTGATTTTCTACAGAGAGGAAGGGAGAGGGATAGAGAGCCAGAAACATCGATGAGAGAGAAACATCAATCAGCCGCCTCCTGCACACCTCCCACTGGGGATGTGCCCACAACCAAGGTACATGCCCTTGACCGGAATCAAACACGGGACCCTTGAGTCCTCAGGCCGACGCTCTATCCACTGAGCCAAACTGGTTTCGGCAGTATATTTTTTTTTAAAAAAGAAGAAGACTGAATGGGAGAGTATGAGATGGCCACTCCAGCTGAAAAAGAAGTGCTAAGACTTGGCTTGGGACAGCAGTGGGGTTCCTAGGAAGGACTTGGGCCTCATCCCTGTACCAAGCTGTTCAGGAGCTCAAAGATTCTCCCCAGCTCTGGGCAGCCAAACCCCAGCTGTTTCTCCATGTCAGGAACCAGCAGCCTGTGTGAGCAGGGGGAGTGCGGAAGGTCCTGGAGGGGGACAGAAAGAGAAGCTGGAACTGGGCACCACCGTCCCTGGAGAACCCCTGAGGGGGCGGGGGGTGCAGCCATCTGGCCACACCCATGGACTGGAGCGGGGAGAGGGAGGAAGCAGGGCGGGGACTCTCACGGGGAAGCCTCGGGGAGGGGTGGTGTTCTGTAGGAAAGGGCTTTCCTTCCTTTGTAAGGGTACCAGTTCTGCTTTCTGGGCCTCAACTCCTGCCAGACCTGCCTGACAGTTGCTTTATGTATATTTACTATCCTCAAAGCCCTAAAACTAATAGGTCCTATTATTCCCATTTGATGAGAAAATGAGGCTCAGAGAGAAGGAATAACCTCTGGCTGCAGAGTTAAGATTTCAGCCGAATGTGCCAACTGTGGGCCAGCCTCCCACGGAGCAGCCCTCTGTGGCTCCAACGGCAGAGGGCACCGAGGCAAACAGGATGCAGCATCTGTCTCAGCAGCGGTCGGTTGACAGTTTACCATTTTTCCTCCTTTTTGTTCCCTGTGGTTGAAGGATTCCCTCTCCATTATTATTGGTTCTTTATACATATATGTATGTATATGTGTGTGTGTGTGTATATATACACTTTTTATTGATTTCTGAGAGGAGTGGAGAGGGAGAGAGAGAGACAGAAACATCAATGATGAGAGAGAATCATTGATCAGCTGCCTCCTACATGCCCCACACTGAGGATCAAGCCCGCAACCCAGGCATGTGCCCTGACCCGGAATCGAACTGTGACCTCCTGGTTTATAGATCCACCCTCAACCACTGAGCCACACCGGCCAGGACATTATTGTTGGTTTTGAGAGGAATACGGACACAGAGACGTGAGAAGCGGAGGGTCCGTGGAGTCATGCACTGTGGGGAGGAGAGGGCAGCCGGTCTGAGAGGCCGCAGGCAGGAAGGCCGCTACCCGGCCAGTGTCGCCACCTGCAGGCCTCTGCCCCGGGGGGGGGGGGGGGGGGGGGGCTGCGGGCCTTCCTGGCTGGCTCCGGCGCTGTGACACATTGCAGATCTGCCAGAGCCCAGAGTGGAGGAGTCACCTCGCCCTCTGGGTAAACATCCGGTAAACATCCGGAAGTTAAACATCAGAGGGCGGCCCTGCCGCAGAGGCAGGTAATTAAGACTTTGAAGAGGGGTCCCTGTTTTTAGTGTGCTAAGTCACCCGGGGTGTTTGTTCAAAATGCTGCTGCATTTCCTGATCCCCACTCTTAGAAACCCTCAGGCAGCAGTTTGGAAGTGAGGCCCAGAATCTGCATTGTCAAAACGCCCCAGGCAGTTCCCATCCTATGGACCGTGGACCAGGCGAAGGAAGACACTGACTTGGACGGAGGACTCTGAAACTTGTCTCTAAGAAAACAGCTTTTTCTGTCCTATTGTTTAATCCCTTGAGCACCCTCTTGTCAATATAGGTATGGTGTTCATGGAGCTGTCTTGCTGAAAGAAAGATAATGAACACAGCAGTTACATGCATAATTGCAGTTAATTATTATGTTGTGAATGTATAGTTAAATGATAAACATTAATTTATAAGCACTCTTATTAAAAGTTCCCTTTTATTTGCCATTAATCAGGGAAGTTTGCTCCTTTATCCACTTGATAAAAAAGTTCTGAGTTCTTGCTATGTGGTGGGCACTGTTCAGGAAGGTGGGGACAGATGTGGGTCAACAGCTGGAGCTGATCTCTACCCTTCAGGGCCTTACAGTCTGGCCAGGGAGATTGATTAAATAAATCCCCAACAGCCATGTGCATTTCAATTTTGTGTAAGTTTATTCTTATTGCTTAGGGTATTTGTTAAATTCATTACTAAATGTGACTTATATAAACATAGAGGGATTTGCCAATAAACAAATACAAAAGAAAAAAATTCTTGTCAATCTAAGTACTGTGATTTGGGGTTTAAAACATTGGTTGACATATGGAATATGAACTTTCCAGGTACCCTCTGATTGAGCTAGGAAGATGTATTTTTAATAAACTCTATACAAAGTTGTCATTTTGTTTCTTAGTCAGGGAGTTGTGACTTCATCTCCAAATACGTTTAATTAAAATGTTTTAAGGATCCATTGATCCCCACCCCCATCATGTCTCTGCTTCCTCCCTCATTTGTGAACATAGTGCCATTAGGAAAATGGTACCCAAGTGCTTTTGAGCACAAATGTACCTGAATGCAGATGTCTCATCCGGTGAGAATTCTGATTCCGTGCTTAGCACATCCTTATGCTGTTCTCTGGCCTGAAATTTGAATGTGCCGATAGTCTATGAGAGAACACATCAACTATGAAACAGAACTGTCATCAGTAACCTCTGCTCCTTGATTTCCAGTGTTGCAGGTGGCGAGCTGTTTGACTTCTTAGCTGAAAAGGAATCTTTGACTGAAGAGGAAGCAACTGAATTTCTCAAACAAATTCTTAATGGTGTTTACTACCTGCACTCCCTCCAGATTGCCCACTTTGATCTTAAGGTACGTTGCTGAGTGTTAGTCAGAGAGAAGCGGATGAAAACCACAGCATTGGTTGTTTGTTTGCTAAGAAAAAAATGGAAGCACTTGAAAGAGATACTTGTCGTTCCTGTGGGTATAACAAATGGAATTATCAGTGTAAATCAGCCAGTGTATAATGCATGCCTTCTGCAGTGACTCCTAACTTTTTGTGGAATGGAGGCTTAAGATTAATGATTACATTTGAGAATCTCTGGGGAAGAATCAAGAGGTCTCATCAGCCAGGTCTTTAAGCAACAGAGCTGCTGGTGGTGGTAGGACATTTTCAGCTGGGAGTGCCCACTGGCTTCCCAGTCTCCATCCCCCGGTGGCTGTAGGGCATAGAAGATAGAGCCGCAATGTCTACTCTTCCTCTTGATGCAAAAAGGCTTATGGGTCTGACTCTGTCACCGGCAATCAATCAAGCCAAATTCTGAGATTGGCTAAGTGGGGTCATACCTGGCTAGAGGCAGGGCATTACGGGATCTAATGTCATACTCGCAACAGTCACAGAGGTCATGATATCTTTGGGAAGGTAAGACACCCTTGAGCCACAGGAAGTGACAATGTCAATGTTTAGATTCAAGTGCAAAGTAGCATATGATCGATTGCCAAGTGAATGGTTTGTATCATTGGAGCTAGGATAGGACCATAGCAGAGGAAGGATTTTCTTCATGCTGTTGTAGCAAAGCTATGAAGACCCCATCTGTATCCCTGCAACACTCACTAAGGCACACCCCAAAGACTGCTGTTGCAAACACCTATGGCTCTCTGCTTGACCTCTGGTTTCTGGCCCTGGGAGCTGGCAATGCTAAAGAGTAAATGCTGCCCTAGCCGGTTTGGCTCAGTGGATAGAGCGTTGGCCTGCGGACTGAAGGGACCCAGGTTCAGTTCCAGTCAAGGGCACATGCCCAGGATGTAAGCTCGGTCCCCAGAGGGGGTCATGCAGGAGACAGCCAATCAATGATTCGCTCTCATCATTGATGTTTCTCTCGCTCTCGCTCTCTCCCTTCCTCTCTGAAATCAATAAAAATATAGTAAAAAATAAATAAATAAATGCCCATAGGCACAGCTCTTAGCAACGAAGAATGGCAAGATGATCAGTAAACCCCCGAACTCCCTCCTTCCCTCCTGTTTTATTTGGAAAACTCTGAGTGCTACTTTTTCTCCCCAAGTTCCTCAAAGGGGTCACACTCCAGTCACCCCTAACTTGATAAGATGCCTTGTATTGGCTTCCTTCCATTTCCTGTCTCCCCATTCCTCTACCAAGTGGCTCCCACATAAGCCACATGCCCCCAAATGTCCCAGGTCTACTCCTGGGAGAACCTAAACCAGAACATTTATTTTTCCTGGTGTTCTGTTGCAAGTACCCTTTATGCCTGTTTTTCAGTTGTTTTTTAAGGCGGAGAGGAAGAGTTATTCAGCCACCTTACTTTAGCATAGCATAGCTTAGCTGCTATATTTTTTTTGTTGTGGTAAAATAAAGATAACATATAATTTATACCATTCTAACCATTTTTAAGTATGCAGTTCAGTGGCATCAGTATATCCACCTTGTTGTGCAACCATCACCACCATCTACTTCTAGAACTTACTGACCTTCCCACCCTGAAACTATGTGCCCATTAAACAGTAACTCCCCATCCTTTCCCCCAGCCCCATCTTCTCACCACCACCATACTGCTTTCTGACTCCATGAATTTGCCCATTCCGGGTACTTCATATAAGTGGAATCATATAACAGTTATCCTGTTTTATCTGGCTTATTTCAGTTAGCACGATGCCCTTCAAGGTTCTTCCATGTTGTAACAAGTTTCAGACTTGACTTCCTTTCTAAGGCTGAATAAATATTCCATTATGTTATCTACCACATTTTGTTTATCCATTCCTCTGTTGGTGGACATTGGATCTTTTCCCACCTTTTGGTTACTGTATCGCTGCAGCGCTATTTCTTTTTTTTCTTTTCTTTTTTTTAAGCCTGAAAATATAATGCTTTTGGATAGAAATGTTCCCAAACCTCGGATCAAGATCATCGACTTTGGGCTGGCCCATAAAATGGACTTCGGGAATGAATTCAAAAACATATTTGGGACACCAGAATTTGTTGGTACGTTTCTTTGCTCCTGTGGTCATTTATTTCTCATAAGCATTATAATGGCAAAATTTCCCCGGCTGCAGCATCATTTCCCTGGTACGTGTGTCCGGTTTATACATGAAAATGCGATCTGTTGGTTTGCTTCCTTCTGAAACTGTCTCTCTCAGTGTGCGTTTCTTTCCTCTTAGCTCCTGAGATAGTCAACTATGAACCGCTTGGCCTCGAGGCAGATATGTGGTAAGTAGTGCGCCCTTGATGTTGTCATCTTTCTGATTTAATTTATTATTATTCTGACATTTGTTTTTGTTTCTGTTTCGTGTCTAGGAGTATTGGAGTAATCACCTATATTCTGTAAGTACCAGAACCCACAACTTGTATTCTTTCCCTCTTTCTTTGAGACCATATGTTTTATTAAGCAGTCGTGTTGATCTCTTCAGCTTATGCGTGCTCTTTATGTAAACATTCATTTTACACCCCCAGAACACGCTTAGTTTATACTAATTAAACATTTTCTCCGACTTTGAAGTGAGTCATCAGAAACTGCAGCATAATCACTGGAAGAAAGCATGTCTGTCCATCACTGAGGAAAACAGGCTAGAGGTTTTTTGTAAACTACTAGATGCTGTTCCAGATTAACTTTTCAAATGCATCCTTTGCATTAAGCCGAAGCCTTTGTGCCTGACAATTAAATGGAATTCTAAAACGATTGCCCAAGCACCACATTATAATCTCATTCCTCACCCCCCTTATCAGGTATTATGGGAACGAAATGACAACACAAGAGGTAATTGCTCATGTTCTGTGCCCCACTTTATCAACAGCCTAAGTGGGGCCTCGCCATTTCTCGGAGACACTAAGCAAGAGACGTTAGCAAATGTATCCGCTGTCAACTACGAATTTGAAGAAGAATACTTCAGTAATACCAGTGCCCTCGCCAAAGATTTCATAAGAAGACTGCTCGTCAAGGATCCAAAGTGAGTGTCCATTGTTCCCGAAAAGTGCTCAGCCGTGGCCTCCACTCGACGAGGGTTTGCCCCTGTCCTGTGCACAGGCCACACCTAGGAGACCCCGGTTGCTTGCTCCTCGCAGAGGGAAGCATGCCATGTGAAAGGCCTCAGAAAATGCAGGCTCCTGTGTACCTGTTCAGTCAGTCCTGCAGGCACAGTGGAAATCACCACACAGGCGTACTTTTTTCTCGACTCTCTTCCATGAAGCAAGCCCCAAACTTCATTTTCGAGAACATCTGTTTTGTAGGCCCAGCCAGCATGGAAACAACCTAGTATTTGCTTCTGTGGTGACAGCATTTTTTTTTTCTTTCTTCTCTCCCCACAAAGGAAGAGAATGACCATTCAAGATAGTTTGCAGCACCCCTGGATCAAGGTAAGCTGCCTTTGGTGACTGGTTTGGGTATTAAAGGGCCTCCTGAAATTTGTGTGTTCCAGGGCATTACTAATTCTGTGGGTTCTAACCACAGGACACTTCTGGAGAGTTGTGTTTGCTTTTGGTGCCATATTTTAACACAACTAGCAGGTAAGAGTATGCTCACGGTAACGGAGGTGGAGAGGAGAAAGCTATCCTAACACAAGATTGTAAAGGGATCTGAAGGTCAGGTCTACTCAAACTGAGCCCTCATTCCAGGAGGCCTTTCGGCCAGGGCCTATGGCCACCTCCTTGCATATTACACCTTTATATTGCCTGCCTGGCGCCTTCGGGCATTTAGATTAAATAATTGAAGTTGCTGTGGATGAAAAGGGGTCCTATGGAAAGTAACCTCACAGAGCAATCTGATTATAAATTTCTAACTGGGCAGGTCATGGGTCACAGTAGGTAGTCATGCCCCAGGCATAAAACTTTTTTAGTAAGAGGTTTATCTTTGCCTGAAGCAATGGACAGGGGTCCGTTGTTTACGGTGTATCTATGTTAACACACCTTTGAAATAAGGGATAACCACCTTCAAGAGAGCACATAATCTTGTTAACTTTCCTGTAATCCAATCCTCACCTTGCTTTCACCCATCATCCTATAATCTTCTTTACGTTCCCTCCCTAATTTCAGGTGCATAAAAGAAACTGAAAATGTCATTCCCCAAAGCGTTTGAAATCTTGCTCCCTGGCATCAGTTTGGTTCAAATAAACTCTGATAGAAATTTCACACACAAAAGACCTGAAGTTCCTTCAGCAAGAACAGAAAGGCCTGAGGGTGGGGGAAGATGGCAGTTCCAGAATAAAATCATGGAACCAAGAACAGGTTGTGATGTCATGACTTGCATTACAAAAGTAGGTCTGGTGCAGCTAGAGAACTCTTTGCCTGTACCAGGCCCAGACAGTTGCTAGAAGGCAGTGGTGTCTCTCTCAGAGGCAGAGCTACATGGCTTCCTGAAAAAGGGTGCAACAGAAGGCATACTAATGCTGTCAGACAGGCTTAATTCGCTGACCTCTGAGGTCCCTCCGAGCTCTAAATTACTTGATGTTCAAGTTCAAATGCCTCAGAACATGGCCTCACCATGCATCTTTTTTATGAAAAGTTGTAATTCAGCTTGGCCCAAGCTCAACTTTGCAACTTTTCCCCAGCATCCATATATATTATCCAATACATTATTGATTTCAGAGAAGAAGGGAGAGGGAGAGAGATAGAAACATCAATGATGAGAGAGAATCATTGATCTGCTGCCTCCTGCATGCCCCCCACTGGGGATCGAGGCCACAACCTAAGCATATGCCCTTGACCAGAATTGAACCTGGGACCCTACAGTCCACAGGCCCAATGCTCTATCCACTGAGCAAAACCAGCTAGGGCCCCAACATCCAGTCTTTATAGATTGTAGCAAATCCTTAGCCACAAGAGTTAGCCTCTGCTGACTAGGTTCCTAGATCCTGCATTTTATTTGAATATGTTTTGTTATTCTAGCAAGGTAAATGTGTAAGCAAGTATTCCAAATAATGAGAGGTTTCAAAAAATTGTCATGTAACACATTTCTGTAATTTGAAAGCTGTAAATATTTTCTTGGACTTTCATTTTAGCCTAAAGATACCCAACAAGCACTTAGTAGAAAAGCATCGGCAGTAAACATGGAGAAATTCAAGAAGTTCGCAGCGCGGAAAAAATGGAAAGTAAGATTATTTGACATGGAGGGATTTGCTGATTCTATTTCTTGTGCATTTCCAACAATTGTATGAGTTGATAGTCACATTGTCTACCATTACCAGCTTGCCTGGGACCATGGACACAGGGCCAGACCCTTACATACTATGCTTCTCTGAGGGGGGACGTGCAAGGGTTTTGCTAGGGTAAGAGCCAATTCCTCAAAGAATCAAGAGCAGCATATTGAGAGGAAAAGGGATGTAAGGCATGCAGTTCTGTAGTTTAATAATGAAATGGAGAAGGAGACTTTCTCTCTATCCTATTGTCTTGATGCGTAAGACCTGTAGCATGATTCTTTAAGCAAATACAATCCAACCTGCGCGTGGGATGCCTGCCCCCGAGAATGCATGTTGTCAGCAGTGAATGCCATCGCAGAGACAGTGACTTGCACTGATTTGAGTATTGTTGCATAAGCTCTCTCTCCTCTTCTCCCCCTGCCTTTACTTATCCTCTTCTTTTTTTCTTTTTTCTTTTTTTAAGCAATCAGTTCGCTTGATATCACTGTGCCAAAGATTATCCAGGTCGTTCTTGTCCAGAAGTAACATGAGTGTTGCCAGAAGTGATGATACTCTGGTAAGCAAACTTGTTTCCCTTGGTGAGGTTCTTTCTTAGCACTAGGTATAGAAATGTTTCCGAAACCTTCTACCAGCATATCTAGGTTGTTTGATTTGTTCGACAACGCAGAAAACCTGAAGTCATGTAAATGTCAGACTGACCCTTCCTCGTCTCAGGTTAGGGAGTTGGGATGGCTGATATATGTACTCTGTTACTTCTTCGTCCTTTTTTCTGTATTTTGATTGGCACTATACCTACTTCCACCCATTACCTCTAACACTGCCACCCACCTCCTCCCACACTCACAGTTTGATAAAAGAGACGCTGGTCAGTAGAAGAGGGAAGAGCTCATTTTAATTTTTATTAACTGAAATGAGAGCCTTCTATTGCCACTGACCTGGGAGACTCTTGGGTTGTAGTAGTAAAAAAGGGCCAGATAATCCTCCCCCTGAACACACACTCACACTCCCCACAAAATCAAGGGAAAAGCAGTACGGCTTGCTGGTGTAGTTTGTGGTAGACCAGAAGGCTAAACCCACTTGCTTTGTTAGCATTGTACTGACTGTCCAAAACCCTTGAGAACAACTCCATAATTTTTTCCCTTTAATCCAAACTGAAACCTAATCACAGATTGACTCTTCAGATATGACTAGACATATTTGAATTCAACAAGACTTTGCTCTGACAGTCAGACAACAGGGCTTTGTTAACCCTGGAGGTAAAGGGAACTCCAGGAAAGGCAGAAAGGGTGATTCTGTGGGAACCAGGACACTCCTGTAACTGAATAGTCGGCGTTTCCTGAGTGGAATCTGGGGATTCCAAGGGCAGGATCACACATCAGCACACACCAGCTCTTTCATCCTCCCCTCCCCCGCCCCCAAAGTTAGTACTAGTTTCCCTGAGGCTCAAGCTGTAGCCTTGTAGTGTGAAAAGAGATTGTATATGTTAAAAAGAAAAAAGAAGTGGGAGAAAAGCAAGGTAGAAGAAGGGAGAGGAAGGAGGCGGAAGGCTGGATTTGGGAATTGTGGGTCCAAAGAAAAGATAAAAATATTAATATAAGATAATGAGAATGATTGAATATTATACATTAAAATCATCCTGAATAATCGGTTGGGAGAAATGACATTTATTGCAAGAAAAGTTTAAGGTAGAAGAGGAACCCAGCCATGTAGGAACTCCAGGTGGGAAGACTTCTTCCTCCCAGACCTTGGGTTCTCATTCCTCTCAGTATCCTGCGAATCCCAGGACATGTTAGAACACGCTCTTTGTTGTCTCTCTCAAGGATGAGGAAGACTCCTTTGTGATGAAAGCCATCATCCATGCCATCAACGATGACAATGTCCCAGGCCTGCAGCACCTCCTGGGCTCATTGTCCAACTATGATGTTAACCAACCCAACAAGGTCTGATCCTGTTCTATCAGGGATAGTGGCGCCGGCGGGCGGGGGCGGGGGGAGGGCATGGGACTATGCACCTCCAAGTCCCAGGGGGAGAGACCCTGTCTGCTTCCTCATTCTCCCTTCTAGTTGCCAGCTCCATACTGTGGAAAAGCTCTGCGTAGAGAGTGAAATGACTTAGACATAAGATCTTTTTGCATTCAGTGCCTTTCTTCGTGCAAGGCCATTCCACATGCACCAATTACACCTCTAACCATGAAAATTTATTTTTTAAAAATATTTTTATTAATTTCAGAGAAGGGAGAGGGAAAGAGAGAGATAGAAACATCAATGATGAGAGAGAATCATTGATCGGCTGCCTCCTGCATGCCCCCTACTGGGGATTGAGCTTGCAACCCGGGCATGTGCCCTTGATCAGAATCAAACTCAGGACCCTTCAGTTCTCAGGCCAACGCTCTATCCACTGAGCCAAACCAGCTAGGGCTAACCATGAAAATTTAAAGGACTCATCCCACAAATGAAAATGTTACCTTTTGATTGTGAAACCAAAAGAGGAAGCATGCTGTGTTCTGTCCTTCGTTCCTGTTATGTAGCAGTCCTCACGCACCTGTTGAGACAGGAAGGTGTGTGGGATAGCAATGATAATTCGGGCATTTTTTTCCTACCAAACCTAAAAAAATAGTTTTGTTTTGTTGTCTTGCCTATTGCAGCATGGAACGCCTCCGTTACTTATTGCTGCTGGCTGTGGGAACATTCAAATGCTACAGTTGCTTATTAAAAGAGGCTCAAGAATCGATGTCCAGGATAAGGTATCATTCTGTCTTATTGCAAATAAATTAATTTTTTTAAGTATTCCCAAATGCCTCTGATCTTAGAGGTAAGAGAGAAAATAACATGTATCTCTACTTCAGTTTCCTACAAGGGAAGCTGAATTGCTGAAGTAGCCTGGTCCAAGCTAACAGGTGTTGTAAGGCAAGAGGAAAACGTTGATCTTTCTCTGGGCTCTGTGTTTGGGTATCAGCCATTCCTTGTTCACTACCCTCGATGTTTCTCCTCACTGATCACTTACGGAACAGTGTTATTGTAAGATGTCACAGATGGGAAAGTTTTCATTGTCTAATTCGTCTCACCAGAAACGTATTTGCCTGCTGGTTTATTAGGGCCACAGGGAAGGATGATATGCTTTGAGGTGTAAATCGCATTGGAAGTGTAGGCACATTGATTAACAGCTAATAGTCATTATAATGGATCTGTCCTCCGCTTCTAAAGACTTTCAACAGAGCTATAAAAGGACTAGATCTGGCCCTTGACAATATAGGGACTTCCAACCAGAGGTTCAAGTGAAGGTTTTAAGAAAAGAGAAACAGCTCTTTATTTTGATGTAATTCTAGAGTTGCCAAAAAAAATCTGCAAAGATAATACACAGAGCTCCCTTATCCCCGCCCCCCAGCTCCCCGGAATGTTAGCATTTCACATGACCTCGATCCCTATGCAAAAATAAATGAAATGGGCGGGAGGGGGGAGGGGAGGTTGTTCCCCATGGAAGGTGCTTCTGTGGAGTTTGCCATCACGGAGGAAGGGGAGTAGAGTAGAGTGTGTTTGAGTGACGTGCATTCAGATCCCTCAGCTCTGGAAGTGTGACTGCACGCTGGTTTCTGCACAGGGTGGATCCAATGCCATCTACTGGGCCTCTCGGCACGGCCACGTGGACACCTTGAAATTTCTCCATGAGAACAAATGCCCTTTGGATGTTAAAGACAAGGTAAGGCCGCTTTCCTTAGGGACGGGGGAAGTACCAAACGGCTGCATTTGAGCTTCGTCTTGTCATGCACATCAGGAGCCAAAGAACAAGGATTCGGGACCCAAATCTTCCTACAGAGAATTTAATCTAGAAATTTGTTTTTGCTGGTGGCTTGGTCTAATGTTAAAATCTGCTTTTAGCTGAAATCTGCCAGACAGTTGCCATGATACACAAGCCGTGAATTAATTTGCATGAGTTACATGAAAATTCTAAGTTCTAATAGAAGGACAACCAGAAAGAGACCCGAGTCCTGAACCTCACATTGGCTCACCGTGTGCGTGTCTCTTGACCACACTCTTCATCTCTGAAGTGGCTGACAATGCTGACCTTACAGTCACTGGCACTAGGAGGATTCATGAGACAATGCATGTAAAGTAATGCATGTAAAGTAAGGCTTTGGGGGGGGGCGGTTAGAGGTTATAAAATTATTAACTTAGGAAGATACCTTCCTTTCACATACTCGGGTGTCATTCAGTCCATCCCACAGTCCTGCACCTGCACAGAGAATCCCTACCTTCTCACCCAGGACGGGTCCTACTGTGCATCCCATCTCTGCTTCTAACACTTGCCGCATAAGGTGTCGCCTTTGGTCAGAGCTGCCACACACAGTCGTATGGATTGTGCCCTGCACCAATCTAAGAACGACATTCACATCATAGACAAGTGTATTTATTATGGCCTTTTTCTGTCAGGTGGCAATAAGGTATCTCGTTTTACTGTGTTTTAATTAATTTATTCTGATGGGTTTTTTGGCAGCTCTACGTAAAATACCTTAAGGAAGTTGCTTCTATTACTAATTCACTGAAAGCTAATAGTGATGTTTTAAAATCTCTGAGAGTATAAGAAATGAGATTCTAAACATGGACAATGAAATCAGAAACATGTTAGTTAATAAAACTGTCCCTTTATATATCGGCTGGTGATGAACCTAGTATTAAAGAAAGGAGTTTTGTGTTTAAAGAAATCACATAGCTAGAAGCAGCAGTAGATAAGTGTGCAAACAGCCGTCGCAGCCCAGGGAAAGCCGTCTCACCTGGGGTTGTATGACAGACAGGGTGAGCCCGGCATATGGGTTTCACACCAGCTCCGTGATGGACACGCCACTCTCAGGGTCCCTGGCCCAGGTACCATCTGGACAGAGGGAGGTGGGCACCCCCCAAAGGAAGGAAGTGGAGCCAGGTGTGTGTGGCCGGGCCTTCAGTCCTATGCCTTCCAGTCCCCGCAGCCTGCTCCCGGGGCGCTCTGAATCTCTGGCCGTTTCTTTTGCAGTCTGGAGAGACAGCCCTGCACGTGGCGGCTCGCTACGGCCACGCCGATGTGGTTCAGTTACTGTGCAGCTTTGGCTCCAATCCCAATTTCCAGGACAAGGTGGGTCATGGTAGCTGGTGTCCTCCCTTCCTTCTGCTCTCTGCACGGATGTACAGGCAGACAATGACATGGCCCAGTCCTCCCAGTTTTATCCAAGTCTCTGCTTTGATTCCAGAGGGCGGGGCCTCAAACAGAAACACCACCTAACATCCATCTACTTAATCCTCTGGACAACCCTATGAGTTGTTATTACTGTTACTGTCATTCTCATTTTACAGAAGCGGAAACTGAGGCAGGGAGAGGTTCAGTATCTTGCCCCTGCTCACACAGCTCATAAGTGGGAGAGCTAGGGTTTGGGATTCGAAACCACAGGGTCTGGCTCCAGCGTCCCTGTCAGTACCCACTAACTCCAATGGCCTTGCGTAGGCAGACATATGTGTCTAATGATGCTGACCATGAATATACAGCCTTCCAACCCTATAGATCCCACGGCCAGCCCACTCTTTGACTATTACAACATGGTTACCTCCGTTACTTTTATTTGCCTCAGCAATAATATGTTATGTGACTCATCTTTGTCAAATGCATGGCAGACATGCTGAGGCATCAAGATTGTTATGAGAATTCTTGTTCAAAGAAGTGCTCTCTTACCGTCAGTAACCTCAGATGAAGTAAACGTAGCACTTTTGTAAGAAAGATGCTAAAATTCCACCTGCACTGGGGCTCGATTGTTCAGAAGAGCTGAGCTGTCGGTTCCCGTGGGCTCCTGACGTCCCTCGTCGTTCAGATGCCGACAGTGCCACACGCATCCAACGCACAAGCGTTGAGGAGACAAAACTAACGAAGGAGGGGCCTGTGTCTATTAATTTCAGACTCATGTTTCACTCCAGTAGCTGTCAGCTCACTCTCTCCGTGGCCTTGACTTTGCTGCCGGGTTCAGCGGGGACTCTCGCCTGGCCTGCACTTTCTCTCATGTTGTTGCACTTGTCGCCTCGGCAGGAAGAAGAAACCCCTCTGCACTGTGCTGCCTGGCACGGCTACTACGCTGTGGCCAAAGCCCTGTGTGAAGCCGGCTGCAACGTGAACGTTAAGAACCGAGAAGGAGAGACGCCCCTCCTGACAGCCTCCGCCAGGGGCTACCACGACATCGTGGAGTGTCTGGCCGAACACGGAGGCGACCTGCATGCCTCTGACAAGGTGCGTTGCGGGTGAATGCAGCACACTCGCCGAGAAGTGATCTGGGGGGCTGGAGGGACCACAAGCCTTCTGCAGTGAGTTTACCCAAGAGGAACTTGAATGCAGCAAATTGTAATTATCCTTTCTCTTCTCTGTTCCAAAGATTCCGTGAGCTTTTCTAGATTCTGTTTAATAATTAATATTCACTTGTGGCATGGAGCAAAATTTATGAATTGGTCAGATGCCTCGGGTCTCTTATTTTAGCCTTTTCAGCTGGGAGCGGGTACAGTGATGATCGCTGAGCCCAAGACAATCCTCATTTAGGGCTAAAATTGGCAGCGCACTATTAATTGGTAGATAAACAAAGAAATAGGTGGCTTATTGATTTCCATCACCTGCTATTTTGTAGAAACTCAATCTAGACCAGGTGTCGCTTTTTAATTAAGCAAATTCAACGTGATCTGTTTTTATTGTGAGCTAGTACTTAAAATGAGGCCATGATCTTGCCATATATAGTTAGACTTGGACACTGTAGTTAATTTAGTAACAGCCATTTGTGGAGTATTTTCTTGGTACAGAGAAACAGTTCTCAACTGGGGGCGACCTTGCCCCCAGGGGACATTTGGCAATGACTGGAGACATTTATTGGTTGTCTCTGGCATTACTGCTGGCGTCTAGTAGATAAAGACTGGTGGTGCCTCTTATATCCTCCGACTCACGGGATAGGACCAAAATGTCAGTCAGTGTGCTGAGATTAAGAAATGTTTCTAAAACCCTCTACCAGCTCCTGAACTCAATACCTCTGCTCACCAGGGATTCTATAAAAGGTACAAGGACTCCTCAGGCTGGTCTTTGGTGGGACGCAGAGAGTAAGCATGTCATCTTTGCTTTTCATACATATGACAGCCCTGGAGCAAATCCCTTCGCATCACTTTCGCAGCTTCTCCTGGTGTAAAGATTGCTGAGCAAATGTTCTTAAAGGTATCTTTCGACGACCTGAGAAAACAGCCATTGGAGGCCTGTTACTTAAGTCCTGTACAGTCACAGACAAAAAGCAGCGTCCAGCCTTTCCACCCGATTGCACTGGCCAAACCTAGATTCACCGCACCGATGGTCAGCAGAGTCTGATTATTCAGAGTGGAATGTATGGAGCCTCTCCCCCGCCCCCCAGGAGTAAATGTGTGGTTTCTGATCCTCCTTCAGCCTTTGCAGTAGGGCGCCTTTGCCAGTTAAACCCAGCCCGGTGGCGGCCGGAAGGCGAGGCCAGGCCCACGTGCCCCAGTGGAAGTGCTCAGGGCCCTGGTGTCTGTTGCAGGATGGACACATCGCTCTTCATCTCGCTGTGAGACGGTGTCAGATGGAGGTCATCCAGACTCTCCTCAGCCAGGGAAGCTTCGTCAATTTCCAAGACAGGCACGGCAACACGCCCCTCCACGTGGCCTGCAAGGACGGCAACGTGCCCATTGTGGTGGCCCTCTGCGAGGCCAGCTGCGACCTGGATATCTCCAACAAGGTAAGGCCGGAGAGAGCGACCCCTGAGGGCCTACTGACCTGCTTCCGGATGTTGTTCAGATTCTCTTTGCATCTCAGTCGGTATTCCTCCTGTGGGCCTTTTCTTTTTCTTTTCTTTTTTTTTTTTTTTTGTTACTCTTCACCTGAGGATATTTTTACGTTGATTTTTAGAGAGAGTAGAAGGGAGGGGGAGAGACAGAGAGAGAGAAACATCCATGTGAAAGACACACATCGATCGGTTGCCTCCCACAAGCACCCGAAACAGGGTCGGGGATCGAGTCTGCAACCAAGGTACTGCCCTTGACCAGAATCAAACCCAGGACCCTTCAGTACTCATGCCAAAGCTCTATCCACTGAGCCAAACTGCAGGCTAGGGCCATGTTCTTTTTCTTTTCTTTTTTTAAATATATTTTTATTGATTTCAAAGAGGAAGGGAGAGGGAGATGGAAACATCAGTGATGAGAGAGAATCACTGATCAGCTGGCTCCTGCACACCCCCCACTGGGGATCAAGCCTGCAACCCAGGCATGTGCCCTTGACCGGAATCGAACCTGGGACTCCTCTATCCACTGAGGATGCTCTATCCACTGAGCCAAACAGGCTAGGACAGGCCATGTTCTTGTTCAGGTGGCTCTCCACTTTCAGTCATAGCTTACATACGACTTTTGAATAGTTTTGTAGAGTAACAGAAATTATTGCATTAATAAGTACTTCCTGCCTAACCTGGTTACTCCGTATGGGCACTGAGAGACAGACACAGAAACTGTCCACTTGTAGAGGAATCTGAGAACATGGTACAAAATTGGGGTATCTTTCTGGAGCTCTGAGTCTTCAGGAAAACACCTCCTGAGTTCTGATTTGATTGGGATTTCCAGGACCAGATTTCTCCCCTTAGCTTACCCCCACGGAGAGTTTTATGGTCAGAAGTTCATTACACCTTTTTTTGGGTGCTAAATAAATTTTTAAGACCAAGAGGATGCTATTATTTGGTGAATAAAAAAGAAATTCAGCCCTAACCAGTTTGGCTCAGAGGATAGAGCATCGGCCTGTAGACTGAAGGGTCCCAGGTTCGATTCCGGTCAAGGGCATGTATGTTGGTTGCAGGCATATCCCCGGTAGGAGGTGTGCAGGAGGCAGCTGATCGATGTTTCTCTCTCATCGATGTTTCTAGCTCTCTATCCCTCTCCCTCCCTCTCCCTTCCTCTCTGTAAAAAATCAATAAAATATATTTTTAAAAAAAGAAAAGAAATGCAAATAATTTCAGGTTCCTAGGTGGGTTTTTTAAATGCTATTATGTTGACTTTTAGAAGTTAGCTAACACTTCCCCTTCCCCTAAATGCCATCTAGATTTTTATCACCAAATCAGATGGAACAGTTGACTATTCAGTTGGTTTTGACCCTGTGACTGTATGAGTGGCAAACACTATGCTGTGAAGATAATGTGAAAAACAAAGTCCAAGGGAAGCTATTTTGATTAATTGTGAAAAATGTTTTTGTTGTTGTTTGTGTTTTGTTTTGTTTTTTGGTTAATCCTTACCCAAGGATATTTTTCCCATTGATTTTTAGAGAGTGTGGAAGGGAGGGGACGAGAGAAACATCCGTGTGAGAGAAACACATCCATTGGTTGTCACGCCCACGTGCCCCAACCAGGGCTGGGGATCAAGCCTGCAACCAAGGACCCAAGACCCCTCTGTCCCTGAGCTGACGCTCTGACCGCTGAGCCAAACTGGCTTAGGCAGGAAATGTTGTTTTATAAATGGCAGGGATGATGCCAGAAAAATTTTACTATGATTTGTTTGAGGTAAAAGAATTAAAATCTGAAACAGGCAGAAAATTATACTTCTACCAAAAAAAATTATTTCTGTTGCATATTATGTGATTAATTCTAGTGGAAGTTGAAATTGGTAATCTTCACATTCTAGAAATATGAAAAGGCATTAGCCATTAGCTGCTGGTTGCTTTCTGAGTTTATCCCATTCTAATCTTGCCAAGTCAGTTATGTAAGTGGCTTAAGGGGAAAGCCAAATGTGATGTTAAGAAGCATCAAGGTCCTTCTAGGAGTCTCTAAATGAGTAAAAAGTGGCTTCAAGGAACATTGGGGCACTCATTTGAATACATTTAGAGTTGGCCATTGTCTGCCGGCTGAGGCGTACGAACACCATGTCTCACCAATAAAGAGGGACCGGGTATTCGCCTCATGCCTCAGTGCAAAATAGTGCGTTTGTTAAGTATGCGCTATAAAATGCCCAGAAAGATCGTAGACTTTCATGATTAAAAACAACTGGTTCAGCCTTTGCTGGTTTGGCTCAGTGGATAGAGCTTTGGCCTTCGGACTAAAGGGTCCCAGGTTCGATTCCAGTCAAGGGCACATGCCTGGGTTTCGGGCTCAATCCCCAGTGTGGGGTGTGCAGGATGCAGCCGATCAATGATTCTCTCTCATCATTGATGTTTCTCTCTCTCTCTCTCCCTCTCCCTTCGTCTCTGAAACCAATAAAAATATATTTAAGAAAGAAGAAAAAAACAACTGGTTCATTTCATAGGAAAGCCTCAACATTTGGGAGGTGGGGGGGGACACATTAGGAAGCGCCGACATTTTTGATACTATAGATGGCCGTGGTAGTTCACACACACCAACATAAACTTGTGTTGTTACTATGTCGACCCAGCAATGGCACATACAGGGCATTCCGTCGATGATTTTGTCATTGAGTTGAGCTCAGCTGGAGGAAAACTCATTAACTGCACAATTTCAACCTCCTGGAATCAGCAGCGAAGTTCAGCCCGTTCCTCAGAGCCCGCCTGGCGCAGCAGCTGCTGGAGCAGCTCCAGGTTCTGGACCTGCAGGCAGGTCCCCGCTGCCCCCAGCGCCAGGCTCAGCCCGCAGCGACTTCGTGGGTCTCCCGCCTTCAGAAGGGCTGGTGTCAGCTTTGCTTCTCTATTCCTTTTGGGTTTTTTTGAAAGATAACAGGGACTCTAGAAGAACTTAAAAGATGTGCAGTAAGGTAAGAGGAAGGTATTATTTCCCCCAGAAAGCACACCTGGCTTCCCATGGACTCACCCTAGTCACTGGCTGTCAGGATTTTTGGACCCGGCACAGTGACAGCCCACGCCTGCGGACAGACTGTCGCTCCTTCCCTGTGGTGTGCCTGTTCCTTACTTGGATTCAGTTCCCCCAGAGGTAAAAATGCCATTCAGATGCCACCCCTGTCACCAGGATGTGACAGCGACTTGTCACTACCTTCCACACTCATAGTGTAATAGACAATTCTTAGTCTTAGCTTTCCTCGTATGAAAATCGGGGGAGTGGCTGTTGAGCACGGCCATGTTAGGGAACACGTGAGCGGGAACTAGACCATGCAGAGCACACAGCCCTTAACTCTTCATTCCTTTCGTGTTGCCTCTTCTCATCAGTTCAGAGAGAGAATCGTGTGGTACACAAGCACATGTACACACAGATGCACACACACGTGCATCAGGAGCATGAGAGAGGATTTCGTGCCCATCAGGTGTTTATCGCTTCCCGGCTCAGACAGCACTGTGCCAGGCCCGTGGGAGGGAGCTTGTGGGCAGCAGGGTGATAGCTCTTGCCCTCAGGCTGCTTCTCTCTCTCTCTCTCTCTCTCTCTCTCTCTCTCTCTCTCTCTTTTATTTTTGCTTCTCAATGTAATAGCATCTCATGTCTCAATCACGGCAATGACAGACGCACAGGCGCGATGGAAACGCTGACATCTGGACATTAAGGAAACTAGGAAAAGCTTTTCAGGCGCAATCCCTTAAAATGATTGGGAGGTTGACAGATGAAGAGGGCAGACTGCATTGCAGACCAAGGGAAGCACACGTGTGTGTTTAGGGGCTGTCTGGAGGCCCCTGTAGCTGACATGTGGTGTAGGTACTGAGGGTGCTGCTTTCTGAGTCGCTCTAGAAGATAACAGTAGACAAAACATAAACAGGCACACACCTTGCAGGGTTATTCACAATGGCAAGGAGTGGGACGGCCTTCAGTGTCCCTCCGCAGTGGGCTGGCGAATGACTGTGGCATGTCCATGTCGTGGGCATTAGTCAGGCGTCCGAAAGAAGATTTCGTGACACATGGGAAAGTGTTCACAATCAATTGCTAGGTGCACGAAGCAGGTGACAGAATAGAATTGGAGGATGATTACGTCTGACTTTTCAAACAATGCATGTCCTTTTATGGATTCACAGGTAAAAGCTTGGGAGGAAATGCCCCAAAGTGTTAAGTAGGGCCAGCTCTGAGCAGGGGCAGGGGAGGGAGTGAGTAGGGAAGGAGGACTTCTGTTTTCTACCATTTATCCTTCCACGTTGCTGGGACATTTCAAATGAGCCTGTGTTAACTTCATAACAGAAAAACCTATGTTTGCAAATAAACAATAGAAGACAGAGGTACCCTAACTTTCTTGGTTCCCAGCATCTGTTGTGTCTCAGTAATTTTTCCGTGATTCCCCCAGGGCCAAAGAAACACCTAACAGTTCTGTTTATTAAGTGGCTCAGTCTAAACAGCTCAGTAAGTCTTTATATCCTAACAAGTTAGTAGCCGTTGCAATGAATGATTCACATAATCGAAAGAAAACGAACAGGTTAATGTCATTCTCACATAACCACAGTTATGTGCTAATGGGATGTTCTCGCCGCCTCTCACATCCTGGACTCAGATTGAACATGACAGTAACCGCCAAGGCCCCGCTGGCGTCAGTGAAAGGAAGACAGTACAACCCAACGCTGAGACCCTCACTGCCTGGAGCTGGTGGCCCACCTGGTGTCCCACCTGCTGGTTTCATCAGAAATTTAAAATATTTAACATGCCTCCAGGAATCGACTGCAGTGCCCGGAGGTGCCTAGTTACACAATTTGGGAACCATGGACATTTTTTTTTAAATGGTGGTCATGCCTAGCCGGTTTGCCTCAGTGGATAGAGTGTCGGCCTGCGGACTAAAGGGTCCCAGGTTCGATTCTGGCCCAGAGCACATGTGTGGGTTTCGGGCTTGATCCCCAGTGTGGGGTCTGCAGGAGGCAGCCGATGGATGGTTCTCTCTCATCACTGATGTTTCTATCTCTTTCTCCCTCTCCCTTCCTCTCTGAAATCAATTAAAAAATTATTTTTTTTTTTATATAAAAAAGGTGGGCATGACCTCATTAATGTGCCTTCAATGGCTGTCCTCCCGTCCCTTCATCCCTTGCTGAGTCTAAATGTGAACTGTGGTGCAGATCTTTCTGGAACCTGGGGGCTGGCCGTTAAGCCTTGACTGAACCCTCCTTTATGCCAGCGCAGCAAGAGACTTAATTACCTTATGATAAGCCTCCCACTCTTTCACCCTTTGAAGTTACTCTTTTAACTGAAAAAAAAAACACACTTGAGAACATTGTGCTTGGCTTGCCTCCTCCAGGAGGCGCAAGTTCCTGGAAAAGCAGGCCACGCCTCCTGTTTCTTTCTGGTGGGTCCCAGGCCCCTCGCAGTGGGCTGGCCCGCCATCCTCGGGCACCATCCTCAGAACCCTCCGGGGCCTCTCTGTGTCTTGCAGTATGGCCGCACACCCCTGCACCTGGCCGCCAACAACGGGATTCTCGACGTGGTCCGCTACCTCTGTCTGGCGGGCGCCAACGTGGAGGCGCTGACCTCGGTGAGTAGCCTTGCGGCAGGAAAAGGCAACCTAAAGCATCCGAGGCCCGGCAGCGGCACCTGGAGCAGGCGAGCTGCTGCCTGCAGTGCGGGAACCTGTGCCCACACAAGCCGGGGTGGCATCTCCTCACGGCTTCCTCCTCTCCTCTCGCCGGGCCCGCGCTGCCGGGAATGCTGCTGCCTCCCAGGGGCCTATTTGTTCCCCGTGTTACGTAACTGTGCCTTTGCCGGTTTTATTAAATGTGTGTGTTCTTTCCTAAGTGCTCCCCCTCCGTGCAGGGCACTGGAGGTGCCTTGGCTGTCGGAGAGGGAGGAGGAAGGGGCCCTGGGTGTGTGGGCGACAGTTGACGAGAGCTGCTGTCCCTTGTTTAGAAGCCTGGCTCTGCTAGCAGGCCTGCGAGTTATTTTTAAGTGAGATTTTTAAGTGAGTTCCCCTCACTCCCCACTCCCCGCTCCTCACTCCAGACCTGGCAGGGGGTGGTTCTTAAAGACCCCAGTGATTCCCGTGTGCAGTGGAGTCTGGGAGCCGCTGAGTCCTTCTCTTACCATGTCAGTAAGGATCTAACCAGTTTGCTGTGAGTCCTGACGTGGTACCTAATGCATCTCCAAAGCAAACTAGAAGCCCCGCCTGCCCATTGGACACTTTTCGGGAATCTTGGGGAGCAGAGAGGGGTGACACGGGACTGTAGGCACGCCTCCTCCTAGCACCCATCTGAGCTCCAGCTTCAGCCCAAGGTGCTGGTTCTCACCTGGCACTTTGCCCCTGGGGAGCACTGGGCAGTGGCTGGAGACACCGAGGGTGTCGCCAGTGGAGAAGGGGAATGCTGCTGCCATCTAGAGGTGAGGCCAGGTTGCTGCCAGACATCCCAGGATGCAGGGACAGGCCCCCGCACTGAGCATGACCCTGTGCGAAATGTCAGTCATGCTGAGGTTGAGAAACACTGGTTGACTGGGACCCCACGCGTGGCTCAGAGAGTGACTGGCTGTGAGCGATGGGAAGGTGTGCTGTTGAACAGACGGGCATTTCTCAGCTTCCCGTGGGGATGGGACTTGGCTACTGCCAAACACTGAGAGATAGGCCCAAAGGCTTCTTGCTCTTCTTGTTTAAAAACGTTGCTTTTATTTATGTGGAAATGGCTCCTCGTCATTTCTACTTTTAAATGTGTAATGATTTCTAAAACGGCAGCAGAGCAGGGCCTACGCCTCGTGCCCTCCTGGGCGGCCTGGGAATAGCCGTACTTCCCGCCTCCCATGAGTGACTGCGTGTGCACACAAAGCTGTGAGAGCTGGACCAGGGGGGTGCTTGGGAGGAGCTCAGGAAATCTTAGCCACCGTCGTGCACGTTCATGGCACGAAACAAATGAACTCGGGTAGTATGGAACTGCAGCCCCAGCGAAGTACCATCCATGGACCCTTATTTATATCCTGTTGACGTAAGGAGCACCCAAAACTGTAAGACTTCTTATGCGTTTATTTGAACCAAACCTGACAGTTGCAGGGAATCAAATTCTCAATGGATTGAGAAAATGCTCCCGAGAATGGCGGTTTTGCACCCTATTTTATACATAGAATCAAAGGAGGAAAGTGTAAGGATGTCACATGAAACCGTTGGTGATAGATTAGGGATGCCGGAGGATTAGGCACGTGGGGGGTGGGAATCTCTGAGACTGGATAACAAGTAAAAGGAGAGACACATACTTTTACGTAGGTGGGCAGGGGATAGTTAGTTAGCAATGACAATGGAGGGTTCTGTGGTCTGTGCTGTGGTGGGAGATTGCGCCCTGAGGGGTCTGGGAAAAAGGGGATACTCTTACATTCCAAAAGTACGCTATCATAGATGCAAAAAGACAATAGACAGGCTCAATTAAGCTAAAGATTGCCCTTTGTCAGGGGAGATACAGGCCTAAAACAGGACTACCCGCCCTGACTCACTTTCAGTTAGAACGTTTGAATTTCAGTCCATCCAATGTGGTTACATTAGGTCTGAGTTTGTAAGGCCTCCCCTGAGCTTGTCAGGTTTAACATGTGGCCCCTTATCCTTGTTGCCCACATCCTTCTTTTACATTCACTGAAAGTCTGTGGATATAATTGTCTGTTAAACAAAACCTTTCTTTGAATGCACAGCAGTGACAAGTAACTAGCATGACGTCGGTGCTGAGGTGGCCTCTGGAAGCATTTTAAGATGTTAGCTGATGCTCACTGGAATGCTAACTGGAATGCGGTGTCTAATGACCATCTTTATTGTCTGCCTAATTGGAGAAGGATTCAGTTCACCAAGTAGTCTGCCTGCTAAGGAGGTGCTGAGTACCATGAAACCGATGAAACCGGGGGCGGGGGGGGGGGGGGGGGGCGGCCTGCGGCACCTCACTATTGGACCTCAGAACACCAGTGCACGACTTCTTCCTACTTCTCTTCCCTCCCTGCACAGTCAAGTGAAATGAGGATTCCCCTGAGAGGGAATCAGCCGGATGCGCTCTGGCCACCGTCTTTGCTTCTGCCTCCTGTTCTGTTTCTGCCTCCGATGACGGAAAGGGCGTGTGGAACACGCACTGTCTGTTGAGAAGGAAGGAAACTAATCATTTTTCTCCGACAGGATGGGAAGACAGCAGAAGATCTCGCCCGCTCGGAGCAGCACGAGCATGTCGCAGGTCTCCTCGCAAGACTCCGAAAGGTGAGAGATTCCGTTTATCGGTCTGGTTTTAAGTGCAAAGGTGTTCTTTCTCCTGTAAACTCGGAGAGTGAGGCTTTGGACTCACAGGCTGCATGAAAAGGCAGCTCGCTGTCCTGGTCCTGAGGCTCGCATATCGATTTGCATGTATATCTCAGCTACCTGTCCGTTTCTTTTTCCGTATTTGGACTGGGAGACCACTGTGCCCCTGTACAGTCTCTGAGCCCAGTTTCCCCCCTCCCGCCCTCTCTGTAATAACCCCTCACCCCCCATAAAGTGGAGGGAACATGAAAAAGCTGACGGCTGCTTCTTCATGTTTTGAGCTTTAAGACACCATGTATGCTCTGGTTTGTTTCACATCGTTGCTCTGAGGTTTAGGGGAACGTGACACAAAGAAGTAAATGCAGATATGACCTTCCGGCCCACGTTATAGCACAATAGTCATACCCTTTAAGCTGGGAACTGGACGTCTGGGCCGTGTCCTAAAGAAATGAAAGAAACACAGGAAAAGCGTTGTAAGCACAGAGATGTTCACTGCAGTGTTATGTATAATAGTGCAATAACAATCAGAACCAGCCAGAATGCTGTCGGCGGTGGAAACGGACCCAGGGGTCTCACCAAACCTGGGTTCAGCAGCCTCTGTACTTGGGTTGTGGCTAGGAAAGAACTCAGAGCGAGACCCAAACTGTAAGAGAACATTTATGGGGTGAATTGCAGAGGTAGAAGAAGTAATTCCTAGAAGAAAGGGGCTTAGGAAATGAGTTATGGAGGTAAAGGAGGGGCCCTTGGAGCTTGGGAGTGAGGAAGCTAATGGTAACCTGCGGGGAGGGGGGAGGGGAGTCAGGGGGGAGCTCCCAGTCAGGGAGTGCGCACTGGGCCCTCCATCCTAAGGGTCTTAAGGGCGGAGATTTTAGGGGTGGTCCCAGGGGATGTTCTCAATAGAATATTCAGCAGCTTTCCAGGTGTGTCCCTTCAGGATTGTGGTCTCCACTGATGGGTTGACTGGCACCAGGGCAGGGGGTCATTATTCCAGGCAGCTGGATCAGCAGTGGCTGGTTTTGTTGCTTATGTGGGCCTGGGGCTGAAATACAACTGAGGCCTAGATGTTCTCTCAGGGAGGACAGGTCAGGGGGGTCCAAACCTCCTGACCAGCCATATGCTGGGGGAGGAGAAGTCACCCTGGGGGAGGTCCCACCCTATACTAGTAACTGACTGTCCATTGCTAGGCACCTGGGGCTGTCCATCCTGGGGACCTGCTGTACCTGGCCCATGTCTTGCTCTGCTCATGTCTGTCTAACTGCCTACGGCAAGATGACCAACAATAATGTCTGGAAAATTGTCATCCAGCTATAAAGCAGAATGGTTTTCGGCCATTAAACTATTTTAGACGAGGTTTTTTAGTAACAGGAGTTCAATGCTGAGGGTGTTCCTGGACTTCAAAGCAGAAGATAAATTATGTGCACATTATGATCCAACCTGTGTTTTTCTAAAATGCCTGGGAAGAAAATGTTGACGGTGGTGTTTTTAGAGTTTGCCAGTGTAATTAACATTTTCTTCTTTAAACATTACTGTTTTCCTAACTCTCCTATAATGCTTTTTAAAAAAAACAAACTTTATGGAAAGGAAAAAATAATTTACTGATTTAAGCGTTCATTGAAAATGTATTGCCTACTGCCCTAGCCCAGTGGTCGGCAAGCTGCGGTTCAGCAAACTGCGGCTCTCGAGCCACATGCGGGCGGCTCTTTGGCCCCTTGAGTGTGGCTCTTCCACAAAATACTGACTTCTGCGCACGGGCCACGAAATTTCAGTCACACTGTACGTGCGCGCCCGCACGTGGTATTTTGTGGAAGAGCCACACTCAAGGGGCCAATGAGCTGCCTGTGGCTCGAGAGCCGCGGTTTGCCGACCACAGCCCTAGCCGGTTTGGCTCAGTGGATAGAGCATTGGCCTGTGGACTAAAAGGTCCCAGGTTCTATTCTGGTCAAGGGCACATGCCCGGGTTGTGGGCTCGATCACCAGTGTGGGGTGTGCAGGAGGCAGTCAATCAATGATTCTCTCTCATCATTGATGTTTCTCTCTCTCTCTGCTTCTCCCTTCCTCTCTGAAATCAATAAAAATATTTTTTTAAAAAAAGAAAGAAAAGGAAAGGTAAAAAGAAAAGAAAAGGTATTGCCCAGAATATGCTCAGGGTATCCCCTGGAGGTCCTGCCTTATAAACTGAAAAGTGCCTGCAGGGGGGCGGGGAGGTTAGGGGTGACAGTGCCTTAGCTCTCTCAGCTACTGGAAGTTGCCTTTCCATCGTGGTCCCTGGTTGGGGGGGAGGCGAAGGGACACAAAGATGAGAACATTTCCCCCCAGTGCTTGGAGCTGACCTTGGGGTGTCAGAGAGAGAATAATCCATTTTCACACCCTGTGCTTTGGAGGCTATGAACCGGCCACAGAGCCTGGCCAGCGGCCGGTGAACCTGAGCTCTCCCGGCTGCTGCAGGGTTCTGCCTGTCCTTTGCTCTGGGAATTCCAGAAAGAGATCCATCTAGAAAAGCTCTCCTCGCCTCACTCACTTATTCTCACAGGAAACCGGACTCAAGTTGGTGAAGCAACTTGCTACCCAGTGCAGAGCGCAGACTCAGACCTGACATAGAAGCATCTGGTCCTCAGGGGGCTCCCGTCTGCTTCAGTTTCCTCCCCAGCCAGGGCGCCCTTCTCCTCGCTGGGCTCCCCCGCTGTGGGCTGCCAGGATCGCCTTCCTTGGAATAACCCAGGGATATTCCCCTCGCAGACTGCTCCAGGGAGATCCACCTATTTGTTTGCCTTTGTCAACCCCTCAAAGGCCTCTGGGCCTCGGCTTCCTGAGGATCCAGAAAAGGGGAGTCGGCTGCCCAGCAATTTCTGACCACACTACAGGGCGGGCGGTGGGCGGGGCTGCCTGTCCTCGCAGGACTCATGGGCCCCCAGCACCTCATGTGGCGGCTTCCCTCCTCCACCTGGTGCAAACCACGGAAAGGCCTCCACGCTTTCTGACACCCCCTGAAGACTCGGCCCTGGATGCTAATTAAATACATTCACGGGAGAAATCTGTGTAGGGACAACAGCGGGGGAGGGGGTGGCTTTAAATGGTTGTGCCATTCCCTGTGGGTTCCAACCAAATTAGCAAAAAAAGAGCTCCCTGTGCCCCCCCACCTCCAATCAGCTGACACGCCTGGAAATGAAGCTTTAAACAATGTTTGCTGGGCAGCCTGGGGCTTTCTGTTCCTGAAGTAGAGCCAGCCATCGTGTTGACCGTGTGGGCAGCAGAGGCCAGGCCAGGAGAGTGTGGGGTTCCCTGTGCAGACAGCGCAGGGGCCGGCCCAGGGAGAGGAAACCTTTCAGCCGGTGCATCTGGGCAGCGTGGGGGTGAGGGTGGCCGAGGCCGGGTCTTGTGTGGGAAACAAACACAGCTCAGCCATGAAGTGACGTGTGGGTGGTGGATACCCGAGCCTCCGTTACCCTCCGGGAAAGCCCCCCATCCACGTCTCTTTCCAGCTGTGTGCTCAGTGCTGCCACCTTAGGGCCTGCAGTCAGCCGTGGAGGTGGTGTCTGCACCACAGGAATAGCCAACGTGAAGCTTCAGGGCTGTTTTCCTGGCATGTTGGTTGGTCAGCACACCATTGCTTGGGGGGTCTCTAGGGTTTTAAGTACAACATTTTTAAAAATATATAATTTTTTATTGATTTCAGAGAGGAAGGGAGAGGGAGAGAGAGAGAGAAAAACATCAATGAAGAGAGAGAATCATTGATCGGCTGCCTCCTGCACGCCCCACCCTGGGGATCAAGCCCTCAACCAGCCATGTGCCCTGACTGGGAATCGAACTGTGACCTCCTGGTTCATAGGTTGGTGCTCAACCACTGAGCCACACCAGCGGGGCAGGTACAACCCTTTTACAAAAAAAGAGCTGCCTGACCCTTCTACTCTCCACTGTGCTCCCCCCACCTCTAAGCAAAGCCCAGGTGCGCCCTCCAAGCCTGCGGGACGCCTCCTGAGGAGGGCTGCTTGCTGTGACCGGGAGAGGAGGGCACTTACACTTGCATCAGCATCCATTTCACTAGCCGTGCAAGTCCCATTTTTACCTGATTTTAAGATACTAATTTCAGGAGGTTTGGGGAGCTGGCTTATTTTTATTTTGTTTGATTGTCCTTCTAATCAGATTGTCCACAAGCTGATATTAAAAGTAATTGCTTTTCCTAAGCCCAAGAGGAGGCAGTGAGAAAGGTGCCCAGGAATGTTTTGGAGAAGAGGACCAAGTTGGGGATTTGCCCGGAATTAAAAACTCACAAGCAAGCTGCATTTGCATAATTAAAAGTTGCTGCTCCATCCGCGCAGGTTGTAATTGCATCCTGCCACATGCGGAAAGCGCATCACCCCTCCACTTATCTGGCGTTCCCAGGCTGCTGCAGGCTCGCCCCTGTCAATCAGCGGGTGTTCAGTCATCTTTCCTGAGGAGAAAGTGAAAGCTCCATTTCCAGGGGGGAAGTTGCTGGAAGAAAGGAAACTGGAAACCAAGATTCATCAGGGCTTCAAAGAGCAAAACGGATACCAAATAATACTCATTTGAAAGATAGTCACCATGTCTCTTATATGCCAAGAACTGTTCTAGGCAGCAGAGAGACCACAGTGAACAAAAGAGGCAAGACTCAGCCGATAAACAAATAAGAAAAATGCAAGACAGGGTGAATTAGGGGTTGGCAAGCGATGGCCTATGAGCCAAAGCTAACTCACCACCTGTTTTTGAAAATAAAGTTTTATTGAAACACAGCCATACCCACGGACTACTGTCTATGGCTGGTTTCTGGATGCATGGGAGTCCCAACAGAGACCACCAGGCCCTTTACGGAAAGGTTTGCTGTCCCCCTGGTGTAAGTGCAGGCGATTCAAATAGGGTGAAATGAAAGACAGTAGAGGGTGGGGATGGCAACTACTTTCCACTGACTCATCAGGGACAGCCTCGCTGATGGCAACGTTTAAACCAATTCCTGAAGACAGGCTTGGTGGAAAGCAGAGGCAAAGGTCCTGGGGCAGTAAAGGGCTGGGTGTGTCCCAGGAAACAGCCCGAGGAGGGGGGTTGATGGGGCTGGCTAGGGAGCTTGAGCGCAGTGGTCTGGGTGGAGAATGTTGCCCGAGACCCTCTGATCAGAGAGGTAGGCCAGGCTTCTCAGACCTTGGTAAAGAGAGTAGGGCTTGGTGCAGGTGTACTCAGCAGGTGGGAGCAAGACCTGACTTGGGTTTTAGGAATTTACCTCTCACCGCTCAGATGGACGGTGATCCCATGGCCAGGTGAGACAGGAA
This sequence comes from Myotis myotis, assembly GCF_014108235.1. Classification (NCBI taxonomy): domain Eukaryota; kingdom Metazoa; phylum Chordata; class Mammalia; order Chiroptera; family Vespertilionidae; genus Myotis; species Myotis myotis. The sequence continues at coordinate 29,608,328 of NW_023416316.1, read as the reverse complement.
GGTGCGTGGACTGGGGGTGTCCAGGCTCCATGACTTTGTGCAGAAATACAAACGGAGGCTCACGTTCCTGCATAAGTATTCAAAGTATGTGACTAGTACGGGGGAGAGATCAGCCAAAGGACTTATATGCTAGCATATAGGCCTAACCAATGGACACAGACAACAGGGGGATGAGGGCATGAGTGGGGGGAATGGGGGGTAATGTGGGGATAAGGACACATATGTAATAATTTAATCAATAAAAAAATTTTTTAAAAAAATTAAATAAAGTATGTGACTAAAGCTAACGAGAGGGAATACGCCTTTATGACCACCTGGAAGGCCAGTTCTGGTTTAGATTCCGGCTGCTTCCCCCCTGTCTTCCCAACCCTGGCGGCCCTGCACGTAGGGGCCACACCCACAGACACCCAGGCCTCCTGGCCTCACCCGCCGGCTCAGGGGGTGCAGTGGGAGACACAAACAGGAAAGTATTTCAAGTCATGAGCCAGAATTTAGGGACCACCATAGTCCCAACTCTCCACCCCCTGGCGATGCTACTGCAGTGGACGGAATTGTGTGCTCCTCCTCCTCCAAGAAATCGGTATTCTATCGCCTCCAGAGCCTCTCTCATCAAAACCTTAGCCTCACTGGAGAGCTCACACTCAGGTTGGTGGGAGCTGCCTTGCTGGGGAGGCTGGTCAGGGCCCTGCTGCACCATCTAGTGGTGAAAAGTGATAATGCGGCGCCCGCCGCGAGGGAAGAGATTGCAGAAACTTCTGTGGGTCCTGTACATCGTTATCAAATGCGGCTGTATTCAGATTCTGCAAGATTGTTAGTGAGCACAAGGAGGGAGCATCCTTCAGGTGAGGTTAGGTCTCCTTACAAAGGAGAAGACGCGAGACTATGTTGTTTTTCTTGGCGTTTCAAGATGATGGCAGATTCTGTCCGTCTTGATAGAGAGCAGTTTCCTGATTTATCTTCCCAAAGACAAGGTGGGGTGTGAGTCAGTCCCAGGCAGGCCATCAGCGCCTGGTGGAAGGGGAGGGGGCAGGGGCCAGGGGCCAGGGAGATGTGCCAAGGCCCTGGGCAGAGGGCAGGAGGGAGGGTGGGATGTCTGTACTCCCTTTACCCCTTTCTCGCTGCCATCCTCATCCCCACGCGAATGGAGAGAGTGTGTGTGTGTCCGTGTGATCATGTAGAATCCGGGACATCGTAAAGCTGAGCTGTGAGCCCAGCATAACAGAAGTTTCTTGGGAGAGAAAGATTTCTGAGGACAGTTATTACTTGGGAAACAGCATGTGAGCTTGTCGTTCTGAGATGAGCGCAGCCCCTTCACATGGGGACTCAGCTGTTTCTGATAAAGAATTAAAGTCTCTCTAAGCCAGTGGTTCTCAACCTTGGCTGCACATTAGAATCACCTGGGAATCTTTTTAAAATCCTGATTTCTGGGCCTCATCCTCCGGAATTTCTGTTTCTTTGTTACTAATGTTGTGTCCCAACCCCTAACAGAGTGACAACAGGTCCTACAGGAGGCGGAGAGCTACAGGAGAGGGCAGGGAACAGTTTGTTATGGGGTAGGGCCACAACATTAGTAACAAAGAAACAGAATTTCCAGAGGATGAGGCCCAGAAATCAGGATTTTAAAAAGATTCCCAGGTGATTCTAATGTGCAGCCAAGGTTGAGAACCACTGCCCTAAGCTCCCTCAGCTCCCTGAGGGCCCGAGAGGCACACAGGCCAGCAATCCAAGTCATTTGCATAGGAAAAGAGGCTCTGACTCCAACAAGGACAGGAAGAGATTACTAGCCAAGGAGCAGGGTGGGGTCTATGGATGGGAAGTTGCTGAGGAAACATCAAAACCAGGGGCTCTTGCTTTGGGTTCTTCTATGAGACAGTCAGCCAGGTGCGGCCCCTAAAGGAGGCAGAGGGGAGGCTCAGGAGAAAACAAAGTTTCTTCTACTCACTAGTCCCAGAGAGACAGGGGTCAAGAGGAGGTCACAGGGCAGAGAAGACCCGGGGCGAGGGCCTTTATTGGGGGTCAGGGTGGGGTACACAAAACAGGCATCAGGGATGTCACTGTTAGGGGGGCAGGAAGAGGAACTTGAGGCCCTGACCACCGTATCACACTGGTGGTCCTGGGCAGCTGCAGGGATGTTGAAGAAGGAGGGGACTAGGACGTTTTAAAGGTCACAGTGCAGACTGAGCAGGATTCCCGCTGAGGGCAGGCCAGGTGATCAGACATCACGGATGGGAGTGAGCAATTTCATCAGATTCAACTCAGGAGAAGGGACTGTCACTAAACCAATCCAACAGGATTCTTGCTAAAACCAGGGGCCAAGGACACCGCCCAAGGTCGAGACCTTGAGGGCTCTGAGGTCCGTACTGGAGGTAGGACAGACAGTCTTACCACCAGCTGCCTCTTTTCCCTCTCAGCTCCGTGTCTGTGGCTGGTCCAGAAAACAGGCAGGCAGATCGCCAGCTGCCTCCAGCCACCAACTCCCTGCGTGGAATTCCAAGGAGAGCAAAGCCTTGGTTCAGGGAGGCTTCTGGAAGCCCACCAGAGCCGCACTATGGGGGGGGGAGGGGGGCCAAGGGGACTACGGTTCAAGTGAAAGGGCCTGTAAAACTCATGCAGACAAGAACAGGCCCCCATTCCTTCCCACAGGACAGACATGTTGGGCAAAGTGTCAAGGGCAACAGGGCAGGAAACAGACAGAAAAGAGCCATGAGCTCACTGGTTGCTTGGTGCACCCGGGGCCAGTGATTGGATGAGAGCCGGAGCAGGTTTGCTGCGTTCCCTGTCTCCGCAGGAGCAGACACTGTCTCCACACAGAGAACCTGTGTGTTAGGAAGCTGTGTGTCACGAAACAGGCAGAGACCCTTCTAGTCTAACTCCCTGAGATGCTCAGAATGGGAGGTGATGCCCATGGACACCGACTGCAACTCAGATGCTCGCCACATGTCTCAGGGCGGGCTGATTTAAAGGGAAGATCGAAGGGCTGGTTTTGTAGCTTAAATTAAAACGAGGGAAGGTAGCTTTGCTTCGGGGCCTCATGGGCTTATCTGCAACAGCAGACGGCACTGAGGAGATCTCCACACCCCGCTTGTCCCAGCCTGGTCAGCGCCACCCCGATCAGTTACGATCTCAGGATAGAACCTTCTCAGCTTTTGTGCTGACTTGGATAATAATTCAAGGAAATTGCTGGCAAATCCCAGCCTTTTCTATCCTCCGCCGCACTCTGAGGCCAGAGGAAGAAATCGGCGTAAGAACAACCCCATGTTCTACCGTCCAAGCCGCGGAATCACCATCCAAGCCGCGGTTCCAGCCCCAGCCAGTCCAGCACTGTGCAGCCACATTTAGTGATGCCTTCTTCACCCTCCTGAAATGCCAGGCACAGATAACAACGTGCCTACTCAGGGAATTTTAAAAGATGAATAGAGCCCTGGCCAGTGTGGCTCAGTTGGTTGAGCGTTGTCCCATGCACCAAGAGGATGCGGGTTGGATTCCAGGTCAGGGACACAGGGCGTGAGGGGACGTAGTGAAATCGGCAGATACTCTGACCCACCCACGGAATCACCCTGCAGACGCCCAAGGGTATCCGCGGGCTGGGATGGCAACTCAAACGCTGCAGCCACTGCGAGCATGCTTTTCAGAAATGCAAGGACAGAGCTCATGAAAGATCAAAATTATATATACACACACATTTCCACCAATTTATAAAGTAGTTGCATTTTTGGAAAACTCGGTCTATATTAAACCATGCCCCCTCTGCAGCCACCCCTAAAAAACCCTCTGGGTCATATGTAAAGTGATGCAGGTAAGTCCTAAGCTCAGATATTATAAACAGGTTTATTTCCTATATAAATGCCCAGCAGACACTCAGAAATCAGCCCAGGAGAATTCTTCCTGCTCAGGACCATGTTCATACACATCTGGGCACCTGGGCCCCCTTCCAGAAGCGTCCCCCAACCTGAGCTAAAAATGTCTCTGTAGGTGGCTTACCTGCCCACCAGGGGGCAGTGTGGCTCTGTGGAGAAAGAAGGATCACACTTCAATAGAAAACAGGTGGGACCTTCGTAGCCTTCGGGAGAGCCCTGAGTCTGTTAGATGAGCTTGCTTGGCTGTCAGCGGGGAAAGTTAACTGGCCAGGTAGTCAGTCAGCACCTCCCAGGGTTTAGAACTGGAAGCAGTGGTCTGGCCAGGTCTGCGATCACACGGAGACCGAAAGGAAGGCGCTTGCCTCGGGCCTGCCCTTACGGGGTGCACCTGAGTTGAATCATTTACACCACCCCTCTTCATGGAACAGCCCACCTGAGCCAGGTGCTCTGAGGGTCTTGGCTCTGCCCTTCGGGTCCGGGCTCAGCTCTTCTGGGGTGGGGGCTACGTTGGGCTACGGGTGTAGGCGCACCATTTCGGGACCAGCTCCACCTCTTCAGGCCTCAACTCCACTCCTTGGGGCTACGCCAGGCTCCAACCTCCTGGATGAGGCTGGGCACGTTGGGACTAGGCTCGGCTCTTAGGCAAATTGAGAGAAGGAGAGAAGTGAGCGATCCAAGGGAATTGAGAGAACGAGGATTGACTCGATCAGCTGGTTGTACGACATGGTGAATGTCCTAAAGCCTCTGAATGGTACACTTCGAAATGGTTAAGGTGGTGAATTGTATGTTACGTGCACTTTACGTGAGTTTTGCAAACCTGTATTGAGGACAGGACAAAATGGGTGAGAATGGCCGACCAGGAGGACCCGGCCAGGGGTGCGGAGCCCTGGGAACCAGCACTGCCGCCTGCTCGGGCCGTCTCTTTGGTGGTGACTAACAGGCCCTCTGTCATCTGCTAGGACACGCACCGAAGCCTCTTCATCCAGCAGCTGCGGCCCACACAGAACCTGCAGCCCAGAATCAAACTGAAGCTGTTCGGCCACTCGGGCTCGGGGAAAACCACGCTGGTGGAGTCACTCAAGTGCGGGCTGCTCAGGAGCTTCTTCCGACGGCGCCGGCCCCGGCTCTCCTCCACCAACTCCACCAGGTTCCCGCCCTCACCCCTGGCTTCCAAGCCGGCAGGTAGGCACCCTCACCCCGGCCCCAGGCTCTGCAGTAGGTGCTGGGGGTTGCCCTCTCTGGGTCAGGGTCCAGGGTGAGCTTATGGGCCCTGGGTCCCGGGCCAACTGGATTCCAGCGCCTTGGTGGCCGTGAGGTGTGGGCCAGCCGCGCCCTGGGCCTGGTATCTGCCCTGCTATTGCCCAGCAGTTGCAAGCTGCCCCCAGAACAGCAAGGAAAGGGCCTCACTGAAGTTGGGGGCACAGACCGAATGTTGGCCCCGAATGGCTCCTCCCCCATGCTTCCTTCTAGGACAGTGGTTCTCAACCTTGGCTGCACATCAGAATCACCTGGGAATCTTTGTAAAATCCTGATTTCTGGGCCTCATCCTCCGGAAATTCTGTTTCTTTGTTATGGGGTGGGGCCACAACATTAGTAACAAAGAAACAGAATTTCCGGAGGGTGAGGCCCAGAAATCAGGATTTTAAAAAGATTCCCAGGTGATTCTGATGTGCAGCCAAGGTTGAGAACCACTGATCTAGGAAGACAGAGCAACAAAATTGGGTTCACGTGGGATCAGCATCCCGCACACTCGGAGTGGCTCAGTGGTTTTGAAAGGCTCAGTGGTTTTCCCAGTTGTCCCTCTGCTCACAAAGACAGGGCAGCAGGCTTTGCTGCCTTCCCCTGCCTCCTCAGACACAGTGAGCAGTGATTCACACCCAGAACTTCGGGGCTACCTGTCCTTCCCCAGGGAGAAACACCGCCATGAGCAAGAGGAAGGTGTGCAAGCTGGGTGTTCTTTCTCCAGAACCCCACTTTAGAGCAGGGGGCTTAAGTGTTGCTAAGATAAGAATAGAGACCTTCCAAGAGTTTCCTAAGCAACATCAATTTTGAAGCCTTGTGCCTGGGGCTCATTTCCTGTGCATCATATCGCAAAGCTGTCGTATCGGTGCCCGAGGTTGAAAACAAATGTTTTATAGTTTGGGTTTCTATGTAATTCTTCTCTCCAGGAGGAGGGAGGTCTGGGGGCGTTCGTGTGAGGGACGGGTGACTGAGCTTTATATGCCCTTTCAACTTGTTGTCTCTGAACACAGCAGAAACTTGGAGAAAAAAATAACCCAAAATGGATTTTTAATTAGAATGATGACAAAGTTGCTAACTGGTTTTGCTAATACTTACTGAGCACAAACTGTGTGACAGGAGCTGGGCACAATGTGGCCGTGTGAAACCTCATTTCATCCATGAGTCGGGGTTTTGGGGTATTTTTACCACCGTTTTACAGAAGCCGCCAGGGGTGAAGTAGGCTGTCCGAGTCACAGCAGGCAGCTCACAAAGTGTCTGGCTCCTGAGCCATGGCTTAGTAACGACACCACCTCTGAGTAAGGGCTTTGTGTGCACACACTTTCCATTTGCCACTGTAATTTCGCCAGTGTTCCTAGTTCAAGGTCAGCTCTCTCCTGCTGTGGGCCAAGGTCAGTCTGAACCACTGTTAGGGAGCAGGGAGGGCGGAGACTGTGTGTGTGTGTGTAGGACAGAGAGACCAAAAACAGAGATCTATCTGGATCTATGGTCTGGAATTTTTAGTCCTCACTGGGTGTGATGATTATGGCCCAGGTCCCGTGAGCTAAACTGAACCAGCCACACATCAAGTGGCCGCTGGCTGCCCCTTGAGGGACAGATTTTAACTGCTGCTCAACCCTAGCACCAAGAAGGAACAGCTCCATTCACCTTCCTCTGGGTCAATGTTCCACACCTGGGAGAATCTGGGAGTAGATTCTAGATAAAATTAAACTCAGTAACTCTCCCGGGTGTAACCGCGCCCGTCAGCCGGTGCTTAGACTTGGGGCGCGGGGCTCAGTGACAGAAGGTTCTCTGGAGCAAACGAGCCACCCCAGGAGCACCCAGCACAGAGACGCTGTGGGTCTCACCGGAAGGCTCCTTCTCGTTCTCTAGGCTCCCTTGGTTCAAAGCGGCCTTCTTGGGCTGAACCCACAAACTTCTGTGTCAGGGTAACCCCTTAGGGAGGACCAGGCTTCTCCAAAAGGACTGTTAGGATGTGAACACAGCTCTTGTATCCCATGGGTCCTTGCTCTTTAGACTCTCCCTGGTGTCCTGTCATCTCAGGATGCTGGTTTCTGACCAGAATGGAGAACACCTTCCAGATCTGTCCCCTTCTCCGGGGGCTGAGGTCCTTGTTCTCTCAGGAAGCACAGCTCTGCTGCCTGTGGTCCCTGGACTGAAAGAAAGTCCACGTGGGGACGTGCAAAACTGGAGAAAGTAACAAATGCCAGGAACACGGAGAGAGAAGGCCCAGGGGACACCGAACGGTTGCCCAGCTGACAGAGCTCTGCTCCCTGGGAGACAGAAACAAAGCTTAGGTAGAAGCCAGAGCGTGTGGAAAGGCAGGTGTGCGATGAACAGTTTGCGCTGACCTGTGTCCCAGGTGCTGCACACATCGTCTCATTGGACGTCTCATGGGTTGTGTCATAAACCCATTTCAGAGAAAAGTAGCTCAAGGCTCACAGACATGAGGCGTCTGCCGAAGGCAGAGGCTGAAACCCAGCAGCCTGGCAAGCTGCAGCTGTGCAGTAGGGGGAGGGGAAAGAGGAAATTGCATTAGCTGCCAACAGTGAAAAAGGTGAAGGGATTAAGCAAGAATAAAACAACGCAAGGCCACAGACAACAGGATGGCGATTAGCAGAGGGGGAAGGGGTGGGGGCAGGCAGAAGGTGGTGATGGAAGGAGACCTGACTTGGGGTGGTGAGCACAATACAATACACAGATGAGGATTACAGACTTGTACGCCTGAAACATATATCATTTTATTAACCAATGTGACCCCAATAAATGCAATTAAAATTTTAAAGGAAAATGAAGAGATTTCACTAAAAAGCTAAGTACTTTGCTTCTTGTGGAAAAGTGGAAGCTTTGGGTACGCTGGATGCACATTCCTGCCTGGTGCCAGTTAGTGGGGAGGGGGGCGGCGGCCCCATGTAGAGGGGCACGGGCTCTGCATTTCACCTCATCTCCATCCACCCAGCCCCCTAACTCCAAGACTCCCATAGGCCAGGAGAGAGAGCTCAGAAGCAGACTCCCACCCCCGCCCCCCTCCCCAACTCCCATGCATGGAACTCTTTCCTGTGATAGAAGTGACATTTTAGGAATGCATTGGAGTGTGTGGGCCACGGTGACCCCTAGTCAATGTCAGAGGTGTAATTCAGTCCCAGGTCTGTCTGGCCAAAGCCAGGTGGCCTCCTGGAGGGCCTAGGCAAGTGCAGAAGAGAAGGGTAGCCCATAGAGGCCTGTAGTGCTTGATGCCGAAGTGGGGGGCCTGCACTGAGGAGTGGGTAAAGTTTCCACCCAAACAGTCTCTGGAGGAGAGAGACTCCTCCTCGGTTAAATCTAGACCTGCCTGAGGCCTGGAAAGGGCAGGAGCTCTGCCTGCAGGCTCTGGGGCAGGCCCTCCTGCCCAGTGCCGGGCAGGCACGCCCTGGGCTGAGCGAGCCACCAGCAGGGGCAGCAGCACCAGGGCCTGGGCCCCGAGCCCTAGTCCAGCAGCTCACCAGTCACTTCCTGGCCCTCACAAAACAGCATTCACAATGTCCTTGGAAAAGCAGAGTGTGGCACAAATATGAGGTGCTGTGAGGACCACCTTGGGGAGACTGGGGCGGGGGCGGGGCAGGCTGTGCTGGCATGGGGTGGGGGGGTGCTGTGGCCTCCAGGGAAGGAGGTCTGTTTCCAGAAACAGCGACATTATCACTGCGGAGTGGCATAGGGGCCCTGCCCTGCTACCTCCCAGAACCTTCATCACTAGAACGGCCAGGCCTTTTTCCTTTCCTGGGCGAGAGGCTCCCATTGGCTCTTTATATCACACAGACCAGGAAACTTGTTTGCCTCAAGAAAGCTGGCCCTTTGTGTTACCATCTCCTAAAAACACTGGAAGCTAAAGGCTGAGCCACCAGCCAGGAAACAGGGCCAGGAGGCAGCCTTTTCCTCCTCCCAGCCTCTCCAGGGCCTCCCATTGGCTGACCCAACGCAGCAGTAAATGGCAAGCAAGCCTGGGAGATGCAGTCCTTGGGGGCAGGGGCATGGGGCGGCGGGCGGAGATTGGCGCAGACAGAAAGAATCAGCCCAACATCTCTGGGAAGTGCTGTGCACAGCACACCCGAGGGGCACCGCAACCCCGGGGCCTGAAGCAGGAGTGGGGTGGGGACAGGAACGTCCCAGAGGACAACACAGGAGCGAAGGCCGCAGGGAGGGCAGGCGTGCACGGTGCCCTGTGCGAGTCCCACCTGCCTCCTCCGCCTGCAGTCTCCGTGAGCATCAACAACCTGTACCCGGGCTGCGAGAACGTGAGCGTGAGGAGCCGCAGCATGATGTTCGAGCCGGGCCTCACCAAGGGGATGCTGGAGGTGTTCGTGGCCCCGTCCCACCACCCGCACTGCTCCGCCGATGACCAGTCCACGAAGGCCATCGACATCCAGAACGCCTATCTGAACGGTACGTCCTGCCCACTGCAGAGGGAAGGGCCTCCAGCGGCCCTTTGCCAGGTGATCCCCCTGGGGAGCCTGGCCCGGGGGGCACCCAGCCCCACGGGCGCAGAGGAGGAGCCAGTGCAGTGATGTTGGATGTGACCCAGGACTGAAGCAGGGCTGGTTAATACCCCTAAAAAGTAAAGCCAAACACCGTGATACTCTCTGCTCCTAATAAAGCACAGGGCACACAGTAGGTGCTTAATAAATGACTGTCAAGTAAATACATTTTTTAATTGATTGATTGATTTGAGAGAGAAACATTGATTATTGATCTGTTGTTCTACCTATTTATGCATTCATTGGTGATTCTTGTACGTGCCCTGACTGGGGATTGAACCTGCAACCTTGGGGTATCAGGACGACACTCTAACCAACTGAGCTACCCGGCCAGGGCTAATACATTTGTTAAAGTAGAGCTAAACATGCACTTGGATGGGAAATCTCATAAAATACAATCCCTCTGGCAGTTTGATACCCAATATAGAAGAATTAGTTTTAAACGCATCTACACTCGTGCCTAATGCTCTGACATAGACACAGGCAATCTTTTTTCATAAGTAACACTTCAAGTGTGTTCTTTGCCATCAGACATTTCCAAGGAGGTGAAGCTTCCCAGGTTGCCGGGATGGTTTGCTTCCTCCAGCCACCACCTCTTCCAGGTGGCACCCCGGGCTCGAGCCCCAGCCGCATGGACACAGCGCCTGCTTGTGGAGGCCCGGTGTACAACAACGATGCAGGCGTTTCTCTGAGATTCCGTTCCCTCACTCCTGAGGGTTTTATGAGCTGATGTTTATGAAAGGCCCTGGTAGAGCATCTGGCACCGGCAGGGAGGGACTCAGAAAATGGCGACCGGGAGCCTCTTCGTGGAGGCCCTTATATGATCCCGAACCCATGAGAAACAGAATTCAAGTCCAGGCACAGTTTGCTCCCTTAAAAGTTGAATGTTCTAGCGAAGCTGGCCCTGCAGCATAGAGAAAGGAGACAGGCGTCCTCCGCACTTACCAGCTCTGCCCTCACCCCTGCTCCGCACAGGCCTCCTCCCCACCCCAAGCCTGCCTCCCAGGGCTCAAGGCCTCTCTCTGTGTTCCGGAACTTTGCACACTGAGGCCTTAGCTGCCAGACCTCGCGTGCCTGTGCTCCAGGGGGAGGCTCTAGAAAAGCCCTGGGGATCTTCCAAAATGCATACGTCATAAAGATATGGCCGTGTTACATACATAGATCTACACTTAACACATTGCGGACCAGTAGTTTTATTGCTAGCTTTACCCAGTGGCCAGATAAGTTTCTATTGAATGAGTTACAAAAAACATTTTACATAAATCTTAAAGGCACGCTTTAAAATTAAATACTCATTGCATTTTGAAGGCATTACATGTTCTTACAAGCTAATATCTTTCTAAAGAATTCTCGTGATTGGCCACAAGCCTTAGAACAGAAAACACGGTAATTCTCGTGATCCATCCACAGTGTCTTAAGTAGATGCCTAGATCCACGGATGAATGCTGTGGATGGCACTGCCCCCGCTGGCAACCTTCACCTGCTAGAAAAACTGCGCCTGAAATTGGGTGGTGGCGTTTCCCGACCGTCATCTTTGTTTTTCTCCGTAGGGGTTGGCGATTTCAGCGTGTGGGAGTTCTCTGGAAACCCTGTCTACTTCTGCTCGTATGATTATTTTGCTGCAAATGACCCCACGTCAATCCATGTCATCGTTTTCAGTCTAGAAGAACCCTATGAGATCCAGCTGAATCAAGTGGTTTTCTGGCTCAGTTTCCTGAAGTCTCTTGTGCCGGTTGAGGAGCCCATAGGTAAGCAGAGACACCCCTGGGCCAGCGAGCAGCCTTCGCTGGCCTTGCTGCCCACCAGGCTCGGCTCCGACCGCTGGTGGCTCCCAGCGGAGCTCCCTGCGCCCCTCCTCCCTGCAGGAAGGTCTGCACCCTGGCGGTTCCCCGAGGGCCAGCCGTTCATTTCGTGCTGCAGGGAGTTGTCTCATGATCACATGTTTCTGCCCCCAGGGCCTGATTCTGAGCTTTTTCCTTGAGGGCCGTTTCTCTCTCTCTTTCTCTGTTTTGGGGCTGTGGGCACTTCTGCTGGGTGCAAAGTGGAATACCTCCTTCAACAGCTACGGCACCTTTGCCTCTTGGGTACATAATTCATAAGCGGCACGCGCTCTCCTGCCTTCTGTGGCTCCCTCACATGCAAGGAAAGGGACCATGTTGACTGGATGCATTGACTTTATTCTCGAGGGGAAGATGGCATGTCCTTTTCCTACAACAGAAGCAGCAGCCTTCTCTGGTGAAATACAAAACTCAAATAGTCATTTTTACTTTGAAAAGCACACACATAACCAGATACACTGAGCTTCACCCCCACGGGGCACCATCACTTTATCTCTTTATCTCTCTCTATCTCTCTCTCTCTCTCTCTTTTATCCATGTTTTTGTCTTAAACACTCCCAGAAGCGAGAGGCCGTCTGTGTGAACTGCAGTTTCCCTTCTGAGTCATTTCTGGGGCGTCCCTGCATCCAGGGGCTTTCTTTGGTCTTATTTAGGGTGACCCGGGTCAGAGGTTAGATCTCCCTTCACCCTGCAAGCCGGGCCCATTTGGAGATAGATTTGAGAAGCTGCCTTGTGTTCTGTGGTCGGTTCTGGTCCATTTCTGAGCATCTTTCCGCCAGGCCCAGAAAACAGGCTCATTCTGTTACTGGCAGCCCACGGCCCAGAGGTTACAGTGTGCAGCAGGCTTGTGGCCTCGCGTCCTCAGGCAGGTGGCACATCCTCCTGGAGAGACAGAGGGGAGTGAAGCCAGCTCACCCCACCGCACCTGGGGGGAGAGGCAGCCAGGAAGGGGGGCCCGCCTCTGAACCTGTGCTCTCCGCCCCCAGCCTTTGGCGGCAAGCTGAAGAACCCACTCCGCGTCGTCCTGGTGGCCACGCACGCCGACATCATGAACGTTCCCCGTCCGGCTGGAGGCGAGTTTGGATATGACAAAGACACGGCTTTGTTGAAAGAGATCAGGAACAGGTAAGGAAGGGGCAGCCACGGGGTCCGCGGGGCCAGTACAGCCGAAGGCCTGTGAACTAGGGAGAGGAGTTAGAGACGTAAAGGCCTCTTTCCTTGGTGGGCTTTTGGTTGTATTTTTCATTTTTATCAAAGCAATGAATACACATATTACAAATCAAACAAGAAAATAACACAGAATAAAAAGCAACAGCCTGCTAACTTCTTTCAGCACCTCCTGGTACGGCTGCCTTTAGTTGTTTTATGTGGGGGTTTTATGTGGGGAGTTTATTGAGGCATCATTGACAGATACGATTGTAAGATACTTAAAGTATACATTGTGGTGACGTGACACGTATTTACATTGTGAAAGGAGTCCCACCACCTAGTGAATTAAAGCATCATCATTTACATCTCTCTCTCTCTCTCTTTAATATTTATTTTTATTGATTTCAGAGAGGAAGGGAGAGGGAGAGAGAGGGAAACATCAATGATGAGAGAGAATCATGGATCAGCTGCCTCCTGCACACCCCACACTGGGGATCGAGCCTGCAACCCAGACATGTGCCCTTGACCGGAATTGAACCCAGGACCCTTTAATCCGCAGGCCAGTGCTTTATCCACTGAGCCAAACGAGCTAGGTCTCTCTCTTTTTGATGAGAACATTTAAGTTCTACTCTGTTAGGAAATTCTAACTGTAAAATGCAGTGTTGTCAACTATGGTCACCATGTTATACCTTAGATCCTTAGTTCTTTTAGTTGTCTGAGCTGTCAGGGGTTTTTTGGGTTTTTTTATGACTATCTAATGATACCACTGATCAATATTTATCAAAATACTGGGTTATGCCCTAACCGGTTTGGCTTAGTGGATGGAGCGTTGGCCTGCGGACTGGGGGTCCCGGGTTCGATTCCAGTCAAGGGCATGTACCTCGGTTGTGGGCACATCCCCAGTGGGGGTTGTGAGGGAGGCATCTGATTGATGCTTCTCTCTTATCGATGTTTCTAGCTCTCTATCCCTCTCCCTTCCTCTCTGTTAAAAAATCAATAAAATATATATATTTTTAAAAATCCTGGGTTATGAAATTCACTCAGGGGGTCCTGACCAACTCTCTGAAATGGGGTGGGGAGGAGTCCAACAGAGAATAGCAGAATGCACTTACCGTCCAGTAGTTTTGCAAAGCTTTTGTTTCCCTTATAAATATGGATGCGCCCAGGGTCACCTGTTAAAAATACAGAGCAGGGCAAAAGTCGGCCTACAGTTGTTCATATGGAAAATGATACAACAATTAGTAAATAATAATAATGCAAGAATAAACTCTGTGTTTGGCACACTCACAGCTGTAAACCTACCTTTTTTTCTACTTAGTACCTGTCAACAGAAAACTTGAACCTGCAGCTCTGTGCAGTGTGCTAGTAACTCAACTCCTCTCAACTGAAGACATTGCCTCTTTTCCTCCTGATGTGAAAATAGGGCTTCTGCTAATGTTTTTAGATCTGAGTTGTACCTTTCATGCTCATCCCTCTGTTCCTACTCTGTCAACCGCAACAGCATCTCTTCTCGTAACCTGTAAGGTGAGCACATTGAGCCTCACCTTTCCTGCATCAGGGCAGCTGATATCTTTCTGCACCGTGTTCCTGCCATTTTGTGGGGCCCGAGGTGCCTGCCCGCGTGACTGGAAGCACACGGGTGTCTCCCGGCCTCTGCTGCCGTGTGACCTTACAGAGCCCGGCGGACAGCAGGGAGGGGCCCTCTGAAGGTTGCCAGGGCTTCCTGGCCTCCGCCCAGCCTTGGGCCCGGCCGAGGGAACACCTGGCGAGACGGCGTGGCTCTGATGAGGCCCCTGCGCTTCCCTCCTAGGTTTGGGAATGATCTTCACATTTCAGATAAGCTGTTTGTTCTGGATGCTGGGGCTTCTGGGTCGAAGGACATGAAGGTACTGCGAAATCACCTGCAAGAAATACGGAGCCAGATTGTTTCCGTGAGTATGCGTGCCTGCGAAGGGCGGGCACCCCCTCTGCCCAGCCACCCGGTGACCCCTGGAGGTGGGCTGCCCTCTTGGTTTGGTTCAGTTTTCAGGGGACCCAGCGCGAGGTGGCTGCATGGACATGTTTTTATCTATCGCTCTGGGTCGGGGAAGAAAGAGTAGAGAGACAAGGAGGTGGCCGCGAGGGGAAGGGGTTGTTATGGACAAAGTGGACCGCCTTAGAGTGGAGGAAATTCTGATAGTTTTAGTGGTTTGTTTAAAAGTAAAATTGCTTTTTACACGTTGCAAAAGCAATTCAAAAGTGACTTGAGTGAAGACCCATATGATTTCCCTCATATATGGGATATAAAACAGAAGGCAACAAATGATCTAACAAAACAGACTCAGACAGAACAGAAAGGTGGTTAGCAGAGGGGAAGGGGGTTGGAGGAGGATGAAGAGGGCTAAAGGGGTCAAACTTACAGTAACGGTGGTGGGAGGAGACTAGATTTTGGTGGTGATCACACAGTGCAATATATAGATGGTATAAATTTTACTACTAAAACAAAGTGTTATTAACCAATGTCACCCCAATGAACTTAATAAATTTTTAAAATATATAATGAGCCCTAACCAGTTTGGCTCAGTGGATAGAGTGTCAGCCTGCAGACTGAAAGTTCCCAGGTTCGATTCCAGTCAAGGGCATGGACCTTAGTTGCGGGCACATCCCCAGTAGGGGGTGTGCAGGAGGCAGCTGATTGATGTTTCTCTCTCATCAATGTTTCTAACTCTATCCCTCTCCCTTCCTCTCTGTAAAAAATCAATAAAATATATTTTAAAAAATAAATAAAATAAAATGTATAATGATACAGCCCTAGCTGGTTTGGCTCAGTGGATTCAGGGTCAGCCTGCAGACTGAAGAGTCCCAGGTTTGATTCCACTTAAGGACACATGCCCAGGTTACAGGCTCAATTCCCAGTAGAGGGCGTGCAGGAGACAACTGATCAATGATTCTCTCTTATCATTGATGTTTCTATCTCCCTCTCTGAAATCAATAAAAATATATTTAAAAAATTACATACACACACACACACACACTCACACACTCACACACTCACACACTCACTCACACACTCACACACTCACACACTCTAGGGGTCCAGTGCACGAATTTGTGCATCTTGAAAGGAACTGTGGGCTGCGAGGCTGCAGTAGGCACAGGGAGGGTCTCGCGCCCCTGCCAGGCCTCTCCAGCCGCAGCCCTGCTCCCACGCACTGACCCCACTCGCACCCGCTGACAGCACGGAGCAATTGGGGCCAGTGCCAGCAACGGGTGCAAGCAGGGCCAGCACCGTCAGTGGGTGCAAGCAGCAGCTGCTGCCCCCGATTGCCCCTCAGGATCACCCCCTGAGGGGTGATCTGGGCCGGCAGCCACCATTCACACCCACTGACAGCACCAAGCGATTGGCACCAGCACCAGGCCCCGACAGTGGGCATAAGCGCCAGGCAGGACCACAGCACGCGGGAGCAAAGACTTCTCAGTAACCACCAGAGGCTCGCCCCAGTGACAGCAACGAGTGCCCCACATTGGTCTGGCGCCCCCACTCAGCTCCACCATCCCTCCCGTGGCCAATGCCCACCATGTCCCACGTGCGCCCTCTGGTGCTCAGCACACGTCATAGTAACCAGTTGTTTGGTTGTCCTGCCATTTGGTCTATTTGCATATTAGGGCTTTATATAAATAGATTATATATATAGATAATGATACAAAAAAGCAACTTGTGAAATATTTAAAAAATGCAGAAAGGTAGAAAAAAATTCAACATTTGTTGAAGGACATAAAATAATAAACAAATGGAATGAGACTGTGTTTTCGGGGTGTGGCACAATGTCCACTTCACACACACACCCTCCATTCCTGAGGTCAGGCGGTTCGAACTTGCCTGTATCCTGGGCATTTTGTGTGTGTTTTTTAATAAGGAGTGGAGTTTAGCTGACCTAAAAGCTACTGTCCACCAGGGGGCAGCCTCATCAATGATGGAGTGCAGGGTATGGCTGCTGCAGCTTTTAGTTAGGAAGGTGTGGTTGGGTAGATGAGTCTGTAGCAGACTGATTTATTTAATCACGTTAAAAGATTAAAAACCCATTTCAAGCCAATACCAAGAATTAGTCTAAATTGAAAACTTTCAACAGTCCCCATGAAAACCCGGTCTCCTGCCAAGTCCCCACAGCTGTAAATTGACCTGCATGTTCTAGGTCTGCCCTCCGATGACTCACCTGTGTGAGAAAATCATCTCCACGCTGCCATCCTGGAGGAAGCTCAATGGGCCCAACCAGCTGATGTCACTGCAGCAGTTTGTGTACGATGTGCAGGACCAGCTGAACCCCCTGGCCAGCGAGGAGGACCTCCGGGGCATCGCCCAGCAGCTCCACAGTGCCGGCGAGGTGAGGGCTCTGCAGCCGGGCAGGGCTCCAGGTGTCAGGGCAATTGAGTTTGGGAGCTTTTCCTCTTCAGATCTGAAGGATAGGTATTAATTCTTTGAACACTTAGTAGAATTCACCTGTGAAGCCTTCTAGTCTTGGAATTTTATTAGTTGGGAGTTTTCTGGTTACTGAATCAGGAAGAAGCAGAAAATATGAACAGACTGATTGCTAGAAACAACATTCAGTCTTGGAAGATTCTGTTTCTAGGAATTTATCCATTTCTTCTAGGTTGTCAGATTTGTCGGTGTATCATTGCTCATACTGTCCTCCTACAATCCCTTGTATTTCTGTGGTGTGGGTTGTCTCTTCTTTCCTTTTTGAATTAATTTAGGCCCTTTCTCTTACTTTCTTGATGAATCTGGCTAAAGGTTTATCTATTTTGTTTACCTGTTCAGAGAATCAGCTCTTAGTTTTATTGATCTTTTCTATTATTTTTTTAGTCTCTACTTCATTTATTTCACTTTGCTGGCTCTTTCATCTGCATCAATTAATCTGTTGATTCCCTTTGTTTTGTTTTGTTTTTTCATTTCAGTTACTGTGTTCTTTAGGTCTAATTGGTGTGTGTGTGTGATTTTAAGAATATGTTTATTAACGCTGGGACATGAAGAAGCAAGAAGGGATTCGCATAGAAGAAGCAACAAGAGACCCTAGGCGGGGCTGCTTTGTTCTCTAGGAACATTATGGGAAAGAAATGAGCCAAGGCAGGGCTGCTATTGGCTCAATGAAAAGTCAGAGAAAAGGGGGCCTTGGAGTCAGGTTCAGGGGACAAGCTGCTGGTCCCCATTGCTCCCCTGGTTGCAAGTTGCTAGGGACCCTTAGAGTTTAGGGAAGAAAGTCATGGACATGCTCCCAGGAGGGCACTGATTGTTTGTTTTTTCCTGTCAGTTGAAGTTCTCACTAAGTTCATCTAGTCTTTTCCCAAGTTCATTGAGCAGCCTTATAGCCAGTGTTTCAAACTCTTTATCTGGTAGGTTGCTTGTCTCCATTTCATTCAGTTCCTGGCTTTCATTTGGAACATATTTTTCTGTCTCCTCATTTTAGCTGTCTCTCTGCGTTTGTTTCTATGAATTAGGAGAAACAGCACAGCTGATGTGGCCCAGTGTTTGAGCATCAACCTATAAACCAGGAGGTCACAGTTCACTTCCTGGTCAGGGGACATGCCCAGGTTGTGGACTTGATCCCCAGTAGGGAGCATGCAGGAGGCAGCCAATCAATGATTCTCTCTCATCTTGGATGTTTCTATCTCTCTCTCCCTCTCTCTAAAATAAAAAAAACAAACAAGATTTTGACCTGTATTTCCTAAAGAGGACATTTTCCCACATAGCCACAGTCCTATCTAATAATAGAGAAACATGGTAATTAACCATACTTCCCTACCCTTCCCATTAGCTAATCAGCGAGATATGCAAATTAACTGCCAACCAAGATGGCGGCTGGCAGCCAGGCAGCTGAAGCGAACAGGAGGCTTGCTTGCTCCAGTGATGGAGGAAGCCAAGGTTCCCCGCCTGCCGCTGCTGGCCTCTGAGCTGCAGTCTAAGAAACAATGTTGCAATTATAGAAGCTAAACAATCCCCAGAAACCTGCTTTCAGCCGGCCAGCCTCAGAGCTGGAGATGAAACAGTGTTTCAATTATAGAATCCAAACAAACCCAGAGACCTGCTTTCAGCAGCCGAGGTCTCAGAGCTGGAGCGAGCCTCAGAGCTAAAGCTGGCTCTCAGCTCCAGTGACAGCCATGGAAGGTAAATAAATCCCAGAATAAAAAAAAACAACGAAAAAAAGGAGAGGTTGGGAGCTTCAGTCACCCACCAGCCTGAAAACGGCCCTCAGCCCCTCACCCAGACTGGCCAGGCACCCCAGTGGGGACCCCCACCCTGAAGGGGGTGCGACCAGATGCAAACAGCCATCATCCCCTCATCCAGGCTGGCCAGGCACCCAAGCGGGACCCCCACCCTGATCCGAGACACCCTTCAGGGCAAACCAGCCGGCCCCCACCCGTGCATCAGGCCTCTATCCTATTTAGTAACAAGGTAATATGCAAACTGACCCTAACAGCAGAATGACTGGTCACTATGACACACACTGACCACAAGGGGGCAGACGCTCAATGCAGGAGCTGTCCTCTGGTGGTCAGGGAGCTCTCACATGGGAGGAGCTCTGCTCAGCCACAAGCCAGGCTGATGGCTGCCAGTACAGCGGTGGTGGTGGGAGCCTCTCCAGGCTCCTCAGCAGCGCTAAGGATGTCCAACTGCAGTTTAGGCCTGCTCCCCGCTGGCAAATGGACATCCCCCAAGGGCTGCCGGGCTGCCAGAGGGATGTCTGATTGCCATCTTAGGCCCAATCCCCCAGGGAGCAGGCCTAAGCCAGCAGGTGGTCATCCCCTGAGGGGTCCCAGACTACGAGAGGGCACAGGCCGGGCTGAGGGACCCTCCCTCCCCCCGAATGCACAAATTTTTGTGCACTGGGCCTCTAGTATAATTAATAATCCCATTCTGGACGCATGTGCCAATAATTTCTTTTATAGCTGGTTTTACTTATTTATGTATTTATTTTGGAACAGAATCTAGTCAAAAATCACTCATTCCATAGCTGCCATCTCTCACATTTTGTTTTGTTTTTTTAAGAGTCCATGGTCTTTTCAAAATTTCTCTTCTCAAGCTGGCTTTTGGCTTAGTAATTGATATTTGAGAGCCAGCCATACGAATGATGGAGGAGTCATTCCTTGCAACATCTGCTCAGATTCTGTCACTGCTCGGGCCTGTTTGTTCTCAGAGCAGCTGGTGCCTGTTCATGTAGGTTCCTCTGTGTGACTTGTCGTTGTCTCCTCTGGCAGATCAACATCATGCAGAGTGAAACGGTCCAGGACGTGCTGCTCCTGGACCCCCGCTGGCTCTGCACCAACGTCCTGGGGAAGCTGCTCTCCGTGGAGACCCCGCGGGCCCTGCACCATTACCGGGGCCGCTACACCATGGAGGACATCCAGCGCCTGGTGCCCGACAGTGACGTGGAGGAGCTGCTGCAGATCCTCGATGCCATGGACATCTGTGCCCGGGACCTGAGCAGTGGGACCATGGTGGACATCCCCGCCCTGATCAAGACGGACAACCTGCACCGCTCCTGGACGGACGAGGAGGACGAGGTGATGGTCTACGGCGGCGTCCGCATCGTCCCCGTGGAGCACCTCGCCCCCTTCCCGTGCGGCATCTTTCACAAGGTCCAGGTGAACCTGTGCCGGTGGATCCACCAACAGAGCGCCGAGGGAGACGCAGACATTCGCCTGTGGGTGAGCGGCTGCAAGATCGCCAACCGCGGGGCTGAGCTCCTGGTGCTCCTGGTCAACCACGGCCAGGGCATCGAGGTCCAGGTGCGCGGGCTGGAGACGGAAAAGGTCAAGTGCTGCCTCCTGCTGGACTCGGTGTGCAGCACCATCGAGAATGTCATGGCCACCACGCTGCCAGGGCTGCTGACGGTGAAGCATTACCTGAGCCCCCAGCAGCTGAGGGAGCACCACGAGCCCGTCATGATCTACCAGCCCCGGGACTTCTTCCGGGCGCAGACCCTGAGGGAGACCTCGCTGACCAACACCATGGGTGGGTACAAGGAAAGCTTCAGCAGCATCATGTGCTTCGGCTGTCACGACATCTACGCACAGGCCAGCCTGGGGATGGACATCCACGCGTCAGATCTGAACCTCCTGACGCGGAGGAAACTTAGTCGCCTGCTGGACCCGCCCGATCCCATGGGGAAGGACTGGTGCCTTCTCGCCATGAACTTGGGCCTCCCTGACCTCGTGGCCAAGTATAACACCAACAACGGGGCTCCCAAGGAGTTCCTCCCGAGCCCAGTCCACGCCCTGCTCCGGGAGTGGACCTCCTACCCCGAGAGCACGGTTGGCACCCTCATGTCCAAACTGCGGGAGCTGGGGCGCCGAGACGCGGCAGACTTCCTACTGAAGGCGTCCTCTGTGTTCAAAATCCACCTTGATGGCAACGGCCAGGAGGCCTACGCCTCGAGCTGCAACAGTGGCACATCTTATAATTCCATTAGCTCGGTCGTGTCCAGGTGAGGGCAGCTTTGGCTTGGGCAGGGTGTCTTCAAACTGCAAAAGCAAGGGGGATGCAGCCATCTTTCCCACCAGAGATTCCAGATGCTCCCCTTCCTATGCCCCCCTCCCTCCCGAAGGGCACCCCCCTCCCTCCCGCTGCACCCAGTTCTCTGCTACTCCCTCCCTCCCTCCTTCCTTCCCCCCTTCCTCTCACACATTCCATTGTGAGTGAACGGTCTGTTCTAGTTTAAGAGCTAATCATACCCGTTCGTTTGGCCATTTGAGAAGCTAGTGTCCCTCCTCTCCCTGTTCTGGACTCCATCTCTCAGCCTCTAGTACCTTGCTTCTGACTGATAATTTTACTGGAATCCCTAACTTTTCAATGGAAAAATTTTTAACGATTATATTGATTGTCCTTTAAATAAAACGCACATTTATCCAAAATGTGCATTTCATACTCTTCTATGTTACATTATCATGTCCTCAGCTTATCTTTTTTATATTTATAGGAAAACCCCTCATGTATGGACTCCCACTGTATGATTTATAAATAGACAATATGTGAGTGCCTTTTGCAGACGAGGGTGTGTTGAAATCATCACGTCAGCCAGGAGCTGTCCCGAAGGAAACGCTCCCCTCTGCTCCTTGCTGTATGCTGATCATCGCCAGAGGTGCTTCACCCTCCGATTTGCGTTGGGTTTTTCCCCCGGCAATTTTTGTGTTTTATTTGGCAAGGCAAGGGGAAAAAGGAATCCTCCTCTAGAGTGATTTCATGGCCAGTGTTGTTGCTACGATGACATGTATTCGTTAGCTTTTGTTTAAACGTCAATGTGAACGTCCCCGTGGAATCGACAAACTGTGGCGCTTTATCATTCCCTCTCATCTCAGGTAGAAGGCTGACAGTTGTAGGGCTACGAAGATCTGTGTGAGAACTCAAAACCCCCGACTCACAGTTTGTGGCAGTCCGTTGTCATTTGTGCATAGCAGATGGTTTTCCACATTGAGATCCTGGTTTGATAACTTCCTGTACTTGAAATCTACAAAAGAAAATAAAGGAAGCAAGTTTCCTTGCAGTGACTTTAAATTGTGATAGAGTTTTAAATCCATATGGGGGAACATGTCCTAATTCTTCTGTCCTGAGAAGCATGTAATTTTAATATTATATCATGTGTGTGTGTATATATATATATATGCAGTATGTATATACATATATATTAATACAAGTATTTTTACTTAATCTATGAGATAGTAAAGAAGGTCATTTGTTTTTCTTTTTCTTGTTTTTTTTTCCCCTTTTTTTTTAAATAAACTATTGCTTGTTGCATTAGTTTGTCTTTAGTTGGTCTTTAATTCAAAAGGAATTCTTTTCCTTTGCTTTGTTTTTACTTACCTATGCCGCATGTGGTGGGACAGACGAATCTATAATCCAGAAAGTCATGAAACCTAAACTCCCAGGTCTGGAAAACAACCCAGCTTAATAATGACTACAATTAGGAATGGTGCGGGGAAGAACAAGAGCCCAGCTGATTTTCACATTTGTCCTCACGTTAAAGCAGTGGTTCTCACCCTTGGCTGCACATCAGAACCACCTGGGAATCTTTTTAAAATCCTGATTTCTGGGCCTCAGCCTCCGGAAATTCTGTTTCTTTGTTATGGGGTGGGGCCACAACATTAGTAACAAAGAAACAGAATTTCCGGAGGATGAGGCCCAGAAATCAGGATTTTAAAAAGATTCCCAGGTGATTCTGATGTGCAGCCAAGGTTGAGAACCACTGCTTTAAAGGAAAGAGACTCCTTCCATTTTCCCTTGGGTGAACCAAAAAAACAACACACACAAGTGGAATCATTTAGACTCAGCAATGGGGGGACAACGGAAGCTTTCCGTTTCTATACAAACGAGAGGGGACGGTGCCCTGCAGGAGCAAGAGGAAACCTGCTGGAAAAGATAACTTCCTGCCCTTCTTTAAATCTGGACCAACTAGAAACTCGGGTTCTGACCTGCATAGCAGCTGAGACACAGAAGCTCTACATGACCAAAGCCTGTATTTAGTAAAATCTCATGACTGCTTTAAAAAAAATGGGCAAAGAAAAAATATTGGAAGGAGGAAGATTAAACCGGTAACAATGGCCCTGGTTGGTTTGGTTCAGTGGATAGAGTGCCAGCCCTCAGATTAAAGGGTCCTGGGCTCAATTCCAGTCAAGGGCCCATACCTCAGTTGCAGGCTCGATCCCAATTCTGGGCCACTCGATGCGTGTCTCTCACATCAATGTTTCTCTCCATCTCTCCTGCTCTCTCTGTAAGTAAATAAATAATAAAAAGGTAACAGTGACTGCCCAAATTATTCACAATAAACATGATTTACTTTTTAAAAAAACATGATTTACTTTTATAATATAAAAAGAATTAATGAAATTAAAATAAAACCTACACATAGGCATGCTTAGGAAAGATAACACAAATCGAAACTGTGGTTGCCTTAGGAGACTGGGACCACTTTTCTTGTGTCGACTCCCTCCTAATGCCAACTCCATTCTTTTCTACTTCAAGAGCACTTTACACCCCAGGGATATAGTATCAGGCAGCCAGGACCCAGAGGCAAGAGGTTTGCCTCTGGCAGCATCAGTATGTAAAATCCAAGGAGCCCTGGCCAGTGTGGCTCAGTGGGTTGGAGCAGCAACCTGTACAGCTAAAATCCCAGAGGATTCTGACCGGTCCAGCGTGGTTCACTGGGCCATCCACCTGCAAAACATGGTGGTTGAATGAGATTGAGTTATAGGACTGGGCTGGCCCAGGGACCCTGGGTGAACAGGAGAAAGGGGCAGGGGGGAAATGCTGAGCAAATAATGGCAAAGTACTGTACTGTACCAGTCTTTTTTTAAAAAAATTTGAGAGGAAGGGAAAGAGTGAAACATTGGTTTGTTCCACTTATTTATGCATCATTGGTTGATTCTCCTATGTGCCCTGGCCAGGATCGAACTCACAACCTTGGGGTATTAGGATGATGTTCTAACCAACTGAGCAACCAGGCCAGGGGTGGCTCACATAAATTTTTATAAAAATTATCTACAGGTTTGGACATCTCCTATCTGCCCTGCATTTGTTATTTCTTCAGCCTTACAAATCCCCCAGTGGACTTTGCTCCCTGAGAGAACAACAGCATCCGCTCTGAGAACATCTAGAAGGTTTTCTCCATTCTGGTCAGAAACAGGACACCAGGGAGAGTCTCAAGAACAAGGACCCGTGGGCTATAAGAAAGGGCAGTGTTCGCCTCCTAACAGTCCTTTTCGACAAGCCTGGTCCTCCCTAAGGGGTTACCCTGACACAGAAGTTTTCGGGTTCAACCCAAGAAGGCCGCTTTGAACCAAGGGAGCCTAGAGAACGAAGAGCCTCCCCGTGAGACCCACGGCGTCTTGTGCTGGGTGCCGCTGGGGTGGCTCGTTTGCTCCAAAGAATCTTCTGTCACTGAGCCCCACGCCCCAGGTCTAAGCACCGGCTGAAGGGCGCGGTTACACCCGGGAGACTTACTGAGTTTAATTTTATCAAGAATCTACTTCCAGATTCTCCCAAGTTTGGAAAATTGGCCCCAAGGAAGATGAATGGAGCTGTTCCTTCTGAGAGCAAGGGTTGAGCCACAGATAAAATCACTTCGAGGGAACCCATAGGCCACTTGATGTGTGGCTGGTTCAGTTTAGCTCAAGGACTCGTGGGCATAATTTTCATACCCAATGAGATTTGTAAGAATTCCAGATCACAGATCCAAAGAGATCTCTTTGTGTTCTCTCTCCCTCTCTCATACACGCAAGCATGCATGCAGTATCCCCTCCCACCCCAGCAACAATGGTTCCCCGACCTTAACCACAGCAGGAGAGACCGGCCTCCCTATAAGAAGTGACATCATGAGCTGTCAGAGAAGCTGACCTTGAGCTAAAAACACTGGCCAGGCTCATACACGGGGGCTGAAACCTCATTAAATCTGGAAAACTAATGGCCTTAGACAAAGTATAGTGGGGCCTTGACTTACGAGTTTAATTCGTTCCGTGACAGAGCTCATAACACAAATTACTCGTATGTCAAATCAATTTTCACCATTATAATGACACATGATGCTGGGCTGATGTTCTGGCGTTCACTGTGACATTCGCTGCGCCAACTAGCGGTGGGGTATCTGAAGCTGGCTCTTAACCCGAATTTTAGCTCACAACTCAAAGCAAAAAATCGGCTGAGAGACGGCTCATATCTCAAAAAACTCGTTAGTCGGGACACTTGTAAATCAAGGCCCCACTGTACAACCCTTCTTATATATATCCTCAAATTGATCCAAAATGACAGTGGAAGATGGAAAACATTGTGCATGAAAATGTTCTTACTCCGACAGAGTTAAGTATCATTAAAAGATAAATACCATATTATCTCACTCTTATGTGGCATCCAATGGACAGATTAAACGGACACAAAACAGAACCGGAGGGAAGGGGTGGGAGTAGGGAACTGGCCAACGGACGCAGACAACAGAATGGTGAAGGCCAGGGGAGGCGGGGGCTGGGTGGTGGTGGGCAAAGAGGGGTAGGATGGGGGACATCTGCAATACTGCCAAAACAATAAATAAATAAGCACGATGCATGCCTCACAAGCCAGACAATTCATGAACTGCCAGCTGACAAGCACTCTTGGCAATCCACCAGGTCCGGTCCTCCTTTGCCTGCAAGTAGCCAGAGGGTCTTCACTAGCAGGTGGGGAAGATGCAGCAAAAACTGTGACATTCATCCTGTAACGCAGCTGGGTTATAATTATCTTGGGTCAAATAATCGTGATTTCTAAGGCCCCTTTTTAATCTAGCAATCCTACATGTGTGTGCTCAACTTCTCTAAAATGTGAATTTTTTCCTTATGAAAATAATTGCCCTTGCCCTGGCTGTTATGTCTAAGTGGTTAGAGCATCTCCCCGAGGACTGGAGGGTCATGGGTTCAATTCCCAGTCAGGTGCACATACTTGGGTTGCAGGTTGACCTTGGCCCCCAAAGGGCATGCACGGGAGGCAACCAATTCATTTCTCTCACACTGATGTTTTTCTCTCTCCTTCCCTCCCACCCCTCCTCTCTAAAAATCAAGCAGAAAAATATCCTCAGATGGATTAACAAAAAACACAAAATTGACCTTTGTCCTTACATATAGTTTGTCAAATTTTGCTCCATTCAAGGGTTGGGTCAGACACAGCCAAGAGACAACTGACATAAGATCTGCATATTTAGTATTTATAACTAGAGGACCCAGCAGGCCACCCAGCCATTGTCCTAATGGACCACAGGCACCTTCAGCTGTCTTTAGGGTCCAATTACATTTTTGTCTTTTGCAAGTAAATGTATTAAGAGCGAAAGGAACCCCACCTCTACATATAAAATAAAGTTTTAGCCCTGGCTGGGTGGCTCAACTGGTGGAGCATTGTCCCGTACACCAAAAGGTTTCAGGTTCAATCCCCAGTCGCAGCACGTACCAGAGGCAACTGATGCATGTTTCTCTCCCACACTGATGTTTCTTTCTCTCTCTACCCGTTCCTCTCTCTCTAAAATCAATAAACATATCCTTGGGTGAGAACTAAAAATAATAATAAAGTTTTATTTTGAAAGGTAAAAATTTATACATCCTTATAAAAGAAGTGCTAACATTTTAACAAATATAAAACACCACAGAATGCAAATCATTTTGGAGCTTCAAGATTCAAGTGTTGTATCCCAGTAAGTAAAATGTGCTCAGTTTTAAGATAAAAATTCCTCCTCTGGATCTCCTGTTCTCCATCAAGGCTTTCTTTATCACATCATCTCACACAGTAGGATAGCTGGCCGCGGTGGCGATTCCACAGTGGTTGTTCCGGTCCTTGGCCATCTTTATGTAGCCATTCTGGCCCCAACCTTCACCCCAGCTGTAAAAGAGAGGGTTTTCCATTTTATACAAATAATCAAACACATTTACTTTTATGAACAACTACACCTGCTACTGAAGCAGTGCACCAGAGAGGCCCAAACAGATTCAGGAAGAATCGGGAGAGGCGGTTCTAGTTCTTGGCTGAGCTCTAAGCCTGCACAGAACTTCTCTCCCCAAACCTTTCACAGAGCTGCAAAATTAGAGAAAAAAAGGAAACTGGTGGGGTCAGATGTGTTTCGAATTAAGAAAATTTTCAAATTTAGAAAAATTTAGAAAATTTTCAAATTTTGATAGTTTCAAAAACTATCAATTCTCCGAGCTGAGGGAGAATCTTCACGTTATAATCACATTCGTATGCTGTGTTCCGTAAGTGGGATAAAGACTTCTGGAACTTTGGTAGAGGTCTTCATCCCACGTAAGGGACACACAGGCATACGAACGTGTGATCATGTCATTAAGTTTCGGCCCTCATCGATTTTGCTCAGTGGTTAAGAGCATCACCCCAGGAGTTCCATCCTGGTCAAGGGCACGTACCTCGGTTGCAGGCAGGTGTGGGAGGCAACCAATCATTGTGTCTCTCACATATCAATATTTTGTTCTTTGTCTCTCCCCCTCCCGTACACTCTCTCTAAAAAAATCAATGCAGCCCTAGCCGGTTTGGCTCAGTGGATAGAGTGTCATCCTGCAGACTGAAGGGTTCCGGGTTCGATTCCAGTCAAGGGCACATGCCTGGGTTGCAGGCTCAATCCCAGTAGGGGGCATGCAGGAGGCAGCCGATCAACCATTCTCTTTCATCACTGAATGATTCCCTTTCATCTATCTCTCTCCGCCTCTCCCTTCCTCTCAGAAATCAATAAAAATATATTTTAAAAATAAATTTAAAAATCAATGCAAAAAAAAAAAATCCTGCAGTGAGGATTAACAAAAAAATAAAATAAACAGCACTATAGAAAAAAAAAAAAAAAGACTTCTGGAATTTCAGAAGTGTGCTCAAGAGTTTGAAGACCTGTATCCAAATACTGATTCCAAAAACGTCTCCCTTTTCAAATGTAAGTATTTTTAGCAGTTTATACCTGTTCTTGACAATCCAATATGTATTGTTACTTGATTCTTCTCCTTCAAAGCCATAGCCAACCACCAGAACGCCATGATCTAGATGCACGCTGCTGCAGCGCCGCTCATAATAAACGCCTGGGAAAGTGACACTCGATATTGGGATGGGGACCTCCAAGAGCAGGTGACAGTAACCCCGCAGATCAAAAACAGTAAGGAAGCATCTCAAAATCCAGCTAAGTGACAAAACCAAGTAAGATTTGAAAACAAGATTTTTTTTTAATTCTATGCTAGGGACTCAGGCCCTCATCTAATACTAGCAGGAATCTGAACTGGCATAATCTCTTTTGTAAACAATGGGTCAGTCAGGAGGCATAAAGACACTTCTGGAAGCCTTGTCATTCTACTTTTAGGATGTCAGTCTTGGGAAATAGCACAGAACACAAAATTACTTGAGTCAAAGGACCTCTATAGTTTTAATTACAACAGTAAAATTCTTTGGAAAATTTTAAAGGCCTAACAATTGCAAAAAGGTAAAGTATATTAAGCTATACCAGTGATGGCGAACCTATGACACGCATGTCAGAGGTGACACGTGAACTCATTTTTTTGGTTGATTTTTCTTTGCTAAATGGCATTTAAATATATAAAATAACTATCAAAAATATAAATCTTTGTTTTACTATGGTTGCAAATATCAAAAAATTTCTATATGTGAGACGGCACCAGAGTTAAGTTAGGGTTTTTCAAAATGCTGACACGCCGAGCTCAAAAGATTCGCCATCACTGAGCTATACCAATCAAATTATGTAGCCATTTAAATATATTTACAAAGTGCTTTGCCCGAACAGGTTTGGCTCAGTGGATAGAGCGTCAGCCTGTGGACTCAAGGGTCCCAGGTTCGATTCCGGTCAAGGGCATGTATCCTGGTTGCGGGCACATCCCCAGTGGGGAGTGTGCAGGAGGCAGCTGATTGATGTTTCTCTCTCATCGATGTTTCTAACTCTCTATCCCTCTCTCTTCCTCTCTGTAAAAAATCAATAAAATGTATTTTTAATAAACAAAGTGCTTAAAATCATGAGGATATAGCTCAAGTAATGTCAAATGGAAGCACCTGGGAAAGATATTGTGTGTGCACAATGAACAATGATAAATCCACACACCCAGAAAGTATGCAAACCAAAGAGTGAATCTTGCTTTAGGTCATGGTGGTTTTCCAGTTCTTCTGCCTAAATTTCTACACAGACAATGCTTACCATCTTCATAGAACTGGAAGCTAAGATGGCTTGCATCTATAGCCACCGAGATGGGCCCCACGGTTGCCACTGCCTTCATGAGGGCACTCTCCTGCCCAGGGACGTCCACGAAGCCGGTGTCATTGGCAACAGAGTCCTCGGGCCTGTATCTGCAGGGTCCAACCTTTAAAGGTCAAGGGGAAGAGATCTGGTTACTAATCCACCTCCCAGGAAGCATGAGTTTCAGGCAGGAGGTAGCTTCATGATTTCCAGGTTAAGTCTGTGAAATGCTACTGGCTGTTTTGAAAATGAAAAACTAGCTGGTGTCTATTCATTGAGACGCTTTCGGTCTATCTCTCCATAAGAAGTGTTTCACTATGAAGAAAAAGTGCTGTATTTAGAATGGTATGTATGTCTCCATGTAACACAGAAATAAGAACTGTGAACATCCCAAACAGAACTGTTCAAGGCTGATATATTTTGATGGAAG
This sequence comes from Myotis myotis, assembly GCF_014108235.1. Taxonomy (NCBI): domain Eukaryota; kingdom Metazoa; phylum Chordata; class Mammalia; order Chiroptera; family Vespertilionidae; genus Myotis; species Myotis myotis. The sequence continues at coordinate 29,578,595 of NW_023416316.1, read as the reverse complement.
TTCTGATGGTTTACATATATATATACTCTATAATCTAAAATATGAATTCTAAAAATAATTTTTTAAATATGAATTCTAAATATGGCATCTGTTTTCTCTAAGGTGTTCAACTTTCTTTTTAATATATTTTTATTGATTAAGATATTACATATGTGTCCTTGTCCCCACGTTACCCTCTACGCCCCCCCCCCCCCCGCTCATGCCCTCACCCCCCCCACCCCCGCCCCCGTTGTCCGTGTCCATTGGTTAGGCCTATATGCCTGCATGTATGTCCTTTGGTTGATCTTTCCCCCTAACCCCACCCTCCCCTACCCTCCCTCCAAAGCCCGACAGTCCAATCAATGCCTCTCCGTCTCTGGATCAGTCCTTGGTAAGAACTTTGCTTACCTTTGCTTGATATGGATAGGACTCCTCTGAGTCCAGGCCGCCATTGGACTTCACATACTGGAAAGCATTATCCATGAGGCCACCATTGCAGCCCTTATTGCCTTGAGCCTGAGAGCAGTCCACAAGGTTCTGCTCACTCAGTGAGATAAGTCTGCCAGTTTTCCGGAACATCTGTCCCTCAAGGGCACCAGTTGCACTAAATGCCCAACAAGAACCACGGTGACCCTAAGCTCTCAGTCTACAGAATAGCAAGATTTTGACAACTTTGCCAACAATGTGTAAACTCTTAAAATTAGTGAAACACACATTGCCCCACAGTCTACCACAGCCACGACGCCAGCTCCTTTGTGGCTTTAACTCTTGGAGAGAGACCTGCTGAGTACTGTCATACCTGGTGCTTCACGGGAGTTCCACAGCCTTTTTTTTTTTTTTTAATTCTTTATTAGTTAAGGTATTACAAATGTGTCTTTATCCCCCCAAATAACCCCCAATCTCCCCCCCCCCCCCCGCCCACTCATGCTCTCATCCCCCTGTTATCCATGTCCACATAGCCTTCTTTTAATCAATCCACTCTTGGCGGGATTTCGGCAACGTAAGGTTTCCGGAACACTCTCCTTTTCTTGCACTTCTACTTTTTACCGCAGTTCATCCGTGTGAATTCTTCCTGGGTCTTCAAGGAAAAAGTAGAATGTTGTCAAGCATGGGATTATTTCGGCATAGTACCGAATGAGGAGAGGAAGCACAAGGTAAGCCTCCCAAGCCACACTCACCATGTCACTAAAAGCATTCATTCCCAAGGTGTAGCTCGTTCTCCCTAGCTTGTATTCCTCGTTGTGCAGGTCAACCATTTTCTTATTCTTCTCCCACACTGTTCTCCTCCATCCTTCTTCATTCTAGAGGCAAACATAGAACCAACCTATCCTTTTGATTCCTATTGAAAACCAAGTCACCTTCACCAAGAGGATTTGCAGAAGAGAAACCATGGCCAGGAAAGGTTTCTACTTGTTCTCCAGCACGCATACACCAGGGAGGTTTGCCCATATTGTGCTCAGTAACAGGTGTCATGCAGTCATTGCCTTGGGAAGAGCCAGCTTCAAGAGCAGTGGTTCTCAACCTTCTGGCCCTTTAAATACAGTTCCTCATGTTGTGACCCAAGCATAAAATTATTTCCATTGCTACTTCATAACTGTAATGTTGCTGTTATGAATCGTAATGTAAATATCTGATATGCAGGATGGTCTTGGGCGACCTCTGTGAAAGGGTCATTCGACTGCCAAAGGGTTCGCGACCCGCAGGTTGAGAACCGCTGCTCAAGAGGCTACTGTCTGCCCTAGCTGGTTTGGCTCAGTGGATAGAGCATAGACCTGGGGACTGAAGGGTCCCAGGTTCAATTCCAGTCAAGGGGTTCATATTCCCAGGTTGCGGGCTCCATCCCCCGTAGGGGGCATGCAGGAGGCAGCCAATCAACGGTTCTCTCTCATCATTGATATTTCTCTGTCTCACTTTCCTCTCTGAAATTAACAAAAAATATTTTTTCCTAAATATATTTTTATTGATGTTTTTACAGAGAGGAAGGGAGAGGGATAGAGTTAGGAAGATTAATGAGAGAAAATCGATCAGCTGCCTCCTGCACGCCCCCTACTGGGGATCGAGCCTGCAACCAAGGTGCATGCCCTCGACCAGAATAGAACCCAGGACGCTCTATCCACTGAGCCAAACCAGTCAGGGCAATAAAAATATTAAAAAAAAAAAAAAAAAGCTACTTTCTGCTATAAACTCCAAAAAGTCTGGACCATTCTCTGAGGGGTCCCTCTGGGTAATTTCAGATGTTACCAACCGGGCCATATACTTTTCCATGTGTTGCCTTCCACAGCTGCCATTCTGCATCTAAACTTGCATCATGTTTTGGAGCAGATGAAGCTCCTCCTGGATTCATGCTTCAAAACCTAGGGAGGGAAAGAAAGCAGTATCTGATTACACCAATCCCCCTAGAAAGCCATCCTACCTTCCTGAGAAGTTGCAGCACCGGGGGTAAAAAATGAATGTATCCTCCCAAGTATGTATCCCTCCCAAGGGCCGTGGAGGGAGGCTAAGCCTGTGGGTGGAGAAAAACAGCCCAGAGACCCCACTCCCGCACCGGCGCGGGGACAGACTCTCCCGACGCTCAGAGCACCGCTGGGGCCGGGCCTGGAGGCGGGGGGGACGGCCCGCTTCCCGCTCCACACAAGCCCACCCACCGCGGCCACGAGCGCAGGGAGCCCAGCAGCCGGAGGTCAGGCTGCCTTGCCCGCCATGCCAGGACCCGGGACGGTGCCTCCTGGAACTCCCGAACCCTCCACCGCAAGGCTGGTTCCCGGGGTGGCCCAGCCGCGTCGGCCCGGCCCGCGACGCTCACCTTCGGGGCGCAGCCGAGCAGGTGCAGTCAGCACGTAGAGACCCAAAAGCTCCCAGCGCTGTGACTCCGCGGCAGCGGATTTAAAGCCTGGGGATTGGACCCGAGCGGCCCGCCCCACATGGCCTCCGGCGCCTCGATTGGCTGATGGGGCCTGTGGGCGGGGCCTGCGAGCGTGGAATTCCCGGCACCTGATTAGGTTCGCACCGAATCGCCCCAGGCAGACCCGGGGGATTGAGGTGTGGAGCAGTGGTTCTCAACCTTGGCTGCACATCAGAATCACCTGGGAATCTCTTTAAAATCCTGATTTCTGGGCCTCATCCACCGGAAATTCTGTTTCTTTGTTATGGGGTGGGGCCACAACATTAGTAACAAAGAAACAGAATTTCCGGAGGATGAGGCCCAGAAATCAGGATTTTAAAAAGATTCCCAGGTGATTCTAATGTGCAGCCAAGGTTGAGAACCACTGGTGTGGAGGGAGGCGAGAGGGGGGCCCAGGGGCTGTGCTGGGGAGCTCAGCGCCTCCCTGGGAGCCGGGTCACCCATCACCCCGAATTCATGAGCTCAGCACGTTGTTCACGGAAGAAGCGTGTGGGGAGCTCCAGGTGCTTTTTTCAGCGTCCCTTGCCTGTCCTGACATCTCCCCGAGGGCTGAGGACCGGACGATCTGGCGAGTGATTCCCGCTGATCACACAGTGAAGGCCGGCAGGGTGCCAGAGTGCAGAGCCCACAGGCAGATGCGTTATCAGGGTGTCAGGAGGGTGCAGCTGGGCTGATGAACAGTCTGGAGTGGTAGGCAACACCCAAATCACTGGCCTCAAGGGCGGGCGCGGGCGGGTTCTCCTGTGAAGGCCTGGCTTCTTGTAAGGCTCCTTTCCTGCCTTCCCGTCAGGAGTCTTCTTCCCTCCCAAGCCTTTCTCAAATCCGACAGAAAGGAGTTATTGACCGAAGAGTTTCATTATCAGAAGGAAGAGGAAAGGCTGAAAGACGACGCTACTTTTACCTCCTCCTTCTGGGTTACGGACTGTCTTCCTCAACGTGCTCTTCCTGAGATTTCGTTTAAGAAATTTCCTTAAATGACATTTACTTCAGTGATTTTTACTTTAACCTGTAGTTAGTGTCAGGATTTAAATGAATCTGTGAAAACATGTTAAGTAAAGAAAGTATATTAAATAGTAATGTACATAATTAAGAAATACTGTACGCTTTCCTTTTTTATTACATAAACAAACTCATTGTTGAAAATATCTTTTTTTAAATATATTTCTTGCCGAAACCGGTTTGGCTCAGTGGATAGAGCCTCGGCCTGCGGACTGAAAGGTCCCCCGGTTCGATTCCGGTCAAGGGCATGTACCTGGGTTGCAGGCACATCCCCAGTAGGGGGTGTGCAGGAGGCAGCTGATCCATGTTTCTCTCTCATCGATGTTTCTAACTCTCTATCTCTCTCCCTTCCTCTCTGTAAAAAATCAATAAAATATATTTAAATATATATATATTTCTTTATTGATTTCAGAGAGGAAGGGAGAGGAAGAGAGAGATAGAAACATCAATGATGAGAGAGAATCATTGATCAGCTGCCTCCTGCACGCCCCCCACTGGGGATGGAGCCCACAACCTAGGCATGTGGCCTTGGCCAGAATAGAACCTGGGACCCTTCAGTCAGCAGGCTGATGCTCTATCCACTGAGTTAAACTGGCGAGGGCTGAAAATGCCTTTTTAAAAATATACATCTTTGCCCTTGCCGGTTTGCCCTCAGACTGAAGGGTCCCAGGTTGGATTCCAGTCAAGAGCATGTACCTCAGTTGCAGGCTTGATCCCCAGTCCTCACCCAGGGCACATATGGGGGGCACCCAATTGATGTGTCTCTCTCACATCAGTGTTTCTCTCTCTGTCTCTCCCCCTCCCTTCCACTCTCTAAAAATCAATGGAAAAATATCCCAGGAGAGGATTAACAACAACAAATATATATATATATATATATATATATATATATATATATATATATTCTCAAAAATATATCATTACCTCATGTTCCTTTCCACATCACCTTTTTCTATGCATGTTTTAAATTCGTTTGATAAAAATGGAGTCAAGTACCTTTTCCCGCCTTCACTGGGCCTGTAATGTCTTGCCCACCACAGTCCAGGCCCAGGGAAGCAGATTCTAGAAACATTCCTAAATCCCTTCACCTGTGCAGAACCCTCGGCGTGAGAAGAAGAGACCCTGAGATACGTGAGAGCCATCCTCAGAGGGGGGAGGGTGACTGTGTGGGTCGCAGAGTGGCTTGTGTTCTGTGGCCCGAGTTGGTTGTGAGCATCGCTTGGCAAACTACAGCCAGTGGGCCGGAGCCCGCTGCCTGTGTATGCATAGTCCTTGAGGAAAAACAATTTTTAAATGGCTGAAGAAAAAAATACGCCAAGGAGAATACGGAGCGGAGTCGAGTAGTTGCAACAGAGACAGTATGGCCCACACATCTTCTTGTAGAAAAGGCATTGCAGGGGCTTAAAAAGTGGGATCTGCTACTGCCTTACAGGGGCTAGTGAGCCTGCCTGTCCATCTGGTCCTCAGTGTTCTCCTCTGTACAATGGGTTAATGATAGTACCCATTTCAGAGAGGTTGCTGTGGGAATAAAGGGTGATGATGCAGGGAAAGCCCTCAGCCCAGTGCTTGGCACCTGCAGTAATATTATGAGTGTTAGTGAGGGGAAGAGGCAGAAGCTAAGGGGAGCTGAAGAGGTGGAGACAGCCTGCTACTCTTTCTAAAAGCTTGGGTGAGAAAGGAAGGGAGAGGGAAGGCATTAGGAGATGGAGACAGGGCACAGAGGAGAGGCAGGTGTTCCTGGGATGAGGGTGTGAGAAGAGACAGAAGGACCAGGAGAGAGGAAGAGGGGGAAAGAGAATCGAAGGGGGATGCACATGGGAGGACTGAGGACCTTCCTTAATCACCTGCTGAGTGTCACCGGCTCTAGAAGGAAGCTGAGCAAAGGAAGGGTCACATGAGGCCCATTCGTGTCCGGCTCCAATTCCCCTCTGAAGACTTCAGTGTCTGCAAAGAGGGGTGCTGAGGTCCGTGAAGGGTGGTTTGACTCTGCCCAGGGGCCTCGTGACACTGGCTTGCTTATTTCTGAAATGACATCATCTATTGATGACTCCTGCTTAGCCCAGTCAGAATGGCCTTTTCCAGTTAATGTTTTGATTTTTCGGTCTTACTAATGGACCGGCCAAGCTGCCAACATTTCTAAAGATGCCAGTTCACTTTTTTGCTTAAAGCCAGAACACCAAATAGATCAATTATTTGGCTGCTGGGAGACATTACCAGTTTAAAGCCACAGGCCTGTTTCTACGGCACAGCAGGAATCAGATAGCCTGATTCAGGGGCCATGTCCTCTCTTTGTTTTGTTTGTAAAATCCACCTTTGGTAAATCATGACAGGACCTGACTCTTTTTGCTCTTATTGATAATGAAAGAAAGAGCTATTGGAGTCAACCTTGGTCATGTCTGGGAGGTTTTCTTTGATGTTAGGAGGTGCTAGGTTCATGTCTGATCTAAAAAACTAAACAAACGCAAGCATTTCTTTTATTTCCTCTTTTCTTACATCCTCTTGATTTTTCCTCAGAGAAAAACAGATTTGTGAAAGGGCTGGGCATTACTGTGCATGAGGAGAAACGTGAGGGAGGGAGGGGAAGCAAGCCCGGTCCCTGTGTCCTGTCTCAGCTCTCCTTCTCAAGGTCCTTAGCCCGAGCCTCTTGTCACCCTGGAACTCCTAGGGTGGTGACCCCGGGCATTCCGGGGGGTGATTCTGGTGGATGATGAGCTGTGGCCACTGGGTGTTCACTCTCCATGCCTGTGGGACCGGGAAAGCAGAAATGCCTCTTGGCCTCACTCAGCCTCCTTCATGGACTCATCTCTCCTGCCCGTTCTTAAATGTTGGTGCCACTCTCAGCCCTATTCTCTTTTCACTCCAGACCCTCCTAGAATCCCATTCTCGCTATGGCTCCAAGCTCCCCTATAAACTAACAACTCCCAAGTTCATGTTTCCAGGCAGGACTGCTCTCCGGTGACTCCTGCCAGTTGGACAAAGCCAATAAAACATCCCAAGGGCACTTCACCACCAACAGGCCCAGGCTCGGGCTCATCATCACCCAGTCCTCCTCTGGTGTCCCTCCTCTTGGTCAGCAGTACGCCATTCACCCAGATGCCCAGCCAGAAACCACCTTTCCCTTTGCCACCCCATTCCTTTGGTCAAAATCCTGCCAATTCTACCTTCCTCAATATCCCTCCTATTCATTTCCATACCCCCATCACCACTCCAATCCATTACTTTGCCGTCTCTCTCCCGAATCATTGTCAGAGACTCTGTAAAGTTTTTCCACCTCAAGTCTTTTCTTCTATGCTGCTGTGAAAAGATCTTCGTGAAATGTAGCTATGACTGTGTTGTTCCCTTCCCTTTGGGGGCTCCCCATTTCCTACCAGGTCCCTTAGCATTGAACACCAGGATCATCTAAGACCTGGCCCCAAACCTCTTCTCCAAATTCACCTCTTGGCACTGCCATAAATTCTTTTCATGGTGCAAGCATACACCCCTTCATACCTCGCTGCCTTTGTCTCTGCTGCTCCTTCTACCTGGAAAGCTGGTCTCTCCCTTCTGAACATGGTGAACTTGTAATTACCCTTTAAAGCCAAGCTCCTATTGCCTCATCTGTGCTCCCACGGCCCCCTGAATGGACCTCAGAGAATCCGCATACTGAGCTCTAAGTGGAATCATCCACCTACATCCTTATCTTTGACTAGACCAGTGGTTCTCAACCTGTGGGTCGCGACCCCTTTGGGGGGTCGAACGACCCTTTCACAGGGGTTGCCTACGACCATCAGAAAACACATATATAATTATATATTGTTTTTGTGATTAATCACTGTGCTTTAATTATGTTCAATTTGTAACAATGAAAATACATCCTGAATATCAGATATTTACATTACGATTCATAACAGTAGCAAAATTACAATTATGAAGTAGCAAAAAAAATAATTCTATGGTTGGGGGTCACCACAACATGAGGAACTGTATTAAAGGGTCATGGCATTAGGAAGGTTGAGAACCACTGGACTAGACTAATAATTCCTTGAGGATAGAGTTTATGGCTCATTTATTTCTGTTTAGAGCTCTTTATAGTTTTTGTTCTTTCCTTTTTCCCCCCTTCCCTCCAATCCTTACCAGAGGATATGTTTAGAGAGAGAGAAAGAGAAACAGCGATATGAGAGAGAAACACTGATCTGTTGCTTCCCATATGCGTCTCAAACAGGGATTGAACCCACAACCTAGGCATGTGCCTTGACCAGGAATTAAACCCACAAGGTTAATCAAAATTAACCTTTTGATGTATGGGACAATGCTCCAACCAACTGAGCCACCCAGCTAGCGTGCATTTTATACTTTAATAAATGACTGACCACGAATGAATGAATGAATGAATGAATGAATGAATGAATGAGTAAGCATAGGAAAACCCTGTGATAACTATGACAGTCACACAACATCAACCAGCTTCTACACGTGTTCTCCCATCCCACCAAACCCTCAAGCCCATGAGGGCAGAAACCACACCTATTCTGGTCCCTCGCTGACTCTGCAGCCCCTGTCAACCTCATCACAATAAGTAGAACAAGTCCACTGTCTCATTTGAAACTTGGTAATGCTGTAAGGAGAAAGGACGGGTCTTATTACTCCATTTTTGTAGATAGGACAGTGAACCCCAGTAAGAATTGCTCCAGGTCATCCAGTTGGGTGTGTATTCCAGAAGAAACAAACTGTTCTCCAGGATTTGGTAAACTTGAGAAATGAGAGCCCTGGTGTTCCATACCAGTGCTTCTCTAGTGCTTGAGTCACTCAGAATCTCGTTAAAAATGCAGATTCTGGCTCAGTAGGCTTGGGAGGGACCCGAGATTCTGAATTTCTAATAAACTCCTTGTTTCTAACGAGCTCTCATAAGCTTATTCAGTAATAAGCTTAACAATTCCTAATAAGCTCTAATAAACAGCTAATAATGTGATGCTCACCCTGCATACACATTCATACTTTGAGCACCAAAATGAGCGCCAGTTATCCCAAAGTTTTCCCTTGGCTGTTGCATTTAGATAGTGTTCTTATTGAAGTCTATAAATGAATTCCGCTAAGCCCTGACTCAAAATCAAAGTCTCTTTCTGTTCTTTGTTGTGTTTTTCTTTGTTTGTTTTAAATGTAGCACATGCGGGCACTCAGAGCATGATGGGGCACATGGGGAGGTGCACAGAACAGGTGCAGCCCATGCCCCCGCCCCCACCTGTGGTCAGACACGTGATGGAACACTAGGATGGGGCACGCGATTGGTGGGCGGGGCATGCAGTGGGGCACATGCCAATTCATCTTGCCTCCCTTTGTTCAGTGAGTACACTGGTGGGATAAATTCTTAGAAGTGGAATTGCTGAGTCAGAGGTGGGTGCATTTTGATAGATATGGCTTACCTTGTCTTGACAGAGGGTAGTGCACCAATGTAGATCCCTTCTGTGTGAGCGCGCTGGTCTCCTCCACATGTTGGGAACACTGGAAGGCCTAGGACTTTTCTCTTTGTCAATCCCGTAGAGGAGCACTGATGTCTCATTTCTCAATTGACTTCTCTATAGTTATGAATTGCCTGTTCCTTTCTTCTTCCTAAATTTTTGCTGGGCTGTTTTCTTTTTCTTTCTTCCTCTTTCTTTCTTTCTTTCTTTCATCTATCTATCTATCATCTATCTATATCTTTGTCTATTAAACAAATTAACCCTTTGTTCAATGTGCAGCAAATATTTTTTCCCTGATTTGCTATTTGCCTTTTGGCCTTGTTAGTGCTAATTTTCACATGAGTTTTTTTGAAAATATAAGACCACTCTTCATAAATGTATGAGGCAAAGTGATAAAGTTTGTGCTTGTAAAATGGACAAGAACAGGGGTGAGCTCCACAAGTTTTCCTACAAGCCAGTTTTTATCTGCCAGTGGTTTTGACTTATGACTGTCAAAATGAATTATCCTGCTAGGCATTCATTCATTTATTCAACTAACTGCCTTCAGCCCCTGAGAGGGACAGGGCTTTGTGTTGGGCCAGGGGAGACAGAGATACTTGCCCTCAAGTAGCTTTCAGTCTTGGGGTGGGGGTTTCAATGAGAGGATACCTCTGATGGCAGAACTCTGACGGCCTCTCCCATTTGTATTAAGACATTTGGTTGCTAGATGCCTTTAAAGCTGGTGTGGAGAGAGATGACACAGAAGACAGAGGTTGATGGGAGGGCACAGTGGCCGGAACTAGGGAAGTTGAAGAGATGAGCGGAGAAGAAGCCAGAGTATGGAGAGTGACATGGTTCGCAGGGCAGGTGGGCAGGGCAGTGGGGCAGAGAGATGATCTCAAAGTCCTTTCCTGGAACCCTGTTACTTACAGTGACTGATGCAGTGACTCAGGCACCATGATGACCTCAAGAGATGCAGAATAATGCCAAACCGGTTTGGCTCAGTGGATAGAGCGTCGGCCTGCTGACTGAGGGGTCCCAGGTTCGGTTCCGGTCAAGGGCATGTACGTTGGTTGCGGGCACATCCCCGGTAGGGGGTGTGCAGGAGGCAGCTGATCGATCTCTCTCATCGATGTTTCTGACTTTCTATCCCTCTCCCTTCTTCTCTGTAAAAAATCAATAAAATATATTTAAAAAAAGAGATGCAGAATAAACACACACTGGGCCTTTCTGACTCCACTCACTGGACATCGTTGACGGACCTGTGGACCTTCGAGGCTCAGTGTGCCCCGGGAGGGAGCTCGTAGCAACTGCAGAGAGAGATGGAGTCACCGTGTTCAGCTTCTCTGGTTTTTCAGAAGGTGCTTTCCCATGTGACTAAGAGAATGAGATCAGCCAGGGAAAATAAGTGCACATGGGCCTGAGAACAGTCTTTTAAAGACCGCTGGTCTCTGAGTCCCCATTCTGTCCATTCAGTGGCCCCAAACATGTTTTTCATAATAGAAGCAGGTCTTGAAGGGCCTTAAATCTCAACTTGTCAAGTCCCAGTGGCCACATACCCGCTGTACTTTTCCAGTTATGTATGTTCAAAAACAGACAAAGCTAATCTATGGTTTTAAAAGTCAGAATAGTAGTTACCATTTAGGGAGATGGGGTGGGAAGGGGGAGTGAGAAAGCTAGAAATGTCCTATATCTTCATCTGCGTGTTTACATAGGTGTGTGCCTATGGGAAAATTCAGTCAGCTGTCCCTTAAGATTTGCACACTTGGCTGTATACAGTGGCTGTATACTGTATAACCAATTCCTTATTTAAAAACAAAACAAAACAAAAAAACAGCTCTCCAATCAAAAGTAGGAGCCCAGAGCTGAGCTCCAGCATGAAGTCCAGCAAGACCATCATCAGCCCTGCTGTGGCCACTGTACTTTCATTCATGCAGCAGAGATAGCAGCCTGACTCTTGGGACCAAGGCCTCACACTGTTGACTTACATTTGGGGGGACAGTCACTTGAGAACCCCCAGATCTTTCCATGGCTGTTCAGCCCATCTAGGGCTTGTGGGGCTGGCTTGTTGGGCTGGTGCTTGTTGGGACTGAGGCAGGGGCATAAAAACCAGCAAGCTGAACCGCATCATCCTTCATCTCATTTCCCCTTCATAGCACCCTTGAGAGGTACCTGTTGTGCCCTCGCTTTACGAACAAATCCCTGAGACAATGAGTGACGTGCCCGAGGCTGCCAAGCCAGTAAGAGCCAGAGCGGGGTGTTAGCCCAGGTCTGCAGGACCCGAGTGCGAGCTTTCACCTTTTACCAGGCTGACCCGGCAGGAGGCTCATTGGTAAAGTGGAGCTAATGACCCTGTGAGGGAAGTGGATGAAGAGATGATGCATTTGACATTACCCCAGGGATCCTTAACTGTAAGCTTCCGAAGGGCTGGGGACTCCCTTATTAATTTCTGTTTCTCCCACACAAGCCCACACTGCACAAAGTAGGTCTTCAATAAACACTCAATTAGGTTGTGGGAACTGAGATCCAGAGAGGTACAGCAACTTGCTTCAGGTCACACAGCAAGTCCTCAACCAAAGTCAGGACTTGTAACCAGTCCACTCCCACCTGAGCTCCTTCTGCCACTGTACATGGCCCCAGCTGCCTATAGATCCAGGGGACAGGGATCCCAGGATCTGGAAGAAAACAGGGAGGAGGAGAGCCATGTCAGGTAAGAGAAGGCTGAGCCTGGCCCTGGGGCCTTCGAGGCACGTCTCCTGGGAAGAGGGCTGTAGGCTGTGCGGCTGCACAGAGCCCTTTTCCCGCTTAACCCGTGCTTGGTTAAACGCGCTGCAGATGCTTTCTTGAAATTCTTCATTTTATCTCTGGGTTTCTATTTTTAAATGAGGCCCCACTGACAAAGGCGTATGCACCAGTGCTCGGAGCCTTGGCTCACAGGAGGACCCACCTCCTGCTGCCTCTGTGCTTCCTGGCGATGTTTCTTAGACTCCAGCTGCCTCACCTCCCGTCACCCCCAGGCCCCACTAGCCCAGTGATGGAGAACCTATGACACACGTGTCAGAGGTGACATGCGAACTCATTTTTTGGGTTGATTTTTCTTTGTTAAATGGCATTTAAATATATAAAATAAATATCAAAAATATAAGTCTTTGTTTTACTATGGTTGCAAATATCAAAAAATTTCTATATATGACACGGCAGAGTTAAGTTAGGGTTTTTCTTTTTTTTTTTTTTTTTCAGTTGATCAGCAGCTTAGCCACGTTCTCCAGCCAGGTTCTCTAGCCAAGTTCTGTCTTTTTTTATTATTATTATTAATTAAATCTTTATTGTTCGTAGGGTTTTTCAAAATGCTGACACGCTGAGTTCAAAAGGTTCGCCATCACTGCACTAGCCTCTCTTCCCCACACCCGATCAGCTTCCATTTGGGGTTCTCTGCACACAACCCCCCCCCGCCCCCCCCCCCCCCCCCGTTGCATTCAGCTGGCAACTCTGGGGGCAAGCCTCTTATCTCTACCCCTGACCCAGGCACTTAGGCTCATGTGTTGGGGCAGCGGCCTATGGGAAGGAAGGGGAGATGCCTGGCTCAGCTGGCAGCCACTGGACTTGGTGTGAATTGCTCTGGGCACCTGTGTAGACAGTGACATTAAATGGTACATTTTAAAAACGCCGTGATCGATTGAGAGAGAGAGACCAGGAGAGAAAGGAAAAACTTCATGTCTCAGTACCTTTGATAGCACTTTCCCCCCATTTTTGAACAAAGGACCCCACAGCCTCATTTTGCACTGGACCTGGCCAGTTCCATGGCCAACCGTGCTTGGGAGAATCGGCAGGGCAGGGGGAGCAGCTCAGGCCTCACGCAGGGTGCCCCGGGGAAGCGGGAGGCAGGGGGTTGGGACCTAGGGGGCTGGGAGAGCTCAGCCCTCAGTCCGGCTGTCTCCCTCTCCCTGTCTGTCCGGATCCCTCATGGTGACAACACACCCAGGTTACAGGGCACCTGAACCTGCAGGCCTGAAAATGGTGGTTGTTTCATAAGCTGCAAGGGTCTCTGCGCAGCGGAGTGATTGTTGGTATAATTACTGCATCGCATTTTAAGTGTTTTAAAATGTAACCATTGAGGAAGCTCCCCAAAAGCTTCCATTACCTGCTATCTACCCCTTTCACACCTACCCACCCCACCATCTCTGGTCGAGGCCAATTTACTATGTTCCTTACTATGTTCCCTGCGGGCCGCTGGCCTGGGATAGAACATGCTTGTCCACCCTGCTCCTGGGGGACTGTCCCCAGAACTCTGTTCCTGACTGATCTGCAGTCCTGGTGCCTTGACTGGGAGCCAGGCCAGGGCTGCGCACAGAGATGGGGAGCAGGTCAGAGGTGGTTGCTGCCCTTGCCCGCCCCGCCTGGAAGCTGAGAGGTGTGGGAGCCACAGTCTCCTCTGTAAGATGGGGAAGCACTGCTTTCAGAGGGCTGCACCGGAGGGTGTGGGGAGAGGCCACGTGCACCAATAAGGAGGCTGGGGGTGCTGTGTGAAATTCCAGGGCGCTCAGGGACGAGTGGTCTGGGATGGCTTCAAGCCCCAGGCTGGGGAGTGTGCTGTCTGACATAATGGGGGCTGTTGAAGTTGGCTTTCAGCTTGGGAGCAGCATCAGAACTGATTTTCACGAAGATCATCTGGACAGGAAGGTAGGAGAATGGAGGCAGGGAGACCCTTTGGGAAGCTGTTGTAATAACAGATTTAAAAAGGCAAGCCCCATGAGCCGGGGAAGAGGGACAGACACAAAGGCTGTTACAGAGGTAGGATTCTAGTCCAAAAAGACAAGTAATGTATGATTCCACTCAGGTGAGGCACGCAGAGTAGTCAGAAAGCAGAGTGGTGGTTGCAGGGGGCTAGGGGTGGGGATGGAGGAGGATGGGGAGTTGGTGCTTAGTGGGGACAGAGTTTCAGTTGGGGAGATGACTGGTGGTGATGGTTGCACAACAATATGAATGCTACAGAAATTTACACAAAATGATTAAAATTTTATTTTACATATGTTTTAGCACAATTTAAATAAAACTATAACATTCAAAAAAGATAAAGACAGAGATAGAGAAGAAAAAGAGAGAGGGTATTGACAGGTGTGGGGACCTACCAGAGCTCAGGAGTGGGGAGGGGGGAGTTCAGGCTGACCCCAGGTGTCTGGCCTGGGTGACTGATGGATGGCAGAGGGGCCATCACCCAGGTGAGGAGATGGTGGTGGAGGAGAGGTGGGCCATGCTCAGGGTCAGGCACGTGAAGCCTGAGGGACGCCAGGAGACTGCCCAGCAGGGAGCCTGAGCTGGAGAGAGACCATCTGAGTCATCAGCTTATCTCTGGTAACAGACCTCACATGGGAGATAAGAACCCCGGGGGGAGTGTGAGAAGTGAGAAGAGGGAAGAGCCCAGGGGAACAGCTGGGCAAGAAGAATCCATCATCAAGGAGACTGAGAAGGAGGGAAGCAGAGGGTGAGAGTCTGAGCTCTCCTCTTGTTTGGCTGTAGGAGCAGGGACTCACTCAAGGTACCTGAGTGCTTTGACGGGGGCCTCCTAAGGACTGTGGGAGGACAGGGGCCTCAGGAATCCAACATGAGCCATAGCAATGCAGGCCTGAGGGAGCAGGGACTGAGCACGTCTGGGGACACCATGTTCTCCATCTCTCTCTCAGCCCATGAATTCACACATCCCCCATGAAGACTCTCACTCCCCACGCGTCTCTTACCTCATGGCCTCAGCTTTCACACATTCACCTCTCTTCACTCCCAGCTTCCCCTACCACCTGCCTTATCCCCTCTTTATGTCCCAGTTCAGTGCTGTTATGGGTTGAATTATCTCCCTCCAAAAGTTCTACCTATAAATGTGACCTTATTTGGGAATAGGGTCTTTGTAGATGATCAAGTTCAGATAAGGTCGTGAGGAAAGGCCTTAGTCTAATTTGACTGGTGTCTTTATATAAAGGGGACATTTGGACACAGACACATACAGAACTGGGAGCCGGCCAGCTGAAGCCTCGGAAAGCCTGAGGCTCCCAGGGCAGGGGGAGAGGCATGGAACACATTCGCCCTTTGAGCTCTCAGAAGGAACCAGCCCTGCCAACGCCTAGATTTTGGACTTCTAGCCTCCAGGACGGAGAGACATAACTTGCTGCTGGTTAAGCCATCTGGTTTGTGGTCTCCGTTAGGGCAGCCCCGGGAAATGAACACAAATGCCGAAGAGGAAAGGAGCTCGTATTCAGCCAACTCATCCTTTTTCTTGTCCCGGCCACCTCCAGGTCATTGACTTGAATCAGGCACCTGTTCTGTCCAATCTGCTGGGGGTGGGGTGATGATATAAAGCATGGCTGCCCCTCATAGGTGCCCCTTGAAGGAGGGCTTGGGAGAGACAGCTCCTTCCAAAGGAATAGGGACTCTCAGGCCCGCGTGTGTCCCTGAAGCCCATGGAAGAGAGAGGCACAGCCTTCAGTGTGAGGGCGCAGGGCATTACCCTTTAGACAAAGTGTCTTCCAGCTCTGGCCGGTGTGGTTTGATTGGTTGGAGCTTCAGTCCATACACTGAAAGGTTGCAGGTTCGATTCCTGGTCAGGGCACATGCCCAGGCTGTGGGGTGGATCCCCGATTGGCAACTGATCAATATCTCTCTTTCACATGGATGTTTCTGTCTCCCTCATCCCTCACTCTCCTTCCCTCTCTCTCAATAAAAGCAATAGAAACACATCCTTGAGTGAGGATTAAACAACAACAAAGTGAATTCCAAAATAGAAGAGACAGAGACAGGAGGAGATGGGGTATGAAATCAACTTTGTTAATCACTCTTTCTTCGCCCACTATTCAGATGTTCTCTGTGGCTAAATAAGAAGATGCGATAAGTGGAAAATATTCATTTGAACTTGTGACTCAGCTCCTCCTGACCTCAGGGAAGTGTATGCCGTAAATCAAGATGCTACTCCAGCGCTTCCCCCAAGTGTTCCCACAGGGGCGGAGGCCGGAGGAGCCATTAGCGGGAGTGACGGGGCCCACTTCGGTGAGAGATTTAAAGGCTTATTTGGTTCTCCAGGAGCGTCCCGTCTCCGACCTCTCCTTTCTGAAGCCGCTGATGGATGGCCTCAGCCCTTGACCCGCTGGTTTTTACTGACCATCCCTCCCAGCTTCATTTCCTGGCACAGCTTGTAAATTGTTTTTTTTGTTTTTTTTCATATTTAGCAGCAGCAGCTTAAGGCTGCTGAGAAGCAGGGTGGCCAGATGCACTCAGTGTGATATACACACCAGCTTTGAGAGACTTCGGTTTTTAAATGGGTGTTACATTTATGGAGCTGCCCCTTACTTCTCTCACCAGCTCTTACTGGGACCGGGACCCGTTTAGGAAGCAGGCAGCGGGCACTGTTCTGCTTCGGGCGGGCCATGCAGGGGCCCTGGCAGCTTCATCGCCTTCCTCCTCCCTCTTCCTCCCGCTCCCTCCCCCTCTCGGGCTCCCAGCCCTCCAAGACCTGGTCACATCTTTTCATTTTAAAGGTGGGAAAAGAGAGGATCCAAGAAGAGAAGGGACTTGCCCAAAGTTCCAAGGACACTTTTGAGACCAAAACCCAAATGGGCTCATTCCCTACTAGTACGTTCACCAGGCACAGGGCCGGACACCGGGATGTGAGGACAGTAAGACACAGGGCTGCCTGAGGGAAGCTACCCTCTGGTGATGTGTGCGGGGAGCAGGGTTGGGGCGGCGGTGACTCCAGCAGCAGCCTCATGATAAGGGCTCCCAGTTGTGAGCCTGGTTGCCCGTGCACCAGCCCCGGCTTTATGCCTTACTTGCTTGTTGCCAGTTACTCCTCACAACACCCTAGCGGGGAGCACTCTTACCCTCCCACTATATAGATAAAGAAACCCAGTCCAGTGATTCCCAACTTTTTTAGCAGCTGAATCCTTTCTTCGAGGGAACTCTTACATGAAACCCCAATAAACAGATCAGGTAAAATCAGGGGTGAGCCCCCTCGACTGGCCTCTCGTCTTAACCCCCAGAAGGGCCCTGAGATCTCCCCTGTGATCCAGGTCTTGGATGCCTCCAAGCTGGAGGGTTACAAGCAGAATTTCCCAGGCCACTGATGCTCACTTTACAGATGCGCAAACAGAGGCCGGGAGGAGAGGAGCCCCGCGAGGGCACCCAGGGAGTTACCACAACTCTCACTCCAACCAAAGTCTTCGGAATCTCAGGCCTGTGTCCATCCATGACAGCTCTTTTATTAGGAGACAGAGGCCTTTTATTAACAGCTGTAACGTACCATCTCTTCCAAGCCGTGTTTTAAGGCCCAGCTTGCAGTGGGCTCTAGTAGAACGGGATTTTCACCCCCTTCCCAGCCCCTCCCTTCCCCACCTCCAGTTCCCTCATCGACCACAGGAGGAGCGTCTCGCTTTAGAGAAACCATGCCTGGGAGCCGAGTGGATGAGTGTGGCTTGACGCTCACAGCTTCGAAGTTTACCTTAGGAGTTCTCCGTGCCTCTCAGCTTATTTAACGTAGTGCCGCATCGCTCTGTAATATTCACAGGACACTTGACAATAGAAAGAGCCTTTTAAAGTCCTCTGAAATGGGATTTTTTAATTCAACAGCACCGTTGAGTGTGTAAGTGGATGGTTATCTTTCTTGTGTGTGCTAAGAGCGAGACTTGATCCTCAGGAAATTTAATGACGGCAGCCTCAGGATGGCCTCCCTGGCGGTCCCACCTCCTTCTCTCCTTGGGCTCCCTCCCGGTTCCTTTCTTCCAAGCTGGCTTTGATATAGATTCCTTTCTCCCCTCTTCCTTCTTCCTGGTTCAGCTCTCTTCAGTGTCTGTCCATGACTTTTTAAGGATTTTCATGCAAATTATCTAGAAAATGAGTCAGCTGGCAAAGATAACAAACAAGCCAGTTCCTGGGCCAGCCTTCCCTAGCTGGTCCTGTGCCTATGTCCCTTCTTGCGTGAGTTTGAGTGGCTCCTCTCTCATGACCCAGCGGTGAGTCTAAGGCTGTTTTCCCAACTTCGTTTCATGAGAGTCCAACCCCAGGAGCAGTTTTCCAGAGACATGTTTTCATGGTCAAAAGGACAGGAAGTTCTGCTTGTAACCCGGCCCTCTTGGAGACATTCAGTGTGTGGAACATACCAGAATTTTTTAGAAGTCCTGCAGCCCAGAGTCCTGTGGAACTTCATTAACCCAAACCTGTTTGAGCACCAAAAACGTGTTTTTCAACCCACTTAAGAGACACTCGTTCAGAGGTAGCTCTATGAGTTGGTTCTGGAAGATTCTAAGCCCTTGACTGGGGTTGTTCTTGGCTCCGGGATGGAGACCTCTCCTGGCTCCACTTAGGAAAAGCCAAATTAGGTTATTCTCTGAGAGCCTTCAGGAAGGATTTTTCATTTTACCAGAACATTGTCAGCTGCTTCTGCTTTCTTTGGAAGTAAATAGAAGTGAATGAGGGAAGGTGGGGGTACTTATGGCCTGAACATTGCATTCTTGGGGTCTGGTCAGAGGAAGACAACAGGCCAAGCGAGCCATTCTTAGAGAAAAGGATGCCCTAGGGTTTTCTGTATTTGGGAAGCTAGATCTTTCTTATCAAGCCAGCTGTCACACACTGGGATTTCTTCTACAAATATGCCCACACATGCACAAGCCCACATTAATAACACGTATCTCTGCCTTCTGAAATGGAGACATTTCTGTTAGCTTAGTGGACTTCAGTTTCAGTTTATTTTAACTATTTTCATGATTTTTTTTTTTAATATATTTTATTGATTTTTTACAGAGAGGAAGGGAGAGAGATAGAGAGTTAGAAACATCGATGAGAGAGAATCATCGATCAGCTGCCTCCTGCACATCTCCTACTGGGGATGTGCCCGCAACCCAGGTACATGCCCTTGACCGGAATCGAACCTGGGACCTCTCAGTCCGCAGGCCGACGCTCTATCCACTGAGCCAAACCGGTTTCGGCTTTTTTTTTTTAAATATATTTTATTGATTTTTTACAGAGAGGAAGGGAGAGAGATAGTCAGAAACATCGATGAGAGAGAAACATCGATCAGCCGCCTCCTGCGCATCCCCCACTGGGGATGTGCCTGCAAACCAAGTACATGCCCCTGACCGGAATCGAACCTGCGACCTTTCAGTCCGCAAGCCGACGCTCTATCCACTGAGCCAAACCGGTTTCGGCAACTATTTTCATGATTTTTAATTAACAGTTAATACCACCTTTTTGACTGATTAGTTGGTTGTCTCTCCCTAGTTTTGTTTCTCTCTACTCTGGAGAATTCCATCAGTCATTTCACAGATGAGCCGTGGGTTTTGTTTGTTTGCATGGGGTGGGGGGCATCTAAAAACACAAACTGCTGTGAGGAAGGTGATACTGACTGTATATGTTTGCTAGGGCTGCCATAACAAAGCACCACACACCGAGTGGCTTAAACAACAGAAATTTATTGTTTCAAAGTTCTAGAGCAGGGGTGGGCAAACTTTTTGACACAATGGGTTCTTAAACTGGACCGGAGGGCCGGTACAAAAGCATGGATGGAGTGTTTGTGTGAACTAATATAAATTCAAAGTAAACATCATTACATAAAAGGGTACGGTCTTTTATTTCAATAGTTTTATTCATTTCAAACGGGCCAGATCCGGCCCACGGGCAGTAGTTTGCCCACGGCTGTTCTAGGGGCTAGAAGTTCAAGATCAAGGTATGGGCAAGGTTGGTTCCTTCCAAGGGCTGTGAGGCTCTGTCCCAGCCTCGCCCCAGCTTCTGGTGGTTTGCTGGCAGTCTTCGGTGTCCTTGGCTTGTGGGAGCATCACCCCGATCTCTGCCTTCATCATCTTCACATGGTGTCTCCCTGCATGCCTGGCTGCCCACATTCCCTCTTTTTATAAGGACACAGTCATGTTGGATTCGAGGCCCACCTGCCCTTCACCATGACATCATCTAAACTAATTATATCTGCAAGGACCCTGGACCACCCCCCCCCCGCCCCCACGCCAATCACTTTCTCCCTCTGAGCCAGCTCCCTCAGGAGTAATATGAAGGGTCTGGAGGAGACAATCTCCTCTGGCCAGGACTTCGGTGATTCTATGAAAAAGGTTGAAAGGGCAAGGGCTATGCCCTCCATCTTACCCTGGGTCCTCCATTTTGGGGCAGCAGCCATTAGCCATGTGCTCAGCAAGGAGCTTCTTCCCGGAAGCCCAAGCCTCTGCTAGCCACACCTAGGATTTCTTTAAACTAACCAATGACAATCAAGGGAAGTGCACGCCATAGACACAACCACATCCTGTGTAACAAGACGCTGACTTGTGCCTGGCCAATCAGCAGGGCCCACAGTCCTCTCTCCTCCCCTTATTCCGAACCCCCTATATAACCCCTCTCCCCACAGAGCTCTCTCTCTCTCTCTGCCTCCTGCTGCTGCGTCGGCGAGTGTGGGGGCGGGGGGAGCTCGAGCTAGCTCAAATAAAGACTCTTTTTGCTTTTGCATCGGACTCGGCTGGCTCCCTGGTGGTCTTTTGGGGATCCTGAAATCTGGGCATAACATTTGGGGGCTTGTCCGGGATCCCCAAGACCCTCGAGGGACCCCCGATCCGGAGAGTCTGACTGGCCACGGTAGGTGTCTGTGTGTTGTATATTCTGTTCTGTGTGTTATATGTTCTGTCCTGTGTGAGCTCACTTCTGAAATTCTGTAGTGCCCGAAGCGGTCTAGGTATATGCACTGCTGAAGGACCACGGGCGGGGAGAGTCGGAAGACGTTCTGCTCTTCAGGAGGGATGCGTATTCCCCTCACGAGGGATGTGGTTCCCCTCGAGGATCTGAGACGAGGTGGGTCACTCCTGCCGGTTGGCATAAGGCCATCGTCTAGCTTTCGAGTTTGCTTCCATGGAGTTGGAAGGCTGTACTTTTTTTGGGCCCTGTAACTAATAAACAGGGTTCACAAAAGGGCACTCTCCCTGGACCTGGGAGCCATTGGAACTTTGGGATTCTCCAAGGGAGGGGGAGTCTGGCTTGGAGACTGGCCGAGGCATCGTTGGGTTGGGAGAACCGGAGGCTGCGCATTGAACTTTTAGACTGCAGTTTGCTGGGCAGAGGCCCAGGCCCAGTGGTATAGGGGTTAAGCTACCTGTGTACAGCAAAACAACTTTCTCCTGTGCCAGAATACATTTTAAGGAAATTGGACAGACTGTGTTTATCGCTAGAAAGAAGAACTGGCCGCAGTGCACAGCCCTGACAGTAACCTGCAGAAAACTGTATAAAAGACGCAGATGATGCCTGCATCTTCATGGACATGGCTCCAAAGAGACAAGGACAATTTATAGAAAGGTCAAGAGTAGACTTTAGTATCTCATGTTTAGTAGCAGAAGATTTAGCTGCCTGTAGCGGCCATGGTGCCAATATTATGTTTCATTGTATTAATATGTTGTATTAACCTTCAATTCTCTTACAGGTTTAAATGTAGCTGTAGCTGTGGACTGGTGATGGCCTACAGTCCTTGGTAGTCTTAGGGAATAACTGGCAAATGTCCAGTCTCCCACACTGAGGGACATTGTTATAGCTATGTGTTAGCTGTCCTGGAAGGGGACTATATGGGATGAACCCCAAAAGTAAAGGGTGTCTAGCTGCCAAGGGGGCAGGTGCCCAACAGGCAAAGAAGAATCAGGTTTTGGTCTCTACTGAGAGACAGTTGACAATTGGCAGCCTGTATACTGTCTTGTAGGCCTGCATGACCATGCCCATGTCAGGGGTAGTACAAACCTCAACTGTAGAAAACTGGGAAAGGCCTGTTTGGAATAGAAGGTCTGAGGCATGGTTATGCATAGAAAGAAGGTTTAAAGGCTAATTTAAAAGTACAGGCCAGTAAGCCAGAGAAAATACATTCTGCCTCCCTAAACAGAGGGTAAATAGTTATGCCAAAGTACTTAGGGAGGACAGATAAAAGAAATCCAACAGTTACTGTTTTGTTATAACTCTGAAAAATCCATGAAAAGAAATTGGCAAGGAAAATCAGAAAATCTTAAGAGCAGATCAGTATGTTTTTCTCCTTAAATAATTCCTCTGAAATATTGGCAATGCTAAATAAGTCATGGCAATACATTTCTTTGCATAGATTCAATAAGACTGGTTCCTAATAGTGGTTTTATTAACAGAAAACTTTAACTGGAGTATCATGTTTTAAAGAGCCCTGTCTGAGCTCTAAAGACTTAAAGCTAGTAAGAATGCCACGAAGAAAGCCTGGTATCCTACTTGGAAGCCCTGAAAATGGCTGGCACTGGAGCATCAGGCCCATGCCCTACCATCACTGGCGGTTGGTCAGAGCAGAAGGGGAGCAATAAGGATGCCTCTGCATCCCTGAGAAACCCCCACTCACTCTGGGCCGCAACGAGTAGGAGGGCTACTGAGATGGGCCTTAAAGCCTAGAGCGTAGGCTCAGGTGGAGTTGCTACAGGTGAGGGATTCACCTAACTCAGCAGATACTGCAGGCAGGCCTGATAGCAGCTGGATGGCTTGGCTTCCTGGCCTTACAGGGCACATTAAGATTCAATCATGAAATTCCAACAAAGGTAGTCAGTTACCATTCTTGTTGTGTTTATGCAAACATCAGAAGATGGATTAGTCTTGATTTGGCTTTTTGATAGCCATAAAGGAATTTTAAGAAGAAAAGTCCCATTTCAATAGAGATTGTTAAAAACTAAAATGGTTTCTTTCCCTTCCACCGGCTGTTGACTTTCGGCCCCTGCATCATCAGCAGGCTAGTTCATTTTGTCAAGGAGCAGGTAGGGATTGTGCAGATGATGGTTCTACACACCCAGTACAGGCCTCTAGCAGAGAAATGCAAACCGACCCATGATTGGGCCTGTAAGTCTCAAGACAAGGAGGGAATGATAGGGCGAGGGCTACACCCTCCATCTTACCCCGGATCCTCCATTTTGGGGCAGCAGCCATTAGCCATGTGCTCAGCAAGGAGCTTCTTCCCGGAAGCCCAAGCCTCTGCTAGCCACACTAGGATTTCTTTAAACTAACCAATGACAATCAAGGGAAGTGCGCACCACAGATACTACCACATCCTGTGTAACAAGACCCCAACTTGAGCCTGGCCAATCGGCAGGGCCCACAGTCCTCTCCTCCCCTTACTCCAACCCCCCTATAAAACCCCTCTCCCCACAGAGCTCACTCTCTCTCTGCCTCCTGCCGCTGCGTCGGTGAGTGTGGTGGACGGGGAGCTCGAGCTAGCTCGAATAAAGACTCTTTGCTTTTGCTTCGGACTCGGCTGGCTCCCTGGTGGTCTTTTGGGGATCGTGAAATCTGGGCATAACACTCAGCGCCTCCCTGGGAGTCGGGTCACCCATCACCCCGAATTCGTAAGCTCAGCATGTAGTTCATGAAAGAAACGTGTGGGGAGCTCCAGGTGCTTTTTCAGCGTCCCTTACCTGTCCTGACATCTCCCCCGAGGGCTGAGAACCTGACAATCTGGGGAGTGATTCCCGCTTATCATACAGTGAAGGCCGGCAGGGTGCCAGAGTGCAGAGCCCACAGGCAGATGCGTTATCAGGGTGTCAGGAGGGTGCAGCTGGGCTGATGAACAATCTGGAGTGGTAGGCAACACCCAAATCACTGGCCTCAAGGGCGGGCGCGGGCGGGTTCTCCTGTGAAGGCCTGGCATTTTGTAAGGCTCCTTTCCTGCCTTCCCGTCAGGAGTCTTCTTCCCTCCCAAGCCTTTCTCAAAACCGACAGAAAGGAGTTATTGACCGAAGAGTTTCATTATCAGAAGGAAGAGGAAAGGCTGAAAGATGACGCTACTTTTACCTCCCCCTTCTGGGTTACGGACTGTCTTCCTCAACGTGCTCTTCCTGAGATTTCGTTTAAGAAATTTCCTTAAATGGCATTTACTTCAGTGATTTTTACTTTAACCTGTAGTTAGTGTCAGGATTTAAATGAATCTGTGAAAACGTGTTAAATAAAGAAAATATATTAAATAGTAATGTACATAATTAAGGAGTCCCTAGAAACACTGTACGTTTTCCTTTTTTATTACATAAACAAACTCATTGCTGAAAATACCTCTTAAAAAATATACATCCTTGCCGAAACCGGTTTGGCTCAGTGGATGGAGCGTCGGCCTGCGGACTGAAGGGTCCCAGGTTCGATTCCGGTCAAGGGCATGTACCTGGGTGGCGGGCACATCCCCGGTGGGAGATGTGCAGGAGGCAGCTGATCAATGTTTCTCTCTCATCGATGTTTCTAACTCTCTATCTCCCTCCTTTCCTCTCTGTAAAAAATCAATAAAATATATTAAAAAAAAAAATACATCCTTGCCCTTACTGGTTTGCCCTCAGACTGAAGGGTCCCAGGTTGGATTCCAGTCAAGAGCATTTACCTCAGTTGCAGGCTTGATCCCCAGTCCTTGCCCAGGGCACATATGGGGGGCAACCAATTGATGTGTCTATCTCACATTAATGTTTCTCTCTGTCTCTCCCCCACCCTCCCACTCTCTCTAAAAACCAATGGAAAAATATCCTCGGGAGAGGATTAACAACATATTTATCATATGTATATCATTACCTCATGTTCCTTTCCACATCACCTTTTTCTATGCATATTTAAATTCTTTTGATAAAGATGGAGTCAAGGTCCATGTGAATTTATAAACTAATTTCTATTTAGCATTAAATTGGTAAACCTAAAAGCACAATCAGATGCATAATCTTTTTTTACTGTGATGATACGTATGTAACAAAATATCTATTTTAACTATTTTTAAGTGTAGAGTTTAGTGGCATTAAGTTCATTCACATTGTTGTCCAGCCATCACCACTGTCCATGTTCAGAACTTTTCATCTTCCCAAACTGAAACTCTATACTCATTGAACAATAACTCTGAATTCCTCCCTCTCCCAGCCCCTGGCAACCAACATTCTACTTCCTGTCTCTATAAATATGACTACTGTACTCTATTATTGACAAAAGGAACGTCCAAAACTGTAGAGAACTTCCCTGAGTTTATTTGAACCAAACTGACAACGTATGCCACGCAGCAAGATCTGAAATGCTCCAGAGAGTAACAGTTTTGCAGTTGTTGTTTTTAATCCTCACCTGAGGACATTTTTACTGATTTGAGAAACAGGAAACATCAATGGGAGAAACATCTGTTGGTCGCCTCCCATACACGCCTGGACTGGGCATGGAACCCACAACCTGGGTATGTACCCTGACCAGAAATGGATCCCACAGCCCTAGGGTGCACTGGATGACTCTGCAACCAACTGAGCCACAACAGCCAGACCTGCAGTTTCTTTTACGCATTTGAAATTGAGGAAAGTAAGGAAGATTGGAGAAAGATCGGTGGGGATAGGATTATAGGACAGTTAAGATTTTGTGCTCTCTTGAGGGTTAATACCCCCTTTGAGAGGTATTGCTTCTGGCATTCAAAGGTGTGTAAGCTAGGTACACGAGAACATGCACAGGGTGGGCTTAAAACCTTTCACCAAAGAAATTATAGGCCTCGGGCATGACTACCCACCTTGATCTGCACAGTTAGGGATTTTTGATCAGATCACCCTTTTTTCCCCCCTTCACACTGGGTACCTCATATAAGTGGGATTACGTAATATTTGTCCTTTTGTGCCTTGCTATTTCATTTAATGTAAAATTTTCTTTCTTTTTTTTAAATATATTCCACTGATTCTTCACAGAGAGGAAGGGAGAGAGACAGAGAGCCAGAAACATCGATGAGAGAGACACATCAATCAACTGCCTCCTGCACATCCCCCCCTGGGGATGTGCCCGCAACCAAGGCACATGCCCCTGACCGGAATCGAACCCGGGACCCCCTAGTCCGCAGGCCGACGCTCCATCCACCGAGCCAAACCGGTTTCGGCCTAATGTAATATCCTCAAAGTTCATCCATGGTGTAGCATGTGTCAGAATGTTCTTTTCTTAAAGGTGAATTCCACTGTATGAATGTACCATGTTTAGTGTAGAGAAACAAAAACTCATGCCTGAATAGACATGTGAGTTATGTCCACATTTTACTATTTTGAATAATGCTGCTGCAATCGACGGTGTAGTACAAACGTTTGAGGTCCTGTTTACAATTCTGTGTGTATGTGCCGGGAGCCGGTCCACACTTGCTGCTGCTGCTGCTGCAGGGAAGAAACATCTGCACAGCTTATGTTTCAAGGGACCTGGCGTATATGTTTGCTCCCCCTCTTAAGCACTATGTGTTTTAACCAGGGCCACCTCCCCGAGAAAGGTTGTTTCCCCAGGTTAGGGGTTAACAGGACCAGGAAGAGAATAAATCAGTAAATCCCCCTAGTGTTACTGAAATACCATGTATTACTTATGAAGAACTAGGACTAAGACTGTTGGCAATAAATTTGGGACTTGTTGGGCCCACATCCCCAGGGGTCTGCCCACCAGGGAAAGCACCAAAGCCTATATCCCTGGAGACCCACCGACACAGGGCAGTCCCAGGGAAGGCAAGCAGCGAGGCTGGGAGGACATAACCTTTACTGGGAGGATAAACTCCTTCAGTCACTTCCTTGTAGCCTATCAGTAGAGCAATAGAATAGTGACCTTGGAATGGCCCTTATAATGGAACACAGAGATTAACCTAGACAAGATTAAAATCAACAGAACTAGGTAGAGACATTATTATGGACATGAAACTAGGAACTGTAGAAGGTTTCCTGAAACATACCATGATGTATGCTTATGGGATCAAACAGTATAAATAAAGATGTAATAGGAGAATACAGAGAGAACCCAACCATGCTGACCAACTGAACGCTACCTCCATGTCATTCCTTCTTCGCCGACTCCGTCCACACCTTTGGGGAACCCCTGGACCTGGACCCCAGCATGTATGTACATATTAAAAAAATAGAATTGCTAGATATGATAATTCTATTTTTAATCTTTTTCTATGTTTTCCTCAGTGGCTGCACCATTTTACATTTCTACCAGCATTGCATGGAATTGCCATCTGATATGATTTGCAAACATTTTCTCAAATTCTGTGAGTTGCCTTTGTATTGTATTGGTAATGTCTTCTAATGCACAAATGTTTTTAAATTTCTTTTAAAAAAATATATTTTATTGATTTTTTACAGAGAAGAAAGGAAAGGGATAGAGAGTTAGAAACATCAATGAGAGAGACACCTCGATCAACTGCTTCCTGCACACCCCCTATTGGGGATGTGCCAGCAACCAAGGTACATGCCCTTGACCGGGATCGAACCTGGGGCCCTTCAGTCCGCAGGCCGACGCTCTATCCACTGAGCCAAACCGGTTCAGCATCAAATAAATTTTTATAAAAATTATCTACAGGTTTGGACACCTCCTATCTGTCCTGCATTTCTTACTTTCTTCAGCCTTACAAATCCTCAAGTGGACTTTTAGTCCGGGGACCACAGACAGAGCAGAGCTGTGCTCCCTGAGAGAACAACGGCGTCCACTCCAAGAACATCTGGAAGGTTTTCTCCATTCTGGCCAGAAACAGGACACCAGGGAGAGTCTCAAGAATAAGGACCCTGCCCTAACCGGTTTGGCTCAGTGGATAAAGCATCGGCCTGGGGACTGAAGGGTCCCAGGTTCGATTCTGGTCAAGGGCATGTTCCTTGGTTGCAGGCACATCCCCAGTGGGAGGTGTGCAGGAGGCAGCTGATCAATGTGTCTCTCTCACTGATGTTTCTAACTCCTTATCCCTCTACCTCTTTGTAAAAAATCAATAAAATAGATTAAAAAAAAAAAAAAAGAACAAGGACCCGTGGGCTATAAGAAAGGGCAGCGTTCACCTCCTAACAGTCCTTTGGGAGAAGCCTGGTCCTCCCTAAGGGGTTACCCTGACACAGAAATTTGAGCGTCAGGCTCAAGAAGGCCGATCTGAACCAAGGGAGCCTAGAGAACGAGAAGGAGCCTCCCGGTGCGACCCACAGCGTCTCTGTGCTGGGTGCCCCTGGGGTGGCTCGTTTGCTCCAGAGAACCTTCTGTCACTGAGCCCCGCACCCCAGGTTTAAGCACGGCTGAAGGGGACGGTTACACCCGGGAGACTTACTGAGTTTAATTTTATCAAGAATCTACTTCCAGATTCTCCCAGGTGTGGAACATTGACCCTGAGGAAGGTGAATGGAGCTGTTCCTTCTCGGTGCTAGGGTTGAGCAGCAGTTAAAATCTGTCCCTCAAGGAGCAGCCAGCAGCCACTTGATGTGTGGTTGGTTCAGTTTAGCTCATGGGACCTGGGCCATAATCCTCACATCCAGTGAGGACTAAAAATTCCAGACCATAGATCCAGATAGATCTCTGTTATTGGTCTCTCTGTCCTACACACACACACAGTCTCCGCCCTCCCTGCTCCCTAACAGTGGTTCAGACTGACCTTGGCCCACAGCAGGAGAGAGCTGACCTTGAACTAGGAACACTGGCGACATTACAGTGGCAAATGGAAAGTGTGTGCACACAAAGCCCTTACTCAGAGGTGGTGTCGTTACTAAGCCGTGGCTCAGGAGCCACTTTGTGAGCTGCCTGCTGTGTGACTCGGACAGCCTACTTCACCCCTGGCGGCTTCTGTAAAACGGTGGTAAAAATACCCCAAAACCCTGACTCACGGATGAAATGAGGCTTCACACGGCCACATTGTGCCCAGCTCCTGTCACACAGTTTGTGCTCAGTAAGTATTAGCAAAACCAGTTAGCAACTTTGTCATCATTCTAATTAAAAATCCATTTTGGGTTATTTTTTTCTCCAAGTTTCTGCTGTGTTCAGAGACAACAAGTTGAAAGGGCATATAAAGCTCAGTCACCCGTCCCTCACACAAACGCCCCCAGACCTCCCTCCTCCTGGAGAGAAGAATTACATAGAAACCCAAACTATAAAACTTTTGTTTTCAACCTCGGGCACCGATACGACAGCTTTGCGATATGATGCACAGGAAATGAGCCCCAGGCACAAGGCTTCAAAATTGATGTTGCTTAGGAAACTCTTGGAAGGTCTCTATTCTTATCTTAGCAACACTTAAGCCCCCCTGCTCTAAAGTGGGGTTCTGGAGAAAGAGCACCCAACTGCACACCTTCCTCTTGCTCATGGCGGTGTTTCTCCCTGGGGAAGGACAGGTAGCCCCGAAGTTCTGGGTGTGAATCACTGCTCACTGTGTCTGAGGAGGCAGGGGAAGGCAGCAAAGCCTGCTGCCCTGTCTTTGTGAGCAGAGGGACAACTGGGAAAACCACTGAGCTTTCAAAACCACTGAGCCACTCCGAGTGTGTGGGATGCTGATCCCACGTGAACCCAATTTGTTGCTCTGTCTTCCTAGATCAGTGGTTCTCAACCTTGGCTGCACATCAGAATCACCTGGGAATCTTTTTAAAATCCTGATTTCTGGGCCTCATCCTCCGGAAATTCTGTTTCTTTGTTACTAATGTTGTGGCCCCACCCCATAACAAAGAAACAGAATTTCCGGAGGATGAGGCCCAGAAATCAGGATTTTAAAAAGATTCCCAGGTGATTCTGATGTGCAGCCAAGGTTGAGAACCACTGTCCTAGAAGGAAGCATGGGGGAGGAGCCATTCTGGGGCCAACATTCGGTCTGTGCCCCCAACTTCAGTGAGGCCCTTTCCTTGCTGTTCTGGGGGCAGCTTGCAACTGCTGGGCAATAGCAGGACAGATACCAGGCCCAGGTCCGGGCTGGCCCACACCTCACAGCCACCAAGGCGCTGGAATCCAGTTGGCCCGGGACCCAGGGCCCATAAGCTCACCCTGGACCCTGACCCAGAGAGGGCAACCCCTAGCACCACTGCAGAGCCTCAGGCTGGGGTGAGGGTGCCTACCTGCCGGCTTGGAAGCCAGGGGCGAGGGAGGGAACCTGGTGGAGTTGGTGGAGGAGAGCCGGGGCCTGCGCCGTCGGAAGAAGCTCCTGAGCAGCCCGCACTTGAGTGACTCCACCAGCGTGGTTTTCCCCGAGCCCGAGTGGCCGAACAGCTTCAGTTTGATTCTGGGCTGCAGGTTCTGTGTGGGCCGCAGCTGCTGGATGAAGAGGCTTCGGTGCGTGTCCTAACAGATGACAGAGGGCCTGTTAGTCACCACCAAAGAGACGGCCCGAGCAGGCGGCAGTGCTGGTTCCCAGGGCTCCGCACCCCTGGCCGGGTCCTCCTGGCCGGCCATTCTCACCCATTTTGTCCTGTCCTCAATACATGTTTGCAAAACTCACGTAAAGTGCACGTAACATACAATTCACCACCGTAACCATTTCAAAGTGTACCATTCAGAGGCTTTAGGACATTCACCATGTCGTACAGCCAGCTGGTCTAATCAATCCTCGTTCTCTCAATTCCCTCGATCGCTCACTTCTCTCCTTCTCTCAATTTGCCTAAGAGCCGAGCCTAGTCCCAAAGTGCCCAGCCTCGTCCAGGAGGTTGGAGCCTGGCGTAGCCCCAAGGAGTGGAGTTGAGGCCTGAAGAGGTGGAGCTGGTCCCGAAATGGTGCGCCTACATCTGTAGCCCAACGTAGCCCCCACCCCGGAAGATCTGAGCCCGGACCAGAAGGGCAGAGCCAAGACCCTCAGAGCACCTGGCTCAGGTGGGTTGTTCCATGAAGAGGGGTGGTGTAAATGATTCAACTTAGGGACACCCCGTAAGAGCGGGCCCGAGGCAAGCGCCTTCCTTTCGGTCTCCGTGTGATCGCAGACCTGGCCAGACCACTTCCAGTTCTAAACCCTGGGAGGCGCTGACTGACTACCCGGCCAGTTAACTTTCCCCGCTGACAGCCAAGCAAGCTCATCTAACAGACTCAGGGCTCTCCCGAAGGCTACGAAGTTCCCACCTGTTTTCTATTGAAGTGTGATCCTTCTTTCTCCACGGGGCCACACTGCCCCCTGGTGGGCAGGTAAGCCACCTACAGAGACATTTTTAGCTCAGGTTGGGGGACGCTTCTGGCAGGGGGCCCAGGTGCCCAGATGTGTATGAACATGGTCCTGAGCAGGAAGAATTCTCCTGGGCTGATTTCTGAGTGTCTGCTGGGCATTTATATAGGAAACAAACCTGTTTATAATATCTGAGCTTAGGACTTACCTGCATCACTTTACATATGACCCAGAGGGTTTTTTAGGGGTGGCTGGAGAGGGGGCATGGTTTAATACAGACCGAGTTTTCCAAGAATGCAACTACTTTATAAATTGGTGGAAATGTGTGTGTATGTATAATTTTGATCTTTCATGAGCTCTGTCCTTGCATTTCTGAAAAGCATGCTCGCAGTGGCTGCAGCGTTTGAGTTGCCATCCCAGCCCGCGGATACCCTCGGGCGTCTGCAGGGTGATTCCGTGGGTGGATCAGAGTATCTGCCGATTTCACTACGTCCCCTCACGCCCTGTGTCCCTGACCTGGAATCCAACCCGCATCCTCTTGGTGCATGGGACAACGCTCAACCAACTGAGCCACACTGGCCAGGGCTCTATTCATCTTTTAAAATTCCCTGAGTAAGCACGTTGTTATCTGTGCCTGGCATTTCAGGAGGGTGAAGAAGGCATCACTAAATGTGGCTGCACAGTGCTGGACTGGCTGGGGCTGGAACCGCGGCTTGGACGGCGATGTGTAGAACATGAGGTTGTTCTTAACGCCGATTTCTTCCTCTGGCCTCAGAGTGCGGCGGAGGATAAAAAAGGCTGGGATTTGCCAGCAATTTCCTTGAATTATTATCCAAGTCAGCACGAAAGCTGAGAAGGTTCTATCCTGAGATAGTAACTGATCGGGGTGGCGCTGACCAGGCTGGGACAAGCGGGGTGTGGAGATCTCCTTGGTGCCGTCTGCTGTTGCAGATAAGCCCATGATGCCCCGAAGCAAGGCTACCTTCTCTCCTTTTAATTTAAGCTTCAAAACCAACCCTTAGATCTTCCCTTTAAATCAGCCGGCCCTGCGCCGTGTGGCAAGCATCTGAGTTGCAGTCGGTGTCCGTGGGCATCACCTCCCATTCTGAGCATCTCAGGGAGTTAGACTAGAAGGGTCTCTGCCTGTTTCGTGACACACAGCTTCCTAACACACAGGTTCTCTGTGTGGAGCCAGTTTCTGTCCTCCTGAGACAGGGAAGGCAGCAAACCTGCTCCGGCTCTCATCCAATCACTGGCCCCGGGTGCACCGAGCAACCAGTGAGCTCATGGCTCTTTTCTGTCTGTTTCCTGCCCTGTTGCCCTTGACACTTTGCCCAACATGTCTGTCCTGTGGGAAGGAATGGGGGCCTGTTCTTCTTGTCTGCATGAGTTTCACAGGCCCTTTCACTTGAACCATAGCCCCCTCCCCCCATAGTGAGGCTCTGGTGGGCTTCCAGAAGCCTCCCTGAACCAAGGCTTTGCTCTCCTTCGAATTTCACGCAGGGAGTTGGTGGCCGGAGGCAGCTGGCGATCTGCCTGCCTGTTTTCTGGACCAGCCACAGACACGGAGCCGAGAGGGAAAAGAGGCAGCTGGTGGGAAGTCTGTCTGTCCTACCTCCAGTACGGACCTCAGAGCCCTCAAGGTCTCGACCTTGGGCGGTGTCCTTGGCCCCTGGTTTTAGTAAGAATCCTGTTGGATTGGTTTAGTGACAATCCCTTCTCCTGAGTTGAATCTGATGAAATTGCTCACTCCCATCTGTGATGTCTGATCACCTGGCCTGCCCTCAGCGGGAATCCTGCTCAGTCTGCACTGTGACCTTTAAAACGTCCTATTCCCCTGCTTCTTCAACATCCCTGCAGCTGCCCAGGACCGCCAGTGTGATACGGTGGTCAGGGCCTCAAGTTCCTCTTCCTGCCCCCCTAACAGTGACATCCCTGATGCCTGTTTTGTGTACCTCACCCTGACCCCCAATAAAGGCCCTCGCCCCGGGTCTTCTCTGCCCTGTGACCTCCTCTTGACCCCTGTCTCTCTGGGACTAGTGAGTAGAAGAAACTTTGTTTTCTCCTGAGCCTCCCCTCTGCCTCCTTTAGGGGCCGCACCTGGCTGACTGTCTCATAGAAGAACCCAAAGCAAGAGCCCCTGGTTTTGATGTTTCCTCAGCAACTTCCCATCCATAGACCCCACCCTGCTCCTTGGCTAGTAATCTCTTCCTGTCCTTGTTGGAGTCAGAGCCTCTTTTCCTGTGCAAATGACTTGGATTGCTGGCCTGTGTGCCTCTCGGGTCCTCAGGGAGCTGAGGGAGCTTAGGGCAGTGGTTCTCAACCTTGGCTGCACATTAGAATCACCTGGGAATCTTTTTAAAATCCTGACTTCTGGGCCTCATCCTCCGGAAATTCTGTTTGTTACTAATGTTGTGGCCCTACCCCATAACAAACTGTTCCCTGCCCTCTCCTGTAGCTCTCGGCCTCCTGTAGGACCTGCCCCGCGCCCCAGGTCTAAGCGCCGGCTGAAGGGCTCGGTTACACCCGGGAGACTTACTGGTAATCTGGTCACCCTCAGTTTAATTTTATCAAGATTCTACTTCCAGATTCTCCCAGGTGTGGAAAATTGGCCCCAAGGAAGATGAGTGGAGCTGTTCCTTCTGAGAGCGAGGGTTGAGCAGCGATAAAATCACTTCGAGGGAACCCATAGGCCACTTGATGTGTGGCTGGTTCAGTTTAGCTCACGGACTCCTGGGCATAATCCTCACACCCAGTGAGATTTACAAAAATTCCAGATCATAGATCCAGAGAGATCTCTTTGTGTTCTCTCTCCCTCTCTCATACACGCAAGCATGCATGCAGTATCCCCTCCCACCCCAGCAACAATGGTTCCCCGACCTTAACCACAGCAGGAGAGACCTGGCTTCAAGAATGACATCATGAGCTGTGGGAGGAGCTGACCTTGAGCTAGAACAGCCGTGGGCAAACTACGGCCCAGGGGCCTGATCCGGCCCGTTTGAAATGAATAAAACTATTGAAATAAAAGACCGTACCCTTTTATGTAATGATGTTTACTCTGAATTTATATTAGTTCACACCAACACTCCATCCATGCTTTTGTTCCGGCCCTCCGGTCCAGTTTAAGAACCCATTGTGGCCCTCGAGTCAAAAAGTTTGCCCACCCCTGGGCTAGAAGCACTGGCCTGGCTCATACACAGGGGCTGAACATCATTAAATCTGGAAAACTAATGGCTTTAGAGAAAGTACAGCCCTTCTTATATATATACACATATCCTCAAACTGAGCCAAAACGACAGTGGAAGATGAAAAACATTGTGCATGAAAATGTTCTTACTCCGACAGAGTTAAGTATCATTAAAAGATAAATACCATATTATCTCACTCTTATGTGGCATCCAATAGACAAATTTAACTGACACAAAACAGAACCGGAGGGAAGGGGTGGGAGTAGGGAACTGGCCAACGGACGCAGACAACAGGATGGTGAAGGCCAGGGGAGGGGAGGCGGGGGCTGGGTGGTGGTGGGCAAAGAGGGGTAGGATGGGGGACATCTGCAATACTGCCAAAACAATAAATAAATGAGCACGATGCATGCCTCACAAGGCAGACACTTCATGAACTGCCAGCTGACAAGCACTCTTGGCAATCCACCAGGTCCGGTCCTCCTTTGTCTGCAGGTAGCCAGGGGGTCTTCACTAGCAGGTGGGGAAGATGCAGCAAAAACTGTGACATTCATCCTGTAACGCAGCTGGGTTATAATTATCTTGGGTCAAATAATGATGATTTCTAAGGCCCCTTTTTAATCTAGCAATCCTACATGTGTGTGCTCAACTTCTCTAAAATGTGAATTTTTTCCTTATGAAAATAATTGCCCTTGCCCTGGCTGTTATGTCTAAGTGGTTAGAGCATCTCCCCGAGGACTGGAGGGTCATGGGTTCAATTCCCAGTCAGGTGCACATACTTGGGTTGCAGGTTGATCTTGGCCCCCAAAGGACATGCACGGGAGGCAACCAATCCATTTCTCTCACATTGACGTTTTTCTCTCTCCTTCCCTCCCACCCCTCCTCTCTAAAAATCAAGCAGAAAAATATCCTCAGATGGATTAACAAAAAACACAAAATTGACCTTTGTCCTTACATAGAGTTTGTCAAATTTTGCTCCATTCAAGGGTTGGGTCAGACACAGCCCATAGACAGCTGACATAAGATCTGCATATTTAGTATTTATAACTAGAGGACCCAGCAGGCCACCCAGCCATTGTCCTAATGGACCACAGGCACCTTCAGCTGTCTTTAGGGTCCAATTACATTTTTGTCTTTTGCAAGTAAATGTATTAAGAGCGAAAGGAACCCCACCTCTACATATAAAATAAAGTTTTAGCCCTGGCTGGGTGGCTCAACTGGTGGAGCATTGTCCCGTACACCAAAAGGTTTCAGGTTCAATCCCCAGTCGCAGCACGTACCAGAGGCAACTGATGCATGTTTCTCTCCCACACTGATGTTTCTTTCTCTCTCTACCCCTTCCTCTCTCTCTAACACATCCTTGGGCGAGGATTAAAAATAACAAAAATTAAGTTTTATTTTAAAAGGTAAAAATTTATACATCCTTATAAAAAAAGTGGTAACATTTTAACAAATATAAAACATCACAGAATGCAAATCACAGTTTGGAGCTCCAAGATTCAAGTGTTGTATCCCAGTAAGTAAAATGTGCTCAGTTTTAAGATAAAAATTCCTCCTCTGGATCTCCTGTTCTCCATCAAGGCTTTCTTTATCACATCATCTCACACAGTAGGATAGCTGGCCGCGGTGGCGATTCCACAGTGGTTGTTCCGGTCCTTGGCCATCTTTATGTAGCCATTCTGGCCCCAACCTTCACCCCAGCTGTAAAAGAGAGGGTTTTCCATTTTATACAAATAATCAAACACATTTACTTTTATGAACAACTACACCTGCTACTGAAGCAGTGCATGCACCAGAGAGGCCCAAACAGATTCAGGAAGAATCAGGAGAGGCGGTTCTAGTTCTTGGCTGAGCTCTAAGCCTGCACAGAACTTCTCTCCCCAAACCTTTCACAGAGCTGCAAAATTAGAGAAAAAAAGGAAACTGGTGGGGTCAGATGTGTTTCGAATTAAGAAAATTTTCAAATTTAGAAATGTAATGGCACAAAAACTATATCGATTCTCCGAGCTGAGGGAGAATCTTCACGTTATAATCACATTCGTATGCTGTGTTCCGTAAGTGGGATAAAGACTTCTGGAACTTTGGTAGAGGTCTTCATCCCACGTAAGGGACACACAGGCATACGAACGTGTGATCATGTCATTAAGTTTCGGCCCTTGCGGATTTTGCTCAGTGGTTAAGAGCATCAGCCCACGAGTTCCATCCTGGTCAAGGGCACGTGGGTGTGGAAGGCAACCAATCATTGTGTCTCTCACATATCAATATTTCTTTCTTTGTCTCTCCCCCTCCCTTACACTCTCTCTAAAAAATCAATGCAGCCCTAGCCAGTTTGGCTCAATGGATAGAGTGTCGGCCTGCAGACTGAAGGGTTCTGGGTTCGATTCTAGTCAAGGGCACATGCCTGGGTTGCAGGCTCAATCCCAGTAGGGGGCATGCAGGTGGCAGCCGATCAATGATTCTCTTCCATCACTGAATGATTCCCTTTCATCTATCTCTCTCCCGCTCTCCCTTCCTCTCAGAAATCAATAAAAATATTTTTAAAAATAAAATTTAAAAATCAATGCAAGAAAAAAAATCCTCCAGTGAGAACTACCAAAAAATAAACAGGACTATAGAAAAGAAAAAAAAAAAAAGACTTCTGGAATTTCAGAAGTGTGCTCAAGAGTTTGAAGACCTGTATCCAAATACTGATTCCAAAAATGTCTCCCTTTTCAAATGTAAGTATTTTTAGCAGTTTATACCTGTTCTTGACAATCCAATATGTATTGTTACTTGATTCTTCTCCTTCAAAGCCATAGCCAACCACCAGAACGCCATGATCTAGATCCACGCTGCTGCAGCGCCGCTCATAATAAATGCCTGGGAAAGTAACACTCGATATTGGGATGGGGACCTCCAAGAGCAGGTGACAGTAACCCCGCAGATCAAATACAGTAAGGAAGCATCTCAAAATCCAGCTAAATGACATAAAACCAAGTACGATTTGAAAACAAGATCTTTTTTTTTTTTTAAATCTAGGCTAGGGACTCATCTAATACTAGCAGGAATCTGAATTGGCACAATCTCTTTTGTAAACAATGGGTCAGTCAGGAGGCATAAAGACACTCTGGAAGCCTTCTCATTCTACTTTTAGGATGTCAGTCTTGGGAAATAGCACAAAACACAGAATTACTTGAGTCAAAGGATCTCTATAGCTTTGATTACAACAGTAAAATTCTTTGGAAAATTTTAAAGTCCTAACAATTGGAAAAAGGTAAAGTATATTAAGCTATACCAATCAAATTATGTAGCCACTTAAATATATTTACAAAGTGCTTAAAATCATGAGGATACAGCTCAAGTAATGTCAAATGGGAGCACCTGGGAAAGATATTGTGCGTGCACAATGAACAATGATAAATCCACACACCCAGAAAGTATGCAAACCAAAGAGTGAATCTTGCTTTAGGTCATGGTGGTTTTCCAGTTCTTCTGCCTAAATTTCTACACAGACAATGCTTACCATCTTCATAGAACTGGAAGCTAAGATGGCTTGCATCTATAGCCACCGAGATGGGTCCCACGGTTGCCACTGCCTTCATGAGGGCACTCTCCTGCCCAGGGACGTCCACGAAGCCGGTGTCATTGGCAACAGAGTCCTCGGGCCTGTATCTGCAGGGTCCAACCTTTAAAGGTCAAGGGGAAGAGATCTGGTTACTAATCCACCTCCCAGGAAGCATGAGTTTCAGGCAGGAGGTAGCTTCATGATTTCCAGGTTACGTCTGTGAAATGCTACTGGCTGTTTTGAAAATGAAAAACTAGCTGGTGTCTATTCATTGAGACACTTTCGGTCTATCTCTCCATAAAAAGTGTTTCACTATGAAGAAAAAGTGCTGTATTTAGAATGGTATGTATGTCTCCATGTAACACAGAAATAAGAACTGTGAACATCCCAAACAGAACTGTTCAAGGCTGATATATTTTGATGGAAGTTCTGATGGTTTACATATATATATATATATACTCTATAATCTAAAATATGAATTCTAAAAATAATTTTTTAAATATGAATTCTAAATATGGCATCTGTTTTCTCTAAGGTGTTCAACTTTCAAAAAGAATGACATAAAGGTAAGAGTTTTGCTTACCTTTGCTTGATATGGATAGGACTGCTCTGAGTCCAGGCCGCCGTTGGACTTCACATACTGGAAAGCATTATCCATGAGGCCACCATTGCAGCCCTTATTGCCTTGAGCCTGAGAGCAGTCCACAAGGTTCTGCTCACTCAGTGAGATAAGTCTGCCAGTTTTCCGGAACATCTGTCCCTCAAGGGCACCAGTTGCACTAAATGCCCAACAAGAACCACAGTGACCCTGAAAACAATATAGAAACTCTCAGTCTACAGAACAAATAGCAAGATTTTGACAACTTTGCCAACAATGTGTAAACTCTTAAAATTAGTGAAATACACATTGCCCCACAGTCTACCACAGCCATGACGCCAGCTCCTTTGTGGCTTTAACTCTTGGAGAGAGACCTGCTGAGTACTGTCATACCTGGTTCTTCACGGGAGTTCCACAGCCTTCTTTTCGCCAATCCACCATTTGGGGGATTTCAGCAATGTAAGGTTCCCGGAACACTCTCCTTTTCTTGCACATCTGGTTTTGATGGCCATTCATCACCTGCGTGAATTCTTCATTGGTCTTCAAAGAAAAAGAAGTAGAATGTTGTCAAGCAAGGGATTATTTCGGCATAGTACTGAGTGAGGAGAGGAAGCACAAGGTAAGCCTCCCAAGCCACACTCACCATGTCACCAAAAGCATTCATTGCCAAGGTGAAGCTCTGCCTCCCTAGGTTGTATTCTTGGTTGTGCAGGTCAATCATTTTCATATTCTTCTCCCACACTGTTCTCCTCCATCCTTCTTCATTCTAGAGGCAAACATAGAACCAACCTATCCTTTTGATTCCTATTGAAAACCAAGTCACCTTCACCAAGAGGATTTGCAGAAGAGAAACCATGGCCAGGAAAGGTTTCTACTTGTTCTCCAGCACGCATACACCAGGGAGGTTTGCCCATATTGTGCTCAGTAACAGGTGTCATGCAGTCATTGCCTTGGGAAGAGCCAGCCTCAAGAGCAGTGGTTCTCAGCCGAAACCAGTTTGGCTCAGTGGATAGAGCGTCGGCCTGCGGACTGAAAGGTCCCAGGTTCGATTCCGGTCAAGGGCATGTACCTGGGTTGCGGGCATATCCCCAGTAGGAGATATGCAGGAGGCAGCTGATCGATGTTTCTCTCTCATCGATGTTTCTAACTCTCGATCTCTCTCCCTTCCTCTCTGTAAAAAATCAATAAAATATATTAAAAAAAAAAAAAAAAAGAGAGCAGTGGTTCTCAACCTTCTGGCCCTTTAAATACAGTTCCTCATGTTGTGACCCAAGCATAAAATTATTTTCGTTGCTACTTCATAACTGTAATGTTGCTACTGTTATGAATCGTAATGTAAGTATCTGATATGCAGGATGATCTTGGGCGACCTCAGTGAAAGGGTCGTTCGACCGCCATAGGGGTCGGGGCCCACAAGTTGAGAACCACTGCTCAAGATGCTACTGTCTGCCCTAGCTGGTTTGGCTCAGTGGATAGAGCATAGACCTGGGGACTGAAGGGTCCCAGGTTCAATTCCAGTCAAGGGGTTCATATTCCCAGGTTGCAGGCTCAATCCCCTATAGGGGATGTGCAGGAGGCAGCCAATCAATGATTCTCTCTCATCATTGATATTTCTCTCTCTCTCCCTTCCTCTCTGAAATTAACAAAAAATATTTTTTTCCTAAATATATTTTTATTGATGTTTTTACAGAGAGGAAGGGAGAGGGATAGAGTTAGAAAGATTAATGGGAGAAAATCGATCAGCTGCCTCCTGCACGCCCCCTACTGGGGATTGAGCCTGCAACCAAGGTACATGCCCTAGACCAGAATCCAACCCGGAATTAAACCCAGGACCTTTCCGTCCACAGCCCAGTACACAGCCCGACGCTCTATCCACTGAGTCAAACCAGTCAGGACAATAAAATTATATATATATATATATATATATGTATGTGTGTATATATATATATATATATATATATATATTTTTTTTTTTTTTTTTTTTTAAAGCTACTTTCTGCTATAAACTCCCAGAAGCCTGGACCATTCTCTGAGGGGTCCCTCTGGGTAATTTCAGATGTTACCAACCGAGCCATATAGCTTTCTGTGTGTTGCTTTCCACCGGTGCCACTGTGCCTCTAAACTTCCATCAAGTTTTGGAGCAGCTGAAGCTACTCCTAAGTAAAGGGCAATCAAGAAGAATGAAGGATTCATGCTTCAAAACCTAGGGAGGGAAAAGAAAGCAGTATCTGATTACACCAATCCTCCTAGAAAGCCATCCTACCTTCCTGAGAAGTTGCAGCCGCCGGGTGTAAAAAATGAATGTATCCTCCCAAGTATGTATCCCTCCCAAGGGCCGTGGAGGGAGGCTAAGCCTGTGGGTGGAGAAAAACAGCCCAGAGACCCCACTCCCGCACCGGCGCGGGGACAGACTCTCCCGACGCTCAGAGCACCGCTGGGGCCGGGCCTGGGGGCGGGGGGCGGGGGGTACGGCCCGCTCCCCGCTCCCCACAAGCCCACCCACCGCTGCCACGAGCGCACGGAGGTCAGGCTGCCTTGCCCGCCACGCCAGGACCCGGGACGGTGCCTCCTGGAACTCCCGAACCCTCCACCGCAAGGCTGGTTCCCGGGGCGGCCCAGCCGCGTCGGCCCGGCCCGCGACGCTCACCTTCGGGGCGCAGCCGAGCAGGTGCACTCAGCACGTGCGCGTCCAGGAGCTCCGAGGGCTGGGGCGCCGCGGCAGCGGATTTAAAGCCTCGGGAATTCGGCCCGAGCGGCCCGCCCCCACACGGCCTCCGGCGCCTCGATTGGCTGATGGGGCCTGTGGGCGGGGCCTGCGAGCGTGGAATTCCAGGCACCTGATTAGGTTCGCACCGAATCGCCCCAGGCAGATGCTAGGGACCGAGGTGTGGGCAGAGGCGAGAGAGGGCCCAGGGGCTGTGCTGGGGAGCTCAGCGCCTCCCTGGGAGCCGGGTCACCCATCACCCCGAATTCATGAGCTCAGCACGTGGTTCACGAAAGAAACGTGTGGGGAGCTCCAGGTGCTTTTTCAGCGTCCCTTGCCTGTCCTGACATCTCCCCGAGGGCTGAGGACCGGACAATCTGGCGAGTGATTCCCGCTGATCACACAGTGAAGGCCGGCAGGGTGCGAGAATGCAGAGCCCACGGGCAGATGCGTTATCAGAGTGTCAGGAGGGTGCAGCTGGGCTGTGGAAGAATCTGGAGTGGTAGGCAGCACCCAAATCACTGGCCTCAAGGGCGGGCGCGGGCGGGTTCTCCTGTGAAGGCCTGGCTTCTTGTAAGGCTCCTTTCCTGCCTTCCCGTCAGGAGTCTTCTTCCCTCCCAAGCCTTTCTCAAAACCGACAGAAAGGAGTTATTGACTGAAGAGTTTCATTATCAGAAGGAAGAGGA
This sequence comes from Myotis myotis, assembly GCF_014108235.1. NCBI lineage: Eukaryota > Metazoa > Chordata > Mammalia > Chiroptera > Vespertilionidae > Myotis > Myotis myotis. Next base: position 29,536,740 of record NW_023416316.1, on the reverse strand, counting down.
AAGGATGAAAGATGACGCTACTTTTACCTCCTCCTTCTGGGTTACGGACTGTCTTCCTCAACGTGCTTTTCCTGAGATTTCGTTTAAGAAATTTCCTTAAATGACATTTACTTCAGTGATTTTTACTTTAACCTGTAGTTAGTGTCAGGATTTAAATGAATCTGTGAAAACGTGTTAAATAAAGAAAATATATTAAGTGTTAATGTACATAATTAAGGAGTCCCTAGAAACACTGTACGTTTTCCTTTTTTATTACATAAACAAACTCATTGCTGAAAATACCTCTTAAAAAATATACATCCTGCCCGTAACCGGTTTGGCTCAGTGGACAGAGCGTCGGCCTGCGGACTGAAAGGTCCCAGGTTCGATTCCGGTCAAGGGCATGTACCTTGGTTGTGGGCACATCCCCAGTGGGGGGTGTGCAGGAGGCAGCTGATCGATATTTCTCTCTCATCGATATTTCTAACTCTCTATCCCTCTCCTTTCCTCTCTGTAAAAAATCAATAAAATATATTTTAAAAAAATATATACATCCTTGCCCTTGCCGGTTTGCCCTCAGACTGAAGGGTCCCAGGTTGGATTCCGGTCAAGAGCATGTACCTCAGTTGGAGGCTTGATCCCCAGTCCTCACCCAGGGCACATATGGGAGGCAACCAATTGATGTGTCTCTCTCACATCAATGTTTCTCTCTCTGTCTCTCCCCCTCCCTCCCACTCTCTAAAAATCAATGGAAAAATATCCCAGGAGAGGATTCACAACAACAAATATATATATCCTATATATATCATTACCTCATGTTCCTTTCCACATCACCTTTTTCTATGCATGTTTTAAATTCTTTTGATAAAGATGGAGTCAAGGTCCATGTGAATTTGTAAACTAATTTCTATTTAGCATTAAATTGGTAAACCTAAAAGCACAATCAGGTGCATAATGTTTTTTTACTGTGATGATATGTATGTAACAAAATATCTATTTTAACTATTTTTAAGTGTAGAGTTTAGTGGCATTAAGTTCATTCACATTGTTGTCCAGCCATCACCACTGTCCATGTTCAGAACTTTTCATCTTCCCAAACTGAAACTCTATACTCATTGAACAATAACTCTGCATTCCTCCCTCCCCCAGCCCCTGGCAACCAACATTCTACTTCCTGTCTCTATAAATATGACTACTGTACTCTATTATTGACAAAAGGAACGTCCAAAACTGTAGAGAACTTCCCTGAGTTTATTTGAACCAAACTGACAACGTATGCCACGCAGCAAGATCTGAAATGCTCCAGAGAGTAACAGTTTTGCAGTTGTTGTTTTTAATCCTCACCTGAGGACATTTTTATTGATTTGAGAAACAGGAAACATCAATGGGAGAAACATCTGTTGGTTGCCTCCCATACACGCCTGGACTGGGCATGGAACCCACAACCTGGGTATGTACCCTGACCAGAAATGGATCCCACAGCCCTAGGGTGCACTGGATGACTCTGCAACCAACTGAGCCACAACAGCCAGACCTGCAGTTTCTTTTACAAATTTGAAATTGAGGAAAGTAAGGAAGATTGGAGAAAGATCGGTGGGGATAGGATTACAGGACAGTTAAGATTTTGTGCTCTCCTGAGGGTTAATACCCTTTTGAGAGGTATTGCTTCTGGCATTCAAAGGTGTGTAAGCTAGGTACACGAGAACATGCACAGGGTGGGCTTAAAACCTTTCACCAAAGACATTATAGGCCTCGGGCATGACTACCCACCTTGATCTGCACAGTTAGGGATTTTTGATCAGATCACCCTTTTTTCCCCCCTTCACACTGGGTACCTCATATAAGTGGGATTACGTAATATTTGTCCTTTTGTGCCTTGCTATTTCATTTAATGTAATATTTTCAAACTTCATCCATGGTGTAGCATGTGTCAGAATTTTCTTTTCTTAAAGGTGAATTCCATTGTATGAATGCACCATGTTTAGTTTAGAGAAACAAAAACTCATGCCTGAATAGACATGTGAGTTATGTCCACATTTTACTATTTTGAATAATGCTGCTGCAATCGACGGTGTAGTACAAATGTTTGAGGTCCTGTTTACAATTCTGTGTGTATGTACATATTAAAAAATAGAATTGCTAGATATGATAATTCTATGTTTAATCTTTTTCTATGTTTTCCTCAGAGGCTGCACCATTTTACATTTCTACCAGCATTGCACGGGGTTGCCATCTGATATGATTTGCAAACATTTTTTCAAATTATGTGAGTTGCCTTTGCATTGTATTGGTAATGTCTTCTAATGCACAAGTGTTTTTTAATTTTTTTTAAAATTATATTTTATTGATTTTTTACAGAGAAGAAGAGAGAGGGATAGAGTTAGAAACATCGATGAGAGAGAAACATGGATCAACTGCCTCCTGCACACCCCCTACTGGGGATGTGCCCTTAACCAAGGTACATGCCCTTGATGAAACTGAACCTGGGATCCTTCAGTCCGCAGGCTGACGCTCTATCCACTGAGCAAAACCGGTTAGAGGGCAATATTTTTTAATTTCAATGAAGTTTCATTTGTCTATTTTTTCTTTGGTTGCTTGATGTCATATCAAAAAGATATTACTAGGTCCAATATTAATATCCAGTAAGTCGCTTCCTTTGTGTCCTCATCTAAGTTTTGTAGTTTTAGCTCTTACATTTGGGTCTCTGATGCATTTTGTGTTAATAATTTGCACATGGTATAAAGTAAGGTTACAACTTCATTCTCCTGTATGTGGATATCTAATATCAACATTTGTTGAAAAGGCCACCCTTTCCCTATTGAATGGTCCTGGCAACCCCATATCATTTTTAAAAATCAATTTATTAAAATTTTCATTTTAGCTCTGGCCATTTTGGCTTAGTGGATAGAGCATTGGCCTGTGGACTGATGGGTCCCGGGTTCGATTATGGTCTATGATACATGCTGGGGTTGCAGGCTCGATCCCCAGTGTGGGGCATACAGAAGGCAGGCGATCAATGATTCTCTTTCATCACTGATGTTTCTATCTCTCTCTCTCCCTCTCACTTCCTCTCTGAAATCAATAAAAATATATATTAAACATTTGTTTTAAGAACTTTGAGGAAATTGAAGCTCTTCTCTCTCAAACACAACTGGAGGCTGGAGCTATTTAGGTTACAAAAATATATTGTATTGTAAATAAAGTGGAGGTTTAAGAAACGCTTTTTATTACACCAAGGAATTCAACACAATCAAGAAGTCTAATATAGGGGTTTAAAGTTGCCCTGGAGCGCAGTGGAGGGTGGGAAAACCTGTGACCTTGTGAACGCCTGCACCTGAGGCAACAGCCTGTGCAGCAGGTGCTGCTCCAAAGAATGGCACACCCTTCGTTTTTTGGAATGTGATACAAATGCAGTGAAGAAATCATAGACTCCTTTCATAATAAATGGGCCCCAAATCTAAATTTTTAAAGTTTTTTATTGATTTGTTAGAGAGAGGGGAAGGGGGAAGGATATATAGAAAAATCAAGGAGAGAACATCAGTAGGCTACCTCTTGCACGCCCCCTACTGGGGATCAAGCCTTACCTCAGGCATGTGCCCTGACCAGGAATCCTCCTGTTTCCTGGGTCCATGCTCAACCACTGAGCCACACCAGCCAGGCCCAAATCTAAAACTTGACCAAGAATCATCTAATGCCAGAGAAATATTGGAGAAGGCCATTTAAGCAAAAATTGTAACATTTATTTTCACAAAACCTGTTAAATTATGTATTAAAGACTGCATTTTGTTCTTATCTCTACTCTTCTGTGCCAGTTTCTTTGTTAGATAATTCAGATGAGTGCTATTTATTCAAATGGCCACATTTTATATAAGTGACCAGTCCTTAGCTCTGCCTTTGATAAAATACAGCTGGCAGATTTCCCTTTTTTTTAAAAAAAAATGAAATCTCTGAGAAAGTTTATTTTTGTGTGCATCTGTCTAGATTTCTTTTACCCGCTAGAAAAACAGGATATAATTCTCTACCCCATCTCTGGAAGTTTTAAACCATAGGGAAATGAACAAATCTAGTGTGGTGGTATTCAAGATTCTGAAACCACTTAACACTTCTCCCCAATATAACAGTTCCTTCAATTGGTTTTAAGTCAATGAACCAAGACTTACTTTTATAAAGCATTCTCCGGACAGCTGTCCACTGGTTTTGTGGTGTGGATTCCAGATACAATGGCATGGGTTCAAATACCAAATACACCTCTGAGCACCTGGGTAAAGGGAACAATAGCAGCATCTACCTCCCAGGGTTGGTGGAGGAGGAATAAGAGAATTCACTGAAGTGCTTGAATAGTGTCTGTCCTGTGTAGGCAGCAGTGTAGCTACTGCATTATTTTTTTAGATATATTTTTATTGATTTCAGAGAGAAAGGGAAGAGATAGAAACATCCATGGTGAGAGAGAATCATTGATCAGCTGCCTCCTGCACACCCACTACTGGGGATGGAGCTCACAACCAGGGTATGTGCCCTGACCGGGAATTGAACTGTGATCTGGTTCATAGGTCGACACTCAACCACTGAGCAACACCGGCCAGGCTACTGCTGCGTTATTTTTAACCAGAGGTAACATTTTATGTAAAGGGTTCACTGGTGCTTATAAAGAATATGGGTGTAAGAAGAGTTTTGGCTTAAGAAACCTTTTGTTAAGTTTCTGTGTGTCTAAAGAAAAGTTTTCCAAACTCCTCTCTTGGTGAGAACAGGGGTAATCCCTCTCTAATATCCCCCTGAGGAGACTGCAGACACCCTGGGACTCATGGCGGCAGGAATACACCATCAGCACCCCAGAAAACCTCAAACCACGAATGAAAGTCCAAGTCCAGGTAAGCCAGCTAAAAGGGACCTTGTGTTTGTAATCAATCTTCTTAGGGGAAATCTGTGAGATTTGGAAAGGAACAAAATCACTTAGTAGGACTGCATTAGACTTAGGAATCCTACCAGCACCCTTTCACCTGCCCTCACAACATAGTAAGGAGGACACCTGTTGATTTAGTATGTATTTCTATTCACTGCAGAGTTTTCATCATTGTCATTCTTACCTTTCAGCTGTCTCCCATTTCTCCCTATCACAGCCCAGAGAATAGTGATGAAAGCTGGGGGAGAGAACATTACCTAAAAAACACCTCTTTATTATAAAAATGTGAAAAACGCTCTCCCCATCCCCAAGCCTCAGGCATTGATTAGCCCAGCTCCCTGGGCGTGGCAGGGACGAAGTGTCCAGCACCAAGGTCCCAAGGGGATTAGACGCCCAGGTAGAGAGGCAGCTGCTGAGGTCTGTGTCCCAGGGTGAGTGGCTGGGCCAGCTGCCTAAGGGACCTTTTTTTTTTTTTTAATATATTTTATTGATTCTTTACAGAGAGGAAGGGAGAGGGATAGAGAGTTATTAACATCGATGAGAGAGAAACATCAATCAGCTGCCTCCCGCACACTCCCTGCTGGGGATGTGCCCGAAACCAAGGTACATACCCTTGACCGGAATCGAACCTAGGACCCTTCAGCCCACAAGCCGACGCTCTATCCACTGAGCCAAACCGGTCAGGTAAGGGGCAACCTTAATGAAACCTCTGCTGACCCGAGACCCTTGTATCCACACAGAGCTTCCTGAGATGATGTAGAAAATATCATCACAACATCACTATATACTGCTGCCCTGAGAGGCTTTTTCTAATTCCCAGGCGCCCCTCGCCCCCATTGTGTATACCCTGCAGTGCTTTCCAGTGCAGATAAGCCTGCTGGGAATCTCGTTAAAATGTAACTTCTGAGTCAGCGGGCGTGGGCTAGGGCCTGAGACCCGCACGTTCCCAGGCGCCGCCGGTGCTGCCAGTGTGCGGACTGTACTTCGAGTGGCAGAGCTTCTCCTAGCAGAGCCCTCGCGCTTCCTTCCTCAGGGGTCCTTCTCTGCTGCTGTGTCATCGCAGCCGCTGGCCGGGAAGACCTGGCAGGCAATCACGAGATTTGACACTGACAGGAAGCTCACTGCCACATGGGATTATCCTCCCCTATGTGACCCTCAAGATGGCCCAGGAGGCCCTCGGTTCTTAGGTCTGCACCGGGAGCTGCATCCGGAGGGTGCGCAGCGCCACCAGCCAGCTGAGCGCCGGGTGCAGAACGCCCCCAGCCCCGACAGAGCACTAGAGTTCCTCCAAGCACAAACTCAGCAGTTTCTGCGTCCTCTAATTTTGTCAGTCTTTTTAGCTTCTTCTAGAATTTGGAAGTTAGAATGGTGGGAATGTCGGCGTGCCAGGAAGAACTGAGCTGGTCTTCAAAGTGATGCTGCATTTTCACGCTTAGGCTCGCACTGTTCAGATGAACAAATACGTCTTCTCATAAGGGGTCTCCTGTCCTCTTTTTTGCTCCTCTGTGTTCTCGGCTCAATGAGACCTTGCCCTGGAGGGTCACTCGCCTTTGCATATACAGCAGCGTTAACTGACAGGGTAGATAAGAACTTTTTAGGGCTTCAGACCACAGTGGTGGTAGCAATTCTCCCCTCTCCCGCGGCCCCTTGTGGACATTTTCTATTATGTGCCTTTTGATGAACTGACTTTAAAGATATGTGAAGTTTTCTTTTACTATTTTCAAAATTTCCCCCAGAAAAATCTTCATCTGTCAGTAAGAGAGCTTTGTTTGGAGGTGGTTTTGGAGAGAGACACAGAACATTTCTAATTTGAATACAATTAAACCTATTTTCAAGGAAAATTCTTTTACTTTGGAATTTAATTCTGTTGTGTGTGTGGCTATAGTTTTGGTATATTTAGAGCAGAGTGAACCTTAGACTGCAGCTTCCCGAAGCCCAGTTGACCTCCAATTTCTCCTGATTTTACAACCAATTAGATCAGTGCTATGCAGGTAAAATCCAAGTGTTGAGGAACCAACATGATCTCTGCCCTGTTTGGGAGCAGACACGAATGCAGCAGTAGCAGTCATGTAAGGATGTTGAGCTGATCATAATTTTTTGTTTTGTTTTGTTAATCCTCACTAGAGGATATTTTTTCCATTGATTTTTTAGAAAGTGGGAGGGGAGAGACACACACAGAGAGAAACATTGATGTGAGAGACAAATTGACTGGTTGCCTCCAGAATGTGCCCCGATTGAGCCTGCAACCCAGGTAACGTGTCCTTGACTGGAATGGAACCTGAGACCCTTCAGTCCTCAGGCCAATGCTCTAACCACTGAACTACCAGCTAGGCTGATCATAATTTTTTTTATGTCCTGTAGTTTATCTGTTCAGTTTCATCACTGAAGTTTTAGGTCATGTCTTAGTTGCTTCTAGCTACCACAACAAAGTACAGATCAGGCAGCTCAATCATCAAAACTTCATTTTCTTGCCCTAGCTGGTTTGGCTCAGTGGATAGAGAATTAGCCTGTGGACCAAAGGGTCCTGGGTTCGATTCCGGTCGAGGGCACATGCCCGGGTTTTGGGCTCGGTCACCAGTAGGAGGCATGCAGGAGGCAGCCAATCAATGATTCTCTCTCATCATTGATGTTTCTCTCTCTCTCTCCCTCTCCCTTCCTCTCTGAAATCAATAAAAATATATTTTAAAAAAACTTTGTTTTCTCATAGTTCTGGAGGCTAGAAGACCAAGATCAAGGTTTCAGCCAATTAATTTTCTGGTGAGAGATCTCTCCCTGGCATGCCGATGGCTACCTCTTCACTGTGTCCTCACATGGCCTTTCCTCAGTGCATACATCCAGAGGGGGAACGAACTGGCTCTCTGGTGTCTCCTCTAATAAGGGCACTAATCTTATTGAATCAAGGCCCCACCAATATTATCTCATTTAACCTTAATTACTTCCATAGGGGTCCCATCTCCAAAGAGGCACACTGAGGCTTTCACATATGAATTTGCAGTAGGTGGGGACATGAATATTCAGACCATAACAGAGTACCTTATAGATTACAAGTTAATCTCCTTGTAATAAATTTTAAATCTCAATTTTAGCACTCAGGGGATATGGCCTGGTCATCAGAACACCCAGGATTGAGTCTTATCTTCACCTCTTCCCAGATGAGAGATAAGACAGGTGTCTCTGAGGTCCTGGGATCTAGCTTGTGTTCATGAATAACAATTACAAAAAAAACAAACAAACCCACAAACAAAACAAACAAACCACAAACCCTGTTGTACAAAAACAGCCTGTGAACCTCAAATTAGGACCAGCCCTGTCATAAAGACGCTAAGAACGGCTGAGAAAACAGACCTCTGCCTACTTAGCTCTCCATCATTGAGCATCTGGGAGCTGTCTAGCTCCTGGATTTGGAGGTTACAGGGTAACAGATTCTTGTGGTTATGACTTCTGGAATGGGGTCCCCACACTTCTGGATTCTCCTCCTCTACCCCCAAACACACCTTCTATCCTGTTCTTGGCCAGTGTCACATCCTTGCCCACTCCAAGGCTACACAAATATCCCCTTTTACTAGTACTGGGTTTCTCAAGAAGGCACTGACCTCTTACTCTCCAAATTACGTGTGCTGCACCTGCCGGTCCCCATCCTCTTTCTCTGATTCCCATCTTCTTTGTTCTTCAAGGCTTCTAAAGCCATCACTGCCTGAATCCCTCCTAAGGAAACAAGCCTTCTTTGGTGTGCACAGTGAGTTAACTGACAAATGTATTTAATGCAGCAAATGAGCACATGTATCTTTGGCTAAGGGACAGCCTTCATGTAGGTGGAGAGTAATCTAGGAAGCGAATATATTAGTCACGACTCTCTTTGTTATGGCGGTAGAAGCACAACTCTGGCTTAAGAGAATAATAATAATGATAATAATGATAATAATAATAATAATAATAATAATAATAATAATAATTAGATTTATAGAACTTGAAAATCAGGGGTGGCCATGGCCACAGGATTGGATATAGTGGTTCAAACTCAGGTTATCTCCCTATCATTCCCCCTCTCATCTGACCTTCCATTTGCAACGGCTTCATTCTTCTGGGCCACTCCAGCTGCCAGGGGACATGGCCACCAGCAGTTCTAGGATAACAGTTAATGATTTGTGACCTTAGAGATTTGTCTCCCAGTATTTCCTAGTCTAAAAATATGGGAGTTTCCTAGTCACTTAAATGAAGAACCTTATTTTGGCATAGTTTCCCTGCCAGGGTTATGTTAGGACAGTGTGGTTACCCGGCAGGACTATATAGGAACAATGTAGAGTTAACTTTTTCCCCCTGTTAATTCTCACCCAAGAATACTTTTCCATCAACTTTTAGAGAGAGTGGAAGGGAGGGAAAGAGACAGAGAGTGAAAAACATAGGTATGAGAGAGACACATCAATTGGTTGCCTCCTGCACATGCACAGGGCCAAGGATCTCTAGCCTGCAACTGAGGTACGTGCCCTTGACCTTCAGTCTGAGGGCCGACGCTCTATCCACCGAGCCAAACCAGCCAGGGCCAGAGTTACTTCTTGAAAACAGTAACGAAGGTTCCACTAGCTGCCTTCTTAGAAAGTTGTTAAACGTCATGACCACAAACAGAATTTAATGTCCAAGTCATTTTTGTTCACCCAGACAGCCAAATTACCATGAACAAGGATTATATAATTATAGCTGATATTTTTAACGGTTTCAATAATTTGTGTCCCAAGTTCTAAGGCCTACATATTAAATACAGATTTAATGAAATGTATAGTTTTATTACAAAGTATAATAAAAGTTACTGGTATGATCCTGAAATTAATATTCCAATTTGGTTCTGGTTGTCTAGTCAGCATCAGAGCTGTAAACCTCCACTGTGCTTCTATAGGATGTTTACGATGTCCCATGAATAATAGGGTTCTAGCCCTAACCGGTTTGGCTCAGTGGATAGAGCATCGGCCTGCAGACTGAAAGGTCCCAGGTTCGATTCCGGCCAAGGGCATGTACCTTGGTTGAGGGCACATCCCTGGTGGGAGGTGTGCAGGAGGCAGCTAATCGATGTTCCTCTCTCATTGATGTTTCTAACTCTCTATCCCTCTCCTTCCGCTCTGTGAAAAATCAATAAAAAAAAAAAAAAAAAAAAAAATATATATATATATATATATATATATATATATATAGTTCTAGCCGGCTGGTGTGGCTCAATGGTTGAGCATTGACCTATGAACCAGGAGGTCACAGTATGATTCCCAGTTAGGGCATGTGCCCAGGTTGCACACTCAATCCCCAGTACAGGGCAAGCCAATCGATGATTCTCTCTCATCATTGATGTTTCTATCTCTCTTTCCCTCTCCCTTCCTCTTTCTGAAATCAATAAAAACACTTTTTTTTTTTAAAGGCAAAGACCTTGTATGCATAACCCATGGAGACAGACAGTGGGGTGGTGAGGGCCTGGGGCGGAGGAGGCTGAAGGGAGTTGATGGGGGAATAAAGGGGACATTTGTAATACTGTCAATAACAAAGATTAAAAAAAAAGTGTACCAGGGTCAGGCCCTGGTGGGGTAGCTCAGCTGGTTAGAGCTTCTGCTTAATATGCCAGGGCTGCAGGTTCGATCCCCAGTCAGGGCACATACAAGAAGCAACCAATGAACGCATGAATAAGTGGAATAACAAATCAGTGTTTTTCTCTCCCTTCCTCTCTCTGTGCCTTCCTCTATCTCTAAAATCAATATTTTTTTTTAATTAAAAAAATAAATGAATAAAAGGGTTCCAGGGTCAGTGTACTTGGGAACTACTGGATTAAATGAGTCTTATTACCACAGGACTGACGCAGTGACACACAATCACACATCTGAGGGGAGAGGTGGCAGCATATAAATAGAGACCTGCTTGACCACAGAGCGCTTGCTTTCTTTGGAGCAAGCAGCTCACAGCACCTGTGCTCCACAGGACACACTTGAGGAAATGCTGATGGTCTGATTATTTGCTTTTTAAATTCAAATAATATCAGATTTAAGGGCAAGGATCAAAATTCACTGACCTGTTGTACAAGCAGGTATTTGCTTGAAGGTGACTTTTCATTTCAGGTGAAAATATCGCAATGTCAGCACTGACAGGGACCACAGATAGTAAGATCTGAGATTGTAAAATGAATTGTATAATAAACCACCTGAGGATTCTAATACCGTAATTTTGTGAACTAATATCTAGGCCCGTTGGCAATCTGGTCTCTGACCCTGCGTGAGTAACTGGGCCATTTTCCAGTTTAACCTGTCTACCTGACCAACTGCATTCCCTGCATTGTTTATGCCACCACAAGACTTGCTTTATCAGTTTACTTTATAGACTCCAAGGGCAATTGAGGCACTGGCCATATCTTGTGACTCTACCTGCTGATCATGAGTCAACTGAAACTACCCATTCATCTTATCTCACAACCCCACTTGCTGAGACCACTGGGCCAGTAGACCCTGGAGAGTCCAGTTGCCCCGCCAATCAGAAAATGGATGATGTAAGTTTATGTTCTTGTTTACCTAGCAACCCTCCCTTTGATTCTTGTTTTTAAAACCCTTGCCTATTCTCCCCACCTTAGAGAGTGTCTCTGGTTTATACTGAAGGCTATGTTCTCTGATGTGCAAATCATGTAAGAATCAAACTCTCTTAACTCCTGTGGACTTTCAAGTCCTGAGGAACCTGAAGAAATACACACAGTTGGACACCCTGCCAGGATGTTCTAATGAGGGCTGGGCACATGCCCATGAAAAAGACTCCCAGTTGGTTCTGAAATGCAGCCTCTGATCCAGAAATCCAATGACCAGTATTGGGACATCAGTCAAGAGTTTTCTTTCTTAAAATCTTACGTACTGGTTTCTTTCATTCAATGAATATTAACCAAGTGCCTTCTCTGTTCCAGGCTCTATGCCTGGCAATGGCTTGACTCCATGCTAAAATCAAACAGGAAAGTTGTTCTTGTTTCAGCTTTAGTTTGTCTTCTGTTGGCGGAAGAGAAAAGAGACTATTCACCTTCATCTAGAAAGTCTATTAAAAAAAAAAGACATATATATTTATATTTCAGAGAGGAAGGGAGAGGAAGAGAAACATTAATGATGAGAATCATTGATTGGCAGCCTTCTGCACACCACCTAATGGGGATCAAGCCCGCAATCCAGCATGTGCCCTTGATCGGAATTGAACTGGATCCTTCAGTCCACAGGCCAATGCTCTACCCACTGAGCCAAACCATCTAGGGCTAGAAAGACCCTTTGGAATCTTGAAAGAGCTATTCTCAAACAGATTTCTAGCATATGTTTTATATGTCCTATTGGAGTTCTTGAACAGCAGCATCCAAAAAGGCAATTCTATAGTAAAAGAGATACTTGTGAGATTGTGGTTTATAATAATATGTATATTTGGTCTACACACACACACACACACACACACACACACACACACACACCTTTCTGGTAGAGTTCCTAAAACAATTGAACAAAGATGTCTCTTATTATGTTAATGAGATGATTTTTGGAACACCAACATGAATTACAACTAATCTGAATCTGTTTTAGGAAGAGCTTAAATTACTATAGAGCCTACCCTGAATTAAATACAAAATACCCTGGCCTGGATAGAAACAGCAAGACAGTTAGTTGTCTCCACATCTGAAAAACCTCAAGCTAAGCTCTGGAGCAACAGCAAATCTTGTTAAATGGCAGGAGTGCCATTTGGATATGCACTCTGATTTTTAAACAGAAAGAAGAGCCAAATTAAACTGCTCATCAGTATCAGCCAAGGGAGCTAATTGAGAACAGAGTCCTGAAGTGTTGACCAGCAACTATTACTGGGAAATGGCTTGGGATGACCAATGAAAGGGAACAGTGGCACAAGTTATGAAAATAATAGGGCAAGATGTACAATAAACTAAAGAAGAGAAATCAACTTTTCAAGAAATGCTGTATCATTTACATGCCCCATTACTAACAGTTGCCTACTATAGAACTTTAAGGTTACATGCCATATATTGCTACATAGAGAACATGATTATATGTAACCATCATCAATGTACATATATGTGTGTGTGTGTGTGTGTGTGTGTGTGTGTTGAACCCTTGGAATTATCAACATTTAAGGAACTAGCAAAGAGGAACCAATTGAAAAGAGTGGGATAGAACTAGAAAAGACAGAAGCCAAGAAAGAGTTCCAAGAAAGGAATACTCAACAAGGCCCAAAGCAGCAAAGAGTTCAGAGAGAAGTACTAAGTAGTGCCCAATAAATTTGGCAACCAGAGTCTCTAGTGACCTTGACAAGAACAATTTCACTCAAACAGATTGTCAAACTGCAGCGGGAAGGCCGGGGAGGGTTGGGGGACAGGAGGTAGGGGGGTAAGAGATCAACCAAAGGACTTGTATGCATGCATATAAGCATAACCAATGGACATAAGACACTGGGGGATAGGGGAGGCTAGGGGACTGTCTAGGGCGGGGGGGGGGGGGAAATGGACACATATGTAATACCCTTTGTATTACTTTAAGCAATAAAAAAAAAAAGAAAGAAAAAAGAAAAAAAAAAGAACAATTTCAGTAGATTGTTAAAGGCAAAAGCTGGTTTACAGTCGGTTAAGGAAAGAAAGGGAAGTATGGAAAACATTCCATCCATTCATTTATTTATTCTAATGTATACTGAGTGGCTACTGGGTATACACTGACAGTTGGTTCCAAAGGGAAGAATAGAAAGAGAACAAGGTGAGGCTTTAAAATTTGTCCCAAGTACTTAGAGCTCTATTGGCCTAGGAATCATTGAGGGTCTGATTCACTCCTATATGCTTTATGTATATGATATCATACAAACTGTTGAAAACTATGAACAGAAGGTGAGTAAAGTGATAAATATTTAGTACAGTACAAGCCTTAGGTAAATATCTTCATGTGGTACAAGCGATCTGCCTACTAGGGATAATTTCTTCTTCACTCATGATCACCCATTCGCTGTAGTAGAAACTTGTGGTCCTGAGGTCATTTGGACATTTCTGCAGGATCAAATGGTAGCTTCTCAAAATGAAAGTCCCTCCACTTTGCATACAGTCTCTGCTCTCCAGTTGCAATATCCTCCACCACAAAACTTTCAATTTTTATGATTGGGATCTCAAATGTCTTATACTTCACTTGGATGCCCCAGTCGTGGCTGCAGTTCTGTCTGGCACAGAATACCTTTGCTTTCTTCTCAAAAATCCCCACACTCTTTGGTCTGGGGTGTGCCTTAGTCACGAAGCACTCCTTGAAAGCATCTCCAACCACAGTGTAATGGCATTCCTATGGATAAAGGGATCAAACATAAAATAAAAAAAAAAAAAGAACATTAGAACCAGTTCACAGTGATAGCGGTTCGCTGTTATTATTTCACACATTGATAATTATAGCATATTTATAATTTTGTATCATGATTATTTTTCCGCTTTACCATTAGTTTATAAGGAGTTTTTCATTATTCTATATAAATTTCATAATCATTTTGTTTAATAAACCTGACTTTGGAATAATTTTAGATTAATAGATAAGTTACAAATGTAGTCCAGAGAACTCCTGAATTCACCTTTCCTGAATGCTAACATCTTACATAACATAGTGCATTTGTCCAAATTTAGAAGTTAATATCAGCAAATTACAATTAACTATAGATTTTACCTTTTTCCTAGTAAAACCTTTTATCTGTTCTAAGATTTAATCCAGGGAACCACACTGAATTTAGCATATCCATATTTCTAATGGCTACATAATATTTAATTAAGTGGCTGTGCAGCAATTTTTAAAATGATTTCTTTATTGTTAAAATTAAGGTGTTGTGTGTGTGTGTTTTTAACTTTTTAGCTTTTGTAAAATACATGGACCATGACATTAGTTATAAAGAAAGTATGGCATTCTTATAAATATCTCACCAGTAATGAGTAAGCTTTAATTAGTGCTAAAAAATGACCCAGTATTCTTTGGAAAAGGCTGCTCACCTCTATCACTCTTATATCTGCTGTATGACAAGCAAAGGCTTTGCACTTTCTGCAGAGCAGTTTTTTATTTTTCTTATCAAGTGCAGGTTCTGCTTTTCCTTGACTATCCCTGATGAATTTTTCATGAATCTGGATCTGGTGAATCTACATGAGAAAAAAGAAATACCTCATAAATGTAATTAAAGTATATATATATATATATCATTCATTTTGCATACACTTCCATGAACATGCCGTACCTGGTGACTTTGTAAAAATCCCATAGGTAGTTTTATTGATTCTCCTAACTCTTTGTTAGTCAATGTTTAACTGTGGCCTCCAATTAGTCTTTTAATTTCCTCATCAAAGTTGCCCATAGAGCACTATAGATGTCCATAAAATAGTCATATGAACCATGCTTTCTACTTTAGTAGCCAGCAAAACTTAAAATGTTCTTCACAAATAGATATATGATACACATGGACTGTTTCAGACATATTTACACCCACTTCCAAGGCATAAACCCAACTGAATGAAACAGCAGGCAGAAGAGCCCTCACCATCCAAATTGGTTTTCTCCTCTTTCCTCTTCCAACCACAGAGAGCACTGTCAAATTACAGTAAAGTTAAATGTATGTATGGTATGACTGCATTATATTTCAAAATTTAGGCATTGGCTAAGTACAACTTATGTTTATTATTTTTTTAAAATATATTTTATTGATTTTTTACAGAGAGGAAGGAAGAGGGATAGAGAGCCAGAAACATCAATGAGAGAGAAACATTGATCAGCTGCCTCCTGCACGCCCCCCACTGGGGATGTGCCCGCAACCAAGGTACATGCCCTTGACCGGAATCGAACCCAAGACCCTTGAGTCCGCAGGCTGACGCTCTGTTCACTGAGCCAAACCGGTTCTGGCTATTTTTTTTTTTAAATTTTTTAAAATATATTTTTATTGGTTTCAGAGAGGAAGGGAGAGGGAGAGAGAGATAGAAACATCAATGATGAGAGATAATCATTGATCAGCTGCCTCCTGCATGCCCCTTACTGGGGATCAACCTGGGCATGTGCCATGGTTGGAATTGAACCTGGGATCCTTCAGTCCGCAGGCTAACGCTCTATCCACTGAGCCAAACCAGCTAGGGCCATATTTATTTAAAATAAACATAAGGAGTTCAGCTGGCATGGCTCAGTGGTTAAGCTTCAACCTAGAACCAGGAGGTCATGGTTCAATTCCCGGTCAGGGCACATTCCCAAATTGCAGGCTCGATCCCCAACATGGGGCATGCAGAAGGCAGCCTATCAGTGATTCTCTCTCATCACTGGTATTTCTCTCTCTCCCTCTCCCTTCCTTTCTGAAGTCAATAAAAATATTTTAAAAATAAATAAATAAAATAAACATAAGGAGATTTAGATTTAAAATCTAAAGGGTGAAGAGAGGAAGGCAGACTAGCTAGGAACCTTGGGATCCTATGATAGTAAGTTCCCTGTTTGTTTGTTGTTGTTGTTTTTCACCTCATATATCCTAGACTGGAGCTGAAGAAACTGGCAACCAGAAATACCTATGGGCACAGGTAAAAAAAGTATCAACGGCCAGACCAGCGTGGCTCAGTGGTTGAACATCAACCTATGAACCAGGAAGTCACGGTTCGATTCCCGGTCAGGGCACATGCCTGGGTTGTGGGCTCAATCCCCAGTGGAGGTGTGCAGGAGGCAGCCGATCAAGAGTCTCTCTCATCATTGATGTTTCTGTCTCTCTCTCCTTCTCCCTTCTCTCTGAAATCAATAAAAAATATATGTTTTTTAAAAGTCTCAACAAAAGCTTATTCTCTCAAGCCAAAAGGCTAGGAAAGGGGCAGCCTAGAAAGACAGAAAACTTTTAGCCAAGAAATATTCTACTCCAGCCAAATACCAAAGAATAAAACAAAACAAATAAAAAAAAACTGTGACCCAATTTCCACCCATGGCAGCAAAGGCTGAGTGGGGAACCTAGATTTCCACTTTGTGGGGCTGTAATGAAATGCCCCAGCCCACTCACCTGGTGGTGTCAGAGAAGGCCAAGTAGGGAGCTAGGACTTTCATCCCTGCTTAATGGTAGCCGCCCCTCCCCCTTGCCTATGGTGTCACTGGAGACCATGTGGGGAGCAAGAACTCCCACTTCCACCCAGCAGTAACAAGAAGCCTCCCCCTCATTGGTATCAACAGAAGCTAAGTAGGGAACTGTAGACAGCACCTGGGAAGGCGCATGAGCTGATTGTTGGCTGAGTCCAGTGGTGTCAGCAGAGCCACATCCTGGAAATATACCTTGCCAGAGGCAGGTATGTTGTCAGCCTGACCTTTAGCTCAGGTGCCAGGGGGTGGGTTTCATTATCTAAGTTTAGCCAGGGCCAGGAACAGATGCAATTATCCGGGCTTAGCCAGGAATGAAAATTACAAAGAAGAATTGCAGCTTGATCTTTAACCATGACTTCACATAATTTCCTTTGTCTTAAACTCTAGTAAAACTTCCTGGTATCATGCTGTATATAGTAAACGCGTTGCTCTAGCTCTGGGTCACTGTCTCTCCATCTGAAGGCAGCGTCCCACCTGGCCCCAGCTTTACTTAAAGTCTTTGTGTCTGTTTCTTTTTTTCCTTTTCTCAATCCCCAGCCGCCCCGACTCAGGACTCGTTCGCTCTCTAGACGTGCTGGTCGAGGCCCAAGAGAGAAAACTTATAGGGAACCTGGACTTCTATTTCCACCTAGCAGTGATGAGATAATGTCCCTGTCTACTCTGCCAGAAAGGTGCCAGAAAAAGCCAGCTAACACAGAAGGTTAAATAAGATCCCAAATCTCTTAATATAATATGAAAATGTCTGGGTTTCAATAAAAAAATCACTCTTCATACCAAAAAACAGAAAAATCTCAAACTGAATGAAAAAAAAGTTAATCAATGGATACCACCACTAGAAGACAGAAGTTATCAGAGAAAGATTTTAAAGCAGCCACGATAAAAATGCTTCAATGAGTACTCAGAAACACACTTGAAACGTGAGCAACTATAAAGGCTCAACGAAGAAATGGAAGTCATAAAAATCCAAATGGATGTATTAGAATTGAAAGATGTCGCCGAAACCGGTTTGGCTCAGTGGATAGAGCGTCGGCCTGCGGACTGAAAGGTCCCAGGTTCGATTCCGGTCAAGGGCATGTACCTGGGTTGCGAGCACATCCCCAGTGGGAGATGTGCAGGAGGCAGCTGATCGATGTTTCTAACTCTCTATCTCTCTCCCTTCCTCTCTGTAAAAAATCAATAAAATATATTAAAAAAAAAAAAAGAAAGATGTAATAACCAAAATAAAAAGCTCAGTGTATGGGCTCAACAGCAAAATAGAGGAGACAAAGGAAAGAATCAGTGAACTGGAACATAAAATGATAGAAATTACTCAATTGGAACAACAGAAATAATATAGAGCACGAAAAAAAAATAAAATAAAGAACAAAGCCCCAGGGGCCTTTAGGAGAGTCCTGGCAGGAGAGGAGAAAGAGAGCAGAGCTAAAAAGTACTGGAAGAAATAATGGCTGAATACTCCCCAAATTGAACATAACATAATATAAACTTACAGATTCAAAAAGCTGAACAAAAACCAAACATGATAAATCCAAAGAAATCCACACCAAAGCACATTATAATTAAAGTTCTGAAGACTAAAGACATAGAAAAAAAATCTTAAAAGTAGCCTGAAAAAAGTGACACGTTACTTATAGAAGAAAAACAATCTGAATGACAGCAGATTCCTCATCAGAGACCATGAAGGCCAATATGTTCTTCAAAAATAAAGGGGAGCTCTACCCGGTTTGGCTCAGTGGATAGAGCATCAACTTGCTGACTGAAGGGTCCCAGGCTCGATTCTGGTCAAGGGCACATGCTCAGGTTGCGGGTTCAATCTCCAGTGGTGGTAGGGGGGAGGGCGTGGGCAGGAGGCAGCCGATCAATGATTCTCTCATCACTGATGGTTCTATCTCTCTCTCCTTCTCCTGAAATAAATAAGAATTAAAAATTAAATAAAAATAAAGGGGAAATCAAGACGATCTGAGATGAACAGAAACTAAGAAAATTTGTTTACCAGTGGAATTTCCCTAAAAAAAAAAAAAATGGCAAAAGTAAGTTCTCTAAACAGAGGGAAATGATAAAAGAAGGAGTCTTAGGACATCATAAAGAAAGAACATGGTGATTTCCACAATATCAGCTATCAAATCAAGCATCCAATTTTAAAAAATGCACTTATATCTAATTATACTCAGTTATATACTAAAATTCAGTTAAATACTAATAATCCCAAATATTTTAAGTGTTACTATGGGCAATAAATCCCAGTAAGTTAAAAGTATTACTGCTATACTTAAACTCAACAGGTAAAGAGGCTCAACCAATATCACAAATTAAGTTTATAGCTCACTGCCTCTCCCTTCCACCCGTTGTAGAAGAAGCTTAATTCCATGCACTAAGGTGGAAAAAAGCAAAACCATAAAACCCTGATTGTGTGCTGTCCTGGGTACACATCATGTTGGAAGTTCTTTTTGACATTTTATTCTCTACTCCATGAGGAAGAAAAGTGGGCTTCTCATTTTAATTTCAAACTAGCAACTGGGAAAAATGCCCTTTATACCTTATTTCTCCAGAATTAAACACTCCCAAATCCTGAAGCTTCCCCTCATGGAAATCAGTCCTTGGATACCTCTGGACCATCTACATGTTAAAATGGCTGCAGAGTCACCAGAGGTTCCCTGGGGGCCACAGTGCTCTAAGGAAGGTCAGCCGCATGCAGACAATGGACAAGGTAACTATGGGACCAAGCTTACAGTCTCCATCTCCATCTACTTGGTGTCGCCCTAAAGAGTTTCTTCCCTCTCTTCTGCAGGGTTTCTTCCTCCCACTAAAGCCAATATGCAGGGACCAGGGTGCTCAGATCCCAAGCCCTTATCAAAACAACACAAAATCTATAATACTGTCAACAATAAAATAAAATAAAAAACAACACAGAAAGGGGCCTCACCTCAAGAAACATAATTCCTTTTAGTTTTAAGAATATAAGGTTGTTCCTACCTTGTTATACTTCCACTAAGCCTCTGAAAGTAAAGCCTTCCTCTACGATAGGATAGGGGTGATGCCAAGACTCCATGCTCCTAGCTGCCACATAATGACTATCAGCTACATTTGTTCCGAATTCCCTCTCATTCTTTACCATCTCTGCCCATTTGCATTCTATGGGTGTTAGGCGGATCCCAAATGCTATGCAATAGCCCAATTCGACAGATATGTTGCCCGTTTTCTCCTTACTCCACTGCTTGACCTGATGTTCTGGCTACAAAAGAATGTTCATGCCTGGTCCAGCCTTCATCTTCCTTATTAGACTTTTACTCTACTGTTTCTGCCACATATGAATCTAATAAGTAGCTTGTCACCTGTGGGGGGGGATAAAAATTATTTCATATTAAAGCGAATATGGTTTTAAGGCTTTTATTGGCAACATCCTTATGTCCTACATAGGTGGCTCAGTTAAAAACCCCTATCTCTCAGTAAAATTATGGGGGAAAAATGAAGAGAAACTAAGAAATTTCCCTGCAATTCTTCCTGAAAATATGGAAGAGGGGTTTTTAAAATATCTTGGTTTCCAAACTTTAGGAATAAATGTTTATTAAAAATGAGTAAACGCCAACATAAAATTGTATTTTTGTCCTAAAATAAGTGTTAATTTGCTTTACATCACTGATTCTCAGTACTTTTTGAGCATAGAGATTATGACTTTTTAAAAATTGTGGCCACTGTGCAGTTGGCCTACTGAAGTGGAAGGTTCATCTTTCTGAAATTACAGTATGCCTTTCACCTGTGTCCAATGACTCATTTTTTAGCACTTATTTTATACTAGGGACTGTGCTAAGTAATGTATACATTTTATTTTAGCCCCAAAACTACTGTGAGTTTAATACTTTACAAATTTCCCCAACTGTACAAATGAGGAAACTGATGATTTTAAAAACAGAGTAATGACCTGAGGTTATACATCTTGTAAGTGGCAGAACTGGAACCAGAACCACTGATTCTAATGTGAAAGCTCTCCCCCGGCCCTGCAGTGCTCGATGCTTCCAGAGGTTCTGAGATGAAAATCTCTGCAGAGTCTGGAGAAAGTCTGAGTGTGCATGTGCATGTGTGTCTATTTTCCCTCATCTGGTTCCATGCTTCTGAGTTATAAAGGAAATTACAATAAAATGAGAGTTACTACCAAGAGGCTGAACTGAACAGGTGATCCACTCCAAAGTATACATTATTATCCACCTCTACAATTAGGCACCCAACACTTGCACAGGGCAATGGGAGCCTTTCTCTGGGGACTCCAGATGTTGGAAAGAGATCTGAGAAAAAGACCAAGAAAGACTATGTCTTGCAGTGTTAGGTTACTGTCCTCATGATAAACTCAAAGGAAGAACGATTCTAGCTCAGTTTGCCTTTTAGATTTAAAAGCACAACTTCGGGCATCAGCATTAATAAAACATATTTTAATCTCATTGAGACTTAAAAGCAGAATAAACTAGATGTTCACTGCAGAACAAATTTTTAAGATTAAACTTATTGTTCTAATGCAACACTCAGCCATCTGATAAAAGGTACCAACCTTGCTCACCTTCTCTATCTGTTACTTATGGCCAGATTCTGAAAGAGTAGCACAGATGAAAAGACTTACCTTTTTTTTAAATACTGTTTCATCCCATGCCTGGAGGCTTAGAATGGAGTCATTCATCATTTTTTCTTTGTAGATGTTTATTTTTTCTTTTTCAATTACATCATCATTACTAGTCAGAAGAAAGCATTTGCTACCTCTTGCTCTTCCTCTGCCTGTCAAAAATAAGTATTTCATTCGGTGCCTTTCATTTAAAGCTCTGATAAATCTGAGCATAGGTAAGCTAGGGGGAAGGGGTATTCCTAAAATGCAACTCTGGTTCACTGAATCCCGCTTTCCAGGGAAGCTGAGCCGTCAGAGCACAGACCGAGAGGCGGGCGTGCACCAGCCCGCTAGGCCCGCAGGCGAACTGGGAGCCCGCCGCACACGGGCTTCCTCGAAGTCTCCATGCTGCAGTGTGATCAGACAGCCGCACTATCAGAAACACTGCTTGACAGAGAGTCCAACATGAACCCTCATGATGACACTGTGAGGGCTCTAAGGTGAATAATAACAGATCCTCCCTCAGGAGCCTTCTAGGAAATGGGGAAATAAGCTATGTTCACAACCACAAGAACATAGGTGGAAAATGAGAAGTGCTGAAAGACATAGAGTTACGGATGTTCAAAAGAGAGATGACTGACAGCTGGGGGAACTTGGGACAGGTGATAGGGAGGTGGGGGAAGAGGTAAAACGATCATCAGTAGCAGTATATGAGCAATTCCTTCAACAAGGAGAAAATGATGAAGTCAGGTTGGCTGAAGTGAATTATGAATAAAGGGGAAGAATTGGAAAGATAAATGGGTGCTCGATTTGAAAATTCGGTAACGTCAAGCTTGGCTGGTGTGGCTAAGTGGTTGAGTGTCGACCTATGAACCAGGAGGTCACAGTTTGATTTCAAGTCAGGGGGCTCCATCTCCAGTGGGGGTGTGCAGGAGGAAGCCGATCATTGATTCTCTCTCATCATTGATGTTTCTATCTCTCTCTCCCTTCTCTGAAATAAAAAATATATATATTTAAAAAAACACAATTTTGTAACATCAAAAAATTGGGGAACCACTGCAATTTCTATACAGGGAAGTGACACGTTCAGAGCTTTTTCCAGGAAAGGTAATGTGGCAGCTGCTGTTACAGAAATTGAAAAAGGAAGCGAGACTAGTTAGGAGACTCTGGTGCAAGTGGGACAGAGAGCTCCTTGGACCCAGCGGGCCCAGCGGCACCACATGCACAGCCAGGAGAGGTGTGCATGCCGACTGCCAAAGCCCCAAACCAACGGGAATTATCCTAAAAACATGTCAATCAGTGTTGACCAAGTCCACAGTTTTCATTGTGAACAAGAATTAAAATAGTGGACAAAACCATAGCCACCTAATCCTCGCCCAATAAGTCACCTTTCGGGCAGTGATACCAGAGTCCACTGTGCCACTGGCCACACACACAAGCAGGACTCAGTAAAGGAGAAAGGCCGGAACGACGGGTACACTCACAAGTCAGACAAATTGGCTGACATTTAAAACAGCACCAAAGCTTCTCACCTCTGGTTTGGATCATTTTGATGACATTGCCCACGTACTCGTACAGAATGACCAGATTGCACTGCGCAATGTCGATGCCTTCATCAGCAACTGAGGTGGCGATCAGAATCTTCTTATCGCCACTGGCTCGGAATGCATCCAGTACACACTTCTGTGCTGGGAGGGTCATTCCTGTGCCAGAGTCAGAGGGCATTACAACTCACCAAAGAGGGAATTTTACCCTTGAAGAAAAGCAGCTATTAACTATGGAATGCTTACTGCATGCCAGGGACCGTGATAAGTGCTTTGTATTCATGATCTCTCAACAACCTCAGGCTGTAGGGCCTATCCTATCATCGCTAGAGAGAGCACATGTAGGGCGGTGCAACTTGGACTCTGCCACAACACTGCCTGAGTTCAAATTCCAGCGGCGGCATTTACCAGCTGTGTGGCTTTAGTTGTGTTGTCTCAAAACAAATATTGATTAAAAAAATATATTAACTAATCGTAATACCTTTGCAAGTGTATAGGAGTTTACAGCTGACAAAACATTTTCATCTACTTACTCACGGGAACCTCACAAAGCTCTCTTAGGTTGGCGTGGCAAGTGTCACCATTCCCCTTCACAGATGAGGACCTTGAGGCTTTTGGAAATATGATAACTGACAGGCTACCTTGCAGCAGAACCTGGCCTTGAATTTTTAAGTCTAGGATCCTAAGAGTGAGCAGTTCTCAGCCACTGATATAATGAGAGGAGAAAGAACTTCAGTGACCCCCACTTTAGAGTTAATAGAATTTATAAAAGTTCCATTTCTTTCCTAGTATATCGGCTGTCAAAGTCTTGAGATATACTTTGTGAAGGACAAAACAACTTCAAGACAGACACCATACTTCATTAATTTCATTCATTTGTTCATCAAACATTTATTCGGCATTATGGTTTGTCAGATAAGAATACAATGGTTAAAGGTCCACTTTTACCTACAAGGAGCTCATAGTTTGAGGAAGAGGGGTACAATAGGA
This sequence comes from Myotis myotis, assembly GCF_014108235.1. Lineage (NCBI taxonomy): Eukaryota > Metazoa > Chordata > Mammalia > Chiroptera > Vespertilionidae > Myotis > Myotis myotis. The sequence goes on along the minus strand of NW_023416316.1, from coordinate 29,512,653 downwards.
AGCTATAGTTCCATGTGACGAGCAATGAAGTGGAGGCAGAATGGATGCTGTGGGAATGTGCAAGGCTGTCTGGCAGAAGCACAATGACTGGCTAAGTTCTAAATAAATGTGGCTGGATGGATGAATAACAGAGGAAACAAATAAGAAAATATTTTCTGAGTGTTTATTTGTGGGGAAATAACAAAGGTGGAAAATCATATAGGACTCATGTTGGAGTCAGATGGTAAAGAACTTTGACCACAAGAATCTGTGGTGTTCAGCTGGAGAAAGATAAATATCACATGATCACACTCATTTGTGGAATATAATGAACATAAACGGATGAACAAAAATAGAGCCAGAGTCATAGAACCATCTAACAGATTATCCAACCTAAAAGGGAAAGCAGGGGCGTGGGGCGGGGTGAGAGATCAACCAAAGGACTTGTACTCACGAATATGAGCATAACCAATGGATAGAGACAGTAGGGGGGTGAGGGCGTGAGCTGGGGGGTTGGGAGTGGCTGGGGAGAGGTCAATGGGGGCGGAGGGGAAGGAGACATATGTAATACTTTAAACAATAAAGAATTTAAAAAAAAGAATCTGTGGTGTTGGACTTCATTTGGTATGCCAAATTTTCAAAATCTGAATTTGCCCTTTAGAGTCACGGAATTTAAAATTTGTATAAGGGGGAAGTGCAAGGGTGATGATTGAGGACTGACAGGGTGGGAACTGCTTATCCTAACACTAAAGAGGAGGAGCAGAGAGGAGCTGGCATTGCTGGTCACTGAGGCGTGGGGAGCACGGCTGTGAGAATGCCAGGTGAGGGCTGGCCACTGCCTCCTCCTGGACAACCACAGAGGCAGCCTTACCTCCTCTGACCACCCTCGCTAGAGTTCAGGCTTGTCTACTTGGACTATTTTTTTAAACTCAAAGTATATAATACACACAAAAGCATCTATAGTTTAAAGAACAATAAAGCAGAAACAGAGCATTTCTACTTCCAGTTAATCTACTGGTTGAGCAGAAGAGTGACATGCTCAAACAATATGTAAAAAAAAGAACGGGAGGAGGCAATGTCTGCAACTTTCTGGCATGTGAGCATGTGATGGCCTTTTGATATGTCAACTTGCCTAGGCTGAACTACAGTCTCTAGTGGGATTTGCAGTTGTAATTAAAGTTCTTAATCAGTTGACATTAAGGGAATCAACAGGGGCTTCACCCTAGGTGGGCCTAACCTAATCAATAATACTGATTAGGTATTAGTATTAGAAAAGGGCTTAGGTCAGTGATGGCGAACCTATGACACGCGTGTCAGAGGTGACACATGAACTGATTTTTTTTGTTAAATGGCATTTAAATATATAAAATAAATATCAAAAATATAAATCTTTGTTTTACTATGGTTGCAAATATCAAAAAATTTAAATTTCTATATGTGACATGGCACCAGAGTTAAGTTAGGGTTTTTCAAAATGCTGACACGCCAAGCTCTAAAGGTTCGCCATCACTGGTTTAGGTATTTCCTGAGCTCAGGACTTCAAACAGCTCATGGCTATGGGGTTCCAGCCTGCTCCTGACCACCTACCCTGCAGACCTCAGACATGTTTTGCCAGTACAATTGTGTATGCCGTACCTTGTAATAAACCCCTGTGTGTATGTATATGCACGTATCTCTGTGTGTGTGTGTGTGTGTGTGTGTGTGTGTGTGTGTGTGTATATATATATAAAATCTCCTACTGGTTTTGTTTCTTTAGTTGAACCCTGATACAAACATAAAAAAGATTCAATAGATTACATATATTCTTATATATAGTATACCATATATAAATACCTATGTTCTGATTTGTTTTGCCACGTCCAGTCAATATGTCAGGTTTTAGAAAGCTGAGTTTAGAATTTTCCTCAATCCATTTCTTTAAAGCCTGAAAACGAAAAGCAATTTTCAGTTAGGCCCAATTTGTATGCCATCTGTATTAATTCAATACTGAAGTATATGCAAGAAGTATATGTTAAGTTAGTATACAGACAGTTTTCAGATTGATAAAACTAAGAAAACTGCTTCTTGGAATTGAATTCTATGCAATAATTAACCATAAAGGTACAAATCTTTGTCATCAAAGATATTTTTTAAGTGATAAAAGCAAAGTTTAGATTGAAAGTTTAGATTAAAACTAAAAAGTGAGTTTAGCAAGATCTAGGACACAAGATCAGTAGACAGAAATCAATTGTATTTCTATATACCAGCAACAGACAAAAGAACCATTTACAACAGCATTAAAAAGTAATACTAGCCGAAACCGGTTTGGCTCAGTGGATAGAGCGTCGGCCTGCGGACTGAAAGGTCCCAGGTTCGATCCCGGTCAAGGGCATGTACCTGGGTTGCGGGCACATCCCCAATAGGAGATGTGCAGGAGGCAGCTGATCGATGTTTCTCTCTCATCGATGTTTCTAACTCTCTCTCTCTCTCCCTTCCTCTCTGTAAAAAATCAATAAAATATATTAAAAAAAAAAAAAAAGTAATACTAAGGTATAAGTCTAACAAAATACGTGCAGAATCTGTATGCTGAAAACAACAAAACACTGATAAAAGGAACCAAAGAAGATGTGGTAGGTGGCGTCGGAGGTAGCCCTCAACGATCTGTTTCCCCTGGTATTCAGATCCTTGTGTCCCTTCCCCTCAAGTGTGAACTGAACTTATTAACTTGCTTCTAATGAATAAAATAGGACAGATATGATGAGGTATCACTTCCCAGTTGAAGTTATAAAATGACTGTGACTCCATATTAGGCATTTTTCCTCAATCCCCCTTGAATCACGCACTCAGGGAAAGCCAGCTACCATGCAGCCTGTGGAGAGGCCCAAGTGAGTGAGCTTAGAAGCACATCTTCTGCCTGGCTGGCCATGGCTCAGTGGTTGAGTGTCAACCTATGAACCGGGAGGTCACGGTTCGATTCCTGGTCAGGGCATATGCCTGGGTTGCAGGCTCAGTCGCCAGTGTGGGACTAGAGAAGGCAGCTGATCAGTAAGTCTTTCTCATTATTGATGTTTCTATCTCTCTCACTCTCCATTCCTATCTGAATGGAGATAAACCAATAAAAATGTATTTAAAAAAAAAGTAGCACATCTCCCGATGCTGCCAATAGACATCTCAGTGAGGTGGAAGTTGATCCTCCCAATTCAAGCCTTGAGATGACGGCAGCCATGGCCAACACCTCACTGCAGCCTCAAGAGACGCTGGGCCAGAACCACCCAGTTAGGTTGTTTCCGCTTCCTGACCCACAGATACTGTAAGATAATAGATGTTTGTTGTTCCCAGTCACTAAGTTTTGTTTTTTTTGGGGGGGGGGGCAATTTGTTGTCAGCAATAGGTAACTAATATAGAATCTCTATATAAATGAAGAAATATACTATGGTCATGGATTGGAAGACTCGATATTATTAAGATGTCGTTTCTCCCCAATATTGTTTGTAGATTCAATGCAATCCCAAAAGAGATCCCAAGTAGACTTTTTCATAGATGTGGACAAGGTGATTCTAAAATATAAATGGAAAGACAAAGAAAGACAGCTAAAACAATTTCAAAGAAAAGAAAAAGTTAGAGAACTCATACTAGCTGATTTCAAGACTTACTATAAAGCTATAGCAATCAAGACAGTGTGGGATGTATAACAATAAAAAATGGACAATTTACTTCTGTTTCAACATAGATAGATCTCAAAAACATTATGCAAAAGAATTAAGTAAAATGAAAACAGTCACAAAGGTCCACTCTTTTCCAGTTTTATCTACATGAAATGTCCAGAATAGGCAAATGTATAGAGACAGAAAGTGATAAATGATTACTTAGGACTCAGTAGAATTTTGATGAGGAGTTATTGCAAATGAGTGGGGACTTTCTTTGTGGGGAGATTGAAATATTCTAAAATTAGATTTTGGTGATAGTTGCATTACTCTGTAAATATACTAAACAAAGTAGTATTATATAATTTATATGGATAAACTCTAAGGAATAAAGATTACCTATAAATAAATCTAGTATAAAAAAAAGACAGTGTGGGATGGGTGAAAGGACAGACATATAGATAAATGGAGCAGAATAGAGAATCCAGAAATAGATCCACATAAATACAGTTAACTGATTTTTTTTAAAGTTACGAAGACAAGTCAATGGAGAAAGAATAGTCTTCTCAATATACAGTGCTGGAACAACTGGATGTTCACATACAAAAAGAAAAAAAAAGCATCTCAACCCATACCTCAAAGTGGATTGGAGAGCTAACCATAAAATGTAAAAGCTTCTAGAAGATAACACAGAGAAAACCTTTGTGGTTGTGGGTGAGCAAAGTGCTCTTAGATACAATACCAAAAGCTCAATCCACAAAAAGCAAACATTGATTAACTGGACCTCATCAAAAGTTAAAACTTTCCATCTATAAAATATATTGTTAAGAGAATGAGAAGACCAGAAGACCAGAAGAAAAAATTTCAAATCACGTTCCCAACAGAGGACTTTTTGTCAGAATAAAAGATCACTCAAAATTACATGATAAGCCCTAGCCGCTTTAGCTCAGTGGATAGAGCGTTGACCTGCGAACTGAAAGGTCCCAGGTTCGATTCCAGTCAAGGGCACATGCCCAGGTTGTGGGCTCGATCCCCAGTGGGGGACTTGCAGAAGGCAGCCGATCCATGATTCTCTCTCATTATGTATGCCTCTCTCTCTCTCCCCCTTCCTTCCTTTCTGAAATCAATAAAAATACATTTAAAAAAATATAACATGATAAACAATCCAGCTACACCCATTTTAAAATGGGCAAAAAATGTGAACAGACACTTCACCAAAAAAGATGTGTGGATAGCTAATAAGTATATGAAAATGTTAAACAGTATTAGTTTTTAGTTAAATGCAAATTAAAACCCTAGTGAGATATCACTACATACCCATAGAATGGTTAAAATTTTTTTAAATCAATGAAAAGAATAAAAAACATGTAAAGGTATCAAGACATCATTATAAACTAGAGTAATTACAACAGTGAAGTAAAGAAAAGACAATCTTTCCAATAAAATGGTACTGCTCAATTTGTTATCCACAAGGAGGAAGAAGCTTACATCCACAAGTGCTCTGGTTTTAACAAAGAGAATGGTTCTGGTTTCTGGGTTTAAGTGGTACTCCTCTTGCAAGATGAAGCAGAGGTCCTTCAGTTTAGGGTTCTCGTTGCTGGGATCCATAGAAATGCTCTCTAGTTCTGGCAACTTTTCTGCAAAAGGAGTACGTTTTGTAAACGACTTATAAATTCTAGAAATTTAGAACACACTGGGACTTTCAGCTATAGTTCCGTTAATCTCTTAATCTGACCAAAATTGTGTAAGTGAAAACCACCAACTGAATGCATACATTACTAGTAAATACACCAATAAATGCATATATTTTGTTTCCCCCCTGAAGAGCTGGTTGTTCAATGTTTAGCAGCACATCACTGGGTTACACATATGTGTAAATAAATACTTCAGTCTAGGCCCCCCCAAATTTTTTTTTTAATTTTATTTTACTGTTTAAAGTATTACAAATAGTAGTACATATGTCTCCTTTTTCCCCCCATTTCCCCAAAAATTATTAACAGCAATTATCTTTGGGGGGAAAACAGGGGAGAAGGAGAAGGAAGCCTTACTTTTCATTTACTATCTTCCAAAATTTTCTTAATATGAGGGAGATGGAATTATGAGCCATTTTGATTTTCCTCTTTACATAGAAGTATATATAAATTACAGTATTTTTAATATCATTAAAACACTTTTTTTTGTAGTTTGTAATCTTTATAAAATTACTGAAAGTAAAATCAAAATATGCTACTATTAACTATTTCCATGAAATATATCCTTTGCAAGTCCTACTATTTTTCCTTCTTCAAAACCGGAACTAGGATAAGCCACAGGTTCTTTCCTTTAGTACCAGACTTCACTGAAGCTCCATGGTCCGGCCATCTGCGTAAGTCCAGGACAACATTCTACATGAGCATCACCAAATGCTAAATAAAATGCTGCACAATTATGCTATCACTGCAGTCACCAGGCTGCATGGCTTCCTCCTCCGGAAACACCACCCACCTTCAAATCTGCGAGTGAGATCTTGCTCTATCTCATCAAATCCTGCTGAGCGGACATTGCTGAAGAAGTCTTTCAAGTAATCCAGGGCATCTTTCGTCCGTGCATGCTCATTGATAAGGAGGGCATCATTAAATTTCTGTTTAAAATGAAAACGGAGTTTCAATGTATTTCTAACGTCCAACACATCTGCTGTACTTAAGTTCAATGAGCTGTAACTTGGCATGGAATTAATTTTAAGAATAAACTTTTCTCAAATATGTTCCAACTTAGTTTTTTTTTAAATGAACAGTCCCTTATGGTACTTAGTGAAATCTTGGAATCAAATACTGTTTTCAAAAAATCTCAGTTAGCTAGAATCAATAATTAATTAGGATCACTTTGGATTCTAGAGGTCTACCTTGGAAGAGAAAGAGAAAATTACAAGAAAAATGCATGTCAAAGACTAAAAGCAAATCAACTTCTATATCAATCTGCCTCAAAATTCAGACATTCAACTCAATCCCTTTATACATCTAAAGTCATCACTGAATGGTGATTGCGCCTGCTCAGAATGATGGCGCTTGACCACCTACACCAAATATTACGTTCATTAAAATCCTATAAATGCATTCTGGTTGAGTGTATCCTAAAATATCCGTATCTTCCTGTGCACATGTGGCTCTATCCGAGGTAGGAATACATGCTCAGGATAGCGCAACAGGAGTCCCGTACTGACTTTAAGGATGGCTGTCACCAGTCACATATCTACAGTAATGTTCATCCTCACCCAGCTTTTCCTAATTGTGTCAATCATGGGCATGCTGGAGGCACAGCCTAGAGCAGTGACGGCGAACCTTCTGAGCTCGGCGTGTCAGCATTTTGAAAAATCCTAACTTAACTCTGGTGCCGTGTCACATGTAGAAATTTTTTGATATTTGCAACCATAGTAAAACAAAGATTTATATTTTTGATATATTTAAATGCCATTTAACAAAGAAAAATCAACCAAAAAAATGAGTTCACGTGTCACCTCTGACACACGTGTCATAGGTTCGCCATCACTGGCCTAGAGCCTCCCCTTGTCCATCCTATTGCCTCCAGTGTTAAGTTCAGAAAGCAGACAAAGACAATGCTGAATGGGGTAATTTTTGGAAGTCTGCTTCATAAGAATCTTCTGGAAAGTTCCTGTATGAGCTGTGGGGGCAGGATGAAAAATTGATGTTCCCTCCTTGGCTGCCACAGCACAGCTCCCAGTAGGTGCTACAACTAAAATATGCCTGACTAGCCCTGGCCGGGTAGCTCAGTTGGTTAGAGAATCATCCCAATATGCCAAGGTTGTGGGTTTGATCCCAGGTCAGGGCACATACAAGAATCAACCAAAGAATGCATAAATAAGTGGAACAACAACTCAATGTCTCTCTCTCTCTCTCTCTCTCTCTCTCTAATCAATAGATAAAAAATAAAATATGCCTTTCCAAAGAAGCAACGTACCCGCAGATGTGAAGTGTACAAAAAAAGTGCTGTACAAATCCTGCTTTCCTTGTCTTTGTCTGGCAGGTGCAGCACCGCGCACTTTTTCTGAACTGCAACGATCCACTGTTCATATTTCTGTGTTCCAAAATTCCTGTTTTGAAACTGAGATAAGTTTTCTGGAAAGAAAAAGTTTTTCATTGTGTCATATGTCAGTCATTTCAGGTTCTGAGCATGCCTTACCCTCTAATTTTCTTTCTTATTCTGTGCACAGAGTGGCCAGGGTTCAGCAGTCCGGGCTCTGTGTAGGCGCTGGGGCCTCGGTAAAGGAGGAGGGACACCCAGCCCTGTCCTCCAGTAGCTCAGTCTGCGAGTGACTCTAGGAAGAGTCAGTTCTCAGGGCTCCCGGGGAAGAGCACAGTGCAATAAAATTCAGAGGAAGAGCTCTATTTCTGGGCTAAAATGTTCCTCTTTTTAAATAAAAGGAACGAAAGAGGCTTCTGAGACAAGTGGCCTTGACATGCTTCTTCCCCAGGCCAACTACAAACGAGGTGGCCAGCAGTGAACTACATGAATCAACAAGTATTTATTGAACTTGGGGAAGCATGAAAATAAGCAAGGCTGTGGTCACGGAGGTATATGGGAAATCTCTGTACATTCTGCTCAATTATGCTATGAACCTAAAACTGCTCTAAAAAAATAAAGTCTAGTAAAAAAATGAGCTAAGCAATCCAGAAATGAACAGTTGACAGGATTTGGACTGGCAAAAAGGAGGACGTACGATATTAGAGATGGAGGGAATAAGAAGGTAGAAATTCAAGCCCCCTCCCCAGGTCAGATCACGTCATAACACTCCTGGATGGTATCATGGCCTCCTAACTGGTCTCCCCACTTCTCCCCGGATTCCCTTCAACCCATTCCTCACTCAGCAGTTAGAGGGAGTTTCCAAACTGAAGGTGAGGAACTGCTATCCCACTGCTTCACACAGGTCCTCTGTGACCCAGCCCTCCCTGCTTCTGATCCTCATCTCTATACACTCCCCTCCCTGCATTTATAGGACTGATGTGAGTCCCCACTCTCTACTCTCCCAGCCTCAGTCCATGCTGTTCCCCCGCCTGAAACACCCTTCTCCCACCACCCACTCACCCCATCCCGTTGCTTTATTTTTATTGCTTCCTAATTCTGGTTTTACTGTTACACTGGAAATGCCATGAAGGCAGGAGCTGTGTCTCAGGGTCCACTGTGTATTCCCATCACCCAGCACCTTGCCAACACTGAATGAACAAACGAATGAGTGAGCATGTTCAAGGCTAAATAAAAAAATTTAGTCGGGGAAGGAGTGGAAGGTAAAAGTGGAAAGAAGTAGAACCAGGTTGTGCAGGCAGGACTCAGACAGTCAAGGAAGAGACCTGGAGGGTTTTGCCTGTAAACAAAGGGATTCAAGCAGGACACTGATGCGGTAAGACTGGTACTTCAGGAAGACTAGCCAGGCAATGGGGGAGGGAATGGATGGAAAAGAGTGAAGGTGGGCACACCAGCTAGAAGGCTATCAGAAAAAGCCCTAAATCAAGCTGTAAAAGAAAAGAGAAGTAGAAAAAGTGTGAGAGAAGGTGAGGCACCACGAGATACCCTGCAGACATTAGAAATTCAATTGTCACCCAAACTCTCAACTCACCCTGTGCCTGCCAAAGCTGCTCCTCGTTCTAGAACCAGTACCACTCACAGGCATATGCACAGGTGCCCAAGCGAGAAGCCTGTGGGGAAATCTTCCACTCCCTTCCTCCCTCCCACCCAAATCCAGTTAGCCATTAAGTCTGAACACTTCCTGTTTGCAGCGCTTTGCACAAGCCTCCTCCCTCACCACGCATCTCCACAGCCTCCGGCCCTCTACCTTCACTGGTATCCTTATCACATCAAAATCTTCAGTTGCTTCCCATGCTTTTAGGGAACAATTTAAACTCAGCTTGGCCTACCAGGCCCTTCCCTGTCTACCCCCTGCCTCTCCCTTTAGCCTCACTCCTTACTCACATGTTAAAATTATCATGAAAAAATATGTAATATATAAATAAAATTATCATGAAAAGCTTGTACTTTTTAAAACTCACTGCACTCTCTCTTCCTTCCATGCCTAATGCCTTTCGATCTCACTTATGTCTCTCCTTAACCTGGCTGACTTCTAGATCTGTCCCAGGAAGCCTTCCCAGCAGCCCAGTCCTGTTCCCATGTGCTCCCATGGCACCCAGCGTGTGACGCTGCCCGGTCCCATGGAAACTACTCGCATGTGATTCTCACTGTTTCACTGTGAGCTCCCGGAGGGTGGGGACTATGTCTTTGATCTTGCTGTTTCCATCTCTACCACAGTGCCTGGCACAATAATCTCTGGTGAATGAATGAGTGGATAATGAGGAGAAGAAAAGAACTTGGTGACTTCATGAGAGAGCCTCAAAAGAAGAAGGATCAAAAAAAGGTCACCTCTAGGCTTGAATCTGAGCCATAGAGGAATGGTGGTTTCATTCCTGCAATAGGAAGTCAGGACAGAAAGCTAATTTGGAAGTCAAAAGAGCAATGAACTGATTTACATGTAATATATTTCAGGTGTGTTGTCCTGCATTCACTTTGGATTTACAAAGGGACAAAAAGCAATAGAAAATAAAGGAGGACTTGGAAGGCTCTTGAATAACCTATAAACAAGAAAGTCAACCTCTGGATAGGTCTTGGCATTGTCTGAACTAAGGAAATTGCAAACAAATATTAGTAACAATATGTGGCTATTCCCAAATGGAGAGGACAGGAAATGAAATTTATCTCACCGAGACTTATGGTACCAAGTTCACCAAAGATGCTCTTTGCCAGACTCTCTGTCTCCTTCATCAGCTCAGAGATGATACATTTAAATGTGTTGGTGGTCCGTGATTTCACTTTCCTGAAAACTAGAGCCATCAAAGGAAAGTTAGTATTTTTCAGGAAGCTTATGTCAGATTTAAAGCAGGCATCCCCAAACCTTTCTCTACTGTTGTTACTTCCTCTGAGGCCCCAAGCTCACAGGTAACTCACCGAGGTGATCCAACAAACAAACCTTGCAACAGATCCCTCCTGCTAACATGTCTGCTGTGCTCTGGGTCTGACCCAACTTCTCACTCTGGCTTTCGGGTTACTCCACACGGAGCCCCTGCTCTAAGGAGGCTGGTGTCCAGCTTGTCTCTGCAAATGACGCTTTTTAAGCCTGTCTCTGTTCTTCGATTCCTTTCCACACAACCCTCAGGACTGTTTGCACTGTCCCTGACATTCACTATTGCATTGTTTCAGCAGAAATGTATTAACAGACCGCCATGTGCCATATTCTGGTGACAGACAGTTGAACAGAACTCACTCCGTGTGTTCTCAGCGGACAAAAAGACAACTGCCAAGTAACCACAGCAGAGTGCGGTAACATAAGTACGCACAAGTGTCATGGAGCACAGGGAGGAAAAAAAACCAAATTCTTCCGAGGGAGGCAGTGGTGTGGGATACGCAGGGGAAGAGGAAAGGAGGAAGCAAATGCAATTATGTACAAATAGAGCATGGACCAAAGTTAGAGAGAAAAGGCATTTGACACATTTGAGGAGCCCACAGGAATGCAACGATTGGGTTTATGGGAGTTGGGAGGAGAGGAAGCTCAGAGGGCAGGGCGGACCAGGTTATGAATAAATATGTACTTGATACTAAAAAGTTCAGAGTGTGTATCTTCTCTAAACCCCTACAGGCAGCTCCAGAAAGAAACGTAACTTCCTCCTCCCTGACTATTTCATGTCTGTCTGTTCTGCCTTGTACAGTCACATGTTGTTCAGACAAGCATGAAATCATGTGTATTTCCTCTCCCCGCACCCTCTTGCTGAATTAGTACAGCACTGGTATCCAATAAACATTTCTAGTCAATCTTATAAAAATCATATTCTCATCTTTTGAGGTATGATGAATTCAGATAATTTCAACCAAAATTATCAGATAAATACTGAAATGATGAATGACCACACAGTATCCTCCCCAGGCATGGACACCAGGAAGGACCGAGCCCGGGTCTTGGCCATTTACATGCTTAGATTTTCTCATCACCTCTCCCTCTCATGGTTCTCTGTATGAGTTTTATGGAAATGAAGAGTCAGATTGTTTGCTTTCTACAGGCCATTGCTGAGGTTCATCCATTGCTTGGGGAGAGAGCTCCGTCGAGGAGAGAGCCAGAAATGTGATTATTTTCCAAGTTTGGGGTTAAATAGTTTCTACTAAACAGAGAAAGTGTAAAAACTTAGTGTCCATTCAAATGGCTCTGAACTAGGAATAGCAGAGGATTACAGAGTCTAAAGGGCTTGTTACTGGATCTCACTTACACTTCTGGGGCTTATAAACAATCTCCTCCAGTTCCTCCAAGTTGTCTTTGACTGTTGCCACCACTGATGTGTCAAGAGAAGCGCACAGCTTGCAGATATACTCCGTGGCTTCCGTTGTGTTTTTGGCATCCCCAACGCCAACCGAGGCAGTCAGCCCAATGACCTGTGAAGAGCACTCCAAGCCATGAGATGTCCGGGGAAAGCATGGTATTTCCTCAGCCCCTCCTGTAACTCTCTCCTGCTACCGCAGGCTTCCCCCCAACTTCAAATAAAGAATATTTATTTGAAGTTGGGACATTTTTTCCCCCTGAAACTCTCTATGATAGTGTAAATAGAAAGGTCCTCATTAAGTAAAGCACTGAATAAATGCAGAAGTCACAACGCATGAGTTGAACACAAATCGGCATAGATATGAAGAGAGGAAACCCTTTCAAGGCAGGGCTTCTTTCTTCTTTACCCGTGTGTCCCCCATGATGGGTAGAACAACATACTGAAAAGGAAAAGGGCTGCAATCCGACATACTTCCATTCCAAGCCCAGCCATGTCACACTGGCTGTGTGTCCTTGGACAAGCAGCTCCCACTCTGTAAAGCTGGGTAACAATAGCGATTTAAAATGGTAGCTGTGCGAATTTAGTAAGATAACATTTGTAAAGAATATAGGTTAACAGTCACCTAATAAATATTTGTTTCTTCCTCTAAAAGCTTCTCAGTAAATATTGAATATTGAACTACCAATTTCTGCTTCTAGAAGAAAAGGGTGTAAGAAATGTGATTGCAACTGAATTTCGTCTATGGGCACCATCCCGAATTTCTTCCCATCTGTGTTTCCTAAACAGGTAATTATTAGGGTTAGAGAACTGTACACAAATGTGAGATTACTATGCTACAAATTCATGATTCCCAACTTCATCTGAGCCCCCAGTATAACCAGGCAATTCTTCTGTGGATTAGTTCTCTCTTCCATTTCAAATCCTCTCTATGCATCTTCCATTCCCATCTTCTATGTTCAAGAGAAAAGAGGGCTTATATCCAACTTCCCTTCCTTTCCTGCTCCATCTGAGAACTACTCTCTGTGATGACTCCTCTTCCCTCTCCCCTCTAATGACACCAAAAATAGCAAAAATGGTTTTCCATCTGGTCTCCTGTACTAATCCAGCTACTTGCCTACTTATCTAAAACCTCTGGTCTCCCCTGGCATCTTTTAAAAATAAAAAAAGTTCTTATTGATTTGAGAGACAGAGGAAGGGAGAGGGGGAGAGAAATATTGGTGGGGGAGAAACATTGATCAGCTGCCTCCTGCATGCCCCCGACTGGGGGTCAAACCTGCAACCTGGGCATGTGCCCTGACCAGGAATGGAACCAGCAACCTCTCAGCACATGGGACACATGCAACCAACTGAGACACACTGGCCAGGGCTCTCCTGGCACCTTGTTCTATCAATCATTCCCTCTCTCCCATCCTTACTCACCTACTGCTATTCACTACTTCACACTCTACACTCAAGTGATACTTAAAAGCTTCAAGATCCTTAAGCACACCATGTTCTTTCATCCCTCTGTGCCTCTGGACACACAGTAGCCTTTCCAGAAAACCACCCCGCTATCTACCTTGTAAACTCCTGTTAGTGTTTGCTTAACCTAACTTCTGTTAGGACTTGCCTTACCTTCACAGCACACTCAGGAGCTCTTTTACTTCTCTTGTGACTGCACCATGTACTCACCTCCATAGTGTGCCATCATGATATACTATGACATAATTCTAACATAACCGGCTCCCCATGAAACTTCAGCTGTTTGAAGGCAAGGAATATGTCTTTTTATATTTGCATCCCCAGTGCCTTGCACAGTGCATGGAGGCACCTGATACATATTTGTTAAGTGGATAAATTAACCAATGAGTCAAATTTAATCAATGAGTTATATAATATGGACTTAGAACCTGAGAAGGACATCTTCACTGTGGCCATAAGAGTTAAGTCAAGCCTGGCCAGTGTGCTCAGTTGTTGAGCATCAGCCTATGAATCAAGAGGTCACTGGTTCGATTCCTGGTCAGAGCACATGTCCGGGTTGCAGGCTTGATCCTCAGTAGGGGATGTGTAGAGAAACGATGATGTTTCTCTCTCAACGATGTTTCTATCTCTCTATCCCTAGCCCTTCCTCTCTCTCTAAAAGTCAACAGAAACATATATATATGTAAGTCAAGCCTGGTATATGTAGCTCAGTGGTTGAGCATCCATCTATGAACCAGGTGGTCACAGTTCAATTCCTGGTCAGGGCACATGCCTGAGTTGCGTGCTCAATCCCCAGTGTGGAGCGTGCAGGAGGCAGTTGATCAATGATTCTCTCTCATCACTCATGTTTCTATCTCTATCTCTCTCTTCCTCTCCCTACCTCTCTGAAATCAATAAAAAAATATTTTTTAAAAAGAGTAAATCAATACGATTTAGGAAGGTGACAGCTCTGCCGAGGAATCCATCTGATGTTGCAGATACCTGGGGCAGTGGGTCTGAAGATCCTCCAAGTTTCTGATCTAGATAATGAAACATGATCACATTGTAAGGATGGAGTTTGCTGGTGTTGTGGCATTCATCAAATATCATCAAAGTAAAGACAGATAGTGATGGAATAGTCCCATTTTTAAGGCTGTTCACAAGAATCTGTGGAGTTAAAATGATGATGTCATTGTTCTCAACAATCTGATCCACTGAGATATTTTCAACTGTGGCTCCAGAAATGCCTGCAATTTTGTACCTGGAAATGACAGAAACTGCCTATTACCAACCACGGTGTGAGTGAGAAACCACAAAGATATGAAACACTAGATCAGAACATTAATTGACTGCATTCTCCCTAAGTCAAAAAGGAGACAAGTGCTTAGCAACGTCTTACACATAGTAAGTGATCAATAAATGCAAGCTAGGTAAAATGGCTAGGAGTATATATTAAGTCACTAAGAAACTAGTACTTAAAGAGTCATAGTAAATAAATCATAAAGTCATTAAAAAGTTAAATGTGCCAGTTAAATGTAAAATGTATCTCAAGTCATTTACTTAGGATTTCAGGTATAGCTAACAAAACAGACTTGAATCCTGAAGGAATTACATCTGGATTCTATAAAAGCTGAATCTACTATGAATTTTTTAAATCATGGTTTCCCAAAACCAAAACAAAGCAGAAAGCACCCAGTTACATAAAGCTAGAGAAAAACAAGTTCAAACAACTGTTATACTAACCCATGTCTTTCAAAATATTTTAAGAAGACGGATTTCTGCTGTTCATACACTGGGAGTTGATTAGCAAAAAACACAATCTTCCCCTTTTGTCCTCGTGGAAATTTCTGAAGATGATGTTCACATATGAGAAGTGCAACAAAGGTTTTCCCACAACCTTTTAACATAAAGAAAAAGAAAAGGTCACTAATATCCTATTAAAATATTTCAGTCGAATGGTAATTTTTTTTGGCTCTCCTAAAACCACTGGATGGACTAGTAAACCGGTAATGTGAATGGGTAAACAATGGCAGAATTACACCAGGACTAACAAATATTAACCTACTCCCTAGGTAATATGAACTCAAACAGTCAGGGCCTGCAGCAAGCGAAAAGATGGCATGTTTCTTTCCCCTCGGGTTCTTTAAAATACCTTGAGACTATATTAATAACATGGTTTTCTCAAAAGACAAATGGAACAAGGAAAAAACTAAAACTTGCCCATTTCATCCCAGTATTCAATAAAAGGGGGAAAAAAAGGAAGCAGAGAAACAAACCATCTAAGTTCTGGCAATCAGCTTACCAGTAGGAGCACATATTATTATGTTTTTCCCTTCTAAAGCAGGACGAGCGAGCTCTAGTTGGTAATTTCTTGGCTTAATTGGGCTCTGAGTACAAGATGCTTCTGAAACACAAAAGGAACAAAATTACCAAGGAGTTTCTGCCTGAGGGATCAAGGCAATAGCTTTCTATTGTCAGACAGACAGGAATGCTGACTCCAGTAAGAAGGGCCTCATGTCGGAAAGTTTACAATCCTTGTTTTTAACATTCTAGCTTCTCCACTGATTTGAAGTGAAGAATTCTCCCTCAATGACAAAGTAGTGATGGCAAAAAGGGAAGAAAAAAATAAAATAACAAATGGCTTAATTCAGGGCAACACAGATGCCCACCGGTTAAAGGAAATGCTACATGGAACAAAACAGCAAGAAATCTTTGAAAAACACTAAACTGTGTAAATCTTGAATTCTCAAAGCAATCTCTTCTTGAAGAGCAGTCATGCTTTGTAATTCTGAAGGCTCTCACATGGGCTATTTTCTCTTAAAAGTGAAGGGGAAAATAAGACATTTGGGGGCTAGCTATCTGAATTCTGATGCACACTCTTGCTTGCAGATAAACTCCATTCTATCTGTGATGACTGGCCTGCCTTGCAGAACCTGTTTCCCAGAATACTCCCATTTTACAGAGGCCATAAACCGCGAACCATATACAACACCCTGAGGGGTTTGGCAGTGCTGGCACCAGACAGGCCTCTGAGTGTAATCTCACTTCCGCCATCCTAACTCACAGGGGGCTGCAAGCCCATGAAAAGTCCAGAAGCCTGTACTATATTTGGGGGACAAAGAAACTAAAGGGTATAAAGGGAAAGCTTCATCCATATTCATCACTCAGGATTTGGAAACTGACTCCCCTGAGTCACGGCACGTGTGCATCTAGAAATAAAGGCTATTTTTTCTGAATATCCTCTGAGTGCCCAGCTGATTAATTCTTCTGCATTAATCTGGTGTGTTAGCTGGGAAAATACCAGTCATGCTGTCTACTTAGGGCACCGCTGGTAAAGGCCAATGGCCGGTCCTTTTGCCCAGCTCCCTCCTGAAGATGGGAAAGGCATGCCTCCAGTGATTTACTGGATTCAGTCCTCATCGGACCCGGATGACCGGGACCCCCGCTTGCGCCCCAGTGGACTTCAAGCAGGACAGAAAAGCCCTTTCGGGAACCAGACGCCTGACTGGTAAGTTTTCCCCTGGGGGGAGCAGTCTGAGTTCAGGACTGTCTTTTGGGACAGAAGAAGTGGCTGATCACCACTTAGGCAAAATATTTGCCTCGGTTCAGGGACTTTCCGTGAGTGGAAGTCAAAGCTCAGACTGACTGTGAATTTAAGAGTCTGTGTGAAGCGAAAGTTACCTTGTGCTTGTCCTGTGTCTCTTTAACTGGGAGGTATTACATGGTTTAACTGCAAATATGGGAAGTAGTTCCTCCAAACCCACTGTTTTAGAATGTATGTTAAAGAATTTTAAGAAAGGTTTTCCTGGGGACTATGGGGTGAACCTAGTTCCCTGGAAGTTAAGAAAGATGTGTGACACAGACTGGCCATCCTTGGGTCAGGATGGCCAGAGGAGAGCACATTGGATATCCCCATAATCAGGAATGTTTACAGAGTTATAAAGGGAGTTTTTTGTTGTTGTTTTTTTTAATATAAATTTTTATTAATTTCAGAGAGGAAGGGATAGGGAGATAGAAACATCAATGATGAGGAAAGAATCATTGACTGGCTGCCTCCTACACCCGCACCCCCACCCCCCCACTAAGGACTGAGCCCACAACCTGGGCATGTACCCTGACCAGAATCAAACTGTGATCTCTTGGTTCATAGGTCTACACTCAACCCCTGAGCCATGCCAGCAGGCAAGAACCAGAAGTTTTAAAAAACAATCAGAGGCTTTATATCACTAATAGATAAACAAATGGAAATATGTTAAAAGCCACAAATACCTTGAAAATCATCTATTGAGTCCAAACTATCCATTTGAAAGAAAAGAAGACTTTCTAAAAGGTTTAGAGAGTTCACTAAGGACCTTTCACATGTCACAAAAGTTGAAAGCAACTTACATTCATTGATTTTATTTTGAAATGACCAAAAACTTGAATCATTCAGTTGCAGAAGTAATCTATAAATTTGCTTCTCATGGTGTTATCCCCAAATCACATCTTTCTTCTTCTAACACTACTCATGTATATCATAATTTTCCCCCTGGTGCCCTTTGGTAAATAACTTTTTACTATGGCTTATTATGCAACTTTCTGGTCTCATGAAAAGAATAAGATGGGCCTTT
Source organism: Myotis myotis (assembly GCF_014108235.1). NCBI lineage: Eukaryota > Metazoa > Chordata > Mammalia > Chiroptera > Vespertilionidae > Myotis > Myotis myotis. The sequence goes on along the minus strand of NW_023416316.1, from coordinate 29,494,653 downwards.
TACAGCCACAGGTAACTCATACCGGGCCTTTGTATGAATTAGAAAAAGCTCTCTGCTCAGAGGACATAGCCCCTGTTTGACAAACAGCACAAGCTGGATCTCAATCCCCTCTCAACCCTCAGCCGCGTACCATGGGCAGCGCACAAACTTCATCAATTTACACTGCAGCCCTGGGATCCTAGAAGGAAAGATAGCAAATGACTCTCAAATAGTAGAAATATTTCATTAGAAAGCAGGGCTGATTTTTAAAATCCTGTCTGTGAAAGCAGGAGCTCATGGACATTGAGTTTCTGGGAGGACTATTTGCATTTTCATGTAGAGATGCCTGTATTTTCTTAGTGATAAAAGAAGACCAAAAAAAGAAGATAGAAGAGGAAGAAGTTGACAATTGAATTCCTAACCATAGAAAAAAGTATTTCTTGTCATGTAAATTCTCTTTTCTTTATTACTTTCCCTTAAAAACCTTTTCATAAGACTGTGACTTTTGGTACTGAAAACATGTCCCCACACAAAATACTTGAAGGGCAACATATGGAAAAGAAAAAAGAGTGCTGGGTACCTGAAGGTGGACATGAATTCTGACTAAGATTCTGGCATTCTGGTTCTTCCTTGTAGAAAATCTGTACGTCGGAAGATTCTATTTCTCCATCCTCAAGCTCTTTCGTTTCCTCTTTTGCACCTTTATGAGACCAAAAAGCATCTTAGAATCTTTACATAAACTAATTGATTGTGAAAGCCTCACAAGGAGGTCATAATACTAAAATTGTAAACTCCCATTAAGATTTCTCACAAACATTCCTGTCACCTTTAAAACAATTAAAAGAATCTTTTCAAGTTTGCTATCTCAATTTGGAGTTTGAACTCCAAAGTCATTTTGGACTTTATTATTCAAAGTGTAGGACACAGATCTGCAATTTCAGGAACTTGTTAGAAATGCAGACTCCTGAACCCCTACTGCATCAGAATCTGCATTTGAACAAGATGCCCCGGTGGCTCATATGCACACTAAAGAAAATATTCCTGTCTTCCTTTCCTGGCCTCCCCAGGAAACCAGATGTGTATTTCTGGAACAACTTGTGATCTAAAGAAGCCACAAAAAGCTAAGAGGGTTTACCAAACTCAACCTTTAAAACAGTAGTTCTCAACCTTCCTAATGCTGCAACCCTTTAATACAGTTCCTCATGTTGTGGTGACCCCCAACCATAAAATTATTTTCGTTGCTACTTCATAGCTGTAATTTTGCTACTGTTATGAATCGTAATGTAAATACCTGATATGCAGGATGTATTTTCATTGTTACAAATTGAACATAACTAAAGCAGAGTGATTAATCACAAAAACATTATGAATAATATATGTGTTTTCCAATGGCCTTAGGCGACCCCTGTGAAAGGGTCGTTCAACCCGCAAAGGGGTTTCGACCCACAGGTTGAGAACCGCTGCTTTAAAATGATGCTTTGAGGTTAGCTTCAGGACTCAGATACTTAATACAATAGATTATTTTTTTCAATCCTGCTCTGGTTCAGTTCCAGGTGGCTTCCAGGCAAAGAACCAAGCAATGTCTATCATGAATCTACTGTGAAAAGGGATAAGTCCTGGTTTGGACCCTCTTAACTCTTGAATTTTCAAGAGATTTCTCTGATAATCTAAACCCAAATATAGTGAGCTCAGACCCTGCCTCCCCCAAGTCCTTTGGGCCAGATGGGCTAATTCTGGATGAGAATGGTTTGCCCTGGTCCATATTTAGGGGTTATATACACCCAAACTACTTCTGTAGGCAAGTAGCCCCTTGCCTTCCAGAATTCAATTTCATGCTGATCTCTCATTAGAGAGGTAGCGATGGGTATCAGAGGGGAAAAATGCCTCTGACAGCGCGTGAAAAACAGGTAGGAGTGAAGGAAGCCCTAAGGAGAACTATGAGGAAGCAGAGTATGCTTTCAGACCCTCCCTCCCCCCTTCAGAACTGTTCCTTCAAAATCCTACCTTTCTCTATAATCCAAAGTTCACTAAAATTGCTCTCTTCTTTCTCCAAAGCAAGTTTCAAATATTTGGGCCAGTTCTCCTTGTCTGATCTGAGAAGGCATTCAACCATTTTCTCTGCACCTGCCATCGGCCCCTTGTTGGAACAAACCTGAGCAAGACAACTGCAGTTGACTGATCAATTATTTCAAAGTTTTCCTTTCATGAGGTTTTATCGAAGAAATACCAACTTAAGTGCTATCTGATTTAAAATTATTGTTTGGTTCAATAGGTCTTATTCATGAACATTTTTGCCCCATCACACACAATTTTTTTAAAAAACCCTTCCTTTGCCCTAATCCCGTGGTCGGTAAACCGCGGCTCACGAGCCACATGCGGCTCTTTGGCCCTTTGAGTGTGGATCTTCCACAAAATACCATGTGCGGGCGCGCACAAACAGTGCGACTGAAACTTCGTGGCCCATGCACAGAAGTCGGTATTTTGTGGAAGAGCCACACTCAAGGGGCCAAAGAGCCGCATGTGGCTCGCAAGCCGCAGTTTGCCGAGCCGCAGTTTGTCGACCACTGCCCGAACCGGTTTGGCTCGGTGGATAGAGCCTTGGCCTGCGGACTGAAGGGTCCCAGGTTTGATTCTGGTCAAGGGCATGTATCTTGGTTGTGGGCACATCCCCAGAAGGGGTTGTGCAGGAGGCAGCTGATCGGTGTTCCTCTCTCATCAACATTTCTAACTCTCTATCCCTCTCTCTTCCTCTCTGTAAAAAATCAATAAAATATATATTTAAAAATAAATAAATAAATAGAATAAAAAACCCTTCCTTTGTCCTTGTCCTCTTCATAGTGTATCACTATGTCAAGTCAAGTATTCTCACCTCCTCTGAGATCTTATATTCAATCATCATCAGCAATATTAGGAAAATAACCCACACGCTAGCCATTCAAAATATGGGTATATTGGCATAGAGAGATATTTGAAAGGACATAACCAAATATGAACAAATGGGTTTTTCAAGGTGGTGAGATTTACATGACTTTTATTATTAATCATAATCATAATAACTGCCAAAACCGGTTTGGCTCAGTGGATAGAGCGTCGGCCTGCGGACTGAAAGGTCCCAGGTTCGATTCCGGTGAAGGGCATGTACCTTGGTTGCAGGCATATCCCCAGTAGGAGATGTGCAGGAGGCAGCTGATCGATGTTTCTCTCTCATCGATGTTTCTAACTCTCTATCTCTCTCCCTTCCTCTCTGTAAAAAATCAATAAAATATATTTAAAAAAAAAAAAAATCATAATCATAATAACTAAAATTTATTGAGCACTTATTATGCACCAGGCGTAATATATATGTAATATACTTTATATTAAAGTATATATGTAATATACTTTACATATATTATCTAATTTAGTATTTATAAAAATATAGTAATAAGACACCATTTTAAACATGAATAAACAGAGGCTTAGAGAAACTAAGTAACTTGCCTAAGATCATATCACTAGTAAGTGGTTGAGTTAGGATTCTAACAAAGTTTATTTGTGTCCAGAGCCTGAATACTTAGCCACTATATTATATGGCTTTTTTAAATTTGCTAAGCTAGTTGATTTTATTTAAATTTGCATAAGCCGAAACCGGTTTGGCTCAGTGGATAGAGCGTCAGCCTGCGGACTGAGAGGTCCCGGGTTCGATTCCGGTCAAGGGCATGTACCTTGGTTGCGGGCACATCCCCCGGTGGGGGATGTGCAGGAGGCAGCTGATCGATGTTTCTCTCTCATCGATGTTTCTAACTCTCTCTATCTCTCTCCCTTCCTCTCTGTGAAAAATCAATAAAATATATTTAAAAAAAAAATAATAAAAATAAATAAATTTGCATAAAACATTATTCAGAAAGCAATAAAAATCTTTTTAACTGAAAATAGGACAAACCTGAAAAAATTTGTGACATAAAAATTACTCAATTCACAATTAAATTACTATTCTAGGTAAGTAAGCCTGAGATTTGAAGACTTTTGTGGGTTGCAGGATCTTTCTTAGGTCTAAAGTATAATAGAAAACAGAAAACATTTTCCATGTTCAAATTATTTCCCAATTCAAAATTTTATTTTAATTAAATTACCTGTCTAATTTCTTCACATTCCTGATTAATTAAACATTCAGATAGTTCAGGAAGGATATCATTTGGATTAATTCTGGTTTTAAATTCTGGTTGCAAACGCCTTAAAAGTGATCTATGTTCCTCCAACTTTTCTATTTTGTGGAAATCCCAGCTTTCAATGGCTTCATAAAGTCCAGAATAACCTGAAAAAAAAAAAAGAGAGAGAGAAAGAGAATTGGGGGCTTTTATGAGACCAACTAAAAAATACTTTGAGATTATTTAATATCAAGAAATCATGTCTGAATGTACAGTGAGAGAACTCAAAAATATCTAAATCTCCTTAGTTATTATGAACTTTCAAAAAGAAAACTCGATATTCATTTTAGGTACACAACATTTTAGATCTTCTAACAATATTTATCATCTCTTGGGAGAAAATACAAAGGATATATGTGAGGTTTTACATTTGATCTTAGTATAAAATCTTCCTTCCAAAGTGCATCCATAGATCCCACCTACAACTCCTAATTTATCTTTCAATGAGCCAAGCCATCATGTTAAGTTTGTCAGTGCAAATTAGTAAAGGCAAACAGAAATATAGATTATAATTCCAGCCCCTTAGGAGATTACCTTCTGTGTTATTCCAAGAAAATAAAACTAAGTATAATGAGAAAATCTGAGGTGGGAAAAAATTACTTCCAATTGTAATAATCCAAGAATGCTTCACTCTAAAGTTCTCTAAAGAATTACCAGGCTTGTCCAATCTTAAGACCCACAACCTTTTTATTAGTATACTAGTGGCACAGTGCACAAAATTTGTGCGGGGGGAGGGGGGTGCCCCTCAGCCCGGCCTGCACCCTTTCCAATCTGGGACCCCACAAAGGATGTCCTACTGTCGGTTTACAGGGATCGGGCCTAAACTGGCAGTCGGACATCCCTCTCACAATCCGGGACTACTGGCTCCTAACCACTCACCTGCCTGCCTGCCTGCCTGATTGCCCCTAACCACTCTGCCTGCTGGCCTGCTCACCCCCAACTGTCCTCTGAGCCAGTGTGCTCACCCCCACTTTCCCTCCCCACTGGCCTGCTCACTCCCAACTGCCCCCCTGCTGGCCTGCTCACTCCAAATTGCGCCCCCACCCCCGCTGTCCTGATCACCTCCAACTGACCCCCACTGATGGCCTCCTTGCCCCCAACTGGCCCCCCTGCTAGTCTGCTTACCCCCAACGGCCCCGCCCCCCATCAGCCTGATCACCCACAACTGCCGTCCCATCCTGGCTTGATCACCCACAACTGCCCTCCTCTCTTGGCCTCTAACCACCTCTACCTCGGCCCCGCCACCATGGCTCTGTCCAGAAGAATGTCTGGAAGGTCTCCTGGAAGGTCTCCCAGTCTAATTAGCATATTACCCTTTTATTAGTATAGAGGCCTGGTGCACGGGTGGGGGCCGGCTGGTTTGCCCTGAAGGGTATCCTGGATCAGGGTGGGGGTCCTGTTGGGGTACCTGGCCAGCCTTGGTGAGGGGCTGATGGCTGTTTGCAGGCTGGCCACAGCCCCTTCAGGGTGGGGGGGTCCCGCTGGGAGGCCTGGCCAGCCCGCTTGAGGGGCTGAGGGCTGTTTTCAGGCTGGCCACGCCCCCCAGAGAGGACCCTCACCCCGTGGGGGTGTGGCCAGCCTGGGTGAGGGGCTGAGGGCCATTTTCAGGCTGCCCACAGCCCCTTCAGGGTGTGGGGGGGTCCTGCTGGGGTGCCTGGCCAGCCTGAGGGGCTGATGCCGTTTTTAGGCTGGGCACGCCCCCCGGCGACCCAAGCTCCCAGCCTCTCCTTCTTTTTCTTTTTTTCAGCGCCTCCTTGAGCAGAGGCCAGGGCAGGCTGGAAGCAGGTATCTGGGATTTATTTATCTTCTATAACTGAAACTTTGTAGCCTTGAACAGAGCTCAGGGCTGGCCAGGGCAGGCGGGAAGCTTGGCTTCCTCCATCGCTGGGGGCAACCCAAGCCTCCTGCTTGCTCCAGCTCTGTGGCTGCTGCCATCTTAGTTGGGTTAATTTGCATACTTGCTCCTGATTGGCTGGTGAGTGTAGCAGAGTAATGGTTAATTTGCATGTTCCTCTTTTATTAGTGTAAATAAATAGCAGAACAACAAAATGAACACATGTAAATCCATTCACAACTTAAGAACTAGAATATTCCATTATATTGCAGGTGTGTGCCTCTTTTTCTCCCACCCTCCTATCTCCTTGCAAATATACTCCTACCCTGTATTTGATGTATCAATCCCTTAATTTTTTTGAGTAGTTGCATGACATATCTTTGATTCTCTAAACAATATGTTTTGTTTAGCTTGCTTGGAACTTTATAATTATATTCTACTAAAAGGAATTTTCTCTGATTTTTAAAACAGTTTAATATTACATTTCTAAGCTTCACCTGTGTTGTTGTCTGTAGCTTTGCTCATACTGAGGACGAAACTGGTCTAGCAAGGCGTGTCAGGCCATAAAAACTGTGAACAATGCACTGCCCTGGGTGGGGGAGGGTTGTTATGCTGTGCCAGGATGTGGCCTGATACCTGGGGGCCTTTCTGCAGGGCCACGAAGGGGGCAGGGGGCCTATCTGCAAGACAAAGACCCCAGTGGGATACATAGACAGGTTCTCTGCATGTTTCTTCACTCTGATTTGGAAATTATTCCCGGAGTCCACTAGTGTTAATAAATGGGGTCCCTCCCTTTCTCTACGAAGCGAGCTTGGTATTTCTTTGGTCTTCTGTAACAATACCTTTTCATTGCAGTATATTCAACCATCATGTGAATATTTTAAAAATTATTTTTCCATTCTCCTCTTCTCAAGGTTGCTTCTAGTTTTGTTTGCTTGCTTGCTTTTGTTAATACAAACAATTATACTATGAACATTTATGTATGAATTTGGGAATATATGTGTAAGAATTTTTTTAGGGTACATACCTAAGAGTAAAACTGTTCAATAGGATACATGGGAGTTGAACTATGGCAAATTGTTTTTCAAAATAGTTTTATTAAGTTACACTCTGTAGGGTGATTTTTTTAAAATTAAATATGTTTTTATTGATTTGAGAGAGAGAGGAAGGGACAGGCAGAGAGTGAGAAACATCCATTGGCTGCCTCCTGCACGCCAAGGATTGAACCCACAACCCAGGCATGTGCCTTGACCAGAAATCAAACTGGCAAGCTTTTGGTGCCTGGGACAACGCACAACCAACTAGCCACACTGGCCAGGGTTGTAGGGTGAGATCTAAGATTATCTGTTATTAAATGTCCTCTTCAAGCCTTAACACTGTTGGACTTATTAAGTTTGGCTATCTACTAGTTATAAAATGTTACCTCATTATGTTCCTAATTTATAATAAAAATTAATTAATTATTTTTATAATAATTATTTTTAGAGAGAGAGGAAGGGAGGATAAAGAGAGAAACATCAATGTGAGACAGAAACATTGACTGGTTGCCTCCCATACACACCCCAACTGGGGATAAAACCATGGGTTTGTGCCCTGACCAGGAATTGAATCTGCGACCCTGCAGTGCATAAGACATTACAACCAACTGAGCCACACTGGCCAGGGCTGAAGTTTTCTTTCTTTTCCTAATTGATTTTAAAGCCTTTTAAAAAACATTCTATATATTAATTCTTTCATCATAATGTATTTTGCGGATATCTTCTCCCAATGTGCTTTTTTTCACTTTATAGTGTGTTTTGACAAACGAATGCTCTTAATATTAATGTCATGGAACTTTTCAATCTTTCTTTTATGGTTAATGCTTGAATATCTTGTTTCAGAAATCTTGCCATAATCCAAGGTCATAAAAATATGATCCTATATTCTCTTGTAAAATTGTTAAAATTTTACCTTTTAGAATTAAATCTTTAATTCTTTTGAATTCATATTGTGTGTGTATATATGAATGGAATGAATTAAGGAACACAAATTTATTTGTATCCGCTTGGATAGGAAAGTTAAGGTTTGTTTGGTTTTTAATCTTACCCTCTTTAAACTATCCTGTTTATAATGGTCCACTGCAATTAATCAAAAAGCCCCTCCTTTCCTAATAATCCTCCTTTCCCAGAGATCTATAATATAACAGGTTTCCATAAATACATGAGCCTAGTTGAAGACTCTATTCTATTTCATTGGTCAGCTGGTTGGTTCTAGGAACAGAGTTGCACTGTCTCAATGCCTACAGCTTTACAATAAAACTTGATATCTCAAAGGGAAAACCCCAGACTATTTAATTCTTCTTTAGAGAGTTACTGATTGTCCTTGGGTCATAATTCTTTCAAATACATTTTAGAATCAGCTTGTCAAACTCATAAAAAAGCATGTAAGATTTTTACTAGAATTGTATTGAATATATAGGTCAATATAGGGAGAGATGACATTTTTATGATATCAAGTTGTCCTCTTCATACACATGGGTATGTATTTCCATTTAAATAGGACTTCTTTAATATCTTTCAATAACATTTTATCATGTTCTCCATTCAGACTTTACCCACCTTTTGCTGGGTTTATTTCTAAATACATGATAACTTTTGTTACTAATATAAATGATACTTCTATTTGCTTCCAGTGGGTGAAAATGCAACTAACTTTTGTATACTATCTTCTATCCAATGAAGATGCTAAATTCTACCATTACTTACAATACTCTGTAGACTCCTTTAGATATTTCAGGTAGACAATTATATTATCTGCCTGAAAATAGTCTTTACATTGCCTCAGATTAAAAGACATGAACTAGACCTGCTGGTATAGCTCAGCAGTTGAGTGTCAACCCAGGGACCAAAAGGTCACTGGTTTGATTCCTGGTCAAGGCACATGCCTGGGTTGAGGACTCAATCCCTAGCAGGGGGCATGCAGAAGGCAGTCAATCGATGATGTTTCTCGTTCATCAATGTTTCTATCACTCTATCCCTCTCTTCTCCCTTCCTCTCTCTCTAAAAATCAATAAAAACACTTTAAAAAAGACTAATTATATGTGGACACCTCAAGATTAATAGCATTTCACTTTTACAGCATTTGGAAACAGTCAAGTAATATACTTTGATTTGTGAGGGAAAAGGATAAACAAACCTGCATGGTGAAGAGCATCCAAAAAGCCACGAAACCAGCCTTCCTCCTGCAGCTCCAATAGGAACTTGAGAAAAAGTGTAGCAGCCTCCATCACACCCTTGTTGTTTTTCTCAGCTTGAATATACTGCACCTCATCTACAGAGAGAAGCAAGAGTGATTCATCAAACTGTAGAACCATTAACCATCGTGTTATTGGTGGCGTGCTCTCTGTGGCAGCCTCTGTAACCTGTGGAAGTAGAGTTCCTGGGATGTTGCAAGAAAATGAATTTTCTGAGACTCTTGAGGGAGGAGGAATGATCTTTATTTCTGTGGAATTGAACCCCTAGATTTCCAATGTCCCATGTCCCTCCTTCCCACCATGGAAAAAGTCCAATCTTGCCTTCAGCAGGCTAGAAATAAGGCCACTGCCCAGAGTCTCCACTTCATATTAAAGCACAGTCCAATCCAGCATCTGGCTAGCTTAGTTTGTGTTCCCAGCTCCAGTCCATTGCATGCTTAAGGCCACATGGTGGGCAAGTGCAGGTCAAAGAGCAAGAGAGCTCAAGAGAGAGAGGAACTCTTTGGGGACTGTAACCAGGAGCTTAACCAATTAACCCTTCAAGACTTCATGTGCTTGCAGTGGCTTCACCCCCTTAGCCAATTATCTTTCTCCCAGGGTAGACTGGCAAACAAGGACCTTCCCTATGACACCCAGACTTCACTGCAGATGTGCTTATCTTCCTCTTTGTTGGGTTCCTTCCCCCAGTGATCTGCAGGGTATGGACAGGTGGTTCCCTGGGAAGCTTGAAGCTGTACTTTCCTGGTGAAGCTGCCCAGATGACCATGCTTATTATGTCTGGCCTCCCCTTTGCTCTCTTCATATTATTAATATTAATAACTAGCTAATTATGACAATAACTGAAAGAAAAGCCTGAACAGGGTTGTCAAAATTTATGAAGTGGAGATGGAAATTGTAACAAAACAGCAATAGAAGGCACAGCAGGAAGGCAGCAAATTCTCTGCTCATTCTTCACCAACCCCGCCATCCTTTCTGGAAATGCTCCTAGTTTGGTATGAAGTCTAGGAGCACACTCTAAGGCAGTCCTAAAGAAAAGGAGTTTATTGGCTTCTGCTCAAGATGGCGGAGGAGGTAAACAATGTGCTCACCTCCTCCCTCGACCACATCAAAATTACAACTAAACTACAGAACCATCACTGAGAATCACCTGAAGTCTAGCTGAAAAGAAGTTCTATAACCAAGGATATACAGAAAAAGCCCCATCAAGGGAGTTGAGAAACAAAACGATTATTATAAAGAAAAGAAGTTTCTTACAGATATACGAAAAAGTCTCCCACAACAAGGGCAAAGTCATGGTAGTTCTGGTTTAGATGGAAGAAAGGCTTCTTCCAACATTTTCATAGTCTCTTGTTCAAAAGTCTGAATTAACTGTAGGACTAAGAGTGTGAGGATAGGACCACTCCATAGCATCAGTAACAATTACAGTGGATTCAGCAAGCAAAGTTAGAAATAAACAGAGATATTTTCATGGTCCTTTTTCTAGGTTCTTGCTAAGACAGTAGGCAGTATGGCAGAAAAGAGAAAGCAAAAAGAGCTAAAGAGAAAAAAAGTGAGGCCAGGTAGCAGGAAAGTACCCACCAGCCAGCAGGTTGTCATACACACCTTGTACACTAACTCCATGTCTGAGGTGGTAATCAAACCGTTGCCTTCATTATGACCTGACATTTGGTAATTTTCCACTTTTCCCCACATTGCCAATGGAATGTAAATCCCAAGGGAGTAAGCCAGATGTCTGGATGGTCAACCATCATATTCTCAGGGATTAGAAGAGAACACAGTAGGTAACAGATATTCAACAAAGGTATGCTGAATGAAAGGAAGGGATGCCTTCCTTCTCTGTCTTAGCAACAATAAAATTCAATGATTTTTAAGAGTTGTGAAACTATCACCATATCTAATTTGGGTACCATTGTAATTAACCTAGTATTAATAACAAGAACAAAGGAGCAAAGAAGGCCAGATATTACAGGCATGTCATTTGGGCAGCTTCACCAGGAAGCTAAAGCTTTACATTCCCCAGGGAGCCACCGATCTGTTCCCCACAGATTGCAGGGGGAAGGGATTGGACAGGGAGAAGGATATACAGACGCATGCCCAGTAAAGTACCCGGGAAGGTACTTGTCTGTCAGTCACACCTGGGAACAGATCATTGGCCAGAGTGGGCATAGCCACTGCAAGAAGGAGGACATTTGGGATAGTTAATTCTCTGAACAAAGAAGCTCTTGTACTCTTGGTTCCTCTTATGCTTTTGGGACTCTGATTGCTCGAGGTGTGCTCCCCAGTATTTGCCCTCATTAGTGTTTCCACTCTCTGACTGAATCCTGACTGATAGAATATACTTGTCACAATTAAGGTTGACCCATAAAATCCACAGCTTCCAAGAGAAAAAACAGGAGATATAGAAACTTTATCAATCTAACAGAAAACAGAAAAAGATGGGGAGAAAACAAAAAGTTTATGGACCCATGTATATGCACTGTAGGGGTGGGAAAGAGATTAACCAGGAACTTATATGCACATATGCATAGCCCATGGACACAGACAGTAGCTGATGAAGGCCTAGGAGGGGCCGGTGTGGGGTGAAGGGGGTCAATGGGAAAAAAAAAACCAAAGGAAATATCTGTAATACTTTCAACAATAAAGATAAATTTAAAAAAAAGAAATGAACAGTAAAGATACAAACCAACTAAATGATAAAAGCTGCCTCTGGTGAGGGACTTGAAATAAAGCCCTATGGTACCTTTAACATTCAAAATGAAGATAATATACATAGTGTTCTTCAGCTTGTTTTTTGTTTTCCTTATCTTTAAAGAAGATTTTTTTTTTTTATTGATTTCAGAGAGGAAGGGAGAGGGAGAGATAGAAACATCAATGATGAGAGAAAATCATTGATCGGCTGCCTCCTGCAGGCCCCACGCTGGGGATTGAGCTTGCAACCCAGGCATGTGCCTTGACCAGGATTTGAACCATGCCCTCCTGGTTCATAGGTCAATGCTTAACCACTGAGCCATACCAGTCAGACTAGAATTTTTAAAGACATTTTACTTATATTTTGGTTATTTTTACTGAGGTTGCATTGTAACTGTAAATTAAATCTAACATATGCATTAAAAACTATCCTGCCTATGCACTCCCACAGCATACTATGGTTTTCCATCAAAGCACTTGCCACACTTTATTACCTATTGTTTATTTAGTCACCTGCCTTCACATATGCACTCTAATCTCAATCAAGGCAGGGACCATTTCTATCTCGTTCACTATGAATTCCTTAGTCCTAACATGATGCTTCCTATTAGGTTATATATGCAGAAATATGGGTAAATTATCTCCAATGCTAGCATAAGGCCTGACACATGAGTTGTTTATTGAATCAATATGAAAGAATGGAATTCACACCAGTTTGTTAGTGTTTCACCCATTCCAGGAAATTCTAAAAGAATGTCTTGCATGTGCTTACAGTCTTCAGGGGCGGAAGCTACTCTGTAGTCACTAGGATGTTATTTTGTGACTTTACTCTGAGCACAACTAGAAAGTGGAGGTTCACTGTTGGTGGTATACTCTCACTCCTCACTCCACAGCCTGTAGTCTGGTTTTGCAGACAATTAGCAGAAAAGTTATCCAACTGCTTTTTAAAAATATATATGTTTTATTGATTTTTTACAGAGAGGAAGGGAGAGGGATAGAGAGTTAGAAACATCAATGAGAGAGAAACATCCATCAGCTGCCTCCTGCACACCCCCTACTGGGGATGTGCCCGCAACTCAGGTACATGCCCTTGACCGGAATCGAACCTGGGACCCTTCAGTCCGCAGGCTGATGCTCCATCCACCCAGCCAAAGCGGTTAGGGCGGTTATCCAAATGCTTTAATGCAATTTCCAAAAACTGACTCACATCAGGAAAGGCATGTAGGCACTTGGAGTCTGAAAAGAAATTGCCAGATCCACTCACCTCAATTCCCTCCCAGTACCATCTCCCTTCTGTTTCCCAAAGTCTGTGCTTACCTCCAGCACAAAGCACTTCAATACAGGGGGGAGGGGGGGCAATGGGGGGGGATAACGACACATATATAATATCTTAATCAATAAAGAAAAAAAATCAGTAAAAAAAACATTATTCACTGTAAAAATAAATAAAATATACCATGAAGTATATTTAAAAAAAAGGCATTTCAATACAAATGTACCTAATGGCCATTATCCATCATCATATGCATCAAAAGCTGAATGGAAACACCTGAATTAAAGCCTAAAGTCATTCAGTCCAAGTCTCCTTCGCACATTTTCAGTTATTTTGGAAGTGACCTGCAGAGTCAGCATGAACTTTCTTGCAGCTCTGAGTGTTTTGTAATCATTTGTGTACATCTGTCCTCACCCGTGTCCCACCCCCAACACCGTGGGCTGCGAAGTATTTAAAGGCAAGGCCTGTATCTTATTTCTGAATCGCTGATGTCAGCACAAAACAGTAGCCATAACTACTAATAGAAATAAATGGACAGCGACTTGTTTCTTCAGCTTTGAATCTAAATAGATGTGTACCCCTAAGTAAGTCATTTCACCTCACTTAGACTCAGTTTCCCCAGTTGGGTCCTCAAGTGTCAGGGCCAGCCTGACAAGGTTGAGCCGGGCTGAGGCAGGGAGATGGGAATTGAGAAAAGAAAGACAGGAAAGCGGGGTCGGGAGGACCCCAGTTCTCTCGATGAACTGAAGCGAGTTTATTAGCTATACAATCCTATTTATACACAACATACTGAATAGGAAGTCTGTCAAGAGGAATGTGTTCTTTGTTTCTCTTAATCTCTAAGGGAGAGATACAGCAGAACAACAAGTTCTCAGTACAGCATATCTCAGTAAATAGTTACAGACTTCTTGGCAAGCTATGAAAGGCTCTCATTCCACAAATGTTACTCCCATTCTACTGATAATCGCTATCCAAACAAGTCTGGGAAAACTGTGTGGATAAGGGTCCCAGCCTTGCTAGCCCCTGCAGGTGCAAGGACCTTGCCAGCTTACATCTGGCCCCCAACACTCAAGGTCACCCTCAAACTCTGACAACCACTAGTCCAGTGGTTCCCAACCTTTTTTTGGCCATGCCCCACCTAAGCATCTCTAAAATCTTGATGCCCGCCCCCGCGACATATAATTCTTATTATTCAAAAAGTGAACTTCTATTCACGTGGAGGAAGCCTAAAAGGCCATTAACTTGGTCTAAACAAGCTTCCAAAGAACATGACATCCATGAAAGAGAAAAATAAAAGAACAAAAGGGCAGCTGAAGTACTGAGGAAGAAATTGTTAAAAAAAAATAATATGAAATGATATGAAAAAATAGCAAATAAAGTTTCAAAACTGGAATGCATAAATATATCACAATATATATTTACATACTTTATATGAGGCCCTTAGAACCACAAGAAATGCAAAAACTTCACTGTTAATAACTCATTCTTGAATTGCCCCCCTTCAAAATCAAATTGCCCCCCTGGGGGCGTGTGCCCCACGTTGGGAACCACTGCTCTAGTCTGAAATGCTGTGGGGATCTTGCCATAAACCCCGCGTTCCCAGCAGTCTACCCCGTGTTGATTAAAAGAAGGGGTAATAAAACCAACGGGAAGCCGAAACCGGTTTGGCTCAGTGGATGGAGCGTCGGCCTGCGGACTGAGGGGTCCCGGGTTCGATTCCGGTCGGGGGCATGTGCCTGGGTTGCGGGCACTTCCCCAGTGGGAGATGTGCAGGAGGCGGCTGATCGATGTTTCTCTCTCATCGATGTTTCTGACTCTCTATCTCTCTCCCTTTCTCTCTGTGAAAAAATCAATAAAATATTTAAAAAAAAAACAAAAAAAAAACCAACGGGAAAACACGTCCTGAACAGGTTTCCTGTCCTAAGGGGGGGCGCCACTGCCGACCACTCACCCTCCTTAAACCAGGGGGCCATGTAGCTCAGGATGTAGGTAGGGTCCAGAATCTTGGTGACATAGTCCCGGAAGGCGTGCAGATTCCGCCGCTCCTCGGCCGTCATGCCTGCAGCTGGGCTCCCGCAAAGGCCCTCCTCACCAGCGCCCCACTTTTAAAGCGCACAGCGAGCAGGAGGCGCTTTTTCAGGATGCCGGCGGGGAGAGGCAGAGCTGCCGTGGAAATCGAAACTGCAACTAGCGGAGAGGGGCAGGGCAACGCCAGGGCGCAGCCTCCCCGCCCCGCCTTCCCCTCGCGGTTTCCTTTCCTCCCCAGCTCCCTGCTTTTCCCACCTGTGGGGACCCGTGGGGATTGCTTTTTTGATTTTCATTTTATCTTATTTTTTTTTGTTTTGCTAATATAGGGGTAAAGTTTAGATTAAATAAAGTGCACAGATTTGAAGGGTACAATTCTGAGTTTCCAGAAACGTTTACAGTGGAACCGCTTCCCCCCGGGTTGTGCGGGCGTATGTTTAACTTCACAGGAAACTGCCCCCTGTTTTCCCAGATCCTTACCACTTGCATTCCCACCGGTAGAGTAAGAGGAAGGAACTAGATACACACCCAGTAAATACACACCCTGGCCAGTTTTCTTGTTTATGTAACTTGGTGTATTGTGGTTCTAATTTTTTACTCCTCGACAATTAATGATGTTGGGCACATTCTCATGTACTTATTGGCCACTTTTTTTTTTTTTTTGGTGTGTGAAGCATTTGCTCCTCGGTTTTGCCTGAGTGGTTTTTGTTAGTATTATGGATTTACAGGCTTATTTATTTATTCTGGAAACAAGCCCATTGTCAGATATATGTATCCCAAATGTCTTCTCGTCTGTGATTTACCGTTTAACTTTCTTAAAGGTGCCTTGAGCAAAAGTTTGTTTTGGTGAAATCCAAACTTCAGTTTTTTCTCTGTGTACTGCTTCTTGTGCCTTCTAATCTTTGCCTACTCCTAGGTCATTAAGGTATTTTGTCTTTTATTTCTTTGACATTTAGGTCTATGATAATTTCAAATTAATTTTGTTGTGCTATGAGGTAGGGGGTCAATGTTTCATTTTTTACTTCTAATTGTTACAGCACAAAGTATTTCATTTGTTGAAAATTTTTTCTGCTCCCATTGAATAGCTTTGGCACCTTTGTAAAAAAAAAAAATCAATTGACTGTATGTATGCAGGTGTATTTTTAACTCGAATTAGTTCCATTTGTCTGTGCGCTGACACTGCTTCATTCTGCTTTGTAAAGACTATACTGGATCTCTGCATTTTGTTATGACATAAGAATAAATGTCAATTTCCCCCGCTTGCCCCCCCCCCCCCCCCACACACACACGCGTGATTAGGATTTTGACCAGGACTGCATTGAACCTATAGATAAACTTTGGGAGAATTGACATTTTAACAACATTGAATTCTAATCTATGAATTTGTTTTCTATACTTTCAGTAGTATTTTAAGTTTTAACAGTACAGGTTTTGCCCTGGCCAGTGTGGTTCAGTTGGTTGGGGTGCTGTCCTGTATACCAAAAGGTGGCCAGTTTGATCCCCGGTGTCAGGGCACATACTGGGTTGGGGTGCATGAGGGAGGTAGCTGATCAATGTTTCTCCCCCTTAACTATTTTATGTTCTTTGATGCTACTCTAAATAGAATTGTTTCTAAGGTTTCATTTTCAAATTGTTTGTTGATAGTAGATAGAAATACAAGTTTTGTGTGTGTTTTTTTTACCTTGTTTTATGCAACACTGCTAAATTCACTTATTGGGTCTAGGAATTGTTCTGTAGATTCCTTAAATTTTCCTAGGTAAATAGTCATGTAACTTGTGAATACATGGTTTTTACTTCTTCCTTTCCAATCTTTTAAAATTTTTTAAAAAATATTTTATTGATTTCAGAGAGGGAGAGGGAAACGGAAACATCAACAATGAGAATCAGTAATCAACTGCTTCCTGCACGCCCCCTACTGGGTATTGAGTCTGCGACCCAGGCATGTGCCCTTGACCAGAATAGAACCCCAGCACCCTCTGTCTGCAGGCCAACTCTATCCACTGAGTCAAACCAGCTAGGGCTCCTTTCCAATCTTTATGTCCTGTATTTTGTTCCCTCATTACACCACCCATGACCTCCAATAACAAGTTGAATTAAAGTGGTGAGGGGGTGACATCCTTATTACTAATTTCAGCGGGGAAATGATCTGTTTCACTTTAATTACAATGTTGGGCATAGGTTTTTCTCAGATGCCCTTTATCAGATTGATATTCTTTTATTCCAGGTTTACTCTGCTGTTATCATAAATGGGTGTTGAATTTTTCAAATTTTTTTAAAATGTATTTTTATTGATTTCAGAGAGGGAGTGATAGAAACATCAATGAAAATCATCCATCAGCCTCCTCCTGCACACTCCTTAATGGGGGTGGAGCCTGGAACCTGGGCATGTGCCCTTGACCCAAATCAAACACGGGACCCTTCAGGTGTGCAGGCTGATGCTCTATCCACTAAGCCAAACCGGCTAGGGCCAAATGTGTTTTTTTGCATCAGTTGAGGTGATCGTATATTAATTAACAAAGTGAATCTCGTTGATTTTTAAAAAATATATATTTATTGATTTTAGAGAGAAAGGGAGAGGGAGACAGAAACATCAATGATGAGAGAGAATCATTGATAGGCTGCCTCCGGCATGCCCCCCACTGGGGATTAAGCCTGCAACCCAGGCATGTGCCCTTGGCCAGAATCGAACCTAGGACCCTTCAGTCCTCAGGCCGACGCTCTATCCACTGAGCCAAACCAACCAGGGCGAATTTCATTGATTCAACCTAATCTCTGGGATAAATCCCATTTGGTCATGATATAGCATTTTTAATTCAATTAGCTATTTTTTTGTGTGTTAATAAGAGATATTGGTCTATTTTTCTTATAATGTAAGAATTATGCTGGTCAAGAGTGTAATACTTCTTAAATGTTTAAGAGAATTCACAACGAAACTATTTGGCTTGGAGTTTTCTTTGAAGATACCTTGATTCAATTTCTTTACTAGATATACAGCAATTCTGATTTTAAATTTTATCAAGTCAGTTTTGGTAAGTTGTGCTTTTTAAGGAATTTGACCATTTCCTCTAAATTATTAAATTTACTGGCATAGTTATTTTTATATTCCTACTGATCAAAAAATCAGTGTTGCCAAGAATAATTTTTATTTTTTCAAAAAATCAACTTTGACTTTGATACTTTAAAAAAATTATTTTATTTTCTATTTAATACATTTCTAATCATTATTCTTTTCTCTTACTTCCTTTGGGTTTGCTTTTACTAGTTTGTTAAGGTGTAAGTTTAGATGACCAATTTTATACATTTTTCTTTCCAATATAAGTATTTGAGGCTATAAATTTCCCTTCTCAGCTGAGTTCTAGCATCCCCATCACTTGATATTATGCTGTTTTTAATGTCATTCCTTTTTAGTGTATATTATTCCTGTGATTTCTTCTTTAACCTATGAGTTAAAATTATAGAAGTTGTTTATTTTTCAAATATTGGGAATTTCCTAAACATTTGAGGGTTATTGACTTCTGATTTTAGTGTTGAGATGTTCATTATGTTTTAAGACTTTGATCTTTTGAAATTTATTGAAACTTGTTTTATAGCCCAGCATATAGACTGGATCATCATTTAAGAATATTTATGTTGCAGTTCTTGGGTAATGCTTTATAAATATCAATTAGGTTAAGTTACAGTTGGCTCTAGTCGCCTACATTAATACTTACTTTCTGTCTACTTGTTCTGTCAAGTACTGACAGGGGGTGTTAAAATCTCCAACTATGGATATTTATTTGTCCATTTGTCCCGTTCGTCCTATTGGTTTTTGCACCATAATTTGATAGCTGTTATTAGATGCATAACATTTAGGGGTGTGATGGTACCATGTATTAAGATGGGGTTTCATTGTGTTTAACTGAAAACATCATGTAAAATCAGAATGTGGAATAAAATAGCATTAAGTTTGGAATACTTAAGAAAAACTACAGTCATTTTATAATTTTAAAATATAGTCCTTGGTCAACTAGTCTTCCCATAATTTGTCATCAATTTCTGAACTTATTAAAAATTGTCAAATCAATGTTAGATTCTTGTCATTTTAAACCAGTTTCCTACTGCCCTTAAGACAAACACAAACTCTACACATGGCCTACAAAGCTTGGCCCCAAAGTCTTTGGCCTTTAGCTAGCCCAGTCTTGGACTACTTCAGGCTTCCCTTTTGCCTTTGGACCTTTGCACATCTTTTCCTTTCATAACAACTCCATGTCTACCTATTTACTGGATTTCAGTTCAACCATCACTTCCACTTGAGAGTAGAGCCCTATTGTATGCTTTTAGAGCAAATTATACTTTCTCACCAGAGAACTTAGTTATATGTCATCTGTTTTGTTCTATCACTGAGTCCCTAGTACAGAACCCATCACACAACAAGTATTCCAATTTCTGTTAACAATGAATGAACATGGTAGCAAGGTAAATTTGAAGGCTAAGTTTAGATTTAATCCAAGTTCTGCTGTTCACTGGCAATCCTACATCACACTATAGATGTAGAGCAATTTTTATCTCTAAAACTGGATAAAACATAAACACAGTCACTTTGTGTAAAAGAACTACCAATGTAAAAGTCTGGCAAGGGTTTTTGTTTGTTTTTAGTAAGCTAAATGCCACATAACTGCATTTTTCTGTAGAAAGCAAATATTATACTTTTCACAATCAGGTTAAATAACTAAAATAAAATTGTGAAATGCATCTCACCTGAAATTCAGAATTTATAACACAAGTATATCCTTAATTACTTTTTAGTAAAATAGTTTGACTTAAAAATTTATCAGCCACTCACTATATAGGAAAATTTCTAGATTTTAAAGTGTTACTGTTTATTTTTTTCTTTCGTTGATTATACACTTTTTTACTGGCAGATCAGATAAACAAGTATATAAAAGAAATATTTAAACTATTCTTTTGGCAGAGGATAAACTGCAGATTAAATGTCTCAATTTAACCTTAAGTAATGGTTTGGAATCATACAAATTTTTAAGAAGAAAAATAAAGACTATCTAAACAGATTCTCTTAGTTTATAACACACTTCCAGAATAACTCTCAGAAAAAAAAATTCAAAAATACTCTACTTTAAAATTGTCAATACCATATGGCTTTATGAAATAACTTCTAAAATTATATATTTTTATTTAAAAAGGATCCCAAGTTTTAAATAAACTGCTAGCAATAACAATTTCTTCACTTAAAAGTGCATATTTGAGGGTGCGACATACTTTTTGAACAAATAATTTTTACAAATTTTTAACACATAAAAAAAAATAAATCACAAAATATTTTTAAGGGGGAAAAGTTTTCACCAAAACTCATCTTTATATAGATTGCAATAGATGACACTTTTCCTTTTTCTTCTTTTTATAGCATCAGAATTCTCAATGAGGTGCTTTGGCAGTTTTAAGATATATCATAGTCTCCACCAAGACATACCGGCATTAATGATTTCCGTGGAGATGACAATTGCCTCGATGACTCAGTGTGAATAGACACATTTCTGGGCTGGTTCTCCAAATCAGCAGCAAAGGTGCTCTCTTCTCTTACATTGAGAGTTTGTTCAAGTGAAGCTGGCTGGAGAGGAATATTATCTACAGTTTTGTTGGCATTATTTAAGTCGTTAAGAGTGGTAATATCACACTCTTTGTCCAGAACACTGACTTCATCTTCTATTGTAACTATATCTTCAGTTTCAAATGTTTCCAAAGGAGCCAAAAATTCACTTTGTAGAGGGTCTTGAGGACCACTATTGTCACATTCTGTATCCTCCTTTACTTCAGAATCCTTATCACTATCACTGTCAATGGTAATTACAACTGGGGAATGTGAAGCATTATCTCCATGGTGTTTCTTATGCTTCTTCTTATGTTTCTTCTTTTTCTTTTTATGATGTCTATTTGTATCAGTAGCTTTCCCTTCATAAATTATCTCTACACTTAGGCTCCGGGTCCTCCTTTTCCTCTTCTTGTGTTTTGTCTCTCTGTCTGACGATCGGCTATCTGAAAAACTATCACTCTCATTTTTATAATTTCCACCCAATTTTGATGAAGATTTTTGGCAATGACCTTCCTTTACTTTAGAAGTAAACTCACGAGATGGTTGAGCCACTTCGTTAGTACCCTCCAAATGTCGTGTTTTGTATTTTCGTTTCCCTCCAGGCTTTTCATTTCTTACCCTATCCGGCCCTGTAGATGCAGTCTTTGATCTATTACTAGATAGGCTCCTTGACCTGTGCCTTTCATAGTAGTAATATTTTCTTTCACTGTGATTATTTTTTTTCCTAGCATTTGTTCTTTCAGAAAAGGACTGAATTCTAAATTCTGGACTTGAAGATTGTCTGGAATAATGAGCTCTAGACAGAGTTCTCCTCCTATAAGATGATTCATAGCCATCTCTATCCTTGTTTCTACTATAGTAAGTATACTCCCACTTATATCTCCTTCCATAATTATTTTTTAAATAATAATGATCTCTAGTTCTGCTCTGTGATCTTCTTTTATTATGATCACTGCTACGAGATCTTGATCTGCTTGTGCTTTCACTACTTAGAGAAAGAGTTTGGCTTTTTCTCGACCAACTACTATCTCTAGTTCTTGATCTTTTTTTGTCTCTTCTACTTCTAGGTTTACTACTCTCCCTGCTTCTGGATCGTTTTCTTTTCATTCTTTTCTTTCCATGATGCCTTCTACGATTCTTCTGATCATGCCCACTTCTACTCTGGGAACGTGAATCTGAACTTCTCGATCTTCCTCTCCTTCTGTGTCTATGGTTATATGGGGAATATACTCTGTCTCCTCTGACAGATGAGCTCAGGTCTCTGGGAGAGGACAATGATGTACATTGTTTCTCTTCCTTCTTTGACTTGATTCTTGTACTGGAATCACAATGACCTTTATTTATTTGCTCATCCTTTCCAAGGACATAGCGTGGAGATGAACATCTGCTAACATCACTATCACCAGAACTGTAAGATTGTTCTTGTTCTTGCGTCTTCACAGTCTCCATTTTCTCATAAGAGCCTAATTCCTCAGAATCCGAGGACAGTTCAACAAGTTCTGGAGTCCTCTCAGCTAGTGGCTTAACAAACCCAACAATGACACAATTATCTGAAGAAGAATCACTGTCATTATTTAGGTCCTCATTGGTTTGTACTTCCTGTATCTGAGATGTGGCTCTTTCTGTTACAAGTTCTTCATCTGAACTATCAGAAGTATTTAAAAGGGAAGACATGACAGCATGTACTTGCTCTGAGCTTGAGTAAGATGGCCCTGGCGTCTCGTCATCCCATGGTGCCCGACTGACAGTGGCCACATTAACATCCATCTCTCGGGTCTCAGCCTCATCTGGGGAGATTGTTATGACAGAAGAATCCGAATGGCTACCTTCTTCGTAGGAAGGAGCAGGGCAATCATAATTAGCATGCTGATCAAAGGCTGCCATGTTAAAAGGAGACCTAGCAAAACTGATGAATTCATGTATAAAATGCTCAGTCCGATTAAGTAAAAATGGCCTTAAATCAGACACAAATGCCTGACTCTCCAAGTCATAGCGAGTAACATTACTCATAATGATGTGCTGTACTATATTTACTAAAGATCCATGAGCTCCAAAAAGAACTGTAAGTTCGCGTTTTAACCAGGGGACTAATCTGTGAAGACAAGCTGGATTTCTGCGGAAAAATTCAGCTGAAATATCCCTGTAGCGACCACCATCTTCAATATTTCTAACACGAGCACCAGCTCGATAGAGAGTTCGCCTAAAATTAATAATATCTTGTTCTTGAATTTTCCGCAAAGATCTTTCATCTGTAGTAGTTGGCCTCCTTGGAATCTGTCTCATAAATTGAGAAATTTCACCATCTCTGGGTCTTGTAGAAATGCCTAACCCTTCAAATAATACTCCACTATCTGGTGGAGTTGTTGTTCTTCTATTCATGGTTCTACTGGGTGAATAAAAAGCATTTCGTTCTCTTGTCATAGTTGTACGATAGCGAAATCTTCGACCATCAGGGGTGGCAAAAGAACCATTACATGAAGGCCTTAGGACGTACTCTTTGAAGTCATCTTCTGCCCTCACAGAATGGAAAATAGAATCAAAGGGCTGTTTACATAGCGGACATTCAGCTTTGTTTTTAGACCACTCTTGTACACAGCGAAAACAGAACTTATGTAAACAGCGATCTAAGTAAGACACATTATCAAATCTATCCAAGCAAATAGGACACTTAGAATCAGGAGATGCATCAGCTGGTACTGTCTGTTGCAATTTGCTAGTGCCAGCTTTAGGTGAAAAGTTGTCCATTTTATATTCCTTAGCTGCTGATGCCATTACCTGTAAAAGGGAAAAATTTACATCAATAATCCTGTAAAAGAGAAATGACCAAACTTGCAAAAAAATACAAACATACTTTGGTGAAAATAGTTCAGTAGTTCATTATCTTTAAAGGGGCAGTGTAAACTACTAACATAATACTTAAGTACAAGTTCAAAAGACAAATTGTCTGGGTTTGAATCCTGATTCCATACTAGCAGTATGCCTGTACAAGTTACTATCTCTATGCTTTAATTTCATCTGTAGATTACTGCATCACAGGGTTTGTGAAGATGTAAAAAACCCTTAGAAAAGGCGCCTAGTACATAATAAGCTCTCAAAATATTATATAACACTCTGTTATTCTTTTAAAAAATAATTTAGCCCTAGCTGGTTTGGCTCAGTGGATAGTGACAGCCTGCGGACTGAAAGATGCTGGGTTCAATTCCAGTCAAGGGCACACGCCCAGGTTGCGGGCTCCGTCCCCAGTAGGAGACATGCAGGAGACAGCCGATCAATGAGTCTCTCTCATCACTGATGTTTCTATCACTCTCTCCGTTTCCCTTCCTCTCTGAAATCAATAAAAATATATTTTTAAAAAATAATGAGAAATATTTGATATATACAAAAAAGTACAAAGAAAAATATTCCAAGAATCCATGTATCTACCACTCAGATTTAACAGCATTTTCTCTGGTTAGTCCAGATTTCTAAAAAAATCTCCCTTATGTATCCTCCTATCCTCTGTAGAAAACAAAGACCCCAAAACATGAAAGTCCTCAGTTGGTGTTATTTCTATGTATAGTTTATATCTTTCATATACATACCGCAAATAATATAGACTACTGATTTATTTGTGGTGTTGTATATGCACCTTTAAAAATAGCTTTAGTAATAACTTTCTATGGTGACAGTAGGCTTATTGTGGTAATCACATAGTAGATATATAAATGTTGAATTACTATATTGTACACCTGAAAAATAATATTGTATGTCAACTATACTTGAACTTAAAAAAAAAGCATTAGTGAGATAATTTGCATACCAGAAAGTTTACCTGTTTAAACCAATTCTGTGTTTTTTAGTGAAATATTCTTTTAAATACAAGAAGGACTTTTAGTGAAAATTAAATTAAATACTAAATGTAAAACCACCCAAGGGCAGTACATGGCTCACAGCAAATGCTCACTAAATATTATTATGCTGTGATTATTATTACTACACTATTGTTACTATGCTATTATAGTCAGTTAGTCACTGATTTCCTTTCAACTCCCTTAAACAGCCTTTCTTAGCCTTTTTATTTAATCAAAAGTCAGCCAAAATGTATCCTGAATTATGCTTTCAGTCCCTTTCCCTTATTATCTTTCCCACAAGGATCATTAGAATCTTAAAGATTAGTTTTGTTTATTTTAAATTCATCAGTTTATATTGTCTATAGCTTAACAAATGAATTTGCCAGAGCTGAAATCTAATTTGCATTACATTTTAGCCTTATTATCTTATAAAATTCATCTAGGTGCATTTTACACATATATAAAATGATATATGTTAAATATTAGTTTCTTCCTTTACGTTTTCCTGAGCCTATTATTAATCTTAAAAAAAATTTTTTTTTAATTGATTTTAGAGAAGAGTAAGGGAGAGGGATAAAGAGAGCAGCATCAATGATGAGAGAGAATCATTGATTGGCTGCCCCCTGCATGCCAGGAATTGAACCTTAACCACCTAATTCATAGGTCGATGCTCAATCACTGAGACAAGTGGCCTGGATTATTACTCATCTTTCTCTACTCCTCTATCACAGGAACTCCCACCACTAGTCAGCTACTGTCAAGTTAGTCAAATAACAGACCTGTGATTTTCTAAACAATAGACTCATTGGTTACACCAAGTTCTAACAAAAACAAACAAACCCCACAACAAAACTCTGAAATTGTAAAGTATTTCATCATAGATTTCAAATTAAATGTGCTCATCTAGGGCATCTTAACTTTCTCAGAGCAGTAACTTAATAGGAACTCAGTGCTGAACAAGTTTCTTCAAGGGGTCCAACTATTTCTAGTTTTCTATTTTCTACAGTGGAAATGCAAAAATCACCATTGTCCTTAAGAGAATAGAATCATAAATATAGAACACCAATCGTTTTTCTGTCAACATATTTACATTCTGAAACCTTAATATTGCATACATTTCTCAGCATTTCCTCCTATGTCTATTTTTTATTCTCCTACTCAGGAAAAAAAGCAGACAACAAACCTTTAGGATAAGGCACAACTAAAAAAATTAGCCTGCTATAATTGGTCAAACATTGAATTAACATACCCCTAATGCCTTGGCAGAGACAGACCAAATGATTTCGAGGGGCTTATACGAGAGGTTCCCCACCCCTGCTCTCTATATAATAAAGGGGTTATTAGACTTTTAAATACATTGTTTCTAATTTTTTATTTATTGATTTTAGAGAGAGAGGAAGGAAAAGAGAAGCATCTATTTGTTGTTCCACTTATTTATACATTCATTGGTTGATTCTTTTTTTAAAAGATTTTTAAAATTGACTTTTAGAGAGAGCAAGGGAGAGGAAGAAAGAAACATCGAGCAGCTGCCAGGTTCGAGCCCAAACCTGGGCATGTGCCCTGACTAGGAATCCAACTGGCAACCTTTCGGTGAACCAACTGAGCGACACCAGCCAGGGCCATTGGTTGACTACAGTTTTGCATGTCACTGATTAAAAACAAACGAATCTCACCCCCAATCTTCACCACAATTAAATTATCTACCAAAACTTCCATTCACTTTCCACTTCTATTCACTAAGTCACTATTTGCCTCATCTCAGTCCCGCCCCCTTCCAGTGTAGGAAACTGCGGGCCGCGAGGAAAGCCACACTGACTGACTGGGCGAGCCGGCCCACAGTGTCTAACACTGCACGGACAACTCCATCAGGCACGGACTATGTCCACGCTTCCTTTGGTTGAGAACTGCCACCGGCCAGGACCTAACACAATCACCACGTGCATTACATTAAAACAACGAACTAAAATACTGTTATTCCCATTTTACAGACAGGCTCAGAGAGGTTAGAGTGGTTCTCAACCTTCCTAATGCTGCGACCCTTTAATACAGTTCCTCATGTTGTGGTGACCCCCAATTTCATTGTTACAAATTGAACATAATGAAAGCAGAGTGATTAATCACAAAAACAGTATGTAATTATATGTGTTTTCCGATGGTCTTAGGCGACCCCGGTGAAAGGGTCGCGACCCACAGGTTGAGAACCGCTGGTTAGAGCATCCATCCGTCACACCTCTGAGAGGGGAAACGCCACGGTTCAGACTCGAACATTTAGTGCTGGTGCCCCCATCCCTCAGAGACCAAGGTCTTTCCAGGGCACGGCTCGGCTTGTCGCCCTCCCCACCCAACCACCGATCCACAGGTGCGTTGCAGGTGTCCCGCCGTGCCCGCCGAGGCCCGGACGGCCTCTCAGCTCCCGAGTCTACGGAGTCTACCGGCCTCCCTCTGGAAGGGAGCTCCTGCTCGCCCTGCCCTTCCGACCCCCGCGCCCCATTGTTCCCGACCTCACTCACCTCGGAGAAGGTCGGCGAATGCCGGGCTGGGGCACTGGTGGCCAGCTCCCGACGGCCGAGGAAGCCAGGTCGGTGACGGCAGGATCCGCGAAGGCGTACCCGGCGACTTCTCCGCGGACCCTCCGGCGTCGGGGCGTGCGGGGGAGCTTCACCCTCCTCGCGAGACAGCGGAGACCCCGGCGGCTGTTGCGACCCCTGTGACGTAAAGCGCTCATCACCAATGGTAGCTGGGAGGCGGCGGCAAGAGCCCAGCCCACCCAAGGCCCCCCGCGCGTCAAAACAAAACACCCGCCCGCGTGACGCATGCGCAGTAGGAGGGCGCCGGCACCGAGGGCGGAGCCAGGTGCGCTCGGCCCTTCCCCCCCGACCCACCGCGGTCCGGGAGGGAGCCCGCCGCCGACCCTCCCGGGCAGAAATCCCAAAGCTCCCTCCCCATCACCGACCTCGATGCTAATCTCTGGAGGTTACAAAGGCAGTAACTTAACGTTCGCTCCTAACTTAGCAGGGAAACACGATAACTAGCTGGTCTCCTCCAAACCTCACCAAACTTTTCGAGCAGTTACTAAAAGACTCTAGAGCAGCGGTTCTCAACCTGTGGGTCGGGACCCCTTTGGAGGTCAAAAGACCCTTTCACAGGGGTCGCCTAAGGCCGTCGGAAAACACATATATAATTACATATTGTTTTTGTGATTTATCACTATGCTTTAATTATGTTCAATTTGTAACAATGAAAATACATCCTGCATATCAGGTATTTACGATTCATAACAGTAGCAAAATTACAGTTACGAAGTAGCAACGAAAATAACTTTATGGTTGGGGGGGTCACCACAACGTGAGGAGCTGTATTAAAGGGTCGCGGCATTAGGAAGGTTGAGAACCACTGCTCTAGTGTGTAAAGGAACTGAGTGACAAGGAGGTGAAGTCACTTACCTCCTAGGTCTAGGTCCTCCAGACTCTAGAAAATAACACGGAGATGTGACTGGAACCCAAAGCCAGGGCCCAACCAGCAGCTACAGTCTTCAGACAGAAAGCGCTAGTCTAGTCGGGATACACAGGAGCCAGCTTGAGGACATGGCCTTGAAATCTCCGCCAAATAGACCGTTTTCCTATCAAGACGGCTTCCCCCTTTCCCCACCCCCGGGTCAGGGTTAAGACCCCATTGTTTGATGAGCTCGGAGATGGACGAGAGAGAGCGCTGCGCCCAGCGCGGCCCACTTGCCCGGCCTCCCCCGGCCTCGGCCGCGAGCGTCCCCGACGCCGTGGGGCCGCCCCGGTGCAGCCGCGCGGGCCAAACCGCCGTCCTCCTGCCTCGTATGTGACACGCGCTCACGTTCCAAGCGCAGCAAACACTGGCTGACTGGCAGGCAGTGTGCCGGGCACGGAGGCCACGTTACTTCTTCTGAGAAGTTACCATTTACATTAAACCAGGCACTGCGTTATCAAAGACTTGTTTCTTGAAGAAGCGCACAGTTAACAGGGATTCCCACAACGATTTGTCACTGTTATATACATGTGGGTGGTATTGTTTCCGCCAACGATAAATATACGAAAGACTCTCAATATGAGGTGGGAACAGATGCAAGAGGAAACGTTAATCCTTCCAGAGTTAGACGCCGGTGTCATGTTTGAAATACGTTATTAGTTTTTCAAATACACGTTAAAATGCACAAGACGGTACATTACCTTGCATTAAACTGCACTGCAACTGAAAGAACCCGCCGACGAGGTGCGCCTAACTCTCTAAACGGCCAAAAAGGCCATTGAAATCATGTTCTCGTTGGTCTAATCCCGGCCGGAAAGGCGGGCCAGGCCCGCGGTCCGTAAGCCCGCCCCCGCTCCGGGCGGAAGAGCCGCCCCGCGCTCGGGAAAGGCCCCTGGAGGCGAGGGGGCGGGCGCTCGTGCCCGGATGTAGGATGGCCGCCGCCGCCGCCGCCGCCCGACAGCCGGCGCCCCGGAGGTCACTCTAGGCCGGCAGGCCTGCCCGTTCCCGCGGATCGCCGTGGTCTCCTTACCATGAGGCCAGTGAGTCGCCGCACCCTGGACCGGATTTATTCCGTGGTAGGTCCCGGGTCTGGCGAGGCTCCACGGTGTCGGCTCCGTCGCCCCCGGGCGGAAGCCCCCGTATTACTTCAGCGCCCAGAAACCCCAAAACCCATTCCTGAATTAAGCTTTCCACTCCCTCCCCGGACTCCGCCTCTTCCTGGAGGACACGCTC
This sequence comes from Myotis myotis, assembly GCF_014108235.1. Taxonomy (NCBI): domain Eukaryota; kingdom Metazoa; phylum Chordata; class Mammalia; order Chiroptera; family Vespertilionidae; genus Myotis; species Myotis myotis. The sequence goes on along the minus strand of NW_023416316.1, from coordinate 29,465,290 downwards.
TTCCGCTTCTTACGTCAGGACAGTGGGTGGATTCGCCTCCGGAATTCCATTTATTCGTTGGTTACTGTAATTTCCACCTTAGCAACGTACATGGCAACCAATGGGGAGAGGGCAGCGAGGAAGTACTACCCACAGTGAAATTTTTGCTGTTACTCCCCCTCTTGCATTTTTATTTAATTTTTTATTTATTCATTCATTTATATTTTTTAGTTGCTCCTCGCGATCGTATTACTTTCCTGGGGATATGTCATCTATGCATCGACAGTAGCCGCTCGACGACAACTAAGGAAGAAATACCCTGACAAAATATTCGGGAATGAATGAAATTTTTAATTCCTCTAGATTTTATTCTATGCAAATACTTCACTTTAAGCTTACCTGACACATGTCTATATTTAAAGTAAAATCCATAATATAAAGTTTTCAAATTTATTATTGCATACAGTCCTTTATAATAAACCATGAATGTGCTAACTTTTCCAATACGTGTACTTTTAAGTTCTCATATAACAAAGCAACCTAGATCTGACAGCCTTTGAGTATCAGATCATAGATGAAATGACGTGATTTTCCATTTAGAGTTCCCAAAATACTTCTTTTAAAATGCCTCAGAAAGCCACCTTTAAAACAAGTGTGTGGAATTTCTAACCTTATATTTGTTTATTACATTTCATTCTGTTGCATACCTACACAACAGACTAAGTATCATGTAAGAAAAAAAATATCGTGTGACTAATTTTCTACATCTTATTTTCTGACTCAAGAATGGCCAGAAAAAGGTGATCGTTCATATCATTTTTTTAAGCAGGTCCAGTTTGTACTTACTGTTAAATACCTAAATAACTAAAAATATCTTAAATTGTACAGTGTTTCGGAAGAAACAGGCAAACATATCCGAGAGTAAACTTTATTAAAGTTCCTTTTCCAGAGAATATAGTCAGTAAATATGGTAATGTAGCAACAAAACTTAGGTTCATATGCCTTTGAAATTTTAAATTAATCTTCAATGATGTTGATCAGGAAATTCTTTCATTGGTGGAATTACTTCTCCAGTCTCCAGAATTATATCACCCTAGGAAAACAAACATGTATTAGTAGAAGGATCTTGTCTGTAAAGTATATCCACTCAGTCAGAACTCACAGTGAAAATCTAGTTCAGCTTTGGCATTCACATTATAAAGGGACTTAGACAAAGCAGTGTCTGTCTAAAGATGAGAAACCAGTATTCAAAATCTTAAGGTATAAGTGAAAGAATAGGGGAAGTTTCACTCAAAACAAAATGACCAGAAAGAGCATAAAAGTGGTCTTCACAAAGTGACACAGGAATAATGTTTACTTGCAAGGCCCCAAGAAATAGAAGAAGCCCTAGAAAAAAGTTACACGGAAACACCTTCAGCTCAATCCTGGAAACTCCATTGACAAACTATATAATTAGTTAATATAATTTCAGGCAAATTACTTAGCTTTAGTTTCAGCTTTGTGTTCAAGATAGCAGATTCTATCAACCTGACAGTCCATGAATGACTGGGTAGAGTAGAATTATTCCTCATCCCCACCCCAGCCTTTTCCTGACCTGGTACTGCTCAGGATTGTTATTTAATAAAAAAATAAACTTTATGTTTAAGCCATTATACATTTTGGGGATAATTTATTACCACAGCTAACATTACCCTAACACAGACATTAACATTCTGAAGTGGTACTAACGCTGCCATAATAAAAATTAAACCACATGGCGCTGGCTTAGCAGTCTGGAGGCAAGGACACTGGCATTGGAAGGTAAAAATAAAATGAAGGCCAGTAGTAACTTGGAAGCAGACTATCTAATGAGCTTGAGGTTCTAGGAGAGGAAGCTGGAAAAAAGTTAGGAGTTCAACTATTAGTTGCCTTGGAAAAGTACCTTAGGAAACATGAGCTCTGGCAAGAAGTAGCTGATTTGAAAGCAGAAATAAAAAGATATCCAGGACCTTTCAGGATTGGAAAAACAAATTGCTTCTGAATCTTTAAATAGTAAGGGTTAACAATGAAGACATTCTGAGAAACAGAAGCCCAATAAAGCTCAGTAAACAGGGATGCAGCCCTTTGTCAAAGATCAGATTGAAGTGGAGTCTGTTTCAGATGGCCTCCGAATAGCTGCCACTGCGTTGAGAGGCAGCTGGCATGAGGACAGCGAAAGGAGAGAGGAAGGCCGCCGCCTCCTCCCCGCCCCCCGCTGCGATCTCCGGAGTTTCTCCGGCAGCGCAGCGCAGGAGCTGGAGGTTCGCTCCGCCGCCCCAAGCCGCAGGGCACCGGGTGGGCGGCAGCGGCCGGTAGCCCGGGGCTCTGCACCGCCCCCCCGTAGAGTGGCGTGGCCGCCCTCGCCCCTCGCCATCTCTGCCGCTCACGCCCGCTCGGGGACTGGCGGGCCGCGGCACATCTGTGCTCTGGCGCGCAGCCAGCCCGGCCCTGCCCTCCGGGTGTAGCGGGCAGTCATGCCGCGCCCCACGCCCGGCAGCGCGCGTCCAGCCCGCTGACCTTCCCTTAGGGCAGCCCAGCCCTGGAGAGCACGGCGTGCCTGGCCGGCGGCGAGATGAGCTTCTTCGGCTTCGGGAAGAGCGTGGAGGTGGAGATCGTGCTCAACGATGCGGAGAGTAGGAAGCGAGCGGAGCACAAGACGGAGGACGAGAAGAACTATTTCCTCTTCTACGACGGCGAGGTGGTCTCCGCGAAGGTGAGCCTCGCGCTCAAGCACCCCAACAAGCTGGAGCACCAGGGCATCAAGATCGAGTTCATCGGGCAGATCGGTCAGGAGCAGATGTCACAGTGAACACCCCCGTGTGGGTTGAAAACGTCTGGCAGAGAATTCATGCCCTATACCACATGCTGCATGTTTAACTCCGTTTTTAGGCACTTCCTGGGAAAGCTTGTTAGATGCTCTCTCAGGTCCTCAGGGTTCAACGAAGAATATCTGTTCTCCCCTTTTGCAAAGGCCAGAAGCACTGACCCCAGGTAGGAGGGGCCTGGGGAAGGGGAGTCCCTGCAGGCAGTGAGCCTGAACTGTTCACCTCTGGCATTTCAGAGAATGAAATCAGGTGGAAGACCAGCTGATCCCGCAGGAACCTCTGTCGTTTAGTCAAATCCAGATGAGTGTGGCCTTTTATGTATCGGAAATAGGTCTAAAGAATGAGTTTCATACCCTTTGCTCTCCGGCTTCTAGCTTAGATAGGATTTCTCAACAGCATGCTGTTGACATTTGGGGCCCGGTCATTCCTTTTGGTGTAGAATGTTTAGCAATGCCCCCGTTTCTACCCACCCAATACCAGAAGTACCCCCCAGCTGTAACCTCAAAAATGTCTTGAGATACTGCCTTACCTACCCTACAGGGTAAAAATCCCCCTAATAAAGACCCACTGAGTAGATAGGATGAATCCAAAATATTTTCAGCTGAGTGTAACATGTGAGGTAGCGAAGTCCTTGCCTGCTTCACATTAGGATTTTCAAGTAGCAGCTTTAACACTGTTGCATGGATTCTTTGGCTCTGTCATAGCAGTGTAGACAGGCAGGGTTAGCCTATGTCTGAACCACCGTTCCAGGTGGCCATACCTTGTCAATACAGAAAGATAACCACAATGTCTGCTGCCCCAGCGGGATTGACTGAGCTGCCCCAGCTGGGGAGAGGGGCTGGATGTCAAGATTTAGTCTGAACGAAGAGGCTGATTGCTGTACCTGCCCTGACTGGTTTCTGGTCTAACTCCTTGGATCCCAGAATAGCGTCACTGCTGAGTTTTCTCAGTATGTTTTATTGCTTCCATTGATAACTCTTCCTGGGCCCCTGAGCACTCTGGGCTGACTTGACCTTGTGCCTTTCTCTGGGCTGCTTTCTTCCCTGTAAGACGAGGATAACAAAATCACCCCGTGAGAATGTTGTGATGTCCAAGGGTTGTGCTTCATGCAGCGCGTGGCGTATCTGTGCCATATACCTAAGACAGTGTGCCTGCTGACTGACCGCAGGGCACCAGAGTGAGGCCAGTAATTTTGTTGAAGTTGTGGTCTTGTGGTTTTCTCCTTCATTGCACTCTTTGGCTATGTATGAAGTGGGTGGGACTCGGTCAGATTCTTTCTGAGATCTGGCTGTATGGTAAGAAAGTTGATTGATATCATTGTGCTCTGTCCCCTTCCTCATTGATTTCCATTTTAACTCAATTTTTTTCTTATAAATAGTAGTCTCTTTGACTTGGTTCTTTTCTTCTCTCTCTCTCTCCTTTCCCTCCCTTCCTTCCTTCCTTCCTTCCTTCCTTCCTTCCTTCCTTCCTTCCTTCCTTCCTCCCTCCCTCCCTCCCTCCCTCAGAAGAGTTAGTTCTGTATTTTGAAAATGAAGTGCTTTATGTAATTAACCTTATCCTTATGACTAATTTATTTTTCCTCCTGATGAAAGTGTATTTGTCACTGGCTGGGGGGGGGGGGGGGGAAGAAGGGGACATATGTAATACTTTCAACAATAAAGAATTATTTTTTTAAAAAAAGAAAAAAGAAAGAAAGGAGAGAACTTGGTAACTGTATAGAAAGGTGGCCACCTCCCATTTTCAACTGGAACTACTACCTTACAATATTACACTATTTCCTCCTCTTTTTCTTTATTTTTGTATAAGACTATACAAAATAGGCACTTGAAGTGACAGTGAAAAAAAAGGAACATTTTAGTCAATCACTTAGCAAGGGAAAGGAGAAAGAAAAATAGTGAAAAAAAGGAAAAATCAGGTGTTTTAAGACTTACTGGGAATATTCTGGGCTTCCTTTCAACCATGCCATATGGTTTTGTCTGCAATGAAAGTAATGCTCTGTTAATTATGGTTTTAGCGTTTCTTCTAAAGAAATAGATCATATACCAAATGTTTAACTTAGTCCCAAATTTCCACCAAACTCCAGACTCATACAACTGTATACTCAATATCGCTACCAGTATTTGGCTGTCAAGCAGGCACCTCAAACTTAACCATGTCCAACACTTAAGTTTCCCCAGTCCCTAACTTACCCCTGTCTTGGTACAAGACCCTTTCATTCTCCCAAGTAAGTAGGGCAAAAACTTTGACTTCTCAGCAGCTCCTGTTGGTTCTACCTTGAGATTATTTTCTGAATGTGCTGCTCACCACCTCTAGTACTACTATCCTTGTCCAAGTCTATCATTTTTCACTTGCGTGCCGTCCTACAGTCTAAGCTCTACACTGCAGGCAGAGTCAAGTAATTCTTTTATCATGTATCACTCCTCTGCTCAAAGTTTCTTAATTCTTTGAGACAAAGCCAAAGTCCTTGCAGTGATCTCTAAGACCCTGCACAATCTGGCCCTTGACTACCTCTCTGAACTCCTACCTCTCTCTCCTGTACTATAGTACTTACACTAAGGTAGCTCCTTTGCTATTGGTCCAATCAGTTGGGCCAGCTTGAGCCTCAGAGCGATTATACTTAACTAGAGGCCTGGTGCACGAAATTCGTGCACTGGGGGTGGGGGAGGGTGTCCCCTCAGCCCAGCCTGTGCCCTCTCACAGTCCGGGACCCCTCACTCCTTACCACTCGCCTGCTCACTGCTCCTTACCACTTGGCTCGCTGCTCCTTAGCGCTGCCATGGAGGCAGGAGAGGCTCCCACCACCGCCACTGCACTCACCAGCCATGAGCTCAGCTTCTGGCTGAACAGTGCTCCCCTTGTGGGAGCGCACTGACCACCAGGGAGCAGCTCCTGCATGGAGCACCAGCCACCTGGTGATCAGTGTGTATCATAGCAACCAGTCATTCTGGCTGTTGCACTGTAAAGGCCCCTTAGGCTTTTACTATATAGATGATTCCTCTACCTGAAATGCTCTCCTAGTTATTTGCTTGGTCCATGCCCTCAAGTCATTTATGTTTCTCTTCAAATAACACTTCCTTAGAGAGGTCTAATTTTAAAAAAAACCCAGCTCCTATCATTCTCTAGTCTTTTACCCTGCTTAGTTTTTCTTCTACAGACTTATCACCTCCTTTTATACCTCTTTGTTTATCTATTTATTACCAGTCTCCAAGACCAGAATAAACATTTCACGAGGGCAGGGATTCATCTGATTTGTTCACTGCTGTATCCCTGTTTAGAACAGTGTATGAACATAGGAAGAACTAAATAAATATTTGTAGAGTAAATGTATTGATTAAGCATATACATCTTCATGAAATACCAAACCAAAAAATGTATGGCATGATATAAAATTCAGAGAAACTGAAGCCAAAAGCAGGAAACTTAGAATACAATTAGAGGACATTAAAGTGTTTTTAAAAACATTTTACATAATACAATGTGAAAACATTAAAAATGTCTTTAAGAACTCTAGTCTGGCTGGTGTGGCTCAGTGGTTAAGCATTGACTTATAAACCAGGAGGTTATGGTTCAATTCTCCAACATGCCCTGGTTGCAGAGCACATCCCCATTAGGGGGCATGCAGGAGGCAGCCGATCAGTGATTTTCTCTCATCATTAATGTTTCTCCCTTCCTCTCTGAAATCAATTAAAAAATATTTTTTAAAAGAACTCTGACCAGAAGTAATAAGACATTGAAATGTCATCAGAGAGAGATGGTAAAATTCAAATAGGCAGTAAAGGTGTTAGCAAAGTGGCTGCAAGGGTTATTAAGAATGCAGTCCTGCCCAAATCAAGAGAAAATAAGGTAAGAGAGAGGCCTTCGGACCTCTACTGACACATAACCTTTAACTAATTATGTCCATCTTTGACCCAGGAAAAAATCACCTGGAAGTACTAATCCCTCAAATAAGCAACCATATTAATGTCTTGAATTGTTGATCCAATAGCTGCAGCTTGTTAAATTCACTTCTTTTAGGATATAAGTGTCTTTTCAATCCTAGAAAAATTGTTAAATACAGATATTACAAAGTAAATCAAATCCAGAGTATAAACTGGTGAATGTCAAATTTAATAAGTTCCAAAAACAACAGACAATCCATATATTGTTTACAGTATTTGTAATGTGTAAGGTAATCTGGCTATTAGAGGTTTTAAAATACTAATTCTAGAATTCTAGAATTAAAGAGCATAATTTATTTAGACTTGTGATTTTAAGTTTTAAATGATTTTGTTTCTTAAGGTCATTAATTTGCCCTATAAATACTTAAAAATAAAATGTATAAATGTAGTCTGAAACATTTAAAGAGAATTTGATTATGTTTGTAGGTAGAATTGTTTTAGGAAAGTTCAACTTGAATTAATCCAAAAATAATGAGAGCAAAGAAAGGAGAGTGTTCATATTTTCCTAGCTATATAAGTATTTTAACAGAATTTAGAAAACAAATTTAAAGAATTAGAAAAACATTTTTTTTAAAATTTGAAATTAACAAACTGAGTATTAATTTATATTCCAATAACTGTGAACAGTTCTTTCTGCACATAAAAACCACTCTTGGATGTTAAAAACAAAACTGACAGAAAATAATATATTTTCTTTTCTAGGGTCTTGCATGTTAAGGAAAAAATACAGACCTATAATCATATGAAGTGGCCTGTGTACTTGTAGGTGAACATAAATACAAAAACTTTAAGCCCATCAACAATAAACATTTAAAATATTCTCTGAACCTTAGATATATAAATTGTTAGTACCCTTTAATGGTTGCAGAAAAATTTTTGTGGGGGTTTGTGTGTGTGTGTGTGTGTGTGTGTGTGTGTATGTGTGCGTGTGCATGTAGTGAAAACACTAAATCCCAACTCTAATTTCTACATTAACCTCAGATTTCTAAACCTAAGACACACCCTGTCCACTGGGACATCCAGAGAAACAGATGTGATAGCTCATGTTCCTAAACAATTTTACTTTCTCCCCAGGACCAGAAAGCCCTCCTTTCCAAGGCTAGAAATTTTAGAATCATAAATGACTCTGAACCTTGGTTTCATCCCTAACTTAACTTGGCCTGTTTCTTCCTTTGAAAGTATCTCCTGGTTTCACTTTTCTCTTCCATTCCTGCTTCTTTGCCCTAAAAATATTCTCATCAACAAACACCTACTAAACCATGACAACGTCCAGCTGATTTGCTTGATGTTAGGACTTTCCTCCCTCCAATTCACCCCACATTTTATGTTTTCCTAAATCTATCACTTTTATAAAGTCACTTTCCTACTTAAAAGTGGAAAGCTTCCCACTGCCTACCACATAAAGTTCAACCTCCTCTGCCTAGTTTTCAAGACCTTCCATTAATTGGTCCCAGTCTACTGAGCCAAGAGTCTTGGGTAGATATGGCTATGCTCATTAGTGACTCCATATCTTTCTTTGTCACTGGAATAACTTGTCTCCAACATACTCCTACTAGAATCACCTATCTTCCAACTGTACTATAAACTCCTTGAGGTCAGGAATTTTGTCTTATATATTTTCTATAGCAATAAAGGTAGAGAACATAGTAGGTACTCCATAGTTGTTGATCAATGGATATAATCTGCTTAGTTAAGAGAACAAAGATGATGTCAGCAATCAGAATTTTAAAGAGACCACACAATCAACAGAGAACGAGTCATGTTAGAAGGAATTTTTTGAGAACCCCAGTTATTTGTTTCATTCTCCTTTTAACAAACTAACTTCAATGAGATTATCTACAATTTGTTAGGCAATCCCTACCTTTTGTTTTACCTTGAAATAATAGTTGCAAGAATTATAAAAATAATTTTTTTTTTACCCAGTTATTTCATAGTAAATTGCCAACTAGTTTACTTTAGGTTATTTCCTACAAATAAGGACAATATTCTTTTGTTTTAAGGAACATATTCTTAAAATAATCGCAATAGAGTCATCAAAATCAGGAATTTAACATTGCTATATTACTGCCTCCTGCCTAAAGAACCCATTCAGTCCTAACCGGTTTGGCTCAGCGGATAGAGTGTCAGCCTGCGGACTCAAGGGTCCCAGGTTCGATTCCGGTCAAGGGCATGTGCCTTGGTTGCAGGCACATCCCCAGTGGGGGGTGTGCAGAAGGCAGCTGATCAATGTTTCTCTCTCATCGATGTTTCTAGCTCTCTATCCCTCTCCCTTCCTCTCTGTAGAAAATCAATAAAATATATATTTAAAAAAAAAGAACCCATTCAAATTTTACCAATTGTCTCCATAATTGTTTGAAATTCTCAGAAAATTCCCTTAGATGACTTGTTCTTCATTGTTTAGACTGCTTAAAAATTTGACTGTTAAAACCATTTTTTTTCTTTTGACTAAACAGATTATGCCTATTAATCAAGAACTGCATTTAGTTGACATGTCTATTTAGTTTTTTTCAATATAGAAAGAATCTTCCGTTAATCTTTAGCTTTTAAGATCTTGACACTTTTGAAGTTGAACAAGGCTGAAAAGTCCCTCAATTTGGGTTTGTCTTATGTATCCTCACAATTAGATTCAGGTTATGCATTTTTGGCAGGAATATTGCAAAATTGATGCTGTTTTCTTTTTATTGTATCCTATCAGGTAGTACATTTCTGTTTGTCCCATTATTAGTAATGTTAATTTACATTTCTTTTTTTTTCTTTTTTTTTTTTTTAAATATATTTTATTGATATGTTACAGAGAGGAAGGGAGAGAGATAGAGAGTTAGAAACATCGATGAGAGAGAAACATCGATCAGCTGCCTCCCGCACACCTCCCACTGGGGATATGCCCGCAACCCAGGCACATGCCCCCAACCGGAATCGAACCCGGGACCCTTCAGTCCACAGGCTGACGCTCCATCCACTGAGCCAAACCGGCTTCGGCCTACATTTCTTAATTTAGGTGGTATCTGTCAGGTTTCTCCACCACAAAATTACCCTTTTTCTCTTTGAAACAAATAAGTACGTTTAAGATCGGTATTTTGAGATAAATCTTAGTATCTTTTGATGTTCCCTGCATGAAAAAAATATTACTCCGATGATCCTCAAATTATGACTTTTCTATCATTCCTTGTCCATTTATTATTTAGCAATCTATTATACAAAAAAAAGCTTTCTCTTTTACCCATTTATTATTTACTTATCTATGAGTATCGGCTCATGGATTTACATTTTTATTCAGTTGGCTATCATCTATTACCATCATTTATTTTGATGCTCAAACTGTCCCAATGAGAGTTCTTTCAAGCTGACTCTGTGTCCTTTTGATATAGCTCCATCATTCTTTGAACAATTCTTTACCTTCTGGAACAACAAGCTCATCTTGTATTTTCCCTGCCTCAGCCCTGGACCTGGCCATATCTCCAAAGAGCTCTGGATCCTTTCAGTGAAGAATTTTATTTAGAAAGTAAGACCAGGCTTCTGAATGTGCTAATTACCATGAGGTAGCTCTGCCACCAGGCACTGTCAGTGGACAGAGCTAGAGAATATCCACACTTACATCGACATTTACTTCTATATTTATCAATCATTATTAAAAACCATGAGTTCACAGCCATACTCCCAATTCCATTCTAGTAGCACAGGGTTTTTCCCCCTTCCCATATGTGTAGCTCCCTTTTCCAAAAATGGGAATCCTGTTCCCACTATCATCAATTTTTGTACTTATCTGACCAATGTTCCTGTATATAATCAATCTCCTGTCATGATCACCACACTCCAATATAAATAACATCCTCACCTCATTCAGGTTCTGACATCTTACTCTGTGCTGCCACCTCCATCACTGCCCCAAACTACCCTTCTTCTAATATCCTACACCAGGTTGCTGCCACTGCTTCTTTCCAAACAGGTCTACTCACCAATACTTTCCCTCTACCCCCCATGCAGCAACCTACCCGGGATCTAACACTCCTCAATGGGTACAAGAATGCCCTCCCACTCTGTCTGGGTTATAACACTCCACACTGGGTAGCCACCACTGTTCTCCCTTCCATGCCACTCCCCAAATGCACTCCTCCCTCACCCTGCCTGGGCTCCAACACCCTACACCAGGCTATCCTTAGCCATTAAACCACCACCTGCAAGATCTTTCAGTGAAAAAGTTCAAGCAAGCCGAAACCGGTTTGGCTCAGTGGATAGAGCGTCGGCCTGCGGACTGAGAGGTCCCAGGTTCGATTCCGGTCAAGGGTATGTACCTGGGTTGCGGGCATATCCCCAGTAGGAGATGTGCAGGAGGCAGCTGATCGATGATTCTCTCTCATCGATGTTTCTAACTCTCTATCTCTCTCCCTTCCTCTCTGTAAAAAATCAATAAAATATATTTAAAAAAAAAAAAAAAGTTCAAGCTTTTGAACATCCTGGATTCTAAAGAAAAAAAGTTGTGAAAAATCAAATAGAATGAAAAAGAGGGAAATGGAACGATGACAAAGATAACCTTTGACTATTTTGAATTTTACCTTATACCAGATCTATGCTCAAAAAGAGAAACAGAAATCCCTTTCTCCCTTCCTACTCATGATCCTGAATTTACACTAGTATTATTAGGTCAATTACATTCTGATCACTTAAATACTGTTTCTAGGAGGAAATGCATTTTAAGTTGTAAGCAATTAATATAAAGATTAACTTTTTGAAAAGCCATATATTACTTATATTTAATTAAACTTTTTACCTAAAAGGATTCAAAGGTGTTCACAATCAGTTACAAGAGGCACATTATTTCCACTAAGTAAAAGCAGGGTAAGGCATACCCACATAGGAAATAATTTTGTACCATATTAAAAATAAATTCTGAAAAACACATATTTAAAACATACTTACAGCCACATGATATTTTAAATGATAATGAATAATCCAGGCAGGTATAAGTACATGAGTAAAAATAAGGAAACTGTGTCGGTACGTCTTATAGACCTAGGGAGAAAAAACCATACACAAAATAAAACAGATATCCCATCTTTTACATTTGTGGCAGAAAAAAACAAAACATCAATAATACAACAATGTCATGATTATTTTAAAATCTCTAAATGCTACAAATTCCTTATAGTCTGTAGCTAACCTCACCCATTTAAATATTTTTACTAAACATAGGGCCTGCTAGGGGATACCTAGAGTGCAGGGCAAGTTGCATTAAGACAAGTAGCATTTTGCAAAACTATAGTAAGGCATTTATAGATTTCAAAAAAATATTACTTCTAGCCCTGGCCGGGTAGCTCAGTTGATTAGAGTGTCATCTCGATACACCAAGATTGTGGGTTCAATCCTCAGTCGAGGCACATACAAGAATCAACCAATGAATGCATAAATAGATGGAACAACAAACAAATTGATGTTTCTCTCCCACCCCCTCCCCCACTCCCTTCCTCTCTAAAAAAATAAATTAATTAAAAAAATACTTCCTTATTATCTTTATTATAAGTTTGTTAAAGATAAAGCATGGCATAAATAATGAAAGAATAATTTTAATCAATTTAACCAGAATGATCAAACCTACATCATTTTTCAGGTAAAGTCATCTCCCTAATTTATCCATGTCAGATACCCACAAACACCACTTGCATTATTCTAAGTGTGAGGTGACAATCTGAGCACACCAATGCTGGAAAAAGTGTTTTATGTACTGGGATAGAGGGTTCCAAGCTTACTTTCAGATGCCTTTATACTATTTTAAGAAAGGCAAAAGAGAACTAAAAAAAATGGAACTTTTCCAAGGCAGCCAATTTGACTGAAACATACCTATCCTTTCAGGGAAAAAATTCTAAGTGTTGTAATATGATTGTGGGGAAAAAATTAACTCAAAGTAAGGTAGGATGGATTTCAATAAATGATTACTTACTTCTTTACATCATGGGAGGGATGTCTACTTTCAACCAGTGGCTGCCCAAATCAACAAGTAATGCCAATGATACAAAGGGTGAGAGAGAAGTTGAATTAGAGTTTCATTTTACCATCATAAAAAAAGTATCTAAGCCCTAGCTGGTTTGGCTCAGTGGATAGAGTCAGCCTGTGGACTGAAAGGTCCGGGGTATGATTCTGGTCAAGGGCATATGCCTGGGGTTGCGGGCTTGATCCCCAGTAGAGGGCGTGCAGGAGGCAGCCAATCAATGATTCTCTCTCCCTCTCTCTTCCTCTCTGAAATCAATAAAAATATATTTAAAGAGAGAAAAAAATATCTAAGACCACTTTTTCAGAAAAATTTGCACCAGACTTCGTAGCACTGTAAGAAAGTAGATACACATAGATTTCAATGTGAACTCCTTTAATTCCTAGCTCTATGGCCAAGGGTAAATCACTGAGCTTTTGTAGGCCTCAATTTCCATTCATTAAGAACAGTTTTCTATCTTATAGGAGAAAAGAATTACATAAAGTAACACATGTAAAACCATCAGCAGAGCGCCATGCACAACGTAAGCACCCGTGTTACGTATTAGTAGTATTCCATTATTATTCCATTATTATCAGCCAATGTCGTAGCGAAGTGAAAGCAATTCTGAGATATAGTGCTTATCACTCATAACGGATGTGATTTAATGAACGACCTCAAGAAAATGTTCAGAGACCCTGAAAATAAAGACAGCTCCTTGAATGAGTGACTTTCTGCAGAGTACAGTGCAGGAATGGCATTTTTAAGTGACAAAGTGTATTTCACGCACATGGTGGTCGTTCAGAAAGGTGGCTCTTGAATATGACTCACTAAGCAGGGCAAGAGGATTCTGTCCGTTATGGTGACCACATGGGCCCGTACCATCAGCCGGAGACTCGTTGTGCCTTGGGATAGTGGGCTGCAGCGTTAGTTGGGTCTCTATAGCCTCAACCTTACACAAGTGTTCTCAAATACTAAAATCGTGGAATTCTAACCGGTGGACCCTTGGCTCTCCGTCTGGGGGAAGATCTGTACAATCAAGAGAGACCCAAACGAGTTGTAAAACCCAAGCAAGGATTCGCCTCCTCATCACACTACACAGCAAAGGGGCATGACTCTCCCAAAGTCACACATGCCCTTGGACTCCTGACGCCCAGGCCAGGACTCGTGGGACAGGGCTGCGATCTGGCTACGCCTACGTCTCGGTAGGACCTAATGCTCCCTCTTTCGGGAGGAACCACCGGGCTTGCGGGCGCAGAGCGATGTCCGTGTCCTGGGTTTGGCCACAGGAGCAGGCATCCCAGCAGACGAGTCTGGGGGCCGTGGAAGGTGGTGGTATGGCGGGCGAGGGAGGCCGGTCACTCACCAGGTTCTTCCAGGGGGCCGGGTGCTGCAGAAACTTGTTCCAGAATCTCTCCACAGGCCACATCCTCTGCGGGGGCAGCACCGGCTCCCGGGGGCTCAGCTCCTGGTCCTTCAGCCATCGCCGCCTCAGTTCTCGCAGCTGCTGCAGCCGCAGTTTCTCATCGGGCGTGTACCCCGTCATGTCGCCGCTGGTACCCCGGGAGGAAACGGCGCGCCCCCCGGACCTGGGACCGGTCACTGACGCGCGCTCCCTCCGGGCAGAGCGACCTTGCGAGGACGCCTGGGAGCGGCGCGCCGTGATGACGCCGCTCTGGTCTGCAGACGCTCCAATCGCCGCGCACGGGCCGGGCATGCGCAGAGCCTGCGCCCACCGCTCTTCGGGTGGGTCCTGAGGACCAGCGGGAGGATGGGAGGGGCGCTGTAGTTACGGGATAAGGGGCGCGGGGAGACGTAGGAAGTGTGAGGTCGAGGTAGAGGCTCTGACCGCGAAGAACTGGAGAGCTGGGAGTCGGAAGGATGCGAGTATGCGATTCACTGAACGTGATGTCCAATGTAAAATTCTTGACTTGCCTCTCCCACCTTGGAATTCCTCTTCTTGTGACTTCGAGTCTGTGGATTCGACTCAACAATTCCACTTTTAGGACTTTGCCCCCAAAATACGGTAGTAAAAATATGAAAGGAATATGTACGACTATTCACTGCAGCACCATTTATAATAAATACTGGAAATTACCCCAAAACTCCTCAATAGAGAACTGGTTGAAGAAATTATGGTACAACGACACAATGACGTGTTCTGTATACAACTGGATTAATCTCTAAAATAGATTGTAAAGTGAAAACAGTTAAGGGGAGAGATAATAGTAATACTAAATATATAAAATGTTTGATTAAATTTTAAAAATAATGGAAAGGAAACTTGATTTAAAAAATATTACCTATTTTTTTTTTTTTTTTTTTAGGACAGAGGAGAAATGGGATAGAGGAGACAGGGATAGAAGCTAAACTTCTTAGAATATATCCTATTTAGCCCTATCCGGTTTGGCTCAGCGGATAGAGTGTCGGCCTGCGGACTGAAGGTCCCAGGTTAGATTCTGGTCAAGGGCATGTACCTTGGTTGCGGGCACATCCCCAGTGGGGAGTGTGCAGGAGGCAGCTGATTGATGTTTCTCTCTCCTTCCTCTCTGTAAAAAATCAAAAACATTTTTTTAAAAAAGAATATATCTTATTTAATAAAACTGACTCTAGAACCATGTAAACATTTCATATTATTACAAACCTAAATTTACAAAAAGAAGCCTCTGAAAATGAAAAACTCAACGGATCTAACTGATCTGCTTAGTGGCATAATCTCAAAAACACACACCATTTCAAGTAACTTTATTCTTTCCATTATTTTCCTTCATTCTACTAAAATTTAACACAGACATAACAAAAATACAAATAAATATCAGTATATATAGACTAATTATAGTAAAATATGTTTAATTTTATAGAACTTTGTTACTTCAGGACCAAAAATCTACATTTTAAGTACCTTTAAACCATCAAATTATTGTACATCTAAAGAGAGATATACCTCAAGGACAAAAACTCAAGCTGTTTTAAGTAATCATATTGTTGGTAGTGATGGTGGTGGAGGTATTGTTAATCTGACACTGAAATGAAATGGTTTTGCTGGGATTTCTGTAATGGGAAAAAGGAGATACAAACGTAAACTTTATGAGTTTAAGTAAAAACTCTATAGTCCTGAATTTGCATCAAAAGCATCATGATCAATTTTAGGCTCATTGAATGGCCAACCTAGTAACCATGAACATCTCTAGTTCCTAGATTGTGACCTCTAATTATCATTTTTCATTCAAAGAAACTAAGACTTTTTGGAGTGGCAGTTCTCAAATATTTTGCTCCCCAAACTTCTTAAACTCTTAAAAATTGTTGAGGAGTCCAAAGAGCTTTGTTTATGTGGGCTACATATATAATTAGAATAACACTAGAAATTAAAACGGATTTTAAAATAAACTATCCATTAACAATTATTTAGTGAGAAGAGTGCCATTGTTTTTACACTTTTGTAAATTTCTTGAATGCCTGGCTTAAGTAGTAACAGCAGAATTCTTATAACCGCTTCTGCATTCAATCATATCACACAACATCACATATCATGTAGCCTTTGGGAAACTTCATACCCATTTGTGAGAGAATGAGAGTTTAAAAGGGCAAATAGCAATTCAGTATTATTATAAAAAGAATTTTGATCTCCCAGACCCCGTGAAAGGATCATAGGAACTTCCAGGGAAGAGAATGGTCCCCAGATTACACTTTGAGGACCACTGCCTTAGAGAAATAGCTAATTCCAGGTCTGAGTTAGGAAATGTAAAAGAAGCTTGTCTTAGCAAAAAGCAGGGAAGTTTTTTAAAGACTAGTAAAGTCATGTCAAAAGGATTCAGGAGCCAAGCTGAATAGACTTCCATTCGTCAAAGATTGAACAACGTGATTAAAGCATTAATAAGTATAATGATGTCAGTGGATTGAAAAATGTAAAATACATTCACATACATAAGTTTATAATGATTTTTAAAAACTCATTGGTCACCCTAACCGGTTTGGCTCAGTGGATAGAGCGTCAGCCTGCAGACTGAAAGGTCCCAGGTTTGATTCCAGTCAAGGGCATGTACCTTGGTTGCAGGCACATCCCCAGTAGGAGGTGTGCAGGAGGCAGCTGATTGATGTTTCTCTCTCATCTATGTTTCTAACTCTCTATCCCTCTCCCTTCCTCTCTGTAAAAAATCAATAAAATATATTTTAAAAAACCCCAACTCATTGGTCACTTTTAAATGGTGGTAGGGAATCAATTCCTCATTTGGAAAACTGTTAAGTAGAAGAAAAATTACGCATTTTTCTGGTCTCTATAAATTGCACCTTAAAGTAACAGAAGTTGATGAGAGGAAATTTCTTCAAAGAAGAAAAAGAACTAATAGAAGGAGGAGGGATGGCAGTTAGAATATCACTGTTTTGCAACCATTAGTTCATTAATGAATCAATGCAGTGATCAATAACTTCTGATATCTCAAAAATAGAGCAACTCCTCCTCCTAGTGGAAGCCTACCTCATTGCCTGTGAAGTAACCTTGCCAAACAAAAAACTGAACCTGAGTCTGATCAAATTTCTAAATCTAACTACTCATTTAATGGAAATACAGAGGAACTCCTATACAACACTGAAAGGACGTTCAGAAAAATCCAGATTGTAGACGCTGCAGAGAAGCGACTGTTTCTTAAAACAAACAAACAAACAAAAAAATCGAGCCCTAGCTGGTTTGGCTCAGTGGATAGAGCGTCGTCCTTCTGACTGAAGGGTCCCGGGTTCAATTCTGGTCAAGGGCATATGCTCAGTTTGCAGGCTCAATCCCCAGTAGGCAGCCAATCAATGATTCTCTCTCATCATTGATCTCTCTCTCTCTCTCTCTCTCTCTCTCTCTCTCTCTCTCTTCCTCTCTGAAATCAATAAAAACATATTTAAAAAATATATGTCAAGGGAAAAAAGAGAGTGAACCCATAGATTAAAAGAGAAAATCATAACTCAATAATAACAACCTGATTTAAAAATGGGCCAAAGGCCTTAACAGATACCTCACCAAAGGAGATATGATGAGAAATAAGCATATGAAAAGATGCTCCACATCATATGTCTCCAGGGAAATGCAAATTAAAACAATGAGATACCACTACACACCTATCAGAATGCCCAAAATCTGAAATACTGACCCCACCAAATGCTGGTGAGGATGTGGAGCACCAGAAACCCTCATACATTGCTGGTGGGAATGCAAAATGGTACAAATACTTTGGAATACTGTGTGGCAGTTTCTTATAAAATTAAACATTCTCGCCCTAGCTGGTTTGGCTCACTGGATAGAGCATCAGCCTAGGGACTGAAGGGTCCCAGGTTCGATTCTGGTCAAGGGCATGTACCTTGGTTGCAAGCACATCCCCAGTAGGGGGTGTGCAGGAGGCAGCTGATTGATGTTTCTAACTCTCTATCCCTCTCCCTTCCTCTCTGTAAAAAACCAATAAAATTATTTTTAAAAGTTACATTAAATTAAACATTCTCTTACCGTACAATCCAGCAATTTCATTCTTTGGTATTTACCCAAAGGAACTGACAACTTATGTTCACACACACACAAAAACTGCACACAAATGTTTATAGCAACTTTATTTGTAATTTCCCAAACTTGGAAACAAACAGTACGTTCTTCAATAGATGAGTGAATAAGTAAACTATCGTACATCCAGACAATGAAATATTATTCAATGCCAAAAAGAAATGAGCTATCAAGTCGTGAAAAGACATGGAGGTATTTTAAATGCATATTACTAAGTGAAAGAAACCAATGTGATAAGGTTATATACTACATGAATTTAACTGTATGACATTCTGGAAAAGGCAAAACTTTAGAGACAATAAAAAGGTCAGTGGTCACCAGGGCTGCTGGTGGTGAGGAGATTAATAGGCAGAGCACAGAGGATATTTAGAGCAGTGAAAATATTCTGTATGATATTGTAATGATGGCTATATGGTGTCATATATTTGTCTAAAGCCATTGAATGTGCAACACAGAGTAAACCCTTAGGTAAACTAAGAACTTTGGGTGATTATAACATGTTGGTATAGGTTCATCTTTTTTTTTTTTAAGTACTATTCTGGAGAGTGATGTTGATAATGGGAGGGGCTATGCATGTTTGAGAATAGCGGGTATATAGGAAATGCCTGTACCTTCAGCTCAATTTTATTGTAAATCTAAAACTGCTCTTTAAAAAAAGGCTTTTAAAAGGAGAGAGAGGCAATGAGGGAAATTTGAACACTACCTCAATCTTTTATGATATTAAGGGATTATTGTTCATTTTTTTAAAAATATATATTTTATTGATTTTTTACAGAGAGGAAGGGAGAGAGATAGAGAGTTAGAAACATCGATGAGAGAGAAACATCAATTAGCTGCCTCCTGCACATCTCCTACTGGGGATGTGCCCACAACCCAAGTACATGCCCTTGACCGGAATCGAACCTGGGACCTTTCAGTCCGCAGGCCGACGCTCTATCCACTGAGCCAAACCGGTTTTGGCTATTGTTCATTTTTGTATGTGATAATGTGTGATTGCATTTTAAAAATATATATTTTTATGGATTTCAGAGTGGGAGGGAGATAGAGAAAGAGAGAGAAACATCAATGATGGGAATCATTGATTGGTTGCCTCCTGCACACCCCACACTGGGGATCAAGCCCACAACCGGGGCATGTGCCTTGACTGGGAATTGAACTGTGATTACTGGATCATAGGTCGACACTCAACCACTGAGCCATGCCAGACAGGTGTGTGATTGTATTTTTAAAGGGAGCGTTATCTCTTAGAGATACCTTCTGAAGTATTTATGGATGAAAGGATGTGATATCTGGAATTTACTTCTTAGAAACTGGAGAGGGAGAAAGCAGTATGGTGGAAATAGATTAGTGATGAATTGGTAATTGTTGAAGCTGTCTAATAGGTAAATGGAGATTATTTATACACCTCTTATATGATTTTGTATATGTTTGAAAGTCTTCCAAATAACAAATTTTAAAGATCTATGCCTTGAAGTAGTAAGTAAAGCATTTAAACTATTTTTAATCCTCATTCTGTTTCATAACAGCTACATTTCAGGTTAAAATTCTGCAGCCTACTTAGGCTAACTCTCAACTCTGCTATGAGGAAATCCAAACAATTGGTACTCAAGTGAGAGTAAGTCCCTGAGTGCTCACTCCTTCCGAAAAGGACTGTATTTAAGTCCTCAATGAATCATTTGATAACCCAAATAAACATTTCCTTTGTGATAGAGATAAAGACATCTAGTAATTTCTTGAATTTAGGGTTGGCTTTCTGACTAATTCTGGAAAATTACTACTCTTTTCCCACCTCCCACCACCACCACATTTAAAAAGAAAAAGAAAGAAAATCAATATTGTTTTGGAAGATATACTCTTATACCACTGGCTGCTGCCTACCATATTTCAACCCCTTCCCATGTATCTATGGCTGTGAAACCATGAAGATGAGTGGAATAAAGCGCAGTAGGGAGCATGTTCCATTTAGCACCCCTGGGAAATGTGCACTCACAAAATCAGATGGTCTTGCAGTATCTGGATAACTACTGAACATTCCCACAAGGGGGCACTCTGGCTCACTGAAAAATTAATGTAATTAAATTGGTTTTTTTGTTTTTATATTTTATTGAGTTTTTACAGAGAGGAAAGGAGAGAGATAGAGAGTTAGAAACATCGATGAGAGAGAAACATGAGAGAGAAACATCGACCAGCTGCCTCCTGCACATTCCCCACTGGGGATGTGCCCGCAACCAAGGTACATGCCCTTGACCGGAATCGAACCTGGGACCCTTCAGTCCGAAAGCCGACGCTCTATCCACTGAGCCAAACCGGTCTCGGCTAAATTGGGTTTTAAATAAGGTTCATTAACCAGCCCACAAAACTTGGAAAGGGCAAGGTTGGCATAACTACAGCTATCTTAGTATTCTTTTGACATTAATATAGCAGAATAAGTTGGCTTCTCAAGCACTTAGGAGTAGAAGGCAATGTTCATCTGCTCAAGTTTTTACTTCTAGTTGGATCCCTGCACATTCCATGGCAAGCGATACCAATCAGACACTCTAGAAAGAGTCATTGATTAAAATTACTAACTCTAATACAGAAGGCAACATTGCCTTGAGTACTCTATAAGAATTTCTAAATTTTTTGTTTTCATTTCAACGATAATTTAAAACATGTAATGTGAGCATATTCTAGATCATTTGGATAACCACCTTATTAGAACCAAGTACCCACATTTGCATGTGCATTTACAATTGCACGGGAGCCTAGTGGAGGCCATGTGATGATATGACACATGATATGAATAAAGTTTCACACCATTCAGAGGGAGGGATGAAATCTTGTATATATGGACTAGAAACAGTTCATTCAGTGAGATAATAAATACTCAAAATGAAAAAAATTTTAATTGTGCCTTCTTATTGTTGTAATATTTTGTTTTTATTGCAATTTTGAGGGTGCTATTAAGCAGATCAGCCCAATAAAACAATGAATTGGTTAACTTTAATGTCATTGCTTAAAAGGAACAATAAAAAAACAATGCTCAATGATGCAAATAATATTACAGGTTGTTAAAAATAAAAGCAATACACAACAAAGCAGAAAACTCCAAATGCATCTTTCTGCTATTCAATCTGACATTATTCTTTTTGTTTTGTTAAAACAAATCCATTATGTGAATTTTATTAGTATTAGATTTTTGTTCGTATTTAGTCTGAAATTTTTGATTTTGTAGTTAAAAAAGAATATAGAAATTATATGTGCTTGTGAATATTAAAGGAAAGTTATAATAAAAATTTATTCTAGGAATATGCAAGAATTTGTTTGCCCTCCTTTAAAAGAGATTATTACATTGCTTAAACTTTAAAACACTTGATATATTTCACAGAACATCAAGGCAAAGTGTTTAAACCTTAAATTTTCTGAAATTTGCCAGAAGGACAACTTTTCTTTTCTTCCTTCCTTTTTCCCCCCTCTTTTTTCTTTACCTTCCCCCTCCCCGCCCCATGAGCAACTAATTTCGTCTTCTTTCCTTCTTAATTTTAATTGGTTTTCTTGGATGAAAGAGATGGCTTTTGGATTATAACACAAATTTACATAATCATTGATAAACTTTGCTTTCACTTTTTACTTATTAAATCTAAGAGTCTTAAAGTCCTTAGTACAAGTAAAAAGGAAACACATTGTTTAAAAAATTTAATTAACATCAAAACCCTTTATCACTATGAAATGCAGGTGTTCTTTGTTTGTGTTTTTGAAATAACATTTTGTGTCTTTGCTGCTCTTACGTTACCTTTGATCTCCACACACCTGCTTTGATGTATTCACGGGTTTCTGTAATGATGAGTGATGGGAACATTTGAATGGCTTCTTTGTTCTCTTTTCTGTACTTATGCATTTCATTAGCATGGTGATGCAGTGGCCATCATCCAGAAGCGTTATTGTTATTCTCTCCACTTTCTTGTTCACACACACACACACACACACACACACACACACACACACATTCTGCCTACTTCAAATAACACCATAGCTACTATCATCAATTTATTTACCTGGCAAATTTAAATTAAGAAGCAGTATGTCTAGACTGGGCCCAATGAAATGGAGAGCTGAGACAAAAACTAGATAAAACCCTCTCCTTAATATCTATTTTAGCCAGAATTATACCAATGCTTGGTAGCATTGCTCAATTCATTGAACGTTACTTGAACTTTTTATCTGCATCTTTAGGGAAAGAATATTTCATTCATTGATTATACCAATATTTGTTCAGTGAAAACAACATGTGTTTGTGGATAAATCCGAATTGTAATACCTATTATTGGCATAGAGTTGTTTTCCAGTTTATAAAGTACTTTCATATACAAGGTCACACAAGGTCACATTGGGTTCCAAAGTATCATCTGAACTAGTAGGATGTACCTTTCAACAGCCCTGCCATGGCTGGCCTCAGTGCACCCATCAGATGGAGGTCAGCTCCTCACTGGCCCAGATCCCCAAGGCTACATCATCAGAAACATGACTTACTTTTTTATTGGCCTGTTTACTCAGGAGAACTACTCAGAGAAGCAACAGACTAACTACAATGGGCTCAATTTGGTTATCTTATGCAGGGAGAAAAGGTTACAATATCAAACCCCAAAACATTCCTGTGGCCAAGTACAAAGGTCTCTGTAATTTGCTTACTTCAAACAATATATCATAATAATATTCCAAATATGCTCCACTCCCAAGTCTGTGTCTTATCATGTGTGAATATGTAAGCACTCTTCTAGCAACTATTTACTTATATCATTTTTTAAGTCAAGTTTCTTCCAAGATCCCATACCACCAAATCTGTGTAATTTGTCAGTGCTTACAGCAGGAATCATCCATGCTTCCATTCATCCCATAAACATTTTACTGTGTTTTTTATACAAGCCAGACACAGAACTGTGCTGAGGATAAATTTATGAACCAGACTCAAGGAGACTTATAATCTAATAAAGGAAGACAAGTATGTAGACAGATAACTATACATAATGGCTGTGGTGGATGTGTGAATGAAGTCTCTGGACTCAGGAAAATAAACCCATCAACTTTCATTCACCCATCCATCTGTGCATTAATCATATATTAATCTTGAGTACCTAGCGGATGGCAGTCCTTACCGTCAGTGTCAGGGATACCGAGTTAAATGAGACATTGCCCCTGCCTTCTTGGAACCCACAGTTTAGTGTGAGAGCCAGATAAGTAGTAAGTACTCGCAATAAGCAGGAGACCGTAGAGGCATGTACCGTGCCAGGGCTGCACAAGGAAGCCACCTGGGGAGGCATCACAGGAGGGAAGGCGATAGAACTGGATCTAGAAGCAGGAGACACTGTCATTGGGCAGACAAGCAGGTACTCCACGAGGAAGCCCAGATTGGTATGTTTCATGGTCTCTGCAAGTTTAGATTGAGGAGCAGGGTGTTCAGTCAGACCCTCTCCCAGCTTGATGCGCCTATGAGTGTGCCCCCGGGGAGAAGTGAATGATGGCAGGCACCAGAGCGAATGACTGGGTAAGTCCAGCTTGTCTAGTATTCATATTCGATTGGCCTGGGAGCTCTGGCCTGCAGTTTCAAATCCAAGTCCCAGTGATGACTTTTAGGCTCTTAGTAACTTGCCTTCATTTTGTCTGTGGTGCTTAACTTCGCCCTTCTCTGCTACATCAGTCACACATTAGAGGACCAATCGCCTTTCTACCCCTCGACAGCATCTCCTTATTTACTCGCCTCTTTGCTTTCTGCCACCAGTCACCCCTCCTTCCTCTCTGCCAGGCGACAGTTTTGCTCAATTCCTACCTCCTCTGCAGAACGTTGACTCTGTGGTGCACTGATTTCTATTTCTTTTGCACATTTAAAGACTCCTCGTGTGTTAAAGCTGTGCTAAGAATGACTTCCGCAAACGGCTCAGATGAACAATTTTGCTAGCATCCCACTCTGCCTTGCCTGAATATACCTGGAGCTGTTACAGGGAAAGGGCACATGCCTTATCATGCAGGAGGACATCTTGGAATAGAGTTAACGGAGAAGTTTAATTAGTGTCAAACAATTGGTAAACACTTCATACTGTGCTCGCCACAACTGAGCTGTGGGAAGCGTCTCCGCCCACAGCTTGCCTCCCTCACCCCATCAGCTCAAACCTGTCAGACAGCGCTCCGTGGTCCCACTTCCCGCTGTCCTGCTCGGTGTTTTCAGAGTTTATCAACCCCATGCTTACTCTGAAACCCGGAGTCAGAATGCTCACCAAAGCCTCTGAAGGAAACTTAGACCTGACTGCCTTTCTCTTACATCCTCCTCTCTCCTTTCTTCTGGTTGTTTCTTCTCTCCTGTGTTAATCATGGCAATTCCCAAACAACCCCCAAATCTCACTGGCTTAAAATGATGAAAGCATGTTTCCTGTCCACGTTACAGTCTGGTGTAGGCTGTGGGGTTTGGAGGGGAGGGGTAGGCTCCACACAGGCAAGGAAGGACCCAGGCTGATAAAGGCTCCTGCGTCCCCGGCATTGACATCTACTGGATGAAGGGTGAGGAGGGAAGACGGAAAAAAGCATGGAGGGTGATGCAGGTATTGTAGGAACCAGGACTGGAAGGGGAGTATGTCTCTTCCATCTGCATCCCACTTGAAACAACTCAGCCACAGGGCCGCACCTAACTTCAGGGGATGCTGTGACATGTAATTCAGCGATGTTTCCAGGAGGAGAACGAGATGAGTTTGGTGAACAAACCTTCCATCCCATTTGGTTAGGGAGAACTTTTTATGCCTTTCCACAGAGGATTGTTTTCTCCAACCCGTCCAAGGAAACACCCCATTTGACAGGTCACACAATTCCAACAACGTGTTTGATGGGCCGTGGAAAGTCTAGGTACATTTGTAACAAACATCTGGATCCTGTGCTAGTATCGTACACTATCTTCTATAATTCTCAGATTGCCTCACATATACATTTCTTCATTCTTCAGTGAGATTTCATGGTGTGAGAGGAGGCAGGCTAAAAGGACTGCTTTTCATAGGAAGAAGGAAAAAGTAAACAACTTTAAACTTTTAGAAACTTAATTGAATGTGTATCCACAGATTCAGGTATTGTCAAATGATTCAGTACAGGAGTTTGAGTGGAAAGGTATTTATTTTTTGTAGACTCTTTAAAACAGGAACAGTTAATTTGGACTAAGAAGCATCACAAAGTTAAAAACTTGGATGTAAGAGCTGAGATGCACTCATGGCTGCACAGGTAGGGGACTCCACTAGATGGCCCTGTTTGAAAATGTTACAAAGTTGGAGATGAGAGGAACAGCTTTCTGATCAATTGCAACTCCCAAACCTTTTCAAGGATGTAGGGCACTTCATTATCAGTTATAGGTTTTCTTAAAATAACATTGATGTGGCAAATTTCATCTTTTAATATGACATGGAAACTGTTTTGGTAAAAGAATTTGGTCCAAAGTTTTCTTAACGGAGAGTATTTTGTTCTGAACAGATCATTTAAAATGAACAACCGGCAACATTGAAATGACAACCTGTCCTCCAAAGTGCAGAATCAGCAGTGATGTCTGGAGAGTCCAGAAGGCAGCTCAGGCTGTAAATTTCCCTTGCTCCAAGGGGATTTTAAAACAAACACAGGTTCCACTCCTTTTGTTCCAGCTCTATTTTGAGATACACATTTCAAAAACCCAAAGGTTATTCTGTTATGTTGTATGGATTCTGACTACCCCAAATAAGTCAAAACCACCAATTAAAATTTGCTTTGAAACAGAAATGGGATGATTATAATCAAAAGCTGCAAACCCAGTATTTAGCAACCAGAGCCTGGTAGATGGTATGATAAGGCATCTCCAGAACTGCTCACGAGGGAGAACAGAGGACACCAGTGTCTCTTTTTCCTATCGGTGCGTCCGTTAATACTGGCACCTTCTGTATCAGTGCTAGTTCTCAATCTAAGAGAGCTTAGCTGATGAAAAATAAAGGAAATGGATAGTGGGCCATGAATCTATCCTTCCTTCCCTCAGTCCTGCTCAAAGGAGACCAATGGTAGGATCTCCTACCCCTTCTGCTCTCATCACCTCTCTCGCAAATCTGATCATACCAACACTGGTTTATTCCTAGAAACAAAGGAAGTCAACACCAGAGCCTTCTGCCTGATTAGAAAATCAGACACACTTGGAGCATCTACCATGAGTCAGCCTGGGGTGTCAGTCCCTTTGCAAAATACAAAGATGAATAAGACAAAGCATGTGTCCTTAAAAGCAAAACCCGGATTTCAATACACAATGATCAGAGCAAAGTGATACTAAAATATAGAGGGTGATCTATCTACTCATCTAAAAGACCTTATTTGGTTTCTAACTGTTTCAATTTCTTTATAACTTTCTGTTGTGTTCGTAGTGATTATTTTAAGTCTTTCTTCAATGCCAGTAATTCTTCAGTTGTGTCTAGACCCGTGGTCAGCAAACTGCGGCTCAAGAGCCACATGCAGCAGCTTTTTGGCCCCTTGAGTGTGGTTCTTCCTAAGCCTTAGGAGTACCCTAATTAAGTTAATAACAATGTACCTACCTATATAGTTTAAGTTTAAAAAATTTGGCTCTCAAAAGAAATTTCAGTCGTTGTACTGTTGATATTTGGCTTTGTTGACTAATGAGTTTGCCGACCACTGAATTCTAGACGAGTCTCAACTGGGCTGACTGGGCACTTCAAGTCTCTGCCACGCATCTGTTCCATGCCAGTAGCTACCTCAGGAATGTCCTCATGGAGATGACAGAAACACAAGAAAGAGCAAGGCCTCTCGAATTGTAGACTTAGAAGCACCATACTTGCACTTCTGCTTCATTCTATTACCCAAAGCCAGGCACATGGTCAAGTCCAGAGACAGAGGCAGAGGACACTTCAAAGTTAAATGCCCAAGGGGGTGGATGCAGAGAGGGTAAAAGATCATTCAACCCATCAGCAAGACCTATCAATTCTACCTTAGAAACACTTTCCACACCTGTCCAATACTCCTTCTATGTTATTGCTACCACCACTTCAGTTCACCATGATCTCTCTTACCTATCACCACCTGACTTCTCTGTCCAAATCTTTCTTGTCCATTCCTTCTCAGACCATTCTCAATGCAGCAACGAGAATAAACTTAAAAAGAAAACCTGCTCTGACCACTCGTTTAATTAAGTCTGCCAAATGGTTTCCTATTGTTTTCAGGATAAAAGTGAAAATCCTGACTAAGGCCTGAATTGTTTTCAATTATCAATTGAGGGGTTATTTTAAAGCAAATAGGTGAACCTGGTGAAAGGGAGAATGAGAGTGAAGAGGGAGTGTGGGAAAGAGAGGGATTGTAATGACTTCCATGTGAGGACAGCCTGGGACCCTTTTCTCCAACGTCATCTCCTTCCATCTTTTCTTTCACTTTATGGTTGGAACACATCATAATTTCCCAACTTGTACACTATTTCAAGCCTGTGGGTTCTTACTTGGACTGCTCTGTGTCCAAGTAGAGAAGTAGAGTTCTTTATCCCTTCTTTTGGTTCGGCTTCAAAACCCTCTGTCTTATGCCCTAAAAAAAAAGAGAGGAGAAGAGCGAAGATTGGTTTGGCTCAGTGGATAGAACGTTGGCCTGCGGACTCAAGGGGGGGGGGGGGAGAGAGAGAGAGAGAGAGAGAGAGAGAGAGAGAGAGAGAGAGAGAGAGAAGGCTTTTGGCGAGGGAGAGGATGAGGACGTTTTTAGCAAAGGCCAGCTTAGGAGTACCCTAATTAAGTTAATAACAATGTACCTACCTATATAGTTTAAGTTTACAAAATTTGGCTCTCAAAAGAAATTTCAATCGTTGTACTGTTGATATTTGCCTCTGTTGACTAATGTGTTTGCCCACCACTGGTCTAGTGCATCAGAAAGTCTTCTGGGCTCTGCCTTCAAGCGCCCGGAATCCGACTCCTCCCACCACCGCCCCCGCCCCCGCCTCCGCTCAGGTCTGAGCTGCTGTCCCCTCTACAGCAGCTTCCTGGCATCTCCCTGCTCCTGCCGGGCCCCGCTTCATCAGCCTCTTCTCCCGGCGGCCAGGGCCCTGCACAGCTCTCCTCTGAGGAGCTCCTTGGGCTCCCATCACCCTCGAGGGGAGCAGGTGTCCTGCCTCAGCCCATCACACCCACAAGATGCCCTGACCTCTCTCCCTGCCCCTCCTGCTTCCCCAGGGTCCTTGCCTTGCACACTCTTCCCCGGGGTCCTTGCTGTGTGTACTCCGCCAGGAGAGCACGCAGGGCTCCTGCACTTGCTGTTCCCTCTGCCTGGAACAAGCCTCCTCACTTCCCACACATCCCACCCAGAAATCAGCCCTTCACAGAGAGAGAAACATCAATGTGAGAGAGACACATCCATTGGTTGCGTCCCACATGTGTCCCAGGGTGGGGATCAAACCTGCAACCAGGTATCTGCCCTTGACCGGGAATTGAACCCAAGACCCTTCGGCACGTGGGCTGATGCTCTAACCACTTAGTCCCATGGCCAGGGCAGGATTAATCTTGGATTCCATCTATTCCTCAGCAGGATATTGGTGCTCAGGTTTTTGGAAAATGAATGAAAGGGCAGACCTGAGTTTAGCAATATTCCTGGTGGGAGGTGCAAGATCCTGACACACCTGCATGTCACGAGGGCCAACCCCTTGGTAGACAGCGATCTGACAGAACATATCAAGAGCCATAGAAACCATTTGTACACTTTGACCAGCTGTTTCCTCTGAAGTTTGTCCTCGTGAAGCAAAGCAAAGCAGAAATGAAAGCCCATAGGATGCTGATGGCCGTGCTGGTCACAGCGGGGGAGGAGGGCGAGCACACCCAGCCGTAACAATGGAGACCACAGAGTGAGTGATGCTTGCATCCTTGGCTCGTCAGCCAGCAAAAATGATCATTTTGGGGAGACAACGTAGGTAATACTTACGTTCAAAGGTTTCCTGTCAAAGGGGAAATTTCAATTGTTGTACTGTTGATATTTGGCTCTGTTGACTAATGAGTTTGCCAACCACTGGTCTAGATCGTTGTTTGATTTCTAATTTGTTTGTAGACCTATAATTGTATTATTTTCCTTAGCCTTGCAATTCTTCTTTCATCTCTTTCTGTTGTTTCAGCATTTTGTCTTTGAGCTCTTATTTTATTGATAGCATATTTTTGTTGTTTTACTTTAGCACAAGGCAATCTGAGGTAGTTTTCTTCTGTGTTTTTTTTTTTTTTTTTCCTTCCAGATTGTCTGGCATATTCTCTCTCTCTCTCTCTCTCTCTCTCTCTCTCTCTCTCTCTCTCTCTTTCCTCTTTCCTCTCTGGCACATTTACAAGGTTGACATGCCATTTATTTTCATTTTCTTCAAACTACAGTTGAGCAGTCCTGTATAACTCTTCAGTTTCTCCGACTGAATGTAATTCTTCTTGACCTTCTTCTGACCTTCCCTGGAAACGATCACCCCTGCGGGCAACAGCTTGGGGGCTGGATGTCATTTTCTATTCACTGCTGTAGCTGAGACAAGAGAGTGCGGAGAAGCGCGCCTCCGGAGCTGCCTGCAGTGCTGGCTGGGACCCTGGACCACATTCTCTCTTCTGCGTCCCAGCGAATGTCCTTCACCAGGTCAGCCTTCCCAGCGAAGGCTGGCATTTCCTGCTCCATGGGCTCTGGTTGTTCCTCCCACTCAGCGACAGCCTTGGAGCACAGCTGGCCGTCAGCCCCTCTTGCCTCAGTAGGATCTGCAGTAGTTTCCCCACCCATCACCCTTCTGGCCACTTCTCTTCAAGTCAACGTGTATTCAGGATACCAGGCTTTTGTTGACTCACCTTTCCTCAGTTCTCTTTCTGGGGAGCAGGTGTGGTAGGCAAGGTTTAGAGCCAATTTTCAAACTTTACTACATGAAGTTTTACCCTTTTTCAATTTTTGATAACTACCGACAAATTCTTGGCCTTTTGAAAAATAACATTTTTGTCAATTTCAGTGGGTACTGAGGAAGAAATTTTCTCTGATCTGACTTCCTTTACACCAAACTTTCAGAACAACACTTAAACAAGCACTTCTGGTGATTCCAAGTGGGTGGTTCATGGAACACACTTATACAAAAGAAAAAAAAAAAGGCAAGAAATTCAGAGGCAAGGTAAAAATAATATTAAGGATGGGGGTGAATAGTAGAGAGCCTTATTTCATATTGGCTTTAAATGTTGAAATGGACTAGGACAAAAAAAAAAAAAAAAAAAAGAAGGAACGTTCTAGAAGGAGAAACCAAGATGGCGGCATAGGTTAATGCCGGAGATTGCTGCCTCGAACAACCAATTCAAGGGTACACCTAAAAGACTGAACGGACATCATCCAGAACCACAGGAAGGCTGGCTGAGTGGAAATTCTACAACTAGGAGGAAAGAGAATATCATACCCAGACTCAGAGGAGGCGCAGTGCTGAAGTGAAATACTCAGGTTTGGAGTGCGCACGGAGCGGGCTGGCGGCGGAGGGCGCGGTTGTTGTTTTCAACTGGGAGGGAGTTTCAGACTCTGAGCTCCAGATCCGGGCGAGTCTCTAGGGACCCAGACTCAAACGGGAGAAGCAGGACTGTCTGGCTTCGGTCGGAACTCGAAGGCAGCTTTCTCTCCGAGGTTTGCAGCGGTTGCTGGGACTCTGTGAGGCAGAGCCCCTAGGGACGGAACTGAGAGCAGCCATAACTGCTCAATCCGGCCCACCCTGTAGATCCCTGGGGACCTGCCCTGCCCAAGCCCTGCTCAGAGCCATTTGCCAGATAGCCTCAGGCAAACGCTAGATTAGCACCGCCCTAGAGATCCAGCACAGAAGCTCTCCCACTGCAGACACAGCTGACTCTCATAGCCAGTTAGCCTGGAGGTCAAATCACCCCCGGTATTGCCGACAACAATCAAGGCTTAACTACAACAATACTGCGCACAAAGACCACTAGGGGGTGCACCAAGAAAAGATAAAAAAAATGCGGAGACAAAAAAACAGGACGCAAATGTCAGAAATAGAAGATATAGAGCTCAAAACCACACTTTTAAGGTCTCAAGAACTGTCTAGAAGCTGCCGATAAACTTAGTAAGGCCCTCGAAAAGACTGGTGAGACCGCCGATAAATGTAGTGAGATCCTCAAGAAATCTAATGAGACCCTCGATATTGTGATAAAGAACCAACTAGAAATTAAGCATACACTGACTGAAATAAAGAATATTGTACAGACACCCAACAGCAGACCAGAGGAGCGCAAGAATCAAGTCAAAGATTCGAAATGCGAAGAAGCAAAAAACACCCAACCGGAAAAGCAAAATGAAAAAAGAATTCGAAAATACGAAGATAGTGTAAGGAGCCTCTGGGACAGCTTCAAGCGTACCAACATCAGAATTATAGGGGTGCCAGAAGATGAGAGAGAGCAAGATATTGAAAACCTATTTGAAAAAATAATGACAGAAAACTTCCCCCACCTGGTGAAAGAAATAGACGTACAGGTCCAGGAAGCGCAGAGAACCCCAAACAAAAGGAATCCAAAGAGGACCACACCAAGACACATCATAATTAAAATGCCAAGAGCAAAAGACAAAGAGAAAATCCTAAAAGCAGCAAGAGAAAGAAACTCAGTTACCTACAAGGGAATACCCATACGACTGTCAGCTGATTTCTCAACAGAAACTTTGCAAGCCAGAAGGGAGTGGCAAGAAATATTCAAAGTGATGAATACCAAGAACCTACAACCAAGATTACTTTATCCAGCAAAGCTATCATTCAGAATTGAAGGTCAGATAAAGAGCTTCACAGATAAGGAAAAGCTAAAGGAGTTCATCACCACCAAACCAGTATTATATGAAATGCTGAAAGGTATCCTTTAAGAAGAGGAAGAAGAAGAAAAAGGTAAAGATACAAATTATGAACAACAGACATGCATCTATCAACAAGTGAATCTAAGAATCAAGTGAACAAATAATCTGGTGATCATAATAGAATCAGGGACATAGAAAGGGAATGGACTGACTATTCTTGGGGGGGAAAGGGGTGTGGGAGATGCGGGAAGAGACTGGACAAAAATCGTGCACCTATGGATGAGGACAGTGGGTGGGGAGTGAGGGTGGAGGGTGGGGCGGGAACTGGGAGGAGGGGAGTTATGGGGGGAAAAAAGAGGAACAAATGTAATAATCTGAACAATAAATATTTAATTAAAAAAAATAAATGTTGAAATGATTCCTAATTTTATATTTACTTAAATATAAATATTTACTTAAATATCATGTATGCTTCTAAGAGCTAAAAGAAAAGAAAAACATGGCCAAGGCACTTGTAAGTTTTTACCTTTTCCAGTGATCAAAAGCAAAGAAGGTGAATAGTTCTGTTGTGCCCAGATTTCAAGGTTCCCAAAAAGTCCACCAGGGAGCCAGCGAGTCTGATGCAAAAGCAAAGAGTCCTTCATTTCGAACTAGTTCGGCTCTCCGAACACACTCACCGATGCAACGGTAAGCCCAGTGGCCGAGAGAGCGAGGCCTGATGGGATTGTGGGTTTTATAGTAAGGGCAGGGGAGGGGACTGTGGGCCCCGCCGATTGGCCAGGCGCAAGTCGGGTCTTGTTACACAGGATGTGGTCATCTCTGGCGCGCACGTCCCTTGATTGTAAAGAAATCCCCGGCGTGGCCAGCAGGGGCCTGGGCTTCCGGGAAGAAGGTACTCTCCTGAGCACATGGCGGCTGCCCCAAAAATGGAGAACCCAGGGCAAGATGGAGGGCGCAGTCCTAGCCCCCCCCAGGGCGAGCTGAGCCCGGGCTCCAGGGGCCAGTCTGGTTGCCGGGGGTCCAGCAGATCGACCAGTTCCAGCCCAGACAGGAAGTCCACGTCCTCCGTCTTGTCCCCGGGGGCGCCGGTGATCGCTGCCTCCTCCTCCGCCTCCTCCTCCATCTCCTCGGGCCCCGCCCCGCCGCTGCTGCCGCCGCGTGGGTCCGGTCCGGGGGTGGCAGGCGGTGGGCCTGTGCCGGGCTCCCGCCGTGGGCTGGGGAGTCGGTGCCCGAGGCCGCCAGCAGTGTGGTCAGGCTGTGCCTCATGGGGCCCGGCGGCCAGCCCACGTAGACCAGCGACGACTTGCCCTTTCAGTTCCAGGTTAAAAAATTCTCACACATTAAATATATTTAAAAGAAGAAACCCAATGTACCATAATCACCTAAGATATCAGAGTGGTATTGAAATGTGTCCCAAGTATACAATACCCTCCCCCAACACGTCTACTGCTAACAGCTGCTGAGCTGAACATCTCTGACTTTCCCATGCTTTGCATTTATTTATCTTACAGAGTGAAACTAATTCTTTCATTACTTTCAGGGATTAATTCCGTGTGCTGACTTCAACAAGACTTGACATTTTCCATTTGTGCTCAGCCACATTTTAAGCAACACCCTGGGAGATAGAGTCAGTGCTGTGTACAGGGATTTCACTGCACAGTTCACACCGAGATCAGCAAAAGGGTGGATAAATCCCTACCTACAGTTTTAATTTTGTTGCGGGGGGTGGGGGTGGGGCCGGAAACAACAACAACAACCAGTGTTCAGAGTCATCAGGCCTACCTTCCCTGATGCGCCTCTGTGAGGTGCAATAGGCAGGAAACAGCACATCTTGGAGCCTGATGCCCCTTGAATCACAGCTGCCAGCCAAGCCCGGGCGGCTTGGTCCTGGAGTCCGGCAATCACACTGCCCGCGTTGCAGGTCACGGGCTCTTGAGGGCTGCTTATCTTCTTTGCAGCATTTGCCAGGGGTGCTTCACCATTGGCTGAATTCTCTCTGTTCCTTGGCTGATTCACAATGATTGCTTCACATGTCACCTTAACCTAGTGAGCAAATTTGCAAGGGTTGTTTATTCATTTGAAAGTGCGGTAATGATGCTTCCCAGTCACAATGGCTGAAGAGGCCATGTGTGAATGGCCTTTACCATGGATTTCCCGGTATGCTTCACAAGGACTAGTTAGATACAGTAGTTATGGGGGCAGGGTAAGCAGCGATTACACACCTATGTTCTGGACTCAGAAATCTAAATCCTGGCTGGACCACCAATTAACTGCATGACAGGGCCAGGGACTTACCCCCATTGAATCTCAAGTTCCCTTTCTGTAAAATGGGAGTAATAATGGCACCCACTGTGAGGAATGCTTAGCCCTGTGTAAATGATGCAGCTTCTGAAGATGG
Organism: Myotis myotis; assembly: GCF_014108235.1. Lineage (NCBI taxonomy): Eukaryota > Metazoa > Chordata > Mammalia > Chiroptera > Vespertilionidae > Myotis > Myotis myotis. Next base: position 29,430,864 of record NW_023416316.1, on the reverse strand, counting down.
TTATCATATTATTTTATTGGAGAAGGCTAGGACCAAAGGTTTGCTTTTATATATTTCAAATTTTTACTGAGGTTTTTTGTTGTTGCTGCTTAACCAATGAAAATGAACATAGTGAAGTACTTCTAAAATCAGATGCTTTTTAATTCAAGTTTTAAAAATTTATTTTTAACTGTATAAAACCACCTTGTTTTATGGATAAGGGCATAGAGAAATATAGAGACTTGCAGAGGTCACAAAACTGGAGGTAAAGTTGATACTAAACCTCCAGTAGCCTTATTCTGGAGATACCAGATGAAAATCTTCATTCTCTGCTGGCAAAGGGCTCATATCTTAGCGAATGCAAAGGAAAATGTCACTGAAAGGTTACATTTTTTTTGTTGTTAATCCTCATCCAAGGATCTTTTTTCATTGATTTTTTAGAGATAATGGAAAGGAGGGGGAGAGACAAAGAGAGAAACATGGATGAGAGACATTGATTGGTTGCCTCCTGCACACACTCCGACCAGGGCTGGGGATCAACCTTGCAACTGAGGTATGTGCCCTTGACTGGAATCTAATCTAGGACCCTTTGGTCCGCAGGCCAATGCTCTATCTACAAACTGGCTAGGGTTGAAAGGAAATTTTGATTGCATATAGTGGACTGGATAAATTAAATAGACATTTAAGATTTCATGGTTTTAAATGTTCAACCAAAACCCTACTGACATTTATTCTCTTATTTGATAGGTTGTGATTATTTACATCTCATGTATGCATCCTCAGAGCACAACTGCCTTCTAATCTGGTAACTTTACCTCAAATGGTGTCTTTTGGTTTCTGATAACCACACTCGGGTCTCTTGAAAAATACTTTTAAATGAATCTTGCCTCTGCCATCATGATGCTCAGCAGTGTCCTCAGCCTATGAAAGGAATGAGATCAGTATCACCAGATGCCCTATAACATCTTGTAGATGTAGCCTTTCATGAGTGTAAGTGTGCTCTTCATTTGTGGTGTAGCCTGAGAAAATCCAGAATTTGAGGACACACCTGATTAGTTGCTGGGGAAATTAAATGGTTAAAAAAGCCGTGGCCTGTGCAATACTCAGGGATGGGAAAAGGTAAACCAGGAGAGTGGCAGCAGGCAGTGGAGAAAGAGAAAGAGAAAAGCCAAGATCAAGCACGCCAGACTTTTGGGTGGAGAATAAACATGATGAGTTAGGGTATATGGAGGAGAGTGAGCCAAGCATGCAACAAAAGCAGCATTCAGAGTACATTCCAAAGTCTCTGAGGGCCAGCTCAATCTCCTACAGTTTCCATGAGATCAAACCATACTGTGAAAACTGATGTTTCTATTCATTCCTTCATCCAGCCATCCATCCACTCTAAGGAAATAACCTATTAAGGGCACAATGATCTAGGTATAAATATATTTTCTGTAGAGTGATATATAACAGAAAAATTGGTAACAGTCTAAATGCTCATCAGCATTGGAATGGTTAAATAAAATATGCACATACCTCCAATGACATTTTATGCATCTATTAAAAGGGATGTCTGGAAGATATAAACCAAATTGGTATGGTTATGATCATCTCTGAGGCCTAGAATTATGGGGCATTTTCAATTTCTGCTTTACATCCCCCGCCCCCACTGTATATTACTTTTATGAAAGAATAAGAGTATTTAAATTAAAACAACAAAGATACAGTATTTAAAAGGAGTCCTCCATACGGTTCAGTCTAACTGGACTTCTGCTCTGGGTGGAGCTTGGAGCCCACCTTCAGAGCAATGAAAGCTCCCCATTTGCCTGGCTGGTCATCTGTGTACATATGCTGTTTCCTCTCGGATCGTGTAAGCTAAAGGTGCTTCCATCGTGCCTAATGACTAGTAATTACTTCTTAGAGAATGAGGGTCTTGAGCTCAACTTATCTTGATTTGGAAAAATAATTAACTGAATACAAAACATTCTCCCAAATGATTCAAAGTCACCACTTAGCATGAATAAGTATGAACACGATTCAACTGCACATATACAAGTCTCCAAATGCTGGTAGATGTTTTAGTTCTGTTTCTTCCCACCAATAATTTATAAAAATCAGTGCCACTACCCCAAACTAACCATAAGGCTCTGTACTTGGGGATGATGAGTCACTAGACCAGTGATGGCGAACCTATGACACGCGTGTCAGAAGTGACATGCGAACTCATTTTTTTGGTTGATTTTTCTTTGTTAAATGGCATTTAAATATATAAAATAAATATCAAAAATATAAGTCTTTGTTTTACAGACACATCTCAATTAAGCCTATCAACAACCCCAGAAGGGAGGTAGAATATAATCATTTTACAGGTGTGGACATTGAAACTTAAAGGACTGAAGTGATTTGGCCAAGATCATGCAGCTATTAACTTGTAGAATCACTAGTCAACTGCAATTCAAAGCCCTGTTTCAACCAAACTTCCAAATTAGAGAGAGTACCTTTGTGGACTATTTAAACTGGACACTCACCCTCACCCAGAAATAGATCTGATATGAAAGCACGAGCTTGTGGACAGCACAGACTTTATGAACCCTCAACTTTTATTCTCTCTCTCATTCATAATCTAATCCCACCAAAGGAACCCCAAATTCAGAGGGCTGGTGACCATGCCTGCTGCCTGCATATAGCCTGACTCTGCCAGCTCTTCAGTGCATGGACTTGGGATGCTTCAGTACCCAGGAGAGTGTCCTTCCTTACTGAGCTAATCTGATGGAGCTGGGTCTGGGCTGACTGCACCTCCTGTGGTCCCATGAACATAGTCACGATAATTACCAGTCAACTTTGGGATGAAGAAGTTGCCTGACTCAGCAAGACTGGCATTTCCTCCTACACAGTTCTTTCCAGCTCATTGGCAATGGTATCCAGGGGTGGCTGGAGAATTCTGATAACAGCTTGCTGGTTGGAGTCCAGAGGAATAGCTCAGATTCTGCTGAAGACTCAAAGGAAAGTGGAGAAATACTGACAAAGGAAATTAATGATGACCACTCTGGAAACTTTGACTACCTCCAAGGATGACCTCACAACTATTTAAAGCATCCCCTTAGAGTTAACTGAGACACCAGAAAATGAAACAAACCCCATGAATGGAAATTAGCAATCAGGCTGTGACCCACTTAAGTAGGTGTTACACTTCTTGCCAGAGGCCTGCCAGAGAGAGCACCCTGGGTTAATGACTTGGTGCCTTTATTTTCACCACTTTTAGATGGAAATTACACAATTGTCTCTTTATCCCCTTGCAGAACCATGGCCTCTTCCTTTCTCTCCTCCATTCTTGGTAACTTTTTCTAACTATTTAACCACTTTCATAAAACAACGAACAAAGAACTGGAAAAGGTGGCTGGTCAAATAATTGTGGATATGGTCATATTAAAGTTATAATATGCAATATTAAGGCCATGACTCTTGCGTGAAGACATTGTGTATTTCTGTAAGTTGTGGGCAATATTTGGCACACTCGGAGTGATTTGTAACGTTCTTCACTGCCTACAGAGTACATGGGATATGGCAGCAGTATAGAAGAAGACAAAACAGAAATTAGATACTTGTTGCACTGCTTACCGTTCTTTTGTTAAATTTTAACCCCAGTTCACATGCTGGCTAGCTTAGGTTTGACTGGTTCTGGGAGTGCCCCTGAGGCCCAGATTTAGTCTTTCTATAGCCTGTGGCAAGAAAGGCAGGAAGGATTGTTGTAGCTGTGACTGGATCCCACTTCCTTCTGTCCCTGACTGACAACAAATACATATATAAGTAAACAAGTAAATACATACATAAATAATAAAAAATAGAAAAATTTAAAAGATTCTTCCCAGAATCAACTATTCCACAAGAGCATTAGTGGGCAAGTTCTGCCTTTGCTGCTGGCGCTCCTGCAGTAACCATTCACTTCTCATGGCAGCAGCACGGCACAGCCATAAGATAGACCCAGCATTCATTCACCTGGGCCGTCAGGTGTTAGTTACCTGGCCTTGAGCAACTTCCTCTGAGCTCCAATTATTATTATTATTTAACAATAACAAAATCATAATAAACAAGTATAATACTTCAGGGTTTACTATGTGAGTATTTTACAAAGCACAGAATATGAATTATCTCATTTAATTCTCACCATCACTGAATATGAGGTAGGCACTATGTTTATCCTCATTTTACAGAAGACAAAGCCTGCCTGACGTCACACAGCTTATAAGTAGCAGCAATAGGAATTGAATCCGGGTCTAGCTGACTGCAAAGCCCAAGGAGCTTGAAGGCTACATAGAAGGGCCTACGACAACGGGCTGAGCACCTTGAACCATAGGGACTCCTGATATCTAATTTCCCTGCTAGTCTGTGTCAATATTGGTCCTGAATATCTGTATTGGCCCCTGTGTTGTCCAGTTAACTCTTCTCTGTGCGTATATACAACTTTTCAACAAGTCCCGCATTTATTCTGACAAAAGCACTTGGACCTGTAACTATGACTTATCACTTTCCATTTGGCCCCATATTGGGGTTGGGAGTCATGTCACTGCAAGCTCCCCCTAGATCTGGAGACAGATGCCTGCTGGTGACCGCCTGCGGCAACATACCTGAAAGCCAGTGACAACCTGGGCAGGTTCCCAGCTGCTGAAATTAGCCTGCAGGATCCTTGTAGGCAAAGGTATATTTTAGGACAGCAGTACCGATCAGCATCACAGAATGGCAAGTGATCAGAACACAGCCCCTTCCACGTCTCTTTAATGTCCAAATCGCTCCTGCTCATGTTTGACCCTATTGCATAGGTTGTATGGAGTCAAGAATCTAATTATGTAAATCATCACATATTCATGCACATACAATTCAGGAAGTGATTAATAGTGAATTTTAAAAATCTATATTGTTGAAAGTATTACATAAAATAATGACTTTAAAAATAAATATTAATTATAATAAAACAAATTCTCTTCTTCATAGGACTGCACCACATTTTAGATAGCAAATCCATTTGTTGTAAATTATTTCATTAGTTGCTAAATTCTTCCACAGAAAACATTTAGAGTTATGACTGCTAATAATGGTTCTTAATGAATTATCATGAGCAAAGGTATGGCTCAATAGCCCAATAGGGAAAGAACTTTCTGACCTAGATTGGGTATATGCAAGACAAAAGAAAACTTAGAATGTATTTATTTTACACCATCATTCACACTTTGAGCATAATTTATAAACCAGGAAGCAGGCTCAGAGTCAATATCATTTCAAGGTCACTCAGTGGGCGATAGGTACAGCCAGGGGTCTTGACGTCCAGAGCACTTCACCACACTTCCCTGTTCACATTCTGTCATACAACTATGGCAGTAACTGTGAACAGGTCATTCATTGCTTCCCATTTTTGGGATAGAACTTAGAGGTCATTACACAGGTTATATTCATAGGAAGAATACAAAATATTTGTTGAATAGAAAGTAGAGATGTTCTAGGAATCCAAATTCAGAAGGAATTCATTGGATCTTCACCATGCCAGACACCTAGCACCTCATCTCACCTGTACAACAATCCACGAGATTGATCTAATGGCCCCATTTCACAGTCAAGGAAATGGGGCTTAGTGGGGTATGAGGTGACCCCATTCACACAGCTATTAGCGGATCTGGGATTTGATATAGAACTCTGTGACTCCAGTTCCTTTCTACTTCCTCATAGGAACAGTTTATTAAAGCTTCCACAAACATCCCCAAGGGGGATGAACTAAGGATCCCCTTGGCTCTGTAAAGTCCAGATATTGCATCATGCCATATTTCCAGTGCTCTTTTAAGGTAAACTTAGGTTTATGACCCTTCCCTTAGGAATTATTCTTCCTCCTGGCTGATGAACTAAAATTATTCAGAAAGATCTTGGGTAAAGTGTGACTGTTGGCTTGAAATAAAATGTTAAGTGGAATAATAATAAATTACAAACTCAAGCATCTTCCCTTCTGTTCCAGCTTTGAGAGCTTATTACCATATCCTCCAATTAGCTTAGGAAAAATATAAACGTCAGCTCCTGCATTTTACCCATATTGGTAGCTGGTCACTTGCTGAATGGGTTTGCAATTTAGTATACACAATATTAAAACCTCTAAATCCATCATCTTTGGCTTGCATCTGATTCCTTCCAAATGCTCAAAGGCTCCACCATTTATCTCATGCCAGCTGGGAATTTGTAACTGTTCATTAATCTCTCCGACCTCTTACAGATCAGCTTCTCTTCCTCCTTCTCCCCCTCCTCCTCCTCCTCCTCCTCCTCCTCCTCCTCCTCCTTCTCCTCCTCCTCCTCCTTCTTTGCATTTATTGCATCAGCTTGCTATGTATGCTGAAAACGTTTAAATATTTAAAGTTGTAATTTAGCAAACTACAAAGAAGCCAGAAATAGAAGTTTGTATTTTTAACTTTTTTAAAAAAAGAAAAGATTGGGAAATGCACTAATCCAAAGAGGAAAAAGACTGGCAGGTGTGGGAAGTTGCTGGGTAGATTGTCTTTTTAAAGTGGCACTCTGTAACCCATTGCATGTAGAAGCAAAAGCATATAATAGATATTATCTAATTCTCTCCCCTTCACAGTTTTTCCTGCTGGAGCCAATGCCCTCTCTTTCTGCTTTCTCTTCCCAACTTCCTATTTCCTCTGCACCCCGACTGCAGTGCAGCTACAGCATCACCCCATCCATTGGTAGAGTTCTTAGCATGATCATCAGTGACCTCCCAGCTGTTAAATCTATTGAATTTTTTTCCAGTCCTTATCATACTTGGCCTTTATGCCATACTATTTATTGTTCCCTTCTTCTCGAAACTTCCCTTTTTTAGGTCAATAATAGTAATTATTGTCATTATTATTACCAGTTTGCATTAATACAGTACTTACTATATATAAAGTGGTGTGTTGAATATTTTACATGCATTTTGCTCTTGAATACTTATAACCCTACGGGGTAGATATTATTATTCCTATGTTACCAATGCAGAAATTGAGGCACAAAAGGTTAACTAATTTGTCCAAGGCGACACAGCTTGAAGAGGGCAGAGCCAGGTTTTGAACCCGTGTTTCTAAGCAGTCATTGCTTTAAAAACTTTTCAAGGGAGTGATTATGGAGATGCCAGAGCCACTAAAGCTAGATCTAGATTGCAATTAGTGTTTCCATGTTTGAGCTGGAGCAATGTTTGAAACATGGAATCTTTTTTTATGGAAGGAAAATGGAACAATGCTGTATCAAAAACGATAAAAAGTGAGAGTGAAAATGTACCATCAAAAAAATTCTAGTCTTTTAGAAGCTCATTAAAGTAAAATGGAAAAGAGTTTGATTATCTACAAAGTTTCCCCCACATCTTGTTTGAAGTAGTTTTGGTTTGTAGCTGATGGCAGACTCCGGAGGCCCCTCATGATCCTCGCCTCTTGGTGTTTAGTTCCTTGGTGGATAATCATCTCCACTGAGTGTGAGCAGCACCTGGACCTGCTTCTAATCAATAGAACATGGCAAAGGTGATGGGATGTCGCCTCCGGGAGCAGGTTACCTTTTATAAGGCTCCGCCTTGCTAGCACACTCGTTCTAGAATCTGCCTGTTGGGCTGGTGGAATAAGTGACTACTAGTATGTTGTGGAAGCCCCTGTAGAAAGAAATTGAGGGTGACCATTAGACGCTGTGTACACCCTCCAGGCAAAAGCCAACTAGAAGCTGAAGCCTTCAGTCCTACAACCACAAGGAAATAAATTCTGTCCAAAACCTGCCTGAGCCATGTGCAGTCCAAGGCTTCATCATGAAGTTGGCAGGGAGGTCTGCCAGGGCCAGGACCAGCCGATAGACACAGTGGGGACACATGTGGCCCTATGGCCAAGGACTCAGTGGGATGAAGGATGGATCTCAGCAGATGACTTTGTGGACAAATAACATAGAGGACAGATACCTCCTTTATACCCATTTCCTTGGTCCTAGGTAGGTACTCCAGTCCTAGAACTGAGACACAACCTCCTGGGGCGGACAGGAAAATAGAAAATCCCAAACATAAAGAGTAAGTCTCTGCCACATGAATGGGATGGGAGTGCAAAATAGAAATTAATTTGAGTTTTGGAAAAGTAAAAGAAATGTATAGTTTCCACTTGCCCCAGTTTGGGACTTAGGTACCCATTATAAAAGTAGGATTTTACTTATATACTTGTTTTCTATGTGCACACACTCTTTTATTTTTATTATTTTTATTTTTAAAATATTTTGTATTATTTATTTGAGAGAGAGAGGAAGAGGAGAAGAGAGAAAGAGAGATAGGTAGGTAGGTGAGATAGATAAGTAGGTAGGTAGATAGATAGATAAATATTGATTATTTCATTGTTCTGTATCGGGATGATGCTCTACCCAGCTGAGCTACCCGGCCTGGGCCTGCACACACCCTTTTTAAAATCATATCAGGTAAGGGTGAAAAGGGTGGTGAGAGAAAACAATTGTGACTGAATCTTCTCTTCCAGAGGGAAATGAAAAATTTTGGTTCATTCTGGAGAGTTTGGAAATGGATTGATCATTATACCAGGGGTTCTTGACATGTTTGGGTCATCGACTCCTTTGAGGAGCTGATAAAAAATAGAGACAATTTGCTCCAAAAAATACACAAACACAACACTTGTATATATAATTCCAGGGGTTTCAGAATTCATGCCTTTTTGGAAGCCCATCCATGGATCCCAGGATACAAAGGCTCCCGGCAGGGCTGCCTCTGCCTGTCACTCTTCCTGCCCCCGTTTCCTTCTAGGAGATTTCAATGAAAAGAAGAAAATCCTCAGCCTATTTGGAATACAAATAAAACTGCCACCCACAGTCTCCCACCCCAGCAGACTCGCCATCTGCAGCCTTTCAAAACCCTGCCCATTCCCATCCCCGTGGAGCTGTCCGGGCAAGTGCTGAGTTCTGCCCCAGCACCCTCTTCGGAACTGCCTGTCACTGAAGCATGTTATAAATAGAAGGGATGAGACCCCGAGTGCTCAGGGCACTTCTAGTCAGAGACACTTACATTTGCTGTGTGTCAGGAAACTCACCCTAGACACAGCAATATCCTGGGCAAGAGATGCTCATCCAGAAAGGGTGCAGAGTGTGTGGCTGAAGGTGAGGCAGAAAGCACGCCCCGCCAACTGGAAGCCACAGCACACTGTTCAGTCGCTTCAACTAAAGCAGGAGTCCATCCAGCCCCAGCCACATGATGGCGCTTCCTTTGTGTGCATTGGGCTCTAGAGTGCATCAGGCTCTGTGCCAGGCACTGTGGAGTCCCAACACCTCCCTGCTCTCCAGGAGCATGTGTCCTGCAAGAGAATGGGACCAGGCAATGCCCACCTGGAACTCAGAGTAGTGAAGAGTGCTTTTGGCTCATGACCTACGGTGAGGCTTTCAGCAACTCGTTTTCCCCATCTGGAGTCTCATTTGTAACGTGAGGGTGTTGGGCATGAAGATCCAGAGTTTCTCTTCCAGGTCATAAACATTGTCTGATTCCTTTGACCTACATACAAAACTTTTGCAGGAAATTTTATTGCTGTCTTTGAGCCACTAGATGGCGATTGTACTTAGTTTAGGAGGAATGCTGACTAAGAAGAATTGCTGGTAAAAAAAGAAATAAAATAAAATAAATGGGTTGCTCAAGGCAGTGAGAAATTATGTAGAGTTAAATGGACAAAACTGAAATGCAAAGCAGCTAATGGTGTCTGCTAAAGCCTGTCTGATAAAATATGTTTGAACAGTTACCAAACCAACACATCTAGCTTATCTGTGCTGATTCAGCAGGCGCTTGTCTAGTGGTTGTGGTTGGGTGCAGGCAGCAGGATGCTCTGCTAGTCCCAGCTCTGCCTCTAAGAGGCTGCTGGACTTTGGTGAATCATCTGCCCTCCCCCTGCCTCAGTTTTACATCTTTAAAATGAGGAGGGGCTCTGCTATAATCTGTGGATTCGTCCTAGGTCTAGCATTCTATGATTCTCTGGGAAAGATTGCCAAGTGCTAGTTAATAAAGATTTCCAGCACTACCTGTGGATGACAAATTCCAATATTGTTGTCTTCTAGGACAAGAGAAAGAAGCCCTATTGCCACATCCACATTTACAACACATCATGCTGCTGCCATTATTTGAAGTGGCCTGAGGGAGTCTCTGCCCTTTGCCAAAGTAGCCTTTGCCAAATCAAAGTAAACATGTTTTTAAACCTGAAATCAGCTTCTGTGCAAGGGAGTGTGGCAACAGGTCCAACTTGTCAGGCAAACCAAACTGTCTCACCCATAGCCAGAACCAGACCGTCAGGCAGGCAGCTTGAGTTTCTGTGAAAAGTCTCGAGGTCATTCCAGGACTACCACCAGTGCTTCCTCTCCTTTGTTACTCCACACGGGCTTCAGAGCCCCCACTTCCCTTCCTTGGGGTGCATCAGACTTCACTCTGGTGGAGGGAGGAACCCCTGGCTCTCAGAAGCAGAATAGGTCCCTTGCTAGAGCCCATAGCCACAGAGGAGCCTGCACCCTGACCTACAGCCATTTTTCAAAGTGTGGTGTTGACTCTATGTATGGGAATCAGTTATGCTAAGAGTGCAGACTCTGGGTCCCACCTGGGTCTACTGAGGCAGGATGTCTATGGGGAAGCCTGGAATATGCATTTTCACAAGTGCCGGGAGCCAGTCCATGCTTGCTGTTTCAAGGGACCTGGCATATATGGCATACTGTTCTTAATATGTTTGCTCACCTTCTTGGCACTATGTGTTTTAACCAAGGTCTCTGAGAAAGGTTGTTTCCCCAGGTAGGGATTTTCCCCTGAAGTTAGGGAGGGAATAAAACCTCTTAACTAGTGCCAGGTGGGTAATTAATCACTTTAACTACGAACAATCATGCTTAAGCTACATAATCTTTACTCCCTGGAATGGAGATAAGAAACGCCCTAACCTTTGTAATAGAGATTGATAGGATTGAATCAACTGGTATAAATACAGATGTAATAAGACAGCAAGACACAGAACTTAGAATACGGAACCAAGAGAGACAGAACCTAGGCACAGAACCTACACAGAACGTTCTCTAGAGACAGAAGAACTTCGCTGGAGAGAACATGGCAAAAGATCCTGGACAGAAACTGGCCTCAGAACCTAGAGACAGAACCTAGGGAGAGAACATGGCAAAAGATCCTGGACTGAACCTGACTACAGAAATTGGCAAGAGAACCTGACTAGAACCTGGTGACTGAACCTGGCTGGAGAACCTGGACAGAACCTGGCTGGAGAACCTAGCAAGAGAACATGGACACGGAACCTGGCTGGAGATCCTAGCCAGAACTTTGCTGGAGATCCAGACCAGAACTTGGATGGAGATCCTGGCTAGAGATCCTGGCGAGGCTGCTGATCAACTGAACGCTGTCTCCGTGTCATTCCTTCTTCTTCGCCGACTCCGTCCACACCTTTGGGGACCCCTGGACCCGCTGGGGCTGGACCCCGGCACACAAGCACTCCCGATGAGACTGAGGTTTGAGCCCCACTTCTTCACAATGAGGCTCCTCATCAAGGTCAAGGTTACTTTAGTTTACGGGCAATTTCGTGGAATTCTAGGCACTGACACTGGAAAGAAGGCATACATGGCATTTGTTGAAACAGAAAATGTCAGAGAGAGAGGTTTACAGCTCACATGGGGCTCCTCTGAGTGAGTGTTTTGTAGAATCCAAATCTGTTCATCTCCTTTAAAGGTAGAGAAATTTACATTTTCTTTCCCAAATTCATCAGAACCAGGGGCAGCAACTTGCCCTAATTAGCCTTTCACAATAGGTAAATAAACTAGAATGCTATTTCATTAATTACAAGGAAAGATAAAACTGCCAAGCAAACTGGAATATTCATGTCAGCATGCCCGGGGAGGCAAATTGCCCTTAGCAGGTGGTTTGATGAACACAGACTAAAAGCATGGAAAATAGATGATGTTAATGTCATGAGATACAACAATTAGTGACGCAATCTCCACCAAGGGGAGGGAGAGGAGAGTAGACCTGCCATTTAATTAAACACTGACTGTGGACCAGATGCTGTCCCTGTTTTTAATTCTATAGGAATATACTCCGCAAGGAACAAGGAACTTCTTGCTAGCTTGTCTGAGCACCCTGTGTGTGGAGACCCAGTGACAAATCTTTGCCCTTTTTTTCTTTTGCTGTTTTTTTCTGTACACCCTGGTGGCCATTACACACGGCCAACTCTATCGTTATTCTGTCCACTTACAAAACAATTGAATAGGATTCTAGAGAAGCACCCTAGTCCTATTGACTAATAACATCTCTTACGTTTTTTTCCTCTGCAAATGAGATTCCAATCCATTACCCATAATTCTGTTTGTATCTTCACCTAATCTGCATACCTGCTAAACACATACTTTAACAGAATGAGGCATACCAAATGAATTATTTGTGTTCCTACTGAAACATTTTCAAATTATATACACATTTAATTGTTCACCCCTCTTCCGAAAGCACAGCTAAAGCAGCCCTAGAGGGATTTGAGGGGGCCGGTACCTTATTTACGTGCAATGCATATCTAACCTGCATGAATCTGACTGGCTTTCAGGCTTAGCTTCCAATCTAGGTCACAGTGGTGCGAACTGCCTCACTGACATTCCCCATCATCCCATGGGTCCACTTTGTTACCATTAGTCACTTGTCATGTGGACTCTATTGATGTGATCTGTCCTCTTGAGATTTACAGGTTAAATTTTTCCTAAAACCAACTTAAATTTTGGGAAAAGGACAAAGCAGAGAAGGCTGGCTTAAACTTATAAACTGCTGGAACTGTTGAAATAGAAAACACTGGCTTCTTTCCCAAGAGCTTATATTTAACATAAAAATGTAATAATAAAAATATCATCATACAATATACCGACAATGTATTATGTAATTGTATACCTGAAACTTATATAATTGTATTAACCAATGTTACCCCAACAAATTCAATAAAAAAGAAAAAAATAATAATACCACCATACATTAAAAAGTGGTCAAAGCATTAGCAAAATAATGCTCTTAAGACTTTGTCCACATTTTCTTATTTCAATGAAAATAGAATGGAATTATCACATAGAAGAGAGCCAAAGGCATAGATAATACAAAATAACAAATAATTTACCAGACATTTATCCTTTCATTTGCAATGCACTTTTAGATTTTACAGTGCAATGTGGAAATAGAGGCAAAGTGCTTTGGAAAACACATTTTAGCGTAGGCATTTTCTGACCACACTATCCTGTCTTTTCAGACCTTCCCAGCCCTCCTTTGAACTTGCTTGTTCTTTGATCTTTACAAGATCTTCAGCAACTTGAGGGCTCCATTCTATCTCAGTCTTTCACTTGGCATCAATCTTTTCCTGCTTCTTTTTTCCTCTCCCATGGTTCATCATTTCAACTACTCTACCTAGAGAACTCAGCTTCCTCATCCCTTTGTCCTGCTATTATTCCTATCTTATAAATCCCCATCCCTAGATTAATCCAAACATATCTATCTTCTCCAGCTCTACACACTGGTAGCCAAGCATTAGAGAAATACACACAACTGGGTGTATTAGTGCTACCATCCATTTAGGATTTCCAGTCTCCTTTGGGCCCATAGTGCTTCTTAGCTAACCTCATCTGTTTCCCTGGCTGTTTTCTTTCCCCTGTTCTCCATGGTAGATCCAAGCTTTTGCCACTTCTCTCATGTTCCTTAGCCTACCTCAACTATCCCTGCTTTCCTTAACTGATAAAATTGAGATGACCAGGTATGAACTCCCTCAGTTCCCCACACCTCATTCACAAGTTTAACTTATCCTTCCTTCCTTGATGTCTTGGAAAGGGCTTCATAGCCAGTCTCACCATAGTGCTCTTGATTTACTCTTCCTCATTTCCACCCACAAATTTGTTCTATCAATGATTCCTTTGTTCTCCTGATTCTTCAACTTCTCCCTCCTCATCACCATGGAATCATCTTCAAGTCTCTTCAAACCTAAAAACAATAATAAACAAAACTCCCACTATACTGCATGCCTCCCAGTTATCACTCTATATTATTTTCTCTTTTATCCAGGCTTCTGGAATCATCCTCATTCAGCTTTGCCATTTCTTTGCTGTTCATTCAATCCTCCATCAAATATGATTTGGCTTCTGTTCCTATAAATCCACAGAAACTGCTTATCCTAAAGTCATTAATGACTTCCTCAATGCTAAAGCCAGAGGACAGTTGGTTCTTTCTTACTTGACTTCTCTGAAATATTGTCTGCTCTCTTTTTTGAGATCCTCTTCTTAACTTCCTATATTTGACTAGGCTGTAGCTTTTCTGATGGCTTTCAAATTGTATCTCTTGCCAAAACCTCTGCTTGGAGCTTCAGATCCTCATATTGCACTGCACATCAAATTCTTCACCTGGATCCAAATGTAACATATCCAAAATGTGTCTCATTTATTTCTGCCCAAAGCTCTTCCTTCTGTGTGTTCCCACAGCCAAGTCAGAAGCCTGGGAGTCATCCTTAACTTCTCCCTGATCTCTGCCCTTATAGATCATGGTTGCCAAGTTCTTTCTACTCTACCTCTTAATAAGAAAGCCTCATTTCTGACCTACCTATGAAAAAAATCAACTGACTTTTCTCCTGTTTTCCATTTCAACCCGGAGAACTCTTATGTAGAAACTAGAGGCTCAGTGCACGAATTCATGCATGGGTGGGGTCCCTCGACCTGACCAGTGATCGGGGCCGATGGGGGGGGGGGGGCAACCAGTAGAGGGGAGGGATCTCGGGAGGTTGGCCGGTGGCTGGGGGGATGTTGGCTGTGGGAGCACACTGACCACCAGGGGACAGCTCCTGCATTGAGCTTCTGCCCCCTGGTGGTCAGTGTGCATCATAGCAACCAGTTGACCAGTCGTTCGGTCGTTTGGTCGCTTAGGCTTTTATATATATAGAAGATTAGAATTCTGTAGTTTTCTTACCCGGCTCTTCATATATAATTTCCATTCCCTGAATGGAAACACCGGACTTGGGAAGAGTGAACCCAGCTGCCATGAAGGGTGTCCAGAGTCCAGCTGATTTATTTTTTTCAATATTTGTGTTGAACAAATGAGATTTTTTTTCAAACTATAATAACTTTGAATTATATAAACTTGGGCTGCTTTAAACAGAAAAGTAAAAGAAATAAATGTGTAAATGTTCAGAGGAAGATTGGGCCATGAAAATCATCACAATGAAGTCATTTGGTTGGACCGTGCCAGATTCTTCTAATAAGAATGGATCCCATCAGTTCCCTCTGAAAGGGAGGACGTGAGAGGACAGATGTGTGCCTGCCGCCCCCTCACCTTCTGACACATCTGGGAGAATAATCATCCCACCACTCCAGCCCCTAATCTGGGTCATCGTGATGCACTTTCCACGAACCATCTGGAAGGGGTTTGGGAAGATAAAGGTCTAGAGGACTTCGATGTTTAGAAAACATTTCAGGTTAGTCAGACTCAACATTTTATATCAGAAAAATTAAAATTCCTTTCAGCTCAAAATTCTATGACCTCTTTAAGTCACTGTTTTTTTAACTTTGGTGACAGTGGGGCTGGGATAGGTGTTGCAGACTTTAAGAATCCAATTGAAGCCCTAGCCAGTTTGGCTGAGTAGATAGAGCATCAGCCTGTGGAATGAAGGGTCCCAGGTTCAATTCTGGTCAAGGGCATGTACCTCAGTTGCAAGCTCTTAGCCCTGCTCAGGGGCATGCAGGATGCAACCAATCGATGTGTCTCATATCGGTGTTTCTCTTCCTCTCCCTTCCACTCTCTAAAAATCAATGGAAAAAAATATCCTTGGGTGAGGATTAAAAACAAAAAAAGGAATCCAGTGGAAAAGATGGATGCTTTTTTAATGAAAATTTTTAAATAAACAAACCACACACACACACACACACACACACACACACACACACACACCACAGAGCTTTATGAATAATTTCAGAGACTTCATGCATCCCAGTTTAAGACTGGGCATGACAAAAGCCTTTGGAGGACTTGATCCTTCTCTGCTCTTTCTTCCCACATCTGCGGACTGGCTGCACCAGGAAGGCCAGACCAGATTTTAGCTCTCCCAGTGGGCTTTCCTCTCTAGCTGGACCCTCGGATTATTTTCAAAGTGACCCCAGATGTAAAAGCTGGTTCAGAGGTGGGATGGAGATGAGCAGGATCAGTCAAGCTGCTCCTTTCCTGGGGAGACAAGAAAAAACTGGTCTGGCTCCTCCAGAGGTCTGGGTAAGGGATGGATGCCAGATAAGGAGAGAATTGGTGCCATTAAGACAAAGAAGCTTTTAAGGGCTTTGGAGGTGCTGGTAGTTGGGCCGAGTGGGACATATAGAACTGGAGCTTGTATTAGGAGGCTAATGCTGCAGTTAAACATTTCTCACTCTTAAATGTTCCCAGTGCTCAGATCACTCCCCATCTCTGGACATGTGGGAGAGTGTGGGGGAAGCATTATTCTCTTTTATTACCACCATTGGCATGTGCGCTCCAATCTCTCTGTTGCTAAAACCACTCCAGTTTCCCCACGTCCTTCACTTCTGCAAAGTCCCCTCTATATGATGTTCTAATGGCTGTTCATTTGCTACCTGCATTTCCCTACAATTCAAGGGCTTTTTCAATAATTATCCAACAAGTAGTCAAAATTTCTTCTAACTCCCTTATAATTCCAAGCCATGAGGAAATATTTTGCAGGTCATAACAACCAGATAAACACAAGTTGCAACTTCTCCAACTGATGAGAAAGTCCAATCTTGTTTCATGTTATTTCTGCAGAATTGTAGAAAATAAAACGTTGGCAGAATTCCATGGGGAAAATGAGAATTTCAGCAATTTCACCTAATCCCATTAAATCATTATTTCCCAGATTCACCAGTTGTCAAACCATATTGCAAAATGTCACCAGCAATTTCCCTATTTTATGTACTATGGAGAAAAGAGAATTTTGTTGGATGCCTGGAGAGAAAGCAGAAGAGGAACTTGTACAAGAGAAATGTCACATACAGTCACTGTGTGCATTTGCCTCCTACAAATTCTGATAGGTGCAGAGAAAAGATTTTGACAGTATTTTCATTCATGATGTTTATTTTTTTAAAGAACAGAACTGCCAACTTTAGTTTGCATCATTGAGCTACCACAGAGTGCTCAGCACAAATGACTGTAAGCCCTATGTGGGTGGAGAAGAGGCTCCACAACTGAGGACATGGTGCCAAACTGCTTGTGAAAAAAGGAGGGACGGTGGGGAGTTAGTGAGCGTAAGTTTTCAATGGAAACTGTCATTCTCTTCCAGCTCCAATCCCCCAGGCACTGCAAGAGTGAATGCAGCCTCAGCCCCAGGCCCGGGGAAGACTAAACCATCATCACGTATGCAAGCAGCAAAGCCATACAGTTGTTAAGAGCACCGAATGCCTGGATTTACTCCTAACTCCAGCAGTTACTCTCTATTTGATGCCACAGATTTCAGGTAAATTGCTGAATCTCTTTTTGTCTCAGTTTCCTCACTGGTAAAGGGAGATGAATAATCTTCATCATCTCTGAGGAATAAATAGGATGCATAGGAAACAAATGAGTTGCTATACGAGAGACAGCTTGAGCCTAGCACACAGGATGCACTATTTAAGTACTTGCTATTATTGTCCCAATTGTTTAAACTATTTTACTGGAACAGAACAATTTTTTGAATTACAATCACTGTCTTTTAGCAGGTCCACAACTACACTTCATTCTAATCTGGGACCCTTTTCCCTTTCACTCACTGGGCAACCATTGTCAAGAAGAGACGTTACATTGGGCCTGATCCCTTGGGAAGAACATTTGCAGAATCAGCTTTCTCCCCCTGATGCCTGAGAAAAGGTTAAAAAGTTTCTCTGAGAAACAGCGATCAGGCTATCAATCCCCAGAAGGAAAGTAGGGGAGGGCGGGGGTAAGGGGAAGAGATCAACCAAAGGACTTGTATACATGTATATAAGCCAAACCAATGGACATGGACAACAGGGGGATGGGAGCATGAGGGTGCGGGGTGGGGGGGGGGGAGGTTGGGGGTTAATGGGGGGGGATGAGGACACATTTGTAATACCTTAATAATAATAATAAAAAAAAGAATGAGAAAAGAGGAAAAAATAAGTTTCTCTGAGCTTCGAGGGGACAGTCAGAAGGGAAGCAAAGAGAAGAGGCTGGTGATGGTCTCTGAGGAGGATCCTTGAGCTCTGACATGATCCTACCAGCCAAGACTTGGTACATATGAAGAAACGGTAAGATCTCCAAATGAAAGAGGGGAGCTGAGAGGAGAAGAAATCTCTGCCCCACGTCCCAGCCAGACCTAAGTAGTGTCAGCAACACAGAAACTCCTGCCTCACTGCAGAATGGCAGTAGTTGGGCACAAATGGTTGCAGATGGTGTTGAAGCAGAGAAGACTTAAAACTCCCACAGGGTTTGCCGCTGATCCAAAAGGTCAGGGAGCAATAAACCTCCCCTGTTCCCTGGAGGAGGATGGGAAAATTTCACTGGGGAAAGGAGAAAGCCAACCTATAGGGATATTACAGTCCTCATACAGGGACACCCCAGTAGAAGGGAGAGGATTACATGGCTAGAGGCCAGTTGGGAACCTGGTGTTTCACTAGATGTCAGTGTGGCTGGATAGCAGGGCCTGGACACACAGAGAAGTTCTGTACATCTCAGTAGATACCAGTATGGAAAGGTGCCAAAAACCAGGGCCCGATCCCCTCCCCATTGATGCTATGATGCTACATAAGGCCCCTGAGTCCTAGGTGCCAACTTTGGGTGTGTAGGTATCAAATCAGAGATCAGGGAGGACAAACTCCTGGATCAACTCAAGTATAGAAGCATATAAGCCTGCAATGAATGTCTTTCCCTGAAAGTAAACAAAATTAATTTTTCTGCCAGGAAGCAAAATGGGGTTTGAAAGAGAGAATAATTTGATTCACAGAAAAACAGACAAAACAAAAAAACACAGGGACTGAAAATTCATAGTTGCTAACTTCTCAGAGAGTGGGAGTGGCTGGGACCCATGTTCAAGAGTACTCTGTGAACTGAGTCACCAATGCCCCTCAGAACCTCAGCTGCCTCTTCTAAAAGTGATCTTGCCAGATTAACATTAAATGAGGGTAAGTCTCATGTGGCCAGACCCGTGGTAGATGCTCAGTGAGTATCTGCTGAAGAAAAAAACTCTTCCTCTATCTCCTTTACTTCCAAACCTGGACTGGCTTCTTCCCTCCAGTTAACCATCCTGCTCACCACACATACTTCCATCTCTGGCTGGGGTCTTGCCCTGAATGGACAGATGACCCAGAACCACGATGCTGCCCCTGACTAATTCAAGTGTTATTTGACCTTTGGATTCTGGCAGAACCTGCTGGCTGGCTGCCCTGACCTTTGACCCCCCAATCCCAACCCCAACACCACCTACACATCCCCCCGCCCCCCCCCCCCACACACACACCCATCCCTTACCAACCTGTGCCAGGTACCAGCACACCAGGGACAAAACCTACCCTATGTGGCTGGAGCAACTACAGCTGTCTCACCCCAGAGATGTCTTAAAATAGCTCGTTAAAATAAACAGACGGCTCTGGCTTTGTAATTAAACCAGAGCAAAATTGTGCAGCAATATCCCAGGGTCTAATTTAAGCCATGTTCAGGCCCAGGTGGCTTAAGGGGCTCTTGGTGAATGCAGCAGAGATGAACTCAGCCCCCGTAATGAAAGCAGCGGTTTAAAAGGAGTGACTCTTAAAAAACTTTCTGTTGGTTGGCAGAAAGGAAAGGGGGTGCACAGGGAAAGAGATGGAGAGGGGCCCTAAGGGCTTTCCCAGTTGGAAGTCTGCCTGCCTCCCTGACAGCCTGATGTTTCAGTGCCAAAACTGCTGACCATGTCCTTTCTGTGTAAGTTAGCACATTTTGTTGGCTCCTTGTTGTAGGCATCGAGTTATTCTTTCCTAGCTTCCTGTCTATATTCACTTTTTCCCTGTAGCACACTTACGTCTGGGTCCACATTCTTAATAATGAAGTCAAAATGTCCCATTGTCAAAGCTCCCAGAAATAAATAAAAACACTAAAAACAACAACCAACGGACTATAAGGAAACAGTAAAGGCAGCTGCATTTGCACCCAGAAGGAGGGATAAATAAATGCAAGCTGCACTCAATGAAACCTGAAAACTCCATCAGCTTTTCCAGTCTCTCCAGCCTGCATGTCCCCAAGGACGTCATCGTCCCTAAAGAAGCTGCTAGTGTGCACAGGCTAATGAGACCCTCTAGTCATCAGAACCAGAGACTCATAGGCCGCCTGTTTCTGCCCACTTGGCAATTGGCTGCTGGAGACACCTGATCCTCTTATCCTGCTGGGCCCCCTAGATTGCCTTGAGCTTTTTTCTCTTCTTCACTGGCCCAACCTAGTGCCCTTCCTCTGGGGCCCAGGAAAAAAGCTCCCTCTGCTGGCGTCTGATGTTGACACCATCTTCCTAAACTGGGTTCTTCCATTCCAGAAGGCTTTATTGCTCCCCCTGCCCCTGCACACACAAAAGGGGTCTGGATGTAGCCATTCAGGGTTGTATGACACTTCATTCATTCCTGCCTCTGTTCATTCATTCACTCATCAAATGTTATGGGGTTCTGATACTTAGAAGCAGAGCAGTCTTAGTAGAAATTAGACCACAGACTCAGAAATGCTTGACACTGGCTTTTTCTTTTTCTTTCTTTTCTTTACAAATATATTTTATTGATTTTTTTACAGAGAGGAAGGGAGAGGGATAGAGAGTCAGAAACATTGATGAGAGAGAAACAACGATCAGCTACCTCCTGCACACTCCCCACTGGGGATGTGCCCGCAACCAAGGTACATGCCTTTGACTGGAATCGAACCTGGGACCCTTGAGTCCACAGGCCGACGCTCTACCCACTGGGCCAAACCGGTTAGGGCTTGACACTGGCTTTTGACTGAAATTGCTAAAAGACGTGAGAGGAGCTCGTGCCAGCTCAAAGCTGGTTGACCGCTTCACCTCAGTTCAGTTCTGGACACCTCAGTTCTCTGGGTTCTCTTCTTATATTGTGCATTACCCCAAATCCTCCCCTTCTCCTTTCCAGAAATGGTTTGGGGACACACAGGGGAGAGAGGCCCTTGTATTCACAAGTAAACAAACTTAGATGTTGCGTTTGAGAAGGGACTCAAGGGTACATTTTGAAAACCAGGGAATTAACAGGAAAAAAAGATAAAATATACATCTGAAAAGAGAGTCAGATACAAATTTGGAAAGAAAGGCAGTAAAACACTACAGATATGAGTGTTTAACCTTGAGTGACATGGAGTTCTTCTGAATTCAGGAGTGTTGGGTTGTCACAGCGTGGGAGGCACCCTAGGAGGGGACGCAGCCCTGACTTGGGGTCAGGCTGCACACGGCTGCAATAATGACGCTGAGCATAGAGAGCAAGCGAGACCATACCATCAAGGGGCTCACAGCTCAGAAGGAAAAACACTCCAACACAGAAGCACAAATGTCTGCCAGGAGACTCGCCCCTGGCTGTGCATCAGAATCTCTGCAGACGTAGAAAAATAGTCATGCCCAAGTCCCAGCCAGCCTTCTGAATCCGAATCTCTAGCTCAGATACCACCTTTACTGTCAAGCTTTCCTGAAGCCCCCAGACAACGTGACTCACTCACCTGGGTACCTGTGCAGATGTCCATGCTGGGTTTTTATCCCCCACCTCCTTCCTTATGTGTCCACCTGCCCTCCGGGTCCCACTGGGCTCTGAGCCTGGTGAGTCAGAGAAAGACCCATCATACCGCTAAAGGCTCCCCCTAGCCCCCAGAAAGTGGCTGGATTTTCTAAATTAAAGTTCACAGTTCAGTGTTAACATTAATGATTAGAACCCTATGTGGAATTTCCTCTTTAATTGGGAGCTGACATCCTATATAGCGTTCTAGGACTTAGAAGTAAATTTCCTCAGATTGCTGTTCTATACCCCGAGATGGACTCATTAGTCTAGGCTGTGACCATGGCCTAAATCTTTTCCAGCAGCAGGACAGAAAGGTGAGCCTGGGGAAAGGAACAGCTGCCAGGCTCTGACTTCCTCTCCGTGCCAGTGACTCACCTGCAGCCGCCGTGTGACGGGAGGGCCCAGGCAGTAGGTGGGACACTGTGCCACCCCATTGCCAACTTTCACATTTCAGAAAGACCAAGACAGGAGGAAACAGACTATGATAAGTCCTAAAACCATATCACATCTCCTCTCTCCATACAGTTTATTTTCATTTGCTAGTGTCATCAGCTGTGTCAATCAGTAGTGATGTATATGCTGCTTCTCCTCAAAACCCCTCCGGTAGCAAATGTCCCCTGAGGTCACCTTCTCAGTCAGCTGAGTCAGAATCACAGGATTCTGGAACTGTGAGCTGACAGAGACGTTCCTAATAATGGGGAGCTGTTACCATTTCTTGAGTGCCTACTATGGGCCAGCCACTTAATATATTTTACTTTGTTTAATCCTCACACTAACCCTGCCACATAGGTTTCATGGATCTCACATTTTAGATGAAAAAACTGAGGCTTGGGAAGGTGAAGTGATCTGCCCAAGTTGACCTATCTAGTAACCCAGATCTGTATAACGCAAAAGCCTGTTTCTCAAAGCGGGCTATGTACAAGGCAGCATGCCCAGGGTCACAAGAAGCCACATTACACAGCACACCCTCTGAAGTGCCAACTTAATTCAATAACCTAGAACACTGTTTTTATTAAGGAAAACTTGCATTTATTATGAAGGGGGAATCCAAATTTGCACAAAATTTAAAGACAAAACATGAATTTAAGAAATTTATAGTGGTGGCAAGCTACTTCTGGCTTTGCCTTCTAGACCCCCAGGGGTCCACCACATTTCTCTGCCATGAGTATTCTGGCAGAAAGATTTAAATTAGAGCCATAAATCCAAACAAAACTCAGGAATGATGCCCCCAAGTGGAAGGAGGAATGTTTTGTCATCAAAGAGCAAAAAAAGCAGTGATTGCATTTTGCTGTGAGGCTCAATTTCAATATCCATCTCTGGAGGAATATAAATTGTATGAGTCCATGGGTAGCCAAGACTCTTCCCACCTGACTGATGCTCTCGGAGGTTTCTGAAGCTGTCCAGTGTGGAGTTTAGAATCTATCACTGAATGAATGAGCCAGTGGCTAGCCTAACCTCCCCCCTTCCCTCCCCCCCCCACCCCCCCGCCCCTACACACACACATCCAGGATCATCTTTGAGGTGGTTGCAATCATCAGGGACCTGATTCTAACCTAGGTAGGCCAGCCTATACTCTGCTGATGCTTGAAATCCTCCAGAGAAATTAATGAATGGATTCTGAAAGGGATGAAAGGACAGGCTATAGCCAGATGCTTGGCCCAACTGAGGCAGGCACAACATCGTCTGGTATCTTAATATCATCTGAAGTTCATAGGTATTGCCAAGAAAACCACCGAATACAGTGAACAAGGGTATGGCCTGGTTGGGTTGTGGAAAGGAGACTCTGACCCAGAAGAAGCAGCAGTGGCAGCACATCTACAAGCACGCGGCCGCCAGTCTGCACCAGGCCCACCTCCCCAAAGACACCTGCTCCCTCTTCCCATTACTCCACTGCCATTCCCTTTTCTTAAACTTTTTTACTTATTTCTTAATTTTTAAAATGTTTTTCAATTACACTTTACATTCTGTATTATTTTGTATTAGTTTCATGTATACACCGCATCAGTTAGACATCATATACTTTATAAAATGTTCTCCCTGATGTTTCCAGTACCCACCTGGCACCACACATAGTCATTACAACATCACTGACTATTTTCCCTAACCTGTACTTTACATCCCCATGGCTCTTTTGTAACCACCAATCTGCACTTCTCAATCGCTTCACCTTTTTCATGCAGGCCCTCACTCCCCTCCCATATGGCAACCTGATATGAATCTGTTCTCTGTATCATTGAGTCTGTTTCTATTTTGTTTATCATTTACATTGTTCTTTAGATTCCACACATAAGTGAAATCATATGGTATTTGTCTTTCTCTAACTGAATTATTTCACTTAGCATAATACCCTCTAGGTCTATCCATGTTGTTGCAAATGGTAAGATTTCATTCTTTTTTTATGGCTAAGTAATATTCCATTGTATATATGTACCACAGCTTCTTTATCCACTTGTCTACTGATGGGCACTTGGTTGCTTCAAAGAGAGCCTTCCTGTCAAAGGGAATGGCAATTGCTCATTGCAGTGTTTTTACAATTGCCATTCTCTTTGACTGGGAGACTCTCTTCCTTGCTCATTGCCTGGCTAATCTTTTTTAAAAATATGTTTTTATTGATTTTAGAGAGAGAGCAAGTGAGAGAAGAGAGAGAGAGAAACATTGACGGTTGCCCCCTGCACGCCCCCTCTGAGGATTGAGCAGACACCTGGGTATCTGCCCTGACCAGGAATTGAACCGGTGACCCATTGGTGCATGGGATGACACTCAGTCAACTGAGCCACACCGTCCAGAGCTGCCTGGATAATCTTACCCTTTAGGCCTTAGCTTTGATGCTACTTCTTCCTGGAAGAGTTTTCTGATTCGGCCTAGCAACTTCCTGTTTACTCTCATAACACCCTACATTTCCCCTATCCTAGCACTTACTAGACTGCATTACGATTGCCTATGTACTTATCTGTGAGTGCCACAAGAGCGTGAATCTCAGAGACAATAGCCAGCACATAGTTGGTCCTCTATGAATATCTTCTGAATGAATGAAAATTAAAGACACACTACAAGTCCCCAAGGATGTCCACTGGGCCACAGGGACACACTTTCCTGTCAGCTCAGCCACCTAAAAGTCCACAGAAGTAAAGGGCTGCTTCTGAGAGGGCTGAGAGGGGAGAGGAGCCCATCCAAACAACTGAGCACCCTTATGTGCCCTAAGGACACCGAGGTGAAGCAGAAAAGGTCTTTGCACTGGAGAAACTCAGTCTAATGAGGGAGCTTATTAGGGACAAATAGCAAGGACAGATTGCTTCAGTACAAAGCTGAAATGGAGACAAATGTGAAAAACAAACTCGGTGAATAATTCCATTGTTTATATACTAATCTTATTGCTCTAGAAATTCCCAGGAGACAAAAGTTTTAGGGGAAATAGTCATGAGAACTTTGATATATATATCATGCTGTTCATTTATAAGATAACTAAGAGTCAACAAAACTCTTATATATATACCATTTTATTTCATTTTGCTTAGGTATCAAATATTTTGGGGGTGTTTTTTTATACTGCACTAGTATCAAATATTAGGCTATTTGGGAGGGTTCGAAGATGACTGTCTTCAAGGAGCTAGGAGTCAGGTAGAGGAGATACTGATAACAATAGTTAAAAGCAGATAGATGTAAGTGTTGGGTAAGTCCGGATTGTTTCTGTAGTAAGTGATGCATGCTGGCTCAACTAACAAAGGAAATGTGTCTCTCACAGATCTGAAATGCCCAGGGGCATTGTTCAAACCAGGAGTAGCTTTATCCAGGGGCTTTAACAATGCACACCAGTCACTTCTCTCAATCTCTTGGCTTTGCCTTCTGTTCAGCTGGCATCACTTTCAGGTTCTGCCATGGTACTCACACATAGTGTTAGGTTCATATCTTTCTTGGCCCAGATTTAACTGAGACTAGGGCTTCTCTTCTCCCACAAGATTTAATAAAAATGAGAAGTTGGTCTTCCCTGGCCTGAGTGATGATCATATACTTCCCATGACCCAGTTGCTGAGGCATAGGAGCAGGACAAGATGACTGGTAATCCTAAATCACATCCCCCACCCCCTGCTGGTGTGGGGTCAGATTTTCGTGATTCAGCCTAGCAACTTCCTGTTTATTCCCACAACACCCTACATTTCCCCGATCTTAGCACTTCCTAGACTGCAAACCACCCAGGTAAGAGGAGAATGAATCTTGCATAGTCACGTATCAGAAAAGACAATCTGATTAAATGCTTGAGATTTAGTCCTCACCACAGTTTTGTGCTTTTACCCATTTTACAAATGAGAAAAATGAGACTAGTAAGAGCAAGAAGAGAACTAAAATTTGGTCCTGATTTAGTGCTGTGTTTCCTCCATTTGTGTTTGTTTGTCAGGGGCACTGCTGGAATTTGGGATTGTCTGAGACTGTCCCAAGCACTACGAAACATGTCACCTCCACAGCTCCAATACCAGTGACACCTGCCTCCCATCATTGTGACAAATGCTCACACACATTTTCAAAGATCCACTTGGGGGGCAGGAGGAGGCAGCACCTTCCTCATTTAAGAAAAACTGAATATTACATAAATGAACCTTATTATCAGGAGTCTCCCACTTCTCAGAGTTCCTCAATGTATGCTCTAATATTTGGCTTTAGAGATAGACTGAACTTTTGATTGGACATACCTTAGGGATCATCTAGTCCAATCCTTTGGGCCGGCAGTTCTGGCCGGGATGAGAAAAGATAAGTGAGGGAGGAAGGAAAAGATGGGTGTGATCACTCTCCTAAAAGGTAAGTGTGAAGGGTGGGAGGTGGGAGGGCTCAGTTTCTTATTGATGCCCCTCTTCTTCAGACAGTGAAACCACAGAATTAACACATTTTTTAGTCCCAACTGAAGCTGTTTCTTAGGGAAGGCAGTATTATCCTCTCTTACTTAAGTAGGATAAGAAATTATGGGCTTATGAAAGAATGTTGAATTCTGGACACTGCTCACTAAGAGAGGATATTGCCAAACTAGTCTGCACACTGATGATGCAAACAGGATAGGTGAGGATTTGAGACCAGCTCATCACATGAAGAACATAGAAACAGGCAAATTTGCACTTGGGAAATATTCAAAACGAGACAAGAAACTGATCTCCTAAGAGACTGAAAACAGTAATCTAGGAGTATATTTGAATTACTCTATATGGCCCGAAGGGGCAAGCCAGGTCTGATAGAGGGGCAGAAAACACTTGAACAATGAGAGATGTCTAATAACAGAAGGAGGCATCTCATGAAGTAGTAAGCTCCCCACTGCTGGAGGTAGCCAAGCACACCCTGAGATGTCAAAGTGAGCTTGAAGCTCAGTCTCTCAAACATTCTGAAGCAACACAAAATGAATGAAGTTTTATTGCCCCTCCCCCCACACACACATTGCCAACAGAGACTACATAGAGAGCGTGGCTTGTGAGTTATGCTTAGTTTCTATTAGAATGACTGTAGAGTAAGAGCCCCTTCCTCCCTACCCCAAAAGCTGATCAGAGTATGAGAGACATTAATGTAGGCTAAGTTTAAATTTGTTTTTATTTACAAAGAAAAAAAGGAAATATTTAACCAACTTTCATACTTTATTGATAATGATAGTACTTTCGTCAAAAGAAGGAATCTTTTGGTAAAGAACTGCTGTCCTAAAGGGTTACACTAGATGATCACTAAAGTTTGGCCAACTGAGAGTTGAGTTTCAGTTAAAACTCCATGAAAGACAGTGCCTAGAGAGTGTTTGGTAATTGACTGAAAGGAATTCCGGCAGGTATGGCAAATACGGTGCTTCTGACTATCTCATGGCCCACAAATAGAGGCCCACAACACTCTACAGTCTAAAATGAAATGGACTTTACACGTCACACTAAACTGCCTGAGGAAGCAGTGGCCAGTTTCACAAAGCAATTGTGGCCTTGCTATGTCTCTCCCTTGTCTAAAGAAGTACCAGCTGTGGCAGCTCTCTTTGTAAAGGTCCATCTCTGTTGGGAGGACTCTGAGCTAGAGAAGGTATTTGGCATTACCAGCCTCTAGCAACGAAGCCATTTAAAATCAGAAATGCAGCGCTAGTTGGTTTGGCTCAGTGGATAGAGTGTTGGCCTGTGGACTGAAGGGTCCTGGGTTTGATTCTGATCAAGGGCACACGCCTGGGTTTTGGGCTTGATTCCCAGTAAGGGGCATGCAGGGGGCAGCCGATCGATGATTCTCTCATCATTGATCTCTCTCTCTCTCTCTTCCTCTCTGAAATCAATAAACATATAAAAAAATAAAATAAGAAATGCTGTGACATCATGGGATACCAGGTCAGGTATTACAGAGGCTGGAAAACTCCCATTTGGCCTAGAAATGCCATTGGAAGGACCTCTCCAGTCTTTGCTCTCCAAAGCCTCTGGGGCTGAGCTAGAGGGCCATGGCGTATTTTCATGACATCAAGTCCCTGTGAGTGGAAATGTTATTCTATTTTATCCTGTAGGTCTTGCCAGGAATTCTAGGACACTGATTTGGTTAAATTACAAAAAAGCAATGTTTCTGTGGGACACCAGGGGCATTTGAGATTGTTGGGATCAATGTATAGAAATATGGAAAAGTGGGTCTTGGTCTTTGTCAAGAGACCCAGAGAGTGGCTGTGCCTTATTCTTTTTCTCATCAAAAAACACATGCAGCCCTAGCTGGTTTGGCTCAGTGGATAGAGCGTCGGCCTGTGGACTGAAGGGTTCCCGTTTCGATTCCAGTCAAGGGCACATGCTTGGGTTGTGGGTTCAATCCCCAGTGGGGGGTGTGCAGGAGGCAGCCAATCAATGATTCTCTCTCATCATTGATGTTTCTATCTCTCTCTCCCTCTTACTTCCTCTCTGAAATCAATAAAAATATATTATTAAAAAAACAAAAAACAAAAACAGATGCATACCTGACTGTCACCACTATCCCTTCCTTCACATCATCAAGGTCATCCTTTCACTATTTGAAATGAATGAAGTGATGTCCTTGCTGCTTAGTTGCAAGGCCTCATGGGAGCAAACATTCTTCCTTGGAGATTTATAACCTTCTGGGTGGTGCTACCCCCACCTTGTTGCTATGGTTAGAGTAGGTGCTGCTCTTCTCTTTTCAGCTTCTACTGCAGCACCGCAATCATCAGCACTTGTTTGTGCTATTCACCCTCATGCAAATCAAAGCAGTGGTATTGTCCTACTCTCACAGTGCTGACTTACCACAGTAAAATAAATATTCACCCTCATGCATTCAAAAAATAGTTATTAAGCACTAATATGTGCTTGCTTGGTCTCTCGGGTTGATTTTACCATCTTGTTTGCATATGGATTGCTTTTCTGTTATATTTACTGAATATTCCTAATAAACATAGAGGCAGAGACTTCATAAGAATCATGAAAATGGAATTCGACAATCAACCTAAATTCTACATCATCAGTCCATGTATCACTGCTGGATTTCAGACCTGTATGTCAACTACTAACCAGTCATCTTCAGAAGTCTGGCAAGAAGCCAGATTCATGATGTTCCCAGACCGGCGCTCATCATTTGACACCCCTGACCCTTTTTCTTAGCTTCCTCCCAACCCCTTCCCCAAACAGCAAACCAGTTTTCTTCCATGTCCTCCCAGACTTAGCTGGTGGCACCATCTGCCCATCAGAAACACTGCTATCCCATGGGACTCCTTTCCCTTCACTCTCCACATTAATTCATAGAACAGATCACATTGATTGAACCTCCCAGAGGCCTCTCAACTCTTTTTCCCTGTAGTTCCCACAGCCACCATGGGTCTCAGCTCCTCTCACCTGCACCATTTCTCTGATTGGTATCTTGGCTTCCAGCTAAACTCCTCTGTGTGATCTTCCTAAAACACCAATCTGATTGTGTCACCTTCCACCCATCCCAACCCCCACCTCCCCTACATGCTTCAAGCTTCCCTCCTCGCCTGTGGAGTAAAACACAGGAGGGTCTGACCCCCTGGACTTCCTCCCACTCCCCCTGCATTTAATCTGTGCTTCAGGTTTGCCCATCTTGAATAACCCCCATATGGCACACTTGCTCTTGTCGCCATATCATTACCCTTGTTTCCGCTGCTTGAAATCTTTCCCCACTTCACCCATCTGGTAAATTCTTATTTGTGCTTCAAAACCCACTGCCAGGCAGCCTCTTTCTGGGAGCCTTTCCTGCCTCTGCTGCTCCTTTCTGCCTCTGCATCTCTCTGCCTCCCGGTTGTGGCTACTGTGCCTGGCACACAGTGGGAGCAGATGACTTACAAAGTGTAGAGGGGATGCTCTTGACTAGACTCCAAATGGGAGGAAAAGAAAAGAAGCAAGACATTCTTTTTTTGTTAACCTTCAACAATTTCTCAAGTCCTTTACAGATGGAGGCTTGGGTTCACCTGTGAGCGCACACTTTGTTCCTTTGTTTCTGGAACACTTTAATGATCCTTTCTGCAAACGTGACGTTCTGATCCCCAGTTGCAATGGAGAGCTTCTAGAGACAGTGGGGAGTGACACTGTTTCACACAAACGTATAAAAGGTAGTTTTTATCGATGGAGAGCCAGGCCCAGGATGATGATGCTATTGAGACACTGGTTATAGACTAGCAGTGAGGGGGAAACGGGTGTTTCCCTGGGTGCTGGGGGAGTAGGGGTCTGGATCAGAAAGGCAGAAACTCGGCAAGAGCACTCGTTTACAGGGATGCAAACTGGCCCCGCAGAGGCCATGGGTTGCAGTAAGGGAGGGGTGGCCGGGAGGGGATCCCTGGGGAAGAACATGAGAAAAGACACATTTGATGTCCAGCTGTGAGACTCCTGAGTCCCCATGTCATCCTCTCCATGACCCTGTCCTTCAGTAAAGCTTATGAAATGCCACAGCCCCATCTTAGTTGAACTCTGGGGAATAATACAGCAGCTGGCGTGCACTGTCACAGAATCAGCACAAAGACCACCAAAACCCTCTAAAAAGGAAGCAGTTTTTACCCCCAGGCAAAGGAGAACCATGTTCCTTAAGAAAAGTCAGCGCCCCTAAGCCAGGGGTTCTCAACCTGTGGGTCGCGACCCCTTGGGCGGTCAAACGACCCTTTCACAGGGGTCTCCTAAGACCGACCATCCTGCATATCAGTTATTTACATTACGATTCATAACAGTAGCAACATTACAGTTATGAAGTAGCAACGAAAATAATTTTATGGTTGGGTCACAACATGAGGAACTGTATTTAAAGGGCCAGAAGGTTGAGAACCACTGCCCTAAGCGGAAAGTGAGGGGCAGATACACTATGGAGAAGGGGACATTTTCCTATACTTATTGCTTCAAAAGTGGATTGTGAAGTCTCCTTGAGACTGCTTACTTTCCTGGTATAGAATCACTGAGGCGCAGATGCAGTTTGCCAACAGGTATGGAGTGGGCATTAGGCTGGCGAGGTCTCAGTGGACGAATTCGAATGGGCATGCTTAAGACTTGGTTGAATTTTTTGTTAACATTTTCATTGGAATAAGACAGTACAGAGGAACTTGTCACAGTCTGCATGTTGCTACAGATAGAAAGTGGCCACGGTTCAAGGTCAAGATGACAAGCAGCAACCAGGATGGATTTTGAAATGTGTCCGTGTTCCTGAGAGATTCCCGGGGCACCTGGTAGAATGTTAGGGCTCAGATGACAGATATTTGGCTATAAAAGAAGGACTCCTGAACCTGGGACAACGAGGGCCACCAGGGTTATGTGAGTGTCACCACACACCCCAAAATAAAATTACCTTTCAACCCAGTTCTCCCTACAGTTAGTATAACTTTTACCTTCATATTAATTGAACTCAGGGAAAACATCGCATCGGAGTTAGAGGGGGGAAATTGGGCCTATTCTGCATAAAGACAATCATGCCCTGTGTTACACAGGTGCTGGTTTTGTCTAGTTAAGCAATGCAAGGCTTCCATGCCTTTTTTAGAAATCATTACCATTTCCTTTCTATGAAAAATTACCACAGAGGCCTGTGTTCATTTTTTTTATCAATGCAACTGAAATTGTACATGGTAGGAAAGTTTTTAATTAGTTCATTCCAAGCAGGAACTCTGTGTGCTCTGTAGTAGGAGCCTAATAAATTACTTCATCGTCGCAACCGGAGTCTTTGTGTTGGAAAATACTCATTAGTTTGCACCGGCAGCCAGCGGCTTCCCGAGAGCGGTCTGAGAAGGAGGCTGCAGGAGGTGTAGCCCAAGTTGCTCGCAGCGGAACTTCTGGGGCAGTGGAGATAAACAGACCTGGGTGGTGAGGGAAGCCACGTGGATCGGTGTCTGAGGACAAAAGGACTCTTGGAAACTCCATGCCAGCCCCTTCTGTCCACTTTCCTGATCATAAAGCTCTTCTCCCACCCCTACCCCCAATAAAACTCCCCCCAATCATCCCAATGTCATATTTTTAGTGTGAATAAATCAAATGCTTGGAAATGCTTGTCCCAGACTAGTAAGAAAATGTTTACATGTTCTATTTAGATTGATAGATACATGTACACATACATACAAGCACATACAGATAGATATATGAAATGTGTGGGCTCAATGTTATTAGCTCAATGGCAAGGTAGTTCTTCTGAGAGGAAGCATAGGATTTGATATGTAGGCAAGTCACTTGGAGTAAAGGGTGAGACCCCCCAAGAGACATGCTCTTATTATAAAAGATGTTCCCTCAATTGTTTTCTAAGGAGACAGTGTCTTGCTGATTTCGGGGTTCTAATATTGTTGCACCCTCATGGTTTGGTAAATAAGTTTGGGTGATGGCTGAGTTAGAATTGTTCTGCAAAATAAAGAGATGAGAATTTGAAATGGGGGATGGAAGATCCAGGAAGAAAGGTGGAACCAATAAAGCCAGGCTTTGTGTACAAGACAGGAAAGAAGGAAAAACATACTTCTTAACGGAGCCGGAGAGGTGAGATGTCTAAGGGGGATTTTGAAATCATTTGCTGTAGGATGAACGTGGTAAACGTCTCCCTCCTTCTGCCCTAGAAAACTGTTTCCCAGAAGCAGACCCTGAGGCTAGGCTTCCTGTGCAAGGGACTTATTAAGGGGGTGCTCTCATGGGAGACCACCCAGGGAGCAGGGGAAACGAGGCAGAGTTGAGGGAGAGTCATAGCTAAAGCGCCATCGGGCAGTCCTTCAGTCTGACACACAGGGGGACCCTGGAGTATAAATAAGTACAGCTCAGGGTTGTCCCCACCAGAGGCAAGGGGGCTGGGTTTCCACACTCCTGCACTGCTCAGCCATTGGTCATGGGTGGGTGACGGAAGGGGATACATTCCCAAGCATTTCCAGCTCTGTTCTGCAGGTAAAGTGGTCCAGTGGCCTGAGGGCAGTCTCTTACAGAACTTACAGTGTTCTCTAAAGAGGAGCTGCACAAGGTGCCAAGTGTTAGAAGCCAAAGGGGTGGAGGGCAGGGCAGAGCACAACATTGCAAAGGGGGTTCAAGGAGACCTGAGGTTACACTGATAATGTCCACCACAAAAATCTCTACTAACGCCCACCTCTGCTCACCAGTGCTTCATGGTATGAGTCAATTCTTCATTTTAGTAAAAGGAAAAACTGACATCTGCATCCAAGTCAGATCTTCAGGGAGTAAAAGCTGATACTGTACTTGTAGGTGAAGAGAATGGGGACCACCTGACACCTGGGTCCATACATCTTTGCGATCAATTGCACAATTACATCTAAATATATTGTATATTCTCATGAAGCTATACTATGGATGCCATATTAAAATGAAGTTCCTGTTATCAAAATACAATTTAAATATGGGAGCTACGTGTATTCACAACTTTGACCATTTCTGTTAGGAAAATGGCCAGGATTCCTTCTTGCCCACCTCTCACAGGCAGTCATTCCAGGCTCGCCACAACCCAGCTCAGCCCCCTGTTCCAGCTCCATCTCAGCCGAAGTCCTGCCACACGTTGGTCCCCATCCACACTCCATGCTGTCCTTGCACAGTAGCCACAACTAAACCCAACATTCACCAGGCCCCGGTTAATATAGGTTATGGTGCCACTCGATATAACAGTAACTCCACACCTTAGGGGCCATGGTCTTTACTGAGGTGAGGAAAGGGCAGCTTGATGAGGTAAAGTCCAAGTTCTCTGTCTAAGGGGAGAGGCGCATGTGGACCCAGGACTGGGTGGTGGAGAGTGCTTTCAGAAGCCATGCTCCTCCTCTCCACAGATGTTTATTCTAAAGCCCCATCTGCACTTCATAATGTCAATACCCTCCCATCTTCCTCCCCAGAGCCTTTTAAATCAGTCAGAGCCCTTGGAGAAAAGGAAGAGAAATTCAATATACAAGAAAGTCAAGTTATTGGTTTGAGTGCTGGGAAGAGTACTGGGGCGGCCTATATGTTCAAAGGGATTACCACAGGAGCTAAGGCTATACAAGGGACCATCTTTCACCATACACCCTCCTCCCAGCCCAATTACCTCAGCAGTATGAGACACCTCTCCCTCTCTCTTTGTCCATTTCTCAATCCCTGATTGGCCCTATTTGGGTCACGTGCTTACCTCTGCCTTAAGCTCAGAATCCAAGGGAATGGAGTATTGGATCAACCAGACCAAGGAGTCTGGCTTGCTACATAAGGAAGGGTGTGGGAGAAAAACACTCTGGGCTGTTCACAGCAGTACTCCTACAGTTCCTTACACCATCTATGTAGACCCAGACAGAATTACTCTGTTCCAGTTTCTCTGGCATAAACAACCATGTATCATGCTCACAGATTCTGTGGGTCAGGAATTTGGATGGACACAGTGGGGAGGGCGTGCCTCTGCTCCACACTGTCTGGGGCTTGAGATGAAAGACTCTAAGCCAGGGGCTAGATTCATCTGAAGGCTCATTCATCTGAAGGCTCATTCATCTGAAGGCTCATTCATGTCCATGTCTGGCAGTTGATGTTGGCTATCAGTGTGAGGGCTTGCTTTCCACATGGGTCTCTCTGTGTGAGATCATTTAGGCTTTCTCACAGCAACATGGCTGGATTCCAAAGCTGAGCATCCTGAGAGATGGGTGGGATTGCATTGCCTTTTCTAACCTAGCTTCAAAGTTCTGCCGACTTAATTTGTCAGAGCCTCGTGTGCTTAGTTCAAGGAAATAGGAGACAGACTCCATTTCTTGATGGGATGAATCTCAATCCCGTCAGTGTTAACCACTGTAGGATCTGATGTCTTTGACAAAGGATGTTAGTCCAACATCTCAGGATCCAGAGGAGTCTTGGAGTGGAGTTACTACCTAATAAGAGTTGGATCTTTGCCTCTGCGTGATGCCATCTCTACTCATTTTCCTGTACTTATTTCAGAGAGATTTCATATGAGAGGAAGATTACCACCAGAGATGATTTTTAAAATGATATTTAAATAGGAACTCCTGCTCTTTCCCCATGCTTTTCATAAGTTATCTTTGTGTCTTTTCTATTTGCAAATGATATCGCTGAAACATTTGTATTTTAAATGGAGTCCCTACCACTTGCAGGAATTCCTCTCTCCTTTTTTCCTGCTGCTTTGTCCTGCCTGGAGTCCAGACTCCATTATGTCACAGTCATTTTCAGGAGTACAGACACTGCTGCCAGAAGCCCAGATCATAATTGTCTCATACAAAACAAGATTGCTTACAGAGCAATTGTTCATAGAAGTATACACCCCCAAGTGATATGAGGAGGTGATAAGGAGTCAAAGAAGGGATCCAGAGGCTCAGCTTCAAGGGCATGGTGTAGAGGCCCCCTCACTCATGAAAGGGGACTAGGCAGGGCCCAGCACATAGTAGAAATGAATGAATGAATGAATCACCCAAAGGGTGGCGTGAAATATACAATTTCATTCCATTTAGTGAATTCACATAAGAGTCCAATAGTAGAAGGAGAAATATTATTTGACTGTTGTTGTTGTGGGATACACTTGAGGATTCAAAAATAATTTACTGCCTGGCTAGTATGGCTCAGTGGTTGAGTTTCAACCTATGAACCAGGAGGTCATGGTTCAATTCCCAGTCAGAGAACATGCCCAGGTTGTGGGCTTGATCCCCAATAGGGGGTGTGAAGGAGGCAGGCAATCAATGATTCTCTCTCATCATTGATGTTTCTATCTTTCTTTCCCTCTCCCTTTCTCTCTGAAATCAATAAAAACATATTAAATTTTAAAAAATAATTTAATAAAGATTATTTTCCTAGATCCATACGTGCACTGGAAAGAAGCTTACATGCAGGAAATTTCTTTTAAATATCTACAATTGGCCCTGAAGTTCTCCAAACTGAGTTTTTCTGAGTATATTGTGGAATATTAAGAAGTATTATTTGAAGATAGGATTCCATGTTGAAACAAGTTTGGGAAGCAACATGGTAAACAGAAGTAAACAGGCATCTTATTGGAGGACTTCTCATAGCCTTTATTGGCTATTGTTCATTGTAAACCTCCAAGGAGCACTATAGTGGACAATGTTTATAAAATATTTTTAACAGAATCCCCCCCCCACCTTTTTTTAAGTTTCTCCTATTACCATTCCAAGGATCTTTGATGCACACTTTTAGAAAGGCTGCCCTAAAACAAAGTCCTGATTGTATTTATTTTTATTTCTCCTAAGGATATATTTAGAACAAGGGAGAATCTACTCTCTTTCCCTATTTTATCAAGTTCTTTCCTTCCTTAATTATATAGTCCTAAGGCTGTATTAAAATATTCTGGTTCTGCCCTAGCCGGCTTGGCTCAGTGGATAGAGTGTCAGCCTGTGGACTGAAGGGTTGAAGGTTTGATTCAGGTCAAGGGCATATGCCTGGGTTGCAGGCTTGATCCCCAGTTGGGGGCGTGCAGGAGGCAGCTGATCAATGATTCTCTCTCATCATTGATGTTTCCATCTCTCCCTCTCCCTTCCTCTCTGAAATCAATAAAAATATATTTTAAAAAATATTCTGGTTCTAAACAAAGCAAACAAACTCACAGACAGAGATAACTGGTTACCAGAGTGGAAAGAGTTGAGCGGAGAATGAACACGGTAAAGGGGCTCAAATTTATGGTGACGGAGGAGACTTGACTTTGGGTGGTGAGTACACAATGCAATATATATAATTATATACATATAATTATATATATATATATATGTATATATATACACACACACTTAAAGCTTATATAAATTATTAACCAATGTCACCCCAGTAAATTTAATAAATAATGTCAATTCTCCCTAAGTTATTTAATGAAATGTGAATAAAAATACCTATACAATTTTTTAAGTAGTCAAGATTATTCTAATGTTCAGATGGAAGGACAAGCAAAAATAATAGAAAAAAATATATAATAGTTAAAATTGTGTAATACTGGCACTTGACTGCATCAACAGACCAATGGAACAGAATAGAAAGCCCAAAAATGCACCCAATGTGTCCAGGCACCTGAAATCAGTGGGGGAAAAGGTGAGTCATGCAATATATAGAATTAGGACACTAGCTAGCCATTGAGACAAAAATAAAATGAGATCCATATTTAACATCTTATGCCAGAATAAATTCCAATGGTTTTTAATGGACAAAAGATTTAAGTGTAACAACTGAAATCATAAAAGCGGTAGGGCATCAACCCATGCACCAAAGGGTTTGGGTTCAATCCCCAGTCAAGGGCATGTACTTGGGTTGCGGGTTCTCTCCCCACCCCTCGTCAGGGCAAGTGCAGGAGACAACCAGTCAATGTGTCTCTTCCATATCCTCTCCCCCTCCCTCCCTCCTTTTTACTCTCTCTGAAAAGCAATGGAAAAAATATTTTCAGGTGAATATTATTAACAAGACAAAACAAAAATTATGGAGGAATTGTTTTATAATCTTAGAGTAGGGCAATTTTATTATGTTGCAATTCATGTCACAAAGGAAGGTTCAATTCCCTAGTATAAAGGAGCTCCTGCTGGTCAATAAGAAAAAAAGACTAAAAATGCAATAGAAAAAAATGAACAAAGGATATGATCACTCCACAGAAAAGAAAATACGTGTCTTAAAATATCAGAAATCATAATCACAGCTCTCATTCATAATAGGAGAGCTACATTTAAAACTATACTGAGCTATCAGTTACCATAGTTTATATAGTAAATATTCTATATAGAGAGAAGCATAGTAAGTGCTGATATGCATTAAATACACCTGCAGGTTTGCCCAAGAAAAGTCTGTTGTTTGTGGGGAAATGGGGTGGTTAAGAAACTAGAAAGGAAGGGAAACTTCACTGTTTTTTCTTTTGTGCCTTCAGAATTTTGAATCATGTTAAAAAAAAAAAGAAATAAAATTGGATCTAAAAAGTACATTTATATTCAATTTTCACTACTCTATTTGGTTCAGCTAAGGATGGCCTCTGCCACTTCGCTCCCTCTAGCTGCCCTGGCTCCTTCAAGAACTTCAGGTGCCGCTCAAAGTCTTCATGATGCCAAGAGCTAGTTTTTTAGCTCACGATATGAAAGTTGTCCTCAGAACATTGCCAAATGGTTTCTGAACACATTTCAATGTGCTGTTTCTGACAGAGCAGCTGTGGCTTCATTTAGCAGAATATCTGAGCATTTTAGACTAAATACAGCAGTTGGGTTCCTAGAACAAAAGATGGTGAAGGGATGAAAGTGTGCAAAATGTGGAAAGTGACTGATTTCCTATGTGGCACATATTAAATTTTAGAACTGGAATTTTATTTTTATGTTATTCTTCTGATTGGATTTTACATTGTAAGCCATATTTATATTTAATCCCAACTCTAAATATACAGATGAATGTTTCTCTTTTTATTTCATAATTGTTATCTAATATTTCTGATTATTCTCCTCACAGCACTAGGTGAAGTAGTCGTTAGAGCTGGAAGGGACCAGAACGATGACTTATTGGTGTTATTTGGCATAAAAAATCTGTCTGCAGGGTATCAAGGGAACACCAGGTGATCTTTCTTTCCTTCTGTATGTGGACCCGCTGCCCATTTCTGGTAGGATTCAATACAACAATCCATTTCAGACTCAAAAACCATGTGGGGTCATGATGGTTTCTATTAATATATGTTGAGCTCTGGGAGCATGGTGGGAGAACTAGGGAGACCCCCAACAGGATGAGATATAATACCAGTCAGGGACCCAGCAGGAAAAACAGACATGGACACTAGGCACTCAAATGAGGATAATTTGACAAAGACGTAATAAAGGACTATTGATTGAGGGGTGAGCAGTTTTAGGAAGAATACGAGGGCTAGCACAGTAGCCAGTACTAAGAACAGGGCTGTCACCACCAGAGGCCTGGCAGGTGAAGGGACGAGTAGTTGTTGGAACTGGCAGGAAAGACTTGAGGAGAGGGCCACCTCGAGGGGAACTGTGACTGTTGTTGGAGGGATGCAGCCAGCCCAAGGCCACACTGCAAGGACGAAGCCTAGGCAACAGATACCCCACCCACTCCTTCCTCCACCCCCATCACAGAAGAAATCCTCACAGTCACTCTCTTTTGTCAGCTCACAGCACTCTTACCTCTTTCTAACACTTTCCATATTTAGTGGTAATTATCCGTTAACATTTTATCTCCCCACTACACTGCGGGCTCCCTATGGACAGGCACCACATCCTATTCATTTCTGCAGTCACAAAACCAAGAAAACTTAGAT
The DNA here is from genome assembly GCF_014108235.1 of Myotis myotis. Taxonomy (NCBI): domain Eukaryota; kingdom Metazoa; phylum Chordata; class Mammalia; order Chiroptera; family Vespertilionidae; genus Myotis; species Myotis myotis. The sequence goes on along the minus strand of NW_023416316.1, from coordinate 29,391,510 downwards.
TTCCTACAAAAATATTAGTTGAGTTTCAATTTGAGGCAACAGTTTTGAAAAACAAGTGCCATATGGCCAGCATAGTGTGGCATCTGCTGATACTGCTGAGTGTTCCTAGGACCCATGGGTCCTGGAATACATCTCCTTTCCCAGAGTTCCACATGAGATGAATGGAGAAAATCACACCATTCATGTGTTTGCAAAGATGAGGCCAATGAAGGAATACGTCAAACAAACCTCTTAACTGAAGTTTAGGATTGTAATACACATGATTAAATAGCTAAACTTATGGAATGGCTAATCTTCTGAAAGTTTCTGAATGGCAAGTTTCCTTTTCTTACTTCAGGGTGTCTCCTACTGCGGGGGTGAGTGATGAGGGGTGGTGAGGGGAGGTGGAGGATGGTATTGGGGGGATAATTGATGATGATGGAAGGAGACTTGACTTGGGGCGGTGAACACACAATACATTGTACATATGATGTATCATAAAATTGTATAATTCTGTTAACCAGTGTCAGCCCAATAAATTCAGTTTTTAAAAGTGTCTCCTATTATATTGCCTTCTCTTGTTCCCAGAGTCACAGAACGTTGAAGAGGTTGGGGACAGTGCATGTGAGAAAGCCTTTTCACAGAGGTCTCTCAGATTCTGGAATAAGAAGTCCTACTCTGAGAACTATGACCACAAGATCTAATGCTGCAGAAGAACCTCTGAGAGGTTATGGGATGATGGGGTTCTCTGGACAGAGCTCTGCCCATTGCAGGTCTATCCACACTGACTTATGGGTCTTCTCTTCCTAAACCCTTTTCCTCAGCATCAGGTTGAGACAGTTTGCAAATGGATGTAGATTTCCAGTATGATGACTTTCCCCTGGTTTCTGGCTGGGAATGTAAGCTGAGAGAAATGTGACAGTGCTTTAAAGTAACCCAGACCTCAGCGGGGGCACAAGCCCCACACATACATTCCAAGAGTAATACTACACAATGCTTTAAATTCTCAAGACTAATATTTGGTCGACTGGCAGGAGGTGTGGTAGGGTGGTGAGAAGGTCTCCATATCATTCTGTGATTGAGAAGGTGAAGGAAAAATGTTTGGTATGGGTGGGTCACATGATCCCTGCGAATAAGTGTTGCCCCAGAAATTAAGCCCCAGAGTTGGACTAAGTCCCGTGATGGAGTGAGGGGTGGGGTGCAGAGCTGCTCAATCTTTCCTTTTGTAGGTCAAGTCTAAGGCCTTCTTCTCTAGTCTACTGGGCAGTGGAGTAATTGTTACAGTGATCAGACTAGCAATACTTTGACCAAAGTACATTTTGATCCATTGCTGAAATGCAAAGAAGCTGAAAGTGAGAGAGTTGTGTGTATATAAGATGAAGAGAAAGTAGACTCCAGATGCAAATGTTTTCCCCAAGTGGGTGCAAGAGACACAAACCCTAAATCCTAAAAAAGGGGGAAGAATCAGGCCCAAACCTGAGGAAGAATCTGAGGAAAAAGTTTACAATGCTTTGCTTATGGCACTATAGAACCTAAGTAGTTGAACCCAAATCATTCTTAGAAGGTAGAAGAAAGGAAAACAGGAAGGTAACAGCAAAAATTAATGAGAGAAATAAATGCACTGGGGAAAATCAGCTAAATGAAACATTGGTTCTTTGAAAAGATTAAGAACATTGATAAGGCTTTAGTAAGATGATTCAGATGAAAAAAGAGAGGGCACAAACAAGCAATGTCAATAATGAAAAGGGAGATATAATTATGATGTTGTGGACCTTGAAAAGACAATGAGTGTATTTTTAACTAAATCATGACAATAAATTTGAAACTTCGCATGAAAATAGACAACTCTTTAAATAATATAACTCACTAAACTAACATGAGAGCTAAAATATGTCCTATAATCTTTTTTTTTTATCCTCACCTGAGGATATTTTTCCATTGATTTTTAGAGAGAGTGGAAGAGAGAAGGAAAGAGAGAGAAATATTGATGTGAGAGAAACATCAATTGGTTGTCTTCTGCACATACCCCAACTAGGGCCCCCGGGCCGGGGAGCCTGCAACCTAAGTAGGTGCCCTTGACTGGAATCGAACCCAAGATCCTTTGGACCCTTTGGCTCTATACACTGAGCCAAACTGGCTGGAGCTGTCCTATACCCTTTAAGAAATTAATCAGAAGTCAAAAATCTCTCACTTTCAAATCCCAGATAAATTAGCTTCACTGGCAAATTCTACTGAACTTTCAGTAGAGCCAGTAGTGATACCATCATACCCAAAGTTTTTCAGAATGTATAAGTCTTATATAACCATAATTTCTGAAACCTGAGAAGAACAATGTGAGAAAAAACATTCAGGCTAATGTCATTCATGAACACATATGCAAACTAGTTAAACAAATAATTAGCCAATGGAATCCAGCAGGTTAGATTTAATTCAAGAGTATAAAATTGATTTGTCATTAGAAAATTAAAATACACCACAGTAACAAATTGGGAAAAAAATATATGAGCATCTCAGTAGATACACACACAAAAAGCATTTGACAAAATTCAACATTATTTTATGACAAGAACACTCTTTGCAAAATAAGAATAAAAGAATAGTCTATTAATCTAAAAAAGTTATCTGCCAAAAACAACTATAGCAAATATTCTATGTGTGAACTGCTGAATGCATTCCTTTTGAGATGGGAATGAGATAAGAATGCCTGAAATCACAACATCTATTCAACTTTGTACTGAAGGTTCTAGCTGTGCAGAAAAGCAAGGAAAAGAAATCAGAACAGTTGGAAAGATCTGGAGGTAACCTGTGTCACAGTGGTTGTCTCAGCATAACAGTAGAATTATGACTGATGTGCATTTCCTTATTATATTTTTTATGCTTTCAAGTTTTTCTATATTAAACACATTGCTTTCAGAATCATTAAAACCTTATGGAGTAAACAATGAAAATGACACCTCTCTCACAAAATGTGGGATCTCAGTAATCTCTGCACTTCCTCTGATGGGCTTCACTCTGTCATTCAAGTGCTTTTCACTGTGGCTACCAGAAGTTAATTTCTGGAGCACAAGGTATCCCAGGCTTTTCAGAATAGACCCTGATAAAAATGAAATCAAAACCACTGACTTGGTTCTTGGACATGAATAGTATTGCCAAGTCCTTGATTTTGCTGCTCAAATGGGAACTGTCAGTTAGAGAGGGAAAGGGACAGAAGGGGCAGAGAGTGATGAATTGAGGTGTCTTGCAGTCTCTCTAGTTCGAATCACAAGATACCAAGAATTTGGAACTGTAGATATCTTTTGCAGGTCATCTACAAATGTTCCTTCTCTGATTTAAAGTTATAATTGGAGGAAGTTAACTGTAAGGCCATGGGAAGTTATAGGGGAGGAAGGGAAGGCAAAACTATAACCTAATAAATTAAGAGGCTGGGTTCTGACATCCAACTTACTCATTGCATGACCTTGTACAAGTTACTGAATCTCTCCATGCCTCAGTTTCCTTCTTTGCGGGGTTGTTATAAAGATTAAATGAGATAATATATGTGAAGTGCTTAGCACAGAGCCCAGCTCATCAAAAGCACTCAGTGAACAGTAGCTATTCTGCAAGAGGCACTCACCAGCATCAAAGTAGATGCTGACATAGGACATGCGACTGGTGAGCACTCTCCTAGGAGCTTCAAATATATTGACTATTTAACATGGTATCTAATCCTCATAATACCTGGGAATTAAATGTTATTATCCTCAGTTTACATGTTCATAGCATCATTTTCCCCAATAATCAAAAGGTGGAAGGAACCCAAGTGTCCATCAACAGAGAAATGGATAAACAAAATGTGATGTGTATATATATACACATACATACACAATGGAATGTCATTCAGCCTTAAAAAGCAATGAAATTCTGATATATGTTTGAAGACATTACACCAAGTGAAATTAATCTAATGCAAAAGAACAAATGTTCTACAATTCCACTTATATGAGGTACCTCAAATAGTCAAATTCATAGAGACAGCAAGTAGAATAGTGGTTGCCAGGGCTGGGCAAGTGGGGAATAGAGAGTTATTGCTTAATTGGGACAGAGACTCAATTTGGGAAGATGAAAAAGTTCTAGAGATGGATAGTTGTGGGGGGCCACTGGCAAGCACCTCGGGCGTTTTAAAATATGTTGGCTGAATCCAGGGTGCAGGCAAAGCCACTCCCTGGAGGCAGTCCTAGCCAAGAGGCAAGGACAAAGACTCAGTCTGACTTTTCCAGCCCAGGTGCTAGGGGGTGGATCACATTATGTCGCCAGAAACTCAAGGCCCACCCAGATGTGATGAAACTTCCTATTACTTTGAGTATATATTAAACTTACTTCCCGTGTCGGTGGCTCTGTTCATCTATCAGAGGCAGACGCCACACCAGGCCCAGCTTCTCCCTCTGTTTCTGTCTCAGTCTCGTTTTCATTCTTCCTTAACCCTCATCGGGTTCTACTCAAGATTTCTCGAACCCCCGCATTCTCCCTTTCGGCGCTGGTCGCGGGAAGAGAGAACGTACCGCCATAGATAGTGATGATGGTTGCACAACAATGCGAATGTACTTAATGCCACTAAACTGTACACTTAAAATCGTTAAAATGGTAAATTTTATGTTATGTATATTTTGCCACAATAAAAAAATAACTCCACTTTAAAAAAAAGAGAGAGAGAATCCAACAAATTGATGAATTTCAGAGGGTGCTGTGTGTCAGGTACAAGTGTGAGGTACCAGGAAAGGAGAATGGAAAGTTCCACTCTTTTTTCATTTACATAAAGTCAAATAACAGGCAGAAGTAATCCATGCTGCTAGAAGTCAAGATAATGGCATCTGTTGGGGGATGGAGAGAGGAGTGACATACAGGTATGGGGGTGGGGGGGTTGCTAAAATGTCTCCTTCCTGATGTGGGTGCTGGTTGAATGGACATGTTCATTTTGTGAAAATTCATTCAAATGTATACTCATGATTTGTGCTCATTTCTCTATATGATACTTCAATAAAAAATTAATGTAAAAATTCCCTATGGCCACCTCCATCATCTCTTCTAAATTGACAATAAAAGCATAAGTCAATTGAGGCCTAATTTGGAGGCATCACTTTCAGAGAAATGCCTATCATACCAGAGACTCTTTGGATTTCAAAGAAGAAACACCACTCATGCTAACTTCATACAAGGGGGCATTATTGAAAGGATACTGGGAGATCTTACCAGTCTGAAGGGCAGGAAGTACTACTGTCCTGAGGGGGAATCTGGACATTGGCAAGATGTATGCTTTGGCTTGTGCCTACATTGATTATGACATAGTATGCAAATATCTATTTCAACCATTTTATGAAAGGGACCACGTAACAAGCATTGTGCTAGGAACATCACATTCATTTAGTGCTCAGACTGCTCCCTCACATACGTGGTAGTAATATTATCCTTTTACAGACGAGTCAACTGGTTCTCAGACCAATCCAGTCATTTTCCCAAGCACACAAAGAGGCGGGGAAGGCCTGGATGTCAAAGTTCTTCCCACCAAGGCAGTGCCTTGTATTAAGGAATGTATCCCATACTCTGTTCTGTCCCTCACTATTCCCCATCTACCCCAAATGGGCATCCTGTTGAAGAACCACGGCTAAAGCCAGTCTTGCCCCTGGGGCCAGAGAATCCATCACCCGCTGCTGTGGGAGGGAGACTGGCTCTGCACACCAGCTTCAGCAAGGGAGGAGAGAACCACCCAAAGCTGGAACTGTAGCGGGGCTGGTCAGCCAGTCCCGTCCAGTCGAGGTTCCCCCATCTCCTTTTATCAGGGTCTTGGGTGCGACGTGTAAGGACGGGAATCCGACGGCGAGAGCCCTCTTCCCTGGACCCAGCAGATCTGGCTGGATCCGGGCTCCAAGGCCACCCCCTCCAGAGTCCGAAACTGGAAGACCTGGGGGGAGTCTCTGGTGACTCCACCCAGGGCTGAGCAAAGCCTGGCACCCACCCCTCACCATGAACTCGGCCTGGGCGCCGGTCCTGGGCGCCCGTCCAGGTCTCAGCCCGCTCCGCGGCGGGAGCGCTGTTGAGCACCGCTCGCTGCCACCAGCGCCTGGACCGAGAGCAGCAAGGCACCTGGAGGTGTGCCGCCTCCGAGCACCCTAGACGCTAGCCTTGAGGTTGAGAGAGGAGCGGTTGGGGTAAATCCTAGGAGCCACCGTCAGTCCGGTCGAATCATCCCGATTTGTAACTAAAGAGTGGTCCAGGTGCCGAAAGACATCTCCCGCAGGCAGCTCTGGTCCTCGGAGCCCAGGCTGCCCGGTGGGCGAATACAGCCGAGTTTCGTCCCGATCAGCAGCAGCCTCGCCCCTCTGGCCCTCCCGGGCACTGAAGTGAGTCCAGCCTCCTGCTCAGCCCTCCTGGGCAGCGGAGGGACGAATCCCGGCTGCTCTGAGGATCCGACTGGACCTGGGCAGCCTCTTCCGCTGCTCCTGGGTCTGGCCCCCCGCGCGCCCCCACACGTCCCTTTTGTTTCTGAGCTTGCTCTGAAAGTGATGTAACGCGGACAGGCTCGCGCTCGCTGCCCCTCTTTCCCACACTAAGTCCTCCCCCCTCCTTTCCTCCTTCCCTCCCACGCCTGGAAGTCCGCGCGCAGAGCCAGCACCGCCGCCAGAGCTTCCAGAGCTTGGGGACCGCGACCCGCACTGTTGGGAAAGACAGGCTTCCACGTCCCACTTCCTGGTTGTCAGGAGGAAAAGCCAGGCTCTCCTCCCAGGAACAAGGGAGAGAGTCGAGGGCACAGCTGCTGTGGAGGTTCCTAAGGAGACTCCGACTGGCTTCTTTCCCTGCTCCCAGGAGACTGGAGACAGGAGGAAACCTCAGGTACCTCAGTGACCCCCGCCGGTGGACGTTTATATGAAAGACTGAGGTTAAAATAGTAAAGACACAGACAGATAGACGGACAAAGAGCAACAGAAACAGGGCAAGAGATAAAGAGAGGCAGAGACCAAGATTGTCAGACAGGTGGAGAGAGACCAAGAGTAAGAGACGGAGTTAGTTGGTGGGTGGGAAGTGGACTTGGGGATTTCTTTTAACCCGCTGTGGTTTCCTCTGTGACGGAAGACAGCGGAGCTGCTCCCTGGCCAGCAAGAAGCCCCAACCTGGATGAGTGAAAGATGCGGCCTGATGACATTAACCCGAGGACGGGGCTGGTGGTGGCTCTGGTCAGTGTCTTCCTGGTCTTTGGCTTCATGTTCACTGTCTCGGGGATGAAAGGAGAGACTCTGGGAAACATACCCCTCCTGGCCATCGGACCAGCCATCTGCCTGCCAGGCATTGCGGCCATTGCCCTGGCCAGGAAAACTGAGGGGTGCACCAAGTGGCCCGAAAATGAGCTGCTCTGGGTCCGAAAGTTGCCCTGCTTCCGGAAACCCAAGGACAAGGAGGTGGTGGAGCTGCTGAGGACCCCTTCGGACCTGGAGTCAGGCAAGGGAAGCTCCGATGAGCTGGCTAAGAAGGCAGGCCTCCGGGGGAAGCTGCCCTCCCAGGGGCAGGCCGAGGTGCCTGTGGCCAGCTCTATCACTACTCCCACCCCCACAGGAGAAGGAGAATGCCAGAGCCTGGTCCAGAGCGGGCAGCAGGAGGAGACTTCCAGATACCTGGACGGCTACTGTCCCTCCGGCAGTTCCCTCACCTACAGTGCCTTGGATGCCAAGTGCTCAGCCTGGGACAGGTCCGAGTGCCCCGAGCCAGAGGACAGCATCTTCTTTGTGCCCCAGGACAGTATCATCGTTTGCTCCTATAAGCAGAACAGTCCCTATGACAGATACTGTTGTTACATCAATCAGAGCCAAGGCAGGTGGGACCACGAGACGATAGTCTAAGCTTTGCATACAAGGGTCGCTGTGCTGATAGAAACATGACTACACTCAGCTCCCGATGGAAGGAAACTGCCCGCTCCAACAGCCTTCACACTGTTAGAGATTGACCTGGTATGTGATGGGTGTGCAAACGTCTGGTGCCTGAGAGCCATGTAAATAGGCATGTTGGGGACACATTTTAGGGAGGGGTGGTGAGTGTTAAGGACACTGGAAGAGGCAATGGGTAGGAGAGGAAGCAGTTCCAGTTACTTTTTAACAATTTAAACAATGTTGGATGTTTCGTAAATAACCCAACAAGTGCCACTCAGTACCTGCTGAAAGCAAGGCAAATCTTGAGTGGGCTGCAAAAAAAAAGGCTATTCATAGGGACCCTGAGTTGCTTTAGGTCTGAAAAAGATTGAAAGAAGAAAAAAACAATGCTTCATTATAAGAAATAATTATCTACTGAAAGCCTTTCACACTTAGTATTTGTTAAAAGAAGAAAAAATCAGGACAGAAAAGCTGCATCCCTCCTTAGGTAGGATGGTTTCTGGAGAAAGGAGAGTTAAAGACAGTTGAATTATGTCATTGAGTTTTATGATATCTTATGACAAGATCAGGAATTTCAAATAAAGTAAAGTAAATGTGACCGGCTATGTGAAAAACTAACATTTTTAGATGGCTATGTTACTTATTAAATTCTTCACTTAAAGTGACTTACTGGTCTTTATCTGAAGTGTTTTCTAACATTTACTACCATTCATGTATAATTTCCTCATCAGGTGCAAAATGACTTAATGTAATATTTTCATAGATCAGAAATTGTTTTCATCCAGTCAAAATGGATTCTGCATATGTATACAAGTGTCTTTAACATTTTGGGAAAACATGTACTGGTGATTACTATTCTTATATGCCTTTTAAAATCTAAAGACTGTGAAGTCAATACCTTAGTCTTGAACTTTATGCAGAATTTATATGTGCAATGATTAAACTTCTGGAAATGTCAGAAATGTCATTATTTGTACTTTTGTTCAGCATTCCCAAAGACAGTAAGTGCCAATGAAATGAGAGTTAATCTACTAGGATTAACCAAAGCCCAGTTTTTATTAAGCTCATCTGATCAGTAAACATTACATGGCAAAGGTCTGCTTTATTTCATGTTTAATCTTTTGCTGCTGAGGAAAAAAATCACAATGGGGCCCTAAAAAGTATTTCCTCTTTCATTTGATCAACTGTAATAGACAAGAGGTCAATCAGCCAGAATAGTATCTGTTCCAGTTGAAGAGAAATATTGAGTTATATATAGAAATGATGGTATATTTAATCTTGAAGATCAGAATAATTTTGCACCCTTTAAGGAATGATGATTTCTTTTTATTTTTTTTTTCATTTTTTTTTTTCAGGGCTTAGGGGGTGATTTCTTTTTAAATGTCAGATAGTTTCGGGCACTTTTTGCCAAAAGGGGAATTGAGGACAAAAAGTTTGGGTATATCTCTTTTGTGTATTTCAGGTCCAACTCTGTAATTCTCTAAGTATGGCAATTATTCTTGTTTTTAAACATCATGCCCTTAAAAATCACAATTTTCTAGTCAAATGCAACATCAAAAGTATGTAATTGTTTTTTGGTAGGGTTTAAATGTCAGCAAATGTGGTCGGTGATCCTGGGCAAATTTTATCTTCTCACACCTCTGTTCCCTGAGAAGGAAGGAGTGGGACTGACTGACACTATGTTACCTCTGAGTTCATTCCAGGTTGAATATCCTATGGTGTTGTGGCAAAGGCACTTTATATATTGCCATGAAATGAGTTACAGCAAAATGCAGGCCAAAGTTATGCAATTCATGATTACTAATATGTGACATGGATTGAATTCTTGCTACTACTAAAAAGAATTTTATAAATGTGTGAAAGCAGATTTGTTTTATTACCAAATATTTTTTTATTCAGCAAAATACATTTCTGGGAATAAAATGAAGATAGTCATAGTATAATATTTTTGAGGAGAAATTTTTAAATATTGGATCCCTAAGTAATCTAACACATACCCTTATACTAAATGTAATTTATTTTGGATTTGGCATGGAGGGAAAATAGTTTCCTAAAATCACAATACCTCTTGATAATTCGAATGCATTTTGAAAAAGGAAAATGATATATTGAAGGAGGTGAAATTCTTTCTTGATTCCAAAGTGTAAATTCAGCCAAGATACCCAAGCTGGAGCATATTTAGACAATTGTTTCAAGACTTAGTCTCTATTGCGATTACCATGGTAATCAAAATTCAGATAGAGTTCAGTTCAGGCTCTCTTCCAAACCTTGCTAACCAGTTCCTTTGAAAATGTTTTCAATTCTATGGATCTTAATACCCATTGATCTGGCAAATATGGGAAGAAATATTTATTCTTTTAAATGTGTTTTCCCTTTTGATAATATCCAACCTCTAATTGTTTGTTAATATCTCCCCTCTACACCTACAGCATCATTTATTTGGTGAACTCACTGTTACTAATTCTTCTATATTGAAGAAAATATTTTTGAAAATCCACAGTCCCACTATCCTAATAGAACTATAGTATTTCCATTTTAGCACATTATCTTCCAGGCCTCCTCCATATGCATATGTACCTTACCTATTATAATCATGTGTTTTTCTTTAATATTTTTATTATATCCTAAGTATGTTTTCATGTTTTTATGCAGTGTCTCTAATTATCATTTAACAATTGTGTAATATGCTATTTAGTGATGTACCATGATTTGTCATGCCATACCTTATTGCTAGTCAGATATCGTGTTTTATGGATGGTTTCATATGGGGTTTTTTTTTTTTGTTGTTTGGTAACACAGCTACATTAGTTGCTATTTGCCCAGAGAGGTAAAAATTTACAATTGAAAAAGCTGTATCTTTATAGATGAGAATGAGGGGGCAGAAATGTGTAAATGGATAAAACACTCAATATTGTTGGTTTTCTCTTCATTCATGTAGATGCAAGATGTAGGGTAAGAAACAAAACTATGCTTCTTCAAAACAGTCCCCCATTGGGACCAGAGCCAGTATTTTTAAGAGTAAGAATAAGATGAGACCGTTCCCCAGTCAACATCACAATACCTCTTGATAATTCGAATGCATTTTGAAAGAGGGAAATGATATGTTGAAGGAGGTGAAATTGTTTCTTGATTCCAAAGTGTAAATTCAGCCAAGATACCCAAGCTGGAGCATATTCAGACAATTGTTTGCATCACCAATTTGCATCTCAAAATCATATTACAGTGGTATCCATCTTCAAGAGCTTAAGGTTGAATAAACAAAATGAAAATAGAAATAGATAATAATAATTACTTTGTAATATTTCAAAAGCATCTTCTTAAAGTATCTCACCATATATTTTATACTTAATATGTATGTAAATTGTTATCTATTAGTGACTTACAACTGAACTAGAATTTCAGGAATTCAATAGACTCTACCCATGAGTTTTCTATGTTTCAGTTCCTCACTGGAAAAACTAAACTGAAGATGGAGATGTAGACAAATGCTTGCCTCAACCAAATATCTCAATAAAGGATTGAATTCCACTCAGCCTCTTGTCCAGATAATATAAAATCACATAAACACAATTAAATCAGAGATCACTTACTTGATTTATCACTGCCCACCACAGAGTCCTCACTCCATGGACACCCAAAAGAAAGAAGTTTATACGTGATTCTGTCCAGATACACAAATAGGAGGGCACCGACATTAATCTCCATAGTCTAGCAATTTATTCCTGGACCTGACCCTTGTTAGGGATTCTTTCTTTACTTTTTCCTTTATTCCTCCTCCTGGCCCCACGTTAGAGCGTGCAACCTCAGTGTCCCCAGTGACAGCACACGCCTTTGCATGCTTTACTCCTAATAATACAGTTACAAAATTGGCTGGTTACAAAATAGATATAAAGCTATTAAACATCTTTTTGCTATTCTTTAACAAATCCATCCCTAGAAAGTTAAATATAATGACATTTTTGTAGTTAATCACTTTCTTATTCTTCATGGTAATGAACCATTGTATGTGAGACAGGTAGTTCTTCAGTCTGAGGCAAGACCACATTTGTTTAGAAGAATTAGGCTTTTGAAAATCACCTGCCTGTAATTCAACATGGAAATATGAACAATTACCTTCTATGTAAGTGATGAGATCATCGCACCTACTCAAAAAAGACCACCTGCCCCTCCCACCCTCTGCAGCAACTTCTCGGCTCTTCCATGACTGTGCCCTGCAGCTGACCATCCTGAACCTTTGGCCAACCATGTTCTCTGCCTCAAATGCATACTGTCTTCACCCCCCTGCTGCTAAATGCCCTAACATCCTTCAAGTGGAAGCTGCCACATCTTCCATAATTTTTTAGCTTTTCCCACTCAGACTGAATACTTCTGTCACACTGGGGTCAGATGACACCTCCACCATCATTGCACGTATTAGTTGAGTACGTATCTGCCTTTCTAACTACAGCTCTTTGAGGGCAGGGGCCACATTTTATTCATCTTTCCACCCCATCCTCCCTCCCTACACACATACACACACACACACACACACACACACACACACACACACACTCTTCCATGCTCAGTGAAAACTCTAAATTGCACCATTTGGGTCATCCTCAAAGCCTACTCGCTTCCATTTCCTCCTTCTGGCATGAAAAGAAAACTCTGCCTTGTTGATGTGAACAAAATTAAATTGAATATAGTCAGCAACAAAGTGGGTTAAAGTAGGCTTGTGGTTTGAGACCCTAACTTTTATTTAGCATCTTGTTTCTTTGGGGAAACCACATCTTACATAAGAAGAAGAAAGCAATGAATCTTTCCAGAACATTTTCTCTTCCCTCCATGAGTGACCTAACTCCTGCTCCCTGCTTCCCTCTATGAGCCAGTGGCAGTTCTTTAAAAAAAAAATGAGAACTTGGATCTACATAAAGAAAGGAAAAACTGCCCAGCCAGTGTGTCTCAGTGGTTGAGCATCAACCTATGAATCATGAGATCACGGTTTGATTTCCATGGGCACATGACTGGGTTGTGGGCTAGGTCTCCAGTAGGGGCATGCAGAAAGCAGCTGGTCAATGATTCTCTCTCATCATTGATGTTTCTACCTCTCCCCAACCTCTTCTTCTCTAAAATCAATAAAAATAGATTTTTAAAAAACAGAGCATCTGAATAGGCCTATATCTATTTTAAAAATTGAATTAGTAATTAATAACCTTCCAAAACTGAAAGCATCAGGCTCACATGGGTTCACTGATTCTTCTAAACATTTAAGGAAGGAATAATACCAATTCTCTAAAATCTCTTTTAGAAGACAGAAGAAGAGGAATACTTTCTAAATCATTCTATGAAACATAAGTACCCTAACACCAAAACCAGACAAAGATTTTAAAAGAAAATTATAAACCAATATCTCTCATGAACATAGATGCAAAAATCCTCAACAAAATATTAGCAAATTCAATTCAACAATGTATGAAAAGAATTAGACATCACAACCAAGTGGGATTTATCCTAGGTATGCCCAACTTGCCCAACATAAAACAATGGGCCCAGGTCTGCAGGCTAATGAAGAAAAATCAGATGGTACATCAATAGATGCAGAAAAAGCACTTGACAAAAGCCAGCACCCATTCATGATAAATGTTTATTCCTAAATAAACAAAAATAAAAGGAAATTTCCTCAACTTAGTAAAGAGATTTAAAAAAAAAAACTATAGCTAACATCATATAGCTAACATCTCACCATCATTAATGGTAAGAAACTAGAAGCTTTCCCACTAAGATCAGAACAAGGCAAGAATGTCCCCTCTTACCACTCCTTTTCAACATTGTACTGGAAGTCCTATTTAATGCACTAAGACAAGACAAGTCAAGACAAGAAGAGAAAAGGCATATTGATTGGGAAGGAAGAAATAAAACTATCTTTGTTCACAGATGACATGATTGTCTATGTAGTAAATCCAAAAGAATCAACAAAAAAAATCTCCTGGAACAAATAAGGGATTATAGCAAGATTTGCAGGATACAAAGTTAATCTATAAAAATCCATCACTTTTCTATATACCAGCAATAAACACGTGGACTTTGAAATTAAAAACACAATACCATTTGCATTAGCACCCAAAAAATGAAATATTTAGGTATAAATCTAACAAAACATGTACAAGATCTATATGCAGAAAACTATAAAACTGATGAAAGAAATCAAAGAACTAAATAAATGGAGAAATATTTCATGTTCATAGATAAGAAGTCTCAATATAATCAAGATGTCAGTCCTTCCCAACTTGATCTATAGATTCAATGCAATCCTAATAAAAATACCAGCATGTTATGTTGTGGATATTGATAAACAGACTCTAAAGTTTATATGGAGAGATAAAAGACCCAGAAGAGCCAACACAATACTGAAGAAGAATACAGTCAGAGGACTGACACTACCTGACTTCAAGACTTACTATAATGCTACAGTAATCAAGACAGTGTGATATCCCTGGAATATGCAATAAGCAAACAGTAAAAAAAAAAAAAAAAAAGAGGATGGAAAGGAATGTGGGCCCACCTTAGAGAAGCAGGAACTGTGGTATTAAAGGAGAGGTAGTCCCAGGGCCACACTTCATGGGTTCAAATCCCCATTCTGCCTCTTGCGAGCTTTGTGATCTTAAGTATAACTTCTCTGTACCTCAGTTTTTTCAGCTGTAAAATGGGAACAATAATGGTGCCTGTCTCTAGGGATGTGAAAATGAAATGGATTAATATGTGTAAAGTGCTTAGAACAATGTGGGGCACATAGCAAATGCAGCACAAGGGTAGTTGCCAACATTATTACCATGGGGGTTCTGAGAAGCCAGAGTCAAGTATCTGCATTCAACTCAGACAGAGAGCCAGGGATGCCTTTCTGAACTGGGAAGTGAAAAGATTAGAAGCAGATTTTAAGATAATGAGTCTGGCAAGGTGGAAGGGATGAGCAGGAGGGAGGTTGGGGAAAAGGGGGAGTAAATATAGCGAAAGTAATAAGCTTGGGGCTGTGAAAGAGGAACTGATCTCTCTCCCTGAAGATAATGTGGGTGGTTGTGAGGGCTCTTAGCCTGTGGATGGCTGCATTCCTTCAGATTTCTCCTCCTCATTCAAACCACCTGATTAAAATGTCGAGGAAAATGAAAAAGTTTTAATACATTCGGCAAGAAGCTTCTACCAGCCTGAACCAAAGAATGGCAAGCAACTCTTTAAAAAAAAAAAAAAATATATATATATATATATATATATGTTTATATATATATATATATATATATATATATATATATATATTATTGATTTTTTACAGAGAGGAAGGGAGAGGGATAGAGAGTTAGAAACATCAATCAGCTGCCTCCTGCACACCCCCTACTGGGGATGTGCCCGAAACCAAAGTACATGCCGTTGACCGAAATCGAACCTGGGACCCTTGAGTCCGCAGGCTGACGCTCTATCCACTGAGCCAAACCGGTTAGGGCGGCAAGCAACTCTTGATATATCAAAAGGAAAACCAATTTCTAAAAGTTTCCAGTTTTCCTTCTGTAGCCTGAACTAAGGCTGAATGGAAACGAATTGTCCTTTACAAGAACAGACACTTTCCTCTTTGGAAGGTGTGGAGGATTGCTAAAAATTCCCTTCTTTGGGGTTGCCCCCAAACCTGGGTTCTCACTATGTGTTCCTTCCATGAGATAAAACAATAGTGTTTCCTATTACAATGCAAAAGACCACCTTTTCCAACCATATCCGATATCTCAACAAGAGTAATTTATTTAATTAACAATAAGCCAGACACTAATGAGGCCCCACAGAATGAATGGGTTTGACTGGGAGCTTGGAGGAGGAGGTGATGATCTAGAACTCTGGATGAGACTGTGGCCATGAATGGGGGCTGAGGAGGGGATGGGCAGAGGCCACATTAGGAAGAAAGGAGATATAGAAAGGGGAGTGAAAGGGTTAGGGAATACATTTGCAAATCTCAAAATCTTGTTGAAAACCAGCTGACATGTTTAATGAAACTTACATCTACCACCCAAACTGGAAAACCCCAATCTTCACTGCCACCTGACTTAATGCTCTCTCCTTGTCACTGCGGGAACACCCCTGCCAGGGACCCCTACTCACTCATCTTCCCTAGGAAAAAGGAAAAAGAAAGACGGGGTTGGGGGAGACTCGCCAGTCACCTCTGTGGTTCAGGTGGTCTGAAGGGAGTAAATGTCTCCCTTCCCACTGGCCCAAGATGTCACTAAAATTTCAAAATTCTGGGATCCTTTAAGCTTCATGAGGCGACTGTGACAGGCTTGAAAGAGTCAGAAACCAGGCATAGAACAAAGAAATTACTTGAAGCTGAGTTTTTAAAAAAGGTTTGCTGTTAACAACTCCAGGAATTAATTAAAAAGGTTTCTCTCTGGTCTTTGAATAGGGTTAGCAGTGCCATAGACCTCTTTGGGGACTGTAGCAAACTTCTTTCTTCTCAGCCCATAGGTAACCATTCCTCCTCTCCCTGAGAGGAAAAACACAGTGTTTAATTAGGGAAGAAATAGCCAACTCAGCCAGAAAGGGAGCCACCAGTGATAGACGGACCAACTAGCTCATTGGACATGACAGAGCACATCCTCAGCCTGCCCAGGGAACCCTGGGTCCCCAGGAACTGGCATCCCTGAGAGACTGCTCTTTAATTGGCTGCCCATATTGCTGCCCAGAGCTCGCCCTGCATTCAGGGCAGTGACAACTACTTCACGGACACTGTGACACACTGGCTAATGAGTCACGATCACCCGCACATGTGCTGCCATGTCTAAGGAATCCCACGTGTGTGGCCGGCCCAGGAAGGAGAGACTTGGGCTCTGCAGCTACTTGGCCTTTCTGGCAGAGCTAAAGAGGATGATGGCCCAGGAACTCTGCGACCTGACATCTTCTTTTTAGGACCGTTATTAAGCACTTATCCCCGCATGTGAAAAATCCGTGCCCTTCCATCAATTGTGGATCAACAACACTCTCTCAGCCCTGGGGTCAGAGCCTTGGCCTCTCATTTACATGAAAACTGGTATTTGAAAGCTTTCAGCCCTAAATTCATTTTGATACACTCGGTAAAAAAAAAAAAAAAGAGGAAATTCTCTGCCTGTATTTGATCAAATCCAACTGAATTAATCATGATTCATTTCAATAGAAAAACACTCATGCAGGCAGCTCTCTGTGCAAAATTAATTTCAGAGTGAAGCCACACGAATGAGTTGCTTTTTCTTGGGTTTTTCTACATGGGTTGCCATGGTACTCACTCTCAACATAATTCACATTTGAAATATACAAAAACACCATAGAAACTATTTGGACAATGTACAGAAGGAACCTCCCACAAGTAATACACACACATCTCATTATTTTATAGTTTGTTATTAAGTTGGTTTCAAGCAGAACTTGTTTATTTAGTGTTCTGGTAAGTCACACAGTCATTATTCCTGTGTCTTTCCGTCACGGGGAGCTGGAGTAGAGGCAAGTGTCTCAGGCCATACCTCCCATAGATGGTGACCTTTAAGCTGAAACCTGAGGTTTGTAAAGAGTGGAGGGAAGGGGTCAAGGAGGAGAGCAAGGCTGGGAATGGAATGAGGTGCCTCAAGAGAGGTAAGAAATCACTTGAGTGGTTATTTAAAATTGCTGTTGACCAGGAAATCAGAATATCTATTGGAGGTGACTGGGCATGATTATTTTTTAAGTTCTGTGGTGCAGCCTGGGGTGAGAAATACTGTTTTAGTTCAAACATTTCTTGAAGACCACAATAATGAGTTTGCTTTTTAATCAGGATGCTATGGGAAGCATCTGGAGAGTTTCAAGCAAAAAAAAAAAAAAAAAAAAAAAAAATGGCACCATCACATTTATGTTTTTAAACAATCAGGAAAACTAAATGGTGGGGAAGGACTTAGAAGGGCAGCTCTTTTTTAAAACAGGAAAGAAATACTTTTTTTAAAAAAATATATTTTATTGATTTTTTACAGAGAGGAAGGAAGAGAGATAGAGAGTCAGAAACATCGATGAGAGAGAAACATCGATCTGCTGCCTCCCGCACATCTCCTACTGGGGATGTGCCCACAACCCAGGTACATGCCCTTGACCGGAATCAAACCTGGGACCCTTCAGTCCGCAGGCCGACGCTCTAGCCACTGAGCCAAACCGGTTTCGGCGGAAAGAAATACTTTTATAGACAAGTTTAAAGATGAAAGGGAGAGTTCCCATCTAAGGACCTCTATTGCCTCTGAAAAAGGAAAGACAGTCCTACCTGCAGTGGTTGAAGGGATGGGGGCAATGAAGGAGAGATGGGAGGCCAGAAAAAAACAATAAAGGGAAATAGGAAAGGAAGACACCTGGGAAAATAAAAGACCTAGAGTGAAGCACTGTGAGCCTCAGAAGATGCCAGAAAATAGCTTTCAGTGGAGCCATCGTCACTGGGCAGTTATGTGTCTCCACTGTGCAGAAGAGAGAGGGGTGAATTGTAGAGCAAATGCAGAGGAAAATCCAGGAAGTTGAGTGTTCTCCATAGGAAACCAGTATAGAGATTGACTGTGGATTCCAGGCCGCAGGGAAAACAAGCCTGGAAAGCCTGTTAGACGAAGCAGCTGGGATCCTGGAGCCTTGAGGCAGCTGAAGAACAAGCAGATTTAGAGAGAGGGGAGGAGGAGGGATGCAAGGATGTGGATGCTGGATGGGATTTTCTGAAAGGAACATTTTTAAGCAATGACAGGGTCTGGGCTGTAACCACAGGAGCAGCACTGGCAGCATCCAGTTCACCCATCACCCTCTTCAGGGAGCCTTGCAAATAGACAGGCTTTTGTTTATGGATATTATTTAGATTCCAAATTTAAAGTGCTCTGCACCCACCAAGTATTAGAATATTATTGTGAAGGGATGCTGGGGAGATGGTTTCAGTCATATGCTTGATGATCGCCTAGCACCTTCCCTGAAGTTAAACCCTAAACACAAACAATTACTGGCCTATATTAGCCCAGTGGGTGAGAGAGTTCTATTTAAAAGAATAACTTCCATCATCATGTCATCAAGAAACTAAAATCACTGTCTCAATCCAAAATGTCACTCTGTTGCTGACACCCGGTTCTTAAAACCCTTGGTTATTTCTTGTTCTTGGATGCAATGCCTGTCAAGATCTCAGCTGGCCTATTGCAAGGTAATTGCCCATGGGTTGTTGTTGTTGTTTTTAGTCAACTGAAAAGTCAGCAGTAAGATTCAGCTGAAAACACAGGGGCTGCTTTGGAGAAGTGAGGGTGAGAAGTAGGGACTGAGGCCCCAGGCACCTGGCTGTGAAAGGCTGCGGTAAGAGGTAAGATCACTGGCTCAGTAGTCAGGTATGGCATCAAACTCATTTCTACTTGCCATCTGATTGGATGGATCTTACTCTCAGCGACCTCATTTGCACTGAGGGCTAATAATATCTACTTTGCTTGCTTTGTTACAAAAATTAAGCAAGATAAATTATATAAAGCACTACACACAGGGTTTGGCACTACACAGTTCATTTAACTGATTATCAGTAGTCTTATTCTCAAGTTGTATCTTTGGACAATGAACCAGCTCCAAGCCTCTCTAGAAAGCTCTCCAAAGCAATATATGCAGTGAACAGGTAGGGAGAGAGTTAGGGGGAGAGGAGATCCCTGATTTGAATGGTTACCAATTTCCATGGTGTAAATACATCCACCTTGACTGTCTTCAAGCTACCAATGTGACTCACTAAAAGTACATTTGGCTGTCAGCAATCAGCATGGAAGCTGGAGGGGCTGATGGAACCTTTATTGCAATAATATGGGGCTGCCGGCACCCTTTAAAGGTACAGATTTAACTTTACATTAGAAAATATTCCAGCTGTCTGCTCATCCCTCATACCCACTGATGAACAAAAGCACACTCAGAACAGACGCTCAACTAGCTATAGGAATTCTGACATAAATTTCCTGGAATTTGACACTGTATTGTAGCACGCAGCTTTAGGAGTTGGGCAGGAAGGAGAAGGTTTAGCACAATACAGGGGAAGGCACCAGAATGTTTTTTTGCCAATAACAATCTCATTGCATTTCTTCCTTTGTCTTTACAAGCTGAAGTCATTTCCAATATTGTACCAATATCTGACCATCTTTGCCAGACTCAACTAAAGAGAGAAGAAAACAATAGAGTGGGTATGACCTGTAGGGCTCAGAAGATTTATTTGTTTTGCTAAAACTCTTGCAGCTAATCATTTGGCCAGTGTAGGCACATCTGCCTGCCTGTGTCCCTGGAGGGTACTATTTTAAGGAGAAGATGATCCTAGTAACAGAAGGGCTTTTTCACTATTGAGCCTTCTCTTATTATTGCAGCTAACAAACTGGGGAAACTAAATTTGAGTTTTAATGTGGACTGAAAAGGCATTTCCCACATATGGGAAAACTTCATCTTTAAAGTAGAATTACTTTTCTTTGAATAAGAAAGTTGAAAACAGCTGAGGCCCCAAACTAAAATATTTCTGTTTTGAGAACTAGTACTAAGGACTCTGAAGGGGTGTGGAATCAAGGTAGAGGTGGTGGGTTGTTCTAAGTTTGGGGCTAAGACAATTACAAGATTAGAAGTGAAATCACACAGGCTGCTCTGTTGACCAATAGTCCTCCCTCCCTCCTTTCCAAATCAAGACAACACATTGCTCTGTGGTCTATGACCACAGACTGTGTTTACCTGGGACAGACTTGGACTTGAACCCCAGCTCTGCCACTTACTAGGTGGGTAAACTTGTTACCTAAAGTCTCTAAGCTTCAACCTCCTCATTTATCAAACAAGGCTATTAATATACATCTCAGAAGATTGTGAGGAGAATAGAATGAGAAGCCTTTGCAAAGTAGCTGGTCCATAGCAAGCATTCAGTAAGTGACACGAATAAACAAATTGAGTTCTTCTGAGCATACGGTCAAAAAATATTGGGAACATCTTTATTATTTCAGTTATCAAAATGTGACATCTGAATTCTAGTATTCTTAGCCTAATTTTCAAACTATTCAAGTATCCATCATATAGCTCTAAAGAACCACTACAAAAGGTAAATGAGGGGGGCAAAGACTGGATGACCAAGAGGCTAAAGGACAGGTGTGGGAGGGAGAATTACTTTTCACTGTTTATATACTTCTTTTGCAAATGGAAATTTATTGAGGTATAATTTACAAAATTAAAATTCACCCATTTCGTAAAGTATGGTTTAATGAATTGGGGTAATATATATAATAATGTAGTTACATAACCATTCAATCAAGGTATACAACAGTTCTAGCACCTTAAAAATTCCCTTGTGCTCCTTTACATCCAAACCCCTCTTCCACCTGGCCCCAGGCAACCACCCATCTGCTCTCTGTCATGATCAGTTTGTCTTTTCTAGAATGTCATACAAATTAAATCATACAGTATGTAGCATTTGACCTTTATGCTTAGTATGTTTTAAAATTCATTCACATTATTGCATGTATTGATATTTCATTCCTTTTATTGCTGAATAATCATTATAATGTGGATATATTGCAATTCATTTATCCATTGGTTGATAGACCTCTGGATTGTTTCCATTTGGGGGATTACCATGAATAATGCTGCTGTTCACATTTGCATACAAGCTTTTGTTTTGTATCCTTTAAATTTTGTTCCAACTGCAAGTATTTCCATTTTAAAAATTAGGCTGTGGGAAGAATCATCTCTCTGAATAACTGGTACCTAGAATAAATGAATATAATTACAGTTTGGCTGACCAAGATTTATATAACTTCTCTCCACATGCAATACTTGGTGTCCTTTTATGTACTGCGTATGTAAATACACAAGAACTACTTGGCTTCCTCAAAGCAATACATCTGGTTGATTTCTACAGCAGACAAGATGAATTAAATCACTATGATGATGTAAAATGCTTCCCGGTGGCCTTAAAGGTGTTTTTCTTTAAAAAAATCATCTTTAAAATGTGGAGACATCTGCAACAGTCTCAACAATAAAAACATTTAAACAAAAAATAAATAAAACTTACAAAAAGTAATCTTTAACAATTACGTGCAACAACATGAGGAGATGGAACAAAAGAATACATAAATTCAAACATAGACAAAACTGATCTATGGAGATAATAGTCCGGTGAGTGGCTACCTCAGGCAGGGGTCAGTGATACTGACAGGTGCAGGGTGGGGGAAGGGTGTTTATATTTTTAAATGTTTTACTTTGGGGGGCTAAGACAATTATAAGATTAGAAGTGAAATCACCAAAAAGGAAAAAAAAAAAAAAAGGAAGTGAAATCACACAGGCTGCTCTATTGACCAATGGTCCTCCCTCCCTCCTTTCCAAATCAAGACAACACATTATTTTAAATTATTTTGTGATAAACTAAGACATGAACACACACAAGGTCAGGTTCATCAATGTCACTGTTTTCTGCCTCCACATCTTGTCCTACCAGAAAGTCTTCAGAGGCAGTGACATGCATGGAGCAGTCATCTCCTATGATAAAAATGCTGCTTTCTGGAACACCTTCTGAAGGACCAGCTTTGGGCTCTTCTTGAGGAAGTGCCACTTTTTTCAGAATACGTCCATTAAAAAACAAAAACAAAAAAGAAATATATCCATGGTGGTTTGCTTGCTTGGTTACTTTTTTTCATGTAGATTTGCTTGTAAGCAGATAATGCACCATGAACATTGCTATTAATGAAAACCTTTTGTAGTTAGGGTTCATGTCTTCAAACTTTTTAAGGAGCTTATTGAGGTCTGCAAACGCTTCTGCTAAACTATTCACTGCAAATTTTCTTGGAGGCTCTTTTTCTTTTTCTGCAATTTCTCTTACCGCTTTTTCAGTTATGCATTCCTGTTCCAATTCCAACAACTTATTAGTCAGTTCCTCAGAAACCATCTCTAGGAGCTTCTCAGTGTCATCCTCATCCACACCCAGGTTAAAGTTGTTTGCCATCTCAACCACAGCCTTGTCAATTTTTGCATCCTCCTCATCCTTGGCAATCGTTTGAAATCATGGGCCACATCAATCACTAGGCGATAGGATTTTTCAGCTCCATTAAAATCTTATAGGACTACCGTCACATATATAGTCTGTCACTATGCAGCAGTCATTATTCAGCACATGACTGTATTTATCACTAGACTGTAAATTCCCTGAGGGCAGAGATCCTGTCTGTCACGTTCAGCCTTATAAACTCCAGAGTTTCAATGCTAACCCAATACCGGGCACATATTGGATTCTCAATAATTATGCATTGAATAGATGATTGACAGTATCTTCTAAATCTACATTGCCTGATGGCTAATGAAACATTTAATTGTTCCCTTCTCAATTTATAAAATTAAATTTTGAATTGAAATGATTATTGATATCAGTTTATGTAATTGTTACTGATGGGGAGATCTCCTCATCCCCACCTGTTGCTGGGGGAAGTGGGTTTCTTGGGGTGCCGCTGGAATAAGAGGATGTGATATAGTAGAAAGCTTTCTTTCTGTGGAGTTACACCCCTGAGATTCCACAGTCTCATTTCCCTTTCTCTCCCCCCGCCCCCAAGGAAAGTCCAGCTGTTGTGCCTTCAATGGGGCTAGAATTAAAGCTGTTGACCAGAGATTCCATTCCATGTTGGAGCACAGGTCCAATCCAGCATCAGGCTAGCTTAGTTTGTGTTCCCCACTGTAGTTCATCAGTCCATTGTGTGTGGGGTCCACAGGTCTCATGGCTATGGAGGGAACACAGGCTAATGCAAGAGAGCCACAAGAGCGCCTGAAAGGGCGAGGACTACGCCCTCCATCTTACCCTAGATCCTCCATTTTTGGGCAGCCATGTGCTCGGCAAGGCTTCTTCCCGGAAGCCCAAGCCTCTTCTAGCCACACCCAGGATTTCTCTAAACTAACCAATGACAATCAAGGGAAGTGCGTGCCATAGATATGACCACATCCTGTGTAACGAGACACCGACTTGCGCCTGGCCAATCAACGGGGCCCACAGTCCCCTCTCCTCACCTTACTCCACCCCCCTATAAAACTCCTCTTCCCACCGGGCTAGTGCTCTCTCTGCCACTTGCTGCTGTGCCAGTAAGGAGGGTAGGGGAGCCAAGCCCGGGTTTGAATAAAAAACTCTTTGCGTTTGCATCGGACATGGCTGGCTCCCTGGTGGTCTTTTGGGGATCCTGAAATCTGGGCATAACACGCAAAGAGTGCCAAAAGCCAAAAAGTGGTGTGCAGGTTATTCAGGAAGTCTACTACCTAATACAGCGTCTGGCACTGGAAAGCATAGTGAAGCCCATAATGTCACTGGAAAGTGGCAGTGAGGTACAAAAAGTTAAATCAGGCAAAATAATTGGCAATACTTGGTTAACCAATGGAACATCCTTACTTAGCATCATTTTTTGAACTCTCACAATTCTGAGCCAGGGAGACCTAAAAGTGATGGGCCAGTTAATTGCTTTAGAAAATATTTTTAGGTGTTTGATATGTTTGGTTGGGGTTATTTGGTTTGGTTTGGGTTTGAGATTTTGGGTGTTTGTTTTTTGTTTTTCACTTAGCTTTGTTTTAGATTGTGTTGGTATATTCAAAGGTAGGGCAGGTTGTTTGATGAGAACTCCATCCCCTAACATCTGGACTCACCCTGTTTCTGTCCATCAAGTGAGTGGGTTAATATAACAAGAGATTTACAATGAGACTGTGCAAAGCTCATTTAGAGAAGTCTCAAGTTGAAGATCATTTGCTTGCCAGTTAAACTCATTCCTACCTACATCCTAGATATTTTATTTCTTAGACTCCTAGCTGAAAAAAGGCTTTCTGCCCTCCTCACCCAACCCCAAACCCACCCTGGGAGAGAGCCATCATTAGTGACAAGGCAGGACTCCAAGTTTTTCTAAACTCTCCTCACTTTCCCCATCTGTAAAACAAGGAAGGTCCCTTAAACCCTAGTTAGGACTGACTAATTTGAGTGCCTGCAGCAAACTGTTCCTGTGCAAACCATTTAGAATCTTTCAATTTACAACTCCAATTTATGGGTTTTACTCTGAACTTTAAAACTTGCCCTAAGGCAAGGTGACTTCAGTTCTGCCTCATTGGATGATGTGGCCATTGTATCCTTTGTCATGGAAGGGAAGAACTATATGGCCTATTTACTTCAAGTTTTGAAACTCATCCCCTAAGATAAAGAAGTATACCTTCCTGAAGTGATTTCCTGTGTCTTTGCTAAACTGGATGCCTTTTAGCTCTAAGAAATTGATTTAAGTTAAAAAAAAGAAAAAAAAAAAAAGAAGAAGAAGTGGGAGTGGAGGAACTTAACAAAAATCACACCAACGCATCTTATTAACAGCGTGCCTAAGTGGTAAACTTGCTGCCACTTTACTGAAAGGCCTGCATTTTCTTCTTTTACAGGTATTATTTACTCTCCATCAACTAGCAGCCATGCACAAATTGTATACTGTAGATTGCTCCATTTCTCTGCCTTTTGAATTGAAATCCTAACTACACTTATATTCTTTTACTTGAAAAAGATGGATGCACTCAGCTAACTCTGAGCTTGGCAAAATTGGCCTTGTCTTAAGGTCACCAACAACTTGTTTGAGTAACATTTCTGTTTTCAAGTATAAATTAGAACAGTTATTTTATCCTCAAGATAAAAGACACATAGCGCCCAATGTTCATGTCTGTACCATCATTTGTCACTATTGGCACTTTCGATTGTTCTGGCCTCCATACACAATAGTGGGATATTGTTTGTATTGTTTGCCTGGCCATAATGGATTTGCACCAAGCCAAGCATATTCCCACCCCCAGATCCCCTGGGACCAGTGTTGTAAAGGGGTCATGAGTGCTGTCAGGGGTGGAGAGTTAATTGAAGAAATGGAAGTTCTACCTGTAATGGCATTCTCATGGGGCTTCGCTCACCTCACACTGAAGTTAACTGGAGACACTATTATTGGAACCAGGACCTCTAAGGGTCAGTTATGCAGGCCCAGCTGCTACTTTATAATTTAGTTGGTGTAAGCAGCCAGCATTGTGCAGAAAGCTCTGAGGCTTTGAACTTTAGGGGGTTTTATGGGCCCTTTTGTTCCCAAAAGCAGGCTATTATCTTCTTCACAGGAGTTTTTTTCCTAAACTCAAATTGGTACATGAACAATTTTACCCTGCCTCCTCTAGTCTCAGAGATTAAAAATCTAAAGTTATTTGAATCTGTGAACTATTGGAAGAAGCACACTAACTAAGATCACCAATCTGGCTTCAGAGTAAAATCAGTGATTTACTGGCATATTTAGCACACATGTCACTTGCAGGAAGCTTGGGACCCCCCTGGAGGGACAAAGGATGAATATTTATTGTGGTCTAATAATAGTGGGAAAACTGAATTTTGTATTTTTTTCAGTGAAAGGAATAGGGTGATATTTTTGTATTTCCCTCAGGAATTTCTATCTCAATAGACCATTTGTGATATACATATTCATAACCTATGCTGGTAATATGCTAAATACTTATAAATACATCATGATCTGGCTATGTTGTTATGTCTTGTATTTATTGTTAATGGGAAAATACAAAATGCATTCAGGCTTCCCATCAATATTTAAAGAGCACCTACTATGTCCCAGGCACTGGGGTAGGCACTGGAGACACAAAAATTCATTCCACACACATAAATAACACATAATTCTGCTAGGGAAATAGAAATGTATATAATTACCCACATATATGTGTTAGTTGAATATAAAACCCGGGCTTCCCATGGCCAGTGGAGGGTTTAAGGAAGTATTGACATGTCTTTGCCCAAAAGGGGATTGTTTCAGATAGATTTGAAAAGTTACTTATCCCACTGAGGCAGGATAGTAAAGAAGGTAGGAAAATTCCTGGGCAAATAGAATAGGGAAACTGAGATAAGATAATCAAACAAGGCCAAACAATTTGACCAATTTATAGCCAGCTTGTGGATCACAAGACCTTATATTCCCTAACCAAGGAAACCTGAGAACAAATGATTTATATCTGTCCTTCCTGAGCAGAGAATAAATAGCTTAAATCACTCTGGTCAGAGTAACAGAGACCCAATTAATGCCAATTATGCCAGCTAAACCCAAGAACGGATGAAGTCAGGGGAACAAATAACAACAACAAAAAACAATTAGAGCCTGACAGACTCAAGATGAAAGTAAAACAGGAAAGCCAACCAAAGAATAAACCCAAACTCCCCATATGCTCAGTTTGATGCATCGGCATATTAAAAATGCACCTGGAAAGTTGATGAATATTCTGCTGAAACCCTCCCTGAAGATTCTTACCAGCAGAAGGGAGATTTTAAAAAACAAAAACCAAAAACACACCCTCAAGACAAAGGATACCAGCACAGGCTCTCTCTAGAGCACACCCATGCCTATTCTCGGACATGAACATTTTACTTTCTTTCTCCTAAAGAAACTTGCAAAGAGGGAGAAGTGAGCAGCAGCAGCTCATCCTGTGCTAACCCCCGAACCTGTTTCCAATGCCCCTTTTCTCTAACCTTCCAGTGAACTAACAGCAGTCCCACCTTGGCTCACTTCTTTCCTATAGCTTTTCTAGGGATCAAAGCAGAGCACCATCTAGGCTCCTTCCTGTTGCTCCTACCCTAAGACCTTTGTTTCACTGTCTCCAGCTTTAATAAATGTACTTTCAAAATAACGTGCATTCATATTGTGAAATCTTTCCTGCACAAAGTCAAGAATCCACCCACTGCCAGGCAGCCCAAGGCAGACCCACTATGGGCTCCATCCCCATCTGGCGACACCACCCAAAGGAAAACAGTAACTCCTCTATGTCTATCAAGCATGCCAAGGATAGACCCCAGGAAACTGTCAACATCCAAGGTGTGCATGAAAGATGCAGAGCTGCTGAAAAGACCGAGAGGAAGGCTGAGGGGCAGTAGGAGGTGAAGAAGAGAGAGGAAGTAGGGACATCCAGGGAGGAGAAGATTCAAAAAGAAGGGAGGAGTCAGTGATGTCAAATGCTGAAAAGAGGTCAAAGAGAAAACAAACCAGTTATTCCAACTGATTAGTAAAGAATTATGGGTTTGCCGAAACTGGTTTGGCTCAGTGGATAGAGCGTCAGCCTGCGGACTGAAAGGTCCCAGGTTCGATTCCGGTCAAGGGCATGTACCTTGGTTGCGGGCACATCCCTAGTGGGAGATGTGCAGGAGGCAGCTGATCGATGTTTCTCTCTCATCGATGTTTCTAACTATCTCTCTCCCTTCCTCTCTGTAAAATATCAATAAAATATATTTTAAAAAATAAAAGAATTGTGGGTTTGGCAAGTATCTTGCTACTATGTGTTTACTGATTCTGTTGCATTAAAACAATGTTTAGTTTCCTTGTTAAACTGCTAGTCAGTAGTTTTCCAAGTAGGGTTGCACATTAGAATCTACCAGTGAACTTTCACAGGATATCAGAGAGGTGGGGCCCAGTTCATTATGAAAGCTCCAGAGCAGTGGTTCTCAACCTTGGCTGCACATTAGAATCACCTGGGAATCTTTAAAATCTTTATTTCTGGGCCTCATCCTCCAGAAATTCTGTTTCTTTGTTATGGGGTGGGGCCACAACATTAGTAACAAAGAAACAGAATTTCCGGAGGATGAGGCCCAGAAATCAGGATTTTAAAAAGATTCCCAGGTGGTTCTAATGTGCAGCCAAGGTTGAGAACCACTGCTCCAGAGGGTTGTAATGTGTAGCCAGAATTGAGAAGTACTGTGCTGCCGGGAGCCGGTCCATGCTTGCTGTTTCAAGGGACCTGGCATATGTGGCATACTGTTCTTAATATGTTTGCTCACCTTCTTGGCACTATGTGTTTTAACCAAGGTCTCTGAGAAAGGTTGTTTCCCCAGGTAGGGATTTTCCCCTGAAGTTAGGGAGGGAATAAAACCTCTTAACTAAGTGCCAGGCGGGTAATTAATCACTTTAACTATGAACAATCATGCTTAAGCTACATAATCTTTACTCCCTGGAATGGAGATAAGAAACGCCCTAACCTTTGTAATAGAGATTGATAGGATTGAATCAACTGGTATAAATACAGATGTAACAAGACAGCAACACACAGAACTTAGAACACAGAACTTAGAACACAGAACTTAGAATACGGAACCAAGAGAAAGAGAACCTAGGCACAGAACCTACACAGAACGTTCTCTAGAGACAGAAGAACTTCGCTGGAGAGAACATGGCAAAAGTTCCTGGACAGAAACTGGCCTCAGAACCTAGAGACAGAACCTAGCGAGAGAACATGGCAAAAGATCCTGGACTGAACCTGACTACAGAAATGGGCAAGAGAACCTGACTAGAACCTGGTGACTGAACCTGGCTGGAGAACCTGGACAGAACCTGGCTGGAGAACCTAGCAAGAGAACATGGACACAGAACCTAGCTGGAGATCCTAAGCAGAACTTCGCTGGAGATCCAGACCAGAACTTGGCTGGAGAGCCGGCTGGAGATCCTGGCTAGGCTGCTGATCAACTGAACACTGTCTCCGCGTCATTCCTTCTTCGCCGACTCCGTCCACACCTTTGGGGACCCCTGGACCCGCTGGGGTTGGACCCCGGCACTGTGCTAGAGGAAACTGGGCTTTCTACAATAACCACATGGGGAACCTCCATGCCTGGCATATACAGGGCAACCCAGAGGACAGAAAACTTTGGTCCTTGGATAATGGGACCAACCTGTTGGGATACTGGTGACACTTGTCTCAGCACCTAAACCTCTCCGGCAGGTCCCTCAAACAAAGATCCTTGTCTATCATTATCATCATCATCATCATCATCATCATAATCATATACATTGAGCTCTTCATTGTGAAAGGGCAAAGAGAATAAAACGGGACAAAGGAAACTTATTGTGCTTAGCAGATATCTTGCAGAAAGTTTGCACCTTTGAGCTCGGCATAGCCTAGATAACCACTAGACATCAGCTGCTGGGAGGAACCAAGGACAGACCGGACCCGTACAGCAGCAGAACTGCTTGCAGCAGGCAGAGGTTAATAAAAGTCTGCCTCCCCCTTCAGTCACCACGGATTCCTTTTTCAGATTCCATCCACCTGCACCCAGGTGCCTGGGATAAAAGTTCTTCTGATACATTATGGCCTCATGTCATAGGTGCGCGAACCTGGCCCACTCGGAACCTTTCACATTGTACCAGAAACTTGCTAAGAGCATTACCTCTGCATTAACTTAATTAACTCACTTAATGTGATATTCCTATGAAGTAGGTACAGTTTTAAATTTCTATTTCATGGGATAAAGAAACTAAGGCTAATAAAGTGACTTGCTCAAAAATCATGAAACTAGAAAAAGGCAGAGCTGGGACATTAATCCAGCTCTGGCTCACTCCAGAGCCCAAGTTCTGAACCATATCTAAATCATACTGCTCCACTCCATTGCTAGGGCTGAAATCTTCTACTTGCCTGAGCACCATCCCTTCAGCTTCCTAGGAAAATTGTTCTTCCACCTCCATTCCCTTAGGCTGGGCCCTTCCATGCAAGACTCAGGTACAGATGCCCAAGATCCAGTGCTGACATTAAACCCTTTCCTTGGTATTACAGGTGAAGATTTGTCTTCTACCTTCGACCTTTTACAGACTCTGATTTCTGTTAAAAGGACTCAGAGTTACCGAAAGCCTAGTGCAAATGAAAACTGACCCTTTAAAATCCATGCAAGGAGAACACAGGATTTTAAAACAAGAATGTAAAATTGTTATTTCCATGGCTTCAGTAATTGTTCTCAGAAAAGAGTATTCCAGAGAAACAAATTAAGTAGAAATTCATGAACTAACCAAATCAGGCTTTATATTGACATGTATTTCAATAAGACATTACTTACTATAGAGCAGGCAGCCGGTTTTCTGTTGTTCATGCATTAAGTCATGGGTCCTTTCTGCCACAAGTACTTTCAGGTGTTTGCTGCACTTCTCCAATCTAAGCATCAATCACAAAGAGAAATTATTTCACGGGAACAATTTGCTCCCTGTGTAATAGTCTCTGACTCTTTGAAAGCACCTAGAAAGCAGTGGCATTTCCATAGGGGGCCCTTGGCTTATCATTATCATCTCCTTGTGATCAGTAACCAAACCAGTTCTGAAGGGGTGCACCACTGAGACTTGCCCTGAATGCTCTGGTAAATCCATACCTAAATGGATGCACTTAGTGAGAACTGGGAAGTCACCCAAGCTTAACAAAGAAATCATCATGTCCGGAATAATTTTGCTGGGATCTTGTATAAAAGCTTCATTACTTGTCCAAACATGGGTCTTTGGGGTGGGTTGTTTTTTCTTCACCTCCCAATCAACTGTAGTGATCAAGAATAACAAGCACACACTGATTTGTGGATATTCTGAACAGAATTACAGAACTGAGCAATTTGGAATCATCTATTTTTGGGTTTCTATGCCTTTTTTAACCTTAGCTGTCCCATGAACAGTACGTAACCCTTTTACAGTCACAATTCTCATTTTATGTTCTATTAACTTAATCCCTATCAATTACACACATTATCATAAAGCCCATAAGCTTATCTAAATCCCAAAGCAATGGGTATTATGGCACCACAGCTGCATCTGTAGATTTGTTTTCATCCTCATATGTGTCACTTTGTCATCGTGTGTCTATGGCACCAGAGCTCTACAGTAATGCTGGGCTTCTATCTCAGGATTCTGCCCTCTCTTTTCTTTTCTCTCCACATCTCCTCCCTAAGAGGCTTCATCTCCATCTACAGCTCCATTATAGCCATAGATAGTGGTGGTCCCCAAATTTCTGTCTCCATCTGAGCCCCTGTTCCAAGTTCCTAACACATATTCTAATTGCCTACTGGATTATCTCTATCAGAAAAATGCCAAGAAGTTGTTACTTGAGGGAAGAGATTACTCTTGTTGATACATCTCTTTCCAATACATAACATGAGTTCATGCTTAGTTGATGTGATGGCTCGAGTTAGAACTCAAGAAGTTCCCTTTCCTTCCTCACTTTCTTAACCTCTGCACACTCTGAAGGGCAAGGACAGCGATTCTCAGGCTTCTCTGTCATCAAGAGGACACTCCACAGAACAAGGCTCTTCTTTCTGTGGGAGGGGAGAAAAGAAATGAAGAAAAAAAAAAAACAGCATTAGAAATAATCAGCTGGCCATGGTGGCTCAGTGGTTCAGTATCGACCAGGAGGTTATGGTTCAATTCCCAGTCAGGGCACATGCCCAGGCTGTGGCTCCATCCCCAGTAGGGAGTGTGCAGGAGGCAGCCAATCAATGATGAAAGATCATTGATGTTTTCTATGTCTATCTTCCTCTCCCTTTTTCTCTGAAATCAATAAAGATGTTTTTTTTAAAAAAGAGAAACAATCAAAAAAAGCATGTGCAAAAATCTCAGAGCAAAATATAGTTTTAACCCCTCTGAAAGCTATCCTTGCTTTTACTGATTTATTTATTTATTCATTCATTCATTCATTCAATTAGTATTTACTGAGCACCTACCATGTCTCAACTATGATCTAGGCACTCAGGATATAGCAGAGCAAACCAAAGGCCCTGCCCTCAAGGAATTTATAGTCCAGAGATGGGACATAGCAATCCACCAAACATATATAATTTGTCAGTTTGTGATAAGACAACAGAAGAGAGTTAGGAATCTATATCAATGACAGACCATGTAATCTAAGCCAGGTGGGAAGGTAAAGGGCATAAGAGAGGAAGTGAGGTGCAATCAGGTCAATGGATTGGACCTCCCAGCCTGATACATTGGTGGCGTTGGGAAATTAAAGGGCATTCGATAGAAAATGGGAGGTGGAAGTCAAAGAGTGAGATATTGAAATGGAGAATTTGGAGGAGATCCAATTATGGGCAATGATGATATCTCAGATTGAGATATAGAAATGGGTAGCTGAGGCAGGTGAAGGACAAGATGATGGGAGAAGATGGGGGTCAAAGAATTGACAGGATGGTATTGGACACATTATCCTCATGGATATTGAGGTTGCCTAAAATTATAATGGAAGTGGAAGAAACGGGATTCCAGGGCTGAATCTGTGTCCTTCCACCAGAGAACTAAATGGGAATAAGGGAGTAGTGAGCTCGAGCCTTAAAGATGTCTCTCAGTCTCTCTGGGTCTCAAATGCCTCACCTGAAAATAATGGCACAAATAAATAATCTATAAGGTGACTTACAGCTAATAGCTCTAGTTCTGGATGACCCCAAAGGGATAAGCTGAGGTGGTTGATTCAACCCCTTGGCAGGTGAAAAGGACAAATTACAAGTGTATCAATTTATCTGTTAACAAGAATTTAGAATTACACTGTAAATTAGACATTCCCTTATGAGATTCACTCTGGAGGCCTTACTAAGTGCCTTAATTAACCACAAAGGAAAGAAAATTCTATTCTGCCACCTCTCTCTTCTTGTCAGTTTGTGATAAGACAACAGAAGAGAGTTAGGAATCTATATCAATGACAGACCATGTAATCTAAGCCAGGTGGGAAGGTAAAGGGCATCTTTTTTCTTTAATGTCATTCCCACTAGTAAAGAGCTGATAGCGCTCCTTTCTGATCACATGTGACTTTCTCAACCTGGCATTTAAGAATCTCCAGCAAAGGACCCCTCCTAAACCCCCCTCAGCACGGCTGACTGACTCTAACTGCTGCTCAGGCCCTTTATTGCCCACTGCCCCCTGCAGCCCACACCCTCTCCCCACACACTCACTCCTGTAGAGGACAGAGTGATGTCAGCCTAGCCCCTGCCATAGACAAGTTCCATATGTGGTTTACTGCTCAGTGTAGAAATGACCTTGCTCATCTGCACTCTGAGAGAATGTACTTTCAGATATTGATGACAAATTATGACTAGTATGAGTCAATCCCCATAAAGTGTGGTAGTTTGTTTCGTGTTTTTTCTCCCATCTCTGTGGAATTACACTTAAATTGCATGGTTATTGGAAATTAATTTACTTACACATATATTAAAGCTGGGCAGTAACCAGATAATTGGGAGAAATGAGACAGATTTTCTCATTATGTACTATCATCTTTCCTTCTGTTCCTTTTTGCATCTATTTAAAAGTATCAAGGTCAGTCAATAATGTTTGATCCTCCTGGTTGAAATCCCCATGTCACTCGGTTTATCTGTTAAATGGCATTCAGAAGCACGTGAAACTATTGGTCAACACAATTGCCAAAGGTTTTACATTAAAAATAATAAAATGAAAAATAATTTCAAAGAACCATGCCCCACCCTCATTCGCCTCCCATTTCTCTATAGACAATGTCTTAATGACAGTTTTGGTCTCTGTTGAAATATGTATAATTTTTGTGATCTGCTGGAATTCATATATCTGGAAAGAAATTTCTTAAAATAAATAAACAAAGCCTGAGGGTGAGAAAGATTTATTAAAGGACAAGAACTCGCATCCTGGGGAATAAAATCCATGCTCAACATCATTATGATTGGAATGTGGTCAAAGGAAACAAATCCCAAAGGGTCCCTGTGTTCCAGATGCAGCCAGAGTATTTTTAGTGCTGCTCTCCTTCAACTCAATAGGCCTAGATTTGGATGGAGGAACTCATCCTAGTACCCAGGAGACTTTACAGTATGGGATTTTGGTTCAGTGCTTTTTCAAACCAAATACATATGCTATCCTATATAATAGAGGTAATATGCAAATTAACCCTCACGCCCTCACAAAGATGGCTGCCTACGACCAGGCCGGCAGGGGGGTTAGTGAGGGATGATCAAATGACTGAACAAGCAGGCTGCGTGGGGCGACCAGGCCGGTGGGGGGGCCGTGAGGGGTGACCAGGCTGGCAGAGGGGGACAGTTGGGAGTGACCAGGCAGGTGGGGGGGAGGGGCAGTAAGAGGTGATCAGACCGGCAGGGGATGGCAGTTGGGGGCGATTAGGCCAGTGGGGGAGGGCAGTTGGGGGCAACCAGGCCAGCAGGGGGGGCAGTTAGAGGTGACCAGGCTGGCAGAGAGGGACAGTTGGGGGTGACCAGGATAGAAGGGGGGCAGTAAGGAGTGACCAGGCCAGCAGGGGGGCCAGCTAGAGGTGACCAGGCTGGCAGAGAGGGACAGTTGGGGGTGACCAGGACAGAAGGGGGGGCAGTTAGGGGCGATCAGGAAGGCAGGTGAACGATTAGGAGCCAGCAGTCCAGGATTGTGAGAGCGATGTCCTGGATTGGAGAGAGTGCAGGCTGGGCCGAGGGGACCTCCCCGCATGCACTGGGCCTCTAGTTTAACTATAGATGAGGAGGAGAAAGAGCTGCAGGAGAATAGATATATCTTATTTTCTATTAAACATATATGAACAAATCAGACACAATATTGTTCTATGTCAGGATAGGGCACACTGTTTGCTGCTGAGCAATGGAGAAGCAGACTCCCTGATGGCTCACTTGAAAATATGTTCAATAGCGTCTTACCGAGACTGGGTCACTTCAGATGGCAACCTCCAACAAAATCATGGCATAGCTACAAAAAGATACACAGGTCATTGTGATGTGAAATTCCTTACCCAGAACAAATTAAAAATCCACACAGTTTTCTCTTCCTCTCTGAAATGCAGAGATAGTGGAGACATTGTTTAAGATAAACTTAGCTACACCCAAATTTGTTAATTCTATAAGGTCATAATTATCTGTTAAAAAAATGAATTTTTTTCCAAGTAAATCTGGTTCACTGGTATATATTTAAAAACAAATTTAGATGTTCATAGATTTGTCTATAGTTACAGACTAGAGGTTGTTATGCTTTTTACATTGCTAATACCCACTAGTCTATGGATATCAACCTGAACTCTTAGTTATACTCAGTAAGAGATCATGTTAGAAAAGCTTTTCCCAATTACTCATTTGCCTGTTAGTTTTCATTGTGGTATTATATAATCATAAATGAGTGTTTCCTTTTAGTACCTCTAAAGTTTCACTTTTTATTGAAAATTTAAAGCAGTCCCCAAGTTAATTTTGGTTAAATGTGTGCACTAGGGATATAATGTTATTTTTGCCAAATGGATAGTCAGTCATCCTGAATCCTTTATTCAGACAATCTCTCCTCACTTATTTGAAATTCCATTTTTATCAAATACTAAATTATCATATCTACTTTGGCCCATTTAAAGACTATTTACTTGTCTTTCTAGTCTCATTTCTCACCACCCTTACCTCCCACATCCACCTTAATCTTTAAACTCAGGTCATACTAATCTACTTACAATCCCAGATTGGACCATCCTCTCTTACACATGCTGTTCCCTCTCTTTGGAATGGCCTTTCTTCTCCCCTTCTCCTGGCAAACTTCTACTCTTCCTTATCCCACCTCCACCTTGAGAAAACTTCCTTGGCCCACTCCCATGCCCAGTCTGGACTAACTGCTACTCCCATACACTTGACACTCTCCTAAGGACTTCTATCAACTGTTCTATAACTCTACTTATTTGTCTTTCCTACCAGACCAAGATATTTTTGAATGTAGGGAACATTTCTTGTTTATTTTTGTGACCTTCAGGGTCTAGCCCAGTGTTTGTTAGATAAAGTAATTAGACCTAGCCAGTGCCTACTTGCTATGACTTACTATTGCCTGTAGCTTATATTCTTTAGATGCTAAAGGACTTTCTGCCAGCATTTCCGGCCAGGTCTTCCCTGGGCACGGTGGGTAGGCCCGATTCAAAATCCTGTTCCCTCTAGATATCCCTGTCTAGATATAATGACTCATTCATTCCCATCTGTGCCCCAAGATATAACATAAAACCTCCTCCAAGAAAAAGCAATGAATTCATTGCATTACAATAGATCCTTTGGAACGTTGATGGAAAAAGGGCTTGGTTGTATCTCCCACTACTCAAATGCCTGGCTCTCACTGAAAACCCAAGTTGAGAGGAATGTCAGCATTGAGCAGAACATCCATCAAACTTCCCTTTGGGCAGTATTCTGTCATAATAACCACATCTGGCACTTCAATGCTGACTCCAATAAATCTGCAAATGGTTGGATGGCCTAATTCTCTGGAGAAATCAATAACACAGACCAGAAAGGATTTATCTGGATCATGATCTCGTAATTCCCACTTTAAAATCTGACCTAGTTTTTCTGACCACATAAAGGAACAAATATAAAATATCCTCATAGATTTAGTGTGGTGTGCAAATAAAACTAGCAAATTCACCCACTGTGATGCAGAATAAAGTATTTAGAAAAAGAAATGCCATCATCATCACAATTCATTCTGGACCAGGCACTTTATATCCAGTATCTCTAATCTGCACAACAACCTTGTTGATCACTATGATTATCTCCCCTCTGAATGAGGAAACTGAAGCTCAGAAAGGTGAAGTAACTCGCCAAGGTCCCCCATAGGTAAGAGAGCCAGATCCTAATCCTGACTTTGCCTAATTCCAAGTCATTCATGGTCATTGCTATACTGCATTCATTTCAATATAAAATACAAGTACAAAGAAAGAAGTTCTCACATGGAAAAGTTTCGTTTTTCTTAAAAATGTTGCTTTGGAGCCCTAATCAGTTTGGCTCAGTGGATAGAGCAGTGATGGAGAACCTTTTGAGCTCGGCGTGTCAGCATTTTGAAAGACCCTAACTTAACTCTGGTGCCGTGTCACATATAGAAATTTTTTGATATTTGCAACCATAATAAAACAAAGACTTAAATTTTTGATATTTATTTTATATATCTAAATGCCATTTAACAAAGAAAAATCAACCAAAAAAATGAGTTTGTGTGTCACCTCTGACACCCGTGTCATAGGTTTGCCATCACTGGGATAGGGCGTCAGCCTGTGGACTCAAGGGTCCCAGGGTTGATTCCGGTCAAGGACATATACCTTGGTTGCGGGCACATCCCCAGTAGGGAGTGTGCAGGAGGCAGTTGATTGATGTTTCTCTCTAATCGATGTTTCTCTCTATCCCTCTCCCTTCCTCTCTGTAAAAAAGTCAATAAATTATATATATATTTTTAAAAATGTTGCTTTGGAAATAAAAGGCACTTTCCCAAGCCAAGTAGTCACAAACTTTTCAGCGTCTTTCCACACCTGTCTCTCATGTTTGTTTCTCTTTAAGCTGGAGTTCCCCACCCTCATTCCCAGAGAGGGAGAAGGCTTTCCCCAACCCAGGTGTGAGACTGGCATTTCAGCATCGCTAATTGCTACATGTGCATCATCAGCACGAAGGCACAGGTGCTGCTTTGCATAAACCGAGGATTGACTTACAGCTTCTCCATGGGGAGTTTTCCAGTCATAACATTTTTCTCTGATCAAAATTCCACCATCTTTTGAGATTAAAGCTTGTTTCAATCATCAACCCTTGGATTCTATCACAAATGAGACATCCTACAAGGGACAGACAGAGCATTACTTTAAAAAACTGATGCTGGTGAGGGGAGGAATAGTGGTGCTTGTTGTATATTCCCAATGGAGAGATGAAGGGCCTTGTGCTCCCTCTCCCCTCTCTTAGGAGGACTGGATGGAATGCTCTGGTCTCTCCTGTCCCAGACTCACTTTCCACTGAGAAAGTGGGCCGTCTGATGGGTAAGAGCTCACACTCAGTGTGCTGCAGTTAATGGCGTGCGGCATCACTGTATTAAATACTACCACTTGGCCCTGGCTGGTTTGGCTCAGTGATAGAGCATCGGACTGCGAACTGAAGGGTCCCAGGTTCAATTCCGGTCAAGGGCACATGCCCAGGTTGTGGGCTTGGTCCCCAGTTGAGGGCCTGCAGGAGGCAGCCAATCAATGCTTCTCTCTCATCATTGATGTTTCTATCTCTCTTTCCCTCTCCCTTCCTCTCTGAAATCAATAAAAATATTTTTAAATAAATAAATACTACTGCTTGCATTTCTGTTCCTTATGGTAAGCACCCGTGGGCAGGCCCTCCTTGGTGGGGCAGGCCTGCCATTCTTTTTTTTATATATTTTTATTGACTTCAGAGAGGAAGGGAGAGGGAGAAGGAGGTAGAAACATCAATGCTGAGAGAGAATCATTGATCGACTGCCTCCTGCAGTCCCCACACTGGGGATTGAGCATGCAACCCAGGCATGTGCCCTGACCAGAAATCAAACCATGACCTCCTGGTTCATAGGTTGATGCTCA
Source organism: Myotis myotis (assembly GCF_014108235.1). Classification (NCBI taxonomy): domain Eukaryota; kingdom Metazoa; phylum Chordata; class Mammalia; order Chiroptera; family Vespertilionidae; genus Myotis; species Myotis myotis. The sequence continues at coordinate 29,352,553 of NW_023416316.1, read as the reverse complement.
ACCACTGAGCCATGCCTACCAGGCCTGCTCTTCTTCTTGTTTAACCTATGACTGGGTGGGTGTGGCAGGCTTGTATCCCTGGCATGTGAGTAGTTGGGTAAGTGACTACATTGGCTCTGCAGGCCCAGCTACTCACTTGCTCACTTAGCCATGCGGCTGAGCATGTGAATTTAATGACAGGTTTGGTTGGGCTGGGTGCTGGAAGCATGCACTTCAACTTCACACTGAATAAGGTTCTCCAATCCAACTTTTACCAAAGTTTACTTTGGGTGTCAGGAGCTTGTTTATCTATGAAAAGAGTGGTACTTTTCTCTATTATTCCTTATGTATGTTCCCCATTGGTTAAGATCAGAAAGAGCAGGAGAGGTGAATAGCAAACTGAACATTTAACAACTGAGGGTTCTTGGAAACTGTATTCTGAAAATATTCTCTATTAACTTTAGAATGGCACCAAGTCAAGGGCACATAAAGAAAACCCTCCTAACTGCAAGATGAGACCTGAAGGATGGCATATTAAAAGAATGACCACTTGTGCCTGCTTTATTTTTTTAAAATATATTTTATTGATTTTTTACAGAGAGGAAGGGAGAGAGATAGAGAGTTAGAAACATTGATGAGAGAGAAACATTGATCAGCTGCCTCCTGCACACCTCCTACTGGGGATGTGCCCGCAACCAAGGTCCATGTCCTTGATCGGAATCGAACCTGGGACCTTTCAGTCCGCAGGCCAATGCTCTATCCACTGAGCCAAACCGGTTACGGCATTGTGCCTGTTTTATAATGTAATCCACAATAATATGCTTTTTATATATACATCAAGTCTATGATACTTTGGTTTGCACAATCTGGCAAGCCACAGAGTACTTTGCAAAGGTGAAGAATTGTGAGTCAAACAGTATGTGGCCACCACTGCAAGCTACATTGTACCCAAAAGACCAGTTTCAGTTTTGGGACTATTTTGCAAAACTACAAACTTCTACCCAACCCAGTCTCTTCTAACCAATTTAAAAAGCTGCCAACCCAGTGCCTCCCCATTTATTCCCTTTCTTTTTTCTTTGAAGAGGAAAATGAAGACTCACATATTGCCCCATTAGTCTTGGGAATAATAAAAAATGGTAAAAAGCTATGTGTGAGCAAGGTCCATGGCATGAGCATTGCAAATATTTTCATCCTTGATAGAAATAGATTCTTATCCTTGAGTCCAAAGGCCAGTTCGTAAGGACATGGGTCAGAGGTCTAATGTCACAATAATATATACAGTGGGGCCTTGACTTACGAGTTTAATTCATTCCATGACGGAGCTCGTAACTCAAATTACTCGTATGTCAAATCACTGGCGTTCACTGTGACGTTCGCTGCGCCAACTAGCGGTGGGGTATCTGAAGCTGGCTCGTAACCCGAATTTTAGCTCGAAACTCAAAGCAAAAAATTGGCCGAGAGACGGCTCGTGTCTCGAAAAACTCGTTAGTCAGGACACTCATAAGTCAAGGCCCCACTGTATAAAGAAGGTTTGGAGGTTGAACTGACTTAAGTTCAATATAAGTCAGCAACATGAAAGCTGACAGGGAGGCTGATGCTATTGAGGGTACTGTGGGTAGAGGCGTGCCTCCAAAGTTAGGGAGGTGTGTTTTGCTCTGCACTGGCAGTGTTGGGTTCCATCCTAGATGCCACACTTCGAAATAAATGTGAGTCAACAAGCTGAAGAACAATGCATTCTATAAAGGGCCTTAGAACCTGTGTTTCAAGAAGGAAAACAAGGATATTCAGCCTGGTAAAGAGAAAATGCGCATTTGAGCTACATCCAAATAATTGTTCACCAAGCCATTATTACCAAGTAGAAATTCACTGCCCCCCCCCACACACACACACACAGATTCATTATCTTAATTAATGAACTTCTGGCCCACTACCAATAGATTTGGATGCCCCGGTGTCTTTAAATGCTTTAAAAATTAGATAGCTGATGATTGTACAATTTGAATGTACTTAATGCCACTGAACTGTACACTTAAAAAAGGTTAAAATGGTAAATGCCATGTCATGTATATTTTACCAAAATAAAATTAAAAATTAAGAAATAGCATGGTGTACTGCTAAAAGTATAGACTTTTGAAGCAGTTAGAAAGGAACATAATTCTGGCTGGGCTACCTGTGATTTCAACCAATTTGATAAATCTTTCTGAATCCCAGTTTCCTCCTCTATAAAATCAAGTAATAATGCCTACCCACCAAATGAGGTAACAGCTGGAGGTAAGGCGTAGAAGTGATACATAGGAAGCACCCAGTGGGTGATATAGCAGCTGAGGATGGAGTGGACTCAGCATAATGGGTGGAAGTTACAGGAAGACTCACTGGCATTCAGGATAAGGGAGATTTGCTAACATAGAATTGTCTAACAATGGATGAGGCACTTCCACAGAAAGACTGTAGCTCTGTAAAACCACAGCCGTGAAAACCACAGCTTGGAGAAACAATGATCCAAGAACTGGAGGTTCACATGGTTCCCTCTGCAAGACTGAGATTCCTCATCCATGCAGGTTCTTCAACCACCGTGCAGCCTCAGGCTTCCCAACAGGGGTCATTCCTTAAGGCCACCAGCCCTGTATTTCTGATTACCTTACTTGCTTCAGCTCCCTATGAATCACCTTGGAGAGAGTGCATGCCAGTTCTACCATCACTGTAATAAGAAAAGCTACTGAGACTCATTTGTATGAAGTCAGAACTGTATTCCCTCCTCATGTATGGATAAAGCTGAAGTGGTCCTCCCCCCCCCCCCCACCCTAACCCACCCCCAGGACAGCTGGTGTGATGAACAGCAATTTTCTCAAGAATGTGGAAGACACTCAGTTGTGGGGAGGCTTGGGAGGTTGGAGCAGCTACCATGTATATTAATATTCCCTTTTTGCTGAAACCCTTACCTAGTTGTTAGTTTCAGGCCTTTGGGAGTAGGAAGTGAGGAGGCAAGATAAAGATTACTACTTTAGTACATAGTTTTAATAACATTTCCTACATTGTTTTCCCAGCAACTCCAGGCCTCGTCTTCTCAGAGCTCCTACAGAACTGTGCAAACCTCTCATACTGCCTTGTTTTGGACTGCTTACGTATCCAGATCCCTAGATGCTGTGGATAGGAATTATGTCTTTTTCTGTTTGTTTTCCCCACACATTCCAGAGGCCAAGCGCAGAGTAAGCTTTCAATGTAAGGTTGTTGAATAAACTGAATAGAGAGTTGGTGGCTGAATGGGCTAAAGAACAAGGAAAGGAAGGCAAGAAAGGAGAAAGGAACCACCACAGCTCACTGACTCCTCACTTTACACACTTGCTCTCAGGTGATGCTGTAATCCTAATAAGAACCCAACCACGGTAGGCACTATTATTATCTTCTTTGAACAAAGAAGTAAAGTAATTACCCAGAGATGTCCATTAGTGAGTGAAGAGACAAGAACCAACCCATATTTGCCAGTTCCAAAGCCCACGCTTTCTCTAAGAAAATACAACTCGGCCCAGTCCCTTTCCCTTGTTCTGTGGCTCTCCCCTACCTCTACTCTGCGCGACTCCCTGCTTATCCTTAAAGCTTCTCCAACAAACCAGAAAGCTGTTAGTTTTACAATTCCAAGTCTTAAGGACCTATGCCAAAGCATTTCTGTGTTCTTCAAGTAGGAACTATCTTAAAAAATAGGCGAATTAGATGTTAGCAAGATGCTTTCATTCTAAAAAAAAAAAGTGACGGTACCTTTGCTGTAAATATATGGTAGGAAATAAATGATCAGTTATGCTTTGTTAAAATAAAACAGTCTAATGAACATGGGCAATGCTCAAGAGGAAACAGGATATAGAATTTGAATTGGGATCAGCAAATGAATAGATATCCTCTTGTCAGTGACTTCAAAAAGTTTTAAATTATTCCACTTTGCAGTATGTAAATCATTTTAATATATTAATATAATTGAGTCTTCCCAGAAGGATCAAATGAGTTAGATATTTCTATCCTTTAATGCAGACAAATCTATCAATATTTTCCTTTCAAGTTTATCCAATGTTTTTTGAGTTTATCCAAAGCTTGTAAACTCCTTCCTATAAATTTATCTTGCTTTCATTTTTGCAATGGATTACTTAAATCATCTAGAATTAACAGGCAATAGAATGATATGATGCTATAATTTGATTTTCCCGTACAACTAATCTATTGTTCTAGCATAATTTATTGAATAATTCTTCCTCACTTCACTGATATTTGAGCTTTGTCATGCACTTATTTCATGTGTATCCTTTTGTCCATTTCAAACTTATCTATTCTATTCCAAATCTATTTGCCAAGTCTTTTTTCGGCAGCACACTTTTAATTACTTTAATTTTCTATTATTTTTTAATATCAAAGAGGAAAAATACTCCCCGTTGGTACTATCTTTTAAAAAACCCCTGGATGTTCTGATCTGTTGATTTTCCCAAATGAATCTGGGAATCATTTTGTTAGCACGGCTCTGAAGCATCTACGAGGTGGGGATCAGGCAGTGGGAAACAAGCAGCGCTTACTGCTTTCTCTCAGGCAAGCAGCGCTACCTTTTTATATGACATGAAACGAAGCTGGTCCATGAATGGTTTTTCTCAACCCAACTTTAATTTTCCTACAATTTTTGTAAATTTATATTTTCAGAAGCTTCTTTCATGTCAAGCAGAATTTAGCAAACAAAATTGGTCTTAGCAAAACCTACACTAGACCTGTTAGAATGGGTTGGATGTTTATGATAAGTGTCAGGTTTCTGAGAAGTAGCACCACTTAATCACAATGCCTGTTATGCTTGTAGAAGACAATCTCAAAATTACTTAAAAATGCAAAGGGGAACAGTATGGAGCTTCCTCAAAAAACTAAAAATGGAACTCCCATTTGACCCAGTGATCCCACTTCTAGGAATATATTCCAAGAAACCAGAAACACCAATCAGAAAGGATATATGCACCCCTGTGTTCATAGCAGCACAATTCACCATAGCTAAGATTTGGAAACAGCCTAAGTGCCCATCAGCAGATGAGTGGATTAGAAAACTGTGGTACATTTACACAATGGAATACTATGCTGTGGTAAAAAAGAAGGAACCCCTGCCTTTTGCAACAGCATGGATAGAACTGGAGAGCATTATGCTAAGTGAAATAAGCCAGTCAGAGAAAGATAAATACCACATGATCTCAATCATTTGTGGATTATAGAGAACAACATAGACTGATGAACAGGGACAGATCCAAAGACAGAGAAACAGCGATCAGACTATCAATCCCCAGAGGGAAAGTAGGGGAGGGAGTGGGTAAGGGGAAGAGATCAACCAAAGGACTTGTATGCATACATATAAGGCAAACCAATGGACATGGACAATAGGGGGATGAGAGCATGAGTGGGGGGGGCTAATGGGGAGGATAAGGACACATTTGTAATACCTTAACTAATAAAGAATTTAAAAAAAAGTTTTTTTTTAATGCAAAGGAGATTCCAAAGGCCACTCTACCAAGCCCACTCTACCTAACACAAAGAAACAAAGACAGGAAGGATGCCAAAATGAGGAAACAAAGAAACATGTCCCAAATGAAAGGACAAAATAAAACTAAAACAAAGAAACAAAACAAAAACAACTAAACAAAACAGAGACAAGCAATCTATTAGATGCAGAATTCAAAACACAGGTTATAAGGATGCTCAATGAATTTAGAAGAGTCGTTGAACTTAGAGAGAACTTCAACAGCATAAAAATGGACATGGAAACCATAATAAAGAACCAGTCAGAAATGAAGGCTAGACTAACTGAAAAGAATTTACAGGGAATCAACAGTAGAATAGATGAAGCAGAGAATCAAATCCACAATTTAGAATAAGAAAGCAATAAACATCCAATCAGAATGGGCAAAAAGAAAAAAAAATGAAGCTAGTGTAAGAAGCCTCTGAGACAACTTCAAGCATACTAACATTTGTGTCATGGGGGTGCCAGAAGGAGAAGAGAGTAAGAAATTGAAAATCTATTTGAAAAAAATAATGACAGAAAACTTCCCTAACCTGGTGAAGACAATAGACATACAAGCCCAAGAAGCACAGAGTCCCAAATAAGATGAACCCAGAGGCCCTCAGCAAGGCACATCATAATTACAATGCAAAAAGTTAAAGACAAAGAGAGAATCTTAAAAGTAGCAAGAGAAAAGCATTATAAGGGAGCTCCCATAAGACTGTCAGATGATTTTAGAACAGAAACTATGCAGGCCAGAAATACTCAAATATTTCTTGATTGGCAAGAAATATTCAAAATGATAAAAAGCAAGGAGCTACAATTAAGATTACTCTACCCAGGAAGCTATCATTTAGAATCAAAGGACAGATAAAGAGCTTCCCAGACAAGAAAAAGCTAAAGGAGTTCACCACCAAACCAGTATTACATGAAATATTAAAAGGTCTTCTTTAAGAAGAAGAAAAAAATATAAAATATATAAACAAGAAAATTGCAATAAATACATATCTATCAACACATGAATCTAAAATATCACACAAAATAAACAAAGAAGCATAACAGAAACAGACTCATAGATACAGAAAAGATTTTGTTGGTTGCCAGAAGGGAGGAAGATTGGGGGAATGGGTAAAAAAAGGTGAAGGGATTAAGAAGTACAAATTGGATGTTACAGAATAGTCATGGGGATGTAAACTACAGCATAGGGAATATAGTTAATAATATTCTAATAACTATATATGGTGTCAGATGGGTACTAGATTTATGGGGATGATTACTTAGTAAGTTACATAATGCCTAATCACTGCGGTATGCACCTGAAACTAATATAATATTGTATGTCAACTATAAGTGAAAAATTAAAAATGATTTAAAATTTAAAAAATAATAAAATAAAACTGGAGGCTTCACAGATTTAATGGAAAAAAATTATGTTTAAGCCCTGGGCAAGTTTATTTAAAAGCTCCGCCTCAGTTTCCTTGTGGATAATGTTGGGAAAATACAACTGATTTTGTAAGATTCAAGAATTAGGAATAATACATATAAAGGGCTTTGTACAATAGCTGGCCCAAAGTAGGTCCCTGACAAATATTAGTTATTAATGCCATCAATAATATAAACAGTCTAATTTCCTTATTATTCCTAGTCTAAGAGCTCACCAACTATGCTGAGTGGAGGGAAAAGGTTATAGATGACTCTCCTGGTCTACAGAGTTTCTGCCTAGGAAACCAAGTTTTTGCCCTCAGCTTGAATGGTGTTCAAGGAAGCCCACTGGCTGCAGCTCAAGCTTAGCACAATGATGGGAACATGTTCCTGCCCCACACTAAACACACATTCAGGAACAAGCCTACTAGATCCCCGTCTGGAAGAAGTACTGCTTTCTGGAGGAACCAAGAGTAGTTGAGCAAATGCTCTCTCCGGTGCCCTAGGTGGCATGACTCCTTAGCCATCTAATGGGTAACAGAGGTACAATTTGAACTGAATTAGCCTATCTGCAAAATCCAGGCTCTTAACCACTACTCTGTGCTTGGCTCACCGAGAGATGCAGAGATGCAAGGGCTGGTGGAGCTCCTTGCTGTGATCAGTCTATTTCCTCCTGGAACTGCTCACTCTTGATGTTAGTAATCTTTTCTTAAGACTCCCAGCACACAATAGAAACCTAAATATCATTCCGTCTACTAACATTTCTTTAACCGAATCCCCAAACCAAAAAGGAAGAAAACAGCTGTCTTTTACATTGTATCTCCCAAGCTCTCCAGGAATCTTCAGGATGACTGAAGCCCATAGTCTAGTCCAGCAGTCGGCAAACTGCGGCCCCTTGAGTGTGGCTCTTCCACAAAATACCACATGAGGGTGCGCACGTACAGTACGATTGAAACTTCGTGGCCATACTCAAGGGGCCAAAGAGCTGCATGTGGCTTGTGAGCCACAGTTTGCCGACCACTGGTCTAGTCAATCACAATGACTCTGAGTCCTGGGTAATTCACAGACAAAAACAGAGAAGCACTGCTCGGCAATTAGGAAGGACTAAGATCACAGTTATGACAGTTACAAATAGCTTTTATAAGTCTCCTGCAAACGGGGCTGCAAAATGAGAATGCTCCAATATGCTACTTACTAGTTATCAAAAGGTACAAAGTTGTCCTTCAAAAAATATCAGTAAGTTTCCATTACTTCCTGGCAGGTGGAGCCCAATTAGGAGCTCCCAAGGATTTGGATTTGGAGTACAGCGCTCTCTGGATTGGGAGCCCTGCTGATCACAGCTAAGCAGCAGTGGATTAATCACAGAAGGAGACTCATGATTCCCATGCCAGGGATGCTCCAGGGCCACGGCAAGAGGAGCAGCGGTTTATTGTCAACTAATGCCTCAACCTGAATGACCAGCAGCTCTTGTTGGGGTCACAGCTCTTGTTTGTAGGAAGCATCCTCAGAAGGATTCATCTTCATTCAAGCCCAGAATGGAGGCTGAGGCAAGAGGCCTTAGAGCAGTGGTTCTCAACCTTCCTAATGCCGCGACCCTTTAATACAGTTCCTCATGTTGTGGTGCCCCCCAATTTCATTGTTACAAATTGAACATAATTAAAGAATAGTGATTAAACACAAAAACAATATGTAACTATATGTGTGTTTTCCGATGGTCTTAGGCGACCCCTGTGAAAGGGTCGTTCGACCCCAAACGGGGTCGCGACCCACAGGTTGAGAACCGCTGCCTTAGAGCCTCGCTACCGTCCAGTGCTGAATCTGCCTACAAGTCCAGCAACATGAGGACAAGTCATAGGTTTTTCCATGTCCTGAACTTTGGTGGTCAGTTCCCTGAAGCCCTTGAAAGTTGTGCTACTTTCATTCAATAACCATTTATAGAGCACTAACTAGGTACCAGGCACTGACAGGATTGCTTTGTTCAAGTCAATAAACATCTGCTGAGCACCTATCACGTGCAAGTGCTTTACCGCAGAAGAAGGACTTATGCCTAAAGGAGGTGGCCTTTCAGACTCAGTGTGTGTGAGTTCCCCTCAGCTCGGTGCCCATAGCAAGAGCAGTCTGGTTTACTAGAAAGACCATGAGACCAGGAGCCAGAAGGGTTAAGTCTGGGCTCTGCCACTCACCCCCTGTACAACTTAGGCAAGTCACTTAACCACCCACCTCAGTTTTCTCATGTGCTAAAAGGAATCTGACAGGTTGAAATCCAATGAGATGGTTCTAAGATGATTACTGAAATGTAGGGGAAGAAAGGAAAAAATGTATTTTAGTCCTATTTAATGGGACCATTATAGCAGATTAATGAAATCCCTCGATTAAGTAAGACATGGGGAAATTAAACCATCAAATCAGCCCCAGGAAAATAGGTTTATTTTCACAGATACATTTATTCCCAAGGCTGCTGTACCTTATTTTTTGGGGGGTGACCACTTTGCTCAGTGCCCACATAGAGCAGCTCCCACCTCTACCCCTTCCAGAATCACTGGATCTTAGCAGTGGAGGGGCCCTCCGCCCACATTCTCCAGGGTTCTGCTTCTAAAGGAGTCTAGTCACCAACATCCTGGTTGTAGCCTTCCTGCCTCTGCTTGAATATATACAAGAGTGAAGTGTTCATTGTTTGTCAATGTGCCATTCCACCCCTACTCAGCTCTGATGAGTAAAAATCATGGAATTCGAAACCTCTCCTGATATCTACCTCTCAGAGGTTCTAGTTTCAGCCCCCCTGAAGCTACTGGATTCACCTAACCCCTCTTCTCCGGAGCAGTCTTTGACACAGCCCCTCATCCTCGTCCTTCATAAGAACTCCTAGAAATTGCTTTGGGGTTTATAAAGCACTTTCCTTACAGGTCATTATCAAAATGACATTCTAAAGGTGGGAGGGGACCCACACTCTGACATTGCTTGAGTGCTATTAACAGAAACGAGTTTATTCAGAACTTGACATTAGGCATAAAAAATAGGCATGACCTTTTCAGCCAACCCTAGGGAAGAGATGCTAAAAATATATCTATGTCCTCAGGCACCATGGTCAGAGCCGACACTATGAATAACCCTCCACGCTCCCCAGAGATTCAGACAGGCAACAAGAAGGGGCCTGCAGGCCAATTTACATTGGGTGCAAGTGGAGCCATCAGCCAGAGTTGGCCTTTGTCCGCTAAGAGATGAGGTGTGACCCACAGCAATGGAGGCCTCGTCCATTCCTGAGTCGTGAAAAGGGCCAGAGAAGGAGAATGAATGGATTGTTGGGGAGGATGGGGAGGGGGGGGCTGACTATATTAAAAACCATAATAATTTCCCTATATTTCAGTTATGAGCGAAGACTTAGACTCAAATTAACTTATAATTAACTCAATAATATTATGGTACTGATTAAAAGGAAATATCTGGCTGTACTAAATCCAGGTAATGAATGGACTTAATCCCACGTAGGTTTATCACTTAATAACAATAATATTAAAATTTATTGAGCCAGCCACTGTGCTTTACCTATATTATCTCATTTAATCCTCACAACAACCCTAAAAGGAGAAACTATTATTATCCTCATTTTACAGTTGAGGAGACAGAGCTGATAGCAAGTAAGTAACTTGACAAATCACACAACTATAAATAATTTACTCTGGACCCATGTGACTTGGATTCTGAGCTCTTTTTTTTTTCCTGAGCTCTTTTTCAAAATATACTTTTATTATTGCTTTCAGAGAGGAAGGAAGAGGGAGAGAGAGATAGAAACATCATTGATGAAAGAGAATCATTGATTGGCTGCCTCCTACACACCCCAGACTGGGATCAAGCCTGCAACGTAGGCATGTGCCCTGACTAGGAATTGAACTGTGACCTCCTGGTTCATAGGTCAACGCTCAACCTCTGAGCCACATCAGCCAGGCAGATTCTGACCTCTGAACCAAGGGACAAAAACACCTTCCATAGCCAACCAGTTATAGAGCCATTCAGACCAGACCAGGATCTTTATGTAGATATGATTCACTCCCACATGTAGACTTCTCCTGAGAAGCAAGCACAGTAGGCCTCTGATTAATGTGGACTCTCTGGGGACCTCCTCACCCAGGACTTTGCCAGCTTACCTCAGCTGCCTATCACCACCTACCTGGGTCCTCAGGGTGCCCAGGCTCCCCTGCTCCTGCCGCCACCTGTGCCTGCTTGACCTTGACAGAGCAGAGGCACTTATTCCTCCAAGCCTATGCTGAGCCCTGGACCCTTAAACCTAGCAGGTCTACCCATAGACCCATAGCCCATCTGTCCCTCCTTGTCAGTCACCCCCTCCACAGGTGCTGAGCTCAGCCTGCTTGGGGGTCTGCCACAGCTGCTGCTTCTCTCCTCACCTGCAGTAACTTACAGGACTCTGAACCCTGCTCTCCATGTTGCACTCCCATGCCTATTCAAAGCTTTAAGAGGCAATCAAGCACAGTGGCTACAGCCCACCAGACTTGAATTCAGTCTCAAGTATGCTATTTGGGAGATGGGTGACCTTGGGCAAGTTTCTTAAGCTGAGCCTCAATTTCCTTTCTCTTTTTTTTATGTATAATTGACATGGCATTATATTAGTTTTAGGTGTATGGTGTAATGATTTGATATTTGCATTAGCCTCAGTTTTCTTATCTATAGAAATAGATGTTGAGGAGTCACTGAGGTAGATACAAAGGGCCTTACATGTACCTGTGTTCAGTAAATGTAAGTTCCTGTCTCCAAATTCATCTTAATTTCACTGCCTAACCCAGTCCTAACTCACATATTCCCTGGGTGCCTCCTACCCAGATGCTGCCCAAGACCCAGCTCTTAACTTTCTTTACATGGGGCTTCTCTGAATGGGTAATTCATAATATCAAACCTCATTGGAGCTAAGAGTTCACCTACGGCTTGTGTTTACAGAGAGCTGGAGAGGGAAAGCACCTTAGAGTCCACAACCCAGGCATGTGCACTGACAGGGAATCCAACTGTGACCTCCTGGTTAATAGGTCAGTGCTCAACCACTGAGCCATGCCTTGGGGCTGGCATCACTCACTGCTTTGCATATGAATTTGGGACAGCATTTTTCTTCAAACCTGACTGGGAGCCTGATTATCTTTCCAACCATAATTAGGGGACATGATCACTCAAGGTAGAATTTCTGACTGAACAGGCAGAGCCCTCATGTTGGTTTTCTAAGTGCAATAAGTTTCCATGATCCGGAGGGGAAATCTGGTCTGCCTGGGGACAGGAGAGGGAGTATCTTGGGGGCAGGGTGGGCTCTAACCTGGAAGGCACGAACCCTGAACTTGACTAGATGACTGGATTTTGTCAGAAAAGCATCAACCATCACTGTCTAAAGTGCTGCGGCCTTTGAACTGAGGCTACACAGCTCACAGGAAAAGTTTAAAATGTAGAGCAAGAGTACAGACAGTCCTAATGAGGTGGGCTAGTGGTCAAGGCCTTATTTGTATTCACTCATTATTATGTGGCATTAAGGAAATTTTCTGCTGAGCAGAGTGACCTTGACATGTGATGTCCTGTGCTCTCCCAGTATATGTGGAGCATTATAAAGAAATAATGTTCCCAAGGAGCCCATCTCATCTGACAATTTTCATCAGCCTCCAAAGGAAGGTTTTCTCTTTTGTCCATTTCTCCCATTTTTTTTACTGTGTTACTATAAAAAGAGCTAGAGAACAAGATCTATAACCTTCAACAACATCCTTCCAAAGTTAGAAGTGTGACATAAATGCTATCTTTCTCTCATCTTTGCCACCAGTTAGCATTTCTCAGCAGGTGAACTAAATATACAGGGTGGGGCAAAAGCAGGTTTACAGTTGTGAGTACAGAAAATAATATAAAAACGAATAAATAATAATACAAGAATAAACTGTTTCGTATACTCACAACTGTAAACCTACTTTTGCTCCGCCCTGTACACTGGTCTAACTCTCATCTTTGTCTAAATATTGGCGGTATTCTCGAGGCACCTCATGTGAGTTTGGCCTAACAGCCACAGGCACTAGCCTATGAGGACCAAGCACAAATCTAGGCTGTCAGATCCTGACTACTCTAATTGCAACCAATTTTGAGTCCACATTGGAAACATGTGTAGTCAGAGAGGTAGGAATAAAATTCTGATTCTTGTCATTTACAAACTTTGTCTGATATGAATGAAATCTGCTGTCCAACTTTCATTCCAAAAGATCTTTTGTTTCTGATACTGGAACCACTAGAAAAAAAGAAGGAAGGAAGGAAGGAAGGAAGGAAGGAAGGAAGGAAGGAAGGAAGGAAGGAAGGAAGGGAGGGAGGGAGGGAGGGAGGGAGGGAGGGAGGGAGGGAGGGAGGGAGGGAAGAAGGAATGAAGAAAGAAAGAAAGAAAGAAAGAGGAAGAGAGGAAGGGAGGAAGGGAGGAAGGGAGGAAGGGAGGAAGAAAGGTGATTTAAATGTTTTACAGTAAAAACTAATCAAAGCAATAGCATTCAGCACAAATTAATTGAAATGGGCTTAATAAGGATTTTAATTAAAAAGTCATATAAATGAGAATCCAAAGGTTTCAGAATTCGATACAATTCTTAAATGTCAGATGACTTTATTTCAGATTTATCAAAATCCTTCATTTTTATACCCTCCACATTGCAGCTTCACAATAAAGAAAACTATTCTGTCTTCTAGCCCTTCAGAAGCTATTGCTATTCTTCCTCACACTCTGCTCCTACTTCTCTGGAATCACTCTGTAGCAATCTTGTGGATTCTCTTATTAAAAGCTCCAAGGCACTATTCCTCTCTCATGCACACACCCACACACACTCTGTCCCCATCGTCCACGAGCTCTATTATCTATCCCAGGGAGGAAAACACTAGTGTCAACAATCCAAAACAATAGAAAACGCCAAGCCATGGAGTTTTCGTGTCAGGATATACTAAATAGGTTTTGGGAGTAACAGGGCCTTTCTAATAGTTTCTAGAATAATGCTTAGGTTTACTTTGTCAGTTTCCTAGATACACACCAAATGACAGTAAGAGCAGAAGCCCACACCTTAGAGCATGAACTAGTAAGAATTTGAGATTTTAAATTTGCTACAGTAGATGTTTGTTGACGACAAACAAAAAAAAAAAACATGCATAAGTAGCCCTCATGTTTTCTCCAAACCACTCTCCTACCCCTATATAAGGAGGAAGACTTCTGGATCAGTTCCTAGACCTTTCTTTATTGCACAGAACCAAGATAATGGGGGGTGAGGGAGATTTAAGTTGCCAAAAAGGCTATGTATCCACACAATGAAGAGCTAAGCAACGAAGGAAGAGGCAAGAGGTAAGCACATTTATGTGGGTTCTGTTGCTCAAAGTCACACAGGTAATGATTGGCACAGGGACTTGAACTCTGATCTTCTGATTCTAAACCCTCAGCCCTCTTCAACTTCCCAGCTCCTACAAAAAGCCCCTCCAGCTCCCACAGAACACCTCCAGGTCACACATCTCCTGGGACAGCCTCTCTGATACGCTGATCTGGAGAATTATGTGCGACTTCCCTGTGGAGTACTGCAGAACTGGTCTCATTCCTCTTTGACATGACAGACCTTCTAATGTTTGAAACAGTAATCCTGTAACCTTTAAATCTTTATTCCTGAGCCAACATCAGAATTAAATTCCCTCAGGGCTGTTTTACCTATTAAGCCCAGCTTTCCAGAGGCCTATAGAAAAAAATATTGAATTGGCTCCAAGCTACCGAAAAGCAAACTGAAATTAATAAGCATTTAATTAAATGCCTGTAAAATGTAGCATTATGTCAACTGCATTAACTGTTAAATTTATTATTCATTAAAAAATTTCATTACATCTGAGAATAATTTGTAGATTCGATTCTCTTGTTTTGAAACAATTTCTGAGAAGGCACAATGATTGATTGATAAGAAGCCATAGTCAACTATAAATTTAGTAAGTCATTCATAGGCAAATAATTTCAAAAGCACAATTATAAAAATCCTTTCAACATTTTTATGGAAAATTTTACATTTAATTGAGATGTGGGCATATTTCAATGTCTGATGTAAATAATAAAACCTCCAGAAGAGTCCACAGAAAGCTTGGAATGGCCCAGAGTGTCCCATTGCCTAAATTTCTCTATGCAGGCCAACAAGATAACTTTTAGTAAGATTGCTCCGTAACGGTTTGTATAGTGTCTGCTAGTTGCTGGATTTTCCCAGGAAATGAACCTCATTGGTTTGGAAGAAAATGAAGTTTCTGGGGAGCACTTGGGACCACAGCCTATAATATGTCAGAGACAGTAGATAACTAAGAATTCAAAAGGACCCCCATAGGAAGCTTCCTTTCTCTGCACAAGTCAAACCCAATCGCTTCCAGATGTGATGAGAAAGTGCTCCAAAAAAACTTAAATTCTGACAAAAGGAGCTGCTGCAGTCTGCATATTGCCAAGGGCATGGTTTTAATTGCTTCAAGGAGCCTTGAGGTGTATTGGAAGGATCCTAAAAATATTGTAGGTTATAAACCACCTTACATCATATCTGAAGGAACCTGAAACACTAATTGAAAAAAATATATGCACCTTTATGCTCATTGCAGCATTATTTACAATAACCAAGATTTATAATAGTCAAGAAGCAGCCCAAGTGCCCATCAGTAGATGAGTGGATAAAAAAGCTGTGGTGCCTTTACACAATGGAATACTACTTGGCCATAAAAAGATGGGAATGTCACCTTTTGCAATAGCATGGATAGACCTGAAGAGTATTATACTAAGCAAAATAAGCCAGTCAGAGAAAGACAAGTACCAAATTATTTCACTCATATGTGAAATATAATGAACAAAATAAACTAACAAATAAAATAGAAAAACATATAGATACAGAGAACAAACTGACAGCTGTCAGTGGGAACGGGGGCTAGGTAGAAAAGGTGAAGGGGTTAAGCAAAACAAAAAAACCTCATAGACAGACAACAGTATGGTGATTACCAGAGGGAAAGGGAGGTAGGGGGAGAAGGAGAGGGCTAAAGTGGGGGGTAAATGCTGATGGAAGGAGACTTGACTTGGAGTGGTGAACACACAATACAATGTACAGATGATGTACTGTAGAATTGTAGCTCTGCAATCTATATAATTTCATTAACCAATGCCATCCCAATAAAATTAATTTTTTAAAAAACCATCTTACATCTAGAAAAAGAGACTGCTGTTAATTCTGTTAAACTTCTTACATTCAAGTAATATGCTTGGCACAAAAAATGAGCAATTACTTAAAAGCTCAAAGACTCTGCGAGTGCTGCCTTCACAGAGCCTAGAGACCATCTGGCATGAAGCCTTTACCCTCGATGCCCTCAGAAGCGACCAAGAGGAAAAGCCGTGGAGATTAGCTTGTGTATCCAGAGGGCTGTAATGATGACAAACCTGCTTCCTGAAGGGCTGAGCCTGTGACTGTTGGCCTCAATTCCGCCCCTTCTGGGAGTCCTGGGGAGCTGCATTACTGAGGCAACATTTTGGTGGTACTTGCCAATTCTAGGGGGGCTTCCTGGGTCTTTCTGCCTGAGGCAGGAAACAAAGAAAGTTCCTGAGAAGGGTTGGGTAGGGGATATGGGGCCCTGCATCAAGAAGACGTGTGTAGAAAGAGCTTCTACTCAAAGTTACTATATGTCCTCAGAGGCTCAGTGTCCTGGGTAAGGATGAATTTGCCTCATAAAAGCCCCCTGTCTCCATCTAGCACTTTAAGAGGCTAGCCAGGGCTACCTCCTAATCAATCTTCCAAGTCTGCTTGTTCCATCTCTGTGCCTCAAACCTGAGTTTGCCTCTCCACCCAGGCCCTCCAGATTAATGTTGCAATCAGCATGGTTCTTGACTCTGAATTCTCCAAATGCTGACTGCATATGTCCCATGTCTGTATTCCCAAAACCACCTCAGGCCCCAGAACCCAGCCAGGGCTGCAAAGCCACACCTCTTGTCCAAAGACACTAGGTACTCTAATGCAGAGGTCTCTAGAGCTTCTGTGTAGAGATTCAGCCAGAACCCTTGAGGAAGGGGACAAGTTTGACCGTGGAATAATAAACCCCTTTAGTAATTCAATGGTACTTATTGAGTACCTATGCTGTGCAGGAACTATGCTAGGTACTCGGGGTACAGCAAGGAACAAGGCTTATCTGGGCCCTGTCCTCACAGAGCTTAGAGTCACCTTCTGATCTACTGGACACAGAATCTGCTTCCTAACCCACTGTTGGTAGCACAGTGGTTTGGGCTTCCAGAAAATCTTGCATCTTTCCAATTCTGATATGGGCAATAAGAGAGGGTACACCCTCATAGACCACCACCAGCTGGAATAGCAATAAAGCAAAGAATCAGTACTGCCAAGGTTCATTCCATCCCTTCCACCTGATTTCCATTCTAATTCATGCACTGTTGCCCTGGGATATTCATGATCTCTGGGTACCTCCAGGATATATCCATCAGTCACTTCAAGTTGCAGCTTTAGTGTAAAGGCAGAAAATATGATAGATGATAAATACCCTATGGCTATTTATTGTAGTGCATGTTAAACCTATCTTTCCACTGGAATAAGTATTTAGCTCATTAGAGCATACATGACAACAAAAAAATGTAACTCATGAGACCATATTTATTTTCTATTAATCTTATAATAACACCCTTCATCCAGATTAAAATACTCAAAACCAAGATTCATAGTCACCTGTAGGGCTTATGACTGATTAGAAAGAAGCCTTCCTAAACCATGTTGCTGATTCCTTGAAGAGGTGATACAGGAGACAGACTGTCTGCTCTCTTATAGATCTCGATAAGGTTTCTCTCATCTACAACCATGGATGCTGGTTTCTCTGAATTTTGCAAAGCTTCTAATGTCTAACCTAAATCCCTCCAAAATACCATTTAATCCTTACTGTCTTATGCTATCCTCAGTGATATTCCATTTTGAAGATCACATATACATCACTTATACAGGACTTTAGCATTTTTGTTGTTGTTAATCCTCTCCCGAAGATATTTTCCCATTGATTTTTAGTAAGAGTGGAAGGGAAGGGGAGAGACAGAGAGAGAGAAACATTGATGTGAGAGAGATGCATCAATTGGTTGCCTCCCGTACGCACCCCAACTAGGGCCAGGAATCAAGCCTGCAACCAAGGTACATGCTCTTGACCGGAATCAAAGCCAGGGCCCTTCATTGGTCATCCACTGGCCAACGCTCTATCCACTAAGCCAAACCAGCTAGGGCCACTTTAGCATTTTTAAATTCTAAAATTATTTTTAAATTGGCTACTTCATGGTCTTCTCTACATTCACTGCAATCAGATGTATCTTGCTTTGTGAGATAAATGCATCCCAGAAGGTTCATTTTTAAAGTGAATCTTCCCCCTCCGATATTCTTATCAAACCAGCCCCAAGATAACGAAACTCACCGTTAATGATGTAGAAATCTTTTTTTGAAACCACACATTTAAATGAGAATTTTAAATAAAATAATAATTATATATATATATATATATATATATATAGAGAGAGAGAGAGAGAGAGAGAGAGAGAGAGAGAGAGAGAGACACTAAAGTTTCTTTTGTTTGGCAGAATCACTTCTGGAGTTCATGGGAAAACAGCAATTATAGCTTAGGAACAGAACATCCTAGACTAAAAATTCACTCAGCGCTTATCAAATCTCCTTGCTATCATTTCAGAAAAGAATAACAGGAAACTCTCCTTAGGTGCTCAGACCTTGTTTCCTAGCAATTGATGGAGTCTGCAGGCTGTTAAGAATAAGCAATTGAGCTAAGGCTGAGGAGAGTGATGACTGAGGTTCCAAATACCATAGGAAGTGGATCAATAGGCAATTATGAAAAAAGTAGGCTTCCTTCTTATGTGTTCCTAGTGTTACCTGTTCCAATTTAAAGTTGGGCTGTAGACATCAGATAATAATTCCTTTAATCAACCAGAATCCATAGACCAGGGGTGGGCAAACTTTTTGACTCGAGGGCCACAATGGGTTCTTAAACTGGACCGGAGGGCCGGAACAAAAGCATGGATGGAGTGTTTGTGTGAACTAATATAAATTCAAAGTAAACATCATTACATAAAAGGGTACGGTCTTTTTTTTTTTAGTTTTATTCATTTCAAACGGGCCAGATCCGGCCCACAGGCCGTAGTTTGCCCATGGCTGGCATAGACTATATATTCATAATGGTTGAGAAGGGGGTACAAAACAGGTAAGAAAAAGTAACCATCTAGTACAGTGATGGCGAACCTTTTGAGCTCGCGTGTCAGCATTTTGAAAAACCCTAACTTAACTCTGGTGCCGTGTCACATATAGAAATTTTTTGATATTTGAAACTATAGTAAAACAAAGGCTTATATTTTTGATATTTATTTTATATATTTAAATGCCATTTAACAAAGAAAAATCAACCAAAAAAATGAGTTCGCGTGTCAGAGGTGTCATAGGTTCGCCATCACTGATCTAGTAAAAGGAGGCCCAAATGTAGAGTGTTGCAAATGCAGTTGCAGAGTGGCCAGGAGTTCAGCACCTGCCCAAAGACACACACACACACACACACACACACAGATAACAGTATAGCAACAGCACCACGTCTTTCCTAGGGGTTGGTACAGACTAAATCAGAAGATCAGGAGTAAAAAACAGAATACAGATCTGAACATACAGTCAATTTACAATCATGTAAAAAGCAAAGGAAATTCACCAAACATTGACTATGGTTATTACTAGGCTGTGATGGTTTGTCTTTGCACTTTTTTGTATTTTCCTAATTTCTGCAGTGAGCATACATCTTTGACTTTCTTACACAATGAGAAAATGTTTTGTTTAGAAAAAGGAGGAAAAGGTTTGACATTAAAGAAGAGCAGGCAGCCCTAACCGGTTTGGCTCAGTGGATAGAGCATCGGCCTGCAGACTCAAGGGTCCCAGGTTCGAGTTTGGTCAAGGGCATATACCTTGGTTGTGGGCACATCCCCAGTAGGAGGTGTGCAGGAGGCAGCTGTTTCTCTCTCATCGATGTTTCTAACTCTCTATCCCTCTCCCTTCCGCTCTGTAAAAAAATCAATAAAATGTATTTAAAAAAAAAAAAAGAAGAGCAGGCAAAGGGAAATTCTCCTGAGAACAGAAGACTAATAGAAGGAAAACTTGATCGAGAAGCTGGGAATGGAGGTAGTGGAGAAAACATTAAATTCCACCTTTAAGGTTATACCTAAGTGAGGTCAGTGTTGGGTTTAAAGGTGGCTTTTAGGTGATACAAAGCAAGGGCTATAAAAGCGATGGACTAGTTAGTGAGGCTCTGCAGCTGTAATCCACCCTCATGTGTACTGGTACTCTCCCCTCCCCTAACTTGTCTCACACTGTAATAAAATAGACTTTAGACCTAAATTACCAATTGAATGGGCAAACTCAAGACTCACTCCAAAAGAGGGCAAGAGAGGATTGGAGGAGAAAGGTAGCCTTCTCAAAGGGTGGCATCTAGAGGGGACGTCCCTACTGCCAGTGGGAAAGAGGCTATGACAAAGGCTTCTCAAGAGCAGATGGCAGGCACCCAGAGCCTGCTACTGAAACACAGGGCACAGAGCACAGCTCTCAACCCACAGACACAGCAGGAGCAGTGGCATCCCACGGGCAGAGCCAGGAGAGGGGTGAAGTGAGACTCTGCACAGGGCCCAGTGTGAGAGCTGCCCTCCAATCCTTCTTTCCTCGGAGACTGCAACACAAGCAGGATTTGACAACCTGGGAGTGAACCTCTAAGAGACATACATGAAGTACCTGATAAGAAGGAAATAGTTCATGCACGCAGCTTCCCAGTTTTTCTCCTCCACCCACGCTTAAGAGAATTCCTTCCTCGTCCCACCTCCAAGCTGGGGATGGTCCTGCTTTGCTAAATAAGCTCTTTTGGACCTTGTAATACAGAGGAAAGGAGCTAGGGTGGATGGCAACAGGCAGAGGGGCAAGAGCTGTTGTGGTATTGGGTGGGGGGTTGTTGGAGTAAAACTGGGGTGAGGATGGGGGAGCTGCTTCATTGTGAGGGAAATAGAAAAGATATTAAAGATGTATTACTGTGGTATCCTTTAGAGCCCCTTGCAGTGGTCATGAAAGGCAAGTAAAGGGCTGAGACCTTTGGAAATTACTTTTAAATGGTGGACAGCATTATTTTAACCACAGCAGCGCTCTGAGGCTGCCCACAAGAGCACAGGCTTTAGAAAGATTGCACGCTGATGAGGCACACCTCATTCCTTCAGGGACATTGGGCCTCAGGGGTGAAGCTAACTAGAGTCCGAGGAAACCACAGCAAACGTTTACTTCCTAATGTTCTTTTGTGCATCGGCTAAAAAAGGGTTTTAGCCCTTACTGTTTTCCCCTAGGGTGTTTTCTAGCAGAATTGTCCCTAAAGCTCTTAATTCTGAAAGCTGCTGAAATTTCTCTGAGAATACAAAAGGTATTAAAGCACACTATGTTAGAAGTGACAGGGGGGAAAAATGATAATATCTTCCTTCCCTAAGCTTGAGCTATACAGAAATGTCTGTTCCATGTATATTTTAAAGGATGTCTGACCAAATCTGGAGTACAATGCTTGACAATTTTATAACTTGGTACTCACTAATAAAAGGTTTCTTTAATGAACCAATTACATCTACCAAAATATGCAATGCAGGAATATTCACTGCCATGGCACAGTCTAGAATAAGGATAGCACAAATGTGGCATCCGTGCTACCACCCCATCTCCAGTGACCATAGCAGACATTAATCGATACAATCTTTCCTGCTGAACAAGGGGTGGTCTCAGAAACTTTCCAATGTAGTTCTCCAGGCAGTCACTAATGAATTAGAGCTGGCATAGGAGATGAGATCTACCTGTCATTCCCAGCCTGTGGGATGGTTAGGGTCAAAATGTCAATGTGGGGACGAGTGTGCAAAGATCCCACCCCAAGGGCACACAGGGGTTGCTGGAGCTGAAGATGCAGAGACAAACTGACTGCAGAGCTAGCCTGCAGAAGGCAAGGATGCCTATATCATGCCATCCTCCTCCCTAGGCCACAGCTGCTTGGATCAGAGATGAACATCTGACCCAACTAAACCAATCATCTTCTCTTTTCTGGGACTCTGGGATTGAGACAGTTATCTCTGAACTATTTTGGTTGTATTATCAGTAAAAAGATTTAACTACACTCTCAACAGATATGGTTATTTTGTGTTTTTTTTAATGTATTTTTTATTGTTGATAGTATTACAGATATCTCCCATCTCCCCCCCACCCCTCTCCCCATCTCTCTGCCCCCAGGTCTTCACTACCCTATTGCCTGTGTCTATGGGCTACAGATATGTTTTTATTTATAAACTAGAAGCCAGATGCACGAAGATTCACGCAAGAATAGGCCTTCCTTCCCCTGGCTGCCAGCACGCGGCAGGCTCACTCCAGCAGAGGCAGGGAGGACTGCAAAGGTTGGGTGCGCAATGTTTCACTTTCCCATTATCAAAGTGGGAGGCAACTGGCCCCCTTCCTCATCCTCTTCCTCCTCTGCCCTCTGCCTCCTGCCCCCCCACCCTCCCTCCACGCCCATCGCCCCTCCCCTCTTGATTTGGCAAGATAGGGAGGAGGGAGATCTGATAATTTGGGTTACTGGGTAGGTGCCTCTTTCATCTATTCAAAACAAAGCTGAGTTGCCTGCCGCTGCTGCCATGGTCACCACCATCGCCCCTTGGCTGGCCCAGGGCTTCCGGGGCGCACTAACTGTGCACCGAGCGAGCTCCCACACACATCCGAGCCCACGGGGCTGTTCCAACACTAGGGTTTTGTTTACCAGAGCAGCGGGACAGGGGTGGGGTAGAGGGAGATGCCAGACACAGGGAGTTATGGCCTCAGGCACCACAGTGTTGCCTCTAAGGCTGGGGGCTGGGCCACAGGGAGGCTGCAAGGACGGTTGACAGATGTGGAGCATGGCAGGGAGGCCCTGAGGAGGTGTGCTGCCCAGAGTCCCGGAGTGGTGGAGGGAGCCTGCTGCCATCTTTGTCGGGTTAATTTGCATTCTTGCTCCTGATTGGCTGTGGGTGTCATGAAGTGACAGTCAATTTACATATTTCTCTTTTATTAGGTAAGAAGATTGCATTTATAATTATACTTTTTGTAAATGACATGATTTTTTATTTTTAAAAACATTTTAAGTGAGTTAAGTATTTTTAAGATTTTAATTTTATGACATACAAAAATATTTTATTCTTTAAAATTTATTAATAAAGCCCTAGCCAGTGTTGCTGAGTGGTTAGAGTGTCGGCTTGAGCACTGAAGGGTTTCCAGTCAAGGGCAGGTAGCTGGGTTGCAGGCTCCATCCCCAACCCTAGTTGGGGTTCTAGCAGGAAGCAACCAATCAATGTGTCTCTCTCACATGGATGTTTCTCTTTCTCTCTCTCTCTTTCTTGCCAGCTCTCCCTCCCTTCCACTCTCTCTTAAAAAAAAAAGCAATGGAAAAAATATCCTTGGGTGAAGATTAAAATTATTAATAAAATGATTACTATTTTATTGACTTAAGAGACCTCATTCAACTCTATGACACAAAAATTCACGCTGGATGCTATGTTCACAATTAATAGTTGGTTTTAATAGCTGCATAGCTGAAAACCTAACTCATAATGATAATATGTCCAAATGGGGGGGAGGGGAAGATACGTCATTGGCAGGATTTTCAACATTATGGGTTTTTTTAAATATATATTTTTATTGATTTTAGAGAGGAAGGGAGAGGGAGAAAGAGAGACATCAATGATGAGAGTTAACCATTGATTGGCTGCCTCCTGCACACCCCACACTGGGGACCGAGCCCGCCACCCGGGCATGTGCCCTGACTTGGAATTGAACTGTGACCTCCTGGTTCATAGGTCGATGCTTGCTAGGGTCCAACCCCAGCAGGTCCAGGGGTCCCCAAAGGTGTGGACTCGAGTCGGCGAAGAAGGAATGACACAGAGATAGCGTTCAGTTGATCAGCAGCCTAGCCAGGATCTCTAGCCAAGTTCTGGTTAGGATCTCCAGCCACGTTCTGTGTCCATGTCCAATTTCTGTAGTCAGGTTCAGTCCAGGATCTTTTGCCATGTTCTCTTGCTAGGTTCTGTCTCTAGGTTCTTCAGCCAGGTTCTCTCGCTAGGTTCTGTCTCTAGGTTCTGCGTCCAGTTTCTGTCCAGGATCTTTTGCCATGTTCTCTCGCTAGGTTCTGTCTCTAGGTTCTGTGGCCAGTTTCTGTCCAGGATCTTTTGCCATGTTCTCTCGCTAGGTTCTGTCTCCAGTTTCTGTCCAGGATCTTTTGCCAAGTTCTTTCGCTAGGTTCTGTCTCCAGTTTCTGTCCAGGATCTTTTGCCATGTTCTCTCCAGCGAAGTTCTTCTGTCTCTAGGTTCTGTGTAGGTTCTGTGTCTAGGTTCTGTGTCCTGTTGTCTTGTTACATCTGTATATATACCAGTTGATTCCAATCCTATCAATCTCTATTCCAAAGGTTAGGGCGTTTCTTATCTCCATTCCAGGGAGTAAAGATTATGTAGCTTAAGGGTGATTGTTTGTAGTTAAAGTGATTAACTATCCCCCTGGCACTTAGTTAAGGGGTTTTATCCCCTCCCTAACTTCAGGGGAAAATCCCTACCTGGGGAAACAACCTTTCTCAGAGAGGTGACCTTGGTTAAAACACATAGTGCCAAGAAGGTGAGCAAACATATTAAGAACAGTATGCCATATACGCCAGGTCCCTTGAAACATATGCTGTGCAGATGTTTCTTCCCTGCATCGGCTGTGTCAAGCAGCAATGATGGACCGGCTCCCAGCAGATGCTCAACTACTGAGCCACACATTATGCTTTTTAATGCCAACCACCAATTATGCGAAGGCTTTTGTTGAAATGAGGCTCAGAAATTCTGCCTTCTCTGATATCAATCAGTTCTTAGAAACTAATCAAGCCCATTGACTTTCTCTTCTAGAAATTTTTATGCTAGTTAGAAAATTCTGGTTTTTAAAATACAGAACTCCCAAGGTTTTTGTGGTTGAGACACATCATTTTCAACCACAAAATCATATAATGACAGAAATATTTCCAAACATCCATTTTTAAGATGTTCTCTCCATAGAGTTCTTTTGAAAAGCAGGTATTTTCTCTCTCATTGATAAAATCACCTTTGCTTTGAAAAAGGAGAATAAACTTAAAATAAATAAATAAATAGACCCTGGCCGATGTGGCTCAGTTGATTGGGCATCATCTGGTGCACCAAGAGGTCACTCGTTCAATTCCTGATCAGGGCACATGCCCAGGGCTTCCAGGCTGGATCTCCGGTAGGGGGTGTGCAAGAGGCAGCTGATGGACGTTTCTCTCTCTCTTTCCTTCTCCCTTCCTGTCTCTCTCTAAAATCAATAAAAACATATTAAAAAATAATAGCTGCTAGTGTCACAAAAAAGAACAGTGAATTTGGAATACTTGTTTAAAAAGAAAAATGTATGACTCATCTTTAAGAAGAACCAGTCTTTTCCCACAAAGTGACCAAAAAACTTGTGATGCAAAAGGTTTTCATAGCCACACCCTTTCTCTTTACAACATTTGGGATGATTCTACTATTAAATCCTGGCTTTTCTCAAATTAACCACATTAATTGCCTCCATTGGCACGCTGTACTCTGACTTCAATTTTTTCCTACATTAGATTAATTATGAATAACAGTGAATGAATTTCACGTGTGGATCTAACACCATAGTCTCATCCAGCATTATACTGTACTAGAGGCCCGGTGCACAAAATTTGTGCACAGGGGGTGGCGGGGTCCCTCAGCCCAGCCTGCACGCTCTCCAATCTGGGACCCTTTGGGGGATGTCTGACTGCCCGTTTAGGCCCAATAGGATTGGGCAGTCAGACATCCTCTCACAATCCGGGACCACTGGCTCCTAACCGCTCACCTGCCTGCTGGCCTGATCGCCCCTAACTGCTCTCCCCTGCCAGCCTGATCGCCTCTAACCACTCTGCCTGCCTGCCTGATCTCCCTTAACCGCCTCTGCCTCAGCCATACCACTGTGGCTTTGTCTGGAAGGACGTCCAGAAGATATCCAGTCAATCCAGTCTAATTAGCATATTACCCTTTTATTAGTATAGATTCCAAACACAGCAATTACTCCATTAGTGGTTACACACAGGCATGAAACATATTATTAAAGAATTTACTTCCTATATGACTATGGCTGAGCAGTATGTTCAAACACACATGCCTCATACCTTGGATTCCAGTTTCACTGGGTCATTTGCCAGCAGTAGACAGAGTATGAGTGAATACTGTCCATCGTCATATATTTTACCTTTCCCCTTTGCAGGAAGAAAGAAGTTGTTTTACTAACAAGAGCTGCAGGTGAGAAAGCATCAGTTACAATGACAAGAAAGTGTGGAGCAGCCCAGCTGGTGTGGCTCAGTGGTTGAGCATTGACCTATGAACCAGAAGGTCATGGTTCAATTTCCAGGGCTTGATCCAGTGTGGGGCGTGCAGGAGGCAGCCTATCAATGATTCTCTCTCATCACTGATGTTTCTATCTCTCTCTCCTTCTCCCTTCCTATCTGAAATCAATAAAAATATATCTTTTAAAAGAGTGTTTTATATATATATATAAAGTGTGGAGCAAAAAGCAAGTGAGGAAAAAAAAATCCTGGTGGTATTATTTAAGCCCTTTCTCCTGATTAGGGCTACTTTGCAGCAAATGCAGAGTGTAATCACTCTGAAGAGCTCTGAAACTGGTTAATTTAGCTCCCTAATCAGGATCTAATGGAACTAAATGGAATCCACCTTTTCACACACACACACACACACACACACACAGAGCAAAAAATATATATATATATATTTTGCCTGTCTTTTGTTCTCAAAGAAAACCACAGTAAGGAGCTGGATACTCAAAGTATAGTTATTATTTTTAAATGCTAAAATAGTTCGGCCTATGTACACTCAAAATATTTGAGTCACCAGAGGAAATGAAGAAAATGTATTGGAGGGTTAGAGAGATTTCCAATGAATTATATTTTCACCTCAAATCAGAGACTCTTGGCCTGCCATACTTATAAGCTTTGGCTCCTATTTTCACTATATGTGAAATATTTTTAATGTTCTCACTAGTATAAAGATTTTAAATTTAATTTTAAAAAGTCTCATAGAAATGACATTTCCTACATTAAAAGTAAGCACAATCTTTATGGCACTCTTCATACAAATACCTTTCAATCTTAAAATTAACAAACCTCCTATGATTGCTAATGGAATTTAAACCTGAACCTACTGTGACCCCCTGGTGGGTGGGTCTTTCCTTGCCATCACTGAGTGAGTGGAGTCTTTGGGAAGGGTTATCAGTCCTATATATTTATTAGCAGGACTGCTTTCTGTTTCTTAGGATAAGGTGCTTAGACCTTAAAAATCTTTATTGTTTAAGCCTGTTTGGAGATGAGAGGATTCAATTCAATAGACGTAAGTTGAGCTCCTGCTTTGTGCAAAGATGGTTTCAGTTTTGTGAGGGCTTCAAAGAGGAAGAGGTTGCTGCCTTCAAGAGCTTCATAGGGGAAAAGGTAAGTTCATTTTTTAAAAAATGCTGGAAAACTCCAAGATATAAGAGTTAAACCTATTTAAAACCGATTTTGTCACATTGAAGATGCCTCAAAGGTTCTAAAGATAAAAAAGCAAACTTTTTCCCTTTGTGAACCTTTGAAGTTGGTTAGATTCTTAAATGGGGAAAAAAGAAAAGAAAGAAAAAGATTGGCCTGAGGTTTGAAAGAGGTTGTAGCAGCCACTATGAGGCATTCTGCAGGGAGAACAGTGCTTTCGGTGTTTATGAGTTACTCATTATACAGGCAGAGTCTAGCTGGCTGCACTGTGGGTAGTATTAAGGCAGATTTTTCATCCTGGCTGGAGGGTAAGAGCTGTAAAGCCAGGTAAGGGCTGCCGTGTGTTTCTGGAGGGCCATTCTAAATCATAAAAACATAGAGAAATAGAGAGAGGACAGGAGACATCAGAGAGAGAAGGCTTTGTTGTTTTGTCCATGAAAGGAAATGACATGTCAGAGACAGACCTGCGGAACATCATTAGTGCGGGTAAGAGGCAAGGAGGAGACCTCATTTTGAGAAGACAATCACAGGGATCAGAGCAGCTACCATAACTTTTAAATTCAAACGCTAGAGTGGTACAGCCTCACAACTCTTACTCAAATAAATGATTCAGTTAGTTTGAGACCCAAGATTATTAAGTAGATAAGGTTTAAAGATAAGTGAGTCATTGAAATAGATAACAGGTATCCTTCGCTTCACATGGTTCCAAGAGATACAAATTTCAGTTACCAGGGTTTAGTTAAGTAATACCACTCAACAAAACAATGCAAATTTCAGTTACAATTGTATATCAGTTATATATTAATTGTAAACAATTGGCCACTGAGCACTCTTTATTCAGTTCTTGCACAGACATTAAAGAGTACAGTTGTGTTGCCTCTTTGTCTCCCAGTGATAAACTCACTAAACATTTTACAACAAAGATTAAAGTACAGCAAAGAAACAAAAAGTGATAATGCTGAAAGTAAAGTAGGATGCAATTAGAAAACTTAAAAAAATGGCAACCGGAAAACAAAGATAGGATGAGATCTAGGCCAGTGATGGCGAACCTATGACACCCGTGTCAGAGGTGACATACGAACTCATTTTTTGGGGGTTGATTTTTCTTTGTTAAATGGCATTTAAATATATAAAATAAATATCAAAAATGTAAGTCTTTGTTTTACTATGGTTGCAAATATAAAAAAATTTCTATATGTGACAACGGCACCAGAGTTAAGTTAGGGTTTTTCAAAATGCTGACACGCCGAGCTCAAAAGGTTCGCCATCACTGACTAGGCTATCAAGAAGCTAGGGTATAAACTATATTGACAAAATTCAATGAATATGAAAACAAGGTTAAGTTGCTGCAATATATTTTAATTTAAATTGTAGTAGGAACAGAAAGCCAATTGTGGTAGAAATCCGGGACTTACTTGTCTATTTTGGATTGAAAGCTGCAATACAAAATAATACCAATCACCTTGACCAGGCTTCAGGCCAAAGTGTTAAAATTAGCTGCTATATTGAAAGAAAACAGTAATCGTGCCCTAGCCCAGTGGTTGGCAAACTCACTAGTCAACAGAGCCAAATATCAACAGAACTTCTTCAAAATAGACTCACCCAGGCCGAAAATCGACTTCTGCGCATGGGCCACGAAGTTTCAATCGCACTGTACATGCGCCCACATGTGGTATTTTGTGGAAGAGCCACACTCAAGGGGCCAAAGAGCCGCATGTGGCTCGCAAGCCACAGTTTGCCGACCACGGGCCTAGCCAGTTTGGCTCGGTGGATAGAGCATTGGCCTGTGGACTGAAGGGTCCCGGGTTCAATTCCTGCCTGGGTAGGGGGCGTGCAGAAGGCAGCCAATCGATGATTCTCTCTCATCATTAATGTTTCTCTCTCTCCCTTCCTCTCTGAAACCAATAAAAATATTTTTTAAAATCTATTAAAAACAAAACAGTAATTAATGGGAGACCAAAAAAGAATCTTTTACTGCTAGTAAAGGCTGGTTTCATTGTTTCAGATGTTGGCATGAATTGATTAATATTAAATTAATCTGATGAAATGACTAGCACAAATAGGAATACTGCTGTGAAATTTGAACCCAGCACACACCCCATACACACACACACACACACACACACACAGTAACATGTGCTGCCTCCACTTATGGTATAATTGCACCTTTCATTTTTAGTGTGAATAGTAGGAGCAATTGTTTTAAAGTTGAGAATGCCTGAATTAAATGACAATTTTAGTTAATTTTTTATAGTCAAAAATGCAGTTTACATTAACAAAAAAAAAGTATGGGGCTTCAAAAATCATGCTTTTAAGCTTACAAAATCACTGCCATTTTAAAATCTTGAATCTGCCATTAGGGGAAAAGGAAATCTATTTTGCAATCTAGCATATTCTCACAGTGACTTTTTACTGTGACTCATGCCTTGTGCAAATGTAAAAGAAAATAACCGGACTGATATGTGAAAAGAATTTCCATGATGGGGGAGAAGCTGTTTGGGAGGTGAAAAAGAGCACTTCCCAGCTTTCACTGACTTGGTGGGGCTCTTCAGACTGCCGAGGTCATGTTTTAAAAAAAAAAAAAAAAAAAAGTCTTCTCATACTTGGGAAGAGCTTCATAAGACACTGGTAGAAAATAAGAGATAACTTTTAAATCTGCCCTTACCAACACTTCCTGTGTCCACTGAAAAACACTATTAAACCTAACCGTCTATTATCTAGTTCTTTAATTCTCCCAACTTAGAACCTTATGGCTAAATGTGAGTGGCCTCAACTGCTTCACGCTTAGAGCTGGGGAGGGTGAATGGAAAAGAAGAAAAAGAAGTCAAGGAAGTTAGACTGAGTGAGTTTCTCAGAGGGGGAGAGGTGGTAGAGAAGAGGGCAGGAAGAGCATAGGACTGAGGAAAGTGGGTCATGCACATAACTCAGAAGTGAGTGCCCTATTCACAATATAATATGTGCCAAATAAGTTAATTAAATCCACTTTGTATAGTGCCTTAATGAGTTTGGTTTACACTGCAATTTGGGGTTACCCATGACCATATAATTATCTCACCCTATTACTTATTGCATTGTGTTTAAGTTCCAGGAGGCAGAACTGTTGAGAATTCTTTTTTCTTCATCTACTATCATAGAAGAAACCAGATGTATGTTTTTATATAAGTGTCGATTACAACTGACCTTTAAGGAAGGTCTTAGAAGTTTACTGTGAATCATTTACAATACTGAACAATGTTTGAACCATTCATTGTGCTTCTCCATAAAGATCACTACTAAAATAATATAAAATTTAAATGTTTAATAATCCTATCTAATAAAAGAGTAATATGCAAATTGACCATCACTCCAACACACAAGATGGCTGCCCCCATGTGGACACAAGATGGCCAGCAGGGGAGGGCAGTTGGGGGGGGACCCAGGTCTGCAGGGGAGGGCAGTTGGGGGGAACCAGGCCGGCCAGGGAAGGCAGTTGGGGGGAACCAGGCCGGCAGGGGAGGGCAGTTAGGGGTGACTGGGCCAGCAGGAGAGGGCAGTTAGGGGCAATCGGGCCAGCAGGGGAGCAGTTAGGCATCGATCAGACTGGCAGGGGAGTGGTTAGGGGCAATCAGGCAGGCAGGCAGGCGAGAGGTTGGGAGCTAGCAGTCCTGGGTTGTGAGAGGGATGTCCAACTGCCCTCGAGGGATTCCAGATTGGAGAGGGTGCAGGCTGGGCTGAGGGACACCTCCCCCCCCCCCAACCCCCGTGCACGAATTTCGTGCACCGGGCCTCTAGTAAATACAATATTATAATTTATCTAAATAATATTCATAAGTGTTAGAGGCAGGAAATTTTTAAGAGGGTTTATTATGTGCACAGGAAAGGAACTAAAGGATTTTTTTAGTACAAGAAAAATTCTTATCTTCTCCCTGGATGTCAGAAGCTGGAGAACAGTTCAATCAAAGCAAATGCATTTGTCTTGGAGACTTTTCTTGAAACTTCAAAATCTAGCTAACAGGCACTTTACTGATAAGTTGACTTCTGTTCTTAAAGGGGGAAATTTCATTTCTGTTCTTACAATTACCTTTCTTTCTAAAAAAGAATTTACTTCCATATCCAAGTTGACATGATTTGAAAATAACATATCTCCAAGGTACAGATCATTTCCATGCTCTGTAATCCATTATAGAGCATTAAACTAAGGAAACAATTTCCTTCATTTAACAAAATGTACACATCCCTAAATAGTAAAACAGAAAATGAGAAATCAAGTCAGTCAGAAATGTAAGTTTTAGGTTCAAGACAAGGATATACAGGATTACAGCTCTCAGTTAACATTGCCTTTTGAGGATTTTGGCAAATGGGGGTGAGGAGAAGGCAATTTTAAAAAAGGATATAGCCCTAGCCAGTTTGGCTCAGTGGATAGAGCATCAGCCTGCAGACCAAAGGATCCCAGGTTCAATTCCAGTCAAGGGCACATGCCTTTTATTTATTTATTTTTTATTTTCTTTATATATTAAGGTATGTGTGCTTATCCCCCTGTCACCATCTTTTAATGGTAAAGAGGCTTCACACAAGAATATACAAACAAGTGGAGGTGGATTATTTCTGCAGATTGCCAGGTTTCCTAAGGTAGGACTAGGTTACTCAGTATTAGTGGAAGTAATGTTTACTGCTATTAAAATAAACCCCATTTTCTGAATAGCAGAACAAAATGAAAATTACTTTCTTGTTTATCTAAAAGTCCAATCAACTTGGGATAAGAAGAAAGGACAGGAACTAGGTTGTTGATGGGGGCCCTGCCATCTTCAATGCAAGGCTTTTCAGGTTGCTCAGAAAATCTACGTCCCATCAGTAGATGGGAAAAGAGAGCGAAGGATGTTGTTTATGAGCCAGATCATCACTTCTACTCACATTCCCCTGGAGACAATTAAGTCTCATAGCCAACTCAACTTCACAGGAGCCTGGGGTGGAATCACATTGTTTCCCCATCCTCACAGAAAGAATGGACAACTGGGTTTACTCAAAAGGCAGAAAAGCAGCTGCCCAATTATCTTCTTCTAACCAAAGCTTCTTTCAAACATTTAATTTTTATTTTTACCTTTATATTTTAAAGATCTGTTTATTGACTTTTTAAAGAGAGAGGAAGGGAGAGAGAGAGAAACATCAGTGTGAGAGCAAAACACTGATGGGCTGTCTCCTGCATGCCCACTACCAGGGATCAAGCCAGCAACCCGGGCATGTGCCCTGACCCAGAATCAAACCAGCAACCTTTCATTGCATGGGACAAAGCCCAAGCAACTTAGCCACACCAGCCAGGGCTAAACATTTAACTTTTAAATTTTACACATCTTGCCCTAACTGGTTTGGCTCAGTGGATAGAGGGTCAGCCTGCGGACTCAAGGGTCCCAGGTTCGATTCCAGTCAAGGGCATGTACCTTGGTTTCAGGCACGTTCCCAGTAGGGGGAGTGCGGGAGGCAGCTGATCGATGTTTCTCTCATCGATGTTTCTAACTCTCTATTCCTCTCCCTTCCTCTCTGTAAAAAATCAATAAAATATATTTTAAAAAAATTTTTACACATCTTGATGAAATTGTTCCATGACAATTTTCCAGTTTCAACAGAGTGGGTAATAATGAGCTTTTTCCTGTGGCTCAGGACCTTCATTATGAAGAGCCACTCTCTTCCTGGAACTGCCTTCAGGAACCCTTGAGGAAATGCTGATCCTTTACGTCTAAAAGGCTCAGGAACACTATCTTTTTTTAAACAACTGGGTCTTTTGAAATGTTTTTTTGTCTGAGTAGAATGGCACCTGTCACTTCTTGCAGTTCATTTCCCCTCAAATGCCTTGCTTTACTAAGGATATAAACTAAGGTACAAAAATTGTGTGTAAAGGAAAAGCAAAAAACTGGCCTACTCCTGAGTAAAGAGTGTGATTTTCTATCACCTGGACCTGCTAGCATTAACCTTGGTTATCTAATGTCCTTTTTAAACTTTTTTCTTCCAAGTTCTTACTGCTTTCAGAAGTTGCATATAACCTGATATAATAAAGACCTAAAGTCAAAAAACAAAAGTATAAAAGCACCAAAGAAAATGTAAGAATATATAATAAGGGAGACCTACTTAAGCAAAATATAAAACCCAGAAACAATAAATTAAAAAGAATGCCTGATTTGGCTACATAGTAATTTTAAACCTCTGTGTAACAAGAGACACCATAAATAAAATTAAAAGAGTAAAACAGTCAAAATTTATAAAATATTTGCAAAGTGAGTAACAAATAAGTAAAGGAGAAAAGGAGAGGCAACCCAATTTTTTTTCTGTGCAAAGGAACATTGCCAGGGACTGTTCAATATCTCCAATTTTCATTCTGTGATGCTTGTATAATAACAATTCTAGTTGGGCATGTAGTTGCCCAAAATAAAGGTATTTCACAGCCTTTCTTAAAGCTTAGTCACCTGTAGCATGTGACTGAATTCTGGCCATGGCGATATAAAGAAGGGTCATGGAGGAACATCTAGGAACCTTCTTAAGAGACAATATGTGTGAGTCCTTGAACCACTTCTTCATATTTTCCTCCATCCCGCTGCCCAGAATGCAGGTGTTTCCATCTTGGACTTGAGGTCCAGGTGAGGAGTTGTATTTTGACAGGAAGAGGGATCCCTTTTTCTGTGCAAGAAAGTCAGGAATCGTATACATGTAGATGAGTGGCAGTGAGGGGGATGGAAATTTGAACAAGATAATGTTTCATGGCTTCCATTTTTTTTTTATGAAATAGTAGAAAATATAGCTAAGAGTAAGGAATGTGAGAACTTATTGACATGGCACAATTGTTGAAGACAATGAAGGAAGAGCCTAAAAACAGCCAAGCCACAGAATGAGAGTGCTTATGGCCCAGAATGGGTTTAAAGCCATGAACAGGTAGTGGTACCAATATGCAAGGTTTATTGCAAGGTCTACTGAATTTTTTTCTAACATTAACTAATCTGAAGATAGGAGCAAAGGAAGAAAATTGTGGCATTGATCCAAGACTGGGATATAGTGGAATGGGTTTAGCAGTAGAATAACTTATTATCAACCTATGAACCAGGAGGTCAGGGTTTGATTCCCAGTCAGGGCACATGCCTGGGTTGCACGCTTGATCCCCAGAGTGGGGTGTGCAAGAGGCAGCCGATCAATGATTCTCTGTCATCATTGATGTTTCTATCTCCCTCTCCCTCTCCCTTCCTCTCTGAAATCAATAAAAATATTTTTTTAAAAGAAATAACTTACATAAAGAGCGTTGTTCAGTGCCCAGCACAACTAAGCTCTTAATAATTGCAAAAAAAGGGGGGGGAGAATATAGGTGCCCTATTATTCTGCCTATTAAGTGCATAGCACATTATTGGACAGAAAATGCACTACCCTTAATATTGATGCTAATTTTGCCTCTGGGCAACAAACATTTCCAAATTATAAGTGAATGCCTAATTAGAAACAAGTGAAAAGCCTAATCCAATTATGAGCTCTTAATTTTCCTTGATTGAAAATGGCTTAAAATATGAGTGAGCATTAAGGTGAGTAGTACTTCAGGAAGGTGTGCCTATTATAATTATAATTAAGTCATCAAGTACAGCAGAAAATCAACCCCTTTAACTAAGCCAACATTTCAAAAAGAGCAAAGAAATATTTTTAAATGAAAAAAATAAGACTATCTCCAGATAACAAGTAAACAATGATAATAAATAGACAACAGAGCCAGTGTGCTTGGAGATGGAAGAATTATTCTTGGTAAAGCTAGAAAGGACATGAGAGTTACCTGGGCAATCAGCATGTTCAATGTCAGAAAGCTTTCCCTTCTCCATATGCCCTTATCAGTCCTCCCTCACTCTGTAAACTATTGCCTAAAGTGTGAGAACTGGATACCTGATATCAAAGGTATGAAATAAACCACTTCAGCAGAATCTCTTGTGGTTGAAGAACAGGTATAGCCCCTGTCATGGGGTAAAGAAGTGACTACAGTCCTAACCGGTTTGGCTCAGTGGATAGAGCGTCAGCCTGCGAACTGAAGGGTTCCAGGTTCAATTCCGGCAATTCCGGTCAAGGGCATGTACCTTCGTTGCAGGCACATCCCCAGTGGGGTGTGTGCAGGAGGCAGCTGATCGATGTTTCTCTCTCATCGATGTTTCTAACTCTCTATGCCTCTCACTTCCTCTCTGTTAAAAAAATCAATTAAAAAAATTTGTTTTAAAAAGAAGTGACTGCAGACTTGTTATCTGTTAATTATGTTTGAGAGCATATGATTGCTCTGTGATATGCCAAACTCCACTTAACTCAAATGGCTTTAGAACACACAGCTATGGGGCAAATACCTGCTATTCATTGTCTAACACATACAAGATACTTAATGAAGGTTAAAATTCATTTGTTTATTTATGCAGCCAACATTTATTGAGTGCCTAATATGTGCCAAACATTGTTCTAGACCAGTGGTTCTCAACCTTGGCTGCACATTAGAATCACCTGGGAATCTTTTTAAAATTCTGATTTCTGGGCCTCATCCTCAGGAAATTCTGTTTCTTTGTTACTATTGTGGCCCCACCGCATAACAAAGAAACAGAATTTCTGGAGGATGAGGCCCAGAAATCAGGATTTTAAAAAGATTCCCAGGTGATTCTAATGTGCAGCCAAGTTTGAGAACCACTGTTCTAGACATTAGAAACAGAAAAAAAAACATTTTTTTATTTTTTGCATTATAAAAGTAACATGATTGTTACAAAAAGTGAGTCACAAAGACGTATCAAATTTGAAACCAACTATTTTATTTTTTATATGTATTTTTGTTGATTTCACAGAGGAAGGGAGAGGGAGATAGATACATCAGTGATGACAGAGAATCATTGATCGGCTGCCTCCTGAACACCCCACACTGGAGATGGAGTCCACAAACCAGGCATGTGCCCTGACTGGGAATCAAACCCTGACCTCCTGGTTCATAGGTCAACACTCAACCACTGAGCCATGCTGGCCAGGATGAAATCAACTATTTTAAATGTTTTATGGAAACGAGTTTACTTACCATGTTGTTAAATTCCTATATGTCCTTATGTGTATTTTGCTTCCTGAAGATGTCCAATTTTGATAGTACTAAATCTCTCACTATAATTATTTTACTTATCTCACAGCCAATAAAAATTAAGATTAAAGACTCATACAACAATAAATTGAGATGCAAGAGTTAAAGCAATTTCTTTGCTAAGTGCAAATGAATCAGAAAAACATTAAATGAATTCTGTCAATAGAACTGTCAATAGCTAAATATATGGTAGATTAAATTGCAATTTTTTTCTTCAGAAAATCCTTTTGTCTATTGATCTCAAATTACCTCAAGCATAAGAACTACATATCAGCTTATTTACCTCTACCCTGTCTGCAAGTGGTAATTATTTCCCTTAGCTGGTTTTTAATGTTGGCTTTTATATAGTTGAAAATAACTGTGCAATTAGGCAATTCTGTTAAAAAGAAAATATGGGTTTTTATCTCAAGAAACAGAAGCCATATGAATATAGTGATGAGAAATTAAAAAGCAATTCAGAAATACTGTTAATTATAACACAAAATCCTGGTAGGCTAGCCTACAAATGTGATTGGAAGCAATGAACCTGTCTGCATTGTTTCTCTTTAAAGGTCCTTTTCTTTTCTTTCTGATAACTCCTCTTTGGGTTTTACATAAAGGAGTAGATAATGTGCAAAACACAGTTATGTGTATAGAGTAGCCCATCCAGAAAAAAATGGACCACAGACGAGGAGAGGATGTCTGTTGAACATCGTTGCTATTAGTCACATTAGTTTAAAACCTCATTGGTTTTGTGAAGATAGGATCCTGAGAGTGGACACTATGATGATGAGAGGTGATTGTAATTATGCAAAAAGTTTACTTTCTATACAGGTACAACAAATGAGTTGGAATGTTCATCTGTGCTTGGCAAAATGACTGGGAGTTTAATCTTGAAGTTGGCTGTTGCTCCAAACATTTGGGAAGTAAATTCACCTAAAATCTTCACCTATCAATTATTTTCCACTTCAGAAACATAACAGTTTATTAATTCATATAGAAACTACCATTGCAAGCTCTTACCTATGGAAGAGGGGCTAAATTATTTCCTTTCTCAAAATTCTTTTGAATTAAAAGCAATTTGTTTTGTCAAGGATGTTTTATATGGTCCTAAACCATATTTGGAATCTACCAAAATGATTCTTTTCTAAAGCCTGCTCACTGTTGTGTAGTTCCTTATCAGAAACAAAACCAAGATTCTCATTAATAAATAGATTAAACCAATTCCACAAAGTTTCCTTTGAGAACAACTATTTTCCATAATCATCATAGTTGGTGACCATCTACCAAGTGCTTTACCCTCATTATTTCATTTAATGTTCATTGTAATCCTACATGGTGATGTATTATAGTGTCCCTGTTTTACCGGTGAGAAATCCTAAGATCAGAGAAGTTGAACAAATTATCAAGTGGCTCCAAAGCTCTAGTGTGGCTGTCATCTAGGGTGTGGGTCACTTTGGTTAACATGAGAGACTAAGAAAAATCAAGATTGGTCATTGAGGATTGAACAGGTGCAAGTATTTCATCAGGAAGTGACTGAAAAACCACTTTTAGACTGAGGGACCTGGATCCCTGAGGAAATATGGGTCCCCTTGCTCACAGCCCAGCCTCTGGGCGTTCAAGCACTGGCCCAGCAAGTCACCAGCCGAACTGCATTTACCTCACTATCCAGGGCGATGCCCTTGCCCAGGCAGAGCAGCAGCCAGCAGTTGTGGTCTCTGCTATCCAGATCATGCCAGGTCCGGGTCCATGATGAGCAGCACCTGTTGGGGCCAGAGCCTCCCTGAGCCTCCCACAACCCCAAACCTCAGGGAGGTCCCCACACCAAGACCCCACACCTGAGCTTGTTTCTCCCCTCTCCCCGCACACAGCCCCAGCAAGCTGCTACTGTGGAGGGGAGGGTGCTTCTTGTAGGCACCTGGGGGAAGATGGGGCAGGGGCTGGGGAGGGGAACGCTTACCCTCCTCTTGCCCAGCCTTCTGGGATCCAGGTCTCCCTCTGAGTCATCATCTCCCCTGTTCCCCACCTCCTCTGGCTCAAGCCCGCATGGGCAGCCTCCACAGCCACCAGAAAGCCAAGGAACCCACTGAGCCCAGGGCACTCTCATGGTGGGTTCCATGGTGTCTCCTGAAGCTTCTCCCTCCCCCCAGCTCAATGCAGAGATCCTGCTGGGCCCTGAGCCCATCTCCCCCAGGAGGAGGGGCGAGGAAGAAGGCGGGTAAGAGCTTCATAGCTGCAGCTCCTTGTCCCCTCTTCCCAGCATACCAACTTCCTCCCCTTCCTGGGGGTTGTGGGCCATACCTTCTCCCAGGCAGGTCCTCCATCCCACCTCCACGAGAATTAAAATCCACTGTGCTGGGTACTTTAGATACTTTACTTCATTTACTTCTTACAGTTTTAACCCCTGACTTAACAGCAAAGAAAACTGAGGCTCAGAAAAGCAGCCAGAGCAGGGAGGATCCAAACAGTCCAAACCTGCTCAGTCTGCTCTCTGCCCTTTCCACCTCACCTCCCTCAGCGGCAGCAGAGGTTTTACTGGAGTAAGTAGTTTTTTAGCTGTAATTTCCTCTTTCTCTGTTAACACAGTTAAAAGAGACTGCATTGGGGAAGCACCGGTGCTTTCCTGAAGGGTGGAAGCAGGTGGTCCAAATAACATGCCCCAGCCTTCAGAGTTAATCCCCTCAGCTCAGGTTTGGTCATTCTCAACTTGCCTTCTAACATATTTTGACTAAAATTCGAGGCTCAGTAACCAGTTTAAGGGAGGTGTTATATGTGAGTAAGGAAAGAGACACCTGGGCGTGAGGGAAGAGTTCTATCTCCTGACTGCCCCGTTCTCCACCACCAGCCCCAACCTTGGTCTGTGATGTAACCACTCTGAATTGTAAGTTCCTCAAGGGAAACTAAAGCCACCTGCCTTATGGCATTGCTGCCAGGGTTGATGCCTGGCACAAAGGGAACCTTGATACTCTTGATTTTGGTGCCTCTATACCCAGCAGACAATATATCCTAGGCCCCAGTCGGGGCGGGAGGGGGCGGAGGGGGGGGCGCGCAGAATCTCATCTTAAAGAGACCAGTTTCTCTTTCTCATGGTAAACCTAGCATGGGAACTACTTGTCTCCAAAGACCTCCCTGACCTCACTGCTCACACACGTGGGGAGCCTAGTGTTCCCTGTGCCCATCTGCCTTTCATAAATGAGTTCCCATCTCTTTTTCAAAAAGTAGACACCACTCT
Source organism: Myotis myotis (assembly GCF_014108235.1). NCBI lineage: Eukaryota > Metazoa > Chordata > Mammalia > Chiroptera > Vespertilionidae > Myotis > Myotis myotis. The sequence continues at coordinate 29,312,718 of NW_023416316.1, read as the reverse complement.
GGTGTTCCTTCCACCACCAGGAACTGAAACACAAACTCTGCCTTTACAGAACACTGTGCTCAGCAGGTCAGCTGGCTCCTGGAAATGCAAACTAGAGTCTTTAAAAGATGAAAAGATTCCTGGAGCATTTTTCGGTATTTTGGAGAGTGCCTCTGGGCAGATCACACACTGTGACAAGTTCTTTCCAAACTGTGACATTTCAATCATGCCTTCTACAAGCAACTGACTTTCCACATTTAGCCTAGATGGTAGCTGCCCTTGCTCCTTTTCCCCTAATCTTAAAGTGAGCTTGGGATTTGATATGGAAGCCAACGCACAGTTTTCTGAACACTGCCCCCATTCCGTGGTACCTGGGAACTGGCAGATGGGCACAGGCAGGAAGTGAGGGGCCTCTGCTGATGGTTACTCTAGAGCAGTGCTTCTCAACCTTCCTAATGCCGCAACCCTTTAATACAGTTCATGATGTGGTGACCCCCCAACCATAAAATTATTTTCGTTGCTACTTCATAACTGTAATTTTGCTACTGTTATGAATCATAATGTAAATATGATATGCAGGATGTATTTTCATTGTTACAAATTGAACATAATTAAAGCATAGTGATTAATCACAAAAACAATATGTAATTATATATGTTTTCTGATGGTATTAGGCGACCCCTGTGAAAAGGTCACTCGACCCCCAACGGGGTCGCAACCCACAGGTTGAGAACCGCTGCTCTAGAGTTAGAAATAGTTAGCACATCCAGCCCAGGGAAGGCATCGGCTCCCATAACCCCACCTCCCTCCAGCTATGAGAGGAGAAAACAAAGCAAAACAAAACAGCAGAAGGAGGAGTGGAGGTGTCACACTCTAGTCTCCCTAATTTCCATGGCTTTCTGCTGGCAATTGTATTCTTTTCCTTTGAAATTTTTCTCATAGATTCTCATTAGCAGAGAAGTAGAGCACTGGGAGAGGAAAAAAGAGATGCTTACTTCATATTTAAATTTTCCCCCATCAGGTAATGCTTTAAAATTCTTTAAATGAATATTTGCATGCAAAAAAAAAAAAAAAGAATGTAGATGTAAATCTTACACCTTTCACAAAATTAAATCAAAATGGATCATAGATCTAAATGTAAAATACAAAACCATAAATTCCTAGAAAATAACATGGGAGAAAATCTAGGTGATCTTGAGTTTGATGATGACTTTACAATATTAAAGCATGACCTATGGGGGGAGGGGGAAGGGGTTGATAAGTTGTACTTCATTGAAAGAAAAATCCTTTCACTGGGGGCAAAATGTTTTGTTGTACAAATAGAATTGAAATGCAGATATCTGGAAGAGATAAAACTGAAGTTTAAAATCATACTAAAAGCCCTGGCTGGTTTGGCTAAGCAGATAGACTGAAGGGTCCTGGATTCAATTCCGAACAAGGGCATGTACCTCAGTTGCAGGCTCGATTCCCTGGTCGGGGGCACCTGTGGGAGGGAACCAATCAATGTGTCTCTCTCTGCCTCTCCCCCTCCCTTCCACTCTCTCTAAAAAAAAATCAATGGAAAAAATATTCTTGGGTAAGGATTGACCAAAAAAATAAAATCATACTCAAGTATAAAAGACTAATAGTAAATCCTTGCCTAGGTCATGTTGTGTCATTGCTGTAGTGCAGGTAAGAAGAAAGATGAGAGCACCCTAATACAAGTATTCATTTATTTTTAAAAAAGAAAGAAAAAACTTTTGTGAAATGTACAAGGAATAAAGCCTTAACCTAGGGATAAGCACACCATTTCCACTTTAGCATCCTGAACATAAGCCTTCCCTGATGGACATAAGGAAACCTGATGGTTCTGGTCTAGAAATTAGAATAAGTATTTCCTTGTTATCAACAGCCAAGGCAATCTCAGGTCTAACCCAGAAATTCAATTCGTCTAAAATACTTCTATTATTTTTAAAATTGAATTATTAATAAAAAGATATTTTAACAGTAAAATATAGTAACTCAATATTTGACTCAAAAAACTTTTTAAAAATAATAAAACAAGAGAAAAGAAACAGACAAATGCAAAAATAAAAGAATTATAAAGACAATTATGAAGCCCAGCCGGCATGGCTCGGTGGTTGAGTGTCAACCTATGAATCAGGAGGTCACAGTTTAATTCCTGCTCAAGGCACATGCCTGGGTTGCAGGCTTGATCCCCAGTGATGGGCATGCAGGAGGCAGTGGATGGATGACTCTCATTATTGATGTTTCTATCTCTCTCTCCCTCTCCCTTTCTCTCTGAAATCAATAAAATATATATTTTTAAAAGACAATTATGAAGGTAACAAATCTAAGAACTGCTTTTCTGAAAAATATCACTTAATAATATAAGCAAACATCTAGCAAATGTAATCAAGAAGGGAACACAAAATGCAAGATATGAGAAATGGAATAAGAACAACGATATCAAAATTTCCAAAAAAAAAAAAAAAATGAAGTATATAATCTTTGCTTGCACCTCTCAAAAACAATTGAAGTCAGGATTCAAGTCACAGCTAGAGAGGACAACTCTTCTCCAAGTTCCTCTCCTATCTTTCCCAGTCCTCCTCACCACTCCTAAAGCTCCCACTTCCCAAATACCTCAAAGTCTTCCCCAAATGTTCACTTCACGTATCTTTTTCATCTTTTGCCTCTCTCCCTCTTCATTATGTAGATTGGTTTAACTTCTCTGACTTCTTTTTGTTGCCTTTCTACCTCTCCCATTACTTGAACTCTCTACCACAAAGGAATCATAAGAACTGACCCAGCAAGCCACAATCCTACCCATGCTCCTGATTCCAGGTCCTATTTTCTCCTCCTCCTCTCCTGAAACTTTATGTCAGAAATCTGGTTCCAGGCCACAAAGCACTCACACATGAACTAATCTATAAATCTTATTCCCCCATCCCATCAAAAATGTTTCCTGGAGTCCAAGTCAGCATTTGAAAGAGCAACCCTTAGGAAGCCAGAAGGCTCATTCCCAGAACTCAAGAATGGTTCAATAACGAAACTTATTATAACATCACAGGCCCGGTGCACAGATTGTGCACCAGTGAAGTCCCTTGGCCTGGCCTGCACCCTCTCTCAATCCGGGACCCCTCAGGGAGATGTCGGACTGCCAGTTTTGGCCCAATCCCTGCAGGCCAGGCCAAGGGACCTCACCGGTGCACAAATCCATGCACCAGGCCTCTAGTATGCATATAAGATCTTTGGTTAATCTCTCCCCACCCTCCCCCCTCCCTCCTTCCCTCTGAGATTCATCAGTCTGTTCCATGTTTCCATGCCTGTGCATCAAGCATCTGCTCCACATCATAGCTACCGGTCAAACGGTCAGATGGTCAAACAGTCGCTTAGGCTTTAAATATATATAGATGCTGCAGTAACATAACACAAAAGAGAAATCACGGGACCTCAGTGGTTACTGAAAAACATTTGCAAATATAAATAGGAAGTTGCTATGAACAACAATTTTGAAGAAAATGTAGTTAATGTCTTTGTGAAAGAGAAAGAGATTGAGGTTGGGGGCAAACAGAGAAAATTCACTTTTCTAGATCCAGTAATTGGGAAATCGGAGCCACAACATGAATTACTTTTACTTGTGTAATCCTCAGGGCCAATTTAACCTGTAAACACTTGGGATTTGGCTCTGCAAGATGTCTTTGTCTCTAGAGGACTGGAGAACTGAGTGGACTTATTGAAATTATTAGCCATTTTTGGTTTTATATCAGCTGTTGGTTTAAATAATATTGATTGCATTTCCTTGTGATCTACTGCTTTTTTAAAAAAGTAAAACATGGTTTTCTTCACATTCCCAAATATATATTCACTGTAGCTAATTAGGGACAGTGAATATAACACAAGAATATAACAAAATTTAAATTAACCATGTTTTCATCATCCAGAGAAAGCCACCCATTAACATTTTAGTATATTTTCTCTCAGCATGAATTTAGGAACATAAGCATTCTTGGTGTTTACTAAGGACATAAGTTTGCCCAGCCAGCATGGCTCAGTGGTTAAGCTTCAATCTGTGAACCAGGAGGTTGTGGTTCAATCCCTGGTCAGAGCACATGCCCAGGTTGCGGGCTCGATCCCCAGTGTGGGGCATACAGGAAGCAGCCAATCAATGACTCTCTCTCATTGATGTTTCTCTCTCTCTCTCCCACCCCAACCCTCCCTCCCTCTCTGAAGTCAATAAAAATATATTTTAAAAAATTAAAATTAAAAGAAAGGACATAAGTTTGTCACTGGTGTTGTAACAACCATTACTGTGTCTCAAACTACTCAATGGAACATCAGAGGCTACTAGATTAGCTTTAACATATTCTTGAAGCACAAGATTAAACATTTGTCTGCCCCCAAAGCACCAGGGGCATTAGATGCTCTTCCATTGGTAATAGAGTGTCTTTCTGGTGTTTAGAAAAAAAGCCTTACCACATGGTTCAAAATAATTGAGGCCTGAAGAATGTACACACACAAACACAAACTCCAGTTGAGAACCTCTGCCTCAGGAAATCCATACATAGACAACTGATTTTTATGAAAATGTATGGGGAGAGGGACTATAGCTTTCACCAATTTCTCAGAAGCCTTGGTTTATAAAGTTTTTTCCAGCTCTAATATGTTAGTACTATTTCAGGCTGCGGCACTTATTCTGTCTGCTTAGAAGACAAAAGTCTTAGACAAGCTGGACAATAGAAGTGAGGCTAGGTTCTTATATCAGACAGAGGGGAGTTGACCCATGAAAAATGAACGCACAACCTTTACTTTCTCTGTGTATCATTCGTCAGTGCTTCCTCTAATATCAAACCATCAGAGAGACTTAACAACAAATATGTCAACATAAAAATGATGCCACTTTTCAAGGATATGGCCAGGAGAAGTGTCTGCTCCCAGTGCTACTCCCAGGTATACTTGTGATGGGAACAAAAGTTACTAACCTTGGGGTCAAATTAAGAAACAAGGGAATGAGCTAGCATATTTTCAATGTCTAGCATGCATTTGACATGCCTTAAGACCCTCATCTTATAAATGCCAGTATCAGGCCTCAACCTGGCTCTCACCAATTTTAGTCTATTTAATCTGCAAGCCAAACAACATCCCCTTATCCATCGTATTCTTAACCTGTACCCTAGTTTTCTCTCAAACTTCTATCTTAATTTGGAAATCAGTTAAACTCCCACCAGTCCCTAAAAAAAAAAAAAAAACACCCACGCTTGTATATTTTATTTTGAAACGCTGATTCTGAAACATAAAAGAGTTATATAAAACTTCTTTCCAGAAAAGTTTTGGATTATAAAAAAGATTTAAGAATTTATTGCTCAAAGGCTGCCATCTGGTGGCCAAAGATAGTAAACAAAAAAAATAGATCATGGAAAACACCAATATTCCAAATCACCTGGTTTATTAGCAAAAGTGATAATCTGGAATATTATATGGGAAAATATTATCTGGAGCATTATGTGGGAAAATATGAAAATGTTTATGTTCCACTAATTCTAAGCTGTAAGATACTTTGCCTGTAAACAGTGGTAGCAGGATGTTTATCAAAATGTTTCCAAAAGCCAGATGCAGCCCCACCAGACAACACACTTGAGAGTTAAATCCAGCTGCACCAGAAAGTTATGTGTGTTTTTTTATGCTCCTCAAGTATGACACAGGTTTCATTCACTCAACAAAATTTTATTGGATCCTATTATGTCCTAGGTACACTGAATTTCATTGGCTACATGATGGAGAACAAAAGAAACAGCATCTATTCTGGAGAACCTCATGGTATGGTGACAAACAGGGTCCCCAATCTGTAAGGTTGTGTATTTGTGCCCTACATGGGCCTTAGCCTCCAGGGTGACAGTAGTCTAAAAGCTTCTGCCTTCAAGGCAGGGGGCACTCTTTTCTCATTCCCATGAAGGGGATAAATGGGCTAGCAGCTTCTCAGGTGGGGAATTTAGATACCTGGGTCTCTTCCCTAATGCATGACCAGCTGGAAGAATCACATTTTAATATTTGACCTATTTCTTCCCCTTTCTCTGTCATAAATATTTGCCCCCTTTACAGGTTCTTGAAAACAAAAGTAACAGTCCCTAGTCACTGGGCAATTCTCTAGGAATACTTAGGATAGTGGAAATGCTAACAGTAGGTAAGAGTCCAACCTTCAGTTGGCTTTTCAGGCATCCCTTAATGCCCCTTCCTTTGCCTGGCCCTGGCCTCCTATCTCCAGAGTGCAGCCAAGGAAAGAACAGCAAAGGCTGGTGGTCTGCTGGTGAGCCAGGACAGGGAGGTGCCCCAGGAGCCCTGGCGACTCCAGCCAGAGTTGTAAAAGTACATCCTATAATTTCTGGAGAAGTGTCTCCAAAAGACCCTTGGCCAGTAACCAATTATTCAATTTGAATATATTGGTTTTTCCTCCAACCAAGGGAAAGAGTACAGGTTGGGGGTGGGGTCTGACTTTTCACTACTAACTGCCAGAAGTCCAGGGCTGTTTTCCTTCTTTTTAGTCCTAGATCCCAGGACAACAGCCTGGGGCCAAGGGAGCTACCAGCATGTTGGGATGAGGTATGCAGTCCACAGAGTGATAACATCAATTGTTTTTCAAACTAGCAATCCCTGCTCCAGGTATTCCAGTAAGGCCATCAGTCCCAAGGCACTCCACAAGATGGTCCTGTTACTCATGATAGCCAGAGTATGCCATCCTCCTAAGAGACACAGTGATTAGTCCAGAGATCAGTATGTGACCCAAGCAGAGGAGCTAAGGTCCTTTCTGTGCTTTGGAAGGAATGGTAGGGGGGAAAGTCTCTCTCTCTCTCTCTCTCTCTCTCTCTCCGGCCTGTAGCTATTTTTTACTGCCCTCTCAAGAGATCAACACCGAAAGCAGAACTAAGAGATGGAAATAAAACAGATTTGACTATGTCAAGAATTCAGAATCAGCCGAAACCAGTTTGGCTCAGTGGATAGAGCATCAGCCTGCGGACTGAGAGGTCCCAGGTTCGATTCCGGTCAAGGGCATATACCTGGGTTGCGGGCACATCCCCAGTGGGAGATGTGCAGGAGGCAGCTGATTGATGTTTCTCTCTCATCAATGTTTCTAACTCTCTATCTCTCTCCCTTCCTCTCTGTAAAAAATCAATAAAATATATTTATATATATATATAAAATTCAGAATCAGCATAAAGTGGTGCAGATGAAGATTTCTTTCAAAATTTACTTGACTTTCCATGCCGATAATGCTCTTGCAACCACGGTAAATGTTCCTAAACCTGGTAGACTTTCTGTAATAAGTGTGGCAAGCATCAACCCATAGAGTAACACAGTATGAGAAGGGCAAGGAGTATCTGTATGTGCAGGGAAAACAGAATTATGACAGGAAGCAGAGTAGTTATGGTGAGCAGACTAAGCTGATTTTCCACAAAAAGGCTAATTCTACAGAGGAGATTGTGCTGAGGTTTGAATGCATTGAGCCCAACTGCAGATCTAAGAGAACACTGGCTGTTAAGAGATACAAGCATTGCATCTTATCTGGGAGAAGAGAAGAAGACAAAGGGCCAAGTGATCTAGTTCTAAGCTTTACATTTTATTTCATAATGTGACAATAAAATCTTGAGGATACGTTTGCTTGCTTCAAAAGAAAAAAAAATTACTTTAGGGGCTGGGGTTGTGTCTGAGTAGTGGTTTCAAAGGGCAGAAAAAAAGTTGCCATCTGTATCTCTCAGTAGATTCCAGAATCTTCCACTCTTCAGACCTTGCTGAGACCCAGGAGGAGACGGGCTGGGGCTGCTGGGCCAGACCAAAGGGAGCAGCAGGAAACCACACCAAGACTAAGAACTCAGATTAGGCATAACTAAAGTGGAGAACTCCAGCCCTTAGAAGACTTTAGGCTCTAAAAAATGTGGGAGAATCTAAGCAGCTACTGGTTGATGAAGTCAGAGCCAGAGAGCTGACTAGAGAAAGAAGTTCAACATTGAGGATCTCAAAGCAGAGCCCAAGCAGACAGCATGCTGGGATGGGTTCGCAACCCTCAGGCCTGGAACCTCCTTAGAGCCATGAAGCGGGAGGAGGAAACCTTCTACTATAGCAACTGCAAAGAGCCAGGCATTGTAGGACTTATGAAGATTGTGAAGGAGGCTTACCCAGACCACACACAGTTTGAGAAAAGCAATCCCTATTATGATCCATCCAGCAAAAACAACCACCACAAATGGTCCATGGTGGATGAACAGTTTGCTTGGATGATGAAGTGTTTCATTCCCCTGGCTGAGCTCAAAACCCATCACCAAGCTCACAAAGCCATTGGGGGCCCTTTGAAAAATATGGTGCCCTGACCAGTCAGTGTAGCCCAGTGGTTGAGTGTCAACCTATAAACCAGGAGGTCAGGGTTTGATTCCCAGTCAGGGCACATGCCAAGTTGTGGGCTCAACCCCCAGTGTGGGGCATGCAGGAGGCAGCCAATCAATGATTCTCCCTCATCACTGATGTTTCTATCTCTCTCTCCCTCTCCTTTCCTCTCTGAAATTAAATGTATTTAAATACACACACACACAGACACACACACACACACACACACACACACACACTTATCTTAAAGACCATGGACATGGATTGACGAGAGGGGGGAAGAGCAATTTCTATGCCTCTGCCTTAACTCTCCCTGCCTTTCTATATCCGACCAGTGCTTTGGTTTCATCCACATACGCTTGTGAATCTTTGTTCTCAGTGATAAATTTTGTTAAGTCTCGTAATAGGAGTAGCCTGACGGATGAAAGTAGTAGCTCGTGCATATCTCTGAAGGTCACGAAATATAAACCTGATGTAAAATCTCTGTCATCAGTGATGCAGCAGCAAAAGTCCCACTGATAATATCAAACGGAGTCATAAAGTTTGCTGTGGGACTATCAGTGTACATGTATAAATTAAAAAATAAATGTATTTTTCATCATCATATACTGTGTTTTTGTCGCTCGAATGAATTTTATTGTTTCTTCAAGGTTCTTCACATACAGACACCTTAAGAGATATCAAATAGGTGTAACATGTTCTCAAAAAATTAGGGTTGGCACAGAGAAGAATTTTGAGTCAGAGATTTTGCTGGGTTTGGCACGCACTCACAAAAAGGTTGCCCACCCGTTCTAGGGGGAAAATGACACTATAGGGTTCTATGCAACTTTTTCATTAAACAACTATCTTTTCATGTATTAGAAATTACTTTGTGACTGTTAGCTAAACTGTTAGTTTCAACTACCTAGCAGAGATGCCTCAAACAAATGAACTTTATTTTCAAACAGATTCAAGCAGGCCAGCAAGAAGACTTGCTCACTGAACTGTGATGAACATATGGCTGAGTATTTCCTCACCACCCAGGAGCACCTGATACTAGAAGAAAGCCCCATCCCTCCACCCACTCACCTAGCCTGTTTGCTCAGAGTGAAGGAGAACTTATGAGATAGACTTCCTGAGAAGGCAGTATTTGGATGGTTTGGGATAGAAAAATATGAAAGGGACAGAAGAATCTAAGCCTCTCCATGAAGAAGGGAAAGAGAAAGAATATTACAGAACAGATTAAGATCAGAGAACAAATACAGCATAGGAAATATAATCAGTAATATTGTAATAACTGATGGTGCCAGCTGAGTACTGGAAATATCAGGGGGAACACTGTAAAGTATATGATTGTCTAACCACTATGCTGTATGCCTGAAAGTAATACAAAATAATATTGGAAGTAAACTGTAATTGAAAAAAAATTTTTAATTAAAAAAGATCAGAGAACTAAACCAATCAATGCCTTCAGGATATACAAGAGACCCCTCCAGCTGGTCTGAAGAAAGGGCACCTCGTGCCTCCGGGAGGGAGGATAAGTACCAGGAACAGAAACATACTGGTATTATCTTCCCTCTACTTCCATATCCTGCATTAGATAAGTCTGAACATGGCTTTGCTCCCATTAGAGCTGATGTGGGTCCTGGAGATAGTGGTCAGGCCTATCCCGGCCACCCTCGCCCAACCAGAGAACACATCCATGACAAACACAAATTCCTAATTCCTGACCTATTTTGAGTCACCCCCACATTTTGCCACTCAAGAATAGAACAAAATTTGTTTTAAAAAAAAAACACCTGTATTTTTAATTTAAGAAATAAGTAAAAGTTCACAGGCAATCCACAACAGGTGCCAGGAGTCTGCTCTAAACAATCACCATACTTGCTGCAGAAGTTCAGGTTCCACACAATCACTTGGGCCAGTGCTTCCTGAGATGCTCTTTCAGCTGAGGAATGGAAGGCAGCAGCTGCTGGCACTCATGACAACGCAGGGGCAGCTTCAAGAGCTCTGGCATACCATCTCGGACAGTCACTCTGCCAGCCTCTTGTATCATCTTGATCACAGCTGCAAGCAAGGAAAAAAAGTTCAGAGCCCAGATACTCTGGAAAGCCAATACAAAGAAAAAAAAAATGTAACCCCAAATAAATATATTCCAGGTATCCTGTAAATTTGAGGTTAGACTCATTGCTGAGGAAAGGGGCTTGATCAAATTCTCAATCTGAGCAACCTATTTTGGATATTACATTCCACTGAGATACATTCTAAGCAATCCCTGTTACTATGTCAGAGTCTTATCACAGTGCTTTACCACTAATTGACCCTTGGTTGATGGCAGCTGTCACTGTTAATCCCCCAGCATACTTAAGTTCCACAGAATGTACACTGGGAAATGTTTCTCTGCACACACGCCCTTCCCCTGTTAATTAACCACTCCTAACATGAGGTAGACCCATGTTCCTGCTCAGCTGATGGCAGAAGAGACATAGAACTATTCAGAGCTTTCATATCTATGAACTCTAATAATTCTCAGAACAATTTTTAAGTACCCTGGTATTATAATAAAACGCCTTTCTGACCCTGATATAATAGCTTTCTAGGTCCCCAAAGATGGCTGCTCATAGCAAAGTGACAATCCCACTACAATTCAAATAATTGTTATTTTAGTGGGGCCCTCTTTATAGGGAATATAAAGTTAAATAGGGGTTTTTGAGACCAGATTGTTATTTAGGGAAATAACTGAGTCAAGTATAAGAATAGCTGAGAAAATGAAACAATTGTGAAAACCAAAGAATACTATTTACCTTGAGATTCTAGGAAGTATTCTGTATTAAAAGAATTCCAATGTTTTTTGTTTTTAAGGCACGGAGAATCAAAATCCTGGCTGATCACATGAAGGTGTACATGGCTAGTTGAGGGGGGGGGAGGGAAATAGACAATTAAATCCATGAAAAACTATGGTTAAATTAAAAGGACAAACAGTAAAAGTATGGATATGTAAAATATTGACTGTTTCCATTTAATTCAATTCATTCATTCACTTAAGAATATTTAATGCTCATTATCTACTTACTAGGGCCACACACTGTTCTAGCACTGGGAATTTAGCAGTGAACAAAATGGGAAAGACCTCTGTCCTTACAGAAATTATATTATCATGAGGGGAGACAAATAAAGTATAAGTAAACCAATAAACAAGAAGATTCAAATAACATTGCTTAGAAAATAATAAAACAGAGAAATGTGGCCGAAACCGGTTTGGCTCAGTGGATAGAGCGTCGGCCTGCGGACTGAAGGGTCCTGGGTTCGATTCCGGTCAAGGGCATGTGCCTGGGTTGCGGGCACATCCCCAGTGGGAGGTGTGCAGGAGGCAGCTGATCGATGTTTCTCTCTCATCGATGTTTCTGACTCTCTATCTCTCTCCCTTCCTCTCTGTAAAAAATCAATAAAATATATTAAAAAAAAAAAACAACAGAGAAATGTGATAGAGAGTGCCAAGGGGGTAGAGGTTGCCTCTTTAACTAGCTTAGGATGTCCAGGGAAGGTCTCTCCCAGGCAGTGATTGAGCTGAGAAAGCAGTCAGGCAAGCAAAGAATTTTGGGGGAAAGAGTATTTCAGAGAGCAGGGAGGCTAAGCACAAAAGGCCCTGAGATGAGAAAGAGCTTAGTACAACCAAGGAACAGAAAGGTAACATGGTCAGAATGACTGGAGCCTTGGAGCAGAGATTAGGTAGGAGCCAGATCATGAGGGTCTTATAGGTCAGCAAGGGGTTTGCACTATATTCTGATTATATTGGGGAGCCATTAAGGATTTTAAGCAGAGGAGTGCTACTATCTAAGTTATACTTTTTAAAGATGATTCTTGCTGCTGGGAGAAAGGACTATGAAGTTGGTACAGATGGATACAGAGAGACCTAGCAGTCCAAGTCAGAAATAATCATGTCTTAGACTAGAGCTATAATAGTGGAAATGACAGGAAGCAATTCAATTTTTAAAATATTTTGGAACAGGACTTATTAATGGATTGGATGTGGGTTTGGGGAGGTGCCACCTACTGAGATAGAGAAGTTTATGGGAAAAGCAGATTTGAGAACGAAATCAAGAGTTTGCTGTTCAACTTGTTAAACCACGTAGGATGCCTTTTTGTATAGCATTGACTTTTAGACTCAATAATACTTCACATTCCCCCAATAAATAATCAAAACCAACCAGTAGCCTGGCCAGTGTGGCTCAGTGGTTGAACATAGACCTATGAACCAAGAGATCATGGTTCGATTCCAAGTCAGGGCACATGCCTGGGTTGTGGGCTCAATCCTAGTAGGGGGCATGCAGGAGGCAGCCAATCAATGATTCTCTTTCATCATTGATGTTTCTATCTCTCTCCCTCTCACTTCCTCTCTGAAGTCAATAAAAATATTAAAAAACAAAGCAAAACAAAAACCAGTATGTGCGGAATCCAAAATGGAATATAAGCAGTAACAAACCTAACTATAAATAAAAGACCATTCTAAAGGGGGTCAGGAAGAAAATAACTAACCTAATTAACTTTGGAAAGCAGTATTTTCACTGGATAGTAGAAAAAGAACTGTATACAGCCCTAACTGGTTTGGCTCAGTGGATAGAGCATTGGCCTGCAACTGAAGGGTCCCAGGTTCAATTCCAGTCAAGGGCATGTACCTTGGTTGCAGGCACATCCCCAGTAGGGGGTGTGCAGGAGGCAGCTGATCGATGTTTCTCTCTCATCGATGTTTGTAACTCTCTATCGCTTTCCCTTCCTCTCTGTAAAAAATCAATAAAATATTTTTTTAAAAAACTATATACATCCCTGAACAGGTAGCTCAATTGGTTAGAGTGTCATCCCAATACACCAAGGTTGCAGGTTTGATCCCCAGTGAGAACACATACAAAAATCGACCAATGAAAGCATAAATAAGTGGAACAACAAATCAATGTTTCTTTCTTTCTCTCTCTTTCCCCCACTTCCCTTCTCTAAAATCAATTTTTTAAATAAGAACTGTATACAAATACTGTGCTATTGTGAGTAAAAGTATTTCTCACAAGGGTATGGAATAGCAATTCTGTAACTATTTTGTATGTACAAAGTTGACCCTTAAACAACACAGGGGTTAGAGGTGCTGAGCTCCATGCAGTTGAAAATCTGTAACTTTTTTTTTTTAACTGATTTCAGAGAGGAAGGGAGAGGGAAAGATAGATAGAAATATCAATGATGAGAGAGAATCACTGATCAGCTGCCTCCTGCATGCCCCCCACTGGGGATTGAGCCCAAAACTGGGGCATGTGTCCTGACTGTGAATCAAACCTTGACCTCCTGGTTCATAGGTTGATGCTCAATCACTGAGGTACACCAGCTGGGCAAAAATGTTTAACTTCTGACTCCCCAGAAGAGTAACTACTATTAGCCTACTGCTAAACAGAAGACTTACCAATAACATAAATAGTCAATTGACATATATTTTGTATACTATATGTATTATATATAGTATTCTTAAAATGAAGTCAGCTAGAAAAATGTTAAGAAAATCATAAGGAAAATACGTTTACAGTACTGCACGTATTTTTTTTAGAAATACGCATATAAGTGGACCAGCACAATTCAAACCCGTGTTGTTCAAGGGTCAACTGTACTAGGATTGAACAAATAAGTAAATTTAGTGTAGCTAACGAGAGCCAAATTTCTCACTGTTGGAGAAAGAAGTTACAATAACGGAAATAAGAAGACAAGAATGAACCCTGTGGGGTTGGGCTGGAATGAGAGGTATCACTATGAATTACGGTTTTCATATATACATACAGGTAAATAAATAGAGAGGTATGTGTTACCAGTGCAGGTTAGGATTCATGCATTTATTTCCTAGCTCTATCTACTGAGAGGATCTAGGAGCAAAAACACCCTAGGGTCAATATTACAGAAACCTAGTACCCAAGTCTTGGTTTATAAATATCCAATAAAAGGAACAAGGGCTCTTGGCAGAAGTGGCTCATTCCAGGGCTATAATGAGCCTGGAACATCTTATTCCAGAAAATAAGTGCTCAAAACATGTTGGAGGTATGTCAAAGTGCTACAGGGGCCAGCCAAGAGGAGCGTCCAATGATCAAAGCTGGAATGACTTGAGCAACAAAATAAATAATGATAGACTGAGTTAAAACTTACAGAATAAAATAAATATCCATGAATCTGTACTGATAATTGAATAAATATATAATTGGGGCAGAGATTGGGGGGCGCTCTTCCACATGGAAGAAATCTAATTAATAAATTAGAAGGGCCCTAGCCGGTTGCTTAGGTTGTTAGAGTGCCAGTCCTTGGACTGAAGGGTCTCGTGTTCGATTCCAGTCAAAGGCAGTACCTCAGTTGCAGGCTCCATCCCCGGCCCTGGTCAGGGCGCATGTGGGAGGCAACCAATCGATATGCTTTCTCACATAGATGTTTCTCTGTGTCTTTCCCCCTCCCTTCCACTTTCTTTAAAAATCAGTAGAAAAATATTCTTGGGTGAGTATTAATAAAACACAAAAAATAAATTAGAAGGAATGAGGGAAACATTAAGTCACCATTAGGTAAACACCATAGTAATAACTATTGCAGGCCAGATCCACCAATAGAGACACTAAAAGTACTAGGCAAAAGTTTGAACAGAAATAGGATAGTAGCATAGTCTCAAAATATTCAATAGTAACTTTGAGTAGAGAAACCTGGCAGACACCACCTTAACAAAGTGATCAAGGTTAACATCATGGATAATAAACCATCTTGACATCATGCACTCCTTGATATGAGGCACTGAAATGGACACATCACTTCTGTGGCATGTTGGCAAAAAAGGATAATCTCAATCTAATTATGAAAAATCATCAGACAAACCCAAACTGAGAGATATCCTATAAGATAACTAGCCAGTACTCATCAAAAGTGTCAAGGTCATGAAAACCAGAAAAGGCCATAACCGGTTTGGCTCAGTGGATAGAGCGTCGGCCTGCGGACTCAAGGATCCCAGATTCGATTCTGGTCAAGGGCATGTACCTTGGTTGTGGGCACATACCCCGTAGGGAGTGTGCAGGAGGCAGCTGATCAATGTTTCTCTCTCATCTATGTTTCTAACTCTCTATTCCTCTCCCTTCCTCTCTAAAAAATCAATAAAATATATTAAAAAAAGAAAACCAGAAAAGGAAGAGGAAGTATCACAGATTAGGGGAGACTAAGGAGAGATAATAAATTCATATGCAGGATCTTGGATCAAATCCTGGAGCAGAAAAGGATTTAAGAAAAATGGGTGAAATTCAAATAAGGTCTACAGTTTAATTAGTGGTGATGTTATGAAAGATTTTTGTCCTGCTTCACACTTTCTATTTTTATATTTTCTAAATTTAAAATATATTAATTTTACAATAGACAAAATTATTTGTTACCTTTTCCTTTCTATAAACTTTATTCAAAATTATATCATAAAGAGTGGTCATAAAAGGATATGTAAGTGGCAATTTTACTTACTGCTCACTTTGTTTCCCACCCACACCTGCCACAGCTCTTGCTTTCAGAACTCTCCTTAGCACAACAGTATTCATTATATGAAAAAGGCACGGACACCATGGTTACTATGTGAAAAGGGCTCTTTAATCATTAGCTGTTAGTCATAGGCTCTAAAGCATTAGGGAAATAGGACTATGGGTGACATGCAAGAATCTCAAAATCATTATGCTGACCAAAGAAAGCCAGAATGAAAAAGAATACACATTACATGGTTCCATTTACATGAGAACAGACAAAACCAATTATGCTGAAAGAAATTATAACAATGCTTGCGGAGGATTAACTGTAAAGAGCACAAAGGTGTTTCCTGGGATGAGATGATAGAAATGTTCTATATCTTGATCAGAGTGATAGTTGCATGGCATGTACATCTGTCAAAACTGATCAAACTATAAATCTTATTATACATTTTATTCTAGATAGGTTATGCGTCCTTTTAAAAGAAAGAGTAGTGATGGGGAGAAATATGTGGCACAAAAATTTCATTAGGTTAAAAGTAGCCAGTAATCTAAGTCATAATTACTCATCCAAAAAAAAAAAAACACGTGAAAAATAATGGGTGTTTATTAAAAATAGCCTTAAGATATTCTGATACAGCTCTAGCCAGCTTGGCTCAGTGGACAGAGCGTCGGCCTGTGGACTCAAGGGTCCCAGGTTCGATTCCGGTCGAGGGCATGTACCTTGGTTGCGGGCACATACCAGGAGGGAGATGTGCAGGAGGCAGCTGATCGATGTTTCTCTCTCATCGATGTTTCTTTTTTTTTTTTTTTTTAATATATTTTATTGATTTTTTACAGAGAGGAAGGGAGAAGGATAGAGAGTTAGAAACATCAATGAAAGCGGAACATCGATCAGCTGCCTCCTGCACACCCCCCACCGGGGATGTGCCCGCAACCAAGGTACATGCCCTTGACCGGAATCGAACCCGGGACCCCTCAGTCCACAGGCCAATGCTCTATCCACTGAGCCAAACAGGTCAGGGCTCTCATCGATGTTTCTAACTCTCTATTCCTCTCCCTTCTTCTCTGTAAAAAATCAATAAAATATATTTTAAAAAAAAAGATATTCTGATACATGGTAGAACACGGATGAAGTTTGAAGAATTACCTTAAGTGAAATAAGCCAGTCACAAAAAGACAGATCCTATACAATTCCACTTATATGAGGTACCTAAAGTAGTTAAATTCATAGAGACAGAAAGTAAATGGTGATTTTGAGGGGTTGAGGGAGGAAGGAAGATGGTAGTGTGGGAAGAAAGTTCTAGAAATAGATAGTGGTGATGGTTTCACAATGTAAATGTACTTAATGCCATTAAACTGGACACTTGAAAATGGTTAAAGTGGTAAATTTTATGCTATATATATTTTATTACACACAAAAAAAGCAAAAAAATAAAATAACTCAAAAAACCCAAGATAAAAACTCTGAAATCCATTACTCTGCTTATCTCGTTTAGGTGTAAAGACCTGTGGAGCACTGCCTTGGATGCATTCTTTGAAAAGAATCAATCATTCCTTTCTCAATCCTTCTGGGTATGAGCCAAAAGAAAACTGGCTCTGCACTTTTCTCTCATTTTATCTTACATCTTAGATCTACTAAGCTGTTAGGACAGAAGTCAGTGATGTTTGTGTCCTTCAGAGCAATGGTCCTTAATCACTTAGGAGTTTCTGAACAGTCACTGACTACAATTCTTTAATTCTTCATCCCGGTGTAATAAAGCTACTTCATCTAGTTCATAAATTAGGTCCTCAGAGGTTTACACTTTGAGAGGATCAAAAAAAAAAGTATGTAACTGAATTACAAGCAGAAGTAGGAACTCAAGGCTTACAGAAAAGTCAGACAGAACAGAAGTTTCAGCTCACCTGCCTTGGAAACCCCCCTGGGCCTTGCAGATATCAGCACACTCAGCAGACCCAGGCTGCATCCATCTCCACCTACACATAATCAGAATGCACCAGTACTCCCCACAGGGCTTACCTCATGCTGGGAATGGCGTGGTAGCCCAATCGGAAGCGGAGTTTGCTGGGCCCAGCAGCATCTACAATCACCTTTTCCCCCACAGCATGCATATGTTTGAGGAGCTCAAGATGTTCCCTGGTCACAGCCTTCAGACTGGAAATTGAGGCCCATGGTAAGACCAGCCAGTGGTGACGAGCCTTGGGGTATTTATCCTTAATCACCACCACCTGCTCATCTTTGTAAACCTAGAAGAGGGGCAAAGGAGAAGGAAACAGACATTTTCCATGCATCTTCTGTGCCAGGTGCTGTTATATTCATTAACTCACTTAATCCCACTACAATCTTCAGTATAAGTTTTTAGTATCCCAATTTTGATAGTTGAAAGCACAGAGACTCCGATAAGCTGAGTGTCTTATGCAAAGTCACAGTTACAAAGTAGGAAATCTAGGATTGCAAGCCAACTTCAGTCTGTGTTGTTGTTTTTTTAAATATATACATTTTATTGATTTTTTTACAGAGAGGAAGGGAGAGGGACAGAGAGTTAAAAACATTGATGAGAGAGAAACATCGATCAGCTGCCTCCTGCACGCCCCCCACTGAGGATGTGCCTGCAACCAAGGTACATGCCCTTGACTGGAACTGAACCTGGGACCCTTCAGTCTGCAGGCCGACGCTCTATCCACTGAGCCAAACTGGTTAGGGCCAGTCAGTGTTTTAATCACCACACTACACAGAAGATGCACAGTATGAAGTACATTAGTTGTTAAGGATCTGATGTGAGATCCATCCAGGCATCAATTAAATGCTCCCTTCTCCACTCTACCACAGCAGACCATATGACATCTGCCCGTGTGTTCCAAGACGCCCTATCAGATCTGGCCCCTTGTCATCCCAGTAGATAATTTAAGAACTCAAAGACCCCTCCTAGGGTGATACCGGACTATTAATCCCAGGATAAGCCAGTAACCACAGTCATTATTATCTGATGCTCCCTTGAAAGGGACCACAGTAAGGTTAACTCAATTTCCCTTAATAGTATGCAGAAGTTTAAGAGGAACAAGGCAGAGGGGATATTCATTTGAAGAACTTAGTTTCTCTCCAAAGAATTTCAGGTGCTAACTTATTGGCAATGAGAAAGGCTACATGTTCACACAAATAGCCCAACAAAACAAATCTCATTTGAAACACTGATCGCCTTTGATTTCATTTATAGTTATAAACTCTGCCGATTATTTCAATGCCAAAATTTTATTCTGACCTGCATTTTGGGATCCTGCATAGAAATCTTCAAGCCTTGACTCCAGTGGCCCAATGATTCCTAAAACAATAAAGAGCAATGAAAATCTCAAATGCCAATAATTAAATTTGGCATTAGTTAACACTGAATGTCAGCAAAATCCAACCAAACTTGGAAATAAAGTTAATTTTTAAGAATTAAACTACATCCCCTTTATATCAATCTTTTGCCTTTGTAATCATAAGCCATCCCCATTTTCTCCCTATATCCAGAGCTACATGTCTAGACAGAGGCTGGAAATGCCAGAGTATGAACCACATCTTCTTTGTCCTCTCCCATTCCATCTAAGCCTGACTAGGTCTCCACTTTGACATCAGGATGTGAATCACATGATCTATGAAAAGTGTTCCAATGCTAACCTTCTAGAAATACAAATGACTGACACATTTTAGTAGCTCAGTGTTAAGTATATTCCATTATCGCCCTACCTTCAAGTGGCTTACCTCAGGAATGCAAGAGAAAAGCACATAAAGGGACATTCACTCAAGTGACTGGTGACACAAACAAGTGACTCTTTCATCTTGGTTAATAACCCCTATCATGGTTAATAACCCCTCACGTGTGCCTGGCTTTAGAGTGTACAAAACATTTAAGCCGTCATTCTATCATTTAATCTCCACATCATCTATCAAGCAAAATACCCTCACCTTTTTGGTAGACTCATCTGTCCCCTTGTTTGGGGGCACAAAGCGTTGGCTAGGGTCACTCCCAGGTACCAGTCCTGTACTGGGCTCAGCTTCCTGGGCAGCATCCCTTTCTAAGGAATCGCTGTTGCCTGACCTCTTTCTCTTCCTGTGTGTTTCCAGGCCAGGGCTCTTTGCCTCTTCCTCAAACTCTACAATATACGGATAAAGTTCATTCACAATGTGGAGAACCTGGCCAGGCTGCAGCTTCACCTCTTGGTCCTTCCCAATTATGACTGAGTCAATGCTGCTGGGATTGACCCCTACCTATGAAATAATCAGAAGGTAATTACAAAAAAGCAACAATACCATCACCAATATAGTCACTGTTATGTTAACCACTTACTATGTGCCAGGAACTATGCTTAATGTTCACTTACATTACTCCATCACTTCCACACATGACAGAGAAGACTTACTGGCTCGCACTGACACTCTAAAGTCAACAGCGTAAGAAAATCGTCAAGTATAAAATGGAAATTCAAGTCACAAACAGACATACCTGCTTTACCTTGACATATCCTTTGTTACACTCTGCTTTCAACTGCACTGAAAGAGATTGAAAAAAGTCAAACCCAAATGCCATGAAGAACCAGGCAGTTGCTCCTATTCTCTCTACAGGACAATGAAGCCTCATGAAGGCAACTTGACACGGGTTTCCTCAAAGGCTTAGGGGGCAAAACTGCCCATTATACAGGTGACTGGGGCTCCAAATCCTTCCATAAAATGTCCAACAGGTCATCATAAATTAAAATTTGATTTTCTTCACTCAGAGAATATCAGCGTGATGGGACTATCTGTTTATTCTCTGATGTTTGTGGAATCAAACACTTAAAAGTAAAAAAAGTCCAACAGTGTACATACTCCCTTAGCTACTGCTAATATCCCTACGAGGCAGCGTCACCAAGTCTCCACAGGTCTCCCTACTCCAGAGCCCTTGGCCACCTGGATCACAGACTCTGCAGTCAGGGAAGGGGACCCACTTCTCTTACAAGCTCTTCACTCAAGATTAAATCAGGCTCCTGCTATTACATAAAACTATCAGATGCCTTTACCAGAGAAAGGGGCAAATGATACGTTCCTGGAAAACAGAAGTTCAGCTGACCTTGGGTAGGAGGAGTGGAGAGAATAGTCTAGAACAGCGGTTCTCAACCTGTGGGTCGCGACCCCTTTGGCGGTCGAACGACCCTTTCACAGGGGTCGCCTAAGACCATCCTGCGTATCAGATATTTACATTACGGCTCATACCAGTAGCAACATTACAGTTATGAAGTAGCAACGAAAATAATTTTATGGTTGGGTCACAACATGAGAAACTGTATTTAAAGGGCCAGAGGTTGAGAACCACTGGTCTAGAAAGAGGAACAGTCAGAACAATCTGAGCATGTGTGGGAAGAAGTAACATTTATCACTCATGCTCAGGTAAGTGAGACAGGGAACAAAAAGGAGAGACACCACAGCTGCGCTCCAGAGAAGACAGGCAGAGGACACACGCCTATTGTGACCAGGGGGACAGAGAGTGAGAAGCAGCGTCTGCTTCTGCTTCTGTATCTTGGGCCTAGCCAGGTCAAGCATGACTTTTTTTCACCCATTTAGATGAACTCATGTGGCAAAACCAATCATCAGTGCTGCAACTCCAAGCCTCGGGAAACCCTGCTATGGGGAACGTACTGCACTGGGAGGCCTGGTAGCAATGAGCATGTCCAGAAGTTTACAGGCAAAAAAATGAGGTATATGGTAAGGCTTTTTCCTAAGGACTTTCATTTCATTAAATCCCAGGGATGACACTTCAAGAGCTAGATACTATCATCTTATAAAGATACCACCCTCTGGGAAAGATAGAGGTGGGGAGGTAGATGGGGGAGATTAACTGGGAAACTTATACGCATATATGCATAACCCATGGACACAGACAATGCTGTGGTGAATGCCTGGGAAGGGTGGGTGCCGGGTAGAGGGTGTCAGTGAGGAAAAAACAAAGGGGACATCTGTAATACTTTCAACAATAAAGATAAATTTTTAAAATAAATAAAAATAGCACCCTCTGTATGAGGCAATATGTAAAGGATGGAACCATCCCATCACTTCTCAGACACAGTTTCAGCCTGGAGATCCTAGAATTCAACTGTCTCACTTCCCAACTCGAACCCTTCCTAGACAAAGCAGGGTGCAGAACTCCACCCCCAACAGTAACAGGAAGGACCCGTCTGTTCCCAACACTGAACAGTTACTGCTTTCGGAGGGTGGAATCAGGAGTGAATGGGGCCTGGTGTTGGCTAAAAGAGCCCTGTTCCTGAGTTTTGTTTATGGCAGACCAAACGTTTTCCATCATGACCGCCCAGAAAATGCGCACCTTTGGTTATCACTACTCTAAGGAACCGGGCATGGTGCTCTCCACATTCTTGTGACCAGTTAGTTACCTTGCTGTCGAGAACATTTCTTATCAGTGATCTTGGTCTCTGGGCCACGCCCAACCACCACTGCTTCCAAATGTGGGAGTTTGATTCGCTGGTGCCGGTTGTCCTGTCTCACCAACCAGCACACCCGCATCATTACTCTGAGAGACAAAACAGAAGAGAATCATGGAAAAACTAGCACAAGTCCTCCAGGGCCACACCCTGGATACCACACATGCCATATACCATCTGGTCATCTTGAGGCAAGTGACTTCACCTCCCTAGTCTGAATTTCCTCACATGTAAAATGTGATAATGACAGGATTCATAAGGCTGTTGTGAGAATTAACTAAGAAAATGTGGGTAAAGTATTCACCTCTGTGCCTGAATCATGCCAAGCAATCAAATATTTGTTATATTTATTGATATACTTTATGTGCTGGGCATTAGGCTACAGGTTGAGGATCAACGAATGATTAAACATTGTCCCTATTCTTCTGGGGCCTGGAGTACAATGGGACAGATAGACTCATATACCATTTATTAAAATATAACGTGATAAGCATTGTAAGAAGGAAGTAACCAAATACGGCATTAGCTCAGGCAAAGGAATGACTGACTCTTGCAAAGAGTATCAAAACAGACTTTATGAAAAAGGGATATTTATAATGGGTTTTAAAGGACCGAAAAGGAGTTTGCCTGGCAGAAAACTAAGAACATAAAAACAGAAGATATTCTTCAGTCTACAGGCACTTTTTGTGTATTTGAAGGTTTCCCTTCTTTAACTGTCATTAACATACTGATGTTAGAATGATGTTTTGCTGCCCTCTGCCAGAAGACTGTCATAATAAATTGCAGACATGCAATTTCCAAAGTATGACTGCAGCACCTTTGTGCAATACACAACCTGCACAATAGTGGAGGTGCTGGCATTCTCTGGAAAAACAACCCTTAAGACCATGTAGAGTTTCAGCAGAAGAAAAAGAGACAAGAAATTCTGCTTGAACAAAGGCAGAACAAAGGGAATGGAGAGGAAGAACAGCCAGAAGAAATCATGAAGGTAGACTTAATTACTGACTGCATTTGGGGAATGACAAAGGAGGAAAGGGAGATAACCAGGATTCCTAATTTGGAAATATCCATTAACCAAAAGGAAGAATATACAAAGAGACATTAATTTGGGGATAAACAGTAGGTAAAGAAGAGATGATTTAAGATTAAAACACAATTAGATTAAGTTGCCTATGAAAGATCCAAGGGTCAAGGTGGGATGGATGGATACAGATGATAATTAAATCTCCTTGTATATATAGACTGCATCACTGTCCATCCATTCAGAAAATTTGGAGGAAGTCTCTCTGGAGATCATTGCCCTGGGTTAGACCTGGTCTTCAATATACTTTTCTTCTATAGCCCCTGGTGTTCAGCATGCTTTTATCAAGTGCATACTATGTGCTAGGCATTTGCTAAATAAATTACTTATATCATCTCATTTAATCTTCACAACAACTCTCATTGCAAGGAAGCAAAAATTTAAGGCTTAGAGAAGATAAGTAATGTGTTCAAGTCATACAGCCAATGTGTGCCAGAGACAGGATTTGAATTAATTCCAAAGAACAAGCTCTTTTTTAAAAATATATTTTTATTGATTTCAGAGAGGGAGAGCGATAGATAGAAACATTAATGATGAGAGAGAATCACTGATCGGCTGCCTTATGCACACCCCCTACTGGGGATCGAGCTCACAACCCGGGTATATGCCCTTGACCGGAATCAAACCAGGGACCCTTCCGTTCACAGGCCAACACTCTATCCACTGAGCTGAACCAGCTAGGGCTAAAGAACAGGTTCTTAATCTGCACCATATACCTTTTGTCTTCACTTATTTGATCATTCAGTCAAAATTACAGCATGCCCACTATGTTCCTTGTGCCAAACTAGTGCTGGGAGTAAAGACATAATACATTTCACTTGCATTGTGTGGTACAGGTATAAGACATCATACCTGCTGTCACAAAGACAGGGCACAAAGGTGAAGTACCCAACCGAGAGTTGGAGAAAGGTGTCAAGAAAGGTTTCCTATAGGCGTTGAGCCCACAATGAGTCCTATATGTATAAAAACCTGGTTAATTAGGTGAAAGGGAACAGCCTAACTAAGCGAGGAGAAGTGGAGAAAGAGCCTGGCTGGTGTGGCTTGGCGGTTGAGCTTCGACCTATGAACCAGGTCACAGTTCGATTCCTGGTCAGAGCACATGCCCAAGTTTCGGGTTCAATCCCCAGGAGGGGGCATGCATGAGGCAGGTCAAGGATTCTCTCTCATCATTGTTTCTATCTCTCTCTACCTTCCTCTCTGAAATCAATAAGATATTAAAAAAAAAAAAAAAAGAAGAAGTAAAGAAAGAAATCTGGGAGAAGACTCCAATAAAAGTGAACAGCAAGGGCAAATGCACAAAGGAACAGCACTGTACATATGAAGAAGCAGTTCAGTGTTGCTGCAACCCAAAGTATGAGGCAGAAAAGAGGCTGAAGATTCAAGCAGGCCCAAATGAAGCAGGGCCCTGGATGACTGGCTGAGAAGCTCATATTCTAGAAGTTCCAATGAATTTTGCAATTCAGTAAACAATAAGTATGTGCTGAATGAAAGAGTAAACAGATGAAAGAACAGAAAGCTCTTTAAAGATTATTAAGTAGGTCTTTGACACAGATTTGTTTTCAAAGATCATTTGGGGGAGGAGGTAGGGAGTGTGGACAAAAGATATGTGGAGAACAGAACTAGAGGCAGGGAAACCAGTTAGAAGCCCATTGTATTTCAGGTGAGAGATGATGAGGCCTGAAGTAGGACAATGGAGAGATAAAGTAGAGAGTACAGATTTGAGAAACATTTAGGGGGTAAAATCATTAGAATTTAGTGATGGGTGTGATAAAGTAAGTTCAGGGAAGATGCTGAGTTCAGTTTTGGGCCTCTGAATTTGAACTGCCTGTGGGAGTTGCAGGCAGAGCTGTCCAGCAGGGTAGTCAGAAGTGAGGGTGAAACTCAGAAAAGAGGTCTAATATGACAACTTCTATTTGAAAGCATGTAGGGAGTTAAAACCAAGCCAGGTGATGTATTAACTCAGGCATTATGTACAGAATGAAAAGAACAGCCTGGCCAGCATGGCTCAGTGGTTGAGTGTCGACCTATGAACCATGGAGGTCATGGTTCAACTCCCGGTCAGGGCACATGCCTAGGTTGGGGGCTCCATCCCCAGTAGGGAGCGTGCAGTAGGCAGCCGATCAATGATTCTCTCCCATTACTTATGTTTCTATCTCTCTCCCCCTCTCCTTTTCTCTCTGAAATCAATAAAAATATATTTTTTAAAAAGTACAGCGGGCCAAAGTGGCAAGCATTGGAAACACCCAACATTTTGGGTGGAGGAAAAAAGACTATCCACAGGAGAAATGACTAGTGAGAGAGGAACATGGAGAAGCAGCTAGAATATAAGCTCCTTAAGGAAAGGCACATTGTTTTGCTCATCTCTATATCACAATAAATGTTCACTGAATAAATCAACTGAGTGTATTATGGGAGTGAGCCCTAGCCAGTTTAGCATCAGCCTATGGACTGAAGGGTCCCAGGTTCGATTCCAGTCAAGGGCATGTACCTAGGTTGCAGGCTCGATCCCTGGCCCTGGTCAGGATGTGTGTGGGAGGCAACCAATCAGTGTGTCTCTCTCACATCAAGGTTTCACTCTCTCTCTCTGTCCCCCTCTCTTCCACTCTAAAAAAATCAATGGAGCCCTGACTGGTTTGGCTCTGCATATGGCGTCGGCCTGCGGACTGAAGGGCCCTAGGTTCGATTCCGGTCAAGGGCATGTACCTGGGTTGCGGGCACATCCCCAGTGGGGGGTGTGCAGGAGGCAGCTGATGGATGTTTCTCTCTCATAGATGTTTCTCTCTATCCCTCTCCCTTCCTCTCTGTAAAATCAATAAAATATATTTTAAAAAATCAATGGAAAAATATCCTCGGTGAGGATTAACAAAAATAAAAATAAAAAAGGGAGTGAGAGGTATCAAGTCTCAAAAGCAGCAAGGGAATCAATCCAGTGATGATTTTTAAATGACTATCTGGTTTGAGGAACAATCACTGGTGACCTTAGGGTAAGATTTCAGGGGAATAATAGGTCTGAAAGCAGACTGCAGAAGGAAATGGGAGTTGAGAAAATGGAGACAGAATTTAGAATACCCTTTAAAACAGTTTGGATAAGAAGGGGGAAGAGCCCTAACCGGTTTGGCTCAGTGAATAGAGCGTCAGCCTGCGGACTGAAAGGTCCCAGGTTCGATTCCAGTCAAGGGCATGTACCTTGGTTGCAGGCACATCCCCAGTAGGAGGTGTGCAAGAGGCAGCTGATCGATGTTTCTCTCTCATCGATGTTTCTAACTCTCTATCCCTCTCCCTTCCTCTCTGTAAAAAAAAAAAATCAATAAAATATATTAAAAAAAAAAAAAAAAAAAAAGAAGGGGGAAGAGTCACTGGATGATAGCTAAAGGAAGATGATCACCAAGAACTTTTTTCTTTCTGGCTTGCATAGTGGACGTGGGGATGAGAGATGGCCAGGGTCCTGAGAAACCTGGCCTTGTTTATACATGACTGGGACAGGGGCAGAAACGACAAATGAAAACAAGCTCTCATAGGTGAGAGTATAAAAGATCAGGAACACAGGTAAAGGGATTTGCTTTGATCAGAGGATACAGCTCATCCTCATCCTCTGAGACTTAAGATCAACATGAGTGTAAATCTAGGTGGTTTTGTACATGGGAAAGCAAAAGCAGAAATGTGAGGAAGGGCACCTCTGATGACCTCAATTTTCTCCATAAAATAGTAGATAACAGAGTGAGGTGCTCGGGCACTTGACCAACAGTTGAACAAAATCAGCATAGAATAGTGGGCAACATCCAGGCCTCTAAAGTCCAAATGCTGGAGTTCAAATCGTGGCGCCACAACCTCCTCGCTGTGTGACTTGAGGTCAGTTATTTGACGTAAGTCTTTATTTCTTCGGCTGTAAAACAATATTAATAACTACTCTACACTACACGGGCTAAACGAGTTAGTATGTAAAGATCCGTGTCTGGCAAAAAGTAAGCATTATCACTCTTGTTAATAGTACGGGCAGGATGAAAGCAGGAGCTCAGGACCATCCGACAGCAGACAGTGCAGCTACCGTGAAAAGGCACCAACCTGCACTGTCTCCCCCCATGGAGAGCCCTGTCCCGTGTTCTAACGATACGTCAAATACCCAGAAGGCCCCACACCTGGGCCACATTATTCCCAATGGAAATTAGACCCCCGCTGTGTGGAACGGCCATCGCTGGTCCGCGTGGGAACAGCCTTGCCTTCCCACCGGCCTGCTGAGGACGCTGTGAAAGGCCCTCAAGCTCCTTTCAGGGAGGGTTTCCGAAGGAAACAATGTCCTACCTGACAGCCCACGGGCTGGGCAGTGCCCACGCTCTAATAGTTGCTCTGCTTGTGTTGCGACCAAGCTAGGCACGGGTGTCAGGGGCACAGGTGAACGGACGCCAAGTGGGGCGGAGACCAACGTGAGCGCCGCCAAGCACGGCCCAAGGGAGCCGGAGGGAGCCGAGAGCCCCGGAGCCCGAGGAAGGAGCAACGCCGGCAAAGAAAGAAGCCGTGAGAGCGTTTTTCAAGGCACGTCACTCAAAAACTGAAGTGAGCCGGCATGAGGTCCACGCCCACGGCTTCCATCACGGCCAGCTCAGGAGGTAGGCCCAAACTGCCTTACCTCAAACAGCAGTGACGGATGAGTTCGCGGTACTCCTTTGACGCGCCACTTCCGGCGCTGTGGGATGACGTCACCAGACAAACTGGCGAGCAACGCTGCTCGTCACCAGCGCCTATCATCAGCTTGGCTGAGTGTCTCGCCTAACGCCCGCCCCTATTGGTCCCTCAGTGGGGCGTGGCCCAAGCGTGGTTCCTGGGAGTTCCCCAGCTTCTCTCCCCGGAGAGCTGCTTCCAGGCCACCGCCAGCGCCCCTGTGGCCGTTTCCAGGCAGCGTGCGCCTCTGGACACTCCCTTCAAAAGGAGAAAATCACAACCTTTATTAAGGCTAAATATTCAAATAAAATGTTTTAAATTTTTCATGAGGAACTTGAGCATGTTTCTGTGAATATTACCTTTTTGACATTAGGTTTCATGATTAAATAGATATATAATTTCTGATTTAAATTTTTTTTCATTTTATTTATTTATTTAATTCTTCATTGTTGAAAGTATTACATGTCATTTTTCCCCCCATTGACCTCTCCCAGCCTGCTCCACCCCCCTGCCCCCCCCCCCACACAGGTCCTCAACCCCCCATTGTTTGTGTCCATTGGTTGATCTCTTACTCCCTCACTCCCACCCTCCCCTGCCTTCCCTCTGAGGTTTGAGCATCTGATCGATGCTTCTATGTCTCTGGATCTATTTTTGTTCATCAATTTATGATGTTCATTATATTCCACAAATGAGTGAGATCATGTGATGTTTATCTTTCTCCAAATGCCTTATTTCACTTGCATAATGCTCTCCAGGTCCATCCATCCTTTTGCAAATGGTAGGAGTTCTTTTTTACTGGAACGTAGTATTCCATTGTGTAGATGTGCCACAGGTTTTTAATCCACTCATCTGCTGATGGGCACTTAGGCTGTTTCCAAATCTTAGCTATTGTAAATTGTGCTGCTATGAACACAGGGGTGCATATATTCTTTCTGATGGGTGTTTCTGATTTCTTGGGATATATTCCTAGAAGTGGGATTATTGGGTCAAATGGGAGTTCCATTTTTAATTTTTTGAGGAAACTCCATACTGTTTTCCACAGTGGCTGCACCAGTCTGCCTTCCCACCAGCAATGTACGAGGGTTCCTTTTTTAAAAAAATATATTTTTATTGATTTCCAAAAGAAAGGGAGAGTGGAGAGATAGAAACATCAATGATGAGAATCATAGATTGGCTGCCTCCTGCACACCCCCTACTGGGAATCGAGCCCACAACCTGGGCATGTGCCCTTGACTGGAATCAAACCCAGGACCCTTCAGTCCGCGGGCCGACGCTCTATCCACTGAGCCAAACCAGCTAGGGCCCTTTTTCTCTACATCCTTGCCAGCACTTGTCGTTTGTTGATTTTGATGATAGCCATTCTGACTGATTACAATTTTTTAATAATCTTTTCAAATTCTTGATAGTCATATCTATAATTGGTACACCAGAATTCCACATCGTAGTGTAAACATGCTAATGTATCAACTATAACCTATAATTTAAAAGCTTCCATCTATAATTTACACATTATTGTTTTCAACTCCTGCTATTAGGGCTGGCTAATTTCTCCATAACCATAGCTGGTTAATCAACTATGTGTTGATTTCATAGCTTAACTCTCTCAAGATTCTAAATTTTTAAGAGTTTAGGAGATTGTCACTATAATCCCAAGTACTGGCATTTATACATCAATGGTTCAAGTTAGACTTTATTTCAATTCAGTTCTTATTTGTGTAAATCATGGATGTTGTGGTGGTCTCTCCTGAAAGTTCTTATAAACATTAAAAAGAAAGCCCTTCTAACTTATCCTGCCCTACCTCCCACCTCTCTTCATTCCCAGCCTTGTGCCAGCAATAGCCTTCAAACTCCTTCTCCCCTGTACTATAGAGAGATAAATGAAAGATCTTTGCTAAGCCCTGGCCCAACTGCAATACTCTATTGTGTTCCTTGATGTTCATGCTACTTCCTCTGGAATGTTTTTATTTTTTCCATAATTCACTCTGACCTCCTCCAATCCATTCACGCTTCAGCTAGAGAAAATATATTTTTTTTTTTTATTAATATTGATTTTAGAGAGAGAGGAAGGGAGAGGGATAGAGAGATAAAAATGTCAATTGGCTGCCTCCTGCACGCCCCCTGGGGATCAAGCCCACAACCTGGGCATGTACCCTGACCAGGAATTGCACCAGCGACCTCTTGATTCAGGGGTCGACGCTCAATCCATGAGCCACACTGTCTGGGCAAGACAATATTTCAAAACACAAATCTGACCGTATCATTCCCCTGCTTAAACTCTTTCATGGGTTTCTACTCCTCATCCACTTAATACTAAACACATTTGTTTAGTCTTACTTTTAGAGAAGGTCTTACCTATTTCTATGTATCACTCTTCCCTTGTCTATCCACATACCCAAACACAGGGGCTTTCTTTCAATTTCTTGAACCTATTCAGTCAAGGTTTTTGGATTAGAAGCCAGAAAACTACTCTAGCTAACTTTAAAATTAATGGGACTGCCCTTTGTACCATTCCCAAACTAAATGAATCCTATACTATCTTTCTAGGCCCTCAACCTTACAATTACAGATAGTTAACAGTAATTCCCAGGGGGGCTTGGGTTCTTGGCATTGTCAACTCTTCCCATTAGTCTAGTAGGAGAGACATAGCTATAGGAGTCCATGTGGACACCTTCATTACACATTCTCCAGTGTCTTGTCCTCTAGCCAGATGAACTCACAAAAGTTCTAGCTCTCCATTGGTTGGCACATTTATTCATTCATTCAATAAGTGTTTTTGAGTACCTTCTACATGTCAGACATTGTTTTAGGTGCTGGGGCTACCACAGTGAACAAAACAAAGTTCCCGCTTTCAAGGAGCTTACAATCTAGTGGGGAGAGGCAGACAATAAACAAAGAAATATACAGGTTATGTGGGGATAAATTCTATTTAAAAAAAGCAAAGTAGAAAGTGATGACGAGCCTGGGTTGGGCCATTAGATGGGTGGAAAGGGGTGGCCACTGGGGCAGGATGGCAGCAGCAAGGCATGTGAGGGCACAGGAGGTGGCAATGCTATGCCTGCAGTGCTGAGTGCCAGCAGCAATATAGTCAACAAGGTGATCCTGAGCACCTTCCCATTCCCCGTGACCCTGTGGCTGTGCCACATCCTGGTGCTGTCACAGGCCTCCCACTGCTGCTGCGTGCTTGGCACGTGTCTCCCTCGAACCCCAGCCACCCATCTTGTGAATCAGCAAAAGCACCTCCTGCCCATCATGACAGGAGACCCTCCTATTCCTGGAAGATGCCAAAGCCAAGCATGGAGGCGGCTTTTTCAGACAAGACAACTTTGTCTTGCCAAAAGACAAACTACCTACTTTCCTTTATGAGGCAGATAGCAACTTCAAGCCCTGGATGGAGTGAGACCTGCACAGGCCTCCATCAAAATCCATATTCTTAACCACTATACTCCCTCTCCCAGTTTCCTATCCCAGGTCTGGCAGTGCCATTGCTGCTGAAACAAGAACAAGGTAAAGTTATACACCAGAAGACAAGCATCTTCATCATCATTGTGACTGCAGGTAGAACGCTGCACATAGGGACCACGTTCCTACTCTGAAGCATCTTTACAATGTCAGTGACAACAGGAAGATAACAGTCAGAACTGAGAGGTGGTGACACCCACCCAGAAGAAAAACCCTTACACCAAGCCCTACTCCCAAGCCTCTAACTCTGCCAACTAAGATGACTAAACCCTGACCTGCGAAGTCAACTCAACCCCAGTTCCCTGCAGGACCGGAAAGAGCCCGGGGTCAGGAGCTGCTAGCTCAGCACTCGGTCTCTTGTAATGCCAGTGACACCAGTACCTGTGACTGGGTCTCTCTGCTGCTCAGCAGAGACCCATGGCAAAGGGCCCGCGGTGGCACCGCGACCCACCCTGCTTCAGCTCTAAAGGACAGCCTGGATGTGGGAGTCTGGGTCTAAGCCAATAGTACTCTCAAGGTGACCTGCAAACTGGTCTTCCAGTTTGATGAGTACAGTACTTTCTAGACCTAACACTTCCACCACCAACAACAACTATGTGCACACACATACAAATATCCCTGGCCTCATTCCCATATTTGGGGAAGACATGAGAAATTTAATGTCGAAATATTGAAATGGCAGTTTAACCCAACAGTAGGAGAAATATTGCATAACTGTATTTATTGCTTGATGGCTACAAAAGGGGTGCAAAATTGGGGAGCAGGATTTTAGGTCTTGGTAATTGGAAGGCCTTTCTAGAGGGAGTCTTTGAACTGGTCTTCTTCTTTTTTTTTATATATATATATATATTTTATTGATTTTTTACAGAGAGGAAGGGAGAGAGATAGAGAGCTAGAAACATCGATGAGAGAGAAACATCGATCAGCTGCCTCCCGCACATCTCCTACTGGGGATGTGCCCGCAACCCAGGTACATGCCCTTGACCGGAATCGAACCTGGGACCTTTCAGTCCGCAGGCCGACGCTCTATCCACTAAGCCAAACCGGTTCCGGCTGAACTGGTCTTCTTCATTGACATTCACTCAAAAATACTTCTTGGTACCTGCTATATGCCAATAACTGTAGTCCAGGAGATCAGAACATTGTGCGGCCATGATCACTGAGCCAGTCCTCTGCCTCAGAACTATTGCTTTAACCCATGGACTCGCTTTTTGGTGTGTAGCCACCAGGCTCTAAGAGGCATCCTTGTGAACTGGTCACCCTGTCAGGGATGCTGTCAAGGACACTGCTGCTCATATAACACAATGTTCTCTCTCTGAGTGTCCCTGGGAGACAGTCCAATCTGATCTCAATTCCGGGAATAGTTTTACTTCTCCAGAGTAACGGGTTTGTTTTTTATCCATAGATATCATGAATTGTGGGACCAATGGAACTGTCAGCTTAGAGACAAATTCATGGCCCAGCTGTAGCAAATGTGAAAGTCATTCCTATATTCATTTTTAGCTTTGCCTCCATTTTGTCTCTACCCATGTTTTTATTCCTTCATTCTCTGCAGTTCTTTTTTTTTCATTCTCTAATTCAGGGGTCCTCAAACATTTTAAACAGGGGGCCAGTTCACTGTCCCTCAGACTGTTGGAGGGCCGGACTATAGTTTAAAAAAAAACTATGTGGGGGGGATGTGGACACATTTGTAATACCTTAACTAATAATAAAAAAATAAAAAAAATAAAAAAAAAACTATGAACAAATTCCTATGCACACTGCACATATCTTATTTTGAAGTAAAAAACCAAAACGGGAACAAATACAATATTTGTATTTGCATGTGACCCGCGGGTCGTAGTTTGAGGACCCCTGCTCTAATTTATGGCATGTTGGAGTGTATGTGAGTGAGTTTTGCTTTGGGGGGTTTTCTTGTACCTTTGGAAATGGCTATGAATCCTTTCTGGGAGAAGGTATCACCATCAGTGTTTATAATGTATATACCTATTTACATAAATACCAGGACAGAGATGTGTCCACAGGTCAATGTGAGCACTCTCAAGGGCTCATAAATCAGTCAAGAGCATTACAAGAGACTTTACATAGAGCTCATCACTTGAGTTTTTCTTTTGTTCTTTGTTTTATTGAGGATGTTTTAGAGTTTACTCACAATGTAACAATTGTTACACAAACTTAAGTTGTTACCAAGTGCAAGAAGATGCTAAAAATAATCTTGCAGAGTAGATTTTTATATCATATCATGGGTAGATGGGACATCATAGAAACTGTTTACAATAAATTGAGGCTACAGTCCCAAGAGTTTCCTTTATCAATATTTTTTCTGACAAAAAGATTATGGGGCAAAACAATTCATACCTGCCTTAACCGGTTTGGCTCAGTGGATAGAGCGTCAGCCTGT
The DNA here is from genome assembly GCF_014108235.1 of Myotis myotis. Taxonomy (NCBI): domain Eukaryota; kingdom Metazoa; phylum Chordata; class Mammalia; order Chiroptera; family Vespertilionidae; genus Myotis; species Myotis myotis. The sequence continues at coordinate 29,278,859 of NW_023416316.1, read as the reverse complement.
GGGCTGAAGGGTCCCAGGTTTGATTCCGGTCAAGGGCATGTACCTTGGTTGCAGCACATTCCCAGTGGGGAGTGTGCAGGAGGCAGCTGAATCAATGTTTCTCTCTCATCGATGCTTCTAACTCTCTATCCCTCTCCCTTCCTCTCTGTAAAAAATCAATAAAAATTTTTTTTTTTAAAAAACAATTCATACCTGCAGAATTAAAATAATTATTTAGAAAATATATCTACACAAAATGTTATCAACTGGATTATTCAAATAAATGAGGACAAACAGGATTTAGGAATTTAAATTATCTAGATCAAAAGTCTCAGATTTGGAAGGAATATTAAAAATCATTTAGTTCAGCTGCATACCTGTGAGCAACGTTCTTCCTTAATTCTTCATCCCATCTTACAGAGTTTCCCTGGATTGCGTTGAGTTTCCCTGGTCGCCTATGTGAGAACATAGTGAGAGAAAGAACAGTTGCTGACATACAGTTTTAAGTATGCCGGATCAGCAGATTATTTTTAAATATACTCAATTTAATCTTTTGTTTTCTCTTTTCTTAAGAAAGAGTTCTAGCAATATAAAAACTCCTATTGACAAACTGCATTGAGAGGACCTCAAGAAACAGGTCAGGAGCTCATGAATGAAGCATTCCAAAATTTTTCAAAAACACAGCAATAAACATGTTTATTGCACATCCTCTCATTCTTCAATAATATGAAAATTTACAGCCATCTTCCTTCAGATGAAAGAAGAGGGGTGGTGAGAGAAAGAAAAAAAAGGAAGGAAGGCAGGGAGGGAAGGAAGGAGGGAGGAAGGGAGGGAGGGAAAACAAGTTAAACCAGATATACCCCCATGACCTCTTTCAGCTACCTGCAAGGCCCAGCACTTTAAAGGAAATACTTGTATTCTTCTTTGCATTCGGGAAAATTGTTGACTTTTAACTTAGAAAAACTAAATAGAATGCGTTACTCTCTTCCTGTCCTTCTATTATAATTTTTTTTTAACCTAAAAGCAAAACTATCTGAAAATTGCTCACCGCTAAGAGGAAAGGCCACTCTGAACTCAGCCATTAGTCACTCGGACGTTTCCCAAAGGAGGACAGCCCAGGCGGCAGAAAACCCACCAGACAATAATGCCAGGCTGGGTGTTCCATGAGGGCTGAAACCAGCTCTTCTTTTCACAACTCTATACCCAGAGCCTGGCTAAAAGTCTGGCACAATGCATATTCATTCATTTGTTCAATAAATGCCCCTGGTTCAGTTCCTACTCTGTACCAGGCAGTGTTCTACATGCCTGGGATACATCATAAAACAAAACAAAGATCCCTGCCCAAATGACATTTAAATTCTAGTGGGAAGGGGGTGTGGAGAGAAGAGACAATAGGTAAATATTGTGTTACGTCATAAGTGTAGTGGAGGAAAAGGAGAGCAGGTGAAGGACTGGCCGTGCTGAGCAGCAGCAGGTTGCAACTTGGAATAGGGTAGACATTGTAGACCTCACTGAGAAGGTAACATTTAAACAAAGACTTGAGGGAAGTGAGGTGCTCGATAAACATTTGTTGAGTAAATAAATGAATCAGAGCAGTATTAAGGAGGCAGCAGAGTACACGGCACATTCTGGGGATGGTGAGAAAACGAGTTTGAGAAAGGAGGAGATGATTCTGGGAAGAAGGTGAGGTGGGAAGCTCACTAAGAAAGGTCCTGGGTGCAAAACTAAAAAAGGTATGAATTTATAAAATTTAGAGTTTACAAACAACTTTCATTTATAGTCTCATTTAATTTTCACATCTCTAATAAGGTTATCTTCATCTCCATTTACAATAAGGAATGCATGCTCAGAGAAGCTGGGTAATTTTCCCAAGATCACACAGCCAACAAGAGGCAGAGGCAGAGGCAGAACTCAAATGTGAGCTTTGGATTCTATCTTCAGGCTTTCCTATCACCTCCCCCAGGAAAAAATACACAGGTAATGTAATCAAAAGAAAAAAGCATTATACAATATACTACTAAAATATGGACATGCTCATATGTCAGTTATCAAAAAGCATAAAGATACAAGGTAAAACTAAAGTTTAATGTAATTTTTCAGTTATACAACCTGTAGAGGAACCAATTGATTGTGGGTACTCAATGAAAGTTTAAAAAGTTAACTAAGAGTCTATTTTGAGACACATGTGGTGTGGTATTGGCAACAGTAAATATGTGGTTGCAAATCTATTTCTATCATAAATGCCTTTCTTATTACTATAAACTTTTGAAACTTTTACTTTCAGGTTGACTCTAATTCTCTTACAAAGACAATAATACTTTGTGACTTGATTTCCACTTAAAAGTTATTTCTCAGTTATACAAGAAATACATGAATACTTTCTTTAAAAGATGGAAGTCCTCAACCAATTATCCCCCTTCATCCTGGTCCTCAACCTCAGAATAAGTAAGCAGCACTATCATTTTGGAGAGTATACCCCAGCTCTTTTTCTATGGCGACTTATATATCCAAGTGCTTCCTGAATATCTACACTTGGATGTTAATGTTTAAAACTGAACTCATCATTTTCCCCTCAAGGCCAATCTGGTCCTCTTTGATTTCCTGTGCCAGTGAATGGCCTCACCCAATCAGAATCTTTACATTCCATATTTTATCCGCCCACTCACTCATCACAACTAATCATCAATCAATTCCTATAGATTTACCTCTTTAATATACTGTGTAACCACCCTCCAATCTCCATTCCCACTTCCACTGCTTTAATGTTGGCCCTCTTCACCTACTACTTCTACTACTGCAGGGCCAACTTCATGGACATGTGACCTGTACACTCACACAGGTCTCATGCTTAGAAGGGCCTCCTGTTTGGTACAATGCTCTGCTGTCAGTGTATTGGAATTCTTATTAATCCTCACCCGAGGATATTATTTTTCCCCATTGATTTTAGAGAGAGTGGAAGGGAGGGGGAGAGAGACAGAGAGAGAAACATCGATGTGCGGGAGACCCATCGATTGATTGCCTCCTGCACATGCCCGGACCAGGACCGGGGATCGAGCCTGCAACCGAGGTACATACCCTTGACCAGAATTGAACTTGAGACCCTTCTGTCCAAGGACTGATGCTCTAACACCTAAGCAAAACCCACTACAGCTGGAATTCTTAATGATTTCTGAACAAGGGGCACCGTTTTCATTTTGCACTGCCTCACAAAATATAAAAACAGTCCTATACTACTGTAACATCTGAACTGTACCCACTTTCCCAGGAAGGCCCTGCTGTAACCCACTCTTCATAACTCTATAGAGAATTAAAGAGAAGATATTATATTAAAATTGGATCGAGCAATACTGAGCACAGAGATCTGCCCAATTCAAGACCGAGAGTTCTAAGGTATAACTTTAAATTGAAAGGAGGAATTAAATTTCCATATAACGAGTCTAACCACATTATCTATGGACAATTTTGCATAATAAGTACTTAGGGAAGATGGCCAAAGTAAATACAACCCTCTGTAAAGCCAGATGGTGCAGGCAAAGACCACAGGCTTTATATTCAGAAGGACTGGGTTCAAATTCCAATTTGACTACTTACTGTGCTACGTTGAGCAAGTTACTCAAATTCTCTAATTTTTATTTTCCTATTGATAAAATAGAAAAAAATATCTGGCAGAACTTTTGTGAGACAAAATAATAGGGACCCACCCAGTTCAGTTCAGCAAATACTACTCTGTGCCTTCAAGCCTATGACATCAAGATAAGTAAGACTTCCTTCTAGAGTGTATAGTATGGAAAAGCAGAGAGCAGAGGAAGAACTTCACAATGGAGAAACCTGACAAACATGACCTCAGCCAGGTGGGTGATCAAGGTCAACAGCGATAGTAATAAGTTATGTCCATAGCATGTAGCTGGGATACATGATGAAACTAGCACTTTACCTCTGTACTGTCCCTCCCTAAAACCCGTAAACCCACTCACACCATGAGAAAAATACACTAGATAACCCAAACTGAAGGGCAGTCTACAAAACACCTGGCCGGCACTCCTTAAAACTGCCAAGGTCATCAAAAACAAGGCAAATCTAAGAAATTGTCACAGTCAAGAGGAGCCTAAGGAGACATGACGACCAAAAGTGAAGTGATATCCGGCCCTGGCCAGCCCGCTCGGTTGCTTGGAGCATCATCCTGTATACCAAAAGGTTTTGGATTTGATTTCTGGTCCCTGGGTTGTGGGTTTGATCCCAATAAATGTTTCTGTCTTACATCAATGATTCATTCTCTCCCCCTTCCCCCCTCTAAACACATCCTCTGATAAGGATTAAAAGAAAAAAGATAAAAGTAATGTGCTATCCTGGATAGGGTCCAGGGACAGAAAAGAGACAATAAGTAAAAACTAAGGAAATTCAAATAAAGAACAGGCTCTAGTTATTAATAATGTATCAAAATTGGTTGATTAGTAGTGACAACTGTATCACTTTAACACAAGATGCTGGTAATACAGAAAACTGGGCGCCAGATATATGGGAATTCTCTGTACTATCCTTGCAACATTTCTGTAAATCTAAAACTACTCTAAAATTAAAAGTTTAATTTAAAAATAACAATTGGGGGTTGGGAGTTGGAAGGAAGGAGAACAGCTCATAGAGAAGACTGAAACCGTGGGCATTCACAGTGTTAAGAGGAGTACCAGCACAAACTGGTGACACTGAAAACAATTTCCAGCCCTACTAGGCCTCACAGTCGATTAAAACCTAAATGCTGCAAGAAATTTAATTTATACAAGCATAAAAATAGCATTTTGACTACAATTTACTTCCCATTTTGTATTTGCCAATAAAATGTTTTTCTTTTTTAAATTAAAGAAAAAAGGATAGCAGTAATTCTACATATCCCAAACTGGATTCCTCTTGCCCCCTTTTCCAATTCTGCCCCCACCACAGCCTCCTCTTCCTCCTCTTCCTAGGACTCAGTGATGGCGAACCTATGACACGCATGCCAGAGGTGACACGCGAACTCATTTTTTGGGTTGATTTTTCTTTGTTAAATGGCATTTAAATATATAAAATAAATATCAAAAATATAAATCTTTGTTTTACTATGGTTGCAAATATCAAAAAATTTCTATATGTGACACGGCACCAGAGTTAAGTTAGGGTTTTTCAAAATGCTGACACGCTGAGTTCAAAAGGTTCGCCATCACTATTATAGGTTGTCCGTCTCAGGAAGGGCATCTGCAACTATCCTACTGCTCAGTCCAGAAAGGGGGATGTCAGTGATGACGCCTTTTCCCTCATCTCTGCATCCAGTCACCAAGACCTAAAGACTTCACCTTTGTATTTATACTTCCCTCCCTTTCCATTTCTCCTGTTTTGGCCTTATCACTTACTCATCTCATCCTCATCAGAAAAGATTTCTAAGAATCCATCCTTCACATTAGCACCCAAATGACTGCTCTAAAAAGTACATATGATCAAATCATCTGTAAAACAGAGTTGTGAGGACTAAAATATGACACTTGTAGAGTTTAGCGCAGTGCCTGATAGGAGCTAAAAAAAAAAAAAAATCAGCTGTGAGAGGTTATGTTACCCCATCCTTAAAGTCTTCCAGTATCTCTTCAGAGCTCTCAAGGTAAAGTTCAAACTAATAACATAATGTTCAAGCCCTTATGACTTGGCTCCGGCCATGCCTCCAGCCATCTCCAGCTACCAGCATGGACATCTGTGACCTGGTCACATGGTTACTGAGAGTGCACCAAGCACAGGCACTGAAATAAAATACAATGGTAAGAAAAGAGGCCATTTGTGAAAGCAACACGAAGACAATGCCTAATGACATCTTTAAGAAGAAATAAGCAGGACCTAAATTTTTAAAAAGCATAAACACAATAAAGAAAGTGAACACACAGTCATATGCACTATATACCTTTTTCATGGGTAGGAAGATTCAATACCATAAGCATTTTTATTCTCCCCAAACTGACTGATATATTAAAGCTCTATAATCACAATCAAAATGACAGTGGGAATGGGGGAAATCTTCTAGAAATATTCTTACGTTTACCTGGAAGAATAAAAATCCTAGAAAGTGCCAGGAAAATTGTAAAAAGGAGGAGCAATAAGGGAAACTACCAGAAATTAAAATGTATTTTAGTATACAATAAAAGTGGCATTTCACATTAGTCATGAAAAAAAATAAAGTACTAAAATAGTGTTAGATAAACTAGCCCTCCATTTGGACAAAAATAAATCTCAATTACTTAAAAATAATCCTCAGCCCTTACACCAAAATAAATTTCAGGTGGATTAAAATTTTTAATGTAAAAAAATGGAACCATAAAAGTACTAGAGGAAAACCTGGGAGAATATATTTATAATGGATTTGTGAAGGCTTTCTATGTGTAACAAATAAAGGAAAAGGAGAAGGGGAAAAGAAGGGAGAAGAAACACAAAAGCCAAAAAGGAAGTGTTGCAACTTATCTAACCTACTCATTGCATAGCTAAGCTGGATAGAGCATTGTTCCAATACCCAAGATTTCAGGTTCAATCAAGAATCAAGAGGGGAAAAAAAGAATCAAGGGCACATACAAGAATCAACCAACGAATCATAACTAAGTGGAACAACAAATAGATGTTTCTCTTCCTCTCTCTCTCTCTCTCTCTCAAAACCAATAAATTTTAAAAAAAGAAAATTTAGCCCTGGCGGGGTAGCTCAGTTGTAAGAGCATTATCCTGATATGCGAAGGTTGTGAGTTTAATTCCCTGGTCAGGACACATACATGAAGCAACCAATAAATCAATTAAAAAAATTTTTTAAATGTATCTACATAAAAATTAAAACCTACACACACACACACACACACACACATACATGTATTTATATATGCACACACACTATCCCTAATATAAAGGTGCTATTATATCACATTAAAATAGTGGAGTTACACTATAGAAAAATGATCAAATAACAAGAAGGACCACTGACAGAAGAAGAGTTGATAAATACTATTTAAAAGATGCTTAACCACACTATTAAAGAAATTCAAATTGAAACGGTAGATACCACTTCCTAATCTCCATGGTTAGCAAAGACTAAAAAAAGATAAAATCCCCCATATTGGCAAGGCCCACTCACACTGCTGGCAGCAATACAAACTGTTATAGAAAATTACTTATTACAATTTAAAATCTGCATTTACGTTGGCTCAACTATTTCAATTCTAGATGTCTGTCTTACAGAAATACTTGCATTAATGCCCAAAGATGGATTTGAGAACTTCTCAACAATAAATGATATTTGCTATTTAACACTGTTTGTAAAACATCGGCAATTGCCAAAATGTTCATCAATAGGACAATGGTTAAATTATAGTGCCTGCATCCTACATTCTATGAAGTCGTTAAAAATAGGGTAGGTTTATTTACCGGAACATGAAAAGATGACAATAAATTAAAAGGGCAAGGAACAAGCAGCATGTATATGATCCCATTTCTTAAAAAAAAAAAAAAATCATGTAATTATTGTTACTCTTTTTGTTTTATGTAAATAAGAATACGCCTTAAAAAAGTTAAGCCAGAATATTCATCAGTACATATTTTCAGTATCATTGACATAAATTTCTATGAAGGAAAAAATGACAAACAGATCATATGATGTTTTTTTTTGTTTTTTTTTTAATATATTTTATTGATTTTTTACAGAGAGGAAGGGAGAGAGATAGAGAGTCAGAAACATCGATGAGAGAGAAACATCGATCAGCCGCCTCCTGCACATCTCCCACTGGGGATATGCCCGCAACCCAGGCACATGCCCTTGACCGGAATCGAACCCGGGACCCCTCAGTCCGCAGGCCGAGGCTCTATCCACCGAGCCAAACCGGTCTCGGCCATATGATGTTTTTTAATGTTCGAATAAGTGCTACATTCAAATGGGTTAAATATTCCAAAGTCATGAAAGGTTATTTGGTAACACTGTATGCCTTCCTCCCAGCTGCCTCTCTCCAATACCCAGCTCTCTCCCACAGGCAACCATATTACAAGTGTTGGGGTATCTTTCTGAAATATTTTATGCACATACAAGCAAATAAGTAGTTTTCCTTTTTTTAAAAATCAACTTATATACCCCTTATCTTTATTCTAAATAAAGAATTAAGCTCACTTAGTGAGCTTGCAGATTTTTTAAGTATTTTCAATATCATATTTCATGGCCTTATGTTGATGGTCTCAAGAAGGTATCTTCATGTTTGTATCATACCTCCATCTTTCTAAAAGCTGTGGGAATTTCAATTGGATCCCTCAGGCAAAAAGAAACACTAAACATGGTTATATTTAAGAAACACGAGGCATGGTAATATGCATTGTGGAAACTCTTGAAGTGTTTTGTTAAACTGAAGTGTTTTGCTTAACCAGTGTTAGATTCACTAACGTTTTAAAGCCAAGTATGGACTGTAGAACGAGAATGTCTACGTAACACATGAACAGTGTGTGTAGTTCTTTTCTCTTAACTGTTCATGCTTTCACAACTGCTGGTCTCTCAACCTGGGATATTTACTTAGATGGTGCAGATTTTCCCTACTGAGCACCTCAATATACTCTTTCTTGTTGGGGTATATTCCTCAACTTCTTCTTCTTTATATGGTGAACTCCTTAAGGACAGGGGCCATGACTTGCGTGATTTTTATATTACCAAACCCTAGTGCCCTTCCAGGAAGTATTAGACTTTCAGTAACTGATCAGAAGAAGAAGAAGAAAAAGAAAACTTTATACCAGGGGTAGTATTTGAGAAGGTAACATGTAAGACTGGGAAAATTAGGTGTTTGTCAGCCAGAGTAAAGCACAGAGAGGTGAAAACGTGCATTTGGGAAACTGAAAATAGTTCGGTGCAACTGGTGCACACAATTTAAGAGATAAGGCTGAAGAGATACACATGGGGGTGCCTCCAGGGTAAAGTTCAGAATCCTTAGTTTAGCAAGATATACCCAAACAGGCTCTGAAGCCTCACCTCCTGCTATTTCAGATCCCTTAGGTCTGGCTACTTCCAATTGCTTGCAATGTCCTACAAACACCATATTCTTCCACACCTTCCCCTTGTCCTCTGTCCTTCACTGCGAAAGCTCTTCTCTCTTCAAAACTCAGCTCCACTACCACTTTCCCAGGGAAGCTTTCCCTGTTCCATCAGATTAATATACAGGGGCCTCTCTCCTGCTAACCTCTGTATCGGGGTTCACTTACAGTTCGTTGACTTGCACGGCCGCCTACTAAAATCTAAGCCATGTGAACCGGCTTTTTTTTCAATTTCAGTTTCCTTGGAGCCAGATAGTACTCCTGAGTTTGTTGTGTTAATGAATAAGAAAAAACGGCCCCCTTTTCCTAATATGCCCCCCTCCCAACATTTGAAAGCCCAGAGACTCACTTTGCAGACTGTAGGTCCAGGTTCACAGGCTGGTGGTACTTAAAACATCAGAGAAAACAATCTGTCAGTCACTCTTGGTGCTACTCTGTGTCTCCCGCTAGCCAACCAAGTGAACACCCGGCCAGACAAGAGTTCACGGCCCTCCGTTTGCCCAAAGACATTGCAAACGTTTCTGGTTTGGCGCTGGCCTGAGCCCAGCGTATAGGAGGCTGCAGCGCGTGTGCAGGAGCCTGGACTTGCAAAGCGCTCTTCCAGCCTCGCAGTTTGCATGATCAGGTCAGGGGGTGCGTGTGACAAGGAACAAGATCCAAGGCCTGTGACATTGCCTTGGGGCCCAGGCCCATCCTGCTCAGCGCTGCTTGCTCAGCAGTTCCCAGAACCTCAGCGCTCAAGAACTAAGCCGGTAGGAGTCGCCGAAAGAGGCAAAGGAGGCGCCGGCGGGGAGGAAGCGCTGCAGGGCTTTGTTCTGCGAGACACCCGCTCTGCACACGGCACCCGCCCGCGGTCCCGGCCTCGCAGGCGGCGGCGGCCGCCCCCCCCGGTTTGGAAACTCCGAGTTGGCGCGGAGCTGCCACGCTCCTGGGCAATCCCTGTCCCCGCCTGACCATCCCGACCTCTTGGACCGACCCGGTGGAAGAAAGGGCTCCAGAAAGTTCCAGGAGCACTAGGAACCCAACCCCACAAGGCTGTTCGGCACAGCCCCCTCCAGCCCGAGCTCCCCCGCGCCGTTGCCCGGGTAACCGCGGGGCGGTGGCAGCGGCGGGAAGGGCGGGACTTCCTGCGGGTGACGCGTCCAGGCTCGGCTACAAAAGACGACGGCTGCGGCGCGCCGGGCGGAACTTTCCAGAACGCTCGGTGAGAGGTGGAGGAGCGGCGGCTGCCTGAGCTGCGCGCAGGAACGCGCTCTTTCCAGCTCCTCCACACCTGCCTCGGCCCGCTCACCGGTGAGTGTCAGTCCTGGCGCCTCCCCTCGACCCAAGGCCGGCGCCATCGGCGGCGCCGGGAAGCTGGACGGAGCCGTGGGCGGGAGGCGGTTGGCTCCGCGTGGGCGGGAGGGGTATGGGTTCTAAGACCCACGATTCCCTTTTGGGGGGGAGGGCGAGCCATCCCCGGCTCGTAGGGAGTGGGCCCGAGACCCTCCACAAAGCTGCTCCTGCTCCCCATCCCGCCCCGGATCTCCGGGCCCTGCCGCCTGGGGCTCTCCTCCCGGTGCCCCTGCCCCCGCGCTCCCGGGGGGTGGGGGACCCTGCGCGCAAGCGCAGAAGGAGCTGCGGGTGAGGGGCTGCGGGAGGAGCGGGCGGCGGCCGCGGTTTCGCTTCTCGGCCTCCCCTCCTCTTTGTTGCCGGCTGGCCTCTCCCACCCCTTCTCTCCCCGGTGAGCGGGGAGGGGGGCGGGGGAGGAAGGAAACCTCCGCCATCAGCGCCCAGTGCAGGGGACACCTAACGACGTGTGAGCTGCGCGGCCGGTGGGAGCGAGGGGTTCGGCGGCCGGCGTGGAGGCGCTGTGGGCCCTGGAACTGAGACGCAGACTGGGGCTCGCCGTACATCGTTCCATACACCACTCCCTGGCCGCTGGTGCCCAGATGTCTTTTTTCTAGGGAGTGTGTGTCTTGTCTTGACCAGAGGCCCTGGTAATGTAGGACCCAGCGGACTGAACCTGTTGGTGCTCCTTTGGTTCCTTCTGTCCCTGCTGGGGGCGGGGAGCAGGAAGAACCCAGACCGGGTGGAGGCTCTGGTGTGGGAGAACGGGAGCCAGCTGCTATAGGAGCTTCGGAATTGTTCCCTGGTAATTATTAGCTTATCTGTAATTTGTTAGAGTTTATTGCTGAATTGTCAAAGGAATTGTGACCTCCTCTGCAGGTCAGAAAAGGCAGGGTTTTTATAATCAGATTTGGCAAAGAACAGATTTCTAGGCCATATCTATGATTTAACGAATTACAGCTACCAGTTGAAAGTCAGTGAAAATTGTTTTGTTTTTTAATTTCAGGCTGTCAAAAATGGTGAAAGAAACCACTTACTATGATGTTTTGGGGGTCAAACCCAATGCCACCCAGGAAGAACTGAAAAAGGCTTATAGGAAGCTGGCCTTGAAGTACCACCCTGACAAGAATCCAAATGAAGGAGAGAAGGCAAGTTGTATATTCATACTCAAGCGGAGCTTGAATCGGTTTTTTGGTCAGGTGTATGGTAGTTCCATAACAACCTGAAATTGAGTATGTCTAATATAGTAGCTATGCTTTGTAATACTTTTTTAAAGTGAGATTTATTCTTTTCTCAAACAGTTTAAACAGATTTCTCAAGCTTACGAAGTGCTCTCTGATGCAAAGAAAAGGGAATTATATGACAAAGGAGGAGAACAAGCAATTAAGGAAGGTGGAGCAGGTGGTGGTTTTGGTTCCCCCATGGACATCTTTGATATGTTTTTTGGAGGAGGAGGAAGGATGCAGAGAGAAAGGAGAGGTAAGAATAATCCAGTCTATATGCAGCAATTCACAGTAGCCCCTTGGTCAGAGCAAATTCTTGTCTATTTTAAATGTTGGTTTACATGTTGTTACAATTTTGCAAACTACACTGCCATTCCTATTTGTATCGTTTTTTAAAATAAGATTTGATGTAACTAAAACTATCTAGACCAAGTGCTAACAAGTGAGTGCTTCTAAAGCTCTTTGACACTGGGACACAAACTTCAATAAGATTGTCAAGCATTAATTAAAGGAACAAAGTATCAGAACATAATTTTCAAAGCCCTTTTTTAAGCTGTTATTTGACACCCCCCAACCTAATGGGAGGCACTCAGTTGAAAGTGGGTTAAAGTTCAGAAACCTAAACTTCCCTCCAGGCTATACAGCAAGGCATCAGTAGTCAGGATTAGAGCATAGATTAGAGCATAGATTCATTACTTGCAGATAGCCTGCTATCTGTTAATTTTGCTTCAGCTTTATTATATCTATATATGTGCCCCTAACATTTATCAGAAATGCCGTTTCCTGGTTGTAGAAATATTCTTCATAGGAAAACAATGTTCAGGTCAGAGTCAATCTCATTTGTTCCCAGTATAGTTTACATAAATAGTGGCCAATGGGTAGAGTCCATTTTAGAAGGAATAGGGAAGCCATTAAATTCCACTGTGAGCTTTTTAAAATTCAGAAAGACTAGAAATGGTTTACTTAGTTTTTCCTGAAAGGAAAGGGATATGTTTTTATACTTATATTTTTAATAATGAATTGACTGGCAAACTCTTCTATGTGATTTAGATCAATGAAAGGCCTCTGTGTGGGACACCAAAAATACTTGCCTGATCAAATTTAATAAGCTTTTTTCCCTTATACTCTCAAAACTTTAAAGTAAGAAAGGCAGCTTTCAATGTGCTGGAACCAACTGTATGGGGCTATATTTGTGATACAGAACCCAAAGATGAAGCTAGGAGCAGAAGGATATAGTTAATGGTGCTTCACACTTCATTGGAAACTAAAAATGTTCACAACAGGCATATTGTGCAGATAAGAGTTTGAGAACTTGTTTTCACTTGGGCATAAGGCAGTACTGTTTTGTGGTGGATGAAGTCTTTGTGAAAGAATTACTAGCTGGGAATATATTAACCATTGACAGGTGACTTCATTTCTGTAACCTCAGTGTCCTCATATGATCTCTAACCTTCCACTTCCTATTCTGAAATGAGTTATGGCACTCCTTTGTAGCCACTGTCCACAATAAATTTAGATCCATTAAAAACAGACAAAAATTCAGTTTTCATCTGCAGTAGCCACATATGACTAGTGGCTACTGTGTGGGATAGCACAAATATAAAAATTCCTATCACTGCTGCAAGTTCTTTTGGACAGCACTATGATAAAGGATATGAGAAACCTAGTCGTTAAACTAGTGCTAGTCAAACAATAAATGTGCTATTCCTGCTTCATGTAGAAGTAGGAATTGATATTCTGTGGAGGTTGAATAAATGCATCAGGTTCCCCAGCCAATCTTGATTGGTTGGAACTTGGAACTTAGTGTGCTGAAGAATTTTTGGATGAAGTAATAGGCCATGTTGCTCAATATCATAGTAAGTGAAAGATTCAAAGAATATATTGGGACAGAAATGTAGTTTAAAATAATTATTATGAAATGTGCCTCTATAAATGGCATTGGTTCTCAACTGATTTTACTGTTCATGTTTTTGATTGCCATAATTTGTAAGATAGTCACAACTACATTCTTAGGCAAATTACTTAATCTCACCCAATTTTTCTTATCTGAAATTTATTGCAGTTTGTGGGTAATGTGGCTAAACTGTATATAATATGTACTTAACAAATTCTATGTATGTAATACAAGTTACTTAACAAATGTACCTTGTGAGCCTTATCTTTTATTATTTGTCATTTTGATGGTGCATTGAACACAAGGTATGTACATCTTAGATTTTTAATGAGCATTATTTTGTTCTAGGTAAAAACGTTGTGCATCAGCTCTCTGTAACCTTAGAAGACTTATATAATGGTGCAACGAGAAAACTAGCTCTACAAAAGAATGTGATTTGTGACAAATGTGAAGGTATGGTCTTCTAACATCTTAAATAAACTGAAAATTGAACTGAAGTCTTTCTGAAGATATAAAACTGACGAATAATACACTACCTAAATATTGGAGAGTGCAAATATAAAGAACTATCTATATCTACCATCTAGAGAATATTAACAAAATGTGAGCACTTCTTTATGTGTATACTAGAGACCCGGTACACGAAATTCGGGCACAGGTAGGTTCCCTAGGCCTGGCCGGCAATCAGGGCCAATCTGTGGGGTGACTGGCAGGGCGATTGGGGCCCCTGCTTGCACCCACCTTGGCCTGGCACCACCCGCTCACCTGCTGCACCATCCCACTGCGGTCCTGCACTCATCAGGGCCCATTGGGGCCTGGCAGCGCTTCCACTGCTACCTGCTGGCAGTGCTGCATTGCCAAAGCTCATCATGTTCCATGCCGCCCCCTGGTGGTCAGCACACCTCTAGTTCTTGGTTGGTCCCGCTCGTGGGGACAGTTTGCATATTAGCCTTTTATTATATAGGATTTTAATGCAGTTGGAATCTAAGGTAGTGTCATTTTTTGTCCAACAGAGTTCAAATGAGCACATCATTGTCTCAAACACTTAATCATTCCAATGGCTTCATAATCTGTAATAGGATTTAAACAGTGATTTCTTTGCACACTAAGCTGTTCCATATAGAGACAAGTTATTGGCTCTGACCCTTTAAGCCTTTTATAAGTACAAGTTATTTTTTTGGAAATATGGTATCTTCTAAAAAGAATAAACTCCTTACTGTTCTCGTCTCACAGGTTAAGTATGTCCAGTGAATTGTGATTTGGGAGCACGTTTAAAATTCACAATTCTAAAATGGTTCTTTGGGAAAACAACAGTCAATGTTTATAGATGACTGAAGCTGGCTGCAGCTGTATTTTATCAAATAAAAAGGCTAAATTTTAGTTCTTGATGGACAAGCATTTCATCACACTTGCAAATGTTAATACAGTGTTGTGTCTATTAAAACTATCTTATTAAAACATTCATCATTGTGTCTGATACTAAGTTCAAACATAATTCAATTTCTTTTTAAACTATTTAGGCCGAGGTGGTAAGAAAGGAGCAGTAGAGTGCTGTCCCAATTGCCGAGGTACTGGAATGCAAATAAGAATTCATCAGATAGGCCCTGGAATGGTTCAGCAAATTCAGTCTGTGTGCATGGAGTGCCAGGGCCATGGGGAAAGAATCAGTCCTAAAGATAGATGTAAAAGCTGCAATGGAAGGAAGATAGTTCGAGAGAAGAAGATTCTAGAAGTTCATATTGATAAAGGTGAGTTCTCTGAATTCTTGAGTGCAATGGCAAGATTATTTAGATTTTATAGTTAAAAATGATTCTCAATAGGGTTCTATGCATGGTCTTATCACGCAGAGATATCTGGGCTACATAGTAAAAATTTTTTCCATCCAGACATTTTTGCACATTTGTAAGGAATATATTAAGAATCTCCTCATTTACTATAACACTGACATCAGTAAATGATTAAATAGTGTTCCAAACTTAATTCAGTTGCATTAAATTACTAGTTCTACCTCTTTTTAAATTGTAATTAATTTTTGCACATGTTAAGTTCCTTAGGAACTGTTAGGGTAAGGAATATGTACTTTCAAACTTGGGGGAGGGAGATTTAGGTGAATTTAAATTATTTCCTTGAAATTTTTCTAAACTAATGAAATGTGTTATATTTTTATTGATTTGTAAGAGCTTAGATTAAAAATAATTGCTTTTTTAGCCCTGGCCAGTGTGGCCCAGTTGTTAGGGCATTGTCTGTACACTGAAGGGTTGCCAGTTCAATTCTCAGTCAGGGCACATGCCTGGGTTGCAGGCTGGATCCCTGATGGGGAGCTTGCAGGAGGTGGCCAATTGATGTTCTGCTCTCACATCGATGTTTGTCTTTCTCCCTCTCTCTAGAAAATCTTCAAAAAGACAAAAAAAATAGTGCTTTTTAAAATGTTTTGGTCAACCTATGCACTAAAAGGTCACATGCCTGGGTTGTGGGCTTAACCTCCAGTGGGGAGTATGCAGGAGGCAGCCAATTGATGGTTCTCTCTCATTATTGATGTTTCTCTCTGCTTCTCTCCCTCTCTGAAATCAATAAAAATGTTTTTTAATGTTTTTTTTATAGACTGTAAACCTACCTGTAGGTTTCTGGCTCTGGGGCTCTAGTTTATAACTATATAACTTTTTTCAGAAATGTATACAACTCCAGAGTAAATTAAAGTTTCTAATTTTGCTATTCTGAAATAGTAAATGCTGTAATCTTCAGACTTTGCAACTAGTATTATACTGTACATACTGATTTGGAACTATTAATATTATGAACATCTCATATTAGTACATATATACATTATGTAAGCCCTGCAATAGTACTTAACCCATGTGAATCATGATCCTTCCCTCCCTCCATTTATCCCCCACTTAATTGGTCCATGTGGGATTGGTTGTTGTTGTTTTTTCTTCCAGTAAGATGCCTCACCTGGCTACCAATAGTATGTACTTAGGAGGGCATTAATTGCGATTAAAGCCATTTATTTTGCTCTTCCCCATGCCCTGCACAGCACTGAAGCAGCCAGCAAAATACAGCTGAGCTTGTTCACTAGTGTAACTAGTCACACTGCCTCGTGATGATTAAAGCCACAGTGTGTTTAGTTTTGTTGGTGTGTAACACGGGTATTGTGGTTTAAGCTTTTATTTTTCTAGGGGTACTGAAGTATTTGTGGGTTAATTCATGTCTGGATTTTGCTTCAGATATTGGGGGGTTGGACAAGGATGAAGGTATATATGAAATAGTAGTGAGTTAACTGCTGGATATAGATTGATATATAGAAATCCATTGTACTGGCTGTGTTTATATAGGTTTAATTTTTCCCGTAAATTGTTCTCTTTGGGTGATGTCACTGATTGGTTCAGGAAATTATCAGGAGATACTGCTGTAGTATAATCTGCAAACACATTACATGAGTTAAGTTTAAAGAGATGTTGTCTAAGGCCTCACTGAACTAAAAGTATATGGGTTAGAGGTACGAGGGAGGGACTCTCTCAATAAAATAAGTTGGCCTTTAATAAACACTGCCTTTTTTTAACATTTTTAAATTTCTATTTTATTGATTGATTTGAGAGAGACATTAATTTGTTGTTCCACTTTCTTATCATTTATTGGTTGCTTTTTGTATATGCCCTGACTGGGGATTGAACCTTAAACCTTGGCACATTGGGACAACGCTCTAACCAACTGAACTATCCAGCTAGGGCAACACTGTATAATTATTCACAGTGTGTGCATACATTTTTGAGGGACATCCTATACTTCCTATATGTAAATACTGCTAATACAATAGAGAAGAGAAAGTCTTGATTTATGTTACTGTTAGGCTTAATAGAAATAATTTGATACAGGTTCTTTTAAGTAAGTAATGAAATTGGAATAGTTAACATTTATGGTTAAAGTGTTTGCCCGTCACGGATTTGTTGCCAGCATGGATGGGCCTTTTTATTCAATCCTCACAACAATCCTCATGAGGTAGGTCTCTGTGGGACAGTTGATGGTTAGGAGTTAAGCAGCTTGCTTCCCTGGGATAATCCAGCTGGTAGTGAGTAACAGCTGAGACTTGAGGCCTTATCTGTTTGCCTCTAGAGTTTTTCTTCTCTGTGATATCTTTCTTCAGTAAGAAATTGGACTGGTCTAATCATGTGGGCATTCTTCGTCATCTTTGTAGACCTTAGCATCCACAAAAACTTGAACTTGCTTTTTTCATGCACAAACATGCATCTGTGTTTCTTAATATATTGAGAATCTGACATTAGTTGGATGTTAAATAAAAGTATAAAATGAACCTTCTGTTTTTAGGCATGAAAGATGGCCAGAAGATAACATTCCATGGTGAAGGAGACCAGGAGCCAGGCCTGGAGCCAGGAGACATTATCATTGTTTTAGATCAGAAGGACCATGCTGTTTTCACTCGGTAAAAATTTTTTTTTTTTAAATATATTTTATTGATTTTTTTTACAGAGAGGAAGGGAGAGGAATAGAGAGTTAGAAACATTGATAAGAGAGAAACATCGATCAGCTGCGTCCTGCACACCCCCTACTGGGGATGTGCCCGCAGCCAAGGTACATGCCTTTGACCGGAATCGAACCTGGGACCCTTCAGTCTGCAGGCTGATGCTCAATCCACTAAGCCAAACCGGTTAGGGCAACTCGGTAAAAATTTTAATCAACTACTCAAACTGACGTCGTGCATACTTGGAGTAGAACATACTTCCTAGAAATACTCTGGAAAAACATAGTGGGAGAGTTAGGCTATGTATATCTTTTCTAAAATGTCGTTAATCATTCATGTTTTCATCTGGAAAGAGGCTGAGAACAAAAAGGATCAGATTTTAGTTTTTTGTCCAGATTTAGGTAAAGTGATTACCTAATCTGGAATTTGAAGAATATACTTCAGTTAGATGATGTTTTGCATGAATATAATAAACAGGTGGATTGTGGGAAACCTCCCTAGACAAAATTTTGTCCTAAAGTTCTCACCACTTTAAATCCTTGAGTTCACGATATGTTCAGTTGCTTTTAATTGTAAATAAGTGTCTCTAGAACCATCTGTATTAAAATCTGTAAATTCAGGCCTATTGCTGTGAAATATTTAATAGTATTTACAATGAACTTAATAGGGAAGCAAAGAAAAATTGATAGTAAACAGCGAATATGTCAATTATATACCCATGGCTGACTTTAAAACAGACTGGATTGGGGTTCTAATAAATCTTGTCAGGATTTACATCTGAAGGAACTGGTTTTAAGTTAATTATAATAGAACATTCCCCAAGTGTTCCTACAATGGAAAATACTATTAAACTCAGGATTTTAATGCCATCATTTGAGGTGAATCCTCAGGAGGTTTTCTGAAGAGTATCCTGTTATTAATATGGATTGGAAAAGGAAAAAAGTCTAAACACCAAGAGGAGGAAATGGGCTGTTAGTAAATAAAAAAGATTGTGTTCATAATGTTCCAAGCACTATGTTACTTAATTTATGTACGGCAGTAAATTTTTTTTTTTTTTTTAAATATGTTTTATTGATTTTCTACAGAGAGGAAGGGATAGGGATAGAGAGTTAGAAACATCGATGAGAGAGAAACATCGATCAGCTGCCTCCCGCACACTCCCCACTGGGGATGTGCCCGCAACCAAGGTACATGCCCTTGACCGGAATCGAACCTGGGACCTTTCAGTCCGCAGGCCGACGCTCTATCCACTGAGCCAAACCGATTAGGGCTACGGCAGTAAATTTTATAGAGCCCATAATCCAGGGCCAGCTGAGGTCTGTTCATATTATACTATAATCTCCCTAATGTATGTTTGCTTTTTTTTTAAAGCCTCACTGTTACTAGAATTTTTTCTTTATGTGAGCAACTAAATTTAAAATTAGGTGATGGGACAATTCAGGAATGGTAAATGGTAGAGACTACCTAGAGTGTGGGTAAGGATTCCGAAGTGTTGTCCAGGAAATGGGCCTGGCAGGTTCCATATATTTGCTGCTCCTGGTTCTCAGCTCTGTTTTTAGAATGGGGAAGAAAGGACACCTTTGTAAAAGATACCTTGCTCTTATTAAGAAAACAATTGCCTGCTGTGGTACTTATAACAATTGGTGATTTGAAAGATCTAAGTATGTGCTAAATTTATATTAATACAGACGAGGAGAAGACCTTTTCATGTGTATGGACATACAGCTGGTTGAAGCTTTGTGTGGCTTCCAAAAGCCAATAGCTACTCTTGACAACCGAACCATAGTCATCACCTCTCATCCAGGTAAGGTACTGATAGATGAGCTTCTCTTTCTATTCTAGTAACTTATTTTCATTGTCTGCAGATAGCTGTTTAGGCACTGAGGAAATGGGTATTTTACTTGCTCAGTTAAATATCCCTTTCATGAGCTGAACTGAAATTGTATGATCTTGGCTCCTTTTTTGGAAGCCCCTGGAAAACCCATAAATGAAAAATAAAGGATTGCTTCACATAACTTTACCTCCTGTCAATGAGCTAGGACATTTTTCTCTGTTCCTGATTCTCTCTACATGAAAATGTGGCTGTATTTAAGGAAGAACCTGCCTTCAATGTTTTTAGGTCAGATTGTCAAGCATGGAGATATCAAGTGTGTATTAAATGAAGGCATGCCAATTTATCGTAGACCATATGAAAAGGGTCGCCTAATCATCGAATTTAAGGTAAGCTATAAAGTACTTTAGCAATATTTGAGTGGTTACTTACTAAAATCTGATAACAGTTACATCTTCTGAATGTCAAAGAAACATCAAATTTCTATTCTCCCTTATCCAGAAAGAAATAGATTTATCTAATACTTCTGTCAGGTTCGGATTGGGTTTGTTTACATCATTATTTGGCTACTTAAAACTTGGTGGAGGAAGAGGTTACAAGACTGTAACTGGGATCTTAACATTCAGCAGAAGGACTTAAAATAACTTGTGGATTTTTAGCAAAATACAGTGGTTGGTTTGTTAATAGGGTGGTTCATAAAATGTGTTTTAGGAAGGATTCTCGTGTATAATGTATTTTCTGAATAGAACAATGGTTGTTACAGAGCTATTTTACTAGGATCATTATTTTTTAAAAAAAACCTTACTTGTGCCATATGCTTTAAACTAGTTCAGAGCACTGGATGCTGTGCCTTTTAGAGCATGTATTCTAACCTTGGGATGGGCAGATTCACTGAAAAATAGTGTTGTGGTTACATGTGTTTTTCTGGGGGAAATGGGTTGACAGTAATTCAAGGAACTAATGATGAAATAAATAAATCAGACTTACAGTAGAAGTTCTTTTTTGTATAGGTAAACTTTCCTGAGAATGGCTTTCTCTCTCCTGATAAACTCTCTTTGCTGGAAAAACTCCTACCTGAAAGGAAGGAAGTAGAAGAGACTGATGAAATGGACCAGGTAGAACTGGTGGACTTTGATCCAAATCAAGAAAGACGGCGCCATTACAATGGAGAAGCATACGAGGATGATGAACATCATCCTAGGGGTGGTGTTCAGTGTCAGACCTCTTAATGGGGCCAGTGAATAACACTCACTGCTGGCATTTTATATACAGTAGTGAATGAGTGAAGGACTGTAACCATAATATGCTCACTACTTGCTATTGTTTTTGTTTTAATATTCAAGTATAGTAGTGTTTTAAAAGTTAAATGAAGAATAAACTCAAATATAAAAGCTCTGACTTTGCCCTGTATGTATGATGACTTGTGTGCAAGATAATACCTGTAAAAAAATTCCCCTAGCATTTGCTAGGCCATACTTTGTAATTAATTTCAGTTATGTACATGGAATAGCTTAGACTGAAATGCTAGATATATGTATTGACTTTGGTGTGTGACCCTTAATTGTTAAGCTATGAAGTTAAAATTCTGTATTTAACTGGCAGTCAGACAAAGAACTGAATTTGTAGAGAAGTGTTAGTTTGTATAGTTGTATTAAGTGGGATTCATTGTGATGCCTCTGCATTTATTCTGTTGCCTCAACTGTTACTTGAAGGTGGCATGCCATATAATTTAACCTGTGGTATCAGTGATAGAAATGATACCTTTCCAAAGAAGGGGTTTATCATAATCTGCTTCTTGAGGGCTTGCACTTGTAGAATTGCATTCCCTTCTGTTGTGCCATCTTTTTTTTTATTATTATATATCAGTCCTTGGTTACATTTTTTCCCCCTTCTCTTTGGACCATAAGCCTTAGAGTAGTGACTTCGGGAATAGGCTTACTTAGAAGTTGAGTGATGAAACCTTTACATGGAGAAGTAATTTGCATGTATGAGATAGGAAGGTGTGTTTTAGGTATGTTACTGGCTTACTTTAAACCATTTAACTTATGCTCCAAAGTAACTGTAATTTAATGTTGGTAGTATAGCAAATTATGAATAGCTTTAATTGTATGTTTAAAGTCATATGTTCACAAGCTTAAATCTGGATATCAGAATTTAAGCAATTCTTGAAATGTATGAATGTCTCCTTAATACACTGATTACAAAGTATTTCCAGTGTGTCACTATAGGCTTTTTTATTTTTCCCCAGAAGAAAGCATTAGCTGGTCACTAAGATAGGTAACTTTTCACTTAACTCGTTAAAATGTTAACACCCAAAAATATCAACTGTAGTTAAATATTTTCTATTTAAATGGGTGGAGAGTGAAAAGTATCAGTCATGAGGGAAAATGCAAATTAACCCATACTGAGCTACTACTTCACATCAACTAATCCAAAATCTAACTCAAAATGAAAGCAAATGAGAATGGAGAAGTTGGAACCCTGCACATTGCTCATGGGAATATTAAATGTTATACCTGCTATAGAAAAGTTGGGCAGCTCCTCAAAAACCCAAACATGGAATTGCCATATGACCCAGTAATTACACTCCTTGATTCAGATACTTTGCATGCCCTTTGCTGCAGCAGCATTCACAATAGCCAAAGGGAAAACCATTTAGTCAACAGATAGTAAACAAAATGATATGTATATAGGGGTTAGCAAAAAGTGGGTTTACAGTTGTATGCAAAAGTTTTAATTTTTTTATTAATCTTTTAGAGAAACATCGAAGAGGGAGAGACATTGATCTTGGCTGCCTCCTGCATTCCCCCTACTGAGAATCAAGCCCACAACCCAGGCACGTGCCCTGACCAGGAATTGAACCAGTGACTTGGTTCATGGGTCAATGCTCAACCACTGAGCCACACCGGTCAGGCAAAAAGTATATTGTATTTTTCATATGAAGAACTGTAAACCTTTTGTTCACCCCAAAATGACACACAAAGGGACAGATACTATATGCGTCCAGCTATGAAATACCTAGGCAAATTCAGAGACAGATTACCAAGGGCTGGGGGGCAAGAAGAACAGGGAGTTGGTGCTTAATTGTCTCTAGGGTGATGAAAAAGTTTTAGAAATGATGGTTGTATAACGCTACTGAATTCTACACTTAAAAGTGGTTAAAAGTTATTTTACATATCTTACCACAGTAAAACCTTTAAAAGAAAATAGAAATCACTAAAAGAAAATTAGTTATATCTGGAAAGGCAGAAACTGACAAGTCTAGTAAAAAGAAAAAAATACCTCTTAGAACACTGACCCAGGTAATCACAGAAATAAAGCCCATCCACACAAGTGCAGTTCCTGGTCCTAGCACTACTGCTTTTTCAGAGAGTAAGAATTCTGTCCCATGCTGTGTAATGTGACCAACCTTCCTGTATGTGAAATTAGCATCTTTTCTGCATATGGCACTGTTTTTCAACCTTGGCTACAAGTGGAATTACCTGGGAAGCTTTAAAATTGATTTTAGTTCCACCCTCAAAATCAGTGACACCTGATTTTGGTGTAACTGAACTGGATGTAGCCTGAGCACCTGGATGGTCAAGTACTGCCAAGTTCCAACACTACCAACATGGGGACATACTTGTATTAACCTAACCCCCAGGACAGAAATGCCACTTAGAATTACTGTGGAAGTTCAAATAGTGGCATCCCATGCTATTGCAAGTGAGAGTTTGAGGCTCAGGACAAGGAGCATCCAAGCTTAGAAATAACACTTGATCACGGTTTTTCTTTTGAAATAACGTGGGAAAATAAAGCATAGGCTCTAAAAGCAGGGAATGAAAATGCTAGTAAGCTACAGCAATACAGATACATTCAAGAGTTTCTGAAGTCCTGTACCTTTATCACTTAATTTGGTTTCCGCAACCTTGTGAGACTGACAGAACAAGAATCAAAACACAGTCAGCCCTGTGTATTCTCAGATTCTGCATCCATGGATTCAATAAATTGGATTGAAAATATTCGGGGAGGAAATCCCAGAAAGTTCCAAAAAGCAAAACTTGAATTTGCACAAGAATAAGGCGATGTGCAGATACACCTGCTGTAGCCTATATACAAATGTCATTTTATATAAGGGTCTTGAGCATCTTCTGGATTTGGGTATCTATCTGCCAGAGGTCTGGGAACCAATCCCTTGAGGGACAGTTATACTTCATAGGTGAGGAAACTGCTGTCCAGTCTACTAGTTCCCAAATTTGTGTGTGCTTGCTGAGTGCCACTTTCACAGTTTCTGATTTTGTAGGTCTTAGGGTAGGACCTGAGATTTTGCTTTTTCAAACAAGTTGCCAGGTAAGAGAGCCATTGTTCTGGCCCAAATAAAAGACTGGAATCCAGATTCTTGTAATTTAGTTCTTTCTACTCATCTCACTGCCTGTGGCCAATTTAGATAAGTTTTAACAGAATGTGGAAAAACAAGCCATGGATTCTTTCTTCACTTCTGCCCAAACCTACACAGAGAAGAAACTGACAGCAGTTTGAATGAGAATAAAGAAATTGCATTTTGGAATCACCTGGTTTTCAGTGTCAGCTCCATGAGCAACGTGTGGAACCTTTCTTTCTGTGCATCATGGGAATAATAGGCTGTACTTCATAAAATGGTCCTGAGAATTAAATAAGGCTGCTTACATAGGAAGCACTGTTTATTAGTGCCAGCAATACAAGTTGAAAATTTTAACTGGCTGAAGAAGATACAGAATTATTCCTAAGACTGTTTATTAGAAAAAATTGGATATTTTTCAGTCTAATTAAACAACTGAGTGAGAAATAGGGCAAATACCCTTTCTCTCACGGGCTTAACTTTAATGCCAGGTATTTTAAGTTTTAAGACCTAAGGAGGAATATCAGTTAAGTCATCAAGCTGCAGCAGAACGCCTCCCTAGGACCCTGACATCATACATTTAGTTTCACGAGGGAGTAGCCACTGATTACCGGTATCCAACTACCATTCGTTGAGCTTCTACAACTGGCATTGTGGTAGGAGAGGCCAATAACATGATCTCTGACTACCAATTTATGTAACATGCAAAGCAGCCCAGTGGCGCCGTCGGAGGCCTCCAGCCGCTGACAGCTGGTTCCAGGGAGGGTGCAGGGTGCACCAGCAGCTAAGGGCCTCCACTGGCGCTGCTCAGCCTGGTCCACCAGACCAGGGACCACCGCAGGGGTGCGCTGAGGCTCCTTGGGCATGTGGGGCATGCCCTCTTCAGCCATCTCCCCCTCTCTCTGCAAGACAGACAGCAAAACAGAACAGCAGTTGTTGCATGGACTTCCCTTCTCCCTTCTGGGCTTCTGTCCCTGGAGCTCCCCCTGCCTTCTGTATTTAAATGGCCACATGATTCTTAAGAAGAAAATTTAAGCGCAGAGTAAGAAGCACCTGTTTTCACTTTTGAATAAAAGTTAACACTGTTTTTAGGTTAAGTTGTAGACAGCTGCCTAAAGGTTACTGGGAAAAGCAGATCCCTTTTTCAGCTTTGTATTTACTTATTACACCAATGTATTACTTAACTAAAAAGTAAAAAAAAAACCCCATACTTAATAGCTCCCAATCCAGGTCTCTCCTCTTTGCCCAGTCTCGCCATAAACTACTACTAAGACTGCCAAATCCCTTTACCTGCAGTTCCTGATGGTCCTTTTATGCTCAACTCTAGGAAGCCTTTCCTAACTCAGTAGGGCTGGATTAGGTGCCCTTCCATTACCAAAAAAACAAGTGAAGATTTTCTCTTACTCCACTATTTTAATTACTCCTTTCAACTTGCTTTTCTTCCCTATCCTATGCCAGAAACTGGTCTTTTTTTTAAACCATCCTCAGCACTAGGTGTTGGAACAGAAGAGGTGTTTGATAAAAAGTTCCTAGAAGGGCCGTAACCGGTTTGGCTTGGTGGATAGAGCGTCAGCCTGCGGACTGAAGGGTCCTGGGTTCGATTCCGGTCAAGGGCATGTACCTTGGTTGCGGGCACATCTCCAGTGGGGAGTGTGCAGGAGGCAGCTGATCGATGTTTCTCTCTCATCGATGTTTCTAACTATCTCTCTCTCTTCCTCTCTGTAAAAAATCAATAAAATATATATTTAAGCCGAAACCGGTTTGGCTCACTGGACAGAGCGTCGGCCTGTGGACTGAAGGGTCCCGGGTTCGATTCTGGTCAGGGGCATGTGCCTGGGTTGCGGGCACATCCCCAGTGGGAGATGTGCAGGAGGCGGCTGATCGATGTTTCTGGCTCTCTATCTCTCTCCCTTCCTCTCTGTGAAAAATCAATAAAATATATTAAAATATATATATATACATATATATATATTTAAAAAAAAAAAAGTTCCTAGAAGGAATAAGCAACATGTACTGACTGGACCCTTGCCCTTCATGAGCCTGGGCACAAAGCATGCATCTCACAACTGCCAGTTCATGAGGCCATGGGCTAAATAAAAAAATCCAATTTCATTAAAGTTTTTCTAAAAACTTTACAGAAGCTGTTTCTTTTCCACTTTAAACTTTTTTTACTAGTACTTAAGCAAAGGCTTCTTTTCACTGGGATGGCAGGCTACATTCACACAAATTCATGGATTTATGGCTGTGTTCAAATCTCAAAATGGCAGCATATGACAGACATTCTGTTAATTAAAAAGCCACAGGTTTTGTGGCTACAGGAAAAATCTTTAGTTTGGGGAGTGTGACTGCAAAGGGGGATTTCTTATTGCTATTAAGAATTAATTTAGCCAATATGGAACAAACTATTTGTTTTTGTTTTAATATTCAAAACAAAAACAAAATTGAAGCTGAGGGCTCAAGTCATGTGACAACTGTATTTCAAATTTCAATCGAAGATAAATTATAAGACTGCAAAACTTTTAAAAATCTCTCTCCAGCCCTAGCTGGTTTGGCTCAATGGATAGAGTGTTGGCCTACGGAATGAAGGGTCCCGGATTTGATTCCAGTCAAGGGCACATGCCTGGGTTGCGGGCTCAATTCTCAGTGGGATGCGTGCAGGAGGCAGCCGATCAATGATTCTCTCCCATCATTGATGTTTCTATTTCTCCCTCCCTCTTCCCTCCTCTCTGAATTCTAAAATATATATATATATATATATATATTTTTTAATATATTTTATTGATTTTTTACAGAGAGGAAGGGAGAGAGATAGAGAGTTAGAAACATCGATGAGAGAGAAACATCGATCAGCTGCCTCCTGCACATCTCCTACTGGGGATGTGCCGGCAACCCAGGTACATGCCCTTGACCAGAATCGAACCTGGGACCTTTCAGTCCGCAGGCTGACGCTCTATCCACTGAGCCAAACCGGTTCCGGCCTAAAATATATTTTTAAAAAATAAAAAAAACTCCATTAGTTTGTACCTAATAAATGCTAAAATTACACAGAGGCATAAAAGGACTATACAAACTAATCTCACTTTCTTGAAATAGTACCTAACACAATACCTTCATACATTAACACAGATGCTCCATCTTCCAACATTTTTGGCTTAGACATAAAAAAAGACACCCACATGCAAATACTTTCAAGGATTTTGTTGGCTTTTAATTTTTTTCCCCCCACTAACTGGTAATGATGTACATAGCAAACGACTTTTCTAAATCTCAGGTCCTTTATTAATTTTTCTTCAGAACAACACATTTGCAATGCCAAGCCCTCCTTCAACAAAGGGAGGTGCCAAAACTGAATTCGTATAATGGATCCTGCAACTAGTTCTATCCAGAAGATTCAGATGATATTCCCTGGAACTGGCCAGAACATGTGCAAAGGCACAGCTAATAAGAATGAGTGGGAAAAAAGAGAACCAAGATGGTGGCGTAGGTAAATGCCTGTACTCGCTGCCTCCCACAACCACATCAAAATTATAACTAAAATACAAAACCATCATCATTCAGAACCGCCTGAAAGCAGGCTGAATGGAAGTCCTACAACTAGAGAAGAAAGCACATTGAGACTGGTAGGAGCGGAGTGGGCTGGTCCGACACCCACCTGTGCCTTTTTTTTTTTTTTTTAACCGGGAGCGAGATCATCTCTGCAGAGGCCACACATGAGGAGCAAGGGATCCCAGCTCCACACCAGACCTGCAGGCCAGGGTCCTAGGGCTGGATAGAGAAGTCCCCACAACTATGGGACTGTGACTGAGTGACATGGAGGCTGCTGGAATCCCTGGTGTTCCTCTTAAAGGGTCTGCGCACAAACTTACAGTCCTGCTTCTTCCGAGCTCCAGTGCTGGGGGGCCCAGACACATATGGGGAGCAACTGGACTGTCTGGAATCGGGGCAGGAACTCGGGGGCAGCTTTCTCCCAGGAGGGGGTACTCACAGGGGTCATTGTTCCTGTACTGGAACCTCCCTTGTCGCAGGGCTGACTGGCAGCCATATCTGAGACTCAATCTGCCTGGAGCACTGTTTGCTCCACCCCGGTGATTCCCTGAGACCCTGCCCCATCCAATCTGCAGCCCCACCCAAGCTGTTTGCAGCAGCTTTTCCATATAAATGCCCTGTCCTGGCTCAGGCTTCAGACTTTACTAAAATCTCACTAACTGCAGCTGATGACAGCGTTCCCCAAGCCTATCAATAAAAGGCCAAGACCAGGCCCTAGCACCAGCCTGCCTTGCTTCACAGCTGGGCCTCGCCTCTTGCACAACAGCCCTCCCACTGTAGTCACAGTTGGTCCTCAAAGCCAACTGGCCTGGAGGTCAACTCCTCCTAGAGACACCAACAGCAATCAAGGGTCAACTACAAGGCTGTGCACACAGTCCACACTGGGGCACACCTAAAGTACCCAGCTCAGGTGATTGGGGAGGCTGAGCCACTGGGCCCTACAGGACACCTATTACACAAGGCCACTCTACCAATTCCAGGAGACATAGCAGCTCTACCTGATACACAAAAACAAACACAGGGAAGCAGTCAAAATGCAGAGACAAAGAAATATCACAAATGAAAAAAATGGAAGCAAGCAAATTACTGGATATAGAGCTCATAACCATGGTTATAAAGTTACTCAAGGATCTTCATGAAACTTTCAAGGATCTTAGTGAGAATTTCAAAGACATGAAAAAGGACCAGTCAGAAATTAAGCATACACTAAGTGAAATAAAGAATAATTTACAGGGATTCAATAGTAGAGTAGAGGATTCTGAGAATCAAATCAATGATTTGAAATATAAGGAAGCAAAAAACACCCAATCAGAAGAGCAAAAAGAAAAAAGAATCCAAAAATATTAAGATAAAAAAAAATGAAGATATTGTAAGGAGCCTCTGGGACAATTTCAAGCATACCAACATTCAAATTATGAGGGTGCCAGGAGAAGAGAGAGCAAGATATTGAAAACATATTTGAAGAAATAATGACAGAAAACTTCCCCTATCTGGTGAAAGAAATAGACTTTCAAGTCCAGGAAGCACAGAGAGTCCCAAACAAGAAGAACCCAAAGAGGCCCATACCATGACACATCATAATTAAAATGTCAAGGGTTAAAGACAGAGAACCTTAAAGCAGCAAGAGAAAAGCAGTTAGTTACCTACAAGGAAGCACCTATACAACTGTCAATTGATTCCTCAACAGAAACTTTGAAGGCCAGAAGGGAGTGGCAAGAAATATTCAATAGTATTGAATAGTAAGGACCTACAACCAAGATACTCTACCCAGCAAAGCTCTCATTTAGATTTGAGAGACAGATAAAGAGCTTCACAAAGAAAAAGCTAAAGGAGTTCACCACCACCAAACCAGTATTATATGAAATGTTGAAGGGTATCTATATAATAAAAGCCGAAGTGACCATTATGGTGGATCGGTCAGAACGACCGGTCACTATGATGTGTACTGACCACCAGAGGGCAGACGCTCAATGCAGGAGCTGCCCCCACAGGGGGAGCACCGCTCAGCCAGAAGCTGGGCTCACGGCTGGAGAGCACAGAGGCAGTGGCAGGAGCCTCTCCCACTTCCGCGGCAGTGCTAAGGAAGGAGCAGCAAGCTGAGCAGTAAGAAGCAGGGAGCAGGCGGGCAGTAAGGAGGGAGGGGTCCCGAACTGTGAGAGGGATGTCCAACTGCCGGCTTAGGCCCAATCCCCGTGGGTAGTGGGCCTAAGCTGGCAGGTGGACATCCCGAGGAGTCCCGGACTGTGAGAGGGCACAGGCCAGGCTGAGGGAACTCCGCCACTCCCCCCCTACTCAGTGCACAGATTTCATGCACCAGGCCTCTAGTTATTTAAGAAGAGATAAAAAATATGAACAATAAAATGGCAATAAATACATATCTATCAACAATCAGATCTAATAATCAAAATAAATGAATAAGAAATCTGATGAAAAAAATAAACTGGTGAATAAAATAGAATCAGAGGCATGGAAGCATAGAACAAACTGACAAATCTCAGAGGGAAGAGAGGGAGGGCAGGAAGAGATTAACCAAAGATCTTATCTGTGGCCAGAAGTAGGGTGGTGAAGGCCTGGGGTGGGCAGGAACCAGGCGGAGGGGGGTAGTGGGGGAGAAAAGAGGGGACATCTATAATACTCTCAACAATAAAGATTTTTAAAAAAATTACTTAGAATAAAAACAGCTATTCATTTAAAATTTAAAAAAAAAGAAAAGAATGGAAGGGTAAAGGCAGTGAAATGTGATCCTATGTAACATCCAACCTTTTCACATATAGTTTCTTTTTCTACCCAGAAGTTGACTTCCTACTGTATTTAAGATTCGAGCATAATAATGTCCATGTCCCACCCACCTCATTAGATTCTAATATGCTAACCAGATAAGCAACTTTCACATTTAAGAACAAAGACTCCAGAAAGGTATAAAGTTTATTACCATCTAAAAAAAAAAAAAAAAAAAAAGGACTAGCTACTGAATATGGGATAGTTCCTATTTACAAGTTTACTGCAAGGAGGCACATTTTAATCAGAATTGCAATAATCAAAGGATTATAATTTTTTTAGAACTATCAATTACTTCACTCTCCAGGTAAAAGATAATTGAAAACATTAAGTGACTGCCCCAATTAGAAAGACAAATGAATACCTTAAAAATGTATAAAAAGGGTAACTGCTAACTTAAACATGAACTTTCACAAAATTATTCTTGTGCCTAATTCAGACAAGTTAGTCAGAGAAACTGGCAAAAAAAAAAGCAACACATGAATATGTCTTCATTTAAGTACATGCTCTCAGACTAGTTTAAAGAAAAAAGTCTAATTAGGGTTTCCAGAGTTTTAGGAGTCCATCTTCACTGTAGGTAGCAATCAGGTTCTGATGGGGATGATGTGCAATACCAATCACATCCTTTTCATGAACCTGGAAAAAGTAAAATAGAGGGTTAGGGTACATAATTCTATTAAAAAAACAAAACACTTTGAAGAGGTTTCCAGAGCCGAGTGGGAGAGAATAAGAGTGAAGTTCCCACTTTCCACCAAAGGAATCAAGGCAACACACAAACAAAAGCTCAAATAAGGCTATTTAGATTGTTGTTCATACTTTTTGTACTGTTTTTCATAATGTGTAAATAACACTTTGTCCCAGGACAGTGAATAAGACTAAATGATTCCTTCAACTCAGTGAACTTGGACTGGCCAGGACCCTCAGCTAGACACTCTCCACCTCACCTTGTTTTGCTCACATATTGGAGGCTTCCCAGGGCAGGTGTGCCAAAAGTTCACTCAAGAATGTATAGGACAAGAGATTATTCTCTAACATGGGTACATATACAATTTTTCATATGTTCACCATACCATTTCTTCCTGGGCCACAAAGATTACATTTTCCCTGTCCCCCTTGCATTTGGGTGTGGCCAGGTGACTTAATTCTAACCAAAAATGAATGAGGAACAAAGTAATATAAGCCACTTCCAGATGTGGGTCTTAAAAACATCCAGTATAGCCCTCCACCTATCTTTTACTCCTGGGATCTTGGAGTCCATATATTCCAAATGGCACGGCTAAAAGATGGAGGAGGGCTATTCAACTCATATATATAAATAAAAAAGCCTAAGCAACGGAATGACTGAATGATCGAACGACTGGTCGCTATGACATGCACTGACCACCAAGGGGACAGACACTCAACGCAGGAGCTGCCCCCCTGGTGGTCAGTGTGCTCCCACCGATAACCTCCCACGGTCCCTCCCCCTGGCCCTGATCAGCCGACTGCTGGCCAGGCCGAGGGACCCCGCCCATGCACGATTTCATGCACCAGGCCTTTAGTATCATATAATAAGAAATAAACTTTGATTGTGTTAAGCCACTGAAATTTGGGGGCTATTACAACAGCTGACTTAATTACTCCTTATAGTAACTCTGACAACATGAGCTGTTTAAAAACATAATCAAATCAATTTGATAAGATAATTTGTCTTTGTAAAGACATGGACAGAACTAGCTATATCTATCACTCTCCAATCACCCCTGAGAAATATATGGGTAATTTAGGTGGCTATCTAGACATATTCCCTTCCTTCTTCTCTGCTTTATGTACCCCCAACCCTATCCACTTGAAGCTGAGGGCTCAATGAAGGATGACTTTTCTTCTTGAGAGAGGAGGTAATTCCATATAATTACTTATGGATCCTTTCTTTTATTTAGTGATAAAATTTTTATATCAAGGTTCACACTGATAGCAGTCAGGAAAAGGTTTACATCAGAGTTCAGAAAGACACAAGCATTAACAAAATTTCTTTAGATGGCCTTAAGTCAATAATACTCACTGTCAGAGTTCTCTCCAGTTTGCCAGTGACTGTGCTAAAACAGTAGAGCACAAAGTCCTCTCCCACACAGTAAATCCATTCACCACGGGGAGAGAGGGCGCAGCAAACAAAGTCACCACCTTCTCTCTTACCAGAGCTGAAGCTTCTGACAATCTAGATCGTATCACAGAGCAAGGCAAAAAACAAAACATCTGTATTAGCAGCAGTTTAAATGGACATCTTTACACTCTTATTTTGTACTATGGTTTACTGACATGTTTAATTAGATCACAAATTCCATTCATCATATGCTAAATCCTCTTGCCTGAGAAATATTTGAAGATAGGCTATCTAAAGTCAGTGGCGGGTAGAAATTTAGAATTCCTATATCCCAAGTCACCAATCCTGCTCTTTAGTTTATTGAGCCATTTTACCATGAAACAAATTCATTACCACACATATGACAATTTCTAAGTCAATAAACCTCTGTTTCTCAACACTTTATGGAACCATGCTCCCCAGTTTCACTTTCTAACAGAATGAGACACTCCCCACTTGCAGGCTGGAACTGTCTCCAAGACTTTGTTTGCTCTATTTTATATACCATTTAAAACCATCACAAATCAAGCTGAAACAAACAGCAAGGTTATAAGAGATTCCATACTGTATGATTCCTTATCCACCACTCTCAAAATGACAAAATTATAATAATGGAAAACAGACCAGTGGTCAATGTTGTTTGGGAAGGTTTGACTATAAATATGTAGAATGAGAAAGTTCCTTTGGGGTGATGAACAGTTATTTAGCCTAACTGTGGTGGTGGTTACATAATTCTACACATGTAATGAAATTTCATATAACTATTAACTTCCTGCCTCAAAATGAATGAATGTGAAAACTGGTGAAATCCAAATAAAATTGCATTTGAATTAACAGAATTGTACTAATGTCAATTTCTAAGTTTTGATAATTATACTATCATTATGTAAGATGTTATCATTGGGGAAAGAGTACACAGGAACAACTTCTTTATGAATCTAAAATTATTTTTGTTTAATAAAAAGTCTTTAAAATGTCAAGTAGAAAATGAGGAAGTAGGCACCTATAGTTACTATGCAGGGCCCAGCAGATACCACAGACCAACCATCTCAACCAAGGATCTTAAAGCACTAATTTCTATTAGTTATAGGGACTAAAGGAACAGAGTTCCATACACAAGCCCCTGGGTCTTCTCCATGCTCAGCAGAATCCCAAGTGCCCAAGCCAACATTTCAATAGCACCACTACATGTTCCCAGGCCTCGAGACCTCAACCTTGAAGCTTCTAATGTCCCTGGTGCTACAAAAGTGAGGTTCCTTGGGAACCATGCAAATGTGCTGATTACAAATACACATCATGAAAATATGGTTGCCCTTTTCCAATTAGCGTTCTATCTGAGATCATGTGGTAGCTAGATGTTCCAAATTGGTAACTGACACATTCTATCTCCCTCACTCTGACAGGAATTGTTAATCTTAAACTCTTCAATGAGATTCTGCAGAGGCAAGAGCCTCACTTACCCCAAGGATGCAAAAGAAGAACATAATATACAAAAACCCTGGGGAAAGGAGATAACTTTTGAAAAGCTGAAGAATATAGTTTAAATAAGCATTTGAATAACAAATACAGTGTATATGCTTTTTGGAGTGGTAAACCCATATTTGGTTATTGGAAGGGCCAGGACCAAGACATGCTGATTTGGGAATGGTCCACAGGCACTTCCGGAGCACTCACCTGCCCTTGCATGTTCATGATGACCACTGTGTTTGATCTGTTGCACACCACAAAGTGCTCTGGGTTTTTAGGAAGCAGGATCACACTGTTGACAGTGATGTCTGTCCCTGCAGTGCTGCCCAGGGATTTAAAGGTATTTGAACATTCTGTGGTCTTCATATTCCATATCTATGACAAAAAATAAATAAAAATAAGAAAATTAAAGCCTAAGAATTTCTACAGCTTTGAGGTTTTATTTATTTATTTTGTTTGTTTAAATATATTTTTATTGATTTCAGAGAGGAAGGGAGAGGGAGAGAGAAACATCAATGATGAGAGAGAATCACTGATCAGCTGACTCCTGCACACCCCCTACTGGGGAATAAGCCCGCAACCCAGGCATGTGCCCTTGACTGGAACAGAACCTGGGACCCTTCAGTCTGCACGCTGACACTCTATCCACTTGAGCCAAACCAGCTAGGGCTACAATTCTGAGGTTTTAAACAATGAAAATTAGATTACTAAAACAGAATAAACTGTCTCCAAAAATAAAGTTATTGACATCTGAGATGCACTCAGAAAAGGAATGGACCAAATACTGACGGCATAAGCTTTGTCTGGACACTACTCACTTAATGAGGCATAAAAGCCTCAAAGGTATGGACTATGTTGTGTCTTCTCTGTGCCTTCAACAGAGCTTAGCACAAAACAGATGCTGAATACCCATAAACAGAAATAGTTGCCCACTATTTAGTGCCCAACTATTTATTTTCCCAATAAACATTGTAATTATCTATCCCAATCTTCTCTAAAGCCCAGTTGCCTAGAAGAGAAATGAACATTTCAGGTATCAAGAGTTCAAAGGGTTTTAGTGTTTTGTCCAAAAAGTCAGTGAGATGCTTTACCCTTTCCACTGTGGAACTAAAGGAAAAGACCTCAAAACAAAGCGGCCTTGTTAAACCCCCTTCCAATGGCATCTGGTGAGGTCCTATACATAGTACAAAGAGGGCAAATCCCATGACTAAAATACTAAGAGTCTTGTGTATTTCCCCATCCATCCTGAGGAAAAGTATATCTCCTACCCTCAGGTTTCTGGTTAGATTCCCAAGCCAGAACAAATCTCAGAGTGTGGTCTGACTTTTAGGGGTTTGTGTTAAAATGTTGAGGTCTTTTGCTACAAGACTTGCATAAGGCAGCCCTAGCTGGTTTGGGTCAGTGGACAGAG
The DNA here is from genome assembly GCF_014108235.1 of Myotis myotis. Taxonomy (NCBI): domain Eukaryota; kingdom Metazoa; phylum Chordata; class Mammalia; order Chiroptera; family Vespertilionidae; genus Myotis; species Myotis myotis. The sequence goes on along the minus strand of NW_023416316.1, from coordinate 29,243,394 downwards.
TGTTGGCCTGCGGACTGAGAGGTCCCAGGTTCGATTCCAGTCGAGGGCACATGTCTGGGTTGCGGGCTCCATCCCCAGTGGGGGGTGTACAGGAGGCAGCCAATCAATGATTCTCTCTCATCATTGATGTTTCTATCTCTCTCCTTCTCCCTTCCTCTATGAAATAAAAAAATAAAAATAAAAAAAGACTTGCCTAAGGCAATTTAAAAGCAGATCTAGAATGTAAATGGAATGTCTCAAGATCCTCAGCAATTTACTACTTGGACTTCTCATCTTTTCTAGAAAATGAGACCCTCTCTTAAAATAAATCTCTTAAGATACTGAAGATCCATTACTTTCAGCTGAGGGCATTAAATAAGTATCTGAGAGAGGGCTTGGTTTTATTTTTGTGTTTTTTTTTAAATACATTTTATTGATTCTCCACAGAGAGGAAGGGAGAGGAATAGAGAGTCAGGAACATCGATGAGAGAGAAACATCGATCAGCTGCCTCCTGCACACCCCCCACTGGGGATGTGCCCGCAACCAAAGTACATGCCCTTGACCGGAATCGAACCTGGGATCCCTCAGTCCGCAGGCCGACACTCTATCCACTGAGCCAAACCGGTCAGGGCAGGGCTTGGTTTTAACTCTAAACCTCTTCTGTTCCTCTATAAATGCTAGTAGGAAGACCCTAAATGTGGGTGTCAGGGGTGGGATGAGGCTGAGCAACAAAAAAGATAGCTATTTATTTGGCCACTGAGCCCTTTGTGAATTTTTGGTGGGTGGACCATACCTATGACAAGATCAAATTTAAACATTGTAAATGGGGGATGACTTAAACCTAAGACTCCACACGTTTCCTCTTTTCCTACACATGCTAAAGTCTGATTTTGTAGATTTGAGATTTGAGGTTCCTAGTCCAATAGGAATTACCCACAGAATATTATTACTGTCTCAGACTCACCTCAATTATAACTAAAATAGCTAGTAAAGAGGTTTACTCCACCACAATTATCACCATTCCCACCACTGAAAACTCCTTAAAGGGCAAAAATGGAATGGATACCCCAAAATAATCCAGTAGCAAATACTTAACCTTTACAGTGCCATCAGAGGATGCACTAATAATATAATGTCCATCTTGTGTAAATGTTGCTTCATTAACAAAGGAAGAATGGCCACGAAATTCCTTCAGGGTCTTCCCAGATTTTAAACCATGAATTCTATCACACATAAAAGGAAATGAAAAGAACAATTAATATTCTATATATTATGGTTGAGACCAAGTGTTGAATACATTTTAGATGAATTACAGAAGCTCCTGTTATAATATTAAGTGAAGAAACGGGGCTATGCATTTACGTATGCAGTATAATTTTCATTATGTCAAACAATCAAACAAAAATAAAACCAAAGGTTGGCACAGAAACTGGTAGAAAATATGCAAATAATACCACAGGTTTCTGTTCAGGGACAGACTTCTAGGTCTTGGCTAGATCCCAGGAATCTGTATTTGTAATATGCCCTCTAACATGATTCTGATGCAGGTGGGTAATGACTCAAGTAGACAAAATTATAGCACTGTGTCAGCTGTACTCTGCCTGGGGAAACGAGATCTCATATACCTCACTCTCTATATAATACCATCCTGGTGAAAGTATAAGGAATCACTAGTACTTCCCTTCAGAGCTTCATCACATCAAACCCAAGTAAGGGCAGTGGGGATTCTTACTTACCTAATTGTCTGGTCAAAAGAGGCACTGAGGATCTGGCTGCTATCCTTAGAAAAGCTTAGACAGGTGACACCTTTACTGTGTGCCCTTTCAAATCTCCTTAAACACTGTCCACTCTGAATTTTCCAAACCTTTATCAAAAAAAATAGTAAAAACTTATAAGTAGAATGTCCATAGAGCCAAGCAAGATGCAATGCTCACTAATGTACTAAAACAGCATTAAAAATGCACGCTAATAGCTGAATATGATATGTCTGATTTACACAGAACAATGATAACTGAATCCTCTGAAAGTTAAACCTCTTTCCTTGTAAATTATTAAAACAAAAATTTAGACTAAGTTCACTTAGCAGAGACTACTTCTGTATTTTACCTAGCTCACGGCATTTTACCAGCAATTAAATACAAGCCACAGCTAATCAACTGCAGACTACCCCATTCCTTAGAAAAATCCCATTCACTAAAAACAAACAAACAAAAAAACACACAAAGTACAACACATCATATAAAGTGAGCAATGGTGGTACAGCAGAAAGGGCATGAGCAGATTTGAATTGAAGTCTCAGACCTATTGCTCACTAACTGTGACCTTAAACAAATTATTGGAACTCACTAGGCAGAGTTGTTCTTAGGATTAAACAAGAAAAAGTAAACTGATATAAGCATAACCAATGGACATAAGACACTGGGGGGTAGGGGAGGCCAGGGGATTGTCAAGGGCGGGGGGGGGGGGGGGGAGGACACATATGTAATACCCTTTGTAATACTTTAAGCAATAAAAAAAATAAAAATTAAAAAAAAAAAAGTAAACTGATTATCAGCACAAAATTGATGCTCAACAAACAGTAGCTGTTATCAAGCTCATATCATATGTAGGACACTCCCTCATTACAGAACTCTCCGAATGTCTGCATACCAGAGTTTGTGCCACTTATCCATACCTTGATTTTTCCATCTTGAGCCCCAGTTGCTAACATTTCTGTATCTCTGCTGAAACACATGCAGAGAACAGCATCATCCATCATCATAAAGTTATCCTGGGCCTGGTACTTAAGATCCTAAAGGAAACAATAAGCAGTTATCAAAACAACAAAAAACCCAGTTACCCCAGATCTCTACAAACTCACTAAAATCAGGATAATGGCTTGTACATACTCTAAATCTCCAAAGCAAACAGTAGTGGCATGCACACAAATTCCTAACAAATGACTAATACTGGGAATAAATTTTACACAATTCAAACATTATAAAAAATGCCAACATAACAGCTTATATATTTTTCTTACTAATCTTTTTTCTTTTAAATAAACACTTTTATTACATGAAAAAATATGGAACACTTTATGAATTTGCATGTCATCTTGTGCAGGGGCCACGCTAATCTTCTCTGTATCATCCAATTTTAGTGTATGTGCTACTGAAGCGAGCATGCTTACTAATCTTTTCTAAGCAGAATTTCCCTACAATTTATTTTATTGTTGACATTATTACAGATGCCCCCATCATATTCCTCACCTTTGCCCACCTCCACACCCCTCCCCTGGCCTTCACCACACTGTTGTCTGTCTCCATGGGTGCACAGTTTCATATTGTACAGCTTTTTTTTTTTTTTTTTTTTTTTATATATTTTATTGATTTTTTACAGAGAGGAAGGGAGAGAGATAGAGAGTTAGAAACATCGATGAGAGAGAAACATCAATCAGCTGCCTCCTGCACATTTCCCACTGGGGATGTGCCCGCAACCCAGGTACATGCCCTTGACCGGAATCGAACCTGGGACCCTTGAGTCTGCAGGCCGACGCTCTATCCACTGAGCCAAACCGGTTTCGGCAATATTGTACATCTTAAATAAATCTGAATTTATTTATCTTAGGGGTATAATGTGAGAAACTAATGTTTTTTCCAAATTGTCAGCTCCTTTCCCTCAAACCATGTACTGACTAATATACTTAATTATCATCCATTTTATGGATGCTTATTTTATCAACCATTATTGTTCAAACAGAAGTATCTCTATTTTTAAAAAATTATAAACTGAGACTGCTTCATGGTGTGTTTTGTTTTTTTTAAAAGAAGACAAACTATAAAAAATTAATATAAAGTAGAAAGTGAATATCACTCATTACTTCACTACCCAAGTAGAATTCAGTACTCTTATGATAAAGATTACAATTTAAATCAGCGTAAAGTCAATAAATAGCTATTTGGGGAAATGATTAAATTTTATCTACACCAACTTTATCTCACTAAAGAAATTTCAGATGGATCAAAAATTGAACATAAAATGAAACATAAAAAGATTAGAAGAAATTGTGGAAGAAAAGATGGATAAATATGATGATATAAAAGATTTTAAGTCTATAAAGCAAAACCATAAGCAAAATCAAGACAAAAGTCAAAACTGAAAAATATTTGCAATACAGATTGCAAAGGTTGATTCCCTCAACTTTAAAAAGCTCCAACAGCCTGACCAGTGTGGCTCAGTGAATTGAGTGTCAACCTATGAACCAGAAGGCAGAGGTAAGATTCCCAGTAAGGGCCCATGTCCGGGTTGCAGGCTCGATCCCCAATAGGAGGTGTGCAAGAGGCAGCATATCAACAATCCTCTCACATCATTGATGTTTCTATCTCCCACTCCCTTCCTCTCTGAAATCAATAAAAATATATTTAAAATAATAATAATAATAATAAAAATAAAAAGCTCCAACAAATCAGTTAAATTACAATCCAAAAGAAAAATGGGCAGCCCTGGCCAGTGTGGATCAGTTGGTTGGGCATCATCCCATGAACCAAAAGGTTGCAGGTTCAATCCCTGGTAGGAGCGTATAGGAGGCAGCTGATCAATATTTCACTCTCACATCAATGTTTCTCTCTCTCTTTCCCCCTCTCCCTTTCTCTGTCTAAAAATCAACAAAAATATTTTAAAAAAATAAAATGGAAAAACAAAACAGGCAAAGGATATGAACACACTTCACAGAATAGGAAATATCAGTGGTTTTTCACATATAAAAAGACCATTTTCTCACTCATAATAAGAGGAGCACATTTAGTACTACAATTAGGTTAGGTTGGGCATAAAAAGTAACTGCTTACACATACATACCAAGAATATTCCAGGAAGGTTACACAAGAAACTGGTAACCTGGCTGGACCAAGGAAAGGAACTGACCAGCTGAGGGCCAAGGGTGGGAGCATGACCTTTTACTGAACAGCTTTTCTATTTCATAAAATATTGTATCAGATGTACATATCACCCATTCAAAAATAAGTTTAAAGTGTATAAATAGCCCAGCCAGCATGGCTCAGTGGTTGAGTGTCATGGTTTGATTCCTGGTCAGGGCACATGTCTGGGTTGCTGGCTCGATCCCCAGTGTGAGGTGTGCAGAAGGCAGCCAACCAATGACTCTCAATAAAAATATATTTTAAAAATTAAAAATAAAATGTAGCCCTAGCTGGTTTGACTCAGTGGATAGAGCGTCAGCCTGCGGACTGAAGAGTCCTAGGTTTGGTTCCGGTCAAGGGCACAGGCCCAGGTTGTGGGCTCTACTCCCAGTGTAGAGCATGCAGGAGGCAGCCAATCAACGATTCTCCCTCATCACTGATGTTTCTATCTCTCTCTCCCTTTCCCTTTCTCTCTGAGATCAATAAAAATATATTTTTAAAAATAAATAAAATAATGTAAAGTGTATAAATAACAGGTAATTTAAGAATAACAATAGTAATTCTTTCACTAGAAAAGTTAATATATTTTAAATACTTTACCTTCCTGATTTTTCCAGTTGTGAAGTTCCATACTTCAATGAATCCATCAACAGACCCAGTGACCAAATACTGACCATCCGGAGAAAATCGAGCACACTCCACATGTGACTTCTGACCAAACTGTTTCAAATGAAACAATGAAACAGATACATTTTTATTTAGTGGCCTTAAAACAATTAGCATTTTAACCTTTCGGGAAACCCTGCCCTAGCATGAAATCATAGCTAGCTTATTCTAATGGAGCATTGGAGGGACATTTCTGTACCTGGACACAGGAAGGTTGTGGATATATTTTCTCCGACCAGTTTTAAGTCTAGCCCAGCCATGGGCAAACTACGGCCCGCGGGCCAGATCCGGCCCGTTTGAAATGAATAAAACTAAAAAAAAAAAAAGACCGTACCCTTTTATGTAATGATGTTTACTTTGAATTTATATTAGTTCACACAAACACTCCATCCATGCTTTTGTTCCGGCCCTCCGGTCCAGTTTAAGAACCCATTGTGGCCCTCGAGTCAAAAAGTTTGCCCACTCCTGGTCTAGCCTGTCAGTTGAAACTAATTTTTTAATGTGAAGTTGACATTTTCAAAGAAAAGTAAAATATATTTTATAATGGGACTTAGAACAAATAATCCTGTAACCCAAACAATAATCTTTTCCCAGAGTCAGCCACGATTAGCATGACTTTCACACTCAACTTAATATGGCATATGTTCCTGTTGTGCATCTGAGGAAAAAACTCATTTTTATAAAATAAATGTCAGCTTTCATATACTGTTTTGTAAACAAATTTTCTATCACTGTTTCTTTACATGACCTTCACTTAACCAAGTGATAATGCGAAGGTGACTAACTCTAGGAGAACTAATTAAAGCTAATATTTATCTGGGCAATGTATCCTGAGCACTTATCAGCAATCAGGCTCCCAATAACAGATGAAAACTACAAAATATTAGACAGATAATAGAGAAAAGCTCTTTTATGAATTTCAATTTAAATGCCAAAAATGGAAAGTGTTTGTAACAAAAATCTTAGCCCAGCAGCATAATTATAATGGACTAGAAGAGGCCCAGTGCACGAAATTCGTGCATTGGTGGGGTCCCTAGGCCTGGCTGGTGATCAGGGCCTTTCAGAGCTGTCTTTCCCAGTCCCAATCTGGGTCAGGCCTGCTGCCGCCGCCGGCTGAGGCATGCCAGCCTGGGGCTGGGAGCCTGCCAGTTGCCAGCTGGGGTCTGCCGGCTGGGGGAGGGACAGGGGAGGGACCGCAGGAGGTTTGCTGGCAGGGGGAGGGACTGGGGGAAGTTGGCTGGCCATGGGAAGTTGGCTGTGGGAGTGCACAGACCACCAGGGGGCAGCTCCTGCCTTGAGCATCTGCCCCTTGATGGTGTGCGTCATGGCAACTGGTCAGTCATTCTGGTCGTTCAGTCATAACAATAGCTTAGGCTTTTATATAAATAAAAGATTTCTATTTGTATCAAGGCTTCAGTCAGGGTAAAAATACTGCTCAAAATCATCTTTGAATACAAGTCAAAACATGTAATCCAGAAAAGACTAATTCAATGCACTAAGCCAAAGTCAAAAGATTTGAGTAATGAGTTATTTTAAAATCCATAATATATTCAATGAGAGCACAAACCCAAAAACTATAATATAAAAAAGATGCTGAAATAGCAAATATACTTGTAATTCTGGAAACTGCTGCCAATTACTTGATTGTGCTTTTTCCTAGAAAAGTCTCAGATTAAAAGAAAACAAACAAGAACCAGCCATAAGATGATAAGTTATTTTCCTCAAATACCACACAAGCCCACTTTACAATCCACGCCTGGTACTCTGGCTGACATGCAGCAGGCAAAAACACAAATGTTGAACAAGACAAATACATTAAAAGTTCATAGTTAGTCCCAGGTTTAACCAAAGAGCTAACCATTCTTCCAAATGCAGGCTTCTGGGGAGAAAGTGCAAAGGCAGATGACAGGCCAAATGTCAAATGTATGGCCACTTGGTTATACAACTGAGGTGTGCCACTGCCAGGCCACAGGACCCAGTGGTCACTAAAAGCAACCCTGAATGTTATCAGAGCTGAAGAATGAATTCTGCTTTCTAACGCAAGTGCCTACCACAGGGCCTGACTGAGGAAGCACATGTTGAGTCCTCAACAGATGATTACCAACTGGCTGAGTGTCAAAGGATCCTACCTTAATATGCCTGCTCAGCTGTGTAGGAAACTTTTCTTCTTCCACATCTTTGACAGCTGCTTTGCCTCGGAACAAATCTATGGTCATGCCAGGAGGAAGCAACCCCTGGTGCTGCTGCCACTTCAGCGCCTATGAGAAAAGAAATGTGTAATAATCCACTTGGGTGCTTTTAAGATCTGATCCTGACTGCTTAAAGCCAAGCCTGAAATAATGAGGTTCACAGGAAACTGAGCCATCTAGATCCAACCATCTAAACACAGCAAAATCTATGCTGCTCTGTGTGTCCTGGGAACACAGGCTGATCTCAGGGTGGAAGGGAAGTCTAAGAGCCAACAGGTTCATCTTTCCACATCTATTTTCTTACAGATGTGACTCTTATTATAAATAAAATTTGGAAAACAAAAATCTCCCATTGTTCTAACTAACATTCAAACACAGCCACTGTTAGCATTTTATATATTACCTTCTAGTATTCCCCCTTACACATGTATTTAATTAATGTTGCTGTAATTATACTATAGGTAAAGTTGTTGTTGTTTTTTTTAAATATATTTTATTGATTTTTTACAGAGAGGAATGGAGAGGGATAGAGAGTTAGAAACATTGATGAGAGAGAAACATCGATCAGCTGCTTCCTGCACACTCCCTACTGGGTATGTGCCCGCAACCAAGGTACATGCCCTTGACCGGAATCGAACCTGGGACCCTTGAGTCCACAGGCCAATGCTCTATCCACTAAGCCAAACCGGCCAGGGCGCTATAGGTAAAGTTTTATATTCTTTGTTTTCACCTAAATCAGATCATGCTATGCCATAATTATCATTTCAATGGCTATAAAATATATCCTGGATGTTTAACAGTTTATTTAATTAATATATTAATGGACATTTACACATTTCCAATTTTTTACTCATCTAAATAATGCTGCAATGAACATCTTTGAACATAAGGCTTTTTCTATTTTGGGGTTACTCCCACCTTAGAATAGATTCCCAGAATAGAAATTATTGAATTCAAAAAAGAACAAGAATGGTTAAGGCTCCTAATATACAATGACAAACTGTTTTCCCAAAAAGTCACAACTTCAACAGCACTCACAACTATATTATGAGTGAAAAAATCATGGGCATTAGAGACAGATGGCCCTAGGCCAGATCATTTGCCCAATGTTATTCTGATTCCCAATTTCGTGAACTCAAAGAAGTAAAAGCCTAATTCCTAGAGTTGCTAAATGGATACAACAAAATAATATATGTTAAGTTTATATGACAGGCACAACGTTTATTCCTTTTTCCCTTTGTTATATCAAGAAAACTCATCCTGGCCAGTTTTGCTCAGTGGTTGTTAGAGCGACGGCCTGCAGACCAGAGTCTTGGATTCAATTCCCAGTCAAGGGCATGTACCTCGGTTGCAGTTTGGTCCCTGGCCCAGCTCGGGGCACATGCAGGAGGCAACCAGTTAATGTCTGTCTGTCTCTTTCTCTTCCCATCCCCTTCTCCCTCCCTTCCATTCTCTCTAAAGATCAATGGGAAAATATCCTTGGATGAGGATTAAAAAAAAAATAAGAAAACTAAACAGTTTGGATATCATTTTAAAACTTTGCTAATTTAATGAGTGGAAAGTTATACCCTGCTTTAGTCAGTTCTCTGATTAATAATTTGTGAGCTTTTAATGTGATCAAGTTATTTGTTATTTATGTTTGCCAGAAAGAACTTTTTTCTCCAATCTGCCTTTTTAAAAAAATATATTTTCACTCATTTCAGAGAGGGAGAGAGAGATAGAAACATCAATGATGAGAGACAATCATTGATCGGCTGCCTCCTGCACGCCCCCCCACCGGGGATTGAGCCCACAACCCTGGCATGTGCCCTTGAATGAAATCAAACCTGGGACCCTTCAGTCCACAGGCTGATTCTCTATCCACTGGGCCAAACCAGCTAGGGCTGCCTTATTTTTTAAATTATTACAGCCTTATAGCTTTCTTTTTATCTTATGTTGAACTCTTAAGTGACTAAATTTGTTGACCTTTACCTGGATGTTTACTCCCTAATCATAGGAAGTCCTTCCCTAGCAGGAGGTTTAATACATTATATTATCTACTAGTTTTTCTATTTTCTTAAAATATATAACTTTCAATCTATCTGAAATTATGCTATATTAAATGTGAGTGAAAGCTCTGAGCTGACCACCCCCCCCCTTCTAAAGTAAGCACCCCAAACCCTAAGGTGAATAATTCTTCTCTATTCCTAGGTTTGGTGACATTTCCATTATCAACTATTGAATTCTTATAAATAATAGGATCAATCTCTTGCACTGTTGTTGCACTGGCTGCCAACAGATATTCTTGTGCCAAGTACCAAAATGGATTTTACAATCAAGAGTGCCTTGAAGTTATCCTAGATGAAATGTTAAATTCTATGGTCACCCTAATTCTGACTCTAGAGCTTATGCTCTTCTTTTTTTTAAATATATTTTTATTGATTTCAGAGAGGAAGAGAAGGGAGAGAGAGAGAAACATCAATGATGAGAGAGAAACATTGATCGGTTACCTGCATGCCCCACACTGGGGATCGAGCCCGAAACCTGGGCATGTGCCCTGATCGGGAATTGAAACATGACCTCCTGGTTCATAGGTCAACGCTCAACCACTGAGCCATACCAGCTGGGCATAGAGCTTATTCTCTTAACCACTCATCTATAAGATGAGGATGGCATGGCACAGCTGTTAGTACAAACAGCTTCACAGATAGTAATCAATACATAGGCTGTCTGATTTCTTTAGCTTGTACATATCCTATCTAATAAAAGAGAAACATGGTAATTAGCGTACGACCGCTACCCTTCCCATTGGCTAATCAGGGCAATATGCAAATTAACTGCCAGCCAAGATGGCAGCCGGCAGCCAGGCAGCTTGAAACTAACATGAGGCTTGCTTGCTTCAGTGACAGAGGACTCCAACGTTCCCTGCCTGCCGCTGCAGGCCTCTGAGCTGCAACTCTAAGCAACTATGTTACAAATATAGAAGCTAAACAAAACCCCAGAAACCTGCTTTAGTCCGCCAGGCTTCAGCCAGCAGGATCACAATATTGTTTCAAATACAGAAGGTAAACAAAGGCCAGAAACCTGCTTTCAGCAGCAGAGGCCTAAGAGCTGGCCCAGAATAAAAAAAAAAGAAAAAAAGGAGCGGTTGGGAGCTTCAGTCACCCGCCAGCCTGAAAACAGCCCTCAGCCCCTCACCCAGACTGGCCAGGCACCCCAGTGGGGACGCCCACCCTGAAGGGTGTGTGACCAGCTGCAAACAGCCATCATCCCCTCATCCAGGCTGGCCAGGCACCCCAGTGGGGACCCCCACCCTGATCCAGGACACCCTTCAGGGCAAACCAGCCGGCACCCACCCGTGCACCAGGCCTCTATCCTATATAGTAAAAGGGTAATATGCCTCCCAGCACCGGGATCAGCGGAGCCGCGAGGCCTCCGGGCACCGGGATCAGTGTGACGGGGCAGCGCCCAAACCCCCTGATCGCCCTGCAGCTCTGTGTGTGACAGGGGGCAGGGCCACAACCTCCCTATCCGCCCTGCTCTGTTTGTGACAGGGGAAGGCGCCCCAACCCCCTGATCAGCCCTGCTCTGTGCCTAATAGGGGGGAGCTCCCCAACCCCCTGATCGCCCTGTGGCTCTGTGTGTGACAGGGGGCAGCGCCCCAACCCCCTGATCGGCCCTGCTGTGTGTGTGCCTGCTGTGTGTGTGACGGGGTAGAGCCATAACCTCCCCATCGGCCCTGCCCTGAGTGTGAGAGTGGCGGCGCCCCAACCCCCACCCCACGGGCCCTGCTCTGTGTGTGATGGGGTAGAGCTATAACCTCCCCATCGGCTCTGCCCTGAGTGTGACAGTGGCAGCGCCCCAACCCCTGATCCACCCTGCTCTGTGTGTGACAGGAGGCGGTGCCCCAACTCCCCAATCGGCCCTGCTCTGAGCCCGACCAGGGGCTGCACCTAGGGATTGGGCCTGCCCTCTGCCACCCGGGAGCAGGCCTAAGCCAGCAGGTCGTTATCTCCCGAGGGGTCCCAGACTGCAAGAGGGCACAGGCTGGGCTGAGGGACCCCTTCTCCCCCACCGAGTGCACAAATTTTTGTGCACTGGGCCTCTAGTAGTTTATATAAAGGGTAATTTCAGTTCCACAAACTTTAATTACCTGCCCCAGCAATGCCATGAGACGAGATGGAGGCACCACACTGACTTCCCCAGCTAAGGCCTGAGCAATTGCTGCTCTTCTCTTCTCTTTGCTACTTCCATCTGGGTATGCCTGAAAAGGAAAGGGGGTAGCATCATTTCCAAGAAATGGTTACAAGATATGACTGTACTTATTTAAAAAAAAAACTACACAACAATCATCAAGCAGAAACACTCAAAATGGAAAACATGAAAAGAAACTACCCAGTTGAACAGGGGGTTAATTAAATCAATTAGTTTTCAAAAATGACTTCCCAATTCTGTCCACTTACATTTCAAAAGTATGAGCTGAAAGAAAACTGAGGTCAGACGATCCATACTGTTATTTCTCAAAGGAGTCCAAGTAAACTATGTCAAAGCCAGGGTTGTTTTCCAGTTTTTGAAAAATCTGCACAGTCAAGGATTCTTTTATATTCTTTGGTAATTTTTTTCAGTCAAATGACCCCAGCCCAGAAGTTCTTCACCACCTCTAACATTAATCCTGTCTTGGTAACCCTTTATCCTCATGGTTTCTAACTTTCCATTATCCAATGTCTATTCTTCTTCACCCCATTTAGACTAGTAAAGGCTGCCTGAGAAATGAAAGCACACACACAAAAAAAGGTTTGGGGGAAATAAAAGATCATCAGTCATCATGCCCTACCAGTAAACATAATTGGCTGAGAAGTGAACGCTTCCCTGAACCAAAAGAAAATGCAATTGTCAGGGGCAAGGGACATAAATGCATAGAGAATATACCAGCAGTCAGGAAGCCCTTCAGGGCCAGACAAGTACTTGGGCTAATGAGGAAATGATATCAGAATAAACTTTCTGCTTCTTGACTGACACACAAGCCTCTAAAATGTGGTATGTGGGGAAGGGAAACCTTTCAATACTCAGAAAACTGAACAAGATCAACCCCTTTAACATATGCAAACTTCAACAAACATATATACATGGAAAAGTGCTATCGAAAATTAAAATCAAAATCCCAAATACGAGCCAATGAAATGATTTCAAAAGATTACATTATTGCATGTTTGCAAAAATTAACAACAATTTTTTTTTTTGTTACCACAGTCTTACCTCACGAGGATCAAAATAAGACCTGGCCAAGAGGTTCTCCAGATGAATATACCGCTCTGGCTGCGTTTGTTTCAACATGATCATAGGGTCAGTTTGTCTCAGAAGAGACCTGGCAGCCCCCAATTCACGGAGTTCTATCAATTCCAGAACAACCTGGACAAATGAAAGAAAATGGCTGTTTCAATGCATTCTCATAATAATACTTCTTTTTCAGTACAATTTCTTATGCAAAATGGCCTGTCAAAGTGACTTCCGATATTGGGAAATACCCCTTCTCCTTTTCAGGTGGACAACTGAAGTAATTGTAAGTAATAACTTCAATCTTTCAACTTCCACCCTCCATTTTTATCTACCAATCTCCTCTCCTCTCAGGCCATTTGTTCAGACTATATATGCTGAAGAAAACTAAAGATGGGAATCTCTCCATGGGCTTCAGAGAAACCTTTCTTCAGGTACCAAAATTTTCTTTGGGGAATTACCGAACTCATGTAGATTGTAAAGAAACAAACCAACTACCCTATTTTTACAAACAACGCTACATTCTTATTCCATAAACTCCACTCTGTTCTGTTGCATAATATATAATTTGTATGATTTTTGTCCTGGATTCCTGACACAGAGCTTCTAAAAAGCCTCAAAGTTTGCCAGAGATAGGAGTTTCTTTGTTATTAAAGAGGCCCCTCCATCACACCTAAGTTTGTGCTAATAACATAGCTCAGGATGAGGGCTGGTTACCATGTGATTGTAGGGTTGAGGCTTTGAGCTAGCCCAATCTCAAGGGAGCTGAAGAATGAATGAAACCCCAATAAAAACCCCAATGGAGCTTCCTGGTTGGTAAACACATTAATATGCCAGGTGAGAAAGACACTGAGTCCACAGGGAGAGGGTATTGGAAGCTCTGTGTTCAGGACCCTCCCAGACCTCATCCTATGTGTCACTTCTTTTGGCTGGTTCCAATCTGCATCCTTGATAATAAAACTGCAATAATAAATATAGTGCTTCCCTGAGTTACGTGAGTCATTCTAGTGAATTGTCAATTGAGGGGGTCATGGGAGTCCCCAAATTTATAGCATTAGTCAGGAATGTGGGTGGCGTGAGACCCTAAAGTGCAGTTGGTGTCTGAAGTAAGGGCAATCTTATGGAAAATTGAGCCCTTAACTTATGGGGTCTTTGCTAACTTTGGGTGGTTAGTGCCAGAACTGAATTTGCAGTACACTAGTTGGTTTCAGAACCGTTGGTGTCGGAATATTTAATGATCACTTAAGAAATACTTTCAATTTGGGAAATTCTTGGCTTTTCCAAGAAGAGAGAAAAAAAGTACAAAGTAACACTTGAACCTTGACAGTGTAAGTTTTAAGGACTATTCCAGCCCTATAGGGCCTGAAGGAATGCTCACTAATGCTTCTCAGTCAGGAGTCCCACAATAAACCAACCCATGGGAATCAGCATCACTTCCACTCTTACCTGTTCATAGAGGTCAATGAGGGTTTTGTCTGGCAATTTCAGAGACTGTATAGCCTGTAAAACTGTGTCCCAGTGGCCACTATTAATGTCAGCCACGAAACTCTCAATGCTGTCCACGGTATTCAGAGACACAGTAGTCTCTTCCTGTAAGGTGGCTAGTGCCCGGTGTAAACTGTTCTCCTTCAGGTACTGCATGATAAGACGGATCACACTGAAAAAAGAAAGCAAGTCATCCAGTTCAGGGATCCTACTCCCCAGAGAGGCCACAAAATAAAGGCCCATCCCAGCTTATTTCTCCTACTCAACCATCGGCTTTCTCTGCCCACTTTTCATTTCTTTATCATATGAGAAAAGTATGCCCCAGATCACAAAATCTAAGTTACAGGGGACTCTGGAGCTTGTCCCGTCCTACCTCCATCTCAGAAACAGGAGAACTGAGGTTCAGGGGAGAAATAATCTGCCTAATGTCTCATAGTCAGCTAGAAAGGGAGTTGGTACAAAATAACTCTTACTTCCAAGGCCAGAGAGCTTTTTATTATGCCAACTTTCTTACTAATTTGTACAATTACATTGTTGCACACTTTAGTGAAATACTTAAACCTAGTCTAGTCATTAACGCAAGTACTCTAAATTCTTATTAGGATTATTTGGTCCATTTTTAAAATGACAACCAAAACATGTGAATTGAGATTTTCTTTTCTTTTTTTTAAAATTTATTTCTTTATTGATATCAGAGAGGAAGGGAAAGGGAGAGAGAGATAGAAACATCAATGATGAGAGAGAATCATTGATCGGCTGCCTCCTGCACACCCCCTACTGGGGATCAAGCCCACAACCCAGGCATGTGCCCTTGGCCGGAACCAAACCTGGGACCCTTCAGTCTTCAGGCTGACGCTCTATCCACTGAGCCAAGCCAGCCAGGGCGAGATTTTCTTAATAAGGATTTGTTGAACACAAATAAGGTGAGCTATACTGTATATAAAAGTAAAGCAAATCCATGTGTCCTCATTTGCAAAAATAGCATTACCTACTGCCTCTATTAAGAAATTTTCAGGACAAGTGAAATAAAAACATTATAAACTCAGTTTCTCAAGGAAAAGAGGAGTCAGGTAATTGCCAAATATTGAAATAAGCATCCATTTTCAACATGTGACAGAAAACTTATAAATTTTTTAGTTAAATATGTTTACAGTTAAAACTTCCTGATCTGGAGTTAATGAGACTAGTGAGGAATCTGGTTCACATGTACTGTGAAAGTTCACTGTATGATGTTGTGATACACTGTTTTCCTTCTCTTTCCTTATCCATGGTTCACACTGTATTTCCACTGAACAGCACTAGTATAAAGGGTCAGATTGGGGAAGGGGTTTCAGACTGAAATTTAGTCAATTCTCTCTGGGGAGAAATAATAAACATAAAATAATAACCAATGTTTATTATGCACTTACAGCAAGCATGTCAAACTCTCGGCCCACGGGACACATGCGGCCCACAACAAATATTTCTCGGCCCAGCCAATATAACGGTATGTAAGAAACGTTTTAATAAAAATTTCGGCCGAACCGGTTTGGCTCAGTGGATAGAGCGTCGGCCTGCGGACTCAAGGGTCCCAGGTTCGGTTCCGGTCAAGGGCATGTACCTTGGTTGCGGGCACATCCCCACTAGGGGGCGTGCAGGAGGCAGCTGGTCGATCTCTATTATAGATGTTTCTAACTCTCTATCCCTCTCCCTTCTTCTCTGTAAAAAATCAATAAAATATTTTAAAAAAAATTTCGTAACTTAATTTTACAATATCCTGTTATACATAATTATTAATAACGAACTACAACGTTTGCTAATGACTGATTACTATAATCGTGTTGCATTCATTTCCCTTACGCGCCTTATGCACAGGGGGGCATTTCTCTCCAATACTAGCAGTGAATATTTTAGCAGCTGATTGCCCCATCATTAATCTTGTGCTGACTTGTTTGGTGTGCGCAACAGGAAATATTTCGCTTTCAGAGAAAAAGAAAAATAGGTATTTGCGTTACACTTATTAATTTGTGCAGTTATTCAGTGTCTGGTAAGTTAATATTCAAGAAAAAAATATTAATTTTCATTACATTGTTCTATTATTTTATGTTAACGATGACTCATTTATTTCAGCCCTTTGTATTCAGCATGTCTCTATCGAAATAAACCCACGTTTCTATGAAAATTGAAGCTTTTGTTTTTTTGCAGCCCACATAAACTTAAACCTTGTTTATTTGACCCATGTTAGCCTTTGAGTTTGACATGCTTGGTTTACAATATACCAAGTACTGGTTTTTTTTTTAATTTAATTTTTTTTAATCCTCACCTGAGGATATTTTTTCCATTGATATTTAGAGAAAGTGGAAGGTATAGAGGAGGGGGGGAAAGAGAGAGAGAGGGATGAGAAAGAGAGAAAGAGAGAGAGAGATTGGTTGCCTCCCGCAAGTGCCCTCAGGAGCCCCCACCGGAGCTGGGGATCAAACCTCCAACCAAGGATGTGCCCTTCACCAGAAATCAAACCCATGACCATTTGGTGCATGGGTCGGCACTCTAACCATTGAGCAACCGGCTGGGGCCCAAGTACTATTCTAAGCGTTTTAGACATATTGTTTTACTCCTCAAAACAATCCTATGAGATAGGGTATTACCATAATGTCCATTTTATAGATGAGAATCTCACCAAGTAACAGGTAAGTGGGAAAATGAAGATTCAAATTGGCAGTGATTTTAAGAAGGAAGCCTATTACTGCTATTTGCAGTAATCTTTTGTCTCAGGGCTCAGGTTTAGATCACTGCTGTTCTAGTACCTACTATCCTCCTTAACACACTTCCATTTGCACTCCCCAAATAAGCCACTCTCCCTGTAAAGACCTCTTATTTGGTATAACCACAATCCAATTTACTTCCTTCAAACACAATGTAATACATTAAGAGTTTAAAACTTTGGAGATAGGCTGGGATTTGAATCAGAGTTCTGTCACTCATTGTGAGGTTGGGCAAGTCAGTTATCTCTGTGCCTGTTCTTCATCTGTTAAGAAAAATACCTACCCTGTAGGCTTGGTGAAAAGGTTGACTAAACTGCTTACAGCATGACTAGCATAAAAAACACTTAGTAAATAGTAGCTATTATTGATAACTAGAGGCCCGATGCATGAAATTCCTGCAAGGGGCTTGGCCCTTGCAGCCCCAGCTTCCTCCAGAAGGTTGTTTGGAAGGTTGTTCACTGTCCAGTATAATTAGCATATTTTATTATTATAGACGATAAAAATGCACAGCAGCCCAAGAATGGGAGAATGTCAGTATCCACTATTATTTAGGTCCTAAATCATGGAGTCCTTCCAGCCCCTGCCTTTGACTTAGTTATCTTAACTCCAGCACTCTTGATCACCTTTCTTTGCTCTATTTTTTCTCCACAATACTTATCACCATCTGTTAAGCCTCATATTTTATTTACTGTTTTTGTCTGTTGTTTGCCTTCCCCAATCACTATGTATATGCTATAAGGGTAAGGATTTTTGTCTGTTTTGTTCACTACTGTATCCCCAGGAGTCCAGAACAATAGTAGACTTCAGTATTTGTTGAATAAATAAGCTCCCTTTCATCCTATGGCAGGTCTTCAGAACAAGTCCTCTCCCTTACACTCAAAACACAAATGTTACATCTGATGATTCAATTGTTGAGTGTTGCCAAGTGCAAGGTGGAGGACGCTGTCCTGGAAAAGTTCACTAAGACCTTCAGTCACTCATTAGGACCGCCCCACCCCCAATCTGCTATTCTTCGGGCCCAATCTCCAGATTCTCTCTCTTTTGTAGCTACACAGAGCTCACAGACTAACCAGAACTCAGCTCCAGGTAGGGCATGATAAAAAAACTAGTCGTCCATTCATTTCAAAGGCAGTGATCGAGCCTCCACGGTGTGCTAGGCACTGGGACTATCAATAGAAGAAAAAGGAGCCTCTAGCTAGGCGCCCAGCACAGCGGGGTGGAGAGCGAAACAGTGACAATACTGGGTTAAGTGCTGCGAAGGGGAGAGCAGAGGAGCCACGCAACCCCAGAGGAAACGAATCACACTTGTTCTAACCGGGGCAGGACGAGCAGCCCCGGGTGCAGATCATCAGACGGGAGCCCGCAGAGGAAGGGTCACCTGATCAGCCCCGGAGCGCCAGGCGTCGGCGACCGCTAGACTCGGTCTTCGAGGAGTAACCTTCCCCGGACCCGCGCCGCCTCCCACTGGGCTTTGGGCATCTGGTCCGCTACTTCCCGTGCACCCGCCCCCGAGGGAGCCAGAGGCAAGAAACTTCTTAGCGGGCAAGGAAATGCCCCGCCACCCCCTAGCCTCGCGGACGCCTCTCCTGATCACCTTCCACTCCACACCCTTCAGCTCCCGGCCCCGCCACCTCCCCACCATCCCGCGCCGCAGGACTCACTCCGAGGACTCGATTTCGATAGACATCGCGCTCTCTTCCTGGCCGCAGAACCCAGTCTACTATCAGGCCCAGCCGCGCAACCCACCAACGACACCTCCGGCGGCCGTCCTACGTCACTTCCGCTCGACGTCGGACGCCGGCCCTGGAGGCGGTACGCACGGGAGGAGGCCGTGGAGAACGTGAAGGGGCGGGGCATTAGAGGCCGTCGGAAGCCGGAGTCCGCGCACCCGCTCGAGAGAATTCTCCTTTCTTTTCTGGAGGGACACTCTGCTTAGAAACACTGGTTTGGAAATGTTGCTTTTATCTGATGCGATTAGTTGATTAGATTTCAAGTTAGGATTGAATTTAAAATACTGGGAGGTTAATACATTCGAAAGCAATGGAACACTAGCCAACATTTGTAGGTAGAGTTCATTGAGAATGAATGAATGGATGGATGGATGGATGGATGGATGGATGGATGGATGGATGGATGGATGATGGATGGATGGATGGATGAGTGAGTGAATGATGAGTTTGAATCCAAAACACAGTTTAATCAGACTGATAGTGAAAAGTTTGGAACCCAGTTAGGATTTTCATACCCACTTGTGGGAAGAATTAAATTACAGCATTTCAAACTAAGTAGTTGAAAAGGGGTTCATTTTAGTGGTACGGTTGCTGGAAAAACAGTGAAACAACTGCAAATATGTACAGCTGAGACTCCTTTTAATAGACTTTACGCATTACTAAATTAGTAGAGGCAGATGAATGCAGGGATATCAATGGACTTTATAAATAAAGGCTAGTTTTAAAATATTTTATTGCCAATTTATATGAATTTAAAAATATTTGCAGCACAATGGTAAGAAATCTATTGTGAAAATTACTTATTGAAATGATTTACTTGGAGATTCCTATTGGCGTTCAGTCTTATCTGATACTGTCCCCGAAAGTTGGCCACAGAACTTCCCTGTAGCCTCTTAAATACTGCTTATTTTTTCCAAATCTTTCTCTTTTCCCCATCAACTCTTGAAGGACCTGATTTCCAAGATCTCAAAGTTCTGGGAATCAAAGTGTTTGCTCCAACATGTGGTCAGATAAACTAGATGAGTGTATGACTTCTGAGATCTTCTTTTACTATCCCATCCTACAACACAACATAGAAAATTATAACATCTTCCTTAAAAATAAGAGACAGTTAATTTTCAACAATAGTATATACCAGTGATGGCGAACCTATGACACGCGTGTCAGAGGTGACATGCGAACTCATTTTTTTGGTTAATTTTTCTTTGTTAAATGGCATTTAAATATATAAAATAAATATCAAAATTATAAGTCTTTGTTTTACTATGGTTGCAAATATCAAAAAATTTCTATATGTGACACAGCACCAGAGTTAAGTTAGGGTTTTTCAAAATGCTGACACGCCGAGCTCAAAAGGTTCACCATCACTGGTATATACCTTCACTTTCTCTACCTAGTACTTGATATATTATTCTGACTTTAATTAAGGTTACTTCCCTATTTTGCTTATACAAATGTCTTCTCTATAATTACTTAACACCAGGTTTTATTTTAGTGTCCACCACACTTCTGCTTTCATTTGACTAGAATGGCTTTTCTTCTTATGACTCCTATTATGTCCAAATTTATTCATTAAACATAGATGCAAGCATCTCATTGCTTCATTATGTCTTTAGTAGTAAAACCCAAGGATTTAAATATTGAAATACATATTACTATATTTTATAACAAATATATTTATTTTTATATGTTAAGCTTTATATTGATTTTTTCATATCTGTGTAAGTAGATTGTGTTATCCATGAATTTCAGGACACCAAAGGAAATATTGTAAAATATTTGGAGGGCCTTCAACAGATTAATACTTGAGAACATGTTTGCAAGATCTTCATTATAAACGATGCCAATATAACAACTCCAATCTCTTATTTCTTTTTACCCTTTTTTTTTTTTTAGACCTTAGAAAGATATTTTAGAAAATAATGTCTCTGTACCCTGGTTGGGTGGCTTAGTTAGTTGGAATGTAGTCCCATGAACCAAAAGGTTGTGGGTTTGATTCCTGGTCAGGGCAACCGATCAGTTTATCTCTCTCTCTCTCTCTCTCTCTCTCTCTCTCTCTTCTCATAAAAATAATAATCTCCTTGGGTGAGGATTTTTAAGAACCTAATTATAAAATGAGCAAAGGACCTGAATAGATACTTCTCCAACGAGGACATAGAGGAGGACAATAGTCATGAAAAGATGTTCAGTGTTACTAATCATCAGAGAAATGCAAATTAAAACCACAATGAGATGTCATCTCACACATGTCAGAATAGCTATCATCAATAAATCAAACAACAAGTGTTGGCAAGGATGTGGAGATAAGGAAACCCGTGCACACTGTTGGTGGGAATGCAAATTGGTGCAGCCACTGTGGAAAGCACTATGGCGTTACCTCAAAAAATTAAAAATGGAACTACCATTTGACCCAATGATTCCACTTTTTGGAATATATCCAAAGAAACCTGAAACATTAATTAGAGAGAATATATGCACCCCTATATTCATTGGGGGTTGTTTACAATAACCAAGATTTGGAAGCAGTCCAAGTGCCCATC
The DNA here is from genome assembly GCF_014108235.1 of Myotis myotis. NCBI lineage: Eukaryota > Metazoa > Chordata > Mammalia > Chiroptera > Vespertilionidae > Myotis > Myotis myotis. The sequence continues at coordinate 29,221,915 of NW_023416316.1, read as the reverse complement.
AGTAGATGAATGGATAGAAAATCTGTAGTACAATCCAGCTAGTGTGGCTCAGGGGTTGAGGATCAACCTAAGAGATCAACCTGTAATTTCCTGTCAGGGCACATGCTGGGATGTGGGCTCAATCTCCAGTAGTGGATGTGCAGGAGGCAACCAGTCAGTGATTCATTCATCATTGATGTTTCTATCTCCCTCTCCCTTCCTCTCTGAAATCAATTAAAAATATTTTTTAAAAAATGCTATAGTACATTTACACAATGGAATACTATTCAGCTATAAAAAAAGGAAATCTTACCTTTTTTTAAAGGGATTATAAATTTACTAGTGGCCCAGTGCACGAATTCGTGCACATTGAAAGGAAATTAATTAGAAGAAATATTTTAATATTGCTATTTGCCTTTTCTCTATAATAAAAGTGTCAACAAAATTCACGATTGACAATAACAGATCGAAACACACATGTGATTGGTGCCAGCGAGAGCTTTATATGTATCACGCATGCACGAGTCAACATTTATTTTTAAATTGCCAGTGTGTGTCATATGTACCGGCCAGTCGATCAGATGGTCGGATGGATGGATGGATGGCCACCTAGCCTTTTATATATATAGATTAGGTCACCTGGAGACCAGATGGGCTGAGACCCAAAATGGCATCAGCCAAGAAATCTTACCTTTTACAAGAGCAATGATGGACCTAGAGAGTATTATGCTAAGTGAAATAAGCCCGTCAGAGAAAGACAAGTACCATATGATTTCAATTACATATGTAATTTAATGAACAAAATAAGCTAACAAACAAAACAGAAACAGACTCATAGATACAGAGAACAGACTGACAGCTATTAGAAGGGAAGGGGTTTGGGGGACTGGGTGAAAAAGGTAAAGAAATTAAAGGGAAAAAACCTCAGAGACACAGACAGCAGCATGGTGATTGCTATAGGGAAGGGGGCGGGTATAGGTAGAAGAAGATATAGGGGGAACAAATGGTGACAGAAGGAGACTTAACTTTGGGTGGTGAACCACACAATATACAGATGACGTATTATAGAATTGTACACCTGAAACCTATGTAAGTTTATTAACCAATGCCACCCCAATAAATTCAATAATTTTTTTAAGTAAAAAAATGACCCTGGATGGTGTTGCTAAGTGGTTAGAACGTCAGCCGGCACACCAAGGGGTTGTGGGTTTGAATCCCAGTCAGCCCCAGTCAGGGCTCATGCAGGAGGCAACTAATTGATGTGATTCTCACATCCGTATTTCTCTCTCTCACCCTCCCTCCATTCCTTCCACTCTTTCTAAAAATCAATGAAAAACATATCCTCAGGTGAAGATTAAAAAAATAATAATTTTTTTAAAAAGAAAAGAAGTGGTGGGGGGTGACAGAGTATAAACTATATTCTCTCTGCAATGCTTGCTGCTTGAGACAATCCCTAGCCAAGCAGCCTGTTTCAAGTCAGAACTTGTTATTTGCCACTGTGTCTGTGGTTTATGCATCCATGGCAGTCAGGTTATCATTCTTGAGAAATGAAACTTTATCATTACAGTTGGCAGCCGTAGATGTATCTTGATTTTGCTTCTTAGGTATATTGTATTTTTAATCTCTGATTGATAGACTATGCTCCTCGCCTCACACACTCTCCTCATCTATATTTCCTCCCTAATAACTGACTTGAAATATGATATTTTTGTTACCGTTGTAATGAAACTGCAACCTTTACCTTGTTAGGGAAGTTTCCCCCCTAAACTAGCTGCTTTATATGTCTTCTGTATCCTAACTGTATAAGCCATCAAGTTCTATATCCTTTTCATACACAAAACGTAAGCATTTGTCATCTTGCGGATCCATTATTAGCAAGTTGGTAAACTTTGGCAATTACTAAAGATCAATTTGTCTAGGAAATTTTTTAACACTAGACAAATGCGTTCTCTCACATCTCTCTATTGTGTATAGTTAAACTCAAACAGGCAGACAACTTTTTAACCTCTAAACAGGCAGTTGTATTGATCAGGAAGCTTCCCACTCCCCATTTAAAAGTTGGGTCCCAGCCTCCTAGACCTTATTTCTGGTCAACAAAAGGCCTAGAGTTAACCCAAAGGAAATCTGGTCTATTGATCAAACAAACCCTCTTTCTGGAAAGCCCGCGCTTCCCAGAAGTCCACATCTCTGCAATCCAGCTCTTTAACCAGCAGAGGGCAGGCCAACCACAGAAAAGCTGCCATTGTAAACCTGGGCTTCAGGTGTCCAACTGGATAGTAAGGTGGAGAGGTGTAGGGGAGAGAGATTAAGAACCTAACCAATACACACCATGGGAGTGAGAGTAGCAGTTCTGAGTACTTAAGAGCACTGATTTTCTGGGTTGGAATCCCAGCTCTGTCCCTTATTAGCTGTGTGACTTTAGGCAAGTTGCTTAAGCTCTCTGTGCCTTGGTCTCCTCATCTGTGAAATAAGGATAATGATAGTCCCTACCTCAAAAGTTATGAGGACTAGTCGAGTTAATACATATACAACACTTAGAGCAGTGCCTGGTATATAATAAGCTCTGAATAAGAGTTTGTTGTTGTTATTGTTATTATATATCAAAAGTAAAAGCCCTTCTCTTATTTATGTTTCTTAACATAATAAGAAAATTCATGCTGAAAGTCAAAATCAAGTCTGTTTTGGAGGGAGGGACCCCTCTTTAGGGCAATGTTGCTCCCACAGGTGGTTTGTACTCTGCTCATGTGCAACCAGGTGGTGGACGGCTGGTCCCCTGTAATCTTTACCTTTGTCTTGATCCCTGGAATCCCTGACCAATTCAGCCTCCATGACATAAGCCACAAGGCAGGGTGTTGCCAGCACCTCCTTTATTTACACAGAAGGGTTCTTCCCACAAACTTGGGGTTCAGATGTGAGGTTAGGTTGGAGCTCCCCACACCATGACTTGTTAGGATTGTGGTTTCCCTCAGCACACCTTGGATCTGGAATCTGAGCAAACAGCACCCACAGGGTGAGGCCAGGATGATGTACAGCCTTCTGTACATCCCACCTCCCCCGCCCCCCCGCCCCCAGGGACTCCCCCCCGCCCCCAGGGACTCGAAGAAATAAACCTTTTCCTTTCCTTTCTTTTCTGATTCACTGGAGTCTCTATTTCTTGCGCCGCCTCCTGAGCCACCTAACCTAACACCCACTATTGTCCTTTTTCTTAAATAGCACCTCTGGTCTCTTTTCCAAGACTGCTTTCCTTCAACTTCCAGGGACTCTAAGACATAAAATAAGGACTAAGCTTCTACACCTTCACTGCTTGGCCTTTCTTCATCTACATCAAGGGGAAGGTTCCAGCTTCATTCTCCATATTATATCTACTCATAAAGCAGACTGGGGTTCCTCATCCTCCAATTGCAATGGATGCCTTTTGGGATGTCTGGCCAATTCACAATTCTCCTTTCTCCCTGTGGTGCTCCAACTACCCTCAGGGATGGGCCTGCTGCAGCCACATTTTTACCAGGTTCTTCTCTTCCCACCAGACCTAAATGGCCCAGTGGTAGGCACTGACCCAAACTAAGCCTATAGGACTCTCTCTCCCAACTATTAAGAATTGGGATCAAACTATCCTAGTTCTAACTGGCCTGATATGCGGAGGAAGTCATTTGGGTGGTCATTTCCTCTTGCATGACTAAGGAGCAAAGAAAGACAGGCTGCAGAGAAAAGGATAAAACCAGCTGCATAGAGAAAAAGAGCAAGCAAAGAGTGTTATCTGGGTTTCTGAGGACTTTTCTTCCTCACAAAAAACCCTATGTGGTAGGAGCTATTAATGTCCCATTTTACAGATGAGCAAACTGAGGCTCAGAATAACAATATTGTCCAGGTGGTGTCACAAGCTCCTGGATCTCGCTGTTCCTAAAAAGAATGCAAAGTTGGCCGTCCTCGTTGTGTGAGTTGGTAAAGGATCCCTTTTTGTCTCCTTAAGCTGGTTTGGGTTGGGATTCTGACACTTTTGAGTGCTGACGAAAGAGAACTGAGATAAATTCTTTTGGCTGGATCAAGCCTTGAATGTGTGGAAGGACACCAAGATACAGAAAAAGGAGGTGAGAGTGGGTGCAGCTGCAGACAAGTTTGAAGGTGAGAGGGGGCAGGAAATGGAGGAAGTTCACACCCATCGATCTCCAGGGTTTTCTTTCTGTGAGGTGATAGGAGGCAAGATCTTTGTGTTGAGATCAAACAGAGCACTTGGGGTGGGGTAAAGGGTGCAGCTGGAAATAAAGAATAGCTATAGTAGGAGAGGAAGGCGGTTTGGATCAGGTAGAGGAATCTCCAGGTTACAGGTGATGAGTTTTAGGTAGACTCATCCACCCGACTGTATATGATTTTGCTCCAGCAAAGCTCAACTACACGTTGGGCATTAGCTGGGTGGGGTAAACTATAAAACACACCTGCTAGAAGGTTAGGACTTTGAGGGTGCTGAGGAGAGAGCTATTAAACTGATACATCTAGAGGTCAAGGCTGAAGGAGATGGGGAGCCGGGAAAGGCTGAAGGCCCCAGTGAGGTAGAAAACAAGTGTAGGGAGAGTCAGAATGTGATAGAACTAGAGAGAGAGGAGGGCATGTCAGAGCCTGAAACATTGGATTTTGAGGCTTCTCTCACCGATCACAAGATTCAGGACGTGACCACAAGAGGGAGTGGCTGAAGTGCAGTGAAGGAGAGATGTTGGAGTAGAAGTCATGGAATTTGAGGACTAAATATGTATAAATATATAGGATTAGAAACAAATGCAAACATATATCAGAAACACTCAGACAAGGGTGTACAGGCGTACATGCAGACATACACAGTCACACAGCATAGCCAGGCCCACAACTAATTCACAGACATAAGACACAATACAGACCCTCCCCTGTCCTCCCTCCCAGCATATTCAACACAGACAGGTATGCACACACACAGGGACACAGCAACACGTCCATGCACAGATATGAAATACACGTATAGAGACACATATAATCATGTGACAGATATGGAAACTGAGACACACACACACCACAATCTTGTGACTTAAGGGAGTAGGTTTTTCCCCTGGGAATTGTTTTCTTGTTGATTCTGGCTATTGTGGTGCCCATGTGGCACATATACAGTTCTTAGAAAATAAAAAATAAAAAAACAGAAACCTGAAGCCTCTCCCAAGTTAGAAATAAAGGCCCTGGCACAGCCCAGCCCGGCTCACCAGTTCAGAGTGTCTCCCTTTGTCTCCCTGGAACTGGAGTTTAGCTCAAATGCTGCCCAGGGGCTCCCAGCCAAGGGAAGCAGAGCCTCCCAGCACAGGGTAGCCCTGGGACAGCTGGCCCAAGGCGGGCAGATAAGTTCTGACACCCAGAGCCCCCACCTTCTCCAACGTAAGCATCTCTTTCCCAGACAGGCCAGCCTTACCCCACACACGACCTGCTGGGGAGAGGGAACAAAGGTGAAAACGGTGAGACTGGAGAGACAGATAGGAACAAAGGGAAATTGAGAGCCAAAAGGTATTAAATAGGAGAGTGGCGTATTTAAATGTGCACTTTAGTGCTCCCAACACCCAGAATAGTGACTGGCATATAATCAATATGACTGGCTCTGGTAGCTTCCTATAGAAGGGGCTGGAAACTGGTGGCCCTAGGTAGGAGCCCCAGTCAGGAGCATCATATCTAATGACAGTGGATGGGCTTAGTCTAGGGCCAAGGATGACGTGGGAGTGAGTAGAGAGGAAATGGAAGTGACTATGGATGTGATAAGAAAGGTTGGCTATAACTGGACTTCATGAGTGACAGGGCCCATGGGTTTTGACTCATGCTAATTAAAGCACCACAGTGAGGCAAACATAGAAATCCATTTGATAATTTACCTGTCATATGTGTATGACATGTACCTCTCATGAGGAGGAAATATAGACATCATCGTAAGCATTCCCACCAGCGTACAAACATGCTCTGATATCTCTTACCCTGAAAATTCTTCTTTGACCCATATCATCCCTCTTTATCTCTCACCTCGTTTCTCTGCTTTCCTTCACAGCCAAATTCATACTGAGGATGTTTTCTGCTTACAATGCAAGTGAGCTAGGGAGCTGACGACAACAACAACAAAACCTTCAATAATGTGAAAATCCACATATAAGACATTTAAAATATATATTTCTATTTTACTATTGGATGGAAGAAAAAACACACAATTGAAATTAGAAAAAAAAATCAAACTAGAAACTAGATAGTAAGAAACATGACATAAAATTGCAGAACGCCATTAAATATGTGCTTAGAGGGAAATTTATCGCTTTACATGAATATATTGAAATATATATCAAGAGCTAAGTTTTAATCTCAAAGCATTAGAAGAAAAGCAAACTAAACCCAAATAAAGTAGAAGGAAATCTTAAAATTAGATCAGAAATTAATGAAGTGAAAATTAAATGTAGTAGGATCAAAAGCAAAAGCAGTAGGGTAGCCTTGTCCAATAGCCCCAAAGCCCCTAGTAAGTCCCTCCCCTCTCTTATAAATTGCAGCTGACGTCTGAGCACCAAGTCTCCTTGAAAAGAATGGCCCTCTGGCTGGCGACCAGCAGGAGGCCCACTCTTGGGCAGGACGCTAACATTCCAGCACAGATGCTCTGATGTGCCCTTGGGGTCTGTCTCCAGCAGTATTTGGGAGAAAGCAAGAGCTAGGCCACCAGAGGCCCCGGGGACAAGTTTTACGTTTCATTTTGTGAAATGAACTGTGTGTTTTTGCAGCTTCTGTCCAGATGGTGAGACAGACTGCAGAAGGAAGAGACATAGGGCATTCCAGGAAGGCCTGGACGCTGGACCTTGCATTTGGGATAACTCAGGACTGCCGTGGGCTGTCTTCCGCCCTCGCTTCCTGGTTTCCCGAATTCACAAAGAAGACCTTTGTTTCTGGCCTTGAGTCCTGTCTTCAGCGCACCAGTAGCAAACTCAAACAGGCAGAGGGGGCTGGAGGAATAAAACACCCCAAAAAGTTTTCCTAGAACCACAATCTGGCATCCCTGAAGGACCTTCACACCCTCCCCATCCAGACTGATTGAGAACCAGAGATGATCTGGCCTTGGTCACCCCGCTAGTCAAGACTGGTCTCCCCGTTCAAGGCTCCCTGTACCACCTGCATCCCCCAAAGCAGCATGCTAGGATGAGGCCTCCCTGCAGGGTTGGTGGAGAGCCAAGAGAAGACCTGGCAGGCCTTGTTTCCCGTGAGAAAAGCCCTAGAACAGTGTTTTGGAGGGTGTGGGCAGTGAACCTCAAGATAGGGCATGCCCCAAATGGAGAGAGTGCCCAGAGGCCCTGGGGAGCCAGGCGGACCGAGCTCATCAGCTACCAAGCCCAGGGCCTGTGGGGGACAGAGCACCTGAGTCAGAGGCAGAACATTCAGTGCGGCTGACAGGGCCCAGGCCAGTGCCCAACAAATTGGTCATGGTGGAGATTTCTCTGCCCTCAGCAGCAGCGCGTCTCCCCTCATTCCACAGGCTCATTGTGGCGAGGTCAGCTTCCCTCCAGAGCAAACCACACGAAACATAAGTCACTGAGGTCTGGAGGCTGACGAAGTTAAGCCCAACTATGTGCTTTTTAGACCTTTTGGTTCAGCCTGTTTGAAATCATGAGTCATCACACCAAGCCACAGTCCCTGGCTTCATGTAGAAAAATGCCATTGGCTAAGGAGGATTTGGAATGGTGTGTCAGCTGCCTTCCTCTGGGGAGGGGGTGTACAGTGGGAGGGAAGAGGTGCCAAGAAGGAGAAGGGAGAGCTGAGAAGTTCAGGCCTCAGCAGAACTGCCTGTCTCTCCACCCTCCCCCTTGGGTCCCCACAGCCTTGGGACAAGACTGTGCTGAGCCTTCCTGGACACCAGGTGTCAGTCCAGGGCTAAGCAGGGGCTGTGAGTTGCCCAGAGCCAGGCTCCCAGAGGCAGAAAGCAGCTCCAGTTCTGCTTCAGGTCCACATCTGTCCTCGCACTCCGGGGTCTCCCTTCCTCCCTGGATCCCACGCCCCAGGCCTCCTGCATCCTCGTGGATGAATTCAGAGTGAATCACTCCTATGTGTTCCCCAGATGGAAGCTGCACTGACGGTCCTGTGAAGGATGCCAGGTTCCCAATCCCCTAAAACCCAAAGGGGAAACAATGCAAAATGAAAAACACAGAAAACAAAAACCACACTCTTGGGTCCAGCCCTCAGTCTACACCACACTTCTCTTGGCAGTTCCGCTGAGGTCAGGCTCAAAGTGCGGGCCATGTCTCCCCAGCTGGGGCAGAGCACCGCTCAGCCTCCAGCCTCCAGCCTCCAGCCTCCAGCCTCCAGCTCCCGCGCTGTTTTGTGCAGGGATTGCTGCTGAGGCTGGAGGAGAGAGTGGCTGGACTGGCCCTCAGGAGACCTGGGTCAGACACTAACTCTGTGTGTCCTCCCTCAGCCTAAGTTTCCATGATGGGAAGGTGCCGGTGTGTTCATTAGGGGAGAACCCGTGTGAGGGCTGCAGTTCACCAAGTCCGTCTGCACCCTCCCTCTCTCACTATAGACTGTGCCTTTGGCGAAATTGGCAGCTACAGAGCTGGGGCCTTGGAGCTGGCCTATCTCCTGTGCTGCTGTCACCGGGGCAGACCAGAGTCACTGCACCCACAGCACCGGGACACTTTCACAGAAAGGAAGTACTCTGAAGCCCCCACCAACGGCCCAAGTTCCTGGCTGGATAACCGCCAGGGGCTCACCATGTCCAAGGCCCTCTGTGCAGGAAGCGCCAGCTGGCCAGGCCCCAGGGAGCTGAGCAGGATGGGGCAGGGCCGGGCACACACCTCTTGGCACCCCATCAGATAGAGATTCAAAGATAGAGGCGTGCGCTCTTGCCGGTCACGGCCTGGTGCCCACACTGCCCTGGCACATGCCTCCCAGGCAGGGACTGGGTCCAGACACTCAGGCCAATTGTCTGGCATTCACATCTGGCTCAGTAACGAGTCCATGAAAGCTCCAGGCTCAGTTTTGTGTCAAAATCCAGATGCCAGGGCCTTCCTCAGCCACAGAGCTTCTGGATTCTAAAGCCAAAGATCCATGGGCAGTGGGACGCCCCTCACTTTCCACTGGGCTCATGCAAGATTTGCCTGAGAGCCCTGATCAGGTGCCTCAGGTCAATCTTGCCCCTAAAGAGCCAGGGCACGGCGGCCCCTCTCCCGCAGCGCCCCTCCCCCCGCCCGGCCCCACCATTCTGCCCTTTGACATGTTTAACAGGCATGCATGTTCAATTGCACTTAGGAAAGAGAGGCAAAAATATCCTAACTGGATTTTTCTAAATCTGAGAGAATCCCTAGATTCTAGGGCCTAGAAGCTCCCTTGCCTGAGCTCCTGTCCAGCCCCACGGACATTCTCACAATATGCCACATCACCCCACGTGTGAACAGGGCACCGTCTTCACCGTTTCCCCTGTGGGAGGAAGCCCCATCTCCCTCCCTAGCCTGGGCACTTTCAAAGAACCCAGTCCCTCTACGGGACAACCCAGCTGTTCTCTCTGTGGGGCCAGCCCTGTTAAAGGCCTCGGTCCTCTGGCAAGCCCTGAAACACCAGATGTTGTTATTTTACCTCAGAGCAACATGAGCCTTGCTGCACAGTCTGTGCAGAGAAGGGAAATCGTCTCTTTGTGTTTTTGCTGTGCATCTGCTCCCACAAACAATTACAGTCATTTCTGCTCTAAATTATTCATACCGCTCCCCCGGCCATATATGGCAACAGCATGCTGTAGTTTGCTTTTTTCCCCTTAGACCTCTTCCCAATCAGAGCCACTTCATCACTCTCAGTGTCACAGAGTACCTAATTGTTTGGATGCACCTCATTTTACTTACTTAGCACAGTCCTCCATTGATGGTGGCTTTTAAGTTCTCAGTGTTAGGAGCAAACACTGCTACACATCTTGGTGCATGGATGTGATTGTTTTTGGATAAATTACTAAAAGCTGAATTGTAAGGTCAAGGGATAGATCTATTTTTAAGGTTTATTTATCTACAGTTCACTCCCAGAAAGACTGTACTGTCAGCAGTGCTGGAGATCAGCAAGAGCGTGTTCTTATCTCCCAGAAGGAAGATGTCAACATGGGAGAGAGAAAGAGATGGGCAATTGCAACAAGCAGCAACGCTTTATTCAAGCGAAAGTACATCCAAGGGACTCTCAAGACAGGCAACTCCAGAGAGGTTCCAGTGCCCCAATGGTCTAGTTTCTGACTTTTGTCTTATTCTTGCCCCTCCCCACCCTTTGTCTTAATCTCCCTGCACCATTCGTCCTTTTAGCTGGTGGGCTCCCTAGAATTTCCTGTGTGGGTCTGCTTACCTGATGGGCTTCTTAGAATTTCGTGGATCTGCCGATATCTTGTAAGATTTTGTCCTTTGGGTGCTGGGAGTCATTTTTACTGCATTTCTTTTTCCCTGTTTTTGTCTAACTTTGATGGCTGTTTTAGTTTTCTATTCTCCCTTTCCCTTGTTTATTTAAACATGGGTTTTGGTCAGTTTGTCCTTTCTCTGTCCTGCTCATATCTACCTACCTACCTCCTCTAACAGTGCCAATATAGCAGCATGGGGGTGGAGGTTCTCCCACTGTCACCAACACCAAGTCATAGGGACATCTCTCCCAAGTGTCCCTCCTGCCCTCCACGTCCAGAATGCGGGCTCACTGTGCTGACACCTGGGGCCTTCCTCCCATCTAGACAGAACCTGTCGGAGTGATTGTTTTCATCTCCAGGTATAATCTGGCTCCAGCCTGTCATTGCTTCCTTTAGAAAGCCTCCAGCTCAACTCCTATATTCTGCCAACAGTAAATGCCCAAATAGGCACTCTGGGAATCAGCACCTCCTTGCCGCCAGGGTTGAGATCCTGCCTGAGTACAGGCCTCACTCTCTCCAACCTCCCCTCCTCCTACCCCCTGCCCCGCCCAGAGCTAAGGGATAGTTGTAGCAAGAGATAATTGTCTAGTTTTGCCACATCAAGCTTCCTTAGAGAGGGATGTTTGTTTTGGGAAAAGGTAGCAACTGAAAAGCCAGTCATCTGGGGTAGAGTGCCAAGCTGGATTCAGCAACCAAGCTCAGTGCCCACGATTTGTGCCTCCTTAGGTGGCATGCCCCACCACCAGCCCATCTCATTCTCAAAGTCTCCAGGTGGATGCTGGACTCACACCACCATAATCAGCCGCCTCTAGAGCAGGGCGAGGGCAGCGTGGCCACAGGGAGCCTCCTTTTTTAAAATCATGATTAAATACGCTACTTCGTCTTTACAGGTTGCTGTCATAAAAGTACCCTAGGCTGGATGGCTTATAAACAACAGAAACTTATTCTCAGAGTTCTGGAGGCTGGGAAGTCCAAGATCAAGGTGATGGTATATTCGATATCAGGTGAAGGGGTCATCGCTTGCACCTTCTCTCTCTAACATCAATGGCAGAAGGGGTGAAGGAGCTCTCTGGAGTCATGTTTGTAAGGTTCTGCCTTCATGACCTAATCCCCTCCCAAAGGCTCCACCTCTAAATACCACCACATTGGGAATTAGGTTTCAGCATATGAATTTGGGTGGAACACATTCAGTCTATATTCTATAACGTAAAATCAATTGTTTTAGCCATTTTAAAAGCTTACAGTTCTTTGACACTTAGCACATTCATTTTGTTGTACAGCCGCCCCACCATCTGTCTCCAGAACTTCCGTCATCTTCTCCAACTAAAGCTCTGTGCTCACTGAACACCAGCTCTCCCTCCTGCCTTGACTCCACTCTCCCCTCCAGCCCCTGGCAATCATCACTCTATTCTCTGTCTCCACGAGTTTGACTACTTTAGGTGCCTCATATAAACAGAATTAGACAATATTTGTCTGTTTGTAACTGGCTTATATCACTTCATGACTTTGAGGCTCATCCATGTTGCAGTATGTGTCAGAATTTCCTTCCTTTTTAAGACTGAATGATATTCTAAGAATATAGCACATTTTATTTATTCATTTATTTGTCAATAAACACTTGGGTCCCTTCCACCTTTTGGCTATTGTGAATAATGCTGCTGTGATCATGGGTGTACAATGATCTATTCAAGTCCTTGCTTTCATTTCTTTTGGGTATACTAGCATACCCAGAGGTGGAACTGCTGGATCATATGGTAGTTCTGTTTAATTTTCTGAGGGATCACCAACCATTGTCCACAGGGGCTGCACCACTTTATATTCCCAGCAGCAGTGCGCAGGGGTTCCAATTTTCCCACATCCTCAGCAACACTTTTTAAAAAAATATATATTTTATTGATTTTTTTACAGAGAGGAAGGGAGAGGGTTAGAGAGTAAGAAACATCAATGAGAGAGAAACATCGATGAGCTGCCTCCTGCACACCCCCCAACTGGGGATGTGCCCACAACGAAGGTACATGACCTTGACCGGAATCGAACCTGGGTCCTTTCAGTCCTCAGGCTGACGCTCTATCCATTGAGCCAAACCAGTTAGAGCTCCTCAGCAACACTTTTATTTATTTATTTATTTATTTATTTATTTTTGTTAATAGCCATCCTGATGGTATGAAGTGTGGTTTTGAATTGCATTTCCTTTTTTTAATATATATATATATATATATATATATATATATATATATATATATATATATATTTACAGAGAGGAAGAGAGAGATAGTTAGAAACATCAATGAGAGAGAAACAATGATAAACTGCCTCCTGCACACTCCCCACTGGGGATGTGCCCGCAACCAAGGTACATGCCCTTAATAGGAATCAAACCTGGGACCCTTCAGACCGCAGGCCGACGCTCTATCCACTGAGCCAAACCAGCCAGGGCTTGAACTGCATTTCCACGGGAGCCTTCTTAAGGGCAGGCTATTCCAAGCCCGTTTGTCACAGGGAAGATGGTCACTGGGAAGGAACTTACACCACCTTCAATCGCAGAGCTGAGCAGAGGCTCAGGCATCCTACGCCCACTCCTGTGCTGCCCCCTCAGGTCCTGTGGGATGACCAGGAAGCCTGAGTTTTGAAAACCTAAGAGTGAGCAGGAGAGAGTAGTCTGCCCTGTGCCTGGAGGGGCCTCAGGCAGAAGAGGGAGATGGCATCAGAAACCACACGCTCCCCTGCAACCCCCCTCCCCACCCCAGCTAAAGCTTTAACAGTTTTTCCTATGACGCTCAAGCAGCTGTGGGAGGGGAGAGTGCAGGCAGGGAGATCCTGCTATGTTTACTAAGACCAGGGCACTTTCTACTGGGCAAAACTATGGGGAGACCAGGCATAGCTTCTGAGAGTCAGCCATAAAACAGAAGAGCAAACTGAGGCTCAGACTGGGGAGTCGAGTTGCCCAGCCAGACGCACATGGCGCGTGGGAAGGCAGAAGAGCCGAAGTTACGATCACTGTATGGCTTCTTCCTGGCTGTCTTCCCAGGCCCCCTGCCTGGTGACCTGGCACACGTCTTGCTCCAGTGCAGATGTCCTTGGAGAGCCACGTACCTCTGGTTTCTGGTCTATTGATCCTGTAACTTCCCATGGCAACCATGCCCTGAAGGTCCCTCTGCCTCACAGCCTGGCTATAGGTCCCAAAGTCTAGACAAAAGCAGCAGCCACGCTCCCTGCCTGGGGACTCTGCCAGGAGGAAATGAGGCTTGTCTGGCATGACTAGCGCGGCCAGACAAACTTCATTTCCTTTCTAATGGGGTAAGAAGTTCCAGTTCTAAGAAGAAATTGGTTCCAAGGAAAGTCTGAACTCGCACCTCCTGGAAGAAATAAGAGAATGGATGCCTGGGAGCGTGGTGGGGACTTGGTCATCTTCACATTTCCTTGACCTCTCCCCACCCTCCCCAGCTCCCCTGTCACTTGCCTGGGGTGGGTTTCACTCACATACCTCCATAGGCACCCACCTACCTGGGCACACAGCCCTGCCTCCAAAGGACATCTGTGGGTCACTGATTTGGCATCCAGGTCACATTCTCACATGGAAAAGAGCTACTTCATGGGGCGGGGGGAGGACCTGATGCTCACCAATCCACACTCACAACTACTGGGCTCTGCCTGGCTCCTACTTGGTCTGGGTCCCGTGTAAAGTGGGAGACTCGAGACAGACCACTTCCCAAGGAATGGCCAACCCCAGGAACCTGTCCTTGACCCTCTTCCTCCTACCTTCTTGTTTTCCTGGCCTCTTGGAGCCCAGGGGGTGCAAGACCCCTCACTCCCCAAGGCAGTCATTCCAAACACCTTTGCTTAGGTGAGGTGGGGAAGGGGTGGGGACACACCACTGGTAAGGTCCTGGGTGTCTCCAGAAGAGGAATGGTTACTTACCCAACCACCACATAGGTAAGCCCCAGACATGTGCCCTAGAGGAGAAAGAATAAAGAGTTCCACTGTATCTGACATGTGTGTATGTTGGTAATGTGTGTACAGCAGTCTGTATGTACGTCAGCAGGTGTGTCCACGTGCATTTAAAAAAAGTAACAAACATTTGTAACACATAATGATTAGTATGAGCCAGGCATGTTCTAAGTGCTTTATAAGTATTAACTGGCTTGTTCTTTGTAACAACTCTAGGAAAATAGGTATTGCTACCCCCTTTATACAGATGAACAAACCGAGGCACAGAGAGTCGAAGTCATCTGCTCAAGGTCACAGAGCTAGCAAGAGGCACTCCTGCCCCTCATAGGCACACCAGGCCTTGCAAAGCCCTGTGAGGCAGCACTTTGTCTAGAGGACCAGAGTCTCCTGCTCGGTCAGATCTGAGCCCCGGCCACCTCTGCTCAGGCCTGGGGCCACAAGGCATCCTTCGGCAGTCACAGGGATGGGTAGGGACAGCCAGAAGGCCCAGAGAGGGAGCTACAAGGGGCTGCCTTTTTTGTTCTGGTTTCCCACTGGTCCCACTTTCAGCTCCGTCCCAGCAGGGCCTGGAGCTACCTCAGTACAGACAGCAGGGGCAATGGCGCCTGCACACTGCTTCCCTCAGGCCCATTCCTTCCAGGTGCCAATTCCATCCAAGCAGCAGTAGGAGGCTGCTGGGTGCTTAATGCCCCACAACCTTGGGTCACAACTAAGGCCTTTTAGTAAAATTTCCTGGTGCTGACAAGAGCCTTATTTGGGGCCATAGCAAGTGACACTGTGAACACCTTGTGGCTCTGACAACTATCTCAGAACTATTCTGGCATTTGTTGAAAATAGCAGGAATGTGGCCAGAGAAGTGCCAGGGAAAATTCTACTTTGAGGTGGGGCTAGCTACTATGTAATGAGCACCTGTAAGGTGTTCGTCATGTTTTTTTTAAAAATTTTTATTTTTAAAAATATGTATTTAGGGATTTAAGAGAGGAAGAGAGAAACATCAGTGATGAGAGAGAATCATTGATGGGCTGCCTCCTGCACACCCCACACTAGGATCGAGACAGGAACCCGGGCATGTGCCAACCAGGAATCGAACTGTGATGTCCTGGTTCATAGGTGGATGCTCAACCACTGAGCCACACCGGCCGGCTCCATTCGCTTACTTGACTCTTTGAAAACGTCTGTGCTCCCTCTTTCCTCCCATTAGACTTTGAGCTCAAACCTCCTCTGCCATTGTATCCTAGGTGTTCAACAAAATTTGTAGGTGTCCATCATTGTTGTAGATACTTCCTATCTTTTAAGCCTCAAAATGTATTTATGTGTTATTTTTCCCATTATACAGATAAGAAAATGAGGTTCGGATGAGGAAATGGCTATATTTAACTTCCATGACTGAAGTCTTTTTTAAAATATAAGGTTTTATTGAGCCAAAAATGCTAACCAAATGACTGGTCTTGGGGCATAGAGTCTAAACCACCAGCAGCATGGCCAGACAGGAAAGGTAGTATGTCCGTCATCCCAGAGTTCTGCAACCGGTTTAATACATCGAGTCAGGGGAAGAAGAAGAAAGAAGTAGTCTGAAAGGATTTACATAAGCTACAGGCAAAGGGGTGGGAGAAGGTGAAGCAGGGCCAGCTCTGGGCAGCAGAGTCGAATAAAGAAGTGCCTGCACCAGTGGAGTGGCTGTGGGCAGCGGTCCAGAAAGCCCACATGCAAACAAATGGGAACTCCTGGAGTCAGACGGTGTCTGGCTAAAATAATCTGTGGATATAGCCACCTGGAAATTAATCCAAAATCCCAAAAGGCAAAACAGGAATGTGGGATGTCTTTCATTTATTTACTAGAGGCCTGGTGCATGACATTCATGCACTGCAGGGGGAGGGGGGTGGCCCTCAGCCTGACCTATGCTCTTTCGCAGTCCGGGATCCCCAAGGGGTCCTTAGTGCTGCCATGGAGGCGGGAGAGGCTCCCTCTAGCACCACTGCACTTGCCAGCTGTGAGCCTGGCTTCTGGCTGAGTGGCGCTCCCCCTGTGGGAGCACATTGACCACCAGGGGGCAGTTCCTGCATTGAGTGTCTGCCCCCTGATGGTCAGTGCAAGTCATAGTAACCAGTTGTTCTGCTGTTCGGTAGATTTGCATATTAGGGTTTTATTATATGAGATTTTTTTTTAAAGATTGTGTTTGTTTATTTATTTTTGTTAATCCTCACCCAAGGATATTTTCCCATTGATTTTTAGGGAGAGTGAAAGAGGGCGGGAAAGAAAGAGAGAAACATCGATGTGAGAGAAATACATCGATTGGTTGCCTCCTACACGAGCCCTGACCAGAGCCCTGACCAGGGCTGGGGAGGAGCCTGCAACCAAGATACGTGCCCTTAACTAAAATTGAACCCGGGACCCTTTGATCCACAGCCTGACGTTCTATCCACTGAGCAAAACCGGCTGGGACTGAGATGTCTTTCATTAGTTGGCCTGCAGCCATTAACAGACTAACAGTTCCAGCTCTTTTTCTCCCTCTCAAGCCACTGTAACTTAATTTAGAACATCTCGGAATTTTTTTCTTATCAGCTGATTCCAGGGAGGTGTGTGTAACCCAGCTGTGTGCTTCCTGGGCAGTGTGTGGGGATTCTGCTACCCAAGGCCCCAGCCATGACACCCTGAACCAGGGAGGCACAAAGGCAGACCTCAAATCCTCCCAGAAGGTAGCCCCACCACTGCCCACCAGCTCTGGCAGCGTCCAAACCTTTAAATCAGAAGAGAAACCACCAGCAGTTACAAAGATAAGGACATTTATTCGTGTTATATTACTGGATTTTAAAGGCAAAAATACAGTTCTGTTTTGAACATCAAAGTCAGACATTCCCCCCTCCCACTCACAATAGTCAATACATACATTTGCACACATAGGAAATCGAAACACACAGCACAACAGGTCTCCAGGACAGGACTGCTGCTGTCCCGGCTGTGTGGGACACCCCATGGCCAGCCCTGAGGTCAGCAGAGACCCTGCCCAGGCTGAGAGCCAGACCACATTTCCTTTACCCTCCCGGGCCACCTCCGCCCTCTGATCTTCTCCAAAAGCCACTTCACAGGTCACCAGCAACGGGAAGGACAGAAACAAAGGCACAGAACATGACAACTTCATGGTGACAACTTCCAGGTAAAGGAAATGCCCCCTGAACCCTCTTGCTCTGAACTCCCCCGGGAGGAAACAGGACCTACAGCATCTCGTGAACCAGGCAGGCCTGCAGGCCTAACCTTGGGCTCAGGTGGCGCCCATGAGAGCACCAGAAGGTGAGCAAAGGAGGAACAGATGACACAGGATTTCCCTTGGTTCTGAGAATGAACCACATACTTGAATATTCCAATGTAACATGAAAGAAAATATTTTAAAAAAAAACAAAAGAAGAAAAAAAAGTCTTTTTTTTTTTTTTCAAGAGTACAGTAAGTAACAAAGAAGTTACTTCCCAAGATATCTGTCTCCTTCTTTTAAGGCACTTTGGAAAAGTCGGGATCTGGGGTCACAAAGAGAGGCCTTCATTCTTTGCATTTCCCAAAACTCCTTCTCAGTGCAGTTGCTCTGAATTTTATTAACATCTCTGTTAAGGAGCAGGGGATTGACAGAAGGAATACTCTTTGCATAGCCCCAAAGCTTGTGCAGTAGAAAATAAATTTTAATCAAAGCCTTCTGGAAAAAGAACCAAGTTAGCATCTGAGATGCTCAAAGCAATAAAGGCACAGGTAAGACTGGCGCTGGACACCAACTCAGCCTCCATCCACACTGAGGGCTGGTTCCCAGGAGGTCTGAGCGGCGACCAGCGGAAAGGTCAAGCCTGGGATTAAACAGCTGAGTCTCAGGCCCTTAGCCCAGTGTTGAAACTGCCTCGTGCATCTCACCCCAGGCATCGAAGCCTCTCCCAGCAGAGGCAGGTTTGGAGAAGACAGCGCTGGGGATCAGCCTCCCAGGAGGGGGAGCACCTGCTAAAGGCCCGAGGGGGAAAGGGAGGCTTCAGGCACCAGAGTGGTCCTGGGGGAGTGTGAGTGGGTTCAGCTGAATTTCTATGTTTCTAATTAAAAGGCACATTCATGCTGGAGAATGAATAGTGTATTTGACCCTGAGTGCCACAGGCAAGTTTTAGGGAACAGGCAAAAAGCAAAGGAACAAAAAAGGGGAGGGCAGAAGCGGGGAGGAAGAAGGAGAACCGGTCCTGCAAGGTGGGACAGGCAGTGTTGGGCCAAACCTGAGGGAGGCAGCCCTTCGATCCAAGGGGGCCAAGGGGGCCAGAACGGAGGTTCCCTCCACCTCCCCAAGCTAAGGGCCAGTAAACAGTTCTGACTGCTGTCATTTACAACTCCACAGCCTATGCCCTGGTGGGAGGTCTTGGTGTCAGTCCAAGGAGGTGGTAGAGGTTCCCTCTGCCCTGCCCACCTGGGTAGGGTAAAGAGATGGGGAGCGCTGCCTGGCAGGCCAAGGATTCTGCCTTCCTGCAGAGGTGTGTGTGTGTGTGGCGGGGGTGGGGGGGGGGGGGGCTTGCCTCGTCAAAGGACCCAAAGGTGATTTTGCTCTTCACAAAACCTGGCCGGCAAGCTAAATCAGAGGCCTGCTCATGGCCACTACAGCATACAGAATCGCCCCCTGTCCCGCCCCTAAAAAAATGCTCAGTCCCTTCCTCACATTTAAACACCACAATAAAAATACATAGGTAATTCAAGTTTACATAACATACTCAGAATAATCAATTGCCACGTTTGAATACTAAACAGCCATGAAAATCTGGATCAACACAAAATCAAGCTAGATCAGTAATCAGAATTTGATTTGGTCTTTAAAATACTACAAACTGCAACCTGCTCTTTCTGAAAAGTTTTACATTCAGAAATCAGGCAATGTGGAGAAAGGCCACTGAATGTGAGAACACCCAAGGATTTTGCTCTGATGGCTAAAGTTGCCTTGGAATTCACACGTTAGCAGGGCAAAAGGTCTGAGGCTCACGTTTTAGAATTCTTGCTAAGAAGAGATACACACAGTGATTGGAACAGTTGTATAGCGCTAAAAGAAGGGGGCGGTAAAATGAGAATGGTTGACACAGTTTTTCTGTTTAAAATATGACAACCAAAAAATATCACACCAATCCAATTTCAGCAGCACTCTCCAATTTTGCATAAAGTAATAAGAATACACGATTTAAAACAAAATTCTTACCTATTTCACAACAAATTTGCAGTTTACCACTGGGAACGAGTCCCACAGTCACCAAATTTGGGGCTGTATACACTCTGATTCTTTGGGGTGACACTGTGAACATGCTGAGAACCCCAGAGGCTGACAGTTTCTACACATACAAACACCTCGTAGAGCTAAGAAGTCACACGCCGAGTCAAGCTGGGGGCAAAACACCCCACTTGTTCTGGTCATCCGGAGAGGCATGTAAATGAC
This sequence comes from Myotis myotis, assembly GCF_014108235.1. Lineage (NCBI taxonomy): Eukaryota > Metazoa > Chordata > Mammalia > Chiroptera > Vespertilionidae > Myotis > Myotis myotis. The sequence continues at coordinate 29,202,170 of NW_023416316.1, read as the reverse complement.
GAGCGAAGGGGCTATCACGCTGATTGGTAAGAACGAGGGGCCAGCCCAGCACGTTGGCAGAGACACAGCAAAGGTCCCTGGCCATTTTTAGGTCTTTATCAGGGTAGCAAAATGCTAGCTCGGTGTCCCGACGTCCACTGTGATTTTGGTATATAATGGGTTTCTCTCTATGTCCAACACCTTATAAGTCAGTGTGTTCAAACCATCAGACAGCATTGTCTCCTTGGTGTGTGCAATTCGGTCAAACCTACAAGGAAAAAAAGAGCAAGAGGTTGGTGTCAAAACAAAAATCTTAAGAAAAAAAGCATTAAACATTTGCACTTTGTTGCTTTCCCCCCTTGGACTGAGCCCTCCCTCCCCCTCCCGGCATGGAGCCCTCCCCAGGGCTCATTTCTGCCCCAACCTAGAGAGGGAAGAAGGAATATAAACAAACACAGAACACACCTCTGAGGATTGGGTTCATTTTTCTTGTCTCTTGAGTGGCGAATCATCCGACACTTCCCAACCACAGCGTTTGGGCGAGATATAGACATACCTTTAAAAACTAATCTGCAGAGAGCAAAGGGACAAATCATCGTTACAGAGCAACAGCAGGCAGAGCCAGGCCGTGAAGATGAATGGCGCCGGCCAGACCCGTGTGGGCGGCCGGGAAAGCACAGGCAAAGGCAGGCAGGGAGAGCAAGCACGGTGCCCTCAGGAGCAACACAGCCTTGGGGATGGTGAAAGGGTCTGGGGTTGGAAGTGGCTGGAGATGAGGCTGAAAAGATGGACAAAGGCTAAGTCATGGAGGCCTTCTCAAAGCTTCAAGCAACAGTGAACCGTGACAGTGTCAGAAAAGGATGGAATAGGCAGTGTTTCCCAAAGGTTTTTAGCCAGGGAGACATCTCTCTGATAAGGAGTATAAAAAGGGGGAGTAGGGAATAAGACTGGGGCAGCCAGAACGGCATGGAAGGTTCTGTGTGTAGGTCTAGGGCAGTGGTCGGCAAACTCATTAGTCAACAGAGCCAAATATCAACAGTACGATGATTGAAATTTCTTTTGAGAGCCAAATTTTTCAAACTTAAACTATATAGGTAGGTACATTGTTATTAACTTAATTAGGGTACTCCTAAGGCTTAGGAAGAGCCACACTCAAGGGGCCAAAGAGCCGCATGTGGCTCGCAAGCCGCAGTTTGACGGCCACTGGTCTAGGGGAAAGGAATGAGGACCAAAACCAAAGCAGGAATAGAGAAGTTAAGAGGCAGTGCTCCTGGGTCACTTTAAAGGTTACTGGCCTTGCCCCCAGGACCTGGCACACAGCGAGTAGGTGTTATAGTAAGAGTTAGGTCCTTTATTTTCCAAGAAAGCTGCTCCACAAACCACTCACCCTTCTAGCCCCTCCAGCCTAGGGTGTTGGTACTTGGTGCTCCCGCCCCCTCTACCCCCAACCTTTGTGACCACTCAGGTCTCTGTTGTCACATCAGCCCAGTGTCTGCCCAGGTGTGGTACTGTGGGCGCAAGTTTGTTTCTGTCTGGACTCCATGTCCATGTCTTCAGTGTCTTCCCGATTGGGCCCACCTGGCACAGGGCTCTCATGCAGCGGACACTCGATCTGCACACTTGAAAACTCAAGTGTTCGTCAAGGCCTGTATTAAAGACTTGGGCCTATGCCAGGTTCTCACAGAATGTTAACCCTGAATGACTTGGGTGCTGCTCTGACAGACACCTTCTGTTAACTGACCCAATTAGTGTTCTGCAATCCAGGAAGGCACCAGGGTGTATTCTGACATCAAACTCAGAGACAAGTTCAGACTGGCTCTCAGAGGGAGTAGGTGCTTTTAATCCGTAGCTGGCAGGGTCGAAGCCTCCACTGCCGGGGAGAACTGGGCAGAATGTGGTTTCAAATGCTACTTACAGGTGATTTATACCATCTGCAATGACAACCTATATGATAAAGGTTTACCAACTTCCAGGGAGTCCAAGGATGGGGGTGTTGGGGGTTGGCTGTGAAATGATGGTTGCAGGGCCAGTGGGTACACAGCAACCATCACACTACTCTGTCCTCTTTCGTGTATGTTAAAAATAGTCCAAAAAGTTAAATAAATAAAACAGTACCAAGATTCTGTGAAGAACTTGGAATCCCGTCCAAAGAAACTTGTTTCATACTCAAACATGACCACAATGAGATGCTGAATTTTTACGAAGGACACGTGTGTTGTTTTGTTTTGTTTGTTTTTTAATATATTTTTATTGATTTCAGAGAGGAAGGGAAAGGAGAGATAGAAACATCAATGATGAGAAAATCATTGATCAGTTGCCTCTTGCGTGCCCCCTACTGGGGATTGAGCTTGTAACCTGGGCATGTGCCCTTGACAGGAATCGAACCTGGAACCCTTCAGTCCACAGTCCATGCTCTATCCACTGAGCCAAACCAGCTAGGGCTGAAGGACACATGTTTACTCCTTCAGGACAAAATGGCACGCGGTATGCATCAAAGTACACTCCTTCACTTGGTTCTCATTTTACATTTTCCAAGGCTAATGCAAAAATCACAGAAGCTCCCCTGGCTGGGTAGCCCAGCTGGTTAGAATATCATTCCGATATGCCAAGGTTGTGGGTTTGATCCCCAGTCAGGGCACATACAAGAAACAACCAATGAATGTATAAATAAGTGGAACAAGAAATCAATGTTTCTCTCTAAAAATCAATAAATTTAATTTTTTTTCTTTAAATAGCAGTAGCTAATTTTCCTAAAGACATCGTCAGCACGTACAGTGTCTACAGCTGGGCACACGTAAGACCCTGGGCTGAGTGAGGGTGCATCCTTCCTGAGGGTCAAAGGCCCAGCAGAATAATCAGCACGGACTGAAAAGCTAGACGTGAAGGGAGACAGAGAAGGAGGAGATCTAAGTTGTGACCATTACCTGTTAAAAATGTCGTCATCTTCACCTCCCCAGCCCCAATAATTATTAGGAAATCCATTGATGGTGAGAAACTGTTGTTTACTTAGAGCAGACACACCTCCAAAAAACTGAACATAAGGTAAGCTGGGGGGAAAAAAAAGAAAACACACACACACACACACACAGAGGACCAGTGGTTAGTAGGTTTTGACTTCCCTGAAATAAAACTTGCTCAAAATAAACACTCCTGAAGTTATTTTTATTCTCTGAAACTTTTTAACTGGAGATTGATGAGGGCTTTCTTTGTTTTGTTTTTATAGTAGACTCAGATAATCTTAGAGAAGACACAGGTATCGAACAATAGAATCTTCTTTCTAAAAACACTGTGTCGCTTCTGTGGTGATCTAGGCAATCAGTCGGTTACATGAGCATGAGCCCAGTTCTGCACCAGACAGGAATCTGCTCCTACACGGGAAATCCTCATCCAGGAAGTCCTGGACTCTGAGGTTGTTCGAGGGTCTCCCTGTGCCCACGCTGTCATGTGCCCATCCCATCTACCAGTCCAGCTTTCATTCTTCCAAGGTAAACTGGCTTGAAAACTGACTGATTCCAATAGTCAAGACAGCATTTGTGGCCCTGGCCGGTGTTGCTCAGTGGGTTGAGCATCGTCCCATGCACCCAAGTGTCGCTGGTTCAATTCCGGTCAGGGTACATGTCTGGGTTGTGGGCTTGATCCCCAGGAGGGGGCATGACAGAGGCAGCCCATCGATGTTTCTCTCTCACCTGGATGCGTCTCGCTCTCTCCCTCTAAAAAAAATCAAGAGAGCGCTTCTGCCATCCATCATCCCCCAGGAGAGACGCGACGTCTGACTGCCCTCCGTCAGGCAAGCACGGTGATGTGTGTTTTAGCCGTCACTATTATGCAAACACCCCCTGGCCAGGACGGTTTGTTTTCAGTTAGGAAATGAAGTTGCTTCTCAATGACAGGAATGGCCCAAGCCTGCTTCCTATTTTGATTTTGTTTTTAACTGACGAATGGTGCAGCATTCATCATCAGAATAAGCTGCTACACTTATTTAGTGTGTGGTTTTGATTCAGCTTGAAAAAATAACCTCACTACATGTAGCAGTGCATTATATGTACGGTATATATAACGTTAGTATTTCTGCTTTGAGTCCTTGATATTGCAACGGAATTCCAACTTTATTAAGTGTACTTTACATGCTAGTTATTGTGTGCGATTTCAACTTTTTCTGCTTTCTCCCTTTTCTGGTTGTGCGCTTCCTTTTACAACAAGCCTCAAGAAACAGTCTCTGAGAATGACTGAGCTATGTTTATAATGCGGATGTACGTAGGGAGCATGTAAAAAAAATCATTTTCACAAAATAAATACATATTTAAAATTTACCAATAACTACAGGTGGGGCCCTGGGGAGGGCGCGGGGGAGGGTTCATTGTGTTAAACATAGTTGATCTTTGGACTCTATGCTTGTCTTTGGTTTTACAAAATAGCTTGTATTTTCAGTATTTTCTACATAATAGGGTAAAATATAGAGCAATTGTGATGCATCAATAAAACAGGTAAATTTTCTGATTAAAAAAAAAGATAGCATTCCTGAACATTTTCTTGGAAATTTCTACCATGTCCTGACTTAGCAGCAGGTATAATTAATGGTGAATCTATTTTGACACATTTTCAAGCAGCAGGGCATCTGGGCTCTCGTCCCTCCAAACCGTTTTGTGTTTCAGTGCTTCAGTGGTTATGAACTGTGGCCTCCTGAGGGATACAGAGGAAGCGCGGATGAGAAATGTTAAGAATCAGAATGAGGACATGCCCAGAGGCCATGCAAAGGCCTTCTGGGGTCCTTTAAAGGCTGTGGGTTTTTTCTCGCCCCTGTGTGCAGTTCCAAACCACACTCAGGCTCTTACTGGAATCCAGAGAAACCAAAACCTATCACACAAATTAAGAAAAATGCTAACTCAGATTTCAAGAGAAAAGTCAGCCAACCATATAGCACCCAAGAAAAACAAAACCTAAAAAAAGGCAGTTATCATTTTCAATCCATTCAGGAATTCTGAATTCTGACCGCAAGTGTCCACAAGCAAGCTTCCTGGGGACCTGCTTTAGTGAATCTAAGGTCATCTATTTGTCATAAGCTACCAGCACTGAGGGGCCAAGTCAGCCACCTTTTGCTTTCCTCACAGTACAGTCTGCATTTGCAACGTAAGGGTTTGAACCTGAGGTGGCCACGCCAATAAAGTTTTTTGATAATGAGTGTTTTTACAGAAATGGACTCTTAGCCACTTCTAGGGGAAGTACCAGCTGAGCTGACAAGATCTAGTTTTGCTGTCTCTGCTGCTTTCTCTTACCTCCTGCCCATCCCCCAAGCCTAAATGGTTCGGGGAAAACAGACATGGTGCTGTGGAAAAGAACTAGGGGATCCCCACCATGCTTCAAGGGCGGAATTAAGAGGGGTCAGGGTATAAGCCTGTGTATCTCAAAAAGACGATACACAAACAGGGAGAGAGGGAGGGAAGATGGGGTGCAGAGAGTGACTTTTACAGCTAAATCCGCCCCGCTCCCGCAAGACAGCAAGTTTAGGGCCTGAATACCTTTGATCTGGGGGAAGGACTTTACAACAGCCCTGTATTTATCTCACAGGCCTCATGCCCTCAGCAAGGGAGGTGGAAAGAATTATTACTCAGAGGAGGCACTCTTCTACAGAGCACAGGGCTCTCCTGGCTGGAGAAACTGCATCTCCTTGTTGTCATATCAGAGAGGAACATGTTTTCTCTACACTCTGGTGAACAGCTCTTACCTAAATCCAAACTTATCCATTGCCACAGAAATGTGCCGTGGCTGGGAAAAGCACCTGTAGGTGTTCCGGTCATCCATTGGGATGAGGTCCACGTCGCTGAACACGAAGCAGTTGTAGTCGTAGTCCTTCAAGGCCTCTTGAAAGCCAACGTTGAGGAGCTTAGCGCGATTGAATGTGGATTCTCCAGCCTAGTGCAGAAACAAAAGGAGTGATATTAGATGCCGTAAGGACTTTGAGCAGAACGCAGGGGCTGGTGACTTGCCCACTACATGTGGTCATTAGTCCACTCCTGGGCCTCATTTTTTTCTGCCCTCATTTGTGAATTAATACCATGTGGTATGTCCTGAGTCGGTATTCCCACTTTTCAGAATTATTCTGCAGGACTTGCAAATGTGCAAATGACATATGAACATTATTCCTCATGGAGTGTTCATCCCAGCAAAAGACTGCAAACAGCCCTAGCCGGTTTGGCCCAATGGATAGAGTGTCGGCCTGCGGACTGAAGGGTCCTGGGTTGGATTCTGGTCAAGGGCACATGCCCGGGTTGTGGGCTCGATCCCTAGTAGGGGGTGTGCAGGAGGCAGCCGATCAATGATTCTCTCTCAACATTGATGTTTCTATCTCTCGCTCCCCTCTCCCTTCCTCTCTGAAATCAATAAAAATATACTTTTTTAAAAAAGATTGCGAACAATGACATAAGCATCACTAGGGAACTGGTTAAATAAATCGTGGTACATCCATTTAATGGGGTAGAGTTATTTTTAAAAATACGAACTCTCTAAAAGGAAATGATCTTCAAAATAGTATTGTTAAGTGAAGAGGCATTTAAACATGTGTCACTTATTTATATACTATATGTAAATTAATTCCAGAGAAGACATTCAGGAAATGGGTACCTGTGGGACTTTTTACTTCTACCCTCTTTATATGGTGGACTGTGATTGATAACCACATTGCGTGCCTACCAGGTGTCTGTCACTAAACTAGGCACCAGAGAAATATGGCAAACCCAACCCAATCTCTGCCCTCAGGGTGCTCATCATGTCTGCTAGGAAGCAGTGTGGTACACACAACAGAAACAGGGTGTATGAGAGAGAAGACAACACCTGCTTCAGGATGCCAACCACTGGGTCTCAAAGCACCAAGTCTGTTCGTGAAAAGGTACTTCATATTTTATTTACTTATCTTGTTTATTTCAATCCCCGCCCCCACTAGAAAGCATGCTCAATGAAGACTGGAATTGTTTACTATTTACTCACCCAGGGCCTTGAACACTGCTTGGCATATATAATATCAGCTCAATAAATAAGTGCTGGCTGGCTGGCTGGATGATAGGTGGGTGGATGAATGGATGAATGGGTGAGTAGACCGATGGATGGGTTTCAACATACAATGTCAGAAAGCATTCCTTGCTGGGAAGCTCCCACCAAAGGGCCCCCTTAGAGTCACCAGCATGGGTCTCTGCTCTTACCAACTCCCTGGGTTAGTAAGGACAGTAACAGCATCACATGCCACCCTTACATTTAGCAGTTCACAAGCTCTCCCAGGCACATGTTCTCATCCTGACCGGAATCCTCCCCATTACACCCTGAAGAAACTAAGGCCACGCAAATGACACCTCTGGGACTGGAGCCGAACACCCTGGAACCCTCACTTTATGCTCTTTCCCAATATCTCTTGGGATAAACAAGATCAGGGCCTCTACTTTGGGGGAAAATGTATCCCATAAGGGCCTGCAGTGGGTACACAGTCTCAAAAGTGGGATGCCCAGCCCTAACCGGTTTGGCTCAGTGGATAGAGCGTTGGCCTGCGGACTGAAGAGTCCCGGGTTCGATTCTGGCCAAGGGCATGTACCTTGGTCACGGGCACATCCCCAGTAGGGGGCGTGCAGGAGGCAGCTGATTGATGTTTCTTTCTTTCTTTCTTTTTTTTAAAATATATCTTATTGATTTTTTACAGAGAGGAAGGGAGAGAGATAGAGAGTTAGAAACATCGATGAGAGAGAAACATCGATCAGCTGCCTCCTGCACACTCCCTACTGGGGATGTGCCCGCAACCCAGGTACATGCCCTTGACCGGAATCGAACCTGGGACCTTTCAGTCCGCAGGCCGACGCTCTATCCACTGAGCCAAACCGGTTTCGGCGTTTCTTTCTTATCGATGTTTCTAACTCTCTATCCCTCTCCCTTTCAATCTGCAAAAAAATCAGTAAAACATATTTTTTTTAAAAAAGTGGGATGCCCAAACCTCTCCCCAGGCTCACAAGACGACTTGGAAACGTGTGCCAGGAGGCGACCTGTGAGTGCAGAGCGGGCAGACCTCACCACAGCCGCCCAGCCTCAGGGAAACCAACCACTTAAGAAAAGTAAGTATCAGGACGTCAGACAAAGCACCCACGAGAACACTATCTCAATTAAGAAACGTCTCCTACAAGAGCTCCTTTCTTCAGCCCATGACAAAGCTTTCTAGCCACACTCGGTGAAAAGAGAAAGCTGTGCCCCACGAATGGCACACACTGTTTCTCCGACTGGCCCACCACCTACGTCATGCCTTCCATTAATTCTGTGTAAGCCATGAGGCAAAAAGTTCAGAGCTGAGACATTGCAGAGGAAAACTATTAGGCTGTTGTAATAATTATTACTAGAACAATACACTGCTCACATTCATGGAGGGGGGAGGGCGGGAGCGGATATGGTATACCAGGCAAAGGGTAAGTGTTTTACCTGCATGCCGTGTCACTTAATCATCTCGACAATCTTGTAACCACTTTCATTCTGACCCAGATCTACTGCATTCCTCCCACACCTTCTACCTTCTGGTGATGGGGAGAGAGGCCCACCCCTGGTGCTTTCCTTCTTGCTCCTCCAGCTCCACGAAGACCCTAAAAGAGTTAACTGAATATTCCCAAACACAATTCATCCCCATTGAGCACTTTTCCCAACAAGTGAAAGGGCAGTGTCTCAACAAAGCCTTTTCATACCTGTGCAGCAGACCCACGGGAGGGGTGGTGGTGGTGGTGGTGGGGGGGGCGCCCAATGCTCCCTGCTCTTCCTACACTTCTCCTATAAGAAGGGGGCGGGGGGGCGTGCTCCTGGTGATTATGTCTGAACCACAGGATCTGGCCTCCTGGTCACTACTGTTTGATCTAAGCAGATGCTTAAATGAAACGACACTAAGTATTTGTCCTCTCCCAGAAACTGGTAATTTGGAACAAACAGGCCCCTCTGGCACCCAGGCCCCAGCACAATGGAGGAGAACCCTAACAGAAGTCCTGGTTCTGTCCTTGGCCAATGGGGGATGCAACAGTTCCTTCCCCTGAATAAGGCCCTCCGGTGTGTGGTCCACGCTGGAAACCACTCAGGCGGTTTTCCAAAATGACCTGAACTACAATCGCTTCTCCCATCCTTCCTCCCAGCCTGGCCTCACCTGGCCTCACCTGGGGAGGAGAACAGCAGGGTATTTTTTGCGAGTGTGAGCCCCAGGAACACCAGAGCAGCAGAGGGACAGATGAGGAAAGTGTGCATCTTCCTCTTCCTCCCCGGGGATTACAGAAATGTCAGAGCCAGGCTTCTTTGGGGGAAATGCTATAATAACATGGCTAACTTTCTTGTTAAGAAAGACAGGCCCTGGCAAGTCCCCCAACCCCCAGCACTAACGCAGGTGCCGTTCCTCTGCAGGAGGCAGGAAGGCGCCCTCCTCAGTCCTGCCCCTCCTCACCGGGCATTTACTCAGTGCCCCGGCTACTTCACTCACTCAGGTAAACATTATCCAGTACCTACAGTCTGGCCAAGCCAGAGCGTTGTGACAGACGCGCCCTTTTTCCCAGGGACGCCATCTTCTTCCCTTATTAGCTGTGGGCATCTGGGCCTCGGTTTCCTTATGGTCATGGGGATGACAACAGGTGGGTTGTATTCAATGAGACAATACATTAAAGGCCTTTGCACACTGCCTGGCAACAAATGATACTATCATTACTTCAGCAGAGGTTTTCCCCTTCACCTTGGATAGTCGGACCTTTCAAAATGTTGCCCTAGCTGGTCTGGCTCAGCGAACAGAGCGTCAGCCTGGGGACTAAGGGGTCAAGGGTTCGATTTCAGTCAAGGGCACACGATGGGGTTGTGGGCTCAATCCCCAGTAGGGGTGTGCGGGAGGCAGCCAATCAATGATTCTCTCTCATCACTGATGTTTCTATCTCTCTCTCCCTTCTTCCTCTCTGAAATCAATAAAAATATACATTTTTAAAAAAATGTCTCTCAGAGATCCACCTGGAGACAACTCTCGTGTTTGTGAGTGTCCTTCCCAATCAACTTTCAGTTCCTCCCAAGTCCTGCTTCTCTGGAGGGTAATTTCTTCAGAGGATTAAGCCTCCAGTGAGTTAACCTGTGACTCACAGGACTCGAGTGTTGATAGCAGCAGAGGAAAGAAAGAGAGGCCTTTAGAGGCTGTGACATGCCCGGAAGCCCACTCGGTGAAGAGGAGCCGGTGCACTGGGTGCAGGTGTCCTTCTGAAAGACGGGGCTTTTAAAAGTGCAGGCTGCTTCTTTTTCTTTTTTTAAAATATGTTTTTATTCATTTTTTTTTTTTAGAGGGAGGGATAGGGAGACAGAAACATCAATGATGACAGAGAATCATAATCGATTGGCTGCCTCCTGCACATCCCTTACTGGAGATCAAACCCACAACCCAGGCATGTGCCCTGACTGGAGATCAAACCAGTGACCACTTGGTTCATGGGTTGACGCTCAACCACCAAGCAACACCAGCCGGGCTAATGTGCAGTCTTCTTTACATTGGTAGACAAGAGTTATAGTATCCCTAATTCTATCAACAATTACTTTTTTTTTTTTTTTTTTAAGGAGCTATACTTATCCCTTCCTTCTAGGGCAACCGGCTCCTAACAGAGGGAGAGGACAAGAGGAAAGAAGAAAGGTCAAAAACTATATGGCATTTTCACAGTTGGACAGGACGGCTGTCCCTTCGATCGAAGTTTACAGAGAAGCCTTTTATCACTGGGCATACAATCCCGATAGTGGGTGTCAGAGTTGGTCAGGCAGAACCAACAATGGCCAGAACAGAGAGAACAGGAGCCTGACCAAGCTCAGGCATGCTGGCCTGGGGTAGAGTGGGGAGACCCAAGGTGGGAGGCCTGGCACAGGCCTAAAGGCCACGCTCCTCAGAGGAGAGAAAAGAAGAAAGAAGCTACCTTCAGACACATCATGTAGAAACCCAGTGCCCCTTCTGGCAGATCTGGGTGGCAGGGAGGAATGTCTTACGAAGTATCAGATAGCTCTCCAGGGCTATTAAAACCTTTTTCTAGAGCCCTCATTTACACTAAAGATAAGAAAGAGCAAATAGTGTGTCCACTGGAAATGGAATCCTCCTACACTGCTGGTAGGAATGTAAAAAGGTGCAGCCGCTGTGGAAAGCAGTCTGGCAGTTCCTCAATTAGATAAACTAAGAATTACCATGTGATCTAGCAATCCACTCCTAGGTATATTCCTAAGAGAAATGAAAACATATGTCCACACACAAACTTTTACACAGCGTTCACGGCAGCATTATTCACAAAAAGTGGAAATAACACAAATGCCCATCAACAGATGAATGGATAAACGCAAGTGGTAGATCCATACAATGGAATGTTATTCGGCTATAAAAAGGAATGAAGTACGGATAACATGCTACAACATGGATGAACCTTAAAAGCATGCCAGGTGAAAGTCAGTCAGTCACAAAGGATCACATATTTATTATGATTCTGTTTATGAGAAACGTCCAGAACAGGCAAACCCACAGACACAGAAAGATGAGTGGCTGCCTAGGGCGGTGGGGAATGGAGGGATTTGTAGCTAAGAGGTGTGGGGTTTCTTTTTGGCTCAATAAAAAGGCTCTAAACTTGATTTTATGGTTTAGATAAATATACTGAAAGCTACTGAGTTACAGACTTTAAATAGGTGAATGTTATGGCATGTGATTACATCTCAATGAGGCAGTTACCAAGAAAAAGAAAGAGCAAGCCAGCCCCAGAGACAGAAGAGGGCCAGAGGGTCCTGTGTTTCTGTGTTTGATATACTCGTTCTTGCCATTCATTGAGTGTCTACTTCATGTTTAACGGTAGGCATACGAAAAAGGCAAATAAACAGGCCCGGCTTTTGAGGTGTTACAAGTTAAACAGGCAATTGCCATGGGTGCTGAGTGATGAGCGCTTTGTGGTTACAGCTACCGGGGAAGGGGGGCGGGGAGAGGGGAGTCACAGCGCCAAGCACAGATGGAGTGGAGGTGATGGCACTAACCTAGTCCTACGGGACTGAAGAAGGCTTCAAAGAAGTTAGCCACGCTTAGTAGTCCTAGGAGAGAGAGCAGCATTTGTAAAGGCTGAGGGGGGAAAAAGCATCTAAGGAAATACAAGAAGTACACAACGCGGAAGCCAGAATAAGACATGAAGGCGGAGGTGGACAAATCATGAGATGGAGGGGGAAGCTGGGTACTCTGCTAAAACACTCAGGTGCTATCTTTGATTTAGGCCACAGAAAGCCTTTGAAGATTTTAAACAAGGGTCACGTTTTGCAAGTCAAGGAAGGATTTGTGCCCCAACCCCCCCAATTGGAAGTGGTGATTCTTGGTGAGGTGGACACAGAGAATTTTTAAAGCCCAGCTCCGCAGGAGCCATTGCAGGATGTCGGTCTCTCTCCCTGGGCCAGCAGCACAGACTTTCTGCAGAAAAACACTTTAGAAAATAAAGGCTTCTCTCAGAAAACAATTTGGCCATTTACCTTAAGAACTATAAAAAGTTTAATTTTTTTTTTTAAACCCATAATCCTGTATCTGAAAACCGAGCCTAGAGAAACCTAAATGTAGAAACAAACTCAGAATAAGCTTTAGACTCGAAGATGTTCATTACAGTACTATTCACACTAGTGAGAAAGTGGAAATGGTCTAAATGCCTGCTAATACAGAAGAATGGCTAGGTTAATTATGGTAGAAATGCATGCTTCAACTACTATGAAGGCATGGAAAGTGATGATTATGAAGACCATGAAATAACATGGGAAGATGCTGATGACATGGAATTAAGGAAAAGCAGGATACAGAAGTATATACATATGGAGTATGAGCCCAACTGTGGCTTAATTTCAGGAAGGCAACGTCTCAGGCCTCTGTACAACAGGCTGGCATTTCCAAGCACGGCCCACAGGGCCCGAGGCCGGCACACGGCAGATTGCACGGCTTCCCCCTGACCATAGGGCCTGGGCTCTGGCTTGACTTGGGGGCGTGTGCACATTACCAGGGTGGGGTGGCAGCGGTGGCGTGGCGGTGGCGGCGGCAGCAGTCACAGCAGTGGTTAGGTCGGCGCTCCTCTCTCTAGGAGGTGGAGGGAACAGAAGAGGAGGTAGGTGGAGAGTAAGAAGCAGACCCCAGAAGGAAGCTCCTCCATCAGCGGGCTTGGCTACAAACAGAATTAACAAGGAAAGGAAAAGGGCCCCCACTAGAAGGAAAAAAAGAGAAAAGGTGGAAGCAGGGAGAGAGGTAAGGAAGAAAGGCAAGTGGCAAGGCTGCAAAGGGAAAGGAGCCCATTCTGACCACCCTTGTAGCTGGGCAAAGGCAAATCACTGTATGTGGCCACTCCTGGCCCTGAGGTTACGGGTGAGCAGAGAAAATGGCATTTTCCAGGGTGATGTCCAGGGAGACAATTCACCAGCCGTGTGAGTACCTGTGAGTGCTGCGACACGTTCCCCAGGAGGATGGAGTGAACCATGGACAGAGCGGGGGAACACAGCAAAGGAGACCCTGCACTCTGGGGCAGTGCACAGGGAGTGGTGGGACACAGACACTCCCAGTCCTCCCACAGCCCTCCCTGGTGTCAGGAAGCTCAAAGCAGGGGGTGCTGCAGGGCAGGATCAGCCCCGCCCTCCTGAGCTCCATTCCCGCCCACACCAATCTGGAGGCTGACTGCTTGGGCAGGGAATGGAAGGCAGGGATGGTGGATGGTAAAAGATGGTCAAGATAGACACCAAACCAATGGGGGCCCCAGGCCCAGGCAGCCATCCTCAGTCATGGGGCAGGCTCGTGAGTGTGCTTCACCCCCATTCACCTGGGCCTCATTTAGGAACCCGCTGCCTGGCCCTGGGACAGGATAAGCTGCTGAGGCACGGTGACAGACACTTTCACTCACTGAGGGTACAACGGGCTCTCTCCAAACCTGCCCACACTGGGTCCCAGACCAGTGGCCTGGAACCGTCTCACAACAATGCACAGATTGAAAAACTTCAAAGCCTGAAAAAGCTGGGCCTCCCCACCACCTTCCCCACCGTCCCCCACACCCCAGCCTCTCCGGCCAGGATTTACCTGTGAGCAGGATCATGGGCAAGCCTCACAGAGGGTTCTGAGGCTGTAGCTCCAAAGGCAAGGCCCACCCCCCCATGACCTGTGGGAATCACAGCATCACCAAGTGGGAGTGGAGCTGTTCCCCAGGGAGGGGAAGAGAGGCATTCCTTAGGCTGCATGCATCTCTGTCCAACCCCGGCTCCACCACCCAGCCATCAGGGACCCAAGCAAGCTACTTACCTTCCCAGCCTTCCCTCAGCAGAAACAATGAGGGTCGTTAGAGTAAAAATTCAAAGTGAGACCATGAAAGATGTTCAGTCCAAAGGACCATAAAGTTTTATGACCATCAACAACCGCAGGGTTGAAATGGATTCTCTCCATTTTCCCCAAGGGCTGTGTCCTCGGCCTGCTCTGGTCAGCAAGGAGCAGAGAACTCTGGGGAAAGGCCTGGGAGGGGCTGTGCAGATTCCCAAGGATCATGTCATGCCCTGGCCTGACTGAGAAAGGAGGCTTCACTTCCAGGCACAGTCCTCACAGGAGAACAGGGAGCAAGGGGTCCTGAGAGTGGGTGGAAGTACAGGGTAGGAGTCAAAGGGAACGGCTCCGTGCTCCAAACCCTGACCGAGCACACGGAGCCGGGTGGTCAGGGAGAGAGGCGGTCAGAACTGGGGGCTGGGAGTCCAGGAGCCGCCAGCTGGGTGAGCGCACACACAGCAATCACCCCTCCTCCCTCCTCTCGCTAGGATGTGCTAAGTGGCCTGGGAGGGCAGGGAGGGAGAGGTCAGCCCCACCTGGGGTTTCACAGAGCTAATAAGTATGGGGGGTGGGGAGGGATGGGAGGGACCTCAAATGGTGGCCAGAAAGAGAGCAGGTAGGGGAGGGAAGGCAGGCAAGCAGGGCAGGGGGGAAGGCATAAGCAAAGGCAACAGGGGAGCAGAGTGTGACTGGGTGAAGATGGAGAATCCAGGATGGCTGTGACACAACGGTGTGAGTGGAGCTTGAGGAGGAGGTGGCTGGAGGCAGGTCAGGGCTGGACTGCAGAGGGTCCTGGATGCTGACCTCAGGGCTTCAGACCCTGCAGACCCTTGCTTGCGGGCAGTAGGGAGGCACTGAAGGGTTTAAAGAAAGGGAAGGGTTTAAAGAAAGGGCCGGGCATGGTAGAACCAGAAAGATCTTGGGCAGCTGAGCGAGATCAGAGGTGCCAGGGGATATACAAAGGGAAGTGGAGAGACCAGTCAGTCCTGGGTGCTGGCTCCAGGGCAGAGGGCTGCCATGGTGATTACAAATCCACCTGGCCAGGTGGGCCTGCATTCCTCACCTGTGGTAACTTACTCCTGTGGCGGTTAATCCCACAAACATCCTGTATTTGTTTAGGGCTGGTGGTGCCAGGTGGCAACTTGTCTCCCCTTTATCTTGGGTGGTTTTAGAGTTTCCTTAAAGTATGAGGAAGTGCAGTATGCACCCCACCCACTCTGACACCTTGATGTCCACTCTGCACCACGGTTCCAGTGCTGGACCTTGGGGAGGACTTCTGTGCCTCAGAGCGGCACCCTTAGTTCCAACAGGCTGGCCGTGCCAGAACCCTAATGGGAGTCTCAGGCACTGGTGTGCTTGGGCAGAAGACCCGAGAACCAACAGCAATGCTTGTTCTCCGTGTTGACTGGTAAGCCCCCCACCCCTTATTGTGAGATGTAAGTTCTCATGGTGCCTGGAAGGGTGCATATGGGAGGCAACCAAAATGGGGTGGTTAATAAGCTTAATGTGGACAGGGGTAGGTGCCACAAAAGCCTGTGAAAGCTCACCCCCGTGTGTGGAGCTTGAGACACAACCCTGTTCTGAAGGAGCTGGTAGGCTGACGTGGTACCTACATCCCCTGAGATTCTGTTATCTGATGGTTCTGGGCTTTATGTCCTTATCTGCTCTCCTCTGACTCCCTGGAAGCCACACAAATGAGAGGGAGAGTTCCAACACTGGTCCTGAGTGACTGAGGGGGTGAAGCAGGAAGAGGAAGAGCAGTAAAGAGTTTATCACCTCGGTACTGATTAGAGAAAAAAGGCAGGAAGAAGGGGGGGTGAGGAGGAGAAACTCGTCATCGCAGTAATAACCAGTGTTACTGAGGGTTCACCAGGTGCCAGGTGCTTCACAGCCCGAGTGGGAAGTACTAAAACCCTACCCTCCCACCAACCAGGAAACGGAGGAACTGTGCTGAACTCAAATCGAAATACTCGCCCTAGCCGGGCCGGCTCAGTGGATAGAGCATCAGCCTGCGGACTGAAGTGTCCCAGGTTTGATTCCGGTCAAGGGCATATGTCCAGGTTGTGGGCTCGAACCCCAGTAGGGGCATGCAGGAGGCAGCCAGTCAGTGATTCTCTCTCATCATTGATGTTTCTCTCTCTCTCTCTCTCTCTCTCTCTCTCTCTCTCTCTCTTTCTCTCTCTCTCCCTTCCTCTCTGAAATCAATAAAAATGTTTAAAAAGAAATTTTTTTAAGAACTCATGCCGAAGGGCACTAGCTGGCCAGTGGCAGAGCCAGAACCCAGGCAGTCTGAGCTGGAGCTCACTCCCAGCCCTGGAGACCCGGCTTTGAGAAGAAACTCCTTAGGGAGGGGCTGAGTGGCCTCGAGGAGAGAGTTGCTGCCCGTGCAATGAGGGTACCAGGAACCGGGACAGGGTCTTGAGCTGCAGCCCTACAGTTACTTATGTGACTTCTACTTCCCTTCTCTGAGCCTCAGTTGCTTCATCCGTGAAACAGAGCAGACATTTTCACACTATCTGGCCTCAGCGGTTCAGGTAAATCCCAGCAAAGACTGAAGGGTAAGTTAGGGGGTGGAGGTTCTATTCTCTTTTTTTTTGAGGTTCTATTCTTAAAAACGTAAGAACCACTGGACTAGATGTCTCAGAGCCACCTCCTATTTTAAGCCTTCTGTTTCTCTAATCTTTTGGTGTTTTTTTCTTCTTTATCTTTTTTCTAATTTTTTTTCTTTTTTTCTTTCTCTCTAATCTTAATTGGGGTTGGGGATAAATGGTCAAAATGACAGTGGGGTGTCCGAGACAGGAAGACACTGAGAGGCTCAAATGACGCCTCTTTGCTCAAGAGTACATAAAGGTTGAAGCCTGATGCTACAAACTCCTTTCTGAACTCCCTTTCTTCCTCTAAAACAACTATAAAACAGAGAACACAAGAAGTTTCTAGGTTAAATTGGGGAGAGAGGGGGAATGATGCAGTGTTTCTCCTTGGCCTCTTTCAAAAGGCTTAGGTTTCTCCCCTGACTGGTGTGGTTCAGTTCTTTGTGGCATCATCCAGTACACTAAAAGGTTGCAGGTTAGATTCCCAGTTAGGGTGCGTATGGGAGGCAACTGAAGATGTCTGTGTCTGTCTGTTTGTCTGTCTCTCTCTCTCTCTCTCTCCTAGAAAGGCAGGGGGAAATTAAATTTCTCTTTAGACTTGGTTATCTCAAAATCAGATTGTATTTTTCCAAAGAAATAACTAGGGTGGAGCTGGAGCAGAAGAAAACAATTAACAAGAGGGAGAGGGAGAGGGAGAGAGAGAGGAAAGTTAACCCTTGGAAGAGAAGGAAAAGATGTAAAAGATGTAGAGGCTTCCCTGGTCAGTGTGGCTCAGTTGGTTGAGCATCTTCCCGTGCACCGAAAGGTTGCTGGTTCGATTCCCGGTCAGGGCATATGCTCAGGTTGAGGGTTCAATCCCCGGTAGGGATGGGTGCAGGAGGCAACTGATTGATGTTTCTCTCACATTTGTTTCTTAAACAAATACTTGGATTGAAGTGGCCTGGCATTTACTTGCTCTTGCTTACATCCTCCAACATTCTTCTACGGTAACTGACCCACAGCTATCACACTGATAGATTTTCTCAGGGCCCTGGTCCATGCCTCACTTGGCCAAGGGACTCAAAGAGCCCTGAGGGGTTTGCCCACAACCTGTCTCCCAATCTTGAGCCTCAGTTCCCTTGAAAAGCAGGTATCTGCTCCTTCCTGCCTGACAGACTCAGCTCCAACATCGGGCCCTGGAACCTCTGCTGCCTTCCTACCCAACAGTCGTCTCGCTCTCCAGGAACATGTAAGGCTGCTTTCTCCCTTAAAGTCCCCATTCTCTGGCCCCAGCTAAGATGACCATGTCTCCCTCCAGCCTTTAGAACCCAGTTTTTATCCTGGTTCTTCCAGACCATTGCTCTCCTTCCTGAGCTTCCAGAGCATTTGGGAGCCACCATCCAATCACGTGCTATTTGGGATTGTTAACAAATGGTTTCTGGAAGGGTCCACTTGCCAGAAGGGGGAATGGAAGCTTTGGGACAGGCAGAACTGGGGCCTTACACTCTTTAGAATCTCTCTGCAGCAACTGGTCCAGGACTATGCACAGTGGGCCTCAGAAATGCTTGAGGGACACACTGCTGGTTTCAGCTTCCCTTCTGGTCCAAGGGGAGCCACACAAAGCCCCTCAACTTTGATAGAAGTTGCCAACTTACTACCTCAAGCAGATTCAGAATTTATCTTGAAACGGACATTCGGCCTTTAGGAAATGGGCATACTCTGTCTCTTCAGATGAATGTCAATGAAATTTGGTATACAGATAAGTTAGATGTGTTATTGCACCTAGAAGGTTACAGTCTAAAGAGGTGAATTAAGTCTTCAAAATAAACTTGATATACCAAAGTTATACTTCTATCCTTCCTTCTTCCTTTAACATGTCTGTGTTCTTGCTCAGCCGGTGTGGCTCAGTGGTTGAGCGTCAACCTATGAACCAGGAGGTCACGGTTCGATTCCCAGTCAGGGCACATGCCCAGATTACGGGCTCACTCCCCAGTGTGGGGTGTGCAGGAGGCAGCTGGTCCATGATTCGCTCTCATCATTGATGTTTCTATCTCTCTCTCCCTTTCTGAAATCAATAAAAATATTTTTTAAAAGAAAAGAAAAAAACACACACAAAACTGCCTCGATGATTAATCTGATTTCTCCAGGTCATGGTGCTGCAGGCTGACATGCCTCCAACAGCTTCTTTAAGCTCAATACTCACATGGATCAGAGACACAGAGAGAAGCTCTTTTCTCAGACTCAGTCCAGGCCACATTATCTTCAGGGGACCACAAATAAAACTTCCCCAAACTTTTGCTGGGGCCTGGCATTCAGGCCTGAACTAAAAGCATTGTCTCTTGTGAGTACCTCAGAAACAGCAGTTCAACTGGGTAAATCTGAAGTTAACTAAAGGTCTGACTCCAAATGGGTATTTCTATTTTTTAAAAGGAAAACACACAGCTACCCAGAGACAGAAAATAGTCACTGCTTTATTTGGAGAGAATAAGAGTTGTTATTTTTCTCTCCATTTTGTTGGAAGGGGACTTCCAAAAAAAAAACCCCCAAACACACAAACAAAGCATCCCAGCAATTTCCTTGCCTAAAGAGTTACAGCAACAAGCAAGCCCACTGTATGGCATTTGGCCTATTTACACTAATGGAAATAAAGAGGGTGATAGTGATCGAGCTGTAAAAATCAGATACCAAGGAAATTATATCCTTTCCTTGCCCACCTCTTTACTCTCATATTTAGAGTGCGCACACACACACATACTTCCTCCCTGGCTCCCCCTTCCCAGACACCTCACCTGATTGATAACATAGATGCCGTAGTCCAACTGCTGACGCTGCAGGATTGGGTGCAAGTAATACAGCCAGTACTTGAGGTGCTCCTGCCGGTTGCGGAATGGAATAATGATGGCCACCTTGTGAGGAGAGATGCAGTCCTTCGGGGCGAAGCGACCACCCACCTTCACCTCGGGGTTCTGCTTCGCCAGAAGCGTCAGGTCCACGGGTACGTTGAACTCGATCAGCATGGGGCCGACTAAAGGGGTGGAGGAAGGATAAGTTAGCAGGCTGTGGGACTCGCTGCTTCACAGGGGGTGCCAGGTGGCCAGGCCGCAGGAGACAGCTCTTCCAGAGAGGCAGTGCGGCCATGGAAAAGGCATTCATGCCCAGCACTAGGTACCGTGTCCAGAACAAGAGTGACCAACCATCCCAGGAAACTCGTAGTCCCAGGCAAACCTGGATGGCGGGCCATCCTGCGAAGCACTCGCCTATGCAGGCCACACTCCCTTCAGACTCCGTGTTTCTCAACTGTAAAGTGGAAGCGGGACCATTTCTGCCCGGACCTCCAGGCAGGCTGCTGCATGGATCAGAGAGCAGGGAGGAGAAAGCACTTTCTCAGAAATCCCGAGGTTGAGACCTCGCTCTGCCACCTCCCAGTCAGTGTGGCTTTGGACAGGTTCTCTCTGAACTTAGCCTAGTTGAGGAAACGTGTGAGTGTGTGTGTGTGTGTGTGTGTGTGTGTGTGTGTAGAGGTCAGTGTTGAGAAAGCAGAAGGTAGCAACGAGTGGCATGAGTAACCCATGTCTCATGGGTTGATGCACAGATGAAACAAACTTGACGGGAAGGACTGGAGGAAAGGAGACCCCAGAGGAGACTGAGGGGCAAGAGAGAAGAAAACAGCTGGAAAGAACATCAAAGAACGCTTAGTAGAAGGGAGGGAATCCAGTCAGGGATGACCGCAAAGGTTCTGGCCTAGAAGAACGTGGCTCCAGATGAGAGAAATAAGTTAGTAGGAGAGCTCTTTGGCTTAGGTGAAAAACGGATGAGATGTGCATGGATGGTGGGTTTTTAGTTAGTGGTAAGTTAGGAGCAGAGGGAAAGGCCAAGGCCAAGATC
The DNA here is from genome assembly GCF_014108235.1 of Myotis myotis. Classification (NCBI taxonomy): domain Eukaryota; kingdom Metazoa; phylum Chordata; class Mammalia; order Chiroptera; family Vespertilionidae; genus Myotis; species Myotis myotis. Next base: position 29,181,434 of record NW_023416316.1, on the reverse strand, counting down.
CAGATACAGGCATGGCAGCTCTTGTCTCCTAAACACAAACAGGTGGCGCTACGAGAAGGCTGCTGGGAACTGTCCCTCACGCAGCACGGACGGTGAGGGCAGAAGAAAGGTGACTGGCCCAGGGACACATAGGGAATTGGGGACTGAGTCATGACTTCAACCTAGGCCCCCAGTAATCTCTGTAGGACAAACTTTCTCAAAGAGGGTTCCACGAAACACTAATCCTAGCAGGATGCTTAACAGAAGAACATGTTCCCTGGTTAAATGAGGGCAGGAGCCCTACCCAATAAATCCTGCTCTGGAAAGTCAGGATGTACACCAAAGGCTCTGAGAAGGTGTGCAATCAAAAAACCTTCTTCACTTTATTTAACTCACCATCTCCCAAATGTACTGGGCCACAGAATCATTTTACCGGGGGACACAGTTTGAGAACTGATACTCTAGTGCAGAGGTCCTCAAACTTTTTAAACAGGGGGCCAGTTCACTGTCCCTCAGACATTCCACACATGCGCACTGCGGGCCTGGGACGAGTCGGCTGCTAAGCAGGACAGGCAGCGGCTGCAAAAACATCCGGCGGGCCGGATAAATGTTTTCGGCGGGCTGCATGTGGCCCGCGCGGGCCGTAGTTTGAGGACCCCTGCTCTAGTGTAACCAGCTTCCCCTGTGAAGCAAACTAGTCATAAGCACAAAGGAACAGAGGTGAGAACACTGACCACAAACTCAGAGCAAGTTCATCTGAAACATGCCAGTGAGAACCAGTGTGCACCCTCTGCCACTTTGTTTATCAATAATATGTGGCTCTCTGAGCACCCGTCCCCAGAGATCACCACCCTCCTGAAATGAGACAACCGGAGAAAAGCAAGCTGTGACTCTTGCTCCTCCTGCCTGTTCACAGGTGCGAACTCGCCGTCTCCTCTCCTTCTCCCCTCCCCCGCACCTCCAGTACACCACTCGCGTTCCCTCCCTCCAGTGCTGACCCAGCTCCATCACCACCGGACCTGTTCCCATTCATTTTCTTGAGACACAGCTCTGATCATTACCTTCCCACTAAAAACCTCCCATGGTTCTAAGGCCGTGTTGCCTTGGACAAGGCAAGGCTTGGCAATAAGGCCCTTCAGTCTCAGCTCTACCTCCCTCCCCATTCTTATAAACCAGGCCTATGACTGCACTTTTCTCTTTGCCAGAAATGCCCTTCCCTCTTTCCTCTAATGGCAAACTTTGCATGGAGAGACAGGCCAGAATCTTAAAAGCAAAGTCCCAATCTTGCCTTGTCCTTTCCCTTTCTTCATTACCACATAGCTCAGAGAGCAGATCCCCGGGGGTGAGGAAGGGGACCCTCAGGGTTCCAAAGCCCTGTTGCCTCCTGGGCCATGTACCTACCTCTCTGGAGGGGCAGGGGCCTCACAGATCAGTCCCTCACTGGGCTGTTGGCTGACCCAGCTTCCATATCCTAGGGTGCCCTCAGGTGAGTATTGGCTTTATACTTTAGGACTAAGTAAGGGGATGCCTGGACCAGCTTTCCCCAAACCTATCATCAGGATCACCTGAGGCAATTTGTAAAAAATATGGACTCTCAGGCCCTTCCCCTAGAGAGCCTGAACTGGGGAGATCTTGGGAAGGACCTAGGTGAATAATTAATAAGGAGCCTAGGTCAGTGGTCGGCAAACTCATTAGTCAACAGAGCCAAATATCAACAGTACAACGACTGAAATTTCTTTTGAGAGCCAAATTTTTTAAACTTAAACTATATAGGTAGGTACATTGTTATTAACTTAATTAGGGTACTCCTAAGGCTTAGGAAGAGCCACACTCAAGGGGCCAAAGAGCCGCATGTGGTTCGTGAGCCGCAGTTTGCCGACCACGGGCCTAGGTGATTCTGGTCCTGTTTTTTTTTTTTGTTAATCCTCACCCAAGGATACTTTTCCATTGCTTTTTAGAGAGAATGTAAGGAGGAGAAGAGACAGAGAGAGAGAGAGAGAGAGAGAAACACTGATGTGAGAGAGACACATGGACTGGTTGCCTCCCACAACCCAGGTACATGCCCCTCACTAGAAACGAACTCGGGACCCTTCAGTCTGCGGGCCAGTGCTCTATCCACTGAGCCAACCAGCTAGGGCAGAGCCTAGGTGACTCTGTCTGGGCAAGCTGGGCAATGGGGAGAGGAACCTCCCATCTTCACAAGTCTTGGGGCTTGCAGGCAAGGAGGGTCCTCAGGGTCTCCTACAACTCACAGGTCATAGAGGCAGCCCTTCCCAACGGGGTCCAGAGGCCTCAACTGCTTGACTCCCCGGCCCCGGGCAAAGCCTTCTGGGAGGCTCTGCTGCATGTTTGTGAAAAACATGAAAAAGATCTGTCACCGGGCTCTTCTCACTTCAGAGGGCCCCACAACATCTGCAAAGCCTTTGCACCTTTCCTTCTCAAGATGCTACTAAACATAACCCCATTTTCAGGAACCCAAGTGCATCTGGACTGTCACCTACCACCTTACTCACACTTTCGGAAACCAGCCCAGAAGACAGGAATCCACACTTGGTCTGCCCAGCCCCCTAAAGCAGACACCTGCAGGCTGGTCTTAGTTTTGCTCCTTCAGGAGTTCCAGAAAGGTGGTCCTGTGGTTTCCTGGAGAGGGGAGAGGACGCCTGGGCCCTGGTGTAGCTCCATCGGTGACTTGCTGGATGATCTATCTTTGGGCAAGTAGGTCTGCACTCAGGATACTGGCTTCCCCTTTGTAAATTGCAGGGACCAGAACTCAACCTGCTCCAGAAGACTCCACTCCCACTGGCTCCTCCAAGGGCTCATGTGGAGCTTTATCACTGAACAGCCTCTTCTCACTCTTTGCACCCTTCTCACAACCCCCATCGTCTCTAACACATTGAAGGCACACTGACCCCTAGATCCTGCCTTCCCTGCCCAATCTGGCAATTCTTTCCCCACCTTCTCTCTGTGAAGCCTCCACAGCTCTGAGAATCCCGCAGATCTCACCTCTGAGAGTGGATAGCACTTGGCAGTCAGTGGCAGCCCCAGACCTTGGGTCCAGTGCCAGCCAGGAGGCCTCCGGTAATGTCCGGCACATCTCCTGCCGCCCACAGGAGCTGTCCTCTGCTGCACCCCTGGCTCAGTCCCAGTGAGAAAATTCATAGAGCTCAGACTCCAGGGGGCAGCGACCAGCTCTGCCCAGACCCTTGCAGACCTGGGGCCGGGTCTCAGAGCCACGGCTGGAGGCCTCAGGGAGAGGCGAGGGGAAGAAACCAAGGGCTGAAGGCTTCATGACAGTCCTCATGCTAAGCCAAGGCTCCCTTGCTGTGAGGCGCACGGCGTGTGCTACCACAGGCCCTCGGCCCTGCTGGGCTGGCTTGTGTGTTTTCTTGGCTCTGGGAGCTGGGAGGCAGGGTTACGTCAGCAGATGAGCAGATGTGAGCCTGTCCTCGGCTCCCCCAGCTAAAGCCCTGCCACGTGGGCTTCCCAGTTGGGAGTCCGGGTCATGGCCTTGCGTGTAAGTCACTCAATAACTTCAATGTGTGAGCTCAACTCTGACAAATTCCACTGCTCCCTTGCTCGGCACAGCAAGCCCTGCAAATCGAGAGCCAGCCCAGCGTAGACTCCTTGCCTCACTTTCACGTTCGCTGAACCACTAGAGTTCCTCAAGCTCCTCAGGCCAATCAGCCCCTGCTCCAGATGCCCAAAATACCCTTGACACCCCATTGAGCCCTGCAGGATGAGAGCTCCCTGCTTGCTCCCTCATCTCTGTGAGGGCAGGGGTTGTATGCCATGCCATTCCTTTTTATACTTGGGACAGTTACTGGCAGAGCAGCATGCACAAACATGTGTTTATCCACACAGCACAAGTTCAACTACAAGTTAAGAAGCAGAGCTAACAGAGCAGGGAACCATTTTGCCTTTAATGTTTGAGAATGCAGAGTATCCTAATACACATGTACAACCAAGGCAACCAAGGGCAAAAACACTCCCCATTCTGGGTTCGTAAGATGCCTTTGGTTCCAGGCATAGCACCCGATCTGTGATTGATGGGCACATCCCCTCAATCCTATATAATAAAAGCCTAATATGCAAATCGACCCAACAGCCGAATGACAGGTCACTATGGCTCACACTGATCACCGGGGGCAGATGCTCAACACAAGAGCTGCCCCCTGGTGGTCAGTGCACTCCCACAGGGAGCACCACTCAGCCAGAAGCCAGGCTCACGGCTGGCAAGTGCAGTGGCAGTGGTGGGAGCCTCTCCCACCTCCGCGGCAGCACTAAGGAGCAGTGAGCCAAGCCGGTAAGGAGCAGCGAGGAGGTGGGGGATAAGGAGTGAGGGGTCCCGGACTGTGAGAGGGTGCAGGCCGGGCAGAGGGACACCCGCCCCCCCCCTCAATGCACAAATTTCGTGCACTGGGCCTCTAGTGTTAAAATAAGTTTCCTGCAGGTTCTAGGCCTATAATTCAAAACTTTGTGGCAGTGGACAGCCTAATGAAAATGTTGCATTTCCTTAGCTGAACCTCACACTACCACATCAAACAGGCACTTCACTAAATACCACTTGTTACTTAAGAGAATAATCCCAAAGTTCAAAGTCTGGTGTGGATTGTGAGATCATCAGAAAAACCTTATGTGGTCACTCAGTCCAGGATCCTGTCACCAATGGTATCAAGGCCTAACCTAAGGGTGCAAAGCCATGGTCAGGTTCCATCACTTTCAAGGATCTGGATCCTCTTTGAGCTAGAACAGTGATGGCGAACCTTTTGAGCTCGGCGTGTCAGCATTTTGAAAAACCCTAACTTAACTCTGGTGCCGTGTCACATATAGAAATTTTTTGATATTTGCAACCATAGTAAAACAAAGACTTATATGTTTGATATTTATTTTATATATTTAAATGCCATTTAACAAAGAAAAATCAACCAAAAAAATGAGTTCGCGTGTCACCTCTGACACGCGTGTCATAGGTTTGCCATCGCTGAACTTGAACATGGAAGAATCCTGGCAGACCAGGGCTGGAAGGACTTTGAGAATTATGTTTCAGCCCCATGTTACACATGAGAGTTTGAAACTGAAGGCCAGAGATTGACAGATTTCCTCAAGGACATTCTTGGATTGCCCCCCACCCCCACCCTGCTCCTCCTCCAACAACAAAAGCCATCCATATCTTCCCCTTATTAATCTTTTAGGGTTCTCATGTTCGTGGATGCATCTACAGAGTGGACAGCAAATCAAGGTACACAGGCCCCTCTACTCTCCCTACACTGTGCCCATGGGGATTCTGTCTCAGAATCCTTCTCAACCTAGGGCTCCAGGAGCTACCAACTGATCCCAGGTGGCATAAAAATGAATCTTATTTGACATCACTGACCTAGCCCTCCTCAAGCACATTTCTGTACCACACAAGGTCACAATTCCTGACTTCTAAAGCAGAGGAATCAAGGAGAGAATGCTGAGAAGCCTCTGGAGATCCCAGAACTGGGAGCATGACAGTACACTTCTGTCCTAGAGTGACCCAAAGAGGTTTTTTCTTTTCTTTTTCTTTTTAAAAATTTTATTGAATGTATTGGAGTGACATTGGTTAGTATAATTATACGAGAGGCCCGGTGCACGAATTCATGCATGGGTGGGGTCCTCGGCCTGGCCAGCGATCGGGGCCGATCAGGGCCATCTTGCCGTCTCAATCCGGGCCAGTTGGGGCCGGCTGGCAGGGGGGAGGGACTGTGGGAGGTTGGCCGGCCAGCCGGGGGGAGGGGAGTGGCCAGCCGCAGGAGATGGGCTGTGGGAGCACACTGACCACCAGAAGGCAGCTCCTGCATTAAGCGTCTGCCCCCTGATGGTCAGTGCGCATCACAGCTACCAACTGGTTGTCCGGTTGTCAAGGTTGCATGGGCTTTTATATATATAGATAGGTTTCAAGTGTACAATTCTGTAAGTCATCATCTTTATACTGTATTATGTGCTCACCATCCAAAGTCAAGTCTCTTTCCATCGTCATTTATCCCCCCCTTTCCCTCTTCTACCTCCCCGCAAAAAGGTTTTCACCTGAAGTGCAACCACAGAGATACAAGGCCCTGAGGTCAAGAAGCAGTGTTGGGGATCACAGGCTTTCAAAGCTCAGTAAACAGGCCTCCCAGTGTTTGTCCACCGGGGAAAATTGTCCCAGGAGGAATTTCTGCTTTGCTTGGTCCTGGCCCAAAAACAGATTTCCTCCTCACCCAGCCCTTCTCCCTCCCTCCAGCTCTCTGCTGGAAACTGCGTGCCTGCCCACGGTTATCAGTTATCACTACCAGGAAAGGCTCAGGAGGCCAACCTGCCTGGAAATTCTGTGAGCCCAGGAAGGCCTTGCGGCACCCCTCTCCTCTTAGAACTTGAGCACTTCTGGAAGAAATGATTTGAACTTCTCAGAAAGGATTAGAATAACAGTCTGGCATTTTAAAAAAATATATTTTTATTGATTTCAGAGAGGAAGGGAGAAGGAGAGAGAGAGAACCATTGATGGGCAGCTTCCTGCACACTCCACACTAGGGATCGAGCTCACAACCTGGGTACGTGTCCTGACCGGGAATCAAACCATGACCTTTTGGTTCATAGATCGACACTCAACCACTGAGCCACACCGGCTGGGCAACAATCTGGTATTTTTTATTTTAAGACTTTCCCCTCCCTACTGAGGCAGTCCCCCCACCCCGCCTCCTCTGAGGCCTCCACACTCGGCCTGGAGACAGTCACCTACAGGTAAGCCCAGGACCTGCCACTTGAGAACTCCAGGCCCATGATGGCAGAAGCCACATTTACTACTTTCTCCTCCTCAGGATGCTGGGGGAGAACACTTCGCTCTGCACTTTCTTTGTTTATTTTTTAGAAAAGATGTAGAAATTCAACACACAGTTCTACAGGAAGCAAATGCAATTTCCACAGGAAGCAGCATGGTAGGAAAAGGTCACAAACCAGGGTTCAAATCCCTGTGCCTCTACTCGCCCTGGCTGGGTGGCTGTTCCTTACAGCGGTATTTGTGAATTAGCGTGGGAGTCTATCATGAAGGAAGGGAGGAGGAAAACTGGGATGAACACCATGGACACGGGGTGCACACACAGCGGTGTGAATGGACCTTAAAAAAACAAAGGTGTGCATCTGGAGCCCAGTTCTTGGTTTCTAAATACCATTCTCTACGAAAAAGAACTAGGGACTGAGCAAGAGGAACCTGGCCAGTATGACTCAGTTGGTTGGAACATCATTCTTTGCACCAGAAGGTAGCGGGTTCGATCAGTTGGGGTGTGTACCGGAGGCAACTGAGCAATGCATCTCTTTCACAATGACGTTTCCCTCTTTCTCCCTTCCTCCCTCTCTTAAAATAAATAAATTAAAAATATTTTTAAACAGCTGGGTGAAATAAATTAGAATCAGAATGAGCTACAAAAGAATACACTTTACATAAGCTAAAAATACATACACATATACTGTATGACCTGTTTATATGACATTCTCAAAAAGACAAAATAATAGTAATGGGAGAACAGATCAGGCAGGGGTTGCCAGGGGTGAAGGGCTGGAGGAGAATGGGACTATACGGAGGATAGATTTTTGCAGTGATAGAAAAGTTCTGTATCCTGATTGTTGTGGTGGCCACACAAATATAGACTTGTATTATACAGACCTATACACCAAAAAATTTTTTTTACTATATGCTCATCTAAAAAATAAAATTAAAAAATGAATATAGCCCGGCTGGCGTGGCTCAGTGGTTGAGCTTCGACCTATGAACCAGGAAGTCACGGTTCGATTCCTGGTCAGGGCATAGGCCTGGGCTGCAGGCTCGATCCCCAGTGGGGGACAATGAAGGAGGCAGCCGATCAATGATTCTCTCTCATCACTGATGTTTCTATTTCTCTCTCCCTCTCCCTTCCTCTCTGAAATCAATAAAAATATATTTTAAAAAAATGAATATATGTAAAACAGCAGCTCCCATTTGGCAAGAACAAAAACATTCACACATTAAACAGTCACGCATTAGAATGGTTGCCGGAGGTGGGGTGGAGAAATGGAAGGGGGATGAGGATAAAAGGGAGTCCATGATGATAACGGGCATGAAACAGTGTGATGGCTGGATGGAAAGAAAGGAAAGCAGGAAGAAAGCACAAAGGAAATAAGCAGGGGAGCGGTGGAGGATGGAGCTGGATGTATCCTTCCAGCACTGTTCAGGGGAGAAAGGAACCCTGACCTCTAGACAAACCAAAGTCCCTGAGCAGGGCTGCAATCCTGTGGGGTCAGATTCATCAGCCACAACAGCCTGACACCACCCCCCATTGGAGGACTCACTTCCCTGCTCTGACTTTGGTCACGGGCTGTGGACTAACTGCCTTCCCTCCTAGTGCTGCAGCCAGAGAACTCTAAGGCACTTGACAACAGTTCTAACCTTCCCAGTAAATCAGAAGTTTAGCGATCCAGCAGGTAAATAAGCCTCCTGGGAGTTTTATTACTGAGTAAGTTGCTCCTCCGATATTCTGGAGCCCTGACTAGATTTCTGGACCAGTAATGCTGGTGTCACGCACATCCTCTTCTCTCTCCATCCAGAACCAGGCTTTGGGCTGTAGAGAGCCTGCTTCTCTACGGGCCATCTGGGCAGTCTGCCAACCATGCACTCCTGGCAATACCTCTGGGGTATCAGGACCACTTTAAATGTAGCCAGCTCCCTCCAATTTCCTTCTCTACGGAGTAGGTATAAAACAATGTGTTCTTTTCAGGTGGTAAATGAGATAACACATACACATATTTATCACAGTACTTGACACTAATATCAATAAATATTACTGTGCCTTCTCACCGACTCCCTAGAACTTCAAAGCCTACAGGGTTATTACAGCTCTACAATCACAAGAGACTAAAATTCCACTTTTCTACTCTGAACACCAGCAACAGCGACAGACTTGGAAGAAGAGCCTGGGACCTCAAGTGGTTTTGGGGGCATGACATAACCTTCCTGCAAAACATAAGGGTTGAACAGCGATTCTGCTCATCTTTTACTGTCAGAGACAAGTATTAAATGTTAAAGAACCGGCTTAGAAAAGAATATAGAAGAAAAATTTTATAATCTTGGAATGATATAGACCCTCCTAAGTGGGGCGGGGGGAAAAAACCTAAAGTAATATAGAAAAACACAAACTTAAATACATAAAAATTCAAAACTTGGCTGTATGGTCAAAGCTACCAGAGATAAAGTAAAAAAGACAGGTGCCTGGCTGGGTGGCTCAGTTGGTTGAGCGTAATCCTATACACCAAACAGGTTGTAGGTTCAATCCCCAGACAGGGGTGTATATAGGAGGCTCTCTCTCCCTCCCCATCCTCTCTACCCCTTCCTCTTTCTAAAATTAATAAAAATATCCTCAGGTGAAGATTAAACAAACAAACAAACAAACAAAAAAGACAGGTGACAGATGTAGAGACCATATTTGCAAACAATATATACTAAAGGAATAATAGTCATAGTATTAAAAACTCCTGCAAACATATTTTTAAAATAGAAAAATATGAACAAGTAATTTACAAAAGAAATACAAATAGCCAACAAACACATGACAGTTTGCTCAACATCATCACTAATTAGAGAAACAAATTCAAACAAGATCCCATATTTGATCATCATATTGACAAACGTAAAAAGGCTGATAGCACCCAGTGCCGGCACGCATGTGGGAAACAGGCACTTCTCATTCACAGCTGATGAGCATAAGTTGGAGAGCAATTTGACAGTATCCATCAAAATGGTACAAGTGCATGATCTACAGATTTCAAATCATAACCTAATCTCCCACCTTGAAACACTGGAAAAAGAAGAGCAAACTAAGTCTAAAGCAAGCAGAAGGAACAAAATAAAGATTAGAGCAGAAATTAATGAAAAAAGAGAATGGAGGAACAATAGGGAAGGGGGAAATCAATGAACCAAAAGTTGGTTCTTTGAAGAAAAAAAAAAAAAAGGGCATGGACTGACCAGAAGGGATTTAAAAAAAACCCCAAAAAACTCAAAATCAGGAATGAAAGAGGGAACATCCCTACCAACCTTATAGAAATAAAAAGGAATTTAAGGGCATATTATGAACAAAATGTATGCCAACATATTAAATGACTTAGGTTAAGTGGACAAAGTTTTAGAAAGACACAAGCTACCAAACGGACTCAAGAATAAGTAGAACATTTGAATAGACCCATAACAAGTAAAAACAATTGAATTGGCAAACAAATAGCTTCCAACAAAGAAGCCCAGGCCCAGATGGCCTCACTAGTGACTTCTACTAGACGGGTAAAGAATATAAATCCTTCACACACTCTCCCCAAAAGTGACGGGAGAGTATCTCCCTCCTCATTTAGGACTTAGTATTACCTTGGTCCCAAAATCACATAGAGACATCATGAGAAAGAAGACTACAGATAATTTTTCTGTCAATTATACCTCAATAAAGCTGGAAAAAAAAACCCATACAGATCAATATCTCATAAATAACCCTTAACAAAAAAGCTAGTTAACTGAATCCAGCATATAAAAAGGATTATACACCATGACCAAGTAAAACTTACCCAAGAATTCAAGATTAACTTATCTTTTTTAAAAAAAAATTAATCATCTCTGCTGGTGTGGTTCAGTGGTCGGCCCACAGAAAAGCATTTGACAAAACACATCACCTATTCATGATAAAAAAACACTCAACTAGAATCTTTCTTCGCCTGATAAAGAGGAACATGGGGTGCCCACACTGCTATGAAAATCCCACTGCTATCATTATACTTAATAGCGAAAGACTGAATGTTTTCCCCCTAAGATCAAGAACAAGAAAAGGATGTCCTCTCTTATCACATCTCTTCATCATTGTGCTAAAAGTTCTAACCAAGACAATTAGGCAAGAAAAAGAGCTGCTGTGAGAGTGAGTGAAAGTAATGCGTATGAAGAACTTTCCCTGTGCCTGGCCAGTGCTGCATTAGCACCGTCTACTATGAGAGTGGCTGGCTGGTCGTTGCTGGAGCCCAGGGCCCTAGACTCACAGTGGCTCCCACTGACTGGGTGTTCAAACCGACCAACTTACTCATTCATCCCAAGTTTTGATTCTGTGCCTAGACATTGAAATTGCTGGAGGATCAGGTGGGTGTGGATTTGTCCAGAAAGACTCACTCCTGGCTCCCAGCACCCTTGAGAATCACCCCAGTTCTACATGACCGGCCCTCAAGGGGACAGCACTCTACCGTCCTGCCATGTAGAGTGAGTGCATGGCTACATCAGAATTTCCAGGCAGGCGGGGACTCCAGAGAGCATCCCAGCCAACCCCTCATCTCATGTTATGGATGGGTAAACCGAGGCCTTAGTGAGAAGATTTCTCTCAGATTACTCTGTAGGTTGGCCCCAGAGCTGGAGTGAAAGGCTTGCCATCCTGACTTCCAGCACCAGCTCCTAAGCAAAGACAGGCTGCCTATAGCCCAGGCCTAAGTTTTTCTAACAATACACAGGCCACTGGGCACCCCAGGTTAAGCCCATTTACATCCAGTCTCATTTTTTAACATCCCTTCTCACTTCCTGAGATTCCACCAAATATCCAATGCTCCTTCCAGCTCCCCTGCCTTACCACTCAGCTACCTGTAACCTATGACGGTATCTCCCCAAGACACTGATAAACCACATCCACCCAGAGAAGGGAAGGCTATGGGTCACCACAGAATCCTGGCCCAACTGACACATGGCAACACATACTCCAAGTTCCCAGCACCATGGGTTCAGCAAATTGGGAGGCCTTCTCCCTGTAGCCTGGGGCAGGTATGTTCATGTATAAGCCAGGCCACAGTCTCCACTAAACCCTGGTTCCCTGCTAAATCCTGTCCCTAACCTGTGGTTACAGCCTCACCTTTCCTTCTTCCTGTTAACTCTGCCCTAAGGCAGATGAAACACACACACACACACACACACACACACACACACACACCCCCAAAAACTGCATTTGGAGGAAATTATACTCTGCAGCCCACTGTGTTGAATGGATGTCTTCTGGATGGATGGGTGAGGCACTGATCAAAATACAGAGTACTGATATTGCCACAAACCTCATCTCATTCAATCCTTTATCAACCCTCTGGGGTAAGAAGTATCTCCCCATTTTACAGAGGAAGAAAGTCTTGCCCTGGGCCCCCCAGGAACAATGTGCTGGACAGCAGCTCTGGCCTGATTCCAACTGGACCCAGAGAGCACCCTGTTAATAAGTCACAGCTGACTGCTGCGGAATACAGTAGAAGACAGGACATAAGGAGTGGCTACAAGATGAAGGGAGCAGCTGTCCCAGGTTGAATCCACCCTGTCTGCTGGATTTGTAAACCTTTGGTCACTGAAATTGATACCATTGTAATTAGCTAGTTATTAGTAGGAAAGGAGCAAAAATGGAAGCCAGACATTATAAGCATGTCATTTGGGCAACTTCACCAGGAATACCAGGCCAGTCCCTGAAGATCACTGGAGGGGGTGTCCAACAAAGGGAAGACAGATGCAGAATAACATTTGGGAATATGTAATCCCCTAAACAAAGAATTTCACTCTCTTGGACTCTTGTTGCTTAGGGCGTGCTCTCTTGTTTCTCTTGCATCCACCCACGGCCATGCGGACCCCACAGGCAATGGACTACAGCAGGGAAACACAAGCTGGCCTGATGCGGGACTGGACCTGGCTCCACCATGGAAAGGAAACTCTGGATACTGGCTCTGATTTTTGCTCTACTGAAACCCCTGCTACACTTCTAATGACTGGACTAAAGGAAATGGGACTTTGGAAACCCAGGGGTGTAATTCCACAGAAATAAAGCTTTCTACCATATCACATCCTCCACTGGGAGTCTCTGGAAATGCTTCTCCCAGCAGTACCCCCAAGAACCCCACTCTCACAAGCAGCCAGGGAAGACAAGCTCCAATCCTCTCCTGTAACAAAATCACTAGTTCTAAAGTCATTCTACCGTTTATGCAAGTCAGCAGGCTCCTGTTTATCTATGAAAAGGGCATGTGCATGGGGGGTGGCTATAGGGACAGAACTGGCAATTCATATTTGCAGACCTTGGACTATTGATCACTTTACACCCCCCCCCCCCCCGCCCGCCAAAAAAAAATCTTTCTTTGCTTGGGCCCCTTCCTGGATTCCATAAACCAGGGCTGTCAGGTCAGAGTTCATCCATTTGGGTTAAATGGTCAGCCATCCCGGCTAGCCCATCAGAACCTAACATAGTTTCTGTGGATGGCTGAATGCAGTATTTCTAGCCATCAATCTGCAAAGTTTTAGATCAACACCATTTTAAAGTCAGACTTTTAAATAGCTCTGCCCTCATTCTATAGGTTTGGCTCCATAAATAAAGGAAAAATGAAAAGTTCTTGTCTTGTATAAATGAACTAGTTGGCAAAGGCAATTGAAAGAGCCACCAGTAAGGCTTTTTGCATACTGAGAAACCTCAGCAGGAACCAGAGGCAACGGCTTAAAGAAAAAGCTTCAAATCCAGAGTGTCCGCAGGCCCTACACAGGGACCTTAACACACATACAAGGCCCAAGGGCTGGGAGTGTAAGTGTGAGACTCCAGACAGACCTGACTTCCGGAATCCACACTCCTTAAAAGCCAATATCCCTGGCCCAGGAATTTACAATTTAGGGCCTGGAAAACAAAGTAGCAATATCCTCTGGCCTAGAATTTCCTCTTTAGCTACTTATCCCAAGGAAATAATTCAACTGAAGCAATGAGTGGCACATAGCAAAAATGTGCAAGATTATCTGTGATGGTGAAATCCGGAATGTTGAATGCTAAGAGAATATCTATAAGAATATATAGAGCTGCTATGTAAGATAATTAGGATAATTATAAACAACGTAACAGCTGAATGAAAATAGAATGCAAAATAGTTTCACACTACAATTGCAACAGAGTAAAATAGGTATACATTTGGAAGGTAAATGGAGTTTTGCTACAGTGTTAGGCAATGTTTTGTTACAATGGTAGACAGAAGAATTATGTTTTTAAACATTTAATATAATGACATTTCAATTAAAAAAAAAAGAAAGGAAGAAATCCTACAAAGCAAACGCCAAAATCTTCGCAAATAAGAACTATCAGTACTACCAATAACGGATAACATAGATTGAGAGCTTATTCTACGTTAGGCACTGTTTCAGGCCCTTTTATGCCTATTACCTAAACTTCACATCTACCGGAGAGAGCAGAGAGGACAGTATCTTTCCCATATCACATGGCTAGCCAGAGTGACAGAAAGAAACCTTCCCCGTGACATTTTAGAGGTCATCCGACAACCAAAATCTTTATGCCTATTAGTCAGAGACCAGAAGCCTCACTACAAGAGCTCTTGAAATGGGTAGTGGGTGCCAGAAGCCTTTCATGTTGCAGATATAACCAGGATTTCTCCCCACAACAACCTAGACTGGAGGAGGAAGAGAAACTGGGACTTGCCCAAAATGACTTAACAAGTTAGAAGAACCAGAACTCAGAGTCCTCACTCGAGTGGCATTCAAGGCTTGCTCTTACCCTCTGCAGACCATGAAACCCCTCCTTCTGTACCTCCCCTTCCCGTGACCTTCCTTCCTTCCGTCCCTCAGTCTAAGCCAGTGGTTCTCAACCTTCTGGCCCTTTAAATACAGTTCCTCCTGTTGTGACCCAACCATAAAATTATTTTCGTTGCTACTTCATAACTGTAATGTTGCTACTGTTATGAAAAGTAATGTAAATATCTGATATGCAGGATGGTCTTAGGCGACCCCTGTGAAAGGGTCGTTCGACCGCCAAAGGAGTCGCGACCCACAGGTTGAGAACCGCTGGTCTAAGCTATCCTCAGCCTTCCCTTGCCCAGCATGGTCCCAACTACACCAGCTCTCTCTTTTATCATCTTTTGTTCACTCTGCCTCTACTTCCTGTCTTCTCCTACCCTGCGGGTAACTGAATGCAACAGCCAGGCTTCAGCTATGACGTTCTTCTCACGCGCAGCAACTCCAGGAAATTACAGGCTGTGTTCAGCAGTAGAATCCTGCCCCTCCCAACCAGGGAGACTGTTCAAACAGCCTGAGGCAGGGAGAGAGGCCCCACATTTTGACTCTGGCCCTGAGAGCACCACGCTTCCTCTCCGCTCTCTAACCCACGGTATTGCCAGAGTCTGTCCACTGCTGAGGGGATCCCAGAGAATGGGGTCAGCTCTTGTTTACATCCAACTCCCATGCTTCATAGAGTATAGTTACCAATACAAGTTTGCTGAATGAACAAATGAGTCCCCACTCAGCCTCTTCCTTGGGGGCCCTCGTAATTCTGGGGTGAGGACTCAAATCTACCTACTGGACAGGCAGAGACCCTACCCAAGCTGCCTGAAAAGCTCATTTAAATGCCAGGAACTACCTAATACCTCCGACAATGCAAATACCAGTTTCCTTAGTGCACCTTTACCTCGGAGTCCTTTCCTGTTTTTTAAGTTGGTGGCTCCTAGAACGCCAACAACGGCTCTGCAGTTTCAGGATGCCAAAGGCAAAAGGACGTTATGCAAAACAGGAAGAAACTTTTAAAGAAAAATTTTAAGGCATTTTTTAGAATGTATCCTGTCATCAAGCCAGGCAATGACTGAACCCCCTGCCAGGGCCCCTCCCTATGACCCAAGTGGTGGGGCAGGAAGCAGCCAGATCTCATACAGTACTAGTCACGCTGGTATGACATAACCCTGCCCCTTCCCTCACTGCAGCCTCCCCCTGATCCCATAACCCTGCCCCTTCCCTCACTGCAGCCTCCCCCTGATCCCATAACCCTGCCCCTTCCCTCACTGCAGCCTCCCCCTGATCCCATAACCCTGCCCCTTCCCTCACTGCAGCCTCCCCCTGATCCCATAACCCTGCCCCTTCCCTCACTGCAGCCTCCCCCTGATCCCATAACCCTGCCCCTTCCCTCACTGCAGCCTCCCCCTGATCCCATAACCCTGCCCCTTCCCTCACTGCAGCCTCCCCCTGATCCGCAGGCTCTGTGCCAAATGACCCCTGGCAGATTCCCAAACCCAGAGTGTCCCTCAGAAGAGGAGAATTTAGCTCCAGTGAAGACACTCAACGTGGAATAACCTCAAAATAGACACCTTGGGAAGAGCCTGGTACACTGACCTTAACTGCTCTAACCCACCAGAACCAGCACCTATTTCATGCCAGACTCTCCTGGTGTCTGAGGCTTTTCCCCCACAGAAAGGATTCCTGGAAACCTACAGGTTTCTGACTGCATGACCCCTCCCCAGATCTCAGGACCTCCTGGCAGTGGGAGAGCCGGCTGTGTATTTCAGAGTCTGATTTGCGAGCTTGTTCCCACACCTTCTGTGGAAACAGGCAAGTCGGTCACGCCAACAGCATGGGGTTAGCTAGCTGGTTCTTCACCCAGCACCATAGCCCCAGGCCCCATAAGCCTAGCCTAGCCAAGGAGACACATGGAAAAGTTACTTAGAAAGCTGACTCATGGGGCATCAACCCCCGAGTCTCCCCCCCTCGCCCCCCTACTTCTATTGACAACTTTATCCTAAGTGCCTAGCCTGCAACCTGGCCCTCTGCCCCTGCCCCAAGCACTTCCTGCACCTGGTTTCCTTTTTAATCAGAATTCTAGACACATCTTTCATTCAGCAATAGATAATACTCATCTGCCTGCAATAAGCAAGCATGTAATTTTCGTTGGGCCTACCCTTTAGTAAAACTGGTTTAAAAACCTAGCCCTTCTCAAAAAGCACTCACTCCTTTATTTCCTTTTTTTAAGAAAACTCTACTATGGAAACAATCCAAAAAAGTACATAAAGTTTTATGCACAAGCCTCACAAGATCACCAAAAAAAACCCCACAAAAAACCAAAAAACAAACCTGTGTGTATGTGTTCAACAGCTGCTGAATGACGAAAGTTATACATATTCAGCTGACAGAATAATATAGCCTTTGTGACTTTTAAAGGTGTAGAACCAAGCTTGTGATAGGAACGTAAATGAAAAATACTAGGCACAAAGCTCTCTCTATCTATACTAATCTGTCTGTCCTTCTAATAAAGATAGCATCTATATTCTTAAATATGTACAAGGAAAAAGGACTAGCAGACAACATGCCAACGTATTTTGTCTGGGTGACAGGAATACAGGCATGCTTTTTTACCTCCTAACTTTTCGAATTATTTTCAATGAGCCTGCATTACCTTTTACAGAAAAAGTAGTGAGATTTTTTTGTGTGTAAAATCTCACACAAAGAGATTATCGGCTCCTAAAAAAGAACAAAAACAAAACAAAACAAAAAACAGGAACAAGCAACAACTATAGCCCTAGCCTCCCAGGGAGGCAAATCCTCCTCCTCCTCTCTGGGCTTGGTGAGGGGCTTTGGAGAGGCGGCTAGGGATCGAGAAGCAGCTACCCCACACACCCAGACCAGAGATTAAAATCACTGCCAAACAACTCAGCAAGAGCCAGTGATATAGCCACTGGTCCTCGTGGCTGAGGCCAGGCTGGAAAGCAGAACCTGAAACACTGAGGGTGTGAGTCAGCCCTTCTGCCGTCTAAGGACAAACCCCTTTAGGCCACGTTCGCCTACAACCAGCTCCCTGCCAGACCCTGTCCCCGACCCCCAAGCCACCACAACCTTCCAGCCTGAAGACCTCTGACCTTTAGAACAGGATTTGAGATCTCTCCCCGAGCTGGTGACCGGAGTGGGCCCCGGTAAACAGAGAGGCTCCTGCCACTGAGGCCCTTACAAGCACAGCCACGGTCTGGTTCCCAGGACCCCCCAGCAAGTGAAGGGGCAGGAGGGGCCCTGTGGTGGCCACAGAAGCCCATCCCAAGCCTGTTCACTCCCGCAGGAGCCAGGGTCCGCCTGGTGAGGCTTCACAGTGACTTCACTGTCCCAAGACCACACTGGGCAGCGCCAGAGCCGAATGGAAAACAGCCACAGTGCCAGGCCTCAAGGGATTTAGGCAGAAAGGGGGGACCATTTGTCTGAAAAGACAGCTGTATTGATGCTTAAAAGGGTAAGAAAAACTGGCATTTCCAGGTGGATGTGGATTCAAGCAGAATTCCAGTCTCTGCTTCTTGCGAATGGGCATGGAACAACGGGTAGGAGCCACTGGGTAAGCGGCTGGAGAAATCACCAGGTTTGACTTGACCACAGGATGATCGGGCTCATCCCCCTCCCCCCACACACACACCCAGAACCCAGCTGAGCCCCCAAAGTCTGGAAGGCCCCTAGGACAGAATCCAATGGAAAGGTTGGGGCTGCCTTGGCATTAACTGTCTGGCCATTCACAACCCATAAATTAGCCAATTCCCAGGCTGGGCATTCCTACCCTGCTTGTTACCCAAAGACCATAACACCCAGCCATATGTATGGCTGCTAATGTCTCATCACAGTCATTATAAAGCAGCAAGTTAAAGATGACCCAGCAGAGCTAATATGAGGCTTCAGAAATTAGAGGAACATTTTTTCACACAATCAAATAAAACCAGGACTGAAGAACTTTGATACCAACTCTAGAAGTCTGAATAAGAGAAAGAAATAAGGAAGAAAAGAAGGAAAGGAGGGTGGCTAAGGCAAGGGAGAGACTAAACACACACACACACACACACACACACACACACACACACACATCAGCACAGTTAATTGTGCCTCCTCTGCCTAAACTGTGAGTTCCTAAAGACTGTCATCTTCCTCTTTCTAGCTTTGGTGCCCAGCACAGGTCAGGCATATTGTTGGAATTTAATGAATGAAGTTACCAGATGCTTTAGCCATCAAGGACATCCAGGCAAGCTGCCATCATGTAAAATCTCACCAAGGGACCCAAAAACACACCTCACAAGATCCTCCCGGGATCTCCATGCCACACCAGGCTGCCCTGAGCCTCTGCACTAGGTACCTACTGAGCATTAACCTCAAGGAAGAGCACGGGGTAGGCAGGCTCTCTCGGGAGCACACCCACGCCTTTCTTCCCTCTCAGGGTGTATCTTTACTTTTCTCTCCTAAACGCTAAGGGTCCAAACAAGAGCACTGGGGAGCAGCAGCTCATCCCAGGCCTACCCCGTGAATCTGTCTCCAAGACCCCCTTTTCTCTGGCTTTCCAGTGACTAACAGCAGCCCAGCATGGCACATGTCTTTAGTATGCTTCTGGAGAGCCAAAGCAGAGGACCCCGCAGGCTCTCTCTCCTGTTGCTTCTTCCACCCTAAGCCTCCCACCCTTCCTCTGTTTCACTGTCCCCAGCTTTAATAAACACACTCTCGAAATAAAGAGTAAATTAAGGAAAAGAAAAGAGCACTGGGTGGGGAAGCAGGAGACTGGGTTCCAGCCCCAGCAAGCCGCTCCCCTCTAGCACAATGAGGGCTGGGGGCCAGGGGACTAGAGAGTCCCGTCCTGGGACGCCATGTTTCCGAGACACTGCAGTTCCAGTCCAATCCGACATTTGGCTCTCGATCCCTGTGCCCCAAGGAGTTTCCACCGGGCTCATCAGGGGAAGGCTCCCACACTTGCTCAGAGTCTGGGAGGAATTACAGCAGGCGGGGATCGGGCCTGCCCCCATCAGAAAGCCAGACAGCCACGGCGGGTATTTCTCAATCTCAGCTTGTTGGACTAGAAGGCATGTCTGTGTGTACGTCAATAAATATTTTCCTAGAAAAGCAACAGGACAATACTGGTTTACAAAACTCGTTACATAACCTCCCAAAGCTTGACGATCTGCACACAAGAGAGGCTCCTTGTGCGTCCCCTAACCCTTAGGATGAGGCTCCACCCCAAACTGGAAGGTGATGAGGTCCCAAGACTCAACCCCAAAGTGGGGAGAGAGCCCTTTCCCAAGCAGAGGCCAAGACAGATGTCCTCAAAGTACACACTGTCCTGGGCTCGCGTCCCCATGTGTGCCCATGAGGGAGAGGCGGGGGGCGAGGACGGCACGCTGGTAGAAAAACACCTGAGAGCTGAGAGCTCTGCAGAGATTCAGCAAATGCTTTGTCTTCCCGTGGGCACAAACTGAGGCAGAGGCCCGGCGGACAGCCCCCACAAAAGCCAGGGAAACTGGTTTATGAACAAATGGCTCCCAGAGCCCTGGCTACCTGCAGCTGCTATTTGCTGGTCCAGGTGCCCATGACTTTCTGGTGTCCACCTGTAGATCAGCGTCTTCCTCATGGCACAGCTGGGCAAGAGGGGCCTCTGGGGTTTAAGTAGTCTCCTACTCACCACCACTCACTGCCCCCATGTACCCTTGAGGGGACTGTGCCAAAAGCCCCAGGCCCCAGTGGAGTCCTCAGGTCAGCCCTACCTCCCCTAACCAGTCCAACCTGAGGTACTGCCCCCTCCCTACCCAGCCCCTCTCTGGGATGGCAGTGCCAGCGCCAGTCGTCACATTGAGCTGCCGCCAAACCTGAGCAGAGATAACAATGCAAGGTCACTGCTCCTCCCAGGCTGACTACATTGAAGGCAAACACCCTGGCAGCCAGGAAAGGGGCCTCACCACCACAGTTCAGTGGAGTGTATGCTGCTCCGCCCTGGGGTGGGCGGGGAGGATACCACCCACAGGCCCGATCACCCTGGGAGAACTCAGGAGCCTCACACTAGCTCATGGGGGGGCCAGGGCCAGGGCCTACTATGGCTCCAAATGCTATACCCTACCCTACGTTACACAGAGTGTAGACGGAGACGGGATTCAAACCAAGTCTATCTGAAGTCAATCTCAAAGCTCTGACAACCCACAACAGATCTAATAGTGACCCATCAGCAGCAAAGCATGGCTCCCCCATGGAAGGGCATGGCGGTTACCCACCACCTACCCGGCGGGAGGGATCGAAGCATCTGCTCCAGACCCCTGGACACCAGAAAGGAGAGCCACATTGTAGAAAGGAACTGCAAGTAGTGAAAAGGCCACAGCTCTAAACCCCACGGATGCTTTCTCCCACCAACCTCAAAACCACCCCACATGGGCTTTGGCAGACACCTGCCCAGCTGAACAGATGGGCCATCCCACCCCGCAACACACACACACACTCTCCCAAGGAAGACTTTCAGCTCTCTTAAGGAACCTCCCAGCCAGGAACTTCCCCTCTGAGAGCTGCACCCAACCACTCAAACCTAAGGGCTCAATTAAAATGGAGAAAAACCCTCCGCCTTCACTTTCATGGCTGCCACACAAAGACGGCCAAGCTGGAGAACACCCAGGGCCTCTCTCCTCGCCCTCCCAAAGCTTGCCTCTCAGAAAGTCCCTTCGAGCCACCAATTCGGAGTTCACTCAGAGATGCCAGTAACCGCTCTGGTGACTAGGAACACTATCCTAAAACAATGCAGGGTGCGCTACCACAGCCTCTGTGATTCATCCAGACACTTCAAACATCAATCAAATGAACTTCGGGGTACTTTCATTTGCTAATTAATTTCTCTTTCTTTCTGCTCAAAGTCCAGGCAACTATTACAAAAACAAAAGGACTGAGCGACAGTGCTGTGATGGGGGACACTGGCCGCTCTGGAGTAAGGCAACTCACTCTTTCTTCCTTCTTTTTCTCAAACTCTGCATGGGAGTCTGAGAAATAAAGCTTCAGGTCCCAAGTCCTAGTTGTCACATACTTAACATACACAATCTCGTCTCGTTCTAAAAATAACCTGGTGAGTTAAACATCAACAACCTCACTTTATACATGAGAGACTGGGAGGAACCGTATCTCAGGCACTTAGCGGCGGGGCAAAGGTTCGACTTCATTCTATGGGACCAGTCTGCTTCCCAGAGACCATGGTCAAGTCCAAAAGAATTCCATTTTCTGCTTTAAGAAAAGTCCCCCCCCCCCCCCCGATGACCACAATTCATGTCCGACCAACTGCTAGAGCTTCCTCCCAAACTGGATATAAAAATGTTGAAGTAATTATCGGAGAAGTTGAGCAAGAGCATGTAAGAGGCCTGCTCTGCCAGGACTCTGCGGAAAAGTGTAAGAGTTCCTATTGGCAGGATGCCTGCCTGCCTGCCAGGGCCCCTCACAGGGAACAGCATTCTCTCAACCCTGGCATGAGAAATGAGCAGCCACCTGTCTGGTCATCTTCGAAGCAAACCTGTGGCCGAGTGGGGCTTGACTGCCTGTGGATACAGGTCAAGAAAAGTCCCAGAGGAGGCTCAGCCTCCTCCTGACACAGGGAACTGGATCCCATCCGCCCAAGCTCCCAGTCTAGTTGAAAGAGAGGCTGGTGATTAAGGTTCACAACTTCTGGGCGAGATCACTGCGACTCCAGGCTGCTCCTGGGAGGGGACAACTGGGTGCTAACTGGTTATCCGTCAGCCCTCCAGCCTCCAGGCTCACATTTATATTCCCACAAACACCACCCACCCCTGGAAGGACCTCCCTCATGGAGGTTTGGGGAACCTACAAGGGCAAGAAGCCCGCAAGAAGGGTCCTGAACACAACGATGACAACTTACTGCGGGTTTACCCTCCTTAATACAAACCTTTGTTTACACTGCTTTAGCTAATCTTCCAAAATGACTTCCAAGAATAGGTACCATTTATTATTCCCATTAAACAGGCGAGAAACCAGAAGTTTAGGGAGAAGTCACTTGCCTGAATGCTCAGGAAAAGAGGTTAAGCCACTAGCTGAGAGTGGTTCTGAGGAAGACAAGTGAACTGGCAGATCAGCTCCCTGTCCCCCAAACTGGAGTGGGTGACTCTGAGCCGCCTTGTGGTCCCAACCAGAGTCAGCAGGGCGACGGCTGTCCCGAGCCCTAAGCACTCAACATCCCAAACTCCCTGAGGCTTGGGCCAGAGCAGGGACATCTCCAAGCCTTCTCTCTGGTTCCAGGGCCAGAGGGCCCTGCGGCTTCCGCAGCCGGCCCCCGCCCCGGTTCCAACTTGAACCCAAAGGGACGCCCCTCCCAACCTCTCACCCCATCCAGCCCGGAACCGCTTTTGGGATTAGGGACTGATCCGGAACAGGCAGGCGGGCTGTCCTGGAGGAGGGCGCGGGCGCACGTCCGGGACAGGCGGGGGGTGGGGGGGGCTTGTCGGGGAAATCCGGGGGAGCCCCGGTCCTCGGACTGGCGCCCACCCGAGTCCTTACCGAGCAGCGGGGACTCCTCGGGGCAGGCGGGCAGCGGCCGTGCTGTGATGGGGGACGCTGGGGCCGAAGTCCGGTTGCTGGCGAGGCCAGGGAGAGAAGCCGCGTCGGGGCTGGCATCGCTACCCCGACGCGGCGGGGCAGTGGCGTCCCCGGGCGGCGGCGGCCGCCGCGGCTCCCCGGAGGGCTGCCCGATGGCGGCGGCGCCGTTCGAGCCGGCTTGGAGCGGCGGGGGGACGCCGACCAGGTAGGGCAGGCGGCTCAGGTCGCGGCCGCTTAGGTAATAGACGAGCGTGACGCCGAGGTGCAGCGCGCAGACGGCCACGAGCAGGCGGCAGGCCCGCTGCAGGGACGCGCCCGGCATCGCGGCGCTGCCGCCCAGGAGCGGTTCCCGGAACCTCATCTTCCCGCCGCCGCTTTAAGGGGCGGGTGGGCTCCGACGGGTAGGGCGGCCCGCCCGCGGGCCGCCGGCCAGGCGCTGCCAGGCCACGGGGCCGGGGGAGGGGCGGACGGAGGCCGGAGCGAGCGCGGCGAGCACACAGCGGCCGCCGAGACTCGCGCCGGCCCGGCCGCCGAGCGCGGAGCAGGGCGCCCGGGGCGCGGGCGGGGGCGGGGCGGGGCGGGGCCGCCGGGCCGGGGCGGGGCCGGAGCGGAGTGTTCAGGGTGAGCGCGGGGCGGGGTCTCGGGGGCGCGGGTGGAGGGCGGGGCCGAACGGGGGGCGGGGGGCAGGGCTGCTGGGCCGGGCGGCGAGCACCCCCAGGCGCCCCAGGCGAGGTTGGGGCTCCGGTGACAGCCCCGAGCGCCGGCCTCCCGAGCTGGCCGGGCAGCCGCGCCTTCTCCTCCGACCCGCCCTCGGGAGCCGCCGCCACTTCCTGGGGTGTCCGGGCTCGGATGTGGGCCTGCCTCCGGCGTGGGGGCAAAGACGAGGGCGGAGAAGAGAGCAAGCAGGTTGCTGTTTTGGGGGATTGGGCGCCGCGGCGGCGTTCCGGCCGGTGGACCTGCGGGATCTGGGAGAGGGGTGCGGGGCCTGGGAGAGAGGTGCGGGCCTGGGAGAGGGGTGCGGGTCTGGGAGAGGGGTGCGGGGCCTGGGAGAGGGGTTCGGGGCCTGGGAGAGAGGTGCGGGTCTGGGAGAGGGGTGCGGGGCCTGGGAGAGGGGTGCGGGCCTGGGAGAGGGGTGCGGGTCTGGGAGAGGGGTGCGGGGCCTGGGAGAGGGGTGCGGGTCTGGGAGAGGGGTGCGGGCCTGGGAGAGGGGTGCGGGTCGGGGAGAGGGGTGCGGGGCCTGGGAGAGGGGTTCGGGGCCTGGGAGAGAGGTGCGGGTCTGGGAGAGGGGTGCGGGGCCTGGGAGAGGGGTGCGGGCCTGGGAGAGGGGTGCGGGTCTGGGAGAGGGGTGCGGGGCCTGGGAGAGGGGTGCGGGGCCTGGGAGAGAGGTGCGGGTCTGGGAGAGGGGTGCGGGGCCTGGGAGAGGGGTGCGGGGCCTGGGAGAGGGGTGCGGGTCTGGGAGAGGAGTGCGGGGCCTGGGAGAGGGGTGCGGGCCTGGGAGAGGGGTGCGGGCCTGGGAGAGGGGTGCGGGTCTGGGAGAGGGGTGCGGGTCTGGGAGAGGAGTGCGGGTCTGGGAGAGGAGTGCGGGGCCTGGGAGAGAGGTGCAGGGCGCGCGGTGGGGCAGCTGCGGAGGGATTCTCTGGGGCGACCTGAACCCTCTCCGTTAGGCCCGCGAGGCTGCGGCTGGGGGACCCAGCTTGAAGATGGGGCTCCCCCCCATCCCTGCGGAAAAGAAGTGGACGAGTTCGCTTGAATGGCCCAGACTACACGCTTTGGGAGCGAAGCAAGGAGCCTCGGTCACTCCCACGCCGGCAAGCAGGAGGAGAGCAGCCGGCTTTATTTACAATCTACACAGGTCTGGACCCCATCGTTTGAAGTAGGGATTGCCCCCATTTTACAGATAATGAGTTCAAGGCTCAGGAAGGTTAAGCTCCCACAGCTGTTGAGAGGCAGGTGCAGAATTCTGGCTCCAAAACTTAAAAAAAAAAAACACAAAAAAACCCACCACATGTTGCCCTAGCTGGTTTGGCTCAGTGGATAGAGCGTCAGCCTGCAGACTGAAGGGTCCCAGGTTCGATTCCAGTCAAGGGCACATGCCTGGGTTTCGGGCTAGATCCCCATTAGGGGACGTGCAGGAGGCAGCCAATCAATGATTCTCTCTCATCATTGATGTTTCTATCTCTCTTTCCCTCTCCCTTCCTCTCTGAAATCAATAAAGTGCTGGGAATAACATAGATTGAAAGTTTGTTATATGCCAGTCAAACACAAGCCTAACTGCTTTACACAATTTATCTCATTTAATTCCAGCTGCCCTGTCAAGGAACTGTGACTGCCTCCATTGCACAGATGGAAAAAAACGACGATCAGGAGTTGACCTTCCATTGTGATCCTACAGAATCCACTTTCTTCACTTGGCTACGGGAACACCTGACTTTCCTGGTCTTCCTCACTTCACTGGCACTCCTTCTCTTTGATGGGCTTCTCCTCCTCCTCCCCTTGTGGAAGGCCCCAGGCCATGTCCATGATGCTCTTTTCTGTCTATACTCCTTAGGGCTGATTTATAATGTCTGCATGCTGATGACTACAAAGTTTCTGTCTCTAGCCAAGACCCCCACCCCCAGACTAATATGCAACTGCCTATCATACTGCCATCTCAAACTCAGCACATCTTGCCCCCAACAACTTACTACCTACACTCCACTCCCACTCTTACCTACCTCAGAGAATGGTACCGTTGTTCACCCAGTTCCCCACGCCCCAAACCTAAAAGTGTCATCAGTGTGTCTCTCTTACTCTTAAACTAGAGGCCCGGTGCACAGAATTGTGCACTGGTGGGGTTTCTCGGCCTGGCCTGCACCCTCTTGCAATCTGGGACCCCTCAGGTTAATGTCAGACTGCTGGTTTTGACCCAATCCCCACAGGCTAGGCCGAGGGACCCCACCAATGCATGAATCTGTGCACCGGGCCTCTAGTATGCATATAAGATCTTTGGTTAATCTCTTCCCACCCTCCCCCATCCCTCTCTCCCTCTGAGATTCATCAGTCTATTCCATATTTCCATGTCTGTGCATTGAGCATCTGCCCCCTGATGGTCAGTGCACATCATAGCTACTGGTTGAATGTTTGAACAGTCAAATGGTTGGACAGTTGCTTAGGCTTTTATATATATAGATGCCATTTCCAAGTCCTCAGCAAGTCTTGTCAGTGCCACCTCCAAGTCATAAGACTTTGTCACTTGCTAACTCTGTTTTAACCATTCCAAACCAAGCCACCACCATCATCTTGGCCTGGGTTATATAGCAGCCTCCTAACTGGTCACCCTGCTTCTACCTCCTCCATGCCCCTCCCCAGTCTGTTCTCCAAACAGCATCCAGGAAGATCTTTGTCAGCATAAATCACATCATGCCATTTTATTCAGAAGAAAGTTCTGGTTCTTATTTCTCTTCCCCACCTTTCTCACTCTCTACCTGCTTTAGCCACACTTGCCTAGTTGCTATTCCTTGAACTTGCCCCATCTCTTCTTGCCTCAAGGCCTTTGGCTGTTCACTTAGCCTGAAGCACTCTTCCCCGTATGCCATTCAGATCACTCAAGAGGTCTTCTTAGACCACCTTGGGGAATAGTTTCCCCCCCTTTCCTCCACCCACAAAGAAAACTTTGATTTTCTTTTAGAGCAGATATCACCACCCAACATTAGATGTTTATTTATTGCTGCCCCTCTCCCTCAGAAGATCAGCTCTGTGGGTGCAGGAACTTTCTTGTTCACACTGTATCCTCAGTTCCTAGAACTGAACCAGGCACAGAGTTGGCACAGAATGAATATTGGTAAAAATACCTGTTAAATGAATGTTTATGATTGTCTTGCTAATGGGGGGAGGGGAGAAGGGAAGAACTATTGTTATTTTAGAACACCAAAGTCAAGAGTTGTTCACCAGGAAGTTGGTGAGGATGAAGCTGACCCTAACAGCCTATGTATTAGAGGAAAATGCCTGGCCAATGAGTGAGGATGGGTCAGATTGGCCCCCATCAGAAAAATGAGGGGAGGGGGAAATGGAGATGTTTCTTCCATGCGTCTAGGTACTGGCCAGGAGATGGGTTTGAGAGGAGGTAAGGGTCACAGACTTGTCTCTTTCTGTGGCCAGGAAGTGAGGAAAGGGACAGACACTTGCTCCATCCCTCAGGAACATGCAGAGTCCACTGAGGCATGAACACCAGCCTCACCACCTCTTGCCCAGAGGTACCTAGAATCAGTACATTCCTTGCGTCAGAAAGCTCCAGAAGGTCAGAAACCGTCAGGACAACATTGTGCAGCTGTCCAACGTGCACTAGATTTAGAGAGCCAGGCCGACCCCAGGCAACCTTCTCCAGCTCTTCCCACTCTCACCATTGTCAGGTGAAACAATCCATTCGAGGAGGTGCTTGGAGGAGGAAGTTGCTGTGCTGACTGGCCAAAAGTTGGGATCTGGATTTGGTAGTTTGCCCATTCCATGCCGATCTGCCTAGACTCACACAGCCCTCTGCTTCTCTCTGCAGACTGCCTTCAACTGGGGAGTGGCATTTCCTCTGTGCTAGTGCAGTGGTTGGCAAACTGCGGCTCACGAGCCACATGTGGCTCTTTGGCCCCTTTAGTGTGGCTCTTCCACAAAATACCACGTGTGGGCGCGCATGTACAGTGCAATTGAAACTTCGTGGCCCATGCGCAGAAGTCGGTATTTTGTGGAAGAGCCACACTCAAGGGGCCAAAGAGCCGCATGTGGCTCGCGAGCCGCAGTTTGCCGACCACTGCCCTAGTGGGTCAGAAGGACATAGAATAGTGCCTGGCACTTGGTAGACAATTATTTCAGTTGTCTACGGCTGAATAACACATTACCCCAAAACTTAATGTCTTAAAACTAACACTTTATCACAATTGTTTTCTGGGCTGTTCTGTTCCACGTGGTGTCAGCTGGGGCACTGGCACAGCTGGAAATTCCCAAGTGGCCTCACATGGTTGGCAACTGGTGCTGGCTGGGGGCTGGGTCAGAAGGGGTTGTGGGTCAGGGGCCTTGGTTCTTCTTCACCTGGATCTCTCCACAAAGACCCATCCATATGGTTGCTTGGGTTTTCTCACAAACTGGAGGGTATATCCCAAGAAGGGGCATTTCAACAACAATGTAAATTCCTTAAGGCCCGGCCCTAACCATCACTTATGTGGGCATTTTAGTTATAGGGAAGTCCAGATTCAAGGGGAGTAGAAATAGACTCCACCTCTCCTTGGGAGAAGGGGTTGGCAGGCATCTTTTGTAATCCACAGTAGTAGGCCAGTGGTCACAAATTATCTATATTCCTTCCACATGTAACGTACATTCATCTCCTCCAACGATTCCCCAAAGGGACATCCCATTAGGACTTCTGCCTCAGGCTCCAGATCCAGAATCTATCTCATCATTTGAATCAGGCCTACGTGCTCGCTTTGGCAGCACATATGGTGAATCAGGCCTAGGTGTGGTTCCTCAGGTTCCAGGGAACTATAAAACATAAAACAAATTACCTTCTTCCTCTTACTCTGAGCAGTTCGATCCAAAAGCCAATAGGTAGGTGGAGTCCAAACAGCATTGACAGTGTGAAAATCCCAACCCAATGAAGAGGAAGGGATGGAGTGAGAGGTGGGGAGGGGAGGGTGGCAATCTAGCACAGGGCAAGACCTTTGGAACTTAGAACATTTTGCCTGGAGTTCTCCAGAACAGCAGTTGCCAACCTTTTGGACCTCACAGACCACCAGTGATCTGCAGAACACGGGTTAGCAATCGCTGCTCCAGAGCAAGACCACAAGTTCATTGGATACATTTTGTATCATCCTTGCTAACTGCGTGTTGCCTGTGTGTATTTAGGTCTCTAACAATTTTCCAGTAACAATTTCCTTACTGCACTTGCAATCTCCTTGCTACTATTCAGGACTCTGCAAGGTTTCTGCTTCCAAACTCAATGCTGTGTTTTAGGTTTTTGGAAGCACCCCACTTCCAGGTATCAAATTCTGTTTCAATCACCCATTGCGGGGCTTGGCAAATAGGTTCCATAGGTCAAATCCAGCCCACCACCTGTTTTTGTAAAGAAATTTTATTAGAACTCAGCCATGCATATAGGTTTACCTATTGTCAGTTTGTTTTCATGCTACAATGGCAGTGTTGAGTAGCGCAACAGACCATCTTGCCTATAAAACCTAAAATATTTACTATGTCAACATAAGAAATATCCAAACTGCGGCTCAGTGGTTGAGGGTCAACGTATGAACCAGGAGGTCACAGTTCGATTCCCAGTCAGAGCACATGACCAGTTGCAGTCTCCATCCGCAGTGTGGGGCATGCAGGAGGCAGCCAATCAATGATTCTCTCTTATCATTGATGTTTCTGTCTCTTTCCCCCTCTCCCTTCCTCTCTGAAATCAATAAAAATATTTTTAATTAAAAAAAGTGTCCAAACCTGTAGAGAATTTTTATGAGAATTTGAGTCAAACTGAAAAACATGAACAGTTTTGCAGCCTCGTGTTTTTTAAAATTAATTGATTGATTGAGTTGAAAGCAAGCAAGCGAGCAAGAGAAACATCGACTTCCTGTTGCACCCATCCATGCATTCATTGGTTGATTCCTGCACATGCCCTGACTGGAGATGGGAACTGAAACTCTGGCGCATCTGGATGACATGCCAACCAACTGAGCTACCCAGCCAGGGCATTTTTGCAACTTTTTTTGTGCATTTGAAATTGAGAGAGTACGAAAGACTACATAAAGTTAGAAAAAAGTGGGGATGAGGGAGGATTAGATTAGAGGATGTTAAGATTATGTGCTTTCTTTTCATATATACATATACATACATACATACATATATATATATATATTTCAGAGAGGAACGGAGAGGGAAAGAGAGAGAGAAACATCAAAAATGAGAATCATTGATCGGCTGCCTCCTGCACGCCCCACACTGGGGATCGAGCGTGCAACCAGGGCATGTGCTCCAACTGGAAATTGAACTGTGACCTCCTGGCTCATAGGTCGACGCTCAACCACTGAGCAATGCTGGCTGGGCAAGATTATGTGCTTTCTTGACAGTGGTTATGGCTTATTTCAAAATTATTTTAACCTAGATGCATAGAAACAATGGACAGGTCTTGCTAAAGGCAAAGATAAACCTTTTACTAAAAAGTTATGTGTCTGGGGCATGACTACCCACCATGACCTGCCCAGTTAAGAATTTATGATCAGATCACCCTAATTTCCATAGAACCCCTTTTTTCATCTACAACTATGTAATCTTTTACAGAAAAAGTTTGCCAACCCTTGCTATTAAAAAAAAAAAAAAAAAGACAAATTATTTCCTAAAATTCTGTGTATTAACCAGGTGTTTTTCTGCTTCATGTAGTGTTGGCCTGAGTAATAGAATGTCTGGAAAGTACAAATGTTTTCACTCAGATGGCCAAAAGTAGTTGTTAGTTGCTGGCTGGCTGCTTAGCCAGAACTGTTAGCCAAAGGACTCAGTCCTCCTCAGGTCTCTCCATGTGGCTGCTTGGGCTTCCTTCCAGGATGGCAGCTGAACTATAAGAAGGGGTATTGGAAATGCATAGGAGGGAGTGGAAGCTCTCTTAAATCAGGTCTTGGACAAATTTGGACAGAACAAGTCACGGGGCCAGCCCAGATTCAAGAAGCGAGGAAATAGATTTAACCCATTGATGAGAAATGTGGTAAAGAATTTGTGGCCAATTTTAATCTATCACAACACAAATAAACAGCCTGTCAGGATGCTACGCCCATCCACACTTAGTTCTGAGTGCCCAACTGGACTTCCTCCCATGACCTAAAGTGAGGTAGGCTTCCTCCTCTTTCCTCTTTACCTCAATCTCCACGAAAATGCCTCTAACACGGTGCTAGGCCCCAGATAGTGAGTTCAGCCATCCATTTCAAGCAACATCTATTCCCAGGACAGGATATGTCTACAATCTGTTGGGATAAATCCTTTGCCTCAAGTACAACTTTCTCAGATCCTAGAAAGGCCACTCTAAGTCATTTAGACGTTAATTTTCCTCTTAATTATACTATCATTTAACCCATATTTTTTTCATTTTAATCAATAAGAATATCATATTGGTTTGGCTCAGTAGACAGAGCCTCAGCCTGCGAACCAAAGGGTCCTGGTTTTGATTCCTGTCAAGGGCACATACCTTGGTTGCAGGCTCCTCCCAGTCCTGTGTCCTGGTCAGGGCTCCTGCAGGAGGCAACCAAATGATGTGTTTCTCTCACATCAATGTTTTTCTCTGTCTTTCCCTCTCTCTTCCACTCTCCCTAAAAATCAATGGAAAAGTAAAAGGAGGAGGAGGAGGAAGAGGAGGAGGAGGAGGAGGAGGAGGAGGAGGAGGAGGAGGAGGAGGGGGAGGAGGAGGAGGAGGAGGAGATTGTTAAAGGTCTGGCTGAAGGCCCAATTTGCCAACGAGTGCAGCTCTGTGATCTGTCAGTTCAGGAACCTGTCAAGAAAGGAAATTTGATTGTCCTGGCTCTGACTTGTTCTGAGAAATCTCCACTTCCTTGATATCTTTAAGAATCCATTCCTGGGCGGCTCTCTCTAAGGAGCTGCCAGCACCTCTCCCTATCCCCTTGCTCCCAAACCCTTCTTCCTTCTCTGTCTCTTTCTCCTGAGCTCCCAGGGCCCTTCTTTCGCTTCTGTAACTTGTTTCTTGAGCCCATTTCTTCTACCTCTGCGACTTTCTAAATAGACTTTCCGTGGCTGGAACACGCTAGCTCCTCAGGCTGCTACAGACAAGAGGCCATGGACATCAGACCATTGGCCAGCAGAAATTTCCCAACAAGGTGGAAATTTTAAAAAGGTTATTGAGATATAAGATGATAAAAATTGGTATATTTGAATAAGATTTGAAGGGTTTAATAATTGATCAGAAATTTGGCAGAATTGGAAGTTGATTTTTCAAAGTCTGATAGGAATATTTTGAAAGTCTCATATGATTTTCCTGCTGGGTAATTGGAAATGCCAACACAGCCCACTACCTGAGGCTGGGAAGCCTAAGGGAAAATAATTGGGAAAGGATAACTTACAAAACAAAAGTGGCTGAAATCTCTCATGCCTGGACACCCCACCCTCCCCATCCCCTTTTCCCCAGCCTACTTAAACATTGTAAAGGGCAGCACTAGCTGGTTTGGCTCAGAGGATAGAGCGTTGGCTTGTGGACTCATGGGTCTGGGGTTTGATTCTGGTCAAGGGCATATGCCTGGGTTTCGGGCTTGATCCCCAGTAAGGGGTGTGCAGGAGACAGCCAATCAATGATTCTCTCTCATCATTAATGTTTCTATCTCTCTCTTCCCCCTCCCTTCTCTCTGATATCAATTAAAAAAAATATTTTTTTAAAAAATTGTAAAGGGCAAATGAGAAAAATTGTGCCTTCCATACAACTATTAGTCATTCTGTTTATGTTTTGATCTGTTTGTGACATGTTTGTATTGGTCTGTATGCTTTATTAGTATGTATATGGTATTTTATACTTCCAGATAGTATTCCTAATTTGTAATATTTAAATGCCTTAAAATAATTAAATACTTATATAAATTGAATATATAAAGAAACTAATCTTGATTGCTGTTCTCTTTTCTTTCTTTTTTGATTTTTTTGGAAGAGTTTATTTGAGCCAAACTGAGGACAAATGCCAAGAAGCAAGATCTCAAATTCTCTCTTATCAACTTTTATGGCATAATGAAAATCACAGAAGATTAAGCAAAACAAAGAAACGAAACTAATTTACAGATATAAGTTCATGTTAGCTCAGAAACATTTCTTAAGAAAATAGCTTGGATAATCATTGACTTTAATATCTCAGAGTTAACTAATAAATAGATATAAATAAAAACTTTTTTTTATTTTTAGAGAGAGAGGAAGGGAGAAACATTGATTTGTTGTTTCACTTATTTACGCATTCATAGGTTGATTCTTTTTTAAAAAAATGTTTTTATTGATTTTTAGAAAGAGAGGAAGGGAGAGGGATAGAGAGATAGAAACACCAATGATTGAGAAACATCATCAATTGGCTGCCTGCCACACGCCCCCTTCTAGGGATGGAGCCCGCAACCTGGGCATGTGCCCTGA
This sequence comes from Myotis myotis, assembly GCF_014108235.1. NCBI lineage: Eukaryota > Metazoa > Chordata > Mammalia > Chiroptera > Vespertilionidae > Myotis > Myotis myotis. The sequence goes on along the minus strand of NW_023416316.1, from coordinate 29,148,232 downwards.
CCAGGAATCAAACCAGCCACCTCTTGGTATATGGGCCGACATTCAATCACTGAGTGACACCGGCTGAGCCATTTGTTGATCCTTGTATGTCCCCTGTTAACGTAAAAGCATTCAAACCTGTAAAGAATTTCTGTGAGTTTATTTGAGCCAACTGTCAACAATTGCTGGGAAGTAGTATCTCAATGGATTGGGATAGTGCTCCAGAGAATGGCAGTCTTTCATCTATTTTTATACATTGGAATCAAAGGAGGGGACGTAGGTGGGTTACATGAAATCCATTGGTGATACACTAGAGAGGCAGAAGAAAGCAAAGGTGGGAGGCGGGGGCGGGGGTGGGGGGGGACTCTAGGATTGGATTAAAAGCAAAATGACAGACACAGAAAAATAAGTGACAGACACATACTTAAGTGGGTGCAGGATAGTTAACAGTCCACAATTAACATGATAACAATAACAATGAAGGAATTTGTGGTATCTGTCATGGCACGCAGGCATATTGGTTGTGCCCCAAGGGGTCCGGAAAAAGGGGAGTTACCCAGACATTTCAAGGATGTGTTATCATAGATGCAAAAAGACAGATGGGCTCAGTTAAGATAAAGGTTGACCTTGTCAATGAAGATACCGGCCTAGGATGTAACTACCCACCATAACTGCTTTTAGTTAAAGTTTAATTTCAGACCATCCTTTGTGGTTACTTTAGGTCTCTGAGTTTGCAAGACCACCATGCAGGCCTTCCCTGAGCTTGACAGGTTAGCCTGTGGCCCCTTTCATCCACAGCTCTAACCTGGAATGAACCCTTAACCTTGGTATATCAGAGATGAAGCTCTAACCAACTAAGCTACCCAGCCAGGGCAATAAAACATTTTTTTAAAAGACAAAACCTTTCAATAATAATTATATGTTAAACATAGTTTCACAAATTCTTTTTATTGAATATCTAGATATCTCAAGTAACATGAAATTCTAAAATATTGTTAGAGTGGTCTAAATTTATCTACTTTTGACTTCTTATTACAGAGAAACGGGAAGATAAATTTGGATCCATTAATGAATATGTCATATACTTTATATTAAAATGCATGTTTCTTTAAAAAATTGTAAATATATTTGCCAATGAAAGAGCTTATGTTTCCAAAGGTTGTGAAGTGTATTCATAAATTTGCCATCTAAAGAATGCTGATTACGTACTTTTTTGTTGTTGTTAATCCTCACGCGAGGATATATTTTCCATTGATTTTTTTAAAATACATTTTTATTGATTTCAGAGAGGAAGGGAGAGGGAGAGAGAGATAGAAACATCAATGATGAGCCCTAATCCGTTTGGCTCAGTGGATAGAGCATTGGCCTGCGGACTGAAGGGTCCCAGGTTCGATTCTGGTCAAGGGCATGTACCTTGGTTGCAGGCACATCCCCAGTAGGGACTGTGCAGGAGGCAGCCGATCAATGTTTCTAACTCTCTATTCTTTTCCCTTCCTCTCTGTAAAAAATCAATAAAATATATTTTAAAAAATATTAAAAAGATATGTGCTCGAATTCAAAATTAATAAAGTTAATTATTAAAAAAGAAAAAGAAAAAAAGAAACATCAATGATGAGAGAGAACCATTGATTGGCTGCCTCCTGCATGCCCCCTCCTGCATGCAACCCCAGGCATGTGCCCTTGATCGGAATCAAACCTGGGACCCTTTAGTCCGCAGGCCAATGCTCTACTCACTGAGCCAAACCAGCTAGACTCCATTGATTTTTTTAGAGTGGAAGAGAGGAGGGGAGAGGGAGAGAGAGAAGCATCAATGTGAAAGAGACACATCGATTGGTTGTTAAGCTGAATCAGATTGGAATAAATTTAAGTAAATGAATTTAAATATCAAAAGTAAGCCAATACAGAATTAGACTTTTGTTCTTTTTTGCTCTGTTGAAGACAGTTTTTCCTGTATTTATTGTTCTACTCTAGGTAAACTATTATGAAAAGTTTTCTGCCTAGAAAGCAAAGATTCTATGCATTATTAAAATAGCTCTGTGATTTACATTGTCTTAACCAAGTCCTTGATTACTTACGAAAACAGTCTTTTCAATCCTAAGAACTAAAGTTTTGCTAAGCTAACAATAAGTAACCTATATTTGTCTTTGATATCTTCTATGATCACTCTGGATAAATGAATAATTTAATACTGTTTCATAATGATATATAATCTTTTCTTGTCAAGTATATTTGACAAATTTCCTAGGGTCCAGGTTTTATCTATCTATTTATTTATTTTAATATTTGGGGTTTTTAAAATATGAGAGAGGAAGGGAGATGGAGAGAGAGAGAATTTGGATTTGAGATTCAAGACAATCCGTCAGTCCCTGGGTGTGGCTGGAATTGAAATTACGTAAACATCCCGTCTTCTGCCAATACAGAGATGCAAAAAGTCTGAAAGAATGGAACAGACCACAGGGAAGTGGGGCTGGAAATGAAGAAAGCAATCGTTGCCTGTGATCCTGAGGCTTCTTGGCCCCAGTCCTGCCCCTCCCAAGGCCCAGCAACACTTCTGCCCTTGGATTCGGTGCTTCAGAACCCAAGCTCCTTATATTGAAATCGTGCGGGTGCGGCTTCACTGAGTTTCAGATCTTCCCAACCGAAGAGACTAACAGAAAGACACAAGTGGTGAGCAGGTCGGAGAGGAAAAAGGGATAGGGCTGCTGGGCTAGGAATGCAGTCGGTGTGAATCCAGACGGCAGGTGGGTAGAAGTGAGGCCATTCCTGGCAGGAATTAAGTTTCAAGAACCAGAAAAGAAACTTCCTCCCCATCGTCAGAGTGGGTTAGGCCCTGCCTCTGGCCTCCTGTGAGGTCACCAGGTTCATGCGTCCTTACCTGCCTGACAGTCCTGGCCTGAGAATTCCCCTTAGTCTTCCTGTTGTGTTCGGATTGGCCACACCAGAAGGCACCCTGTTCCCACTAAGCTCAGAGACCACAGTGTCCCTGCGCTATTGCCACCTGACATTACCGTCTGCCTCTCCCAACGTCTGGGAAGAGCTGCTGCCGGCTGGTTGGTACTTTGCCCTCTTCCCAATCAGCACGCCAGTCTGTGAGTCTCTGTCCTGAGAGGTGTGAGGAGGAGGGTGGCCCGCAGGTGGGTCCTGAAGTCCTGAAGTCCAGGGCACTTGTTCTTGCCCAGCCCTTTGGTTACAGGTAGGATGAGCAACTTATCCCTGTTTGCCCAGGACCGTCTCAGTTTTAAAAACGGAAAGTACCACATCCCAAGAATCCTCTCAGTTCTGAAAACACTGGGAAAGTTAGTCACCCTTATTATAGAGCCCCGGGTCCTCAATGGGAGCCTGCCTTAGCATTGTGCTGCGAAGGTGGCATTCCAGGTCTGGGGATTCCAGACCCTCCTAAGGATTCCCCCACAATTGGAATGTCTAAAACCAAGGCATCTCTCATAGGCCTGTGGGCAAATAGGGCAGAGTCAGGTTAAGAGCACAGATTCTGAAGCCTCCCATTCACTAATTGGATGGAACCGATATTAATTACTATAGCGACTCCATGGTGTTGTGAGAATAGTGCCTGGCTATATAAAAGTCAGCAATTATTTTCATGCCCTTACCCTGAGCCAGCCATTGCCTGCTCTCAACAGCGGGGTGCCCTCTCCACCGGGCAGCCTTCAGAGTCCCCGGGTGGCTGGCACAGAGCCTAGGGCAGAGGCTGGCCTAGGCAGTGGGGGGCCAGGCTGTCTCCTGAGGCCTTACCGGGTCTTCCTCTTCCTGGGCCCTGAGGTTGGGCCTCAGAGCAGGGCCTGGCTTCCCTCATTTCTGGGCCAAGTCCCTCAAAGGGAAAGTTTGTGGAGCCCATTAGAAGGGCCTAGCAACAAGGGGCTGGCCAAAGACTCGGTGGCTTACCCAGCCCTCGGGTGTGGACGGAGGAGCCCTGTGTCTCTGGTCCCCTGCCATATGGTCAGCCTAGTCCAGTGATGGCGAACCTATGACACTCGTGTCAGAGGTGACACGCGAACTCATTTTTTTGGTTGATTTTTCTTTGTTAAATGGCATTTAAATATATAAAATAAATATCAAACATGTAAGTCTTTGTTTTACTGTGGTTGCAAATATCAAAACATTTCTATATGTGACACGGCACCAGAGTTAAGTTAGGGTTTTTCAAAATGCTGACACGCCAAGCTCAAAAGGTTCGCCCTCACTGGCCTAGTCCCTGCTTTCTCAGCACTCATGCCCTCACACCTGTCAGCCAGAAGGGAGAGATCCCAGGCCAGGAGGGATGTCTCCTGAGAACTCTGCAAACCAACACAGATTGACCAGGGGACACTGTGTGTGTGCACGCTGGGGAAAGCTACGACGTCTCTGCAGCCAGCTGTCCCCTGACCCAGACTGAAAACTGGAGGCGAGGCCTGTGGGCCCACAAAGGCACCCCGGCCCATGTAGATTTCCTCCTCGCTGTTCACTGCAGGAAGTGCATGTACCAACACAGGCTTTGTGTGTCACGATGAAAGCAGATCCCGAAGCCCCGGTGCTGGGTTTCAGGCCCTCTCAGGAGAAAACCCCAGGAGTGCCGAGAGGCCTTGGGCCAGCCACCCCAGGCCAGCTCTCAAAGGCCCCTTGTGACTGTCCCTTTCTCTCGTCTTTCCCCACGCTGATAAGCGTCCAGGGATTAGCCCTTCTGTGTTTATTGGATGAGCAATTTGTGTCTGTCTGAAAAGCTGTGTCTGAATAATATTTGGCACGAGCTGAAGAAATGTGATCTGCTGTATTCCCCTCGGCCAGCTCTCTGGAGCCAGCCCGTCTCCTGCCAACGGGGCTGTACAGCTCTGCAGCTGGGCCTGCAGCCCAAACATGTCTGTGCAGTGAGAGGGGGGAGAGGAGAGGAGGGGGAGGCGCTTGCTGTGGGACCAGAAACCCAGAGGGACAGAGGGGTGGAGCAGCCTTAGCGAAACTGCCAGTTGTTCTGGAGCTTCTATAATCATTTAGGGACATCACGGTGGTCACCTAGACCTGGGAACAGAACAACCAGGGCCCCATGCAGCTCAGAGTCCCAGGTGTGAACTCAGTAAAAGAGATTCAAGGGAGTCCAGTGGGTTCCCCTAGGGCCCCAAGTATGGGGGGGGGGTAACTGGTGCTGGGCTTTTGAGGTTTGCATGTTTGTGTGGGTGGGGTCTAGGTGGTAAGATGTATTGAAGCTGTTTAAATGTTCCCTGACTCCATCTATATAAGTCCCTGGACTGGGGAGGACAGAGCTTGCAGCGGTGGCAATCAGGCGACTCAGGTATGAGGTGCTGAGGAGTGTAGAGGGGAAGGGAATTGGTGTGTGTGGGCGTGTCAACAACATCCACTCTCCACCCCAGAGCCTTCTGCTGTTCTCACTTCCCATGCCCACTGCTTCTTTCTTAGGGCCCAGGTCACTGCTTATCTCCTATTCCTTAGGTCTCAGACTTTCCTCATCTCTATCCCACACTCCCCAGCCAGTGATTGGGTTGACAGCAGGACATCTTCCCTGTACCCCAAACAGCAAACACAGAACTGACCACCGAAGAGGTATCAGTGATGGTTCACTTAGTGAAAGAATGAAAGAGGGAGAGAGAGAGAGAGAGAGAGAGAGAGAGAGAGAGAGAGAGAGAGAGAGAGCTCAGACGTCAGTGTTCACAGACTCACAAGATAGCAAATGACAGGTCAGACAGTGCCGGGAGCCGGTCCATGCTTGCTGTTTCAAGGGACCTGGCATATATGGCATACTGTTCTTAATATGTTTGCTCACCTTCTTGGCACTATGTGTTTTAACCAAGGTCTCTGAGAAAGGTTGTTTCCCCAGGTAGGGATTTTCCCCTGAAGTTAGGGAGGGAATAAAATCTCTTAACTAAGTGCCAGGTGGGTAATTAATCACTTTAACTACGAACAATCATGCTTAAGCTACATAATCTTTACTCCCTGGAATGGAGATAAGAAATGCCCTAACCTTTGTAATAGAGATTGATAGGATTGAATCAACTGGTATAAATACAGATGTAATAAGACAGCAAGACACAGAACTTAGAACACAGAACTAAGAAGACAGAACCTACACAGAACGTTCTCTAGAGATAGAAGAACTTTGCTGGAGAGAACATGGCAAAAGATCCTGGACAGAAACTGGCCTCAGAACCTAGAGACAGAACCTAGCGAGGGAACATGGCTACAGAACCTGGCTGGAGAACCTGGGAACCTAGCAAGAGAACATGGACACAGAACCTGGCTGGAGATCCTAACCAGAACTTCGCTGGAGATCCAGAGCAGAACCTCTCTGGAGATCCAGACCAGAACTTGGCTGGAGATCCTGGCTGGAGATCCTGGCTAGGCTGCTGATCAACTGAACACTGTCTCCGTGTCCTTCCTTCTTCGCCGACTCCGTCCACACCTTTGGGGACCCCTGGACCTTCTGGTGCTGGACCCCAGCATATCAATTCCCCCTTTTTTATTTTTTAAAATCAGGCATTAAAAAGAAAAACCCCAAATGCTCTCTTATATCCATTTTAAGAGTAGGATTGGCGCTTTCCGCTATTACCTGAGTCCTGATCTATCACCCCAGGGAGAGCTTGCCAATCCTGCACTTTCCCGGGGTGGAAAGGCTGTAGTGGGGTTAAGGATAAGGCTCCTTGGGCCTACCTTCTCCCATGCCTCTACATTTACCTTTCCGGCACCTTTCCTTCCTCAGAAAAGCATGGACGTATTTCTTGTATAAAAAGTTCTGTCTGACTGGGAGTAACCTTAATTCCTCTGCTAGCAAGCATATGTGTTAAAAGATCAATACAGAGTCTTTTTTCTTTTAGACTCAGTATGGCACATCTTCTTAATCTAAAGATCAATACAGAGTCTTCTTTCTTTGGACTCAGTGTGGCACATCTTCTCAATCTAAGTTCTGTACTATCCACCTTCTTACCCTACTTATCCTATATAGGGGGGTTTGCAGCACCCTGGTGGAGTCCTATCCGTCCCGAATGTGGGGGTTCTCAATGGGGGGGGCTTACCTAGGGGAATCCTGTTCCAGGGGTTCCCAAAGGTGTGGACGGAGTCGGCGAAGACTATCCACCCTCTTCCTATGGTGGAGTCTGATCCGTCCCGAGTGCGGGGCGCTTACCTAGGGGTCCCTGTTCGGGCGCCATATGCTGGGGTCCAGCACCAGAAGGTCCAGGGGTCCCCAAAGGTGTGGACGGAGTCGGCGAAGAAGGAAGGACACGGAGACAGTGTTCAGTTGATCAGCAGCCTAGCCAGGATCTCCAGCCAGGATCTCCAGCCAAGTTCTGGTCTGGATCTCCAGAGAGGTTCTGCTCTGGATCTCCAGCGAAGTTCTGGTTAGGATCTCCAGCCAGGTTCTGTGTCCATGTTCTCTTGCTAGGTTCCCAGGTTCTCCAGCCAGGTTCTGTAGCCATGTTCCCTCGCTAGGTTCTGTCTCTAGGTTCTGAGGCCAGTTTCTGTCCAGGATCTTTTGCCATGTTCTCTCCAGCAAAGTTCTTCTATCTCTAGAGAACGTTCTGTGTAGGTTCTGTCTTCTTAGTTCTGTGTTCTAAGTTCTGTGTCTTGCTGTCTTATTACATCTGTATTTATACCAGTTGATTCAATCCTATCAATCTCTATTACAAAGGTTAGGGCATTTCTTATCTCCATTCCAGGGAGTAAAGATTATGTAGCTTAAGCATGATTGTTCGTAGTTAAAGTGATTAATTACCCACCTGGCACTTAGTTAAGGGATTTTATTCCCTCCCTAACTTCAGGGGAAAATCCCTACCTGGGGAAACAACCTTTCTCAGAGACCTTGGTTAAAACACATAGTGCCAAGAAGGTGAGCAAACATATTAAGAACAGTATGCCATATATGCCAGGTCCCTTGAAACAGCAAGCATGGACCGGCTCCCGGCAAGACAGAGGTAACAACACAGGACGTGGATTCGGGAGTGAGGACATGGCCACAATAACACCAGCCTCGAGTCTGCCCTGGGCAGCAGCCTGTAGGGAAAGCCCGCTCCTCAGGACAGGCCCCCAAGGCTCTTCAGTGGCTGTACCCCTCCTGCTGAATGGCAGTGGTGCGCCACATGGTTCCATCTGTTCAGTTCATGTGCTTTGATCCCAACCTTGTCCTTGTACCATGCTCCATAGGATGAAATGTCTGTGCCTTCAAATAGGGAAAAAAAGACACATCCATAAAAAGGAAGGAGCAACATGTGCTCTAATAGAGGTGTACAGAGAAGGTTATAAAAGTTTAGAAAAAAGGTTAATTTCACTTGGAGGTTCAAAGAAGTGATATTAGACCTAGACCTGGAGCAAAGTCTGCAAATGCATCCCAAATGTGTAGTCTGTGCCCGCCCCCTCAACCCCCCTCCCTCAAGCACACACTCATCCAACACACACTCAATTTGGTGTCCATGGAAGGGTTTGCTACCTGATTCCTTCTCTCTTTCACTGAGCCCAGCTGCGGCCACAGAATCCTTCTCTACACAGCACCCCATCCAGATGATCATCAGAGCAGGCACATGAGAGATGAGCACAGTTGCCACACCTTGGATACAATGGACACACGCAGGGATGGAAGACAGAAGGAACAGGGCAAGGAGCGGCACAGTGGTGTGAAAACGCTGAAGACGTATGAATGAATGTATGAATGACGAAAGTGAGTGGGCGGGTGAGACTTGAGGGTAAGGTTTATGAATGGGAAACAGTGGCAATGTGACAGAGAAAGTAGGTTGAGGCAATCACTACCTGGATTAGGATCCCGCCAGGCTCGGGAATGTGTGCTAAGGCTGTGCAGGGAGGAGCAGCTGAGCTGTGTTCAGAAGGCATTCTGTCAGCAGTGGGCAGGGTGGCCCTGGGCGAGGAGATGCTGGAGTGGGGAGGCCAGCCGGACCGTCCTAGGCAACCAGTGACAGAGCCTCCTGTGAGCTGCTGCAGCACTTGGTGATAGCATCTGTTCAACACTCGTCCCACTGTCTCTTGGAGTTGCCTTTTGACAGCCTGATGGTCCTGCAAGCCTGCGGGTTCCTTGACAGCAGGAACTGTTTGCTGCCCCTCTGGGGCCCCAGGCCTGACGTGGTTCTTGGCAGGTGCTCCCTGTGTACTTGTGAAGTTGCTGAATAGGGGCAGTGAGAAAGGGACAAGGGCCATTCAGAGAAGGGCGGGCACAGCTTGCTGGGATAACATCCTGTTTAGCAAGTGCAGTTGCTAAGGACTGGGCATTGGCGCAGCTGTCTCTTCGTGTGTGTGGAGAAGTCGAGGCGTGTGCAGGCAGTGCAGGCAGGGAATGAGCCATGGAAGCTGGGAACTGCCTTGATTCTGTGTGTGTGTGTGTGCGTGTGTGTGTGTGTGTGTGTTTGTCTTTGGCAGGGGCTTACAAGAGTTCTTGGCTTTCCAGAGAGAGGTGGACAGACAGACAGGAGACCTTACAATCTGTATGGTCCTAAGGTACCTTAGGAGGTGTATTAAAACTCTTGTGGTAGCAAGTGAGCTTAGGGAAAATGGGGCCAAGGGTTCCAACAATGTTGGGCTCTTTTTATCTCGAATGTCTGCTTCTCTCCATAGGCTGGAAACAAGGCTGCCAGTAGCCTGGGGGCTCCCATCTGAGAGCTTCCCCACCAGAGAGGACCTGCAGGCTTCCTTTTCAGGTCCTGAGGTCAGAGATCCCAGGAAAGGCCTCTGGCTCCGCTGTGTCAGGAGCCTGCCCTGGCGCAGGACTAAATGCCAGGCGACGGAAGCAGAGTCACATAAGAGGAGAAAAGCTTCCATAAAAACCTCACGTCTGGGATGGAACAGGAGCAGCTCCCAGAGCAGAGCCTGCAGTAATAATCCCGCCGGATCCTTTGCATAAAGGAACTATTCCTCACAACCCGGCAGGTGTGACTACTGTAGTCACTATTACCCTTGGGGAATTGTTATTTTTGGAAACCAAGGCACAAAAAGGATAATTGCCGTAAGTCACACAGCCAGAGATGGAGCTGGGAATTAAATCTACTCGCTTGGCCCTGGTCGGGTAGCTCAGCTGCTTGGAGTGTCATCTCCGGTCAGGGCACATACATAAGACAACCAACGAGTGTATAAATAAGTCTAACAACAAATCGTTCTCATTCTCTCTCTCTCTCTCTCTCTCTCTCTCTCTCCCTAAAAATATTTTAAAGTAAAAATAAAAGAAATCCATTCACACTAGCTCCAGACCCTATATCTTCCTATGTTGCTATGTTGCCTATTCACTACAGAAGGAAAGAGAGCAAGGTGTAGGGCTATGAGGGAGGAGCCTAGACAATTCCTCCTGGGAAGATCCAAAGTCTGAGGAGCCTGTGGAAAGTGATTGATCCAATGTGGTGTGAAACTGGAATAAATAATGTCACTGTTCATCTTCATCTCACTGGAGATATCTGAAAAGGAATGTTTCATTTTGGCCTCTTCTTTCTTCTATCTTTATTTACTTAAAGTAGAATTTGTTGAAGCCAAGAAAAGCAAATGAAAGAACAGTGAGGTCCCATAGTCACCTATTAAAAATTAAAGCAGCAGTATAATAGCCACGCTGGCAATGGTGGGGAGATGGTTTACTTCTAAATGGCTGGTGACGGAATAAAGTGATCCAATTAGTAAAAGAGCCATAAAACAGGTCAAGAGTTATAAAAGCCTTCTTTAACTTTGACCTGGTAATCTCACTCTTTAGAAACAGCTCATGGAGTCACAAAATAAAACACAATTAATGTCATGTGCAAGAGAGACACTTAAAATCATGTTCCTCCGAATGTTTGAAAGTAAAAGAGTAGGAAGAAATAGCAAAAACAAATACAATACATGCAAATACAAATAACAAGAAACACGTGTTGTAGTATTAATATCAGACATGCTTGGATTTACAGAAAATCAGAAAACTAAACACAAGAGAAAGTGTTATACCAATAAAGGCTGAGAGCTGCCATGAAGATCTGTCATAAATATTTATGCACAAAATAATATAGCATCAGAATTCATAAGGCAAAACAATAAGGAATACATGGGAACATGGACAGAAGTACAGTAAGAGTACAAAAATTTAATTTACCTCTCTTAGCCTATGAATAATCAGTAAACCATTCAATAAGTAAAGATATAGAGGGCTTGATTTGTTAAATTAGTAAGTTAGATTGAATTAAAAGATATCAAACTTCAGACCCAGAGATCATTAACAAATGACCACATGTAAGGGCACAAAAAACGCACAAGCAAACAAATAAAAACCTCAAATACATTCCAACAATAGAATGAATACTAGTAATATTCTGTAATCACAATGCACTAAAACTAGGAAGTAATGACAAAAGAAACTGAAAAGCAATATAAAGGTTGAATATTGAACAAACAAACAAAAACCAAAAAAACTACAGGGGAGTGGAATATCACTCAACCTTAAAAAGGCAAGAAATTTTGATACATGCTACAAATAAATGAACTTTAATGAAAACATTATGCCAAGTGAAATAAGCTAGTTACAAAAAGACAAATACTATTAGATTCTGCTTACATGTGATATCTAGAGTAGTCAAATTAATCGAAACAGAAAGTGAAATCATCATCTCCAGAGGCTGGGAGGAGTGGAGAATGGGGAGTTGTTTAACGGGTATAGAGTTTCAGTTTCACAAGATGAGAATGATCGTCTTGTATATTGCGCCACAATATGATTATACTAAACACTACTGAACTGTACACGTGAAAATGGTTGAGATGATAAATTCTGTGTTATGTGTATTTTAAGAAATTCTCTCTCGATTAAGTCTCAAAGTGTAAAATATATGTATTTTTTTTAAATGATAATTTCCAAAGAAATCATGCAAAAGGCAAATTAAAAGAATGAGCATTTTTGTGGCTCTTGGCCATGTCTCACATAATCGTCAGGTGAGGATTCAGAGGGAGACATTCTGAACAGTAAGTACGAGCTCCAAGACTGACACATTGACTTTGCTCAAAAAACGTTGGTTTTCTTCCTGCATGTCTTTGACAAGCATGTGTTCCAGACCCTGTATGAGGTCCTGAAGAAACCAAAAGGATCAAGTTTGTTTCTTTCCTTAGGACCAACAGTCTTAGGAGAAGGCAGGCCAAGACAAGCCTTGAGCAGATATGTACATCAGAGCGTGAACCAGGACTAGGCTGGACTCTTGTCTAAAGGGCTACAGGCAGGGGAGGAGGAGGGGGAAGAGGCTCTATCAGGACCAAAACACTGGAGATAAACTTTAAAGGCAAGCTAAGATTTCACCGAAGAAGAATGGCTGTGAAGGGCAATGCAGGCAGAAGAAACTGCAAGAACAAAGGACCAGAGATCTAAACCGAAAACTCTGTTCAACCCCACCACGTAGTTCCAAAGTAGAAGGAAAGGGGGAGGGGGTACAGACAGCCAAAGATCAGGCCTTTCCTTCTCATCTCTGAAGTTCACTCCCTCCTTATCTGGGCTTCTGATTGAAGCTTTCTCATTGTGACAGAAGGTAAAGCACCTCACCTCTCTGCTGGTTAGTTTCCTCACCTACGAAAGGGAACTCATAATGCCACCTGGTTTTTATGAGGATCAGACAGATGAGTGTTAAGAGTTGTATTCAGCACACAGGAAATGCCGGTTTGCTGCGGGTGGCCCACAGAGAGTTTTTTGTAGACAAGGGAGCATTCTCTAACTCAATTACATTCCTTGTTCTCTTGAAGGTCTTGACGTCCTTGACTCTTTCCTAAAGTTTCTTCCAAGATTCTCTCTACACCCTTCAACACCAGGCCATTAGCTCCCTGAGAAAAGAGACAAAATCGACTCTACCTGGTTTCTCCAGGACTTAATACAGTGGGGCCTTGACTTACGAGTGTCTCGACTAATGAGTTTTTTGAGATACCAGCTATCTCTCTGTCGATTTTTTGCATTGAGTTGTTAGAGTAATTTGAGTTAACGAGCTCCTTAACGCGCTCGGTCTCAGAACTAATTAAACTCGTAAGTCAAGGCCCCACTGTACTTAAAAAAGAATAGACTCCTAGAAACTTCATATGGGGATATGGAAATGGGAGGTTATCATCACACCAGGTAGCAGAGTGGGCCTCAGAACTTTGTATGTTGTTGTTCACTCCCCTATCACGGATATACCTTCTTTTACTTTCAAAGGATCTGTCGAATATGCTCTGTCTTCAAGGGTTTTAAAGTGCTTTCTGGAGGCAATTGAGCACTAAGTGCTCGGCTGCTGTTCAGAAGAGAAATCTTAGACCCGGTTCCTCCAGAGTTCTTACCTGGTCCCACAGCAATTTGCTAACACTAACTGGGTGTCCTCTGGTTCAGTCCAATTCTGACACTATCCACCTTGAGTAAGCAGTAGATCCCTCAAGTTAAGAACTCAGTCTCACACGATTGCCCCCACTTCAGATGCCAGTGCAAGTGGGACCACTGGGCCCCCACACTCCTGCCTAGATGACTACAAATTCAGGATTTCTATACAAATACCAGTCATTATGTTGTACAACTGAAACTAATAGAATGTTATATGTCAATGATATCTTTTTCTTAAGTCCAAAATATTGGAGTTCCAAGAGCCCTTCAGGTTTAATAATTTGCTAGAACAACTCACAGAGCCCAGCTGAATTATACAGTAGTCCCCCCTTATCCCTGGTTTTGCTTTCCTCAATTATCTCTATTCAGCTGGCATCTGAAAATATTGAATGGAAAATTCCAGAAATAAAAAATTCCCAAGTTTTAAGTGTGTGTGGGGGGGGGGGGGGGAAGAATACACTCCTTAGCTTCAGACAGCCTGATCAAAACAGTAACTCTATGGTGGCAACCACAGCGCCGCAAACATCTGGGCTTCAACAAATATCGCAGATGAATATGTCTGTGGGGGCAGTAGCAACTCCACATCCTTTGGTAGTTTCCCCACTCTCCCTGCACCTGGCAGATAGCAACCTTCATGTCTGGTAACTTAGCTTATTTATTAACTAACTAGAGGCCTGGTGCATGAATTCGTGCACAAGTGGGGTCCTGGGGGGAGGGTGTGTGTGTGGGGGGGGGGGGACGACTCGATCGGCCCTCCAGGCAGCAGTGGGATGCCCTTGTAGGCCCAGGATCTGGATCCACCCTGCTGACATTCGCACTGGTTGTTGGGAACCACCTGGTGGCCACTTTTATATTGTTTCTTCCTTGTAGAGCGTCTAGGGAGGGAAAGCGACTGTGGTGCCTGAGGCTGACTTCCAGGGGGCAGGTGGCTGTTGGGATCATGCCGGCAGTGCTGGTCTATCGGTGCCTGGCCTGTTCTGCAGAGATTGGGCCTACAGGACTACTGAGGGAGTGAGTGACTGCTGGTGGGCTGGTGGGCCACCGGGACAGGTCTCAGCTGAGTGGTGCTCCCGCTGTGGGAGTGCACTGACCACCAGTGGGCAGCTCCTTGCGTTGAGCATCTGCCCCCTGGTGGTCAGTGTGCGTCATAGCGACCAGCCATCCCGGTCATTACAGTCATTCAGGTTGTTCAGGTCATTCGGTTGCTTAGGCTTTTATATATATAGACTAGAGGCCTGATGCACAAAATTCGTGCAAGAGTAGGCCTTCCTTCCCCCAGTTGCCAGCACCGGCTTCCCTCTGGCACCTGGCACCTGGGACACAGGCTTCCCTCACAGCCCCAGCATCATCCAGAAGGTCGCCTGGTCTAATTAGCATATTACACTTTTATTATTATAGATTTGTTCATCCACAACAGACATGTCAACAAATAATTACAAAGATTGCACTAGAGCTCTGTGCAAAATGTAGTGGGGACCAAAAGGAGACGCACCTGAGACTCACAAAGGATAACAGGAAGGCTTTTCATAGAGAAGCAGTACAAGCTGGACATTGAGATGAGTAGGAAAAGGACACGAGGATTAAAGAAAGGAAACACAGTTAACGGGTAGAGCTTGGGGCCCCTGGAGTTTCCTGAAAGACTGAGTAACCGTCTCCTACAAGGCCAAGCCCATGGCAGGTGTACAGCAGCTATTAACCGCCTCTAGAGAGTTCTCTGCAAATCTTCCTCTCACTGCCTCAGCCCACCCAGCCTTACATCATTGGTCGGAGTTTTTTCCCTGAGGAGAACTGAGCTCTGCCAGAGTCCCATAGTGAGCAGTAATGGAGCAGTGATTAGGATCTGACTGAGTTATAGTCCTGGCTTTTCTATTTTTAACTGGTAGGCTTTTATGGAGCTCTGGGGGCTGAGCTGCCTCTTAAAAGCCCACACGTGGAAAGCATGGTGGGTACTGCTGGCTCATTATTAGTAAAATAAAAAATTAAGTTAGAGCTCCAAGTCATGGCTGATGTTAGAACAAATTCCAGATGGCCGAAAGAATTGAATGTTAAACATGAAATCATAAAAATAATAAAAGCAGAAAATAGATGAATATTTATAAGTATGGAAGGAAGGGGAGTATAGAGGACCATTCTAAGTTTAACACCAAGGCAAATAATGAAGAAAATATTCATACACACACACACACACACACACACACACACACACACACACACATGCACTAGAAGTTTGAGACAAAAGTAGAAATGTTAAAAACAACAACTCTGCCGAAACCGGTTTGGCTCAGTGGATAGAGCGTCGGCCTGCAGACTGAAAGGTCCCAGGTTCGATTCCGGTCAAGGGCATGTACCTGGGTTGCGGGCACATCCCCAGGGGGTGTGCAGGAGGCAGCTGACCGATGTTTCTCTCTCATTGATGTTTCTAACTCTCTATCTCTCTCCCTTCCTCTCTGTAAGAAATCAATAAAATATATTAAAAAAAAACAAAACAAAAAAACCCAACAACTCCATTTCAGAGTTAACGGGTATAAGGGAGAGAGAGCCCTGGGCCATGCCTTGGGGTGGTTAATTGGGAAACTGCATTTGGAGTATCTGATAAAGTTAGTCCCTTCCTTCTCACATTTGCACTAATCAGCCAGCTGCAGGAGAGAATTATCTCAGACCAAACCAGTGAATGTGGGCTCTTGGGCCAGAAGCAAGGCCTTTCGCTGACAACAGTGAATGCCCAGGAGAAGAGAATTGCTGGCCCACACCCATGTGTGGTAGATAAAAATTGGAAGGGATATCTCTACTGAGGAGGTCCCCTGTGAGGAGTGAGAGGTCCCAGCCCCTCACCAGGCCCCCCATCCCAGGGTGCCAGTGTCAGGAAGAGAATTCCCCATAACTTCTGGCAGTAAAAACCAGTGGGAATTGAAGCTGAGGGAGAGGAGAGCTTCTGCAATCCCAGGCAGTTCCTCTTAAAGGGCCCATGCATGCACTTACTAAGACTCACTCCCTCTGAGCTCCAGCACTGGGATAGCAGCTTGAAAAGCACCAGAGACATGCGGGGTGGGGGGGTGGGGGAGTGGGGGGGTGGGGAGGAACTGAATTGTTGAGCATCAGGGCAAGAGCTGGGGAAGGGACAGCTTTCTCCCAGAGAGAAGTGCTAGCATAGGCCATTGCTAGCCTTTGATGAGCCCTCCCCCCAGAGAACCACAAGCAGACACCATAACTGAGACTACATCAACCTGGATCACACTGTTGGCCCAACCCTAGTGATTCCCTGAGGCCCTGCCCCACCTAACTTTCAGGCCCACTCAAGCTGTTTCCAGTGGCTTTGCCATACGAATACCCAAATGGCCTGTCTTGGCTCTTGCTTCAGATTTTGCTAATATCTCTCAAACAAGCAGCATCTAGCCTCAGGGTGCCCCTCTCACTAAGTGGCCCAAGCACTAGCAATAGCCAGTCTTGGTTCACAGCTTAGCCTAGCCTTGACACTTTCAAGGTCAGCACAAGTAGCAGCCACCTGCAGATCATGTTGTAGCTCATGCCAGGTGGCCCCAGGCAGAACACAGGCAGCTGACCTTGGCCTGCACCTTCTGGGAGGCACCAGAGTCCACGCACCCTGTCAACAGCTTCAGACCATGTTGAAGCACCACCACCAAACCACCCCCACAAGCAACAAGGGGAGGACTCAGTGGGCACCAGAGCCTCACTGAAGTAAGTCCTGCTCTGGGGTGGGATCCTACAGAGTTGATCCTCCACAGTGGTCAGAAGCCAGGGGTTAGTGTTCACAGCCAGTCCTTGCAGCTGATCAGCATAAAAAACAACCAGTCAGAAAGGAAGGATACACTAACTGAAATGAAGAATAATTTATAGGGAATCAACAGTAGAACAGATGAAGCTGAGAATTAAATCAGTGATTTGAAATATAAGGAAGCAAAAACATCCAGTCAGAACAGCAAAAAGAAAAATGAATCCAAAAAAATGAAGATAGTATACGGAGCCTCCAGGATAACTCCAAGCATATCAACATTTGCATCATGGAGATGCAGAAGGAGAAGAGAGAGAGCAAAAAATTGAAAACCTATGTGAAAAAATGATGGAAAACTTCTATAACTTGGTGAAGGAAATAGACATACAAGTCCAGGAAACAGAGTCCCAAACAAGATGAACCCAAAGAGGTCCACACTAAGACACATCATAATTAAAATGCAAAAGGTTAAAGGCCAGGAGAGAATCTTAAAAGCAGCAAGAGAAAAGCAGTTAGTTACCTAAAAGGGATTGCCCATAAGACTGTCAGCTGATTTCTCAACAGAAACTTTGCAGGCCAGAGGAAGTGGCAAGAAATATTCAAAGTTATGAAAAGCAAAAATGGCAATAAGTACATATCTATTAACAATTGAATCTAAAAAAACAAAATAAATGAACAAGCAGAACAGAAGCAGACTCACAGATACAGAGAATATTGCCAGATGGGAGGGAGGTTGGGAGGAAGAAGTGAAGGGATTAAGAAGTACAAATTGGTTGTAACAGGATGGTCATGGGGATGTAAATACAGCATAAGGCAATATAGTCAATAATCCTATATAATGAAAGCATAGTATGCAAATTGTCCCCTCGACCAGGAGGTATTGTGCATAAAGGAAATTCAAGCAATTTTGTTTCATCGCCTTACATTGGTAGGTGCATTTTTCTAGGAAGAGGCTCTAAAACAAGTATTCAGTTCTCAAAAGAGCAACCAAAAGGAAGTCCAAGAACCACTGGCCTCTATGAAGACAACTTCTCCAAATAGGGGGCATGGTCGGAGGTGCATCAAACCCATATTAGGACAGAAGGACACAAAGAGAATGCCATGTGAAGACAGAGGCAGAGATTGGAGTGATGCATCTCCAAGCCAAGGAACGCCAGGATCACCAACTATCGCGGGAAAGTAGGAGAGAGCCATGGAACAGATTCTTCCTCAGAGTCCTCGGAGGGAACCCACCCTGCCAACTCCTTGATTTCGGACTTCCACCTCCAGAACTGTGAGAGATTAAATTTTTGTTGTTTTAAGCCACACAGTTTGTGATACATTGTTATGGCAACATGAGGAAATGAATACACTCCCCTAAATGGAACTTTATTTTTTTAAAAATATATTTTTATTGATTTCAGAGAGGAAGGGAGAGGAAGAGAGAGATAGAAACATCAGTGATGAGAGGGACTCATTGATTGGCTGCCTCCTGCACATTGGACTGAGCCCTGCAACCCAGGCATGTGCCCTTGACCAGAATCAAACCTGGGACCCTTCGGTCCGCTGGGGATTAAGAATTGTGTAAAAAAACCTATGAATGAGGAGTGTGTGTGTTGGGGGGCGGGGGGGGGTAAGGGCAGAGGGTAGGGTGGGAACCGAGTGGAGGGAAGCTATGGGGGGCGGGGGAAGAGGAACAACTGTAATAATCTGAACAATAAAGATTTAATTAAAAAAAAAAAAGAATTGTGTAAAAAATGCCCTAACCGGTTTGGCTCAGTGGATAGAGCATTGGCCTGTGGACCGAAGGGTCCCAGGTTCGGTTCCAGTCAAGGGCATGTACCTTGGTTGTGGGCACACCCCCAGTAGGAGGTGTGTAGGAGGCAGCTGATTGATGTTTCTCTCTCATCGATGTTTCTAACTCTTTGTCCCTCTCCCTTCCTCTCTGTAAAAAATCAATAAAATACCTTTTTAAAAAAAAAAGAATTGTGTAAGAGCCCTAACGGGTTTGGCTCAGTGGATAGAGCGTCGGCCTGTGGACTGAGGGTCCCGGGTTCGATTCCAATCAAGGGCATGTACCTTGGTTGTGGGCACATCCCCAGTAGGGGGTGTGCAGGAGGCAGCTGATCGATGTTTCTTTCTCATCGATATTTCTAACTATCCCTCTCCCTTCCTCTTTGTAAAAAATCAATAAAATATATTTTTAAAAAAAGAATGTGTAAGATACCAAAGGTGATGGGGGAGACAGATTCCTTAAAAATAAAAAGAAAGAAAAGAGTAATTACCATATAAAGTATGATGAGTGCTATTAGCGAGATAATTTCAAGGGCCTATGAGAGCTCGATAGGATGGTACATCACCCAGACCAAAAAGATGGGGAAGATGGTCCCTAAACCACCTCTTTAAGAATAAATGTTAATTAGATGAAAGGAAGAAGGAGGAGGGGTATAGATTGGATGAAAGAGGAAAAGAAGGAGTCAGGAATGGCACCCAGGTAGCTTGATATGGGCAATATGGTCCTAGTCACTAAGGCAGGTCAGACCACAAAAGATACAGATATAAAGGAAAAAAGATGGATTCAATTTTGGACATACTGAGCCTCAGTGACTGTAACATACAGGGAAAGATGACCAATACAGTAGTTCCAAATTTCTAGAAACCCAAGTTCCAGGAGACATTAATATTCCAGGAAAAAAGGGAGAGGGAGCCTACTGAAGGTTCCCTAGAAGACAGACCCCGAGGCAAGGATTACATGCTCATAGTTTTTATGGAGGTACAAACCCAAAGCCTCAAGAATGATATACTGTATGCCTAGAAGGGATAAATGGTGTTGGAAAAAAATAAAATAACATGTAAGGGAAGTGAGGCAAGGAGGGAGGGGAAACAATGTAAGATGCAGAAAGGGGAAAGCAGCTTGTTGGCCAAGAACTACACAGTTGGGGGATTTGAGAAATATTAGGTAGTGATGAAAGCCTAGAGAATGGAGGAGATTATTTAAGAAGAGTCTGTAGAATGATCCTAAGCCTGAGTCCTATACCAATATTAAAGGACAAACACAAGAAGAAGATCCCTTAAGAGAAACAGGGAGAAAATAGTCACAGAATTAGGACAATCAGAAACCGTCATTAGGTAGGTAAAACAGAAAGGAATTTGTGAGCAGGTACAGGTGAACACAGGATACCATAGGACCAAGCTAGTAAAAAATCCTAACCATCAGACATTAACCCAGAACTTGTTAGAAATGCAGAATCTGCCGGGCTGGCGTGGCTAAGTGGTAAACCTTCAACAGACTCCCTCTTCCCTTTTTCCTGGAATATTAATGTCTCCTGGAACTCTGGTTCCTAGAAATTTGGAAGTGCTATATTGGCCATGAACCAGGAGGTCATGGTGTGATTTCCAGTCAGGGCACATGCCTGAGTTGTGGGCTCGATCCCCATTAGGGGGGCATGCAGTGGTTCTCTCTCATCAATGATCTCTCTCTCTCTCTCTCTCTCTCTCTCTCTCTCTCTCTCTCTCTCTCTTTCTCTTTTCCTCTCTGAAATATAACATCTTTTTTTAAAATTCAGAATCTGAGGACTCACTCCATATTTACTGAATCAGAATCTACCCTGTAGCCTGATCTTCAGGCTATTCATATGAGCATTAAAGTTTGAGAAGCTCTGGTATACAACATTGCTGGAAGGACTGGCAGAATAGACTTAAAATGGAGCTTCCAGAGGTCACTGTAAGCCCTCAGAATCATCATGCCACTGCCATCAAGATCCGGAAAGAAGCCACCACCACGATTGCTTACAAGGAGCTGCTGAACCAGGACGCTGGTGACCACGAGACCAGCCTGCCACGATCCACGCCAGCAAAATGGATGCCTCACTTGTTGCCTCTCACCACTTAGTTCCATGTTCAAGTCTCATGTAAGTTTATTTAATTGGCAATTCCTGAGTCACATTCAAGGGAGTCTAGTAAGTGTAGCTTCCCAATTGAAATGTACTGTTGTCGTGCGAACCAGTCTACATATCCACCATCGGTGGTGTCATGGAAAGTCTAACAGGCCCTGCTAACTGTTCCCTAATATCTATGCTCCCCTTCATCCATGGTATAGAGGTTTTAGGTGGGCATAAGAATGCCCAGAATAAAGATGTTTCGCAGCCTCTCTATAGCTAGATATAACCATGTGACTAAGTTGGGGCCAATAGTATAAAAGTGGAAATGTCCCATAACAGCTCCTAGGTGCTTGGCACCATCTTGGACTCTGAGGTTGAGGGCTACACCCAGGCGTTGGCAGGCAGAGCTAGAAAGAGCCCAAGTCCTTGAGCACTTCATAAATCAGCCACCATCCCCGCTCTGATGACTCACTGCTGAATACACAAAAGACAATTCAACCATTGTTATCTTAGATCATTCCCAGCAGAACCTAATCCTAGCCAATACAGATTTCAAGGCACTGGTTCTTCGCATTCTGGCAGATCCCTTGAAGAGCTCAATGTATTCTCTGACCATCCTCCCTAGAAAAATGAATATTTGAACAACATCTTATGTAACAATTTCAGAGAACGCATGGTGTTTCTTCCTGAAGACAATCTAGGGATTCGTGGATTCCTGCTTAAGAACCCCCGGAGTTGAGATTTTTGAGACGGATTTTAATCAACGGGCAAATGGCTCAGAGGGAAGGTAAACACTGAGAGGTAGCCCTGGATTTGGCTCCAGATTTGATGCCCTTGGTAGGAGCAATTTCAGGGGGGGAGGTAGGGCAGAAGCTAGACTACAGAGGGGTGAGGGCATGGGAATGAAGAAAGTGGAAGCAGCAAGCACTGTCAGCAGTTTGGAGTAGCGTGGCATAGAAAGTAGAGGTGGCCAGGAAACAGTGAAGGCCTTGGGTTCCAGGGAGGGTTTCCTAGGGCCTAGGCTTTCCTCTGCTTCTAGGGCCAAACCAGCCAGAGTGAGAGTGATCTGGGGTATCCCACACCTTTCTGTGTTGCAGCCCATCAGGTGGCTTTGGCCTTCACTGCCTGGAAATGGTGATGCGACCTCAGAAGGGAGGAGAGAGTGGGAGTCTGGAAATAGGAAGGGTCTCTGAGGTAACGAAGGATAGATGATTTGGGCTCAGCCAGATTCCAGGCTGTTAGTCTCTTCTCCTTCAGACACTCAAAGCTCAGTTGCCTCTGGGCACCGCCCCCTTTCTCCCCACGTCTGGGGTTGATGTTGGAGGCTGGATCTCAGGCCTGAAACCAATGCATCCAACAGTCTCAGCACACCCTTGGAGCTAACGTCCAAGCAGACCACAGCGTGTCCTCTGGAGAGGAGAGGGAACCGCACCCCGTCGTCTGGTTTATCTTCCCACTGGGAAGCCATTTCACGGTTTTTTTTTTTTTTTTTTTTTTTTTTTTTTTTTCAATCAGGTCTCGGACTGGTGTTCCTGATGTGCTTCCATGAACCTTCACCTGCAGCTCCTCAGCCCTGCTCCACTCTCCCAGGCTTATCCCTTTCTTGTCCCCCTGAGCCCTTCCTTTTCATCATCCCACTGAACACATTAGTCACTTACATCTTCTCTTTCTTTAACATCAATCATCCTTTCAAATGATAAAACCACCTTCCCAATCAAAGATTTATTGTACAGGGAACACTCCCCAGCTCCCCGTGGTGCTGAAGTTAGACAAAGGCCGGTCACATGTAGGAAAGCAGAGAAGGAAGTGGCTCAGATTTATGTCAGAGCCCAGGGAGCAGCACCGGCCGTGGGAGCCTATCACAGAGGCACCGCCCTGAGTTGCTGACCCTTTGTGGGAACACAAAGTACCCATTTATCTCCAGTCTTGGAGGAAGTGAGGGTCCTCACTGGGGCCTGGCACTGGCCAGTTTGCCGATCCTTGGGCCAAATGATCAGGTTTCAGTGGTCCCTTCAAGTTCTCAAGCGTCCAGGGAGAAGCGAGGTCCCGGGTCAGAGCCTGAGCAGGGTTCACTCTCACCTCTGCGGCTCCCACCTCCCAGGACATGCTCCTGCTGCTCTGGAATGTGGCAACCTCCAGGAGGAGACTGGGCTTCCAAAGTGGAAATGGTCCAACAACACGTGTAAACATCCCACCGGGACACCTCCCACTTCCCACTCTCAGTTCCCAGTGTTTGAAAACAAAGCTTAGCAGCCACAGAAAGCCTTCAGGATAGATAAGAGCTGAGCCGAATGCTGGTGGGCCTGGTTTCCTAGAGTGGCCTTACCCTCCTCCACTGGCCAGAGAAGTCGGCAGCAGAAGGACGCTTCACCTGGAACTTTAGCAGGGTGTCTAGGGGGAAAAAGGCACTCTGGGTTCTGAAAAGCCTGGGTCCCAATCCTATCCTTGCCAGCTGTGTGACTTTGGGTACATCCCTTAACTTCTCTGAGCTTCCACTTACTTTCTCAACTGTAAAATAAGGATTGTAATTCCTCTTAATAAAGTTGTAATAATCCAATTACATAATGTATGCACAGTTCCTGGCTTTTAATAATTACTAACCTGCTTGGAAATACAGTCTCTAAGTAACTTCTTGTTTACCATTTTCAGGAATTCTTTCCTCTCAGCTATCAGTTTACCTTCCTCCTGTCTCATCATTTCTTTCCCCAGCACCTGGAAAGATTTCCTAGGTTCTTGCTAGTCAAAGGTCCCAGTAAGCAGCCTCACCTAGGAGCTTGCTAGAAATAGAGAATGTCAGGCCCCACCCCAGACCCTGTGAGTCTGAACCTGCATTTTAATAAGACCCCCAGGTTTTTCTCTGTGCATATTAAAGTTTGAGAAGCACTTGCACTAGCTCACTCCTTGTTCCTGTTACTTACAGCACCAAAGGCCACTGGGTTTCCATAGTTCACACCATTGTGAGAGTTGACATACGTGGAGCCATCTTAAAGGGGAGCCAAGCAGCCATTCCAGAGGAACGGCCTTGCATGTCCTTGAACCTTTGAACGTTTGACCTGAGCCAGACCTTTGGGCTGGGCCAAACCAACATTGTCTTTCGAACAACTCTGCAAAGCTCACAGGAAAGCAGACGTCCTGACCACAAGGACAGAAGATTATGGACTCTCTTTCTGAAGATAGAATCAGTAGCCAGCCATGTATAGCAAAAGAGTAACTCAGCTTGTTAGCATCAATAGGAAGTTCTTTCTTCTATTCATCTAATTATTCCCTTTCCTTTTCTCATAAAAACCCATTGTTCTCACCCTATAATCGAGACACTATTTTGGTTTCTGCCTGAATCTATGCTTCCAGAATTGCAGTTCTTTGATCCCAAGTAAACGCTTGTTGCCTCTCATTTGGGCTTTTTTTTTTTTTTTTTTTTTTAATTAAATCTTTATTGTTCAGATTATTACATTTGTTGCTCTTTTTTTCCCCCCATAACTCCCCTCCTCCCAGTTCCCGCCCCACCCTCCGCCCTCACTCCCCACCCACTGTCCTCATCCATAGGTGCACGATTTTTGTCCAGTCTCTTCCCGCATCTCCCACACCCCTTTCCCCCCCAGGAATAGTCAGTCCATTCCCTTTCTATGTCCCTGATTCTATTATAATCAACAGTTCATTCTGTTCATCAGATTATTTATTCACTTGATTCTTAGATTCACTTGTTGATAGACGCATATTTGTTGTTCATAATTTGTATCTTTACCTTTTTCTTCCTCTTCCTCTTCTTAAAGGATACCTTTCAGCATTTCATATAATCCTGGTTTGGTGGTGATGAACTCCTTTAGCTTTTCCTTATCTGTGAAGCTCTTTATCTGACCTTCAATTCTGAATGATAGCTTTGCTGGATAAAGTAATCTTGGTTGTAGGTTCTTGGTATTCATCACTTTGAATATTTCTTGCCACTCCCTTCTGGCCTGCAAAGTTTCTGTTGAGAAATCAGCTGACAGTCGTATGGGTATTCCCTTGTAGGTAACTGAGTTTCTTTCTCTTGCTGTTTTTAAGATTCTCTCTTTATCTTTTGCTCTTGGCATTTTAATGATGATGTGTCTTGGTGTGGTCCTCTTTGGATTCCTTTTGTTTGGGGTTCTCCGCGCTTCTTGGACCTGTAAGTCCATTTCTTTCACCAGGTGGGGGAAGTTTTCTGTCATTATTTCTTCAAATAGGTTTTCAATATCTTGCTCTCTCTCATCTTCTGGCACCCCTATAATTCTGATGTTGGTACGCTTGAAGCTGTCCCAGAGGCTCCTTACACTATCCTCGCATTTTTGGATTCTTTTTTCATTTTGCTTTTCCGGTTGGGTGTTTTTTGCTTCCTCGCATTTCAAATCATTGACTTGATTCTTGCGCTCCTCTGGTCTGCTGTCGGGAGTCTGTATAATATTCGTTATTTCAGTCCGTGTATGCTTAATTTCTAGTTGGTTCCCCAATATAAGATCGAGGGTCTCATTAGATTTCTTGAGGATCTCACTACATTTATCGGCGGCTTCTAGACAGTTCTTAAGAGACCTTAAAAGTGTGGTTCTGAACTCTATATCTTCCATTGACAATTTTGTCCTGTTTCTTTGTCTCCGCATTTTGTTATGCTTCCTTGGTGCACCTCCTAGTGGTCTTTGTTTGCAGTCTTATAGTTAAATCTTGATTGTTGTAGCTAATTCCAGGGAGGGTTTGACCTCTAGGCCAAGTGGCTATGAGAATCAGCTGTGTCAGTAGTGAGAGAACTTCTGTCCTCTAGGGAGGTGCTAATCTAGCCTTTGCCTGAGGCTATCCGGCAAATGCCTGTGTGCAGGGCTTGGGCGGGGCGGGTAGAACAGGATCAACAGGGTGGGCCGGAGAGAGCAGTTATGGCGGCTCTCAGTCCTGTCCCCAGGGGCTCTGCCTCTCTGAGTCCCAGCACCCGCTGCAAAGCTCAGAGAGAAAGCTGCACTCGCTCTGACTGAAGCCAGACAGTCCCGCTTCTCCCGTTTGAGTCTGGGTCCCTAAAGACTCGCCCGTATCTGGAGCTCAGAGTCTGCGACTCCCTCCCGATTGAAAACGCCAACCGCGCCCTCCGCCGCCAGCCCGCTCCGCGCACTCCGCACCTCAGAATTTGACTTCAGCACTGCGCCTCCTCTGAGTGTCCGTATGCGTTTCTCTTTCCTCCTAGTTGTAGGACTTCCACTCAGCCAGCGTTCCTGTGGTTCTGGGTGATGTCCCTTCCGTTTTTTGGTTTCACTTTTGAAGTAGTTGTTCAAAGCAGCAAACTCCGGCGTTAACCTATGCCGCCATCTTGGTTCCTGGGCTTTTTATTTTTAGGTTAATACCACTTAACAGGAGTTTCCCTCTGGCAAATTGCATACTACATACTAAAAACAACTTAACTGTGACACTTATGTAACAACAAGCCATCATATTAATAAAGTTAATAATAGCACAGTCTAATACATGTTGATATTTACAACATCCTATTATAACCATCTCATCTGACTCTAGAATACAGTCATATACCTCATAGTGACGTTTGGGTCAACAATGTACCACATATACAAAGGGGTCCCATAAGATTATAATGGAGCTGAAAACTTCCTATTGCGGAACGATGTTGTAGCCATCACAATGCATCACTCATATGTTTGTGGTGATACTGCTGCCAATCATATAAAAGCATAGCATGTACAATTATGTACAGCACATAATAATGATAATAAATGACTATGCTACTGATTTATATATTTACTCTATGTACTAACTATACTTTTATTTATTTATTTTTAAAAATATATTTTATTGATTTTTTACAGAGAGGAAGGGAGAGGGATAGAAAGTTAGAAACATCGATGAGAGAGAAACATCGATCAGCTGCCTTCTGCACACCTCCTCCTGGGGATGTGCCCGCAACCAAGGTACATGCCCTTCCTTGACCGGAACCAAACCTGGGGCCTTTCAGTCCGCAGGCCAACGCTCTATCCACTGAGCCAAACCAGTTAGGGCTGTACTATACTTTTAATCTCCATTAAAAAGGGTTACTGCTGTTGTACTGGCCAGTGTGGCTCAGTTGGTTGAGCGTGGTTCCATGCACCAAAAGGTTGCCAATTTGATTCCAGTCAGGGCACATGCTGACTGATGTTTCTCCCTCACATGGATGTCTCTCTCTCTCTCTCTCTCTCTCTCTCTCTCTCTCTCTCTCTCAAATAATCAATTAAAAACACATTTTTAAAAACGGTTGCTGTAAAACAGTATGCTGTGTTACAGGGACAACAGCCTCATACATCTCATATTTACTGTGTCTTTTGATTGCATCATCTTCTCCTGTGCTTGATTTAATCTCATATTGTTTTGTACAGTAACAGGCTGGATAGGCTCTTAGCTTAGGAGTACTAGGCTAGGTGTTTAGTAGGCTATACCATCTAGGTTTGTATAAATGCACTTTCTGATATTCTCACAATGAGAAAATTGCCTAACAATGCATTTCTCATAACACATGTTGTCTCATTGTCTTTGGAATTTTCATGCTTATGTGAATTCCTCATACACATATATTAAAATTTTATTTCCTCCTGTTAACCTGTCTCTGTTAATTTATTAGCCCAGCTAGAAGAACTTAGAAGGTGGAGAAAAGAAGAACTTAGAAGGTGGAGAAAAGTATAATTTTTTTAGACCCTACAACAGCTTTCTCAAAACCCCACCAATCACTTCCGCTGACTTCTCAGTAGCCATCCCTTTCTGCAAAATAGGCAAGGAAATGTGGTTTTATTAGCCAGGTACATTGCTGCCCCCAATATAACCATAAAGAAGGTGGGGATAATGCCTATTAGGATAAAAGCTAGCATTCTCTGCCAAAAGGAGCCTGAATGGGAAAAATTCACTATAGCCACCTTGAGAGCAGCATGAGCTTAGTTTGAGGGATATAGCTAGGGAGGTAGGCAGAAAAATAAACACCCCGATCTCCCTTTCCTCCCTCACTCCATCTCTTACCAGGGCTCTCATTCTCCAAATACAATAGGAAACCAGAGGGCAGGAGAATGGTTTGTGGGCCAAAAGCAGGGTAGAGAAGGAAGTGGTTAGATGGAGGGGCAAGAAAAGAGAGCAGCATACCATGACAATCAAGGGAAGCTTGAACTCTTGTTTTGTTTGGAACTTAAGCAGGGGAGTTCACACTCTCCTGGTATTTGAGCGAATAATGTAACATATCTGTACCAGTCTGTATTCCTAATTGCATATTCACAGAGGATCTAAGGCACAAGCATATGATTGCTTAGTTATATCTCCTAGTTGGGGGGGGGGGGGTCTGTCCAAGAATTTCCATATTAAAATATATAAAGTTAGATAGATACTTTTTTAAAAATTTGATTTTAGAGAGAGAGGAAGGAGAGACACAGAGAGAGAAACATTGTTTTGTTGTTCCAATTGTTTATGCATTGATTCTTGTATGTGCCCTGATGGGGGATCAAACCTGCAACCTAGCGAATTGGGAGGATGCTCTAACCAACTGAGCTATACATACATTTTTTTTTTTTAAATATATTTTATTGATTTTTTACAGAGAGGATGGGAGAGGGATAAAGAGTTAGAAACATCGATGAGAGAGAAACATCAATCAGCTGCCTCCCGCACACTTCCCACTAGGTATGTGCCCACAACCAAGGTACATGCCCTTGACTGGAATCGAACCTGGGACCCTTGAGTCCGCAGGTCGACGCTCTACCCACTGAGCCAAACCGGCCAAGACAACTATACATACTTTTTAAAAAATATAGAATAATTCATGAATTTATGTGTTATCCTTGTGCAGTAGCCATGCTAATCTTCTCTGTATCATTCCAGTTTTAGTATATGTGCTGCCCATGAGGGCAGGAAATATATATTCTTATATTATACATTTATTTTACTTACCCTTTTACATGTGACATTTCATGGTTTAATATTATGAAATTGTGATGTAGCTTGGTCATAGTATCTATGAATGCTAAAGATGGTGTTGAAAAATATTTATTACCAGAGGCCTGGTGCATAAAAATTCGTGCACTTGGGTAGAGGGAGGTGGTGTCCCTCAGTCCAGCCTGCACCCTCTCGCAGTCTGGGAGCCCTTGGGGGATGTCCACCTGCCAGCTTAGGCCTGCTCCCAGGGGGATCAAGCCTAACCTAGCAGTCAGACATCCCTCTGGCAGCCTGGGAGCCCTTGGGGGATGTCCAACTGCTGCAGAGGCAGGAGAAGCTCCTGCCACCTCTGCTGTACTCAAAGCTGTCAGCCTGGCTTGTGGCTGAGTGGAGCTCCCCTTGCGGAAGCCCACTGACCACCAGGGACAGCTCCTGCATTGAGTGTCTGCCCCCTGGTGGTCAGTGCATGTCATAGTGACCAGTTGTTCCCTGTCATTCTGCTGTTAGGATCGATTTGCATATTACCCTTTTATTATATAGGATAAGCGGCCTTGGGTTACATAAAGTGACTCATCGTGCCAGCACACTAAGTGCTTGATAATAGTAGCTATTATTAAGGCTGCTATCACTCTTGTCACCTTCAGGCACGATTTAGTTGAAGACCCTGGAAACCTGTCCAGCTGTGAGTCAGCCCAGAGCCAGTTCCCCTGAGGTGGGTGGTGCTGAGTGACGAAAGCTTGGGTCCTGAGAAACAACAGCTCTGACACCACCATCCCTGCCCAGGAACAAGATGTCTCCAGAGAAAGAGACTTTCTCTTGAGCCCTGGATGCCCCGGGTGAACCCCCCTGCTAGGTGCACTGGCACAGCTTCCAAAGAGCACAGTAGCATCCAGGGATTTCCCCCCAGCCCGGAGAGGCTGGGCCAGACATGGCTCAAAGCCACTAATCACTCTGGGTGGAGCTGACATCAGCGAGTAGGCCAGGAGGGGAGGGGTGGGGCTGGCCTGGGAGCATGGGCATCTGGCTCTCAGGGGAAGGGAGGAGATGAGAGAAGAGGGAAGGAGGGGGAGGAGGAAGGAAGAAGGCTGTCGGGAACTGAGCCCTCAGAAGTCTGACTCAGGCCAGTCCTCGGGACAGCTGTAGGGAAAGGGAAGGGAATACCGAGTTACCTCCCAGCTTGAAATTTTTTTAAATTGATTTTTATGGAGAGAGAGGAAGGGAGAGAGAGAAACATCGGGTTTTGTTGTTCCACCTATTCATGCACTCATTGGTTGACTCTTGCATGTGCCCTGCCAGTCAAACCCTCAACCTTGGCACAATTGCAGGACACTCTAACCAACTAAACTACCCGGCCAGGATCCAGTTTGAAACTTAACATTTAAGACCCTTGCCTACTTCTTCATTCTCACCTCAAGCCATTCCCTGCTATGCACGTGACCCTCCCACTGAACTACTTACAGATCCCTCCAAAGGCCAGGCTGATCCAGGCCCATGTGCTTTTGGGTATATAGTTGTCTGCTTGAATTGCCTTCCCTGGCTCATCTAGCTTACCCTGAAAATAGCACCTTCTCGAGGTATTCTCCAATTTAGGCGTAATTTCTCTGGTCTATGTGCTAAAATCTATAGGTGTCTGAAGTAGACTAAAATGGTCGTTTATCAATTCAGTACAGTATTTTCAAACTTTAGTGTGCATCAGAATCCCCCAGAAGGCTTGTTTAAAGATGAATTGCTGGGCTCCATTCTAATTCTGATTCTGACTCTAATTCTTGTTGGAGGGTGGGGCAAGAATTTTCACTTCCAACAAGTTGCCAGGCTCTTTTGTTGCTGCTGGTCCAAGGATGACACTTTGAGTACCACAGGTTTAGTGCAAGAAATGATCACTCCTGGATATGATCAACGCTTATTTACTAACTCATTCAATGAATGTCTACTGTATACCAGACACAGATCAAATATTGAGTATTCAACATAAGTAAAGCAGTCATAGTGTGGTAGACAGACAGACATGAACAGAGCAAGGGCGATGTGCCAGGTACAGAAGGTCACCACAGCAGAATGCCCCAGGTACCTGGCAAAGGGCAAAACTAGGAAAACAAGGACTCACCCTCAGGGTGACTTTTCCTCTTAGCATAGCGCTGGTCATATGATGTAAGCCCCCTGACCTTTCATATAGATAGTCGTGCAGTTAGGACCCTCCCTGGACCTTTCCTCCCCTGGCATATTGCTAGTTTAGACCCTCTTAGAGGAAGAACAAGGGGCTGGAGAATAGCCTCATATCACTCCCGTGCAAGCCCTTGCATGACCACTCCCTTAAGAACTGGGCCCTCAGGAAAATGACTCACATCAAATAATTTTAGGAAAAAGGCCTTGGGTCTGCTGACCATGGAGACAGAGTTTTGGTCAAACTAGAGATGACATCTAGGTCTCAGTTGTATTTCAGCTCCAGGCCAGAAAAGCAGATGGAGTGATGCATTGGCTGACATCAGGACCAGATTCAATGACTGATAAATAAACCCCTACCCGTCGCATGGATCAATCAGTGGAAAGCATGACCCTGAAAGGACACACCTGGGAAGCTGATGAATGTTTTACTGGGATCCTTCCCTGAGACTTCCCCTAAAATTCCTGCCCTTAGAAAACAGATAGAACCCTCGAGAGAAAGAAAGCCAGTTTAGGCTCCCCCTAGAGCATGCCCGCTCCTTCCTTCCCACTTTATCAGGTGTGTATGTTTGCTCTCTTTCTCCTAAGTTCTAAGGGTCACAGCAAGACGTGCAAACAGGGGAGTAGCAGGCAATGGCAGCTTGTCTTAGGCTAACCCATGAACCTGTCTCCAAGGGCCCCTTGTCTCTGACTTTTCAGTGAGCTCACAGCAGCCCTGCCTTTGTGGCTCACTTCATTCCTATAACATTTCTAGAGAACCAAAGCAGAGCACTGCCAGGCTCTCCTGTTGCTTCTTCTGTCTTCTGCTTTAATATGCGTACTCCCAATATCTCCAGGACTAGCATTGTGAGGTCTTTCCTGCAGGAAGACAAAACCCCACACACTACAGCCTGGCCTGAGGCTCAGTCCCTTTTTGGTGACAATAGGACCTATCCCCATGGAGCTTCCTGTCAATTGGGGTAGACAAATATTAAGCAAAAAACATGCTCATCTATAATAATAAAAGCATAATATGCTAATTAGATGGATGACCTTCTGAGAGGAAGCCAGGACTGCAAGGGAAGCCCGGGTCCCAGGGGGGGCCAGAGGGAAGCCGGTGCCAGCAGCCAGGGGAAAGAAGGCCTACTCTTGCATGAATTTCGTGCATCAGGCCTCTAGTAAGTATATAATAATGAATTGCAATAAATGCTCTAAAGGAAAAGAAAGAATATTATGAAAAAAGAATAATAAGAAGAACCTATTTCAGATTGGGCAGTCAGGTAAGGCCTTTGGGGGAAAAGGGGAATTTATACAGGCATATTTTAAACAAACTTCTATAGGATGTACTTATTACACTGTATTATTATCTATTTTTAAAATTTTCCAGCTAACCACTAGCCTGTGTGCTCTGTGAAAGCTAGAATATTATTGATATTTATCCCTGGCCGGTGTGGTTCAGTGGTTGAGCATTGACCTATGAACTAGGAGGTCATAGTTCGATACCTGGGTAGGGCACATGCCCAATTGTGATTCAACTGCCCCCTATCCTGTGGGGGGCGTGCAGGACACAGTCAATGATCCTCTCACATCATTGATGTTTCTGTCTCTCTCCCTCTCCCTTCCTCTCTGAAATCAATAAAAATATGTTTAAAAAATATATTTGTGCATTCAGCCTGCTTCACAGAGTGGGGCCTTGGTAGATAGTATAAGAATGGATGGAGCCCGAGCCGGTTTGGCTCAGTGGATAGAGCGTTGACCTGTGGATTAAAGGGTCGCAGGTTTGATTCTGGCCAGGGGCATATGCCTGGGTTACAGGCTTGATCCCCAGTAGGGGACATGCAGGAGGCAACCTATCAATGGTTCTCTCTCATCATTGATGTTTCTATCTCTCTATCTCTCTCCCTTCCTCTCTAAAATCAATAAAGATATATTAAAAAAAAAAAAGAATGGATGGAAAGATGGAAGAATCATTGCAAGAACAAACAAATGAATGAATGAAATGTCAGATGAATGTATGCATGTATACATAGACAGATGGATGGATGATAGATAGATAGATGACTGTCTCTGGCAGCAATACAGAGAACCAGGACATATGGTGGTACCAGTGAGACAAGAGTGGGAACTGATAGAAACTTAGCTGCTTTTTTTTTTATTATATTTCCAAACCCTGTCCATTAATTAAGATGACCATCAATGACCTCTCCTACCCAAAGCTCTCTTGATTACCATTGCTAAGTTCTACTCCCCACATGAATGAATTGCTGTCACCTTCTGCACTCCCATACATGCCACACTTCCTCCAGCACGCACAGCTATCTTATGCTTGCCGCCTACTAACCACCTGTGTGCAAGTTTCACAGGACAAGCCATGCTCTCTGTGTCAGTCTTGGAAGGGAAAAGTAGTGGGGGAAGAAGAAGAGAAAGTTTTTCTCTATCCCTGAGCCAAAGAAGGCAACAGCTCAGAGGGTGGTGAGAAGATATCATGCGACTTCAAAAAGGCACTTTAAGTGACACATTTCCTGTCGTGTGTGTCTTGGGCTCCTAAAAGGAGCATAGTTTATTTAGAGGCTCAATTTGAATCAAATAAGGAGAAGAAAAACATGTAGGGTCTCTCTAGGGTGTTTAAAAATGGAGAGAGAAAAGAAAACTACCTACAGGCTGATTTCTTCCTTTTGAAGACTGTCCCCCCAGGAGGAAAGCTCGGCCAGCTTTGCATGCTTCAGACTTCCATACCCTTGTTTCTGTCTCCCTGAAGCTCTTAGCCACCCAAGCCCAGTCCTCCCATGCCAAGGGAACTTGATTTCAAAAAGGAATATCCAAAGGATTTAGAGGCAGGAGAGGAGCCCCTTGCTATCCAAAAGAGGACAGAATGAAGAATCTAGGACACAAATTCCCCAGGGATTGAAATTAAATACTTCTTAATAGTGAAGGACTTGAATAGGTGACTCACAAGAGAGAGCAAGAGATTAACAAATGTTAATGAATATCTATCCCCAATAGAAGCTGAAGAAAGTATGCATGTAGCCCTGACCGGTTTGGCTCAGTGGATAGAGTCGGCCTGCGGACTCAAGGGTCCCAGGTTCGATTCTGGTCAAGGGCACGTACCTTGATTGCAGGCACATACCCAGTGGGGAGTGTGCAGGAGGCAGCTAATCGATGTTTCTCTCTCATCGATGTTTCTCACTCTCTATCCGTCTCCCTTCCTCCCTGTAAGAAATCAATAAAAATATATTTTAAAAAAAGGAAGTATGCATGTATACACGCGCACACACAGATTTTAAACTAGTACAACATTTCTGAAATCATTGCAAGTGTCTTTATTGTTTTTAATTCTTGCCCAAGGACATGCTTAGAGAGAGGAAGGGAGAGAGACAAAGGGAGAAAAACATTGATTGGTTGTCTTCCACCCTGACCAGGGTTCTTACTGGGCGGCATGTTTCAGTGGTTGAGTGTTGACCTATGAACCAGGAGGTCATGATTCGATTCCCAGTCAGGGCACATGCCCGGGTTGTGGGCTCAATCCCCTTGTTGCTGGCTCAATCCCCAGTGTGGGGTGTGCAGGAGGCAGCCAATCAATGATTCGCTCTCATCATTGATATTTCTATCTTGCCCTCTCCCTTCCTTTCTGAAATCAATAAAAATATATTTTTTAAAAAGGGGGGAGGATTGAATTTGACAAGAATATTCCCAGTTCTGACCATCTATGCTGAGGGAATCACTTGAAATACAAAAACAACAACAGCAAAAGAACACGAATCACAAAGACCTTCATTCCTGTGTTGTATGTAACAGTGGAAGACTGGCAACAGCCTAAAGGTCCAGCAACTAGAGAATGGTGATTAG
Organism: Myotis myotis; assembly: GCF_014108235.1. Lineage (NCBI taxonomy): Eukaryota > Metazoa > Chordata > Mammalia > Chiroptera > Vespertilionidae > Myotis > Myotis myotis. The sequence continues at coordinate 29,113,512 of NW_023416316.1, read as the reverse complement.
TTGGACACTTACCATGTAGTCATGCCCCAGGAGGTGCTCTGCAGGGGCCGTGGGGAAGGTAATGGCAGTGGCATTGCCCAGGGTGCAGGCTGCAGATCCTTCTGGACAGCACCCTGATTGAGTCCCTTACGTCCAAAACCTGGTTCTCTGGGCCAGAATCTGTTTTTTCTTAGAGCACCAGGTACGTCATGGTGACAGACGTACTCTCACTAATACCATCCAAGCCTGATGCAGCTATCAGAGAAAACTTATTAGAACATGGTGGATGACATTCCTTTCCAAGCAGCAGAATATGTGTACCCACTGCCCAAGATCTGCTCTCCAGCTGGTTTTGGGATAGATGGGAAGAAAAATCAGAAAGTTGTTTGGTGAGCTGAATGTTTAAATAAAAGCAAATGGTTTGGTTAGTAATAAACTCTTTTAGCCTCTTTTTGTCCGCGAAGCTCTTTATTGTACCTTCGATTTTGAATGACAGCCTTGCTGGACAGAGTGGTCTTGGATTCAGTCCCTTGGATTTCACTACTTTGTATACTTCATGCCACTCCCTTCTGCCTGAAGTGTTTCTATTGAGAAATCAGCTGGAAGTCTAATGGGAGTTCTCTTGTAAGTAACTTTCTATCTCTCTCTTGCAGCCTTTAAGATTCTTTCTTAGTCTTTAATGTTTGCCATTTTACTTATGATGTGCGTAGGTGTGTGTCTTTTGGGGTTCATCTTGATTAGGACTCTGTGTTTCCTGAACTTGAGTGACTTTTCCTTCACCGGGTTAGGGAAATTTTCTGCCATTATTTCTCTAAACAGGTTCTCTATTCCTTTTTCAAATGAATGCAGTGCAGCCACTATGGAAAACAGTATGGAGTTTCTTTAAAAAATTAAATATGGAACTGCCATTTGACCCAGTGATCTCACTTCTAGGAATATATTCTAAGAAACCCAAAACACCAATCAAAAAGAATATATACACCCCTATGTTCATAGCAGCACAATTTACAATAGCTAAGATCTGGAAACAGCCCAAGTGCCCATCAGCAGATGAGTGGATTAAAAAAAAGCTGTAGTACATTTACACCATGGAATACTATGCGGCTGTAAAAAAAAAAAAAAAAGGATCTCTTACTCTTTGAGACAGCATGGAGGGACCTGGAGAATATTATGCTAAGCAAAGTAAGCCAGCCAGAGAAAGACAAGTATCACATGATCTCATTCATATGTGGAATCTAATGAGCAAAAGAAACCAACAAACAAAATAGTTTCAGAGACATAGAAGCATGGAACAGACTGTTGAACCTCAGGGGGAAGGTGGGGATGAGTGGGGTGGGTGGGGAGAGATTAACCAGGGAACTTATATTTATACTAGAGGCTCAGTGCACGAATTTGTGCACGGATGGGGTCCCTCCACCTGGCCGGTGATTGAGACGATCAGGACTGTTTTACCCAGTCCCAATTGGGGCTGAGGGGGCCGGCCAGTCCAGTGAGGGACCGAAGGAGGGCTTCAGGGCGTGTCCGGCCCTCTCATCCAGTCCCAATTGGCTGGCCGGACCCCAGCAGCAACCTAACCTACCGGTCAGAGTGTCTACACATCATAGCGACTGGTCGAGCAGTTGACCAATTGGTCAGACACTTAGCATATTACGCTCTTATTATATAGGATATGCACAACCCATGGACACAGACAATGATGTGGTGAAGGCCTGGGAGTGGTGGGTGCAGGGTGGAGGGTGTCAATGGGGGAAAAAAGCGGGGGGGGGGGCATCTGTAATACTTTCAACAATAAAAATAAATTTTTTAAAAGAAGAAAAAAATCATTGTCTTGAGTGATACTTTTTCAAACCATGGTGAGGCTTGATGAAATGTGTCTGATCCATAGGACAGACAGTTTTCTCTAGTGACTAAAATGCATTTTTCTTTCCCCTGGAGAGCGGAGCTGCTTGGTGATTAGTGTGCTTCCTTGCACCTGCTTGTCCATGCTCATTGCTTCCCTTTTTATTCATGCAGTTCCATTTTTTGGACAGGTGACCAACCAATCCAGGGGTGGCACCAGCTGGACCAACCATCATCCCTTCTCCGGGCATATGCACTTGGCATTGTGCTACTTTTCAATCTATTGCCTCTCAGCTACAAATTGAATCTTCATTGTCTGCTCCGCAAAAATGTAAGGGACTAGCTAAAACTTTTTCCTTTGCCATCTGACAGATGTTAAACTTCGTCAGTAGAGGACACTGGAGAGACAATGTAGGCAGGATTTTCCTTCCTAATTCTGCTGTGCTCTACTCTGTTGTAGCGTGTGGAACCCAGCTTGGATATTTCCAGTATCCAGCTCCTGCGATGCAAGCAGCTTCTTTTGCATCAGATTCTTGCAGGACGATGACTTCTTTAGCATCCAGCTCTTTCTTACAATGTCTGGTGGCCAGCATCACCCAAAGGCCAGCAGCTTCCCCTGGCATTCCCCCTACTGGTGGTTTTGTGCCGGGGTCCAGCCCCAGCGGGTCCAGGGGTCCCCAAAGGTGTGGACGGAGTCGGCGAAGAAGGAATGACACGGAGACAGCGTTCAGTTGATCAGCAGCATAGCCAGGATCTCCAGCCAAGATCTGTTCAGGATCTCCAGTGAAGTTCTGGTTAGGATCTCCAGCCAGGTTCTGTGTCCAAGTTCTCTTGCTAGGTTCCCCAGGTTCTCCAGCCAGGTTCTGCCCAGGTTCTCCAGCCAGGTTCAGTCACCAGGTTCTAGTCAGGTTCTCTTGCCAATTTCTGTAGTCAGGTTCAGTCCAGGATCTTTTGCCATGATCTCTCGCTAGGTTCTGTCTCTAGGTTCTGAGGCCAGTTTCTGTCCAGGATCTTTTGCCATGTCCTCTCCAGCGAAGTTCTTCTGTCTCTAGAGAACGTTCTGTGTAGGTTCTGTGCCTAGGTTCTGTCTCTCTTCGTTCTGTCTTCTTACATCTGTATTTATACCAGTTGATTCCAATCCTATCAATCTCTATTTCAAAGGTTAGGGCGTTTCTTATCTCCATTCCAGGGAGTAAAGATTATGTAGCTTAAGCATGATTGTTCGTAGTTAAAGTGATTAATTACCCGCCTGGCACTTAGTTGAGGGGTTTTATTCCCTCCCTAACTTCAGGGGAAAATCCCTACCTGGGGAAACAACCTTTCTCAGAGAGGTGACCTTGGTTAAAACACATAGTGCCAAGAAGGTGAGCAAACATATTAAGAACAGTATGCCATATAAGCCAGGTCCATTGAAACAGCAAGGATGGACCGGCTCCCGGCAAATTACACATAGTGCCAAGAAGGTGAGCAAACATATTAAGAACAGTATGCCATATAAGCCAGGTCCATTGAAACAGCAAGGATGGACCGGCTCCCGGCAAATTACACATAGTGCCAAGAAGGTGAGCAAACACATTAAGAACAGTATGCCATATACGCCAGGTCCCTTGAAACAGCAAGGATGGACCGGCTCCCGGCAGTTTTGTGGAGGAGTGACTCCAGTGCAGCACCATAGGGACTTCTCTACCATCCAGTGAACGGCAGCCATGCCCTCCCCAACATGGTCTGGATCTCAGCCATGGGGGTGGGGGATGGGAGCTCTATCTTGAATGTTTTATCTCACACTAGCAGGAGCAGCTGCTCCTTATAACTGCGATTCCTATACTCTTTAGAGTTCTTTTTACTTCTTATTGGCTGGCCAAGTACCTCTGTTGAACAAACTCAAAGGAGTGTGGAGGCTTTGGCTAGAAATAAATGATAAAGATTGATTCAAGGGTCTCAGGTTTGCAGACAAGAAACACAACTAGGCGATATCCAGAGTGTTTCAAAGAAGAACAAAAAGTTAAGAGTTCTTATAGTGAAAGGTACATTCTTGAGAAGAATCAGTCCTGCATCCTTAGCCCTGGGATTAGGTCAAGAAGGAAATCCTCTAGATCAGCGGTCGCCAATCTGTGGTTCACAGACCACTGGTGGTCCGTGAGGTCCGAAAGGTTGGCGACTGCTGCTCTAGATAACAGATGGTCTGGATAATGAATGTCAGGCTGTATGGATACATGAACTTTCTTTTTTTAGTTCTTTGGGGGGTTATCAGAGGGTTATCTGGAGGTTTTTTTGTTTGTTTGTTTTATTGTCTAAAGTTTTACATATGTCTCCTTTTTGGATTGATCCCTCCACCCCCAGCCATTCCCACCCCGGAGTTTTAATGAATATCCAGAAATTGGCACAGGACTGGGAAGTTCTGTAGTTTTAGTTCCTAGGCTAGTTACAGCAAGAATAGGGTTATTTCCTCATGCCTCAGCCTGCTTGATTTTAGTAATTTAGCAGCTTGATAATAGTGACTCCCTTTTATTTCTTCACTCTATTCCTCAACTGCCAAGTAAAAAAGTAAGGCATGAAACTTAGCCTTATTTTGATCTCAATTAATTTAAATACATATACATATATGCATAAAGGAAAAGAAAACTTGTGAGGAATTCACCAACAAGTACAAAGAGATCGTCTTTAGGTGGTGAGGTTAGGGGTAATATTTATTTTTTCATACACATATTTTTTCCAATGAACATGCGTTATTTTTGTAGCCAGAATTGTATTTATTGTTTTTAAGAGAACACATACATCATGTTCTGACCACGTTATCAGGAAGGAACAGACCAGACTGACCCTAGCAAAACCCAACCAAGGCATCCACCTCAGGATATGCCTTGTCCTTGTTAGTGTCGGAACCTCAACAAACAACTCTGAGTTACTCCTCCTTCAGAATAGAGTAGGAGGAGGTAAGGCAAGACCCCTTCTGAAGAGGGCGTCCTGTAGGAGTGGGGTTGCCACAGTGATTCCCATTGATTGTCCTGAGCACCAATATGGAGATATGGGGAGTTCTTGGTCTCTCAGCCAGGGTTAGGTGACTACGTGGAATAGGATGCTGGGAAACAGTTGAGTCAGAACCATTCCAGTCCTTGAATAAATATGGGACTCCACCACTGGTGACAGGCACCCCCTACTGGGGATGCATCACACATATGCTCCCCTGGGGTCAGGGTCAAACATATAAGCTGAAAGGCAGTGTTTTTATTCCCACATTTTGTTTTGTTTTGCTGTTGTAGGGGAGGAAAAATACTTGTATCTCTACCCTTTTGAGTTCTTAGCTGAGATCCCTATAATAAAAGACAGATTAACTAGAGAAAAACAAGCAGAAGTTTCTTAACATGTATACCTCATGTATACATGGGAGATACCCAGGGGAAAATGAGTAACTCCCAGAGGTGGTTTAGAATTCAGGATTAAATATCATTGTAATAAGGAAAGAGGAGGGCGGTGTAGGCCTCTTAGGGGAGAGGATATTATTTTTAGGAAAGACAGAAGAAGAGATTGGCAGTATGATGGTTTGTGACAGTTTATCTTACATGTGTGATGTTGGCTTCTACTCTTCTCGCCTGTGGTAAGAGTTCATCTTCCCTGGTTGACGATACCTCTGGGGAGAGGATCATTGACAAATGAGTTCCTTTTGGAGGATCTGTCTATAGACAAAGGACAGTTCAGGGAAAGCCTTTCCAAGCATCTGCTGTTTTTCAAGTGCCTTTGGCTCGAAATAGTCAATACGTCCCCCCTTATCTGTGTAGGTATGTTCCAAGACCCCCAGTGGATGCCTGAAACCATGGATAGTACCAAACCCTACATGTACTATGCATTTTCCTATACATACATGCTATGATAAAGTTTAATTTATAAATTAGGCACATAACAACAAAAACTAATAAAGCAGAACAATTTTAACAATACTAGTATACTGTAATAAAAGTTATGTGAATGTGGTCTTTCAAAATATCTTGTTGTACTGTACTTACATTTTCACTTAAAGGAAGCACTTTTTTATTATATATAGCTAGAAGCCCGATACACAAAATTCGTGCAAGGGGCTCGGCTTTCGCAGCCCCGGCTTTGTCCGGAAGGTCTTCTGGAAGGACGTAGTTAGCATATTACACTTTTATTATAGACTTTTTATTGTTTTTTTTTTTTTTTTTTTTTTTTTTTTATAAATATATTTTATTGATTTTTTTACGGAGAGGAAGGGAGAGAGACAGAGAGTTAGAAACATCTACAGAGAGTTAGAAACATCGATGGGAGAGAAACATCGATCAGCCGCCTCCTGCACATCTCCCACTGGGGATGTGCCCGCAGCCCAAGTACATGCCCCCGACCGGAATCGAACCTGGGACCCCTCAGTCCGCAGGCCGACGCTCTATCCACTGAGCCAAACCGGTTTCGGCATAGACTTTTTATTGTTGACAGTATTACAGATGTCTCCCATTCCCCTGCCCTTTTACTCCCCTCCGCTCATCCCCTACCCACCCCCCAGGTCTGCACCAAAAGGAAGCACTTTATGACTTCCCTTTGGCATATGTGAACTGCCAGCATCGCTACTCTTGTGCTTTAGGGCCATTCTTAAGTAAAATAAAGATTATTGAACACAAACACCAGGATACCTTGACAGTTGACCTGATAATGGAGATGGCTACAAAGTGACTAACGGACAAGGAGCATATACAGTGTGGATTTCCTGGACAAAGGGGTGAGTCACATCCTGGCAGGGCAGAGTGAGATTTCATCATGCTATTCCGAATGGCACACAATTTAAAATTTATGAATTGTTTATTTCTGGAATTCTCCATTTAATATTTTCAGACAACGGTTGACTGTAACTGAAACTGTGGAAGGCAAAACCACAGAAAAGGGGGGACCAAAGCAGTATATTTTGGAGTGGCATGTTCTGCTGCCGTTCATCGTAGTTGCTGATGTTGTGGTTTCCTTCCCCTCAGTTCCTCCTGACCTGGGTTAGTCACCCTCCACACATGACAAGCCAAGAGCGTGGAAAGAGTCTTTTCCTGGGTCCTCACCAAGGCCCCTGCCCCATGCCCAGACTGCCTGCAATCTTGCTGTAACAAAACTCACCCTACAGTGCCCAAACTGTGTTAGTTGGGATACCACTTCTGGGTGTTAATAGATATTTGTTAAATGATGTGGGGAGGGGTCAGAAGATTCTGTAGTCACTTAATCTAGGAAATGTTAGATTTTTGGGTGGTGTTGTTGTTAATCCTGACCTGAGGAGATTTTTCCCATTGATTTTTAAAGAGCGTGGGAGGGATGGAGGGAGAGAGAGAGAGAGAGAGAGAGAGAGAGAGAGAGAGAGAGAGAGAGAGAGACTGATGTGAGAGAGACATACATTGATTGGTTGCCTCCTCCACAAGCCCCGACTGGGCCTGACTGGGCTGGTGATTAAACCTGCAACCCAGGTGCATGCCCTTGACCAGGAATGGAACCTGAAGTCCTTTGGTCCACTGGCCAATGCTCTAACCATTGAGAACCTGGCCAGGGCAGGAAATGCTAGATTTAAAATGCTGAGTAAACATAATGGGTATGCCTGGGAAGGAGGGAACGAACAGGGTTCAGAGGGGAAAGGGATATTCTGCTCTGAACTAGACAAATGGGATGTGTCATATCTGCTCTGAAGAGCATCTCAAAGGCTTCAATAAATTAATGGTCATTGCCAGTGTCCAAGGGAGGAATCTAGTAGGTAGTATTGCCCTCACTGATTTGACTACAGAGAACTTTCCTGAGAAGCATCTTATAGTGTTAATGTGCTGAGGAATATAAGGACAGTCACCACTCTGGGTGTTATCCAAGGATTGTAAGTAAAAGATGAAATCACAAAGGAGACCTAGAGGGAAAATAGCTACTGATGAGAAGAGAGGAAGTGAGAACTGAAAAGAAAGACCCCATCTCTGTTCCCCTGTCAGACCAAATCATCAGACTTTCAAGATTTTATCAGCCACTGTGGAGTTCTCCAAGCTCTCCTGGATTTCTCAGGGAGAGGGCCAAAAGGAGAATTCTGACTCCTTATTCCTCCTCCGCCACACTGTAGTGTCTGAGAGAGGGAGGCCAGGAAACCCACAAAGAAGAGAACCTGGAGGACTGCTTGGTGCTCAGTCTACTACAAAGGTAAGGATCTCCAGGGAGAAAGGGCTTTTCTCCAGCTAGAAAACAAGGGGGAAGGTGGGTGGGGTTGTTAAGAGAACCACGAAATACAGATGCAAGTCTGTAGCTGAGATTAGTGTTGAAATAAACTGATAAGAAATAAGGAAGAGTCTATGCACGATCCAGTGTGGCTTCGTTGGTTGAGCATAGTTCCATGCACCAAGAGGTCACCAGTTCAATTTCTGGTCAGGGTACAGGTCCTGGTTTGTGGCTGGATCCCCAGTAGGGGGCGTGCAGGAGGAGGTCAATCCATGTTTCTCTCCCTTTCCCTTCCTCTCTCTGAAATCAATAAAAACATTTTTTAAAAAAATATATTTTATTGATTTTTTACAGAGAGGAAGGGAAAGGGATAGAGAGAAACATTGATGAGAGAGAAACATTGATCAGCTGCCTCCTGCACACTCCCTACTGGGGATGTGCCTGCAACCAAGGTACATGCCCTTGACCGGAATCGAACCTGAGACCCTTGAGTCCGTAGGCTGATGCTCTATCCACTGAGCCAAACCGGTTAAGGCTGAAATCAATAAAAACATTTTTAAAAAATTCTTTAAAAGAAGAAAAAAATTAGCCCTAACCGGTTTGGCTCAGTGGATAGAGCGTCAGCCTGCAGACGAAAGGATCCCAGGTTCGATTCTGGTCAAGGGCATGTACCTTGGTGGCGATGTTTCTAACTCTCTATCTCTCTCCCTTCCTCTCTGAAAAAAATCAATAAAATATATTTTAAAAAATAAAGAAATCATCATTCTTTTCTTTAAAAAAATTATATATATATATATATATATATATATTCTTTTTTTTTTTTTTAAAGGAAGGGAGAGTCTGGAAAAAGGCCCATAGTGAATCTGACTTCATTTACCTTACTTAAAACAGTGGTCTTAAATGGAGGCAATTTTGTCCCCCTCATTGGACATTTGACCATAACTGGAGACATTTTTGGTTGCCACGACTGGGAAGGAAGAATGCCCCCTATGTCTAGTGTGTAATAGCCTGGGATACTATTTAACAACCAATAATGTACAGGACAGCCCCCTACAACAAAGAATGATCAGACCCAAAATGTCAGTAGTGCCATTGTTGAGAAAGTTTGCATTGAAAGTTGTCCTAGCCCTAACCGGTTTGGCTAAGTGGATAGAGCATCGGCCTGTGGATTGAAAGGTCCCAGGTTCAATTCCAGTCAAGGGCATGTACCTTGGTTGCAGGCACATCCCCAGTGGGGGGCGTGCAGGAGGCAGTTGATCGATGTTTCTAACTCTCTATCCCTTTCCCTTCTTCTCTGTAAAAAAATCAATAAAATAAAAAATTAAATAAATAAAATATATTTTCAAAAAGTTGTCCTAAAACATCACCTTTATTTTTTTTATTTTTTAATATATTTTTTATTGATTAAGATATTACATATGTGTCCTTGTCCCCACGTTATCCTCTACATCCCCCCCCCCCCCCCGCTCATGCCCTCACCCCCCCGTTGTCCGTGTCCATTGGTTAGGCCTATATGCTTGCATATAAGTCCTTTGATTGATCTTTCCCCCTTACCCTTACCCTCCCCTACCTTCCCTCCAAGGCCCGACAGTCCAATCAATGCCTCTCCGTCTCTGGATCAGTCTTTGTTCATCAGTTTATGTTGTTCATTATATTCCACAAATGAGTGAGATCCTGTGGTATTTATCCGCTCTCCAGTTCCATCCATGCTGTGGCAAATGGTAAGAGTTCCTTTTTCTTCTTCCTCTTCTTAAAGAATACCTTTCAGCATTTCATATAATCCTGGTTTGGTGGTGATGAACTCCTTTAGCTTTTTCTTATCCATGAAGCTCTTTATCTGACCTTCTATTCTGAATGATAGCTTTGCTGGATAAAGTAATCTTGGTTGCAGGTTCATGCTATTCATCACTTTGAATATTTCTTGCCACTCTCTTCTGGCCTGCATGGTTTCTGTTGAGAAATCAGCTGACAGTCGTATGGGTACTCCCTTGTAGGTAACTGACTGTCTTTCTCTTGCTGCTTTTAAGATTCTCTCTTTATCTTTTGCTCTTGGCATTTTAATTATGATGTGTCTTGGTGTGGTCCTCTTTGGATTCCTTTTGTTTGGGGTTCTTTGCGCTTCCTGGACTTGTAAGTCCATTTCTTTCACCAGGTAGGGGAAGTTTTCTGTCATTATTTCTTCAAAAAGGTTTTCAATATCTTGCCCTCTCTCTCCTTCTGGTACCCCTATAATTCTGATGTTGGTATGCTTGAAGTTGTCCCAGAGGTTCCTTACACTATCTTCATATTTTTGGAATCTCTTTTCTTTTTTCTTTTTCGGTTGGGTATTTTTTGTTTCTTTGTATTTCAAATCTTTGACTTGATTCTTGGGATCCTCTTGTCCGCTGTTGGATCTCTGTAAATTATTCTTTATTTCAGTCAGTGTATGCTTAATTTCTAGTTGGTCCTTTTTTCATGTCCTCCATGGTCTCACTATACTTATTGAGGGATTCATTAAATTTATTGGCGGTTTCCATAAAATTCTTGAAAAACCTTATAAACGTGGCCTTGAACTCTATATCCAGTCGTTTGCTTTCCTCCATTTCTGCCATTTGTGACCTGTTTCTTTGTCTCCACATTTTGGCTGCTTCCCTGTGTTGATAGAGTGGCCCTGCGCGCCAGGTGTCCTCTAGGGCCCAGTGGCTCAGCCTCCCCAGTTACCTGAGGTGGACACTCTTGGTGCACTCTTGGTGCCTTGGTTGTTGTAGGATCACTGGGAGGAATTGACCTCCAGGCCAATTGGCTGTGAGAATCAGCTGTGTCTGAAGTGGGAGAACTTCTGTGCTGAAGACACCCTTCTGGGGCAAGACTTGCTTCAGTGGGGCTTTGGTGCTCACTGAGTCTGCTCCCTGAGTGTGTCCCTTATGGATCTGAGGAGTTGCAATCTGGATGGTCCCCCTCTGACCACTGGGTACAGTGGCTCCTGGATCTAAGGAGGTGCTAATTCAGCCTCTGCCTGAGGCCACACAGCAGGAGCCACGAAGAGGCTCAGCTGTGAAGCAATGCAAGCCGCTGCGGGGCCTTGGGTCTTCTCTTGGAAGTTCCGGGTCTGCCTGGCTCGGCTGCAGTTAGGTACATTCACATGCAAAAGCCTCTGCCGCAGCCTGGGTGGGGCGGGGTCTCAGGGAGTCAAAGGGCGGAGCAAGCAGCTATGGCTGATTCTCCTAAGGAGTCGGGCGTCTCAGTGACCCGATAATTGCTGCAAGCACCTCTGAGGGATAGCCGCACTCAAGTTCGCCCGCTGCCCGACAGTCCAGCTTCTCCCCGTATGAGTCCTGGGTCCCCAGAGACTTCCCGGAACCCAAAACATCACCTTTAATTTAAAATTTAGGATTTTGCTTAAATTTAGCAGTCTTATCACAAAGAATTGGGGGAAATTTATTCAGTAGAATAAAATCCATGATTATCAATTTGGAGGTCCAAATCTTTGTCAACAGTACTATTTTGTAAATTTAAGCCACATCATATAAAACACTACCTTTTGCAAGGAGACCTAGAAGATAAAAAGACTCACAGCAAATAGTTCCTTTTATTTAAGTTTCAGATATTTGCTTTGATTCAGCTGTTTTAGCACAAGAAATGTGGGAGAAATTAAGTAAAAGGGTTTTTTTTAAAGTTCAAATAAATAAATATGAGTAGAGGTAGGAAGGATCCCACTCCTGGCCATATAATTAGAGAAATTTTGGGCAGGTCCATAAGAAGGCGCATAAGAGGTTATTTTATCTATGGTTATTTGTGATGGTTGGAGAGCTGGACCCAACGAGGCCCTCATCACTGGGATAGTCTATCACAGTAATGAGCAATGAACTAGATATCCACATAGCAATGTAAATAGATCTTTAAAAGACAAAGCTGAATGGGTGGGGGAGAGTAAGGAACAGAAAGAGATCGCCAGCATAATACAATTGATTGAAATTAAAAATATATGCCCACAAAACAATGCGTCAAGCTTTCAAGAACACTCAGGAATCTTAGTCACGGCACACACTACAGTCTCTTGGGCATTAGGCACCACTGCCACCTGGTGGTAGCAATTTAAAGTGTTACTCAGTTTTTTAAATATCTACATACTATGAAATGCACAGACCTTAAATATTTAATTTGATGAATTTTGACAATTATATGCATCAGGGTAATTATCACTCTGAATAATATATAGAGCATTTCCATCACCTCCTGCCCTTTCCAGGAAAACCTCCCCAAACGCTAACCTAGAAGTAATCACTGATTCGTTTATGTCACGAAAAACAAGCTTTGCCTCTTGTAGAACTTACCAGCTGTGTGACCTTGGGTAAATCCTAAATCTGTCTGAAGGATGGTTCTCTCTTTTGTGAAAGGGGACAGCAACAACACTGAGCATAGCAAATATTTAGCAAGTGCCTTTGAGCCTGAGAACCGAACCTTCCCTCACTTGCCTGGACACATGCCCATGGGCTGCTGACAGCTCCTGGCTGGGAGTGAGCACGCTGCCCCCAGAAGGTGTACACCACGGCCAGGGGCACACTGGCCACAGAAGGGAGGAAAGACTTTCCAGGACTCTGAGGACCTGCACGGAAGACTTTAGCCTTTGGGGCTCTCAGGTCCTACCTTTTGCCAGGCCAAACAGTCACTAACTGCTTTATCCTGCTGCTTGGGCAACAAGGTATATGTACCCCAGCCTGACCAATCATAAAAGGCCAATCCTCTGGCCACATTGATGGGTCCAAGACATGAGCACATGACTTGTCCTCTTCAGAGTCTCCCCTTGGGTTGTTTGTACACTGAAGGAGGCTGTGGAGAGGCTCCCTCAAATGTTTAAGTCCACAAAGTTAGGATGATGTAAGCTTGTGGCAATCGGACTGAGTGTAGTAAGCCTGTCTGTAGCTGGAGACTATGTGAATACATCTGGGACTGAATGCAACCTCAGGAGAGTGTGATGGCAGCCTCCCAGGAGACATGCGGGAGTGGGAGATTGGGAACAAGGCTCTGGGGCTCCCAGCACACTCCAGGATCCTGTGAGCATGTTGCATGGCCTGTGGAGATTGCCACTAAGGAGCTGGATTTCTTACCTGCCACCACTCCAATGAACTGAACACTACTGTGCCAATTATGTATGATGGCCGTGAACTGCATCCCCTGGAGATGAGCACATTCTACACAACCACACGTGGTAGCCCTGATCACAGGCGAGGACCTGAAGCTCAGAGGTGAAATGACTTGATCAAAAACCCACAGGCAGCCCTAGCCTGTTTGGTTCAGTGGATAGAGCATCGGCCTGTGGACTGAAGGGTCCCGGGTTCGATTCTGGTCAAGGGCATATGCCCAGGTTGCGGGCTCCATCCCAGGGAGTTGAGGGGGGGGGGGCATGCAGGAGGCAGCCGATCAATGATTCTCATCATTGATCTTTCCATCTCTCCCTCTCCCTTCCTCTCTGAAATCAATAAAAATATATATATATTTTAAAAAAAGATCCCACAGGCAAAGTCTCCAGACTCCATAGCCCAGACTCTGATGACCCCACTGCCTCCTCACTGACCCCTAAGGCACTGCACAGGCCAGAGCATTCCAACTAACCCACATGAGCCTGGGAACTGTTATTCTGTGTAGCACTCCTGTGTATACACGCAACTTCGTGGGTCCCTAATTGGTCCAGCTTAGGAAGCCCTGGGCTCCTGTGAGTAAGTTCATCCTATAGGTGAGGGATTCCCATATGGGCAAGATTTTGTGATATCTGTGGCTAGTGTATGACCAGCAACATTTTCCCTTCTTCTGGTAACAGGATCCCAAGTGTGCCATGGAGACCTACCCTCCCCATACAATCTTTATGGGATTGTCCATAAAAATGTATTACCTTCCCTGCACTTGCTAAATATTTGCTATGCTCAGAAAGTAGACACATGACTCTTGCTATGCTTTGGGGGCCCAATTCTTGGGCCTAGTTCTTTGGATTTTCATCTAATTGTTTGTGTAGCTCTGGTAGCAGGTACTGTTAGTGTCCGCCCCCCGCCCCGCAATATCTCCTTGGCACTCGCCACTCCTATGCATACCTGTTTTTTCCATCCACAACCCCTGCAGTCCTTTGGCTGAGGGCTTTCTCTGGTTGCCCAGGGATAGTAGTGCAGGGAGTGAAGGACCTCCCTCCAGCAGCTCTACCAGTGACTGATGGGAGTTGGTGGATACATACCCCAGCTCCCTCACCCCTCAGTGGGATAACTGAGATGTGTTCCAGCTTTCTGGCCATCCCTGGGGGGACTGAGGCCCTGTTTCCCACAATGGTAACTTCAGTAATGCATACTATTGGTTTCCTTCCCTTCCCTGACTTGCTTATCCTCATTCCCCTACCACAGCTTACTGGACCCACCTCCCAGAAAATTACTTGGAATCTAATATCGCTCCTGAGTGAGTCCAACCTAAGACAACCACATGCTGTTCTGGAAAATTCCTATTCTGCCTAAATTGGCAAGACTGTGCTTCTGTTGCTTGCAATCCATGAATTAAAAGTCTGGGGTGGTATCACATCACGCCTGGCCATAATAACCTCTGGTCGTCTGTCTAAAGACCCTCAGAGCTCTGGAAGGGGAGAAACAGTGTCTCATGAGCCTTTGTTATAAGTTTTTTCATATGTAAGCTCAGAGGACTTGAGCTCTGAGCTATGCCTATGAATGGAATTACTTGGATGACACACGGCCCAGAATACCAGGTCTCTTGTAATCTCAGGTCACTTCTAGGGTGAGGAATGGACTAAAATTACTTCCTCGCTGATAATGATCATGCCAGAATTCCATGCACTGAGAGAAGTTAGGTACTAAAGCTGAGCCCTGCGGATGAGCTTGGGATGGCTTTTGGAGTGAAGCACTACATCTAGGTGTTGGAGGAGATGCTGGATTCTTGGGCCAAAAACTAGAAAAATGTGATCCTTGGAATAGAGTGCCACCTCTATTCCCTTATGGACACAGCATACAGCGGTCACTAACTGGACCTACTGGGCCAACTGGAGACCAGCCTGGTCCTCAGAGCTCTCTGAAGCCCTCGAGTCCAGTTGAGAATCTGGAGTTGGGCTCCTTGCTGTCCTGAAGTATTCAGTCCTGGATGTATCCATATAGTCAATACACGGGTGCCACGTCCTTTGCAGAGCGTTGGGGATATGAGGTGAATCAGATGTCCTCTCAGTCTCTCTCTCTAAGAAAGTGATGATCACATAAGCAAGAAAAAGCCACAGAGCATTACAGGTGCAGCTAGGATAGATGTCTGTACAGATGAGGAGCCCAAAATGGTGAGAGCTGAGGTCCTGTGAAAAGAACAAAAAGGAAGTGACAGAGGGGCATGCCAGGCAGAGGGTGCAGCATGAGCAAAGGCTTGGAGGCATAGAAGCCTGGTGGGTAGTTCTATCTAATGGAGTGAAGGGTTAAGTGGCAAGAGATAAAGTTCAAGAGGCCAGCAAAGGATGTGTCATGGAGGATGTGTATTGTATGCCAAGGAGTTTGCTTTTCATCCTTGAGTCAATAGTGATTGAATAATTTTAATTGAATTGACTAATAATAATTGAATAATATTAAGCAGGGGGATCATGTGATTTTTTTGCATTTCAGAAAGATTGCTCTGGAAGTAGAATGGAGGATGAATTTGAGTTGGTGAGGCCTTAGGCAGGGAGACAATATGAGTAAGGAAGGTGAGAGATCATGGAGGCCAAACTAGAGCAACGACTGAGGAAATGTAAAGGAGGTAATGGATATGGCAGATGGAGAGGAGGTGAAATCAGTAAGACTTGAGTCCCTGAATGTAGAAGTAAGTGTGGGCACCTGGATGATGGTAGCACTGTGCACCCAGATGGGGGGACTTGGAGGTAGGGTATCTTTGGGTGGGTAAGTTGATGGTAAGTTGACTTTTGGCTACATTGAGTGAATGTCCATGAATATCTCTATCACTATTTCTATCACTGCTCTAACCACAGCATTTTATAAATAGCGGTTCAAGTGTCCACGTGTCCATTCCTCTTCCCCACCACTATAAACTGCAGGATGTTTCTCACTCATCTCTGCGGCCCCAGGACCTGGCACCGTGACCAGTGCCCAACAGTAGGTACTTAATAAGTGTCCATTGAATGGCAGGGTGGGTATCCCCATGGAGGAATGGCTTCAGTTGTTCCCTTCGTTGAGTCCTTCTTAAAGTCAGATCCCAAACAAGGAGATGGTATCTCCCTTTGAAGGAGTAGAGGGGTGCCCTTTCCTCCCACTGACATCGTGGGGCCCTGCAGCCTTAGACCAGGCAGAATGGGAAGTGGCCAGAACTGGGACCTGGACTCAGGTGGCTGAGGAGTCCAGGACAGGACAGGCTGTGGAAATGGCTGTGCCTAGACCAGGCCTACCTGGAGTGGGTGCCCACACCTGGGCTGCTCATAGCAGGTGGACGGGCAGGTGGGGGTACTTGAGGCTGGAGGAAGGGTGGAACAGGATGTAGGCCGAGGGGCCAGGGATAGTCCAGGGGCAAGCTGACCGTGCTGTCTGTGCCATCTGGCAGACTCAGGCCTGCTTGAGCTCAACTCACCCACCTTATAAAAAACAACAAGGCCAGTGTTCCTTCCACTTATCAGCAAGGCTTGTGACTCAGACCTAATGGATCCTGCATTGTCGTCATCAAGGAGGGGCTGTATTCTTTGAAGAGCTGGGCACCAGTCCAAGTCTTAGCAGGCAGCATGAAGGCTACTGGAGGCCAGGGAGTGTTGGCTCAGCCGGCTCACGTTCCAGCCTTCACTCTGACGAGGGGCAGGAGATGGAGGAATCACCTGCTCCCCTGCTCAAGCCCACAGTTTCAGAGCACCTCTGCCTTTACTGTATTGATCTTAGCACTTGGGTAGGTGCCCAGGACTTTTAAGGCTTGGCCTCTGCCTACTTCCAGGATCCTCCAAGCAAGACGCTTCCTGGCATCACAACAGCCACACACATCTCACCTCACAGGCCCTCACAGCGGCCCTGGGACTCAGGCTGTTGTTGGTACATAACAGTGTGCTCACTTCTCAGGTAGGAACATATGTGCAGGCCCAGAGGTGAAGGGATGCACTCAAGTTCACCCAAGTTGGTGGCTGGGCTGAGATCCGAGTAAGAGCTGGCCCTCATCTCCTGCTACTCAATTCCTTGTTTACTCTGACCACAGTGGGCGCCTTGATATTTGCCTCTGGAGCATGCCAAGCTTGTTCCCATCCCAGGACCTTTGCACTTGCAGCTCCTCCACTTAGCAGGCTCTTCCCACAGGTTTCTGCAGGACTTGCTCCTTCTGCTCGTGTGTCACTATCTAAGAGAGCAGCCTCCTTCCCTTTGTCACATTCTCCCCTTATACCATGTAATTTCTCTTCTACATAACATACGAGGGGAAGCCAGCCTCTTGTGTGTTCAAAGCCATCCAACACTGAAACTGGTAGGTAGTGAGCTCGTCATCACTAGAGGATGAATGACTTGCTGGTGGGCTGCTATAAGGCCTGAGTAAAAGATGGGAGACAGATAGATGACCTTTAAGTTCCCCTCCCTTTATGAGATGATGTTCTTGCTCTGGGACAGGAAATTATCATTAAATATTTGCTCTGCTAAACAGTAAAAGGATAGCTGCCACCTGCCTCAGAGGCACCTGAGGGTCATGAAGCTTCCTTAGGAGGGGCAGGAGGATCCTGAAACTGAGTCACGGATCTCAGGCTGGGCTGGGCTGCAGATCTGGGGCTTCTATTGGTCTGTGGGGGTGACTGTCTGGCTGCCTGGGACCCCCAAAGGGTTTCTTCTTTTTATATTTTAGAGAGAGAGAAACATCAGTGTAAGAGAGACACATTGATTGGTTGCCTCCTACATGTGCCCTGACTGGGCCAGGGATTGAACCTGCAACCCAGGTATGTGCCTTTGACCCTGAATCAAACCTGAGACCCTTTGGTGTGCGGGCTGACACTCTAAGCACTGAGTCACAGCGGCCAGGGCCAACAGGGTTCTTCTTGGACAAGAATCCTCCCCATTGACTAATTTAACTATTCTCACAATTTATCTGTAAGCTTGAAATCTTCCTAAATAAAAGTTTTTTTAAGTGCTGAAATTTTGATTCAAATATTTTTGAGTGGGGTCCAGCTTCTGTAGTTTTAAATTCTCCCATTGGAAATCTAATCTGCAGATGGAGCTGGAAATTACTGATCCAAATATGTAAATAAAATTTTGTGGGCTTAAAATTTGTTTTAATATGTTTTTATTGATTTTTAGAGAAAAAGGGAGAGGGATAGAGAGATAGAAACATGGATGAGAGAAAAACATCAATCAATCAGCTGCCTCCTGAATGTGCCCCACTGGGGATTGAGCCCACAACCTGGGCATGTGCCCTGTGCCCTGACTGTGATTTGAATTGTGATCTCTCGGTTCCTGGGCTGACACTCAACCACTGAGCCACACCTGCCGGGCATTTGTTGTTAAGCCTCACCTGAGGATGTTTTTTCCATTGCTTTTTAGAGAGTAGAAGGAAGGGAGGGAGGGAGAGAGAGAGAGAGAGAAAGAGGGAAACATCAATATGAGAGAGACACATTAACTGGTTGCCTCTCTGCCGCTCAACCAGGGGCGGGGAACAAACCTGAAACCCAGGTACATGCCCTAGACCAGGAATTGAATCTGCGCCCCTTTGGGATGCAGGCTGACACTCTAACCAAACCAGCCAGGGCTTGTTATTCTTTTAATAAATCAGAAATTCTTTGAAAGCAGATAACCAAATATCTCATTCATAAATATTGTGTATATATGGGGTAGTTTTAGATACTGATCTTGTCTGCATTAAACCCTTATAGTGTTTTATTTTGTCCTTTCCCCCTGTCAGTTGTGCCTTCATATAATGCAAAAAGAAAGAAAGAAAAGGTAGCCCTAACCGGTTTGGCTCAGTGGATAGAGCGTTGGCCTGCGGACTAAAAGGTCTCAGGTTCGATTCCGGTCAAGGGCATGTACCTTGGTTGCGGGCACATCCCCAGTAGGAGGTGTGCAGAAGGCAGCTGATCGATGTTTCTAACTTTCTATCTCTCTCCCTTCCTCTCTGTAAAAAATCAATAAAATGTATTTAAAAAAAAAAAAAAGAAAGAAAAGGTAAACTTCTGTTTACCTTTATAGCTCATTTCATACACTGCAAAATATTTTCCCATCTGCTATCAACACTCTCATCTTCACAGCAGCCCTATGAGGTAGACAGAGCCAGAATTATCACCCCCATTTTGTGCACAGGTAAACTGAAGCTCAGTTTTATTTATTTATTTTTTTTTACAATTCTTTTTTTTTAAATTGTTTTATTGCTTA
Source organism: Myotis myotis (assembly GCF_014108235.1). Classification (NCBI taxonomy): domain Eukaryota; kingdom Metazoa; phylum Chordata; class Mammalia; order Chiroptera; family Vespertilionidae; genus Myotis; species Myotis myotis. Next base: position 29,094,211 of record NW_023416316.1, on the reverse strand, counting down.
AAGTATTACAAAGAGTATTACATATGTCTCCTTTTTTTTTTTGGTAGAGGCATTCCAGCCCCTTTTCTCTGCCTCCTGCCACCTTCCAGTTGCTTTTTCCTCTTTCTTTCTGAACTGCCTTCTCTCTCTCTCTCTCTCTCTCTCTCTCTTTTGACTTGGTTTCTCTGTTTTTCTCTTTCTACTTCCAATTTCCCTTTCCCTCTTGCTCCAGCCCCAAGACTGGCATCAACTTTGTGAGTTGTCCAAACTTTTCCTCAATTTGAAAATCTGCCAGCCCAATAACCACAGTCCCACCCCACCCCAGCTCAGCATCTCTGCGTAGAGAAAGCCCTTTCCGGATGCCAAGGTGCAGAGATTACTCAGGATGCCACTCCTGGCCTCTCCATCTGGCCCCAGATAAGATAAGGGGAGGGCTCAGCACTATAAACAGGCCCCATCCTTCCCCCGGCCCAGGCTTCACTAGCCGAGCCCACACCAACCAGGATCAGCATGGCCCTCCGTCTGTGGGTGGTCGCCCTGGCCTTGGCTGCCCTCCTCGTTGTAGACAGAGGTGAGTGGGGCAGAGCTTGGATTCTCTATGGCTTGGCACTGGTAGGTGAGCTTGGGGTGGGGGCAGAGGCTGGGCCTGGAGCACTTCTATGAGGCTTCAATTTTCTGCATATAACTTAAAATTTTTTTAAAAACAATATCTATTTTATTGATTTCAGAGAGGAATAGAGAGGGAGAGAGAGATAGAAACATCAATGATGGCAGAGAATCATTGATCGGCCGCCTCCTGCACGACCCACACTGGTGATCCAGCCCACAACCCAGGCATGTACCCTCACTGGGAGTCGAACCATGACCTTGTGGTTCATAGGTCAATGCTCAACCACTGAGCAACACTGTCCAGGCTGCATATAACTTTTTCTTCACCCCTCCCACCATCGTGGGGAAAGCCCTGGGCTAGGAGAAAGGAAATCTGGGTTCAGTTTCTGATTCTGGCCTAGAATTGCAAAAATCCTTTCCCCTCTTGGGCCTACATTTCTCCAGCTGTAAAGTAGGAGGTTGTCCTAGTTCAAAGCTGCACTGAGCAACTACTGGGCTAGAGATCAGGGAGGCAGAAAGGAGCAGGCCTATCTCGTCTGCTGGTTGCAAGCTGGAGGGTCTGGAAGGAATGCTGGCCTGGGTGCTCTCAGCTTCCATCCATTCTGACAGGCTATCGCTGTGGGACTGAGAGCAGCCATATGAGCACATGGAAGCCCCCTCTTCCTGGGAGCATTTGCCCTGGATTGGACACGTGCAGGTGGAATGGGGCCTCCTCAGAGCCTGGGGCACCTCTGCAGTCTCATACCTGTTGTGTTATAAGGCTTTGTTCTCATTGTTCTTGGCCCTTCAGACATATCAGTGAGCTTAAATCCAATGGGGGGGGGGGGTGATGGGAGAGAATGAACAGTAGACAAGAGAGGTGCAATGTATGTTAAACAGTATGTTAGAAGGTGATAAAATATGAGGCAGAGAGATGGGTTTGGGATGGGGTTGTAAGGATAAATCAGGGGAACTTTTCCTCAGAGGCTGATGTTTGACCAAAGCTTGAAGGAGGTGAGGGAGTGAGCCATGTGAATATCTGAAAGAAGAAGGTTCCAGGCAGAGGGAACAGGCAGTGCAAAGGCCCTGAAGTAGGAGTCTTTGAGATACTGCAAGGAGGCCAGTGTAGTTGGAGGGGCGTGAGAGGCAGGGGAGATAATAGAGGCAACCAGGAACTATGGTGCGTGAGGCCTTGAAGGCCAATGTGAGCTTGGCTCCCCCTCTGAGTGAAATGGGGGGTACTGAAGAGTTTTCAGCAGGTATGTTGTAAAAGGATCACTCTGGTAGCTGTTGAGAAGACTAAAGGGGGAAGCAAGGAGACAAAGCCATGGTGTTACAGGACAAGGCCCGGCAGGACGTCAAGGCCATCAACCTCATGGCCAGTCCCACAGACATTTCCCCAGCTGGGGACTCAGAGAATGGGTCTGGGGCTTCTGTCCCAGCACAGCCTGCTCACTCACAGCCTGGCTTCCTTTCCCCAAGTACTTCTCCTGGTGGGAACAATGAGGAGGCCTGCCCCGAAGGGAGTCCTTGCGCCCATTTCAGATTCCTGCCTTGGCTGAGTGAGAAGGGGATATCTTGGGCCCGAGTCCAGGGCAGCCTGGGGTAAATACAACTTCTTCTCACATCCTCCAGGAAGAAACTCTGACACCACAGGGTTTTGAACTCTTCCCCACAATGCACTTTAGGGGCCAATTCCTGAACACTCACTGTGTGGGGGCATTGACACTCGGAGGCAGAGGCAAGGGGAGCCCTAAGGAACTCAGGCCCATAGGAAGACAGGAGTGACCCAGTGGGACAGCACATGGTGGCATGAAAGCTGCTGCTATGGTCTGAATGATGGTGGCCCCCCAAATTCATATGCTGAAATCCCAATCCCCAAGTGACCAGAAAGCAGGTCATGAGGTCGGAACCCTCATGAATGGGATTAGTCCCCTTATAAAAGAGGCCCCCGAGAGCTGCCTACACCATTTCACCATTAAGGACATAGCAAAAAGGCACAGGCTATGAGCCAGGAAGAGGGCCCTTACCAGACACCAAATCTGCTGACACCATGACTTTGAACTTCCCACATTCAGAACTGGGATAAATAAATATGTTTTTATTTTTAATTATTTTTAAAATGTTTTTTAATTGATTTTTTTTTCGAGAGAGAGGGATAGAGACAGAAACATCATTGAGAGAGAAACATCATTGATCGGCTGCCTCCTGTGCTCCTCCCCGCCACCCCCCGCCAGGGGATTGAGTCTGCAACCCCTGGGTATGTGCCCTGACTGGGAATCAAACCGGTGAACCGGTGGCCTCTTGGTTCCTGGGTTGATGCTCCACCCCTGAGCTACAGCAGCCGGGCTATTTTTTATTTTTAATAAGAATTTATTTGAGCCAAACTGATGGCATATACTGGGAGCAAGATCTCAAATGCTCCCCAAATGTTTGTTTTGTTTCTAAGACACCTAGTTTTTGGGATTTTTGTTATAGCAGCCCAAACAAACTAAAACTGAAGCCTAAATCCAGGCCTGCTCAGGAAACCCTCGGGGACATCAGGGAAGGCTTCTCCGGAAAGTACATCTGAGCCTTGAGAAAAGGGTATGAGACAATAGGAGAAGGGGAACAAGGACATTTCCGGCAGAGGCCACAGTATGAGCCAAAGTAGAGCCTGTTCTAGGAAGAGTAGGCTGCGAGTGTAGGAACATGGAGGTGTGTGTACTAGGAAGTGAGTCCAGGGTGAAGTTTGGGAGCAGCTCGTGCAGTGCCCTAAACATAAAATGAAGGAGCTTAGTGATCCTGACAGGCAGCCATGGAAGGGCTTTATATTTTTTTAATGTGTGTTGGGTTTTTTTGTCCCCTAATAGTTACCATGGAAGGCACAAAATTCAATGAAAGTTGACAGTGCATATAAATGTGTAACCCAGACCTCTATCAAGATACAGAATATTTCTGTCACCCCAGAAATTTCCATGTCAGTCATGCCCACTCCCACCCCTTTCCCAGAGGCAACCGCTGCTCTGTATTCCACCATAGATTTGTTTGGCCTGTTCTAGCACGTCACTTAAGTTGTGTTTATTCCTCCAGTCTGCCCTTGACCTTGGCCCAAGGTGCCCCTCCACACAGTATGTAGTCTTTTGTACCTGGCTTCTTTGGCTCAGCATGTTGTTGAGATTTAGCCATGTTGTCACATTATCAGTTGTTTGCTCATTTTTTAAAATATATTTTATTGATTTTTTACAGAGAGGAAGGGAGAGGGATAGTTAGAAACATCGATGAGAGAGAAACATCGATCAGCTGCCTCCTGCACATCTCCTACTGGGGATGTGCCCGCAACCAAGGTACATGCCCTTGACCAGAATCGAACCTGGGACCTTTCAGTCCGCAGGCCGACGCTCTATCCACTGAGCCAAACCGGCTTTGGCTTTTTTTTTTTTTTAACATCGATGAGAGAGAAGCATCGAGCAGCTGCCTCCTGCACATTCCCCACTGGGGATGTGCCCACAACCAAGGCACATGCCCCTGACCGGAATCGAACCCGGAACCCCCCCAGTCCCGAGGCCGACGCTCCACCCAGTGAGCCAAACCGGCCAGGGCTGTTTGCTCATTTTTATGGCTGAGTTGTATCTCACTGTATGTGTGTGTCATAGTCTACCCGCTCTCCTGTTGCAGGACATTCGGTAATTTCCAGTTTTAGAAATTATGACATGGACGGGGTTGGGGCAGTGTGGTGACAAGGCTAGGTTTGCATTTTGATGCCCAACATCAGGCGTGAACAGCACAGCAGCGGTCACTGTCTCAGTTCCCGTTTCCCTCTAAAACCAGTGCCTTGTAATCCTCTATTGGTGGAGAACTTTCCACTTCTGGAGACAGCCCCCTTCATTGGGGCATAACTCCCACCGAGAGAACATTCCGGAACCCAAACCTGAAGCCTCCTTGCTCAGACAGGCACTGCCCTAGCAAGTTGAGGTCTCCCTTGGCCTCAAGACAATCATTCAGAGATTTTTAGGAAACATCCTGCCCTTTTCCACTCTACATAAACCGCTTTCCTTCCACCTGTGGTGTTAGGCATGGCTCCTGTCTCATCCACCCGTCACACTCACCAGTCACCTCACAATTCGCTCAGGTCCTGTAAGCAGTTCATCCAGACCTTGAGGGGCCATGGAACACATCAGTGTGTGTGGGAAGAGCCAGGTTAGGGAGTGACAGACCTGTGTGCAAATCCCAGCTCTGCCCTAACAAGCTGTGTTGCTTGACCTCTGAGCCTCCTTTATAGGTTGATCCAGTTCCCCAGGACAGACTCAGATCTGCATGCAGTTTATGGGGCTAAGACCTTTGAGGGATGAGGGACGTTGACTCTGATGAGCCTACGGGAGCCTTAGAGCTGGGGAGGCCCTTCAGCATTGTTCTGAACAGAGACGAGGGGTTCGGGCTGTTGTACCTGCATCAATCTGTCATTGGAGGTGGGCTGTTCCTGGGTAGGGGATGGGACCTTGAGCGAGGTAGCTCCATTCTCTGAGAGTAATTCCTAGGAAGGGCCTCACTATAAATGGCCAATTCTCTTGGAAGCTGAGGAAATGAAGGTGTCAGTCCCATGGGTAGGCTCTAGGTAGCAGACCCCAGCACCCATTGCTTGCTCTGTTCCTCCATTACACAGCATGAGAGAGGTATGAAGGGTAGTAAGAGCATATATTCTCGCTTGGCACAGATCGTTATTTTTATTATTACACTAGAGGCCCAATGCATGAAATTCGTGCAAGGGGCTTGGCACCGGCTGTCTCAGCCTTCGCAGCCCCGGCTGCCTTGGCCCTTGCAGCCCTGGCTTCGTCCGGAAGGTCATCCAGACGGTCTTTCTGCTGTTCGGTCTAATTAGCACATTAGCTCTTTATTACATAGGATGGGACATAATTCCAGTGGAATCTGACTAATAAGCAACAGGCTGGACTGCTCTTAATTCTAGATTTTCTGTCTCTGTTCATGTAACCCAAGGTCCCATCAGCTTTCTGGGAGCCCCCCAGTCTGATGACTCACTGCCTTTCCGTGAGGAATTCGAGGTTGGCCAGTGGCTGGAACAGGTCCTCTGAAGCAGTCTTCAGATCCCTGGACTGGGGGGCTTAGAGCAGACATCACCTAATTCTTGCTGTTTTGCCTTTCAGGAGTGCCAGTGTCAGGAGAAAAGCTCGTTTTCTCAAGAATGGTAAGGCAGCCACTTGCAGTTCTGGCCTTCCCTCTGCGGAGGGAGCCCTCCCATCCATGCTGGAAAACCAGCGTTGGTTTTCCTTTACACCCCTGCTCAGATAACTCCCGTGGCTCCACGGTGGCCAGGGTGGTTTCCCGAGCCGTGTTGCATGGATTAGTCCTCCCAGACTGAGCAGGCCCAGCCCCTTTGCCAAAGTCCCCAAACTGGCATCAAGCCCCTGCCAGCAGTGAAATCCCCCCACCCAGGGTCAGCAGGATCAATGCACTCTGGCTAAGAGCAGAGCCCTGGGTTCCCCTCACTGCCTCTTAATCCCTAAGTGCCCTCCCTCCCGTCTTCTCTCTCCTAGCCCTACTGTGAGCATATGGCAGAGTCGCCAGACTGTTCCCAGACATCCAACCTGGTCTGCGGCACTGACGGGGTCACATATGAAAGTGAATGCCATCTTTGCTTAGCCCGGATGTAAGTCCACTCCCCACCTTCCCCTGTGTTTGCTTGCGTAGGGCTCCATCTCTGCTGCATACAAGTCTGAAAGGAGCAAGACTTGACCTGCCTCCTCCTTCACACACACTGACCTAGGAAGAATCCCCCAACATTTGCTCCTAACAGAATGGGCACAAGTGTAATTCATGCACATGGTTCTAAGCAGAAAGCCGCAGCTGGTGAGAGGTAGGGAGTGAAGAAACTGATCCTGACTAGGTGACTTCATTTGAGTATTAATTCATCCAGTCAACAATTATTTATTGAGCACCTATTATGTACTAGACACTGAGGAAACAACAGGGCATAAGCTAGACAGCATCACTGGCCTTCTGGGGTGGTCAGTCAGTCTAAGGGGGAAGCCACGTTGACTGTTAGCTAACTACAGAATAGAATGCTAAAGGCTTGGATGGGAGTACACAGGGTTCTATGGGTACAGGGCAAGGGTATGGAAGACTTCCCAGCTTTGAGGTGTAAGTAGAAATTAGCTAGGAAAATGAAGAAACAAGGGAAGGTAATTCTAAATAGAGAAATGAGTTTTGGAAAGATCTAGAAGGGAAAGTTTATATTTGAGGAAATATAAGAAGTTGGATATGCTGGAGTAGAAAATTTAAAGGAGAACAGGAGAGAGGCAAGAAATGAGTCTGGAGAGGCAGGACCAAAATATGACCTTGGTACATCTGAACACTCATTTAGTCTCACGTCTTTACTAATAAGACACTTGAGCTGGCCAGAGCTAAGTGAGATCATAGAAGAGAAGAAAGTCTTTGGAAGCTAGAATGCACTAGACAGAAGTGCAAGAGAGCAGCAGGACAGTCTAACTTAGGTCATGACTAAACACTCAGGATTATATCAGGGGAGAAGTGACAGCTGTGAGATTGGATGTGAGGGATGATGGAGGAAGAGGCAAAAACAACATGCTGGTTTCTAACTTGTGGGTTTGGGCGGTTGGTGGTGCCATGTGCCAAGGTAAGAAACAGAGGGATGTAGCAGGTTTGTGGGGTGATGATGTCTCTGGACAGTTGAACCTCTGGGACACCCCAGTGGAGATATGGCTAGAGTTTAGGACAAAAGTCTGGGCTGGAGATAGATTTGCAGCCATCAGTATGCTGTGGTGATTGAGACCCTAGAAAGCTGAAACCTCCCAGGGGAGTGTGTGCAAGAAGGAAAAGCTATAGAGAGATGCCCAGGCACCCCTGGAGTCTGCCCTCCACCGTACACTAAGTGGGTGGTAGGGCTCAGCAGGTGTCTGAATGGACTTCGCCAAGGTCCCTGGAGGGTGCATTACAGTTCCTGAGGAGGCGGCCTCATCCCTGTCTCCTGTGATCCTAGGAAAACCAAACAGGACATCCAGATCGTGAAGGATGGCAAATGCTGATCCCACAGGAACCTTGTAAGCCATGAAGCTTCAGGCTGGAGAACAGTGGTGGGAGTGGAGAGGATGTGACATGAAATAAAAGATCCAGCCCAACCCAGCCAAGTGGGCCAGTATTTTGGGGGACTCTGGGGAGGAGGTTGTGGATCTGGTCCCACCCTCCATACTCTGAAACTGATGTCCTTGCCATTGCTCCAGTGCTCCTCAACCCCGTCACGTGTCCCTCGAGAGATCCCTTTCTGAGGTCAGGGTTCTGAGAGGCCAGCCCCTGGCCTCAGCACTCTCTCTGCTCAGTGCTCCTGTCTGAATAAGGCCAAGAACCTAGGTGAGACCTATGCCCTCTGCCACTGTCCAGGTGCATGGTCCCAGCTTCAGAAGCCTTTGTGAGGGTCCCACAACCCTTCATGGCTTTCTCCCTGGCTGACACAGCACTCCAAGCCCCCGTTCCCCAACACACACACACAACACACATGCACACAACCACAGCTGATGTTCAGGTAGTGTACACAGTACAACTGAACTGTTTGTTAAAATACTGAACTAGCTCTGGCTGGTTTTCTCAGTGATTAAAGCGCCGGCCCTTGGACTGAAGGGTTGCAGGTTTGATTCTGGTCAAGGGCACATATCTTGGTTATAAGCTCAATCCCCAGCCTGGTCGGTAACTGTGGGAGGTAACCAGTCTCTCACATCGATGTTTCCCTCTCTGCCTCTCCCGTCCCATCCACTCTTTCTAAAAGTCAATGGAAAACAGAGCCTCAGGTGAGGATTAACAAGACAAAAAAATAAGTTTTAAACTAGGTCTGTAACAGTTGAAACAGGTTGCTGCCTCAAGCCCTTGATGTCCCCCTGCACCCTGGCCACCCACAGCAGGATGACTCCAGAACCTGCTCTCTTTTGGCCAACGTCCACTCCAACTGGCTGTTAAACACATTGACATTAGACACAACCCCAGCACACAGCACACATGCACTCATACAACGGCCCTCAGGAATACAGAGCATTAGAAATCCGACCACAGAGGCCCCAGCCTATAGTATATGTCAACTATCCCCTCTTTAGGCCAAAGCCTACAGGGAGAGAACCTCTTGACAATGGTGGTAAGGAAAAGAGTGTAGAGGGGCCTGGCCAGATGGGAGCATTTCACATGGACACTGATTCCTATTCTAGTGAGGGCAGATAAGGCAGAAAATTCTGTAGGAAAGCACACACATTTCAGAGGAAAGTGGGGGCAGGGAAGGCAGGAACTAACATTCCCTGAAACACAGAAATGGGAACCTAAGCAGGAATTGCTGCTGATAGATTTGAAACTATCAGGGACAGGGAGGTCATCTATAGGCCCTTCCACTGCTACTGACAACAGAAACTCCTGTTTCCCCCTGCATATGAATAACATAAAATGAATCTGGGCAGTAAGAGACAGAAAAGCTGAAATAACCGTACCTTAAACAGAAGTTCATTTCTTTCACATAGACCTATTATATTATTAGTCCGCCATCCTCATCAGTTTCTACCTCAAGGTCAGAGACAGCTGCTCCAAATCCAGCTATCTCGTCTACATTCCAGCCCTCAGAAAAGAAAAAACGGCAAACTGCCTCTGAAGATGCTTCCCATAAGACATACAGAATATTTACATCTCATTGGCTAAAACGATGTTTTCTCTTGTCCATCCTAGCACAAGGAGACTGGGAAATATAGTGTTTAGCTGTTTGGCCATGTGCTAAGCTGAAAACTAGAGGTTTACTTATTGTAGCAGAATGGATATTTGTGACATTTAAAAGTCTCTGCTCTAAGTCTTATACTCAAGTGGCATATAGTTCAGCCAATCTTCTCAGTGACCCTTCTCTCCCAGGCTTCCACTCATACAATGAGGAATCACAAAGATTCTGCCTGAGCAATGTGCCAGGCACCACAATGGAAAAAGTACCTAATTCCCACTTTACAGATGTAGAAACTGTGGCCTTGTCTCTGGAAACCACCCCAAAATATAAGTGTGGGCCCCTAAAGACCCTATCTATGTCATGTGACCCTGCTGCTCTGGCCATGGCTGATTTGGCCAAAAGATTCTTTAGGATTTTTCAATTGGAAACAAGGAAAACACTCGGTTCCTCTCTGGCAGCAAAGCTGTAAGATGTGTTTCCTACTTCATGGAAGAAGCAGGATTGAGAGAAAGATGCTGACATACAAAGAAGATATAGAGAGTGATTCCAGCAGTGTTTGAGTTCCTGAAATCCAGCTGTCCTTGAACTTCCAGTTACATGGGATAACTTGACATCCTGTCAATAAATTTCCATTTCAACAATGTCTTTGAAATTATGTTTCTGGTTCTCTCAACTAAAAGATAAAAAAGGGATTCTAAGAGGAGGTAACCTTTATGTTATGGAGGATAATTAGGAATAGTTGACTAAATAGACCACATGTGGAGGATTTTTTTTTTTTTTTTTTGGGCACAAAGTTTAAGCATGTGGAGGAGCTTATAATTCTGTGAGGCTGAAGGAAGTTTATGGGATCACAGAGCCTCATTTGTTCCCCTGAGGTAGGGCGGATCATGTTCTAGGAAAGCGGGCAGCTGAGAAGGGATGTTCTCTCCCTGTTCACAAGCAGATACCCTCTGGATGGGTAGGTCTGTGCAGGGAAGGCTGTGTGGCCAGGCCCCAGTAACCACCCTGCACATCTGCTAAACAGCCCATGACTTAGGGCCTCTTTGCTCAACCCTTAAATGATGACTGTTAATACTGTAAATTCCAATGCGTTTGACATTTGTTCTACAAATATTTATTGATCATCTACTATAAACCAGACAATGTGTTTGAAATATGCTATCAACAAGACAAATAAGCTCCTTAACCCAGGGAGCTTATAGTCAAGTATAAAAGGCAAATATTAAATTAGATAATCCCATAAATAAACCATCAGAGACTATGATACTTGCTGTGAAAGAAAAGTTATGACAAGCTGTGAGATGTTCTTGATATGTTCTCAGACAGTCCATGAAAGAGGCATTAAGTTCTGAAGGACAAACAGAAGTTACCTAGGAAAGGGGAGGCAATGGTGGAAGGGTGGCAAGGAGCTGTCCAAACAGAGGAATGGTGAGTGCTAAGATCCCGGGGCAGGAGAGGGTACAGAGCATCTGAGGACCTGAACGAAGACCAGACTGGCTGACCACACGGAGCAAACAGGAGAGTGGCCCAACATGAGATGGAAAGGGAAGCCACTGGATGTTTTTAAGCAGGACTGACATGGAAAGATTTGTACTTTACATCACTCACGATGCTCTGTGGAGAATGAATCAGAGAGGACCAGAGAGCAAGTGGAAAGACCAACATGGAAGGAAGGAGAGGAAGAGAAAATAAGAGCGAACACACAACCCTGTGTTAACTGGAAGGCAGCACAGTAGAGATAAGAGCATAGCCTCTGAATCAAACTGCCCAGCTTGGTGTCCTGGCTTAGTTACTTACTCTATGACTTTAGCAAATTACCTAAGCTCTCTCAGTTTCCTCATCTCTAACATGGATTAGTATCTATCTCCTAGGTTGTATGAGGATTAAATGACTGGTATATCAAGAGTACTTAAAATACTACCTGGCACACAGTAACTTTTCATTGAATGTTGTGGCCTAAGGTGACACAGCTACTACATAAAACAGTTAAGTACTGAATTGCTCTGATTACAGTTGGTGGTGGGCTGGGCTGGGCCCTGAGCTTCATGCACTTGTCTTCTCCACACCACCTTGTCCTAGTCCCACCCACACGGTCCTAAGTTCCTGGGACTTCAGTGATGCCCTGTGTGCCAAATAAGGTTGGCCTCAGAGTGGCCTATCAGGAGCCTGTCTCCTGAGCACTGTGTGAAAAAATGGGGTGACAGCAGCTGATCAGTTTAAGAGTTCTAGCCTGCAGAGCCACTCTTGATCTCCACACAGGATGCTTACGAGAGGCAACCGATCAATGTTTCTCTCACACAATGTTTCTCTTTCTCTCTCCCCTAAAAAAATAGTTTAAATACTCTTCTGATTGCTGATGTGTATATAGTTTAAAAAAACAATAGGTGGTGGGGTAGGGAAGGCCACAAAATGGACAGGAACAGCTTTGAAGGAAATATAGAGCTCAGGACAGTACAGTGGACAGAAATGCCGTTGAAGGAACTCCTGAGAAGTTTACGGCTGTCTTCACCATCTGCCTGCTTTACTCACTCCGTTTCCCTCTATGCTCTTCCTGAGACATGATTTTAACCCGGTTTGAACCAGAGACTTCGTCAACACTGGGTTCTAACCTCCTACAGATTTGCTAGGGGACAAGGAAGCCCATACATCAACCCCAGGCCCCACCCCAGGAATGGCCCCCTGAGATGTCCTGGCCCATGGCTGTGCAGGTTCACTGGAAAGTAAATACAGAGTCTGTGAACCAACAACCCAACCAGCTATTCCAGAATTAGGTCACAATGAGGGATATTTGGACTACTGTGTACCAAAAACCTGCTCCAAGCTATTTCCAACATTCCTGACTAGATACAACCTCCAAATGATTCTGATTTACGTCTATGGGACTATGGGACCACAAGGGCAAAAAGGCCGCATGTATCTGAAGACCAGGGTGGCCTATAAATCTGAACTACCCCTGGACAAACGAAAGCACCCAAAGGTCAAAAGACATGGGAAGATTTGGGCCCTCCCAAGATAGGTGGGCTGCTGGACAGCACAGCCACACAGAGGCAGAATAAGAAAACAAACAAGAGCTCTAAGATTATAAACACAGTACTTGTTCATTGAGAGCAGGTGTAGCCAATGGAGGATTTTAAGCAGGGTAATATTCCAAGGTGTAGGAGAAAGAAAACTGGCAATTGGTCAAGTGACCCAGCAGCCTTGGAGAAGTCAGGTAACTCCTGTTGCAGAGGGCAGAGCTGGTGGCACTGTTCTTCAGGGCAGCACAGCCTCTCTCCGCCTCTCCTCATTTGGCCAGGGCCAAGTTTGTGGATTGCAGCTGCTCTGCCTCCTGGCAGATGTTCTGCTCCACTGTGTCGCACTCAGCTAGGAGTGCCTGAAAGATCAATGCAGGGCAGTGAGGGTCCACCCAGAGTTAGCCAACCCCAAAGCTCTGTGCTCAACTATTCTGGAGAACCTATGGGTGACTGACTCAAGCTGAAACAGGCTGCGCAGGGAGTGCCTGGGCTCCAAAGTAAAAGAATAGGGAGGTAGAGGGAAGAGCAGTACCAGGGTTTCTGACAATTCTCTAGGCCCATAACCACCAAAAGGAAGCCTTGACACTGCAACTGCACAATTTCAGGGGTACACTGTACATATGCATGGTGCCTCCTAGAACTGTACAATGTGTCAGCCCATCTGCTCTCCAGTGATCTTCGTTCCCAATCAGTTTAAATTCAAACATAATTACAGGGACATGGAAGGAGCAATTCTCTTATATTCTGGGTTCATGCTGAATACCAACCAAAAAAAAAAAGCCACGCAACTTCTACTATATCCTTCTTTGAACAGATAAACACATACACCAACCCTTTATACCACACATGTCAAACTCAAAGGCTAACATGGGCCAAATAAATGAGGCATTGCAGCCTGCGAGTTTGACATGCTTGCTTTACACTGTGTAATGCTCTACCACACAACTCACCTGAACCCTTTTCACCAAACCCTTCCTTTTCAGTCTACTGTCTTTGAAATTTTCTGGCAGAACCTATGGAAGAATAAGTTGACACATAAATAATTCAGTAAAAATGATGTAAGAACACATCAGACATATCCACAGTACACCAAGTAGGTCATGGGTCACCAATGGGAATGAGACATGAATTTCAGGAATAATTTTTCTGGGTCGGCATCCTACGTGACCCTTCCATGGCTCTTGCCCCTATAAAAGCTCCCTTTGTTCTGTGTCTGGGCCATAGAAACTGATCTGTAATGTGGACTTTGTTCTTTCACTGTTTCCTATGTATGGATACTATGTTGTGGCCATACCATGAGCTCGCTGTGGCAAGGAAAGCACCTTTTGCTTCTTTTTTATAAGCCCTCTCCTTATTACCCCATCCTCAAATCCCAAGCAGAGTAGTTCACCCTCAAGAATGAGGCATCAGGCTAGAAATATCAGTTAATTTATTATCATCTGTAAAAGGGAAAGTGGTGTCAATGATTCCAAACAGCCTCATAAGAACTGGATCTGATTGAATTCTGTACAAGTAATGAGCTCAGTGGAATATCAGTCACATGAGTATCAGAAAAGTGAAGCCCTGTGTTTCTCTGACCATGAGACCATAGACCATTTGGATCCAAGCTTCATGAGGATTAGGTGCTACTAGCACATGTTAATAAAAATTCGAGAAGCCCTATGCTGGTGGGATGTGGGTGGTTAGAAATCAGGAATTGTCTTATCTTTCTGTGTATTCACCTAAGACCTGGCAGTATCTCGCATACAGCAGGTGCTCAACATCCTCAGACAATAAGGCCTCATTACTGAAAGAATGAAACTGGCTGAAATATAGTCAAAGGAAACTAGTTCTTCTCAGGTGAATATTTACTTACTAGTGCATCAATCTCCTCCAAGATCTTCATAAACTGCTCGATTGTGGCTTTTACTTTCCTATCGAGTTTGCAGAGGGCTTCAGCTTGCAAATCCTTGGCCAGAAAACCCTGTGGAGAAATAATGCATTTTTGCAAGGATTCCTTGAAGCTGATGAAAAACGCCAAGCTGAGGTACTGATGAAGGAGCCACACTTTGAATCCATATTCCTCCCAATAGGCTGGGCCAGACCTCAGACCCACAACTTCATCTCTTGGGGAAAAATGAAAGCTGGCCCTGGGCCACCCTAAACACTATAACAGGCCACTCTAAAATAAACCACTGGGGCTGCAAAGGCCTCCTGAGGCCTCGCTTTAGCGAAGCCACAGGAGTATACCTACACACAAGAGCCAGACATTAAGAGCACAGGGTTTAGCCCTGACCGGTTTGGCTCAGTGGGTAGAGCGTCAGCCTGCAGGCTGAAGGGTCCCAGGTTCGATTCCAGTCAAGGGCATGTACCTTGGTTGCAGGCACATCCCCAGCAGGGGGTGTGCAGGAGGCAGCTGATCGGTGTTTCTCTCTCATCGATGATTCTAACTCTCTATCCCTCTCCCTTCCTCTCTGTAAAAAATCAATAAAATATATTAAATGGGGGTTATGATACCCACACCCCATAGGGTTACTGTGAGGATAAAGAGGTATATATGTAGACCCTTAATATAATTCCTGACACAAACATGCTAACAAATGGCAGCATTTACATTATTTTTATTAAATTGTCTTGCTGTTTATTCACATTGCTTGGCCAAATGACCAGTTAGTTGGTGACAACAGGGATCTCTGAAGATGTTTATCAAAGCCGAGAGTTACAGATGCAGATTTGACAACATGTAGTAAACATTAGCCAACAATTTCAACTAAAAAATTTATTCTATCAGAAATACGTAGTCAAAAAGATTTATGTCTAAAGATTTCAAAGAAGCATTATGAAAAATGGCAAAAGAAGATTAGGAGATAGGAGGAAATCGGGTATTTGAAACAGGAGAGGAATTTGATGTAGTGAGTTCTCCAAAACTGACTTGAGGATGAAGGGGGCAAGGAATGTGGGTGGCCTCTGGGAGCTGAAAGCAGCCCCTGGCTTATGATCAACCCAGAAATGGGCTTCTCAGCCCTACAACTACAAAAGGAACTGAATTCAGACCATACATCCATTAACCATACATAACCATACATCCATTAAAGTTATAAAATGTGGAAGTCAAAGACAAATATGTGGTTTGGGACTGTTTCTAATCCTTATTTGGTTTCTAATATAAGAAACCATCTCTTAATATAAGAAATTGAATTGGATGACCACCCCACTAAGATCCACTCAACTTGTACCTTCTATGAATCAACAAAATATCCTTTGCTTTGCTAAACACTTTATAACAAACTAGACCAGAGATTTTCAACCTTTTTTATCCCATGGTACACACAAACTAATTATTAAAATTCTGTGGCACACCAAAAAAGAAAGTTCTTAGGGCAGGTACAAAGCCAAAGCCCACAAAGAGGTACCTGCTGGATTCCAATAAGCTCTTTATTTAACTCTTCCAGTTGGTCAGCTATCTTCTCCACAGACTTCTCCAAACTTTTCAACTTTTTTAGTTCAACTTCTTCCTCTGGTCTGTTCTAAAATGTTTAAGAATAAAATAAAGCCAATAATTACCAAAAACACTATCCCCTGTCAGAAAAAATTTCTTTTTACCACAATCAGACTAAGCCACTCATCAAAAAGAAAGTCTTAACTCTGTTGCTTCTTGGAAAGCAAATTGGAGGATATACATTAAGTTTTCAATCTACAAAAGAGTCTAGAGTAGAGAGAAGGTATTAGGTAAACATTCTGGCAAGGTCCTGACAATTTGGATTCAGAGAATAGAGCCAGACTCAACCTCAGCCTGGGGATGATCATCAATAGCCAGACTGATCCCTGGAGAGTGAACAAATTTTGAACACCTGTGAAGAATTCAGAATTTCTATATAGGTGGAATTCTACTATTCCTTTAAATAGAATTACAAAATGTCATCCACCAACATGACAATGATGAATACTTTTATTTATCATTCCCTCTATGCCAGATACTATCCCAAGCACATTACCTGAATGATTGTTTTAAGCCTTATCAAAACCCAATGAGGTAGGTTCTATTTTAAATGATAAAATTGAGGTTGTTGTAACCTAAGGTAACATAGCCCAAAAGAAGTAGAGCTGAGATTTGAATCAGATTTGGTTCTACAAACCCTAGGACAGCTCCAATCAGGGGTCCTAGAGCTTCTTTAAACTCAACCTTTGGGTTCTGCCCACCCATCACCATTCTCTCGGACCCTTGAGCAAGAAATCTAGAATATTTCCCCTTCTCTCACCTAAACAATTGGCAGTCAGAGCCAATATCTTCCTGATTTTATACTATTCCAAATTATTCACATTCTACTTAGTGGTGAAATCCTGAGTGCCAGTCTCTTAGCAGTTCCAAGTCTGGATGGGATTTTCTTTGCCTCTACTTTGCTAATCTCACCCTCTCTCCACTCTGAGTCAGCCACCTCATTCAAAGGGAACTTGATGTGATCAACAATTCCACTGTGTCACAATGCAGGGCTGGCCATGGCTCTCTCTCATCACCAATAGGCAATTGTCCTCACCTGTCACTAATTGGCTCTTTTTCTCCCTCAGTTCTTTAGTCTGAACCTTTCTTTCTGGCCAGTTTTTTACCCAATGGGAGATTTTAGTAAAAAGGGTGGTTAAAGGGAGAGAGCCTAAAACTTGTATTTATTTTTTAAATCTCCAGGCTTAACAAATTGTTCTTTGCAAATCCCCTCCAAGTAAGGCCTGTCTTAGGCACCTTATAACCAGACTGAGGTTCTACCACCAACACAAAAGTTATGTTATTGAGGCAGCACAGCTGCTCCAGACTTTCAGAGTGAGACCCCTTAACCAACAGAAGCCAGAGGGCATGAGAACAAAAAAACTGGTAAACCCATCACACAAATGGAGACTACATTTGTTTAGAGAGTGCTTCACCAATGCAGCATCTAGGTCCCCAATTTTGCCTTCTACACCGAAATACGCATAAAAGGCCTTAGCATTTGATTTGGTTGTGTTCTGGTAGAAAAAGTAATTTACCTTTTTCCCAATTAACATGACCCGGCAACCATTTTGTATTCCAACTGCAGACAATGGCTTCTCCATTTCCTTCAGAGACTGTCCTGAAGAGAAGAAAAGACTGCCAAGTTGTAACAATTGCACAGCATTGAAAACAGATTTCAGCAAGGGTACAGGAGAGAGACAAGTGTGTTCACTTATGGGAAGAGGATAAGTTGGTGTGATCTTTCTAGAACTAGGTGTCTTGACTCAGTAATTTCACTTCAGCTGTTACTGTAAACAAATAACTGGATGTGTGCCTGCACAATAACACTTTACAGTAATTTTTATTTATTTTTTTTTATTTTTTTATTTTTTTTAAAATATATTTTATTGATTTTCCACAGAGAGGAAGGGAGAGGGATAGAGAGTTAGAAACATCGATGAGAGAGAAACATCGACCAGCTGCCTCCTGCACACCTCCTACTGGGGATGTGCCCGCAACCGAGGTACATGCCCTTGACCGGAATCGAACCTGGGACCTTTCAGTCCGCAGGCCGACGCTCTATCCACTGAGCCAAACCGGTTTGGCAACTTTACAGTAATTTTTAGTGCAACCTTATTCATATGGAGCAGCGGTTCTCAACCTGTGGGTTGCGACCCCTTTGGGGGTTGAACGACCCTTTCACAGGGGTTGCCTAAGACCATCAGAAAACACATACATAATTACATATTGTTTTTGTGATTAATCACTATGCTTTAATTATGTTCAACTTGTAACAATCAAATTGGGGGTCACCACAACATGAGGAACTGTATTAATGGGTCGCGGCATTAGGAAGATTGAGAACCACTGATATAGAGAGAAACAGGAAAGAGCCAAAAATTCAGGAATAGGGGGTGATGAACTATACATCAGTACAACAGAAGATTTTGTAGGCATTAAAGCTCATTTTTTAAAAGAAACTTCAAGGCCACAATGAATGTTGATAACCCAGTGTTATAAGAAAAAAATGTTATAAAAAATGTATAACCAACATAAGCCTAGTTTTTTCAACTTAAAAAAAAAAAGTCCACAAACAAGAACCCACACTTCTGGAAGCCAGAACAAACAAACAAAATAAAAGGCTGAACAGAAATATGCTAAAATGTTATGAGAGGTTTTAGCCAGGAGGGCATTTCTTCTTTGTGCTTTCTGTATTTTGAAACATGAATTTCTATTCCCTTTATAATTCTAAAGCAAAATGTTTTTAAAATAAAAAACAAGGAGTTACACTGTGAAGTATAAATACAAGTACTTCCCATCACTAAATTCTTTGTAACTGGCACCAAATGAGATAAATTTGGCCCCATCAGATAGCAAAATAATGGGTTACCATGAGAATGGGAAGACAGAGGGGGGAGGTGTGGAGTGGGTAGGTCTGGCAGAAATCAGCATTCCCCACTGGGCCTGCCACAGCCAGGCTCCTGGTGAGTGTGTTCATTCAACCCCCTCTGTGTCAGCACTATGCTGAGCGTTGGACACACAGCAGTTTCTCTGCCCTCACAGAGTTTGTTATTCTAACAGAGAAATCAGATATTCAGCAACTACAAAAACAACTATTTAATAGTAACTTCAATATAAGTTATGCCGAAGTGGTAGGGAGTGCCATGTTAACATACAATGGGAAGAGGATATAACTTAGCCAGGGAAGACTTCATTAAAAGTCCATATGCTTCATTAAAAATGGTAAGGTTTCGCCCTGGCTGGCATGGCTCAGTGGATAGAGCGTGAGCCTGAGGACTGAAGGGTTCCAGGTTCGGTTCCAGCCAAGGGTACATGCCTGGGTTACGGGCTTGATCTTCAGTAGGGGGTGTGCAGGAGGCAGCCGATCAATGATTCTCTCTCATCATTGATGTTTCTATCTCTCTCTCCCTTTCCCTTCCTCTCTGAAATCAATAAAGAAATAATTTTTTTTAAAAAAATGGTAAGATTTCTGCCACCCTCATGTGACTTCAAATCTTATACCTGTCCAAATGTTTGGAAGTGTCCAATACATAGTAGGTCCTCAATAAATATTTGCTTAAGAAATAAATGAATAAACAGCAAATAAGAATTGTCCAATTTTGAAAGCTATGAGCTACCATTAGGTATGATTAAGCAATTATAAATAGGTCATTTAGCCATAAGGGCTCAAAGCTGGAAGAGAAATGCCTACCCTTAAATATGAGTTTCTGAAAAGGTAGCGGGACTCCTGTGGCCTCTTCAACAACCTGGGCTAGATCTTGGACAATTGGTTCACTACTGCCCTGTTGTGGGGTAACATGAAGGTCGTGCTTCTCATTGCCTGAGGAGAAAAGGGTTCAATTAAGAAAAATTTTCCACATGAACCAATATAGGCTGACACTTCATTATATTTATGTAGCCAGCCTTCAGCCTTCAAAGCCCAATTCATATGCCCCCTACTCCAATCAGCCCTCCCCCATTTGTCCAGCTTCTGGTGACCTGCTCAAGGATTTCTGTTTCCACTGTTATAACTAACAATATTAGTGATATCAGCTAATATCTGAGTACTTAACATGCACAAGGGGCTGCCCAGTCTCATTTGATGCATTATCTTACTTAATCCTCAGAACACCTCTATGAAGTAGGGACTACCTATTATGCCACATTTCACAGGTAAGTAAACTGTGAGTCAGTCCAGTTAAGACCTGTCTATAGAGACCCAACTGTGGAGTCAGCACTTGACATCTGATCTGATACCAAGGTCCATGCTTTTTATCACAAGCCATTTGCCTCCTGTGGCCTGACTGCCCTTAGTCTGTATTGTATTGGCCTTTGTCTTCTTTGCTATAACGGACAAGGGACTGTTTTCCCTCCAAGTCTCTCCCACTGGGCACACCTGGATACATACATGGTTGGTGCTCAGTAAACAGACGAATGAGCCCTGGCCGGTGTGGGTCAGTGGGTCAAGTGCTGGTCAAGGGCATGTACCTGGGTTGCAGGTTCACTCTCAGTTTCCTGTGTGCCAAGGTGCTGGAGGCAACCCATCCATGTGTCTCTCACATCAATGTTTCTCTCTCTCTCCTTCCCTCCCTCTCTCCCTTCCACTCTCATAAAAGCAATGGAAAAAATAGCCTCAAGTGAAGATTAACAAAAAACAAAACAAAACAAAAAATAGACAAATGAGTGAATAAACTCAAAAACAGCAGAAAATTTCTTTTTGGAGCAGAGGTGCCAATTCTCTTTCAGGTATGTGGGCAGTAGGAGGTAGTCTGCTTACCATGCACCAGGCTAAGCCTTGAGCCTGCTCAACAGACTGGAAGTCAATGGGACAGGTGTGTTATTGTTTTTTAATATATTTCCATTGATTTCAGAGATGAAGAGAGAGGGAAGGAAAGAGAGAGAAACATCAATGCTGAGAGAGAACCATTGATGGGTTGCCTCCTGCACGCCCCCTACTGGGGATGGAGCCAGCATCCCGGGCTGGGACTCTTTAGTCCACAGGCCAACACTTTATCCGCTGAGCCAAACCAGCTAGGGCTGGGACGGGTGTTAGCAACTCTCCTTCACAGAGAACAGCTAGACGCCGAGATAGGAGACATCCCAGGATCACTCAAAACTGCAGGATAAAGCATCCTGGTCTTCAGATCGGAGGCCCTGGGGTCTCCCACGGTTGGTCCTGGACTTGGCTCGCCCGTGAATTCACGGGGTAGTTCCGTGTCAACCCCAGCAGTAGACAGACCCAAAGGGTGCACAGAGGGTATGCCTGGACCCACGGCCCACGCAAACAGTGTACACGAGTCACACAGCAGCCATACACATGGCCAAATACAAGCCTGACAGAAAGACCCACCATATCTGTGCTGGCCACACATGAACACGTGCAACTGGGGCCACGACGTGGAGCACGCAGGCGAAGATCAAACAAATGACCTGAAACAAAATGCTGCGCCACAGAGAAAGGTGTGCTGACACAAGACCCGCACAAAAACCGGCCCCGCGGACACAAACCCACGCTTCCGGACGCCCGGACAAACACCAGGACACGCGCTTCCGGAGGACCCGTGGCCACACACACAGGCCCTGCCGGAGTTTCCTGGCCCGGCACGGGGCCCACCCGGCAGCCCGTGCTCACTGTGGGTGACGGTCACGCTGAGTCCGGCTGCCGCCATTTCTTCATTCTGGGCCACTTCCTCGGTCGGGGCCGCCTCTTCGCTCTCGGTCACCGCTTCGTTCTCGGTCACCGCTTCGCTCCGGACCACCTCTTTGCTCCCGACTACCTGTTCGTTACGGGCCACCTCTTTGCTCCCGACTAACTGTTCATTACGGGCCACCTGTTCGCTCAGCATCTCCTCTTCGCTCAGCACCTCCTCTTCGCTCCGGGCCACCTCTCTGCTCCGGGCTGAGTGAGGCCGTACTCTCCTCTTCACCCGCGGCCCGCGAGCACCGGCGGCGGCGCCCTTGTGGGGTCCCACATGCCCTCTGGCCGCCCTCAGGCCGGATGAGCGCTGAGAGGGAGGCGGACCGCGCTCGGCCGGGAACACCGACTGACGCGACTCCCGGCCCGGCCGAGTGGCGCGCCGCCGGGGGCCCTGCCGCCCGCGGTCGCCCCTCGGTCTCCGCGCGCCACCGCGCTCCGCCAGACCCGCACTTGTCGCCTGCCCAGCGGTGGGAGCTGAGCACCGATCCATGCAACCAGGCGGGGCTACTTCCCGTCCCGCCCCGCCCCGCCCCGCCCCGCCCCGGCCTTCCGGCCACGCCCCTTGGGCGAACCCCGCCCCTACCCTATACTGGGGAAGCCGCCCTGGGTCCCACCCACTCAGATGAGGCCCCTCCTTGCTGACCTAAAGCCACGCCCTCACGTCGTCCAGCGTGGCCACGCCCCCTGCTGACTTTCTATCCAGCACCTCCAATCTCCTGGAGCTCTTCTTCCCCGGAAAAGGCCGAGCTGAAAACCCGACAAAGGGATCGGGAAACTCCGAGAGGCACAGTGCGCTTGCGCACGGGGAGCCGGAAGTCAAGACCAAGGCGGTGTTGTCTCTGCTTCCGTTTCTGGTTTTGCTCCAGTGTTTGGGTTTTCTTCGCAGCCAAGATGAACCGATTCTTCGGAAAAGCGAAACCGAAGGCTCCGCCGCCCAACCTGACTGACTGCATTGGCACGGTGGGCGCTTGACTACACATAGCTAGGCTCGGGGCCTCTGAACCCCTTTACCCCACCCACCTCCCGGCTCCCGGCTCCTACTCCTCCACCCCATTCCCGGTCCCGGGCCCATTACACCTCGGCCCTTTCCACTTCACCTTTGTTCCTGTTACCCAGGTCGTTCCTGACGCCACAAACCAGGGGCCCCTGACCTATCGCTGTCTCCCCCAACTGGCACCTGACCCTTGATGCCCGCTGCCGCATCCACTCGCTCTTTCCTTATACCATACACACTTCCCACTTTGTCATTACCCCTCTTTCATCCCTCTCCCACGTCAGGACTCTCTTGACATCCTAGGTCAACATATCTGTACCTGATCCTGGATCTCAGTAACAAAATTCAGAAACCTGGTCCTGGACATTAAGCCACCACCCTCTATCTAGGGAACAGCATTAGAGCTCCAGCTCCAGACAGTCTACAGCGCACTGGCTCATTTCACACACCTGGTTGAGTTCCTAGCCTGACTAGTTTCTGATTCTAGGGAAATTGCACTTAGTCGAGTGACTCTCAAATTATTTTTCTGCCCAGATGCACTTGAGGGAGACCCTGGAAAGTCAGGATCTGGGGGATGGAGTATAGTGTATAAAAGCCCCCCAAAGTTTCTGTCTGGGGATTCCACCCCACCCCTTTGGGCACATGCTGGTAAAGAACCCAGTCCAGGCTGGAAGCCTGGACCTCCAAAGGGTTTTCCACCCTTCACCATGTGATGCTCTTTATTTTTCTTTTCTTCCTCCATATTCCTTTCTCTCTTGCTTCTTCTCCTGTAAGTATCTATCTATATATATAAAAGCATAACGGGACGGTTACCACTGGTCCACCAAACAACAGGTGGACCAGTTGCTATGATGCACACTGACCACTGGGGGGCAGACGCTCAACACTGGAGCTGGTGGTCAGTGTGCTCCCACAGCCAACCTCCCCTGGTCAACCTCCCACAGCCTGCCCTGGGCCAGCTGGCCAGATGGGCCCCTATCAGCCCCGATCACCAGCCAGGTCAAGGGACCCCCCACACACACACCCTTGCACAAATTCGTCTACTGGGCCTCTAGTATTGTAATAACGACCACTGCCTTTTATTTTTTTCCCTTAAGGTGGATAGCAGGGCAGAATCCATTGACAAGAAAATTTCTCGATTGGATGCTGAGCTAGTGAAGTATAAGGATCAGATCAAGAAGATGAGGGAGAGTCCTGCAAAGGTAAGGTAGGCAGGAGCTGCTGTGACAGCCTAATTTAAGCACCTGTGGAAATAGCATGTGGTGAGGGCCTGGTGAGAGATACAGAAGACATGCTCACAGTCTGGTAAGTAGAAAACCTATGTGAGGGAAGAGAGTTTACAACCAGATATGAGATGGAGACTGGGGCTTTGATCTGATGGAGAGAAGATACTGATTACATATCCAAAAGCATGTATGTGGGAATTAGCATATTCTGCTGAGAAAGTGGCAAATCTGGAGAGAAGGACTGAGCCATGTTCAGGCATAATGAGTTGCCAAGCTGGTCCTGTTAAATAGGTGTAATAGGCTGATAAAGGAGTAGCATGCTGGGGAAAAAGTGGCCTTGATAAAGTCACCTAATTTCTTATTTTCCTCTTCTGCTAGGTAGAAACAGAATACTATACTAAAGTGCATGGATTGTGGACATAGAACTACCTTTATTGCTTCCATCTTTATAACATTAACCATTTGAGTGAGGATAAGTTACTTAGCATCAATGAACCTCAGCTTTCTCATCTGTAAAATGGGGATAATATCTATTTAATAGTGTGAGGATTAAATTAGGTAATTCATGTGACCTACAAAGTACTGTGTTTAGTACATAGAAACATTCAGTAAATGTTAGGTATTATTAATACCTGTGAAGTAACAACATCTGCTTTCCCTTCATTAGAGGAGACAAATAAAATGATTTATGGAACCATATAGAAAGTGACAAGGGAAGAGACAAGAAGCTTTCCTCAGACATTTTAGTGACCAGAGGCAGGAAAGCTCATTTAGATTTGATGAGATGAAAGCTTAAACCATGGTGGTAGTCAGGAGAATGATATGATTCAATTTGAAAGTGAGTTCTGACAATTAGTAATAACTGTTCATGAAGAGACGGCAGAGAGAGGAAAGGTAAGGTTGATATAAAGGTTCTCATATAAGAAGTGAGAGATCGATGGGGCTGTTGTTAGTCCCAAGGAGAGAGCAGGTTGAGGAGTTTGTGTGTGTTTGATTTTGAGTGGATAGCAGGATGTCCAAGTTGGGGATCTCCTAAGGTAATTGGATATACAAAATCAGCACTGTCGGGGCTGAGGGTGGAATAAATATACACTAGCAAAAAGACATGCAGTTCATTCACTGAGAGATGGGATGCAAAGGCAAAGAAGAATTGAGGCTTAATGACTGTGCTTGCGAGTTGAAGAATAATGCAGGAGACACCATATCTGCTAATTTGAAGAATAGAATAAGTAGATATGTACATTTGGGGATGTGAAAGATTTGTTTTGCCATATATATACTTTTTACTTCTTTTCATTAAAATCTATTTTCTCCTCAGAATATGGTCAAGCAGAAAGCCTTGCGGGTTTTAAAGCAAAAGCGGATGTAAGTTATATGCATAATCTCCTTTCTTTCACAGGTTTGACCAAAAGAAATGATCTTCCATCCCCTCAGGTTTTTATACCATTTTATAAGCATTCTTCATGTAATTACAAACTTTATGTAGTACATATATAGTTAGCTGGCTTTTTCTTCCCCTATATATTCAGCAACATCTGTTGTAGCACCATCCATTAAAAAAATTTTTTTTACTCCTCACCCTAGGATATTTTTTCTATTGATTTTCAGAGAGAGTGAAAGGGAGAGAGGAGGGAGAGAGAGAGAGAGAGAGATTGACAGGTTGCCTCCTGCACGCTCCCCAACCAGGGGCAGGGAGTGAACCCGCAACCCAGGTAGGTGCCCTTGACCGGGAATTGAACCCATGACCCTTGGGTCCGAGGGCCAATGCTCCAACCATTAAGCCAAACCAGCCAGGTGCACCATCTATTTAATCAGAACTTTTTGCTCTGATAGGGATGTTATATTTATGCTGTCCAGTTCAAAATCTTTTAGCCATGGGTAGCTATTGAGCACTTGAAATGTGGCTAGTATGACTAGGAATTGAAGCTTTAATTTTATTTAATTTTAACTGTTTAAGTTTAACTAGCCATATGTGACTTATGTCTTATGTATTGGACTGCCCAAATCTACAGGGTTTGGTTCTCCCATTATTTATTTAATTAGAGTGTGCCTTTTAATATATATATATATATATATATATATATATATTTTTTTTTTTTTTTTTTATTGATTTCAAAGAGGAAGGGAGAGAGATAGAAACATCAATGATGAGAAAGAATCATTGATTGGCTGCCTCCTGCACGCCCCACATTGGGGATTGAGCCTGCAACCTGGGCACGTGCCCTGACGGATCAAACCACAACCTCCTGGTTCATAGGTTGACACAACCATTGAGCCACGCCACCAGGCTAGAGTGTGCCTTTTTAATTTTTGTTTGTAAAATTGGGAATCTTGGATATTTGTTCCCTCCCACCAGGAGATTTAAGGGTCCTTAAATAGTCTTACCCTTTGCCCCAGAATTCCACTTCTGGGAATTTAGCATAGAAAATAATGTAAAACATTATAAAGACATATATATATTAACACCTTGTAGCAACAAATGTTATAATATTAAATGGAAAATAGTGTTATAACTAAAATACATACAAAAGAAAAAGGCTGGAGAGTTGCATCAAATGATATTTGATTAGAGCAGTGACTTTTCAATAGGCGTGCTGCAAGACTTTTTAAAACATGCAATACCTGACAAGTCAGGAACACTGACCTCTTTTCCGTTAGATTGCCAAATTAAAAAATGACAACAGCCAACATAACAATAGTCATCTGGTGTGAATGAATCAAAATTATATGTATTTTCTTATCAGATTGGCAAAAAAATATATTTTTTGGTCTACCGCAGAATTTTAGTAATTAGTTTATGTGTGCCATGAAATGAACAAGGTTGAAAATTGCTGGGTTGGAGTGATTGTTTTGGCCAATTTTATTGTATATTTAATTTAAAAACTCTTTTTAAAAAAGAAAATTCTTATTTAGTATTAGACATACTTTCTTCTTGAGGATTTATATCTGTCTCACATTTGCCATTCTCAATTTACTCTAAAAAGGTATGAGCAGCAGCGGGACAATCTTGCCCAGCAGTCATTTAACATGGAGCAAGCCAATTACACCATCCAGTCATTGAAAGACACTAAGACCACGGTACTTCCGTAGCACCTTTTCCCGTGATTTTATTTTATTTTTGTACTCTTGTGCTCTTTCCTGTGGTTTTTAAAAGACAGTTTAACCAGCATGGCTTTTTAAGACATTGTGTTTTTTTCTTAACCTTTTTTTTTAGGTTGATGCTATGAAACTGGGAGTAAAGGAAATGAAGAAAGCATACAAACAAGTGAAAATTGACCAGATCGAGGTGCGATATATACTGGCTTCTGCAAGAATGCACTAGTTTCTGAAAGAATCCAAATGAATGTTTAAGTGATGGGAAGGGCACAAAAGGTATTGACCTTTGGGCCTGCCATTTACAAATAAGTAACTTTGAGAAAGGGCACCAAAGGTTTCGCTTTCCTTGTTAATGCAAGGTTCCTAATACCACATATGGCTAGTATGAAGATGAAATAAATGAGCTGGTGTATCTACATGCACAATGCCTGGCACATAATAAGCACCAACAAACACCCACTTTTCTGTTACTTCTAATTCAATGATTTTTAGTCTGTTTTCTCATTTGTAAAGTAGTTATGTTGCTGTCCACCTCCTAGGATTGTCATGAGTGTCAAATGAGGAGATATATGTAGAATGCTTAAAACAGTCCTAGTGTGGTTCTCTTTTCTAATAATGTTCTTTATATTTTTAATAATGTCATTAGGTCCTTAAAATTAGCATTTCTCTTGAGATCATGTTTTGGCTGGGACGTGAGCCCCAACCTGGGGCAGGGAGTAAACCTGTAACCCAGGTACATGCCCTTGATGGGGAATCGAACCTATGATCCTTCCATGCGCAGGCTAACATTCTAACCACTGAACCATAATGGTCAGGGCTTTTTAAATTTTTGTAAATGTTTTTTCCATTTTACTTTCTACCCTTTATTTGGAAAAACAAACTTCTAATTTGGGGGCTAGGAAGTAGTTTTCAAATGTTTTGCATTGCTCTAGAACAGTGGTTCTCAACCTTCTGGCCCGTTAAATACAGTTCCTCATGTTGTGACCCAACCATAAAATTATTTTCATTGCTACTTCATAACTGTAATGTTGCTACTGTTATGAATCGTAATGTAAATATCTGATATGCAGGATGGTCTTAGGCCACCCCTGTGAAAGGGTCATTTGACTGCCAAAGGGATCACGACCCACAGGTTGAGAACCACTGCTCTAGAAGTTCTGAAGTATAAGTGATGCTGATTTGGGCCTTCTGCAGTATCAACACTACCCCGTTATATGGAGTCTTCAGTAATGTGAAAAGTACATTGTCTGCATGTCCTTAACAGAGTAGAAGATACAAAGTGTTAAGTGCTTAGTGTTTGACATATATTATTGCAATAAATTCTTACATAACCCTATGAAGTATGCTTTTAATAATCCCATTTTACTGATGAAGAATTTAAAGCTTAGAGACATTACTTTTCATGGAGTAATGAAAAATACTTAGCTTGGACATGTCTGACTCCAGAGTTAGCTCTTCAACCCATTATACAACTGCCCTTTATTATGCTGTACCCTTTCTTAGATTGGTTTTACATTTTTTCTGGCCTTGGAGTAGTGTTCCAGTTAAGCAAGTAGATTATTCACAAATGATTTATGCCCTCAGTCAGTGGTTTTCACCAGCCCGGTCTCAGATCTCAAACCTTTCCTTTTTCTATTTCTGTTTCCCCAACCATGGCAGACCCAGGATAATTTTTTATACCACCCAGTTGTTTCTGCTACTGCCTCCTTTCTTACACAGTCTTTGGCTAACTCAAGAAGAGTGATTTGCTTATTTCAATTACCTCTTTTTCTCCATTAATTAGGAAAAATGTTGGTAGTGTAGTTGTTGCTTGATGTAATGTTTCAGGTAAACTTTCTATAATGACAGATGATGGGTATCTATTCTTGCACTAGGACTTTGGATTTCCATGAGGCACCTTAAGTTCAAATGCAAGATCGCCAGTTTTGTTTCCATTTATTTATTTATTTTCTTGTTAATCCTCACCAGAGGATATTTCTTCCACTGATTTTTAGAGAGCATGGAAAGGAGGGAGGGGAAGAAAGAGAAAGAACAACAATGTAAGAGAGACACTTCTATTGGTTGCTTCCCGCACTTTCCCTGACTGGGGCCTGGGATCTAATCTGCAACCCAGGTACATGCCTTTAACTGGGAATCGAACCCATGACCTGACCCTTCCATACGTGGGCCAACGCTCTTAACCACTGAGAACCACTGTCCAGGGCCCTCTTTATTTTTAAGTTTACATTTTTAACACCAAAAACAGGAGGAGGATTATATAGGTCAATTATATTTATAGTTATTGTTAGGGAAAATCTTCAAACTTGTGATTTTTAAATAATTATTATTTTTAAAAATCTTTGTTGTTGAGAGTATTATAGATGTGTCTCCCCTCCCATCCCCCCCGTCCCCCTACCCCGTTGCCTCCCTCCACCCGGATCCTGCCCTACCCCAGGCCTTCACCACCCTATTGTCTGTATTGTCTGTGTCCTTGGGTAATGAATGTATGCATATAAATTCTTTGGTTAATCTCTTCTTGCCTCCCCTCCCCACTTCCCTCTGAGATTCGTCAGTCTATTCCACATTTCCATGCCTCTGGTTCTATTTTATTCATCAGCTTATTTTGTTCATTAGATTCCTTGTTCATTTATTATTATTATTAGATTCAGTTGTTGATAGATAAGTTTTTATTGCCATTTTATTGTTCATATTTTTTATTTTTTAAAAATACTTCCTTAAGCTCACTTTCTTTTAGTTTCAATGAGAAGGAACATGCAGGAGTTGCTTGAACCTGTCCTTTAGTGGAGCATCTGCTCAGCTGTTGACTAAAAATAATCACTAGCCAAGGACTGAGGTAAAAGAGGGGAGCTAACAGTTGTTGAGAACTTGTTATGTGCTCTGCATTTTTTTGTACATCATCTTTTAAAAAACTACTTCTTTCTAAGTTCAGAGGAGAGAGTAGGGGCAAGAGGCAGAGTAAAATGGTAAAAAATGAATTAAAATTGTGTCATATATTCCTATAGGATTTACAAGACCAGCTAGAGGATATGATGGAAGATGCAAATGAAATCCAGGAAGCACTGAGTCGTAGCTATGGCACTCCAGAGTTAGATGAAGATGACCTAGAAGCAGGTAAAGTTATGGGAAAAGCAATGCATATGTAGCTTTAGAGTCTGAAAGGAGCAACCGCCTGGGACCTTTCCCCAAATGCTAGATAAAATTCCTGTGAGGGTTACTTGAGAGGTAGTTTATGGTCCAGCCTTTGGGAAGACAGCTTGTGTGGCAGCCACATTGGACTTGCATACTCCACCTACAACTCTGGGATGGACAAGCTCTGAAGGAAGGTCCACACAAAGGCCTCTGCTGACTGGTGCTTGGTCTCTAAACACTGCCTTTCCCTGCTGTTTTCCTTTTGATTTTGGTCTCCCTATTTTGCTACTGGAACTCCTGTCCCTCAGAATAGCAAAGCAGATCAAGAAACAATAGTTGATAAATACTATTGTGCATCTACTATATACCAGACACTGTTAGGTTTGGAGATTCAGCATTGGAGAAAACAAATATGACCCCTGAATTCATGAAGCTTCTTAAGCAGGGGTAAGAAACTGCTTCTTTCTGGTTCGTTCCCGGGTTTCGGCACAAAAAAAGGAAAAAAAAAAAGAAAGAAAGAAACTGCTTCTTTCAAGTAGTTAATTGCAAGAGCACAAGTGGTTAGAGAAGTATGGGATATCATGAAGCACATAACTGGGGAATCTAACGTATTTGGGATATGGGACCTAAAGGATGAGTAAGGCCCTGCTGGCTGGTGTGGCTCAGTAGTTGAGCTCGACCTATGAACCAGGAGGTCACAGCTTGATTTACAGTCAGGGCACATGCCTGGGTTGCAGGCTCCATCTCCATGTTCTGCTTTTGCCTAGAGCCTCCCCAACCCCACTCATTTTTAAATTTTCTTATTTCCCATCTAGAATCTCCCCTAATGAGTCTTTGCCTGCTATTATTGTTCCTCCTGGGCACTTTCTACTCACTTTACCATGTACTTTTTTGAAAAGCCTGATTCATGTAATGATTACTTGTATACAACAATTTCTGTCTATTTTCATTCTCTTCTTTCAAGTTCAATAAATGAGAGAGAATTTTTTACATTTAATATTATCAGGATTTTCTAATTTGAATTGGTCAACTGGTAACTATAGATTCTTCTCATGAAGACTGGGGGCCTTATAAACCCATGAAGAACGGTTGTTTTGTTTGTTTTACTTTGATTTTTGTTTTTCATAGATTTTATCACATCAGTTCCATAGAAAATTTCTTATAATGCTAATCTTTTATTTTGAAAATAGAAATTAATAATCCCTTTTCCTTTGTTTTTATATGTTCATCTAATAAATAATTGGACTTTCTTAACACAAGCTGCCAGTTTTCTTGGTTCCACATTTTTTTTTTTATGTTGACTATTTCAATTTCAGAGTTGGATGCACTGGGTGATGAACTTCTGGCTGACGAAGACAGTTCTTACTTGGATGAAGCTGCATCTGCACCTGCAATTCCAGAAGGTGTTCCCACTGACACAAAGAATAAGGTGAAAGCTTTTTCTGTTTGTAATTTCTATGCAAATCATAAAGGTTTATGCTTGATCACCAGTCTGGGATTCTAAAAAGTACTATTAAGTTAAAACAAGGAAAGACTGTCTCGGTCATTATTTTGAGTACCCTTGAAAGCCCAGTTCTCTCACATTGGATTATGAACAGGCTGTGTAGATAATGTCACAGAGACCCAGGAATGTTTTTATACAGTGACAATTTATGTAATATTACAAGTTACCCTTGTTGTGAACTTGCACTGAGTGCCTTTTAAGTTTTAGACATTTCCTGGAAAAACATCAGCAGCACATGCCTGAACTGTGCTTGGCTGCAGAGTAAAAGAAAGTTCTACTCTCCAGGAACACTGGTTAATTAGAGGGTGGTTGTTTTTAAACTAGGGATTAACAATTTAAGTATAAAACCTAATGTAGAATGATTCTAATTCAATACGGTAAAAGAAGCAGGACACTGGATTGAAGTCTCTGCCACTGACTGAGACCTTGGCAAATCACTTAGCTGTTTCAAACCTTTCTGGTCCTTGCATCTGTAAAATACAGGTATGATCTCACACAATTGTTGTGCAGATCAAATTAGATCTTGTATGTAAGGGCTTTGCGAACTTAAAGCCCTGTCCAAAGTGACATGGTTACTATTATTATTATAAATAGAGGCCTGATGCACAAAATTCATGCAAGGGGCTCAGCCCTTGCAGTCCCGGCTGCCTCGGCTGGCCCCTTGCAGCCCCGACTAATCCAGACTGTCATTCTGCTGTCCGGTCTAATTAGCATATTAGCTCTTTATTAATATGCTAATTAGACTGGACGGCTGAACGAGGGCCGAGGCAAGCCACCACAGCTGCGAGCGCCAAGCCCCTTGCATGAATTTTATGCATCAGGCCTCTAGTATAGGATAAAATTTTGCTGCATGTGAAATCCTGCTCATTCCATCTTAGGTCCTGATGTAGTGTGTCATTTTTTTGTTGTTGCCACTGGACATTTACAGTCCTGGTGTTTTCCTTATCTCCCAACATGCACAATGTAGTTGACAGAATACTTGAATGGAAACCGGTCTCAGCTCTACCTTTATTCACTGTGTAACTTTGAGCAAATTAGCAATGCATGTCTCCTCTCTGAATTTCATCAGTGTTTTTCCACCTGTAAAATGTGGGCAGCAAAAAGTGGCCAGGTAATTTCTCAGGTCCCTTATAGCTGTTTTCTGTAAATGCTTGTCTTCCCTTACTCTACTCCTCCCATCTGCCTTGAGCTTGAGGTCATCTTACCTTTCTCTCCCTCACACCACCCCCACCCTTCTGGCCACTTCAAGTTCCAGGTGCATAGGTTGTTTGTTATCAGCACACGTGAAAGAATTTTTATGAATACCACCATAGCCCACCTTTTTAATTCCCTGAAGCAGGTATGTTAGGTCTACTTCTAGAAGGTCACAGGTTCCTAAGTTGAAGTGCTGTTGGGATATGGTTTCTAAATTGATAGCAGTATCACTGCCTATAAGTTTGTAGGACAGTATGTTGTGGCAGTAACTGCCTGTTCTGGGGCACTGCTCCTTCAAGGATTTGGGAGGTTATAAAAGTTAATTGCTCACTTTAGGGATCAGAGTGAAAATGGGCATCTGGGGGCAAGGACTAACTCCTCAGGCTTTCCTCCTTGACCCTCCCAGCCCTGTTTTCCCCTTCTAGATTTACACTGCAGTTTCTTTCTGTTTCTGTTTCTCTCTTACTCTTCCTTTACCCTGTAAAGATCACCTCTTTGATCTCTTCTAGTTCTTGTCCAGGTTCATCACTTCCTTAACTTTCATAAAAAAAATCTCTCATCTTCTGATTTTGATTTTCATTGATTAAACATTTAGAGATGAGTTTTAACTATTAAATATTTGTAATCATTTTTTTTTAATCAGTTGAAAAATAGTGGCACTATGAGAATATTATGCTAAGTGAAATAAGTAAGGAAAAGCTACAGAACCACATGATTTCACTCATATGTGGGATATAAAACTGAAACTCATGGGCAGACAACAGTGGTGATTATCAGAGGGAATGGGGTGGGGAAGTGGTAGGGATGGAAGGTATACTAGTAGTTTGACTTTGGGTGGTAGGCACAAAGTTTACTATTTAGATTTTGTATCTTAGAAATGTACACTTGAACCCTATATGATCCTATTAGCCAATATCATTCCAATACATTTAATAAAAATTTTAAAAAAGATAAGTAGTGGCACTAAACATTGCTTCCTTTTTACAGGATGGAGTTCTCGTGGATGAATTCGGATTGCCACAGATCCCTGCTTCATAGACTTGCATCACTCAAGTACATCTTGTAAAATAAATACATATTCTGGGACTAGGAAATATTTATCTTTCCAAATTTATCATAACAGATTATGGTTTCTTTCCTTTCTTTGAAAGAAAAGTTAATTACATTGCTCTTTTTTTTTCCCATTAAGAGACTCAACATTTGGGTGATGCTTTCTTTGTACTAAATTTTTATTCCTTTTCTCTTAGGAAAGACTAACTTACTTAAAAGTATCAATGGGCATGTATGATTTCATTCCTATAATTTGAAATAAAATCAAGGAAATGGGACTCTTTAGATTTTATGATAGTTTAACTCCATTATCTCAAATTGACCTGATAAAATTGATAAGGCAGATGGGATTTTTGGGACTCTTCATATTATGATTCAAAATCATTTGCGGTATTATAGGTTGGTTAAAGTGATGGCCTTTTTTGATGAGTATTGTTGTGTCTTGTGAGTAAAGCATACTGTGTCCAATATTGGAATGGAATTAATACTATGTCATGAGTGGATGGTTTTATTCTATGGTTCCCTCAGTATTACAGCCTGACTTGTAACAGTAATGAATATTTCTTGATATTTAATGTATAGGACATTTATTTATACTCAATAAATATTTTTCAAAAGGATATAACTTTAATATCACTTCTGCATGAAACCTCCGCTGTAGAAACCAAATTTAATATAATTGTAATGTTGCCTGGCCAGTGTTCCTCAGTGGTTGAGCATGGACCCATGCACCAAGAGGTCATCAGTTCGATTCCTGATCAGGGCACATGCCCTGGTTATGGGCTCAATCTCTGACAAGGGACATGCATGGAGCAGCCAATCAATATTGGTGGTTCTCTCTCATCCATGTTTCTATCTCTCTTTCCCTTCCTCTAAAAATCAATTTAAAAAATTTAATACAATTTTAATGTCAATTCAGCCTAAAAACTCCACTACAGAAATCAAATTTACCCAGTGGCATTGTGGTAGAGAGGAAAGATTGAGGAACAATCCAGGCTTGGGTCTGGTCTGCTATGTAATAGCTACTAGGTAGCCTCCTCACTTCTGTTTCCTTATTAGTAAAATTGTGCTCACCTCACAAGGCTCTTGTGCGGAATAATGGCGATAATTGTCATGAGTACTTTGTTAACTGCAACATGCTGTTTTCATATGAGGGTTTATTAACGATAAAAAAGCAGGGGCTTCTTTCTTTTCTTGGGTGTGCTACAGCAAGTCCAAATTCCTGCCTGACTTCAGGATCTTTGATGATCCATCCTCCTTTCCACACTCAATTTTTCACCAACAATATTCCCTCCTCCACCTTGCTGGGTGCCTCACAATGCCACATGCACCATCCTTTCATGTGTCAGCAGTTCACAACGGAATTGAGCATAAAATACAGAGTTCCCATATACTCCCTATCCCCACACATGCACAACCGCACCCCCCACTCCAACCCCACAACTATAGACATTCTGTACCAGAGTGGCACATTTGTTATAATCCATGAACCTATATTGATAGATTTTATCTCAAAGTCCATACTTTTGGTGGTGTACATTCTATGGGTTTTGACAATATACCTACCATTGAAGTACCATACAAAATAGTTTCACTGTCCTAAAAATCTGTGCTCTGCCTGTACCTCCCTACCTCCCCCTAAGCCCTGGCAACCACTGATTTTTTTACTGCCTCCATAGTTTTGCCTTTTCCAGAATGTCATCTAGTTGAAGTCATACAGTATGTAGCCTTCTTACATTGGCTTCTTTCACTAAGTAATATGCATCTAAGTTTCCTCCAGGTGTTTTTTTTTGCTTGATAGCTCATTTCTTTTTAGCACTGAATAATGCTCCATTGCCAGGACTTCTTTTTAATGTAAGTATTTACAGCTATAAATTTCTGTCTGACCACTGCTTTCATTGCCTGTCATAAGTTTTGGTATGT